>NC_142868.1:137421250-138779375 GCF_051225735.1 Oryctolagus cuniculus | reverse complement strand
CCCACACTTGTTTTCCTCCTTAACCCTCAAGAAAAGGGGCTAGAGAAAAGACAGAAGGGCGTCCACTGTTGCAGAGAATTTATTTGGGAACCAGATAGTGTCCCTTTTTCCACCTAAAAATCATAACAATCCTGTGAAGTAAATATTTCTGTCCTCATTTTACAGATAAAGAGACTGAAGCTCAAATAACCTGCCAAAGAGCAAATTAATCAAATAGGAAAAGTATGGTGAGAACCAGTTCCATGATTCCAGAACCCATGCTCTCTCTTGCCTCTATTTCTTTAGGAAGGTAAAAATAATGAAAACCGCCATTTAGTGAATGTTTACTGTGCACCAGGCACCATGCAAATCATTTAAAATGTCAAGCACCTGTTGATGTAGATATTCTTACTCCATCTATACACGTCGATACTATAAGGTCAGAGAGAGTCACTAACTTTCCCAAAGCCACACAGCACAGTGAGTACAGATCTTGAACAGACCTAGGTCTGTCTCTAACGCCCACGATGGGAATGACCAGCAGGCTCTACTGGATAATATGGGGGCCAGGGAGCAGCTCCATTTCAGAGAGAACGAAAACTGTGGATTGGCTTGATGCTGTTCTCATGGGTGCAGCAGAGGCACGATCTGAGTGCCCAGCAGATGAGCGAGGGAGCTCCTTGCCTGTTACCGATGGGTGGAGAGCACCTTCCAAAATCCCACTTCCTGCTCATGGTTGAAGGCCCATCGCCCTGAGAAGATGGCCACTTGACAACGAGACGTTGCAGACAACCAGGCCAGGCACTCCTCCTAAGTTCTTATGTCTATTCAGCTCATTTATATATATATATATATATATGTATATATATATATGTATGTATATATATGTGTATATATATATGTATGTGTGTATAAACGTAATAAAAATGCCCATAACTTGAAGAGGCCCAAAGGGTGCAGGCATGGTCAGGCTGAGAGAAACCTTCCTTGGACCATGGCGGCATTCGTGTTTGCTTTTGCAGAATACAGCAATAAATTATAAGGACAAACGTGGATGGTTGCAAGATTGTAGTCCTTCAAGCCAGGAAAACTGTAAAAGAAGAAACTATTCCTTTGCCTTCTCTTATTGTGCTGCTTCAGGGAGCCTCCACTGACCACAGCCGGTGGAAGGAGCACAGTCAGCAAGCGAGGATATGAAGTAAAGGTCCAGCAGAGCTCCTCAAAAGGGCCGCAGGCGGTGAAACAGGCACCTGCTGGAAAGCAGCGTTCAGGTCACACTAGAGTGGATCGGCAGCTTTCCGTCCCAATCCCTGGCCCAGTTAGAGCGATGCTTACTCCTCCCGTCTGTCTCCACTAAAAGTACCATTGAGGGCAGTGCCTGGAACCATTAACACTGCCCCTTAGGAGGACCTGTGGCTGGCCTCAAGCTATCTGCATTTGGGAGCATTTTCTAGAATAAATATTTAAGCCTGTGTTGTGCTTCCGATGAATGTCAGGGTGAGTCAGCACATAGAGCTCTCTGCATATTTGATCAACAATAAACAAGTATTGAGCAAACACAACTATGTTTGCAAGGATTTCTTGCAAGTTTTGGCATGAGCATCCTTGTTATTAGGGAAACTCTAAGATCAGCAAAACTAAGAAATGAATCTATCCCCATGGCATATAGCTAAGCAAATGTATTTTATTTATGAAAACTAGATCCTATGCTCATTTCTCCCTTCCACCCCTGGGAAGCTGGAAGAAATGTACCTTGCTTATCTGGCCCAGGCCCCAGCAAAACTATCACACACAAAAAAAGCCGTCTTCCATTCTTCCTTCCCATCAACTCTTCCAAGATCATACTAGGAACTGCTAAGGGCACCCTCCAATCAAAAACCATGTCCCATTCCTGCGTTCTTGGGAATGACTGGACTTTATTGAGTGAATCCAGGGCTTGCAGATGGGAGCCGCATGTCAGCAGCAACTGCCCATCTCTGAAGTCGAACTTTACCATTGTCGCCGAAACCTTCCTTCTCCTCCTGTGCCCCGGCCAATCCTTCTCCACAGAGCCCAACCTGGGGTCTCCTCCACCGGGAGCTCACCCACCCTTCAACTCCAGTGGTGTCGATGGTTGGAGCCACTTCCCCAGCACTGGGTCTTTTCCATGCTCCGTGCCGTCGCTCGCCTTGGAACGCGAAGTCGTGCAATCACAGACGTTGCCCCATGCGTTGTAATTCCCATGGGGTGTCAGCACCAAGCTGTGTGCATTTGCTCATTTGAAGGAGTCCAGAGGACTGCGCTGCGTTCCTGACCCCTGGAAGACATACACTGCACAGCAAGTTAGCAGTTGTGTGGCTCTGTTTCCTGTAATCCTCTTGATCCTTCCCCCCACCCTCTCTTCCAAGATTGCATCTGTACAAGAGAGCATTCGGGGCTCCAGTCACATTAGTAGGCCTGGATATGAAACATAAATAGAATCATTGTAGTTTCTGTACTGAGCAGTGTGTGTGTGTGTGTGTGTGTGTGTGTGTGTAAGGAACCCATTTACCTCAGCAGTCATTAATTACACTCAGGCATTGAGGACTGTGAGGCCAGCTGTTTCTTCTGAGCTGTTATTTCTATGAAGCTTATTAAAAGGCTAGAACAGAACAAGAATTCCTGTGGCCTGAAGAGGCTACACAGGCTGCATGGGACAGGTTCAGTTAATCCACAGGGGTCTCCACACACCTCCTGCAGTTGCTCCCTCTGGATCCAGGGATCTGGTGGGATCCGTTGTGAAGGCAAGAGCAGAAGGTCTGAACAAAAGCAGCTCGCAAGGAGGGCCGCTGGCTTTGCCAACATGCGGGGTGCAGCAAGCTCCTCTCCCCGAATCAGCCGGGCTCCGGGGTCCACAGCTTTCCTTCAGACAACGAGGGGAAAGTGGTTTAATCAGGAAAAAAGGAAAACAGGGATCTCCTCAGTTTGGGGACTCTCCTGGCCCTACACTCCTTTGGGCAGGTTCTCAGAGTGTGAAACTAACGAAGAGGAGGGTGGCACAGATTTGAGCCAACTGCATAGAAGCCTCCCGCAGACAAAACTTTTGCATGTTTTGAAGATCAGCTTTATTGTTTAAGCTTCAGTAACTCCTTCAAACCATGTTTCTTCCCCAGTAGAGGTTTAAGAGGACCTGTTCCTGAGCACGTGGCACGCTCTCTCTCTCTCTCTCTCTCTCTCTCTCTGTGTGTGTCTCTCCCTCTCTCTCTTACACTCTCCTGCTCCCTCTTTTCCCTTCTGTGCCCCTTTCTCTCCAGTCTGTCGGGTTTTCCTCCAATAAACACCCTTTCCTTAAAAACAAAATCGTGTCTCTTGCAGGTACCGGGAATTATTTGGTATAATGTATCAGTATACCTAAAATCATTTATAATCCCAGGAACATGTGTGAATAATATTCAGTTTTAAACTCAGAGTCTGCAGAACTGATGTGGATCTAGGATAATGTCCATTGTTAAAAGTATATGTGCTTACAGTTTAAAATGTGAAGCCGAATTTAATTAGGAGAGGCGACTGTCTTTGGTTAACATTTTATTAGCACATTAGCGTTTCAATCATTTCAAAATGACAGGCCTGAAGATGTGAATGAGTCAGTTGCATGCCCTGTTTTCTAAAAGCAGTGGTCCTGGGACTTAGCCAAAGTGCTTTCTGCCCTTAGCTGTAATAGTGTGTGTGGCCCTTCTCGAATTTCTACATTTTTCTTAAGTAAATAGGTTGAGGTCCTTTGCAAAATAGGCCAACCTAGATCTTGGAGGAAAATGGTACACCTTAGAAATTGTTGCTTAAGGGGCCGGCGCCGTGGCTCACTTGGTTTATCCACTACCTGTGGCACCGGCATCCCATATGAGCACCGGGTTCTAGTCCCGGTTGCTCCTCTTCCAGTCCAGCTCTCTGCTGTGGCCCGGGAGGGCAGTGGAGGATGGCCCAAGTGCTTGGGCACCTGCACCCGCATGGGAGACCAGGAAGAGGCACCTGGCTCCTGGCTTCGGATTGGCACAGTGCCAGCCGTAGCGGCCATTTGGGGAGTGAACCAACCGAAGGAAGACCTTTCTCTCTGTCTCTCTCTCTCACTGTTTCTACCTGTCAAATAAAAAAAAAGAAATTGTTGCTTAAAAATATAAACCATTAAGAATAATGGAGATGTTGAAAATATGCCTCCAGAGAATGCAGTCCCTAAAGATGACAACCCTTAAGAGGAAGAGGGAAGCATTACAAGGTGCATGATATGGCCTTATAATCAGAAGATATTGAGATTATTTTATAGGGGGGAAAAGGAGACCAATGCATAGTATGCTATAATGCATTTATAACACCATGCAGAAAGCATACCACTTATTCATTTATTTATCCAGTAAATATTTATTTGAAGCTCATTATGTGCCAGGTTAGGCATTGTGGCTATAGTTTTGGGTAAAAATAATTCCAGTCCTTCTTTTTATAGAGTTTATAAACTAACAAGACACTGACAAAGAAAACATATCCATAATTATGAGAATATGTATGTAAAATTATAAGCTATGATAAGTCCTCTGAAGGATGGTAGTTGATACTAAAATGTGGGTGAATACGGTGGTTTCGTTGATCAAATTACCAGGACATAAGTGGTAGGGTTCATACTGTATTTGGAGAATGACAGAGAGAGCAAGACTAAGGAAAACTGCTGAAGTTCTGTCTTAAGAAATGACACAGCATTGGTCAATAGGCAGTTAGCTACCCTTGGTCCAGCCTACTTGAAGCCCTAAACATCTTAAAACCAGAATATTCCCTTCTCAACAAATAAGGACACTAAGGAATGTGCTCTGAAAGATGTGTGGAAGCAGAATCCTTTATACCATGAATGGATGAAAGAGACTCCATTATTAACACACACAAAAATCCTCCAACAGGAAACGTCCACGGAAAATAAAGGTCGGTTGCTTATTGGAAAAGGAGGCAGGACAATTGGAAGAAAGAAAATAGGTGTGCCTGTGATAAGTGAGGGGTTCCTCATAGCTCTGCAAATAGTCAAAGTTATTTAAGAATTTTTGAGAAATCTCAGCATAAACAAGGAACTTTATGAAAAGGACTGTAGGTCTTTAAAGCCTGAAAAAGTAAACTCTAATGTACAACTTGGACTGATTTCCCTTTAAATATATTAAACAGTTCTTGTAACTTGGCAAGGTCCTTTTACATCTGCTGCCTCTCTTACTCCCCCAACTGATGATGTATGCAAAAGTAACCTTACCACTAACACATTGCTTTTATTTAGTTCTTTATGGATTTCAAGCATGCGTTCCCATCCATTTTCTCTTTGAAATCTACCCAGTAGTTGGCAGGGAAATACTATTAGCCTTAGTTCAGTTTCTCCAGCACATAAGATTAAGCATGAGGCCAGCAGTGGGTGATGGGACAGATGCATATGCTCACATGAACTATGGTCCTTGTCCAAGAGTAGTAGCAATGGTAGTAGCAATGGTAACAGCTATCATTGCTCAAATATGACAGACATTCTCCTTGTGCTCCACTGCTAAGGTTGTTTCATGGTAACTGGTGGCCCAGAAGATGTCATGGTAACTGGTGGCCCAGGAGATGTCAATTATCAATTGGTGAATCACATTCATCTAGTTGTGTCAATTTTCCTTGATCTCACTCATTCCCTCACTCTCTAATCCAATATTAATTTTATCACCTAAGTCCCATTAATTATACAACCCAAATATCTTCACATTCATGTCTTTTTCATTGAACCATTACAGTCTTTTTTAAAAATAAAAATAATTTATTTATATATTTGAAAGATAGATAAAGAAACTGAATTCCCATCTGTTGGTTCACTCCCCAAATGCCTGCATGGCTGGACTGGGTTGAGATTGGGCTGGGGCTGAAGCCAAGGGCTGGAACTCAATCCAAGTCTCCCATATGGGAGGCGGGAACTCAGTTACTCAAGCCATTGCCTGCTGCCTCTCAGGGGCAGAGTTGGGTATCAAACCCAGATACTCTGATGTGGAACACAAGCATCTTAACTGGCATCTCAATTGTTAGGCTGAACACCCACAGCGTACAGTCCTTTGAAGTCAGTGTTTTTCTTATCCCATTTTACAGAGATAGGCAGTTTAGTAAGTTGTCCAAGTCTTCATGGCCAGTTAATGATGAGGCTTGGATTTGAACATAAACCCAGAGCTCATATCTATCTTATCTGTCTCCAGATCCTAAGTTCTTGATAATAATAGCTTAGCTGAGGACGTCCCAGGTTCCAGACTCTGCACTGTGGTCTACACGCATGATCTCACTTAATCTCCCCAACACAGCAGCTTTCTGATAGCTCTTTGGGTAGCATTATTTCACTCTTTACAGATGAGGAAACAGGCTCCGAGAGGTTACGAAACTTGCCCAAGGCCACACTACTCATGAGTGAGTTGACCCCAGCGATTGGATTTCTAGATTCCAAGCTATTACTCAGTTTATTAAACTGTTTCCCAAAATTGAGATTCAGAGAAGTTAAAATCACTGGGGAGCATAGGTCATGTAAATACAGGACCAGGGCCAAGACCAACTCCTCACATGGGCTCCTGAAGCGTATGGCCGTCTTAGCCGGTCTCCTCTAGGGATCAGTGATACCCTCATCTCAGATATTACACCTCTGACATCCCCAGCTCGGCGTGAGTCCCTTCCACTCTGCCTAGTGAGTTCCCCTCTGCCGCTCCCCAGTGCGGTGTCTGTGCCTCTTCCATGGACAGCACTGCCAGGGCAGGGGGAGGGAGCCTCTGAACCCCACCTCCACCCAGTCTCCAGCCCCTAAGTGGATCTGCTGTGTGCTGCAGTTCAGACAGACTGATCACTGCACAGCCTGGGCTGCCAGTAATCACGGGAACCCCCCAAATCCACCCAGTGCCATGGTGACTCCCTAACTTTTGAAACCAGACAGTTCGAACTCACAGAAGCCGCAGTTCCAGACAAATCCTGCCCATCCCCCTCACTGATAAATTTGACTCTATTGGCTCTTAGACATGCCTTCCAGATGTTTTAAGTTAAGATTGGGAAAGCTGTGTTTTTACTGGATTGAATCACAGTGCTTGGCTGACATTTTTTGGCCCTCCGAACACTCCTTAGATTTATCAACTAATTGCAGACACTTTGAGGGAATAATGCAGCATGTGTTTACTATGACAAACCCTGTTAGTGCGCCTTTGTGGTCAAGGATTCACGGCTGTTCCCTTTACCAACCCCTGGTTAAGTGGTAGAGCGGGCTCAAAAGTACTGATTGAAACTCTGGAACTTACATGGCTGGAAATTTCATGTGTGTGTTGTGGGGAATGGGGAGAGGATAGATCTAATAGCTCAGGTTTTATTCTTGGACTGTTTTGAAATTTTCAGTTCTGGATAATAAAATGATTTATTGGATGCCAGATGCCAGAGGAAGCATCAAAAAACAGCTTTGTGTTGTCCCCATGCGATTGTTGGATCAGGATCTCCCCCAGGGTTAATTCTGTGTCTTCAGATGTGACCTGTTCAGACCTGAGGACATGTTGAAGGAGTCATTTCCTCCCTCAGTTATAGCAGCCACTGGCCAAAGTGATGCAGGAGGCAGGAAGAGTCAGCTGACAAGAAATTTGGGGGAGAGGGGACAATAGTCAGTCTTCAGGTAGGACAGTCTGGGGTGTGCACCATGCACCAGAAGCCCAGCAAAGCCCCCGTCCAAGGATGTTGGATGTTGCTGCCTGCAAAAGAGAAAAAAACTGTATCAGCCATAGGAAAGGGGAAGATGGGAGAGCCAGCAGGGAAACTCAGGGGCTAGGAGATGTCCTTGGGGTCCCTGGTCCCAAGTCCAAGTGGCAATGAAGAGACAGCAGGAGCTCGGTGTTGACGCCAGGTGCACAGAGCTTAGTGGGAGGACCACTGACTCTAAGCGATGCTCCAGGTATATGGGGGTCTGGACTGCTGGTCTTGTGCTGCCACTGGGACAGGCTGTGGCAAGAGTGAGGAACTGAGGCCATGCTGGCAGTCGGGGGTAGAGGAGGTGGCTGGGTAGGTTGAAGGCCGAAGAAGCAAGGCAAGGTCTCAGGGAACAAACTGCTTCCAACTGCAGGATCAGGAGGAAGCTGAGAACAAATAGCGGAAGCAGACCCAAAAATGCCATGAAAGATGGCGTACAGAGTGAAGGGGAAGCCACTGGAAAATCCGAATTTGAGGATTCTCCGAGAAGGAATGCTGGTTTCTGTGGCTTTCAGGAATACAGAGTTACCTAAGTACATGGTCGGGGGGATCTGGTTTGACTAGCTTGAATGTTTTTTATCTGTGCTCAGATAAAGAGGTTAAGCATTTGCTCATTTCCTTTCACAATGCTTCATGTAAGGATGTCCGGCTTTCTCTCTGGAATGGGTAAATATTATTTATCTCCTCTGAGAAACAGGTTTGTTTTTATTCCACAGATTGAGAAATATTGTCACAGTCCTTTTCATTTGCTACTAGAAAGCTCAGAAGCAAGTGCACCCCTAAAGCCCCTTGCAGTGTATTTGTTCTGTGCTGTTCTCATTCCTTGCATCGTCTCCCTCTTACTTTCCCTTTAATCCATCCCCTCCCAACCCTGGTAATTCATTGTATCTTCTATTTGATTGTATCCTCTGATGTACGGTGTATGTATCACTAAGCTGGAACATAGAAGCTAACATAGATAAGTATATCAATGTGAATGCATGGGTATCTCTCAATGCTAGAAGATGGTTTTTTTTTTTCTTTTACGACTCCAAATTTTAGAATTGCACCACTAGTTTATTTGACAAATGCCGCTGTCACAGATAGATGAATGTTTCCTTCAACACTCTCAACCATTTCAAAATCCAAATTAACTAAATAAGACCGAAGTTAAGCTGCTACCTTTGGATGGTAAATTAACTCAACTCTACGTGATTCATTTGCAGAGAAGGGGACATTTCCATTTAGGGGCTCCTTCTGAAGAGTGAGGCACAGCAAGCAGGCTTCGGAGGCTTCTCCCACAGCATCTTTCCAGACTGTTCTGAACAAAAAGGCAAGCCGAGTGGTCTGTCTGTGCAGCCCTTATGGAGAGCAGACCGTCCCCATCTTCTCTCCGGCTTTGCCTAGTAACACTCTTATTTCCACTTTCCAAGCTCCTCCTGTTCCAGCTTAAGAGGTCTGTGTTTTCCTACTTTCTTACTTTTGCTCATGCCATTCCCCACCTGAACCCTAACCCTCTCTCACATACTCCTCTCCATTTGAGACCTACCCTTAGCTCCCATCTCTTCAATGAAGCCCTTCCCAGTGTACCTATCCCCAACAATATTCCCCATGAACTCCATAGCTCTTCCATCTGCCCCTTTACCCCAGCACCTGCCACATATGTCCAGCCTTTGCCATCTGTCACTTCAAGGGTAGTTCCTATTTGCTACAATTTTAAGTTAAACCTCTGCAAAACTAAAACTGGCATATTGTAGGCTCAATAAATATATGCCAAAGAACACCTGGTGTCCGTGAACTTTGCTGTCTCTAAGTCTCGGTAGCTAAAAGCAAAAAGTAAAATGTCCGGTGTTCCAGTGTTTTCTCTTAACAAAACAGGCTGTGCATTGACTCTCTTATTCCCTCTGCTCCTAGATTTTGAAGAAGTCCTGCATCGAAATTCTTGCAGCTGAGCCCTCCACCATATGTGCAGGAGGTAATGACATTAAATGCTAATGACTTTCATAGAATTGATGACCTTTTGAGTTCAATTCACATGTTTAATTCATTGGTGCAAAGGTGGGGGAGATAAGAGGAGGTTGTGGGGGGAGGACATAGAAACTGCTAAATAACATGAACTCCAGGCCAGGGCTTTGTAAGGTGAGGTGAAGTGAGGAGTCTTAACTGCATGTCACTTAAATTGAAGTCATCTCTGGGCTTTGTGCACTTTTGTTGCTTTTTTTGTTTGTTTTGGTTTGGTTTCTGTGCACTTTAAGAGGAGTAAATGTGTGGGATATCCCAATTAATTAAATCTGTGTACTGTGTGTGTGTGTATAAAATATTTTTATAGTTCCTTAAAACAATTAGAAAATGAGAGAGGAATCCCTTAATTGTGCAATTTCCCATTCATGAAGAAACACAACGTTCAGTTTAGCTGTCCTTCTAGTCATGTTGCAACCTTGTAATGCATCAAAAAGTCTAAAGACAATAATCCAAATTTCTGTTAATTCACCAGCATGGTCCTCCTGTAGGCTTCTTGACGACAGAGAAGAAATCCTACTTCTCTCTACTTCCCACCCAGCACTTAGTAGGTGGTCAGTAAATGTTGGCTGAATCTCTGGTTCCATGTGTTTTAAAGGGTAGTGCCTCTGACTTTTGCTGCTCTAACCCTTGTTAACTCCTTTTACCTAACCATGACAAGTTAATGTCATCCTCTCGCAGTTTGTAATTCAAAGCACAGTTAGAAATTCACAGCCAAAAACAGAACAAGACCAAAATAAAAATCTCAGTCATTGGACCATGGAAAAATGCTTTCCTAAATAATTCTAGACTCAGAGTAAACTAAAACCCCCCTTAGACGTCCTTAAGTTGTATGAGGCATTAAAAACAACCATACATATAAATTTAATGAGTACAGCACAGAAATATCAGAGTCCACAGATCTGCAACTAGAAAACATAGATTTGAATGTTTATTATTAACATGAAAAAAAATCAAATTAAGAATTAAGAAAAAGACATTTCTGTTTTTTATTTTTAAAAAACATTTATTTATTTATCTGAAAGGCAGTTATAGAAAGACAGAGAGATCTCCCATCAGTTGGTTCTCTCCCACACTGGCCAGGGCTGGGCCAGCCTGGGCCAGGCTGAAGCCAGGAGCCGTAAACTTCATCCAGATATACCAAGTGGGTGGCAGAGTCCCAAATACTTGGGCCATCTTCTGCTACTTTTCCCGGCTTATTACCAGGGAACTGAATCAAAAGTGGAGTGGTTAGGACTTGAACTGGTGCTCATATGGGATGTCGGCATCTCAGGTGGTGACGTAAACTGCTATGGCACAATGCCAGTCCCAAGACATTTGTTTTAAAAACTAAAGAGAACACATTTTTAAAAAAAGTTAAATTAAAGCAATGCAACTGATAAATTATTCCAGGATCTGTTTCTTTGGTATAACGAATGAAATAGGCACTGATAAGTCCAAAGAGCAATTTTTAAAATCTCTAGTTTATATACAACATTGTATCTTTTACAAACAATAGTATTTGTATCAGAGTAAACTATCCAATTCTATCTCCTTTCTTGTCTTTTTTTTTTTTTTTTTTTTTTTTTTTTGACAGGCAGAGTGGACAGTGAGAGAGAGAGACAGAGACAAAGGTCTTCCTTTGCCGTTGCTTCACCCTCCAATGGCCACCGTGGCCGGCGTGCTGCGGCCAGCGCACCGCGCTGATCCGATGGCAGGAGCCAGGAGCCAGGTGCTTTTCCTGGTCTCCCATGGGGTGCAGGGCCCAAGCACCTGGGCCATTCTCCACTGCACTCCCTGGCCACAGCAGAGGGCTGGCCTGGAAGAGGGGCAACCGGGACAGAATCCGGCGCCCCGACCGGGACTAGAACCCGGTGTGCCGGCGCCGCTAGGCGGAGGATTAGCCTAGTTAGCCGCAGCGCCGGCCTCCTTTGTTTCTTATAATGAAAAAATTAACACAAGACACAATGATGGAAGCTAGCCCTAGGTTTTGGAAAAGGCAAGCCCCATCCCTCTTAAATTAGAATCAGGAGAATTAAAACATGCTGATTACAGAATGATATTATTAAGGAAAAAATGAAACATCCAAAAGTAACTGAACTTCAGAAAATTTCCCATGGATTTCCATGAAAAGCTTTTGTTAACCATTCCCTGGAGTACGCATGGTTTCCGTTAAGCACAGGAGCCCATTTCGTTGTCCATGGCTGGGAGGGCACTACCCCTCTGTCACCTTCACGTGGCTACTTAGAGGATCCAGGGAATTCCATGAAAGTGTTTTGAAAAGCATAAACTATTTTACAAAACAAGATGGCATTATTATCAGCAAATCGTTTTTACAAGGATTACCGATTAAAGTTAGAATCATGATGCTGATAACGTCACGTGTAGGTGAGAAAAGTGTGCCTATGTGTTTTCCTGCCAGGAGACTGGGGAGGGCATCTGCAAAATAACTCAGAGTATGTCCTAGGGGAGAAAGTATACTGGGAAATAACCAGTTTGTTCACATTTCTGAAATGTGGGACCAAGCTCTAACCCTCAGCTCCCTCCGCTCACTCTCTGAATGATTTCCTTTCCTTGGCCCTCCAGAGAGTACCCTACTGTGAAGCGCCACCCAGGCCTGTCCTGCTCAGGACACTCTGTCCTGGCCATTGCATCCCCCAAGACCATAATCTCAGCTGGCTCTGGCCATCAACTAAACAGCAGCAATGGTTCTGATAGCGCATTGGGCTCTCAGAGGAGAGGCAGGGAAATCATGCACTGTGTGGACAGCAAAACCCAAATCCAACTCAAGCCTATGCTGTGCTGAACATAACAAGGTGAAATTTAATGAGAGAAATATACGTGTTGAATTTGAATTCAAATAGCCAGTTTCACGTGCAAGCAGGTTTACGGAAACCTTAATGGTTCACGCAGGACCGGGGTGGGGGCAAGAAAACACAAGGACAATTACAGGGACAGGCATTTGGTGCAGCAATTAAGTCACCACTTAGGGCCGGTGCCGCAGTTCACTAGGCTAATCCTCCGCCTAGCGGCGCCGGCACACCGGGTTCTAGTCCCAGTCGGGGCGCCGGATTCTGTCCTGGTTGCCCCTCTTCCAGGCCAGCTCTCTGCTGTGGCCAGGGAGTGCAGTGGAGGATGGCCCAAGTGCTTGGGCCCTGCACCCCATGGGAGACCAGGAGAAGCACCTGGCTCCTGGCTCCTGCCATCGGATCAGCGCAGTGTGCCGGCCGCAGCGCGCCGGCCGCGGCGGCCATTGGAGAGTGAAGCAACGGCAAAGGAGGACCTTTGTCTCTGTCTCTCTCTCTCACTGTCCACTCTGCCTGTCAAAAAAAAAAAAAAAAAGTCACCACTTAGGACACCTGCACCCCATATCAGACGGCCTGGGTTCAAGTCCTCGCCTGGCTTCCTGCTAATGTGCACCCATCCTGGGAGGCAGCAGGTGAAGGCTCAAGTATTTGGGTGCCTGCCACCCACACGGGAAGATTCAAATGGAGTCTGAGTTCCAGCTTTACCCTGCGCGCACTTGCTCTCTCTTTCTGTTTCTGTCTCTATTACTCTGCCTTTAAATAAAAAAAATAAATAAATAAAACTTTGTTTTAGCAAAAGGACAATTACAGCTATCTTAGTAGCCAAGATGAATGCATGTGACCAAAAACAAGGCAGATGTACAGTCTTGAAGTCCCTCAGTAGCCATCCACTGTTCAGGTCCTACAATCCATGTTCAGATAATATTCCCACATTTTAAGAGTGGCATTGACAAAGGCACATCCATAGGAGAAGAGGTGGTGAATCTGAAAACCATATTAACAGTTCATTCACATTCATCTCTCTCTGTAGTCTCCTGTCCCCTTCCTGCCTTCCTTGCTCTTTTCTTTTTTTTTCTTCTTCCTAATCCTTTTCCTTTTCTTCCTCATTTCCGTCTAGTGAGTGTCTACTATGTACCAAGCATCATGCAAAAACATGAGTAGAAAAGCGCAAGGGGCTTTCTCCCAACACCCACATGGAACTCACAGGCTATGCTAGAAGATAGTCATGTGTTCCAGTAAATTCCAGAACCATGCATTAAGGGCTATGGCAGAGGGCTGCTCAAAGGACAGTAAGAGCAGTAAATGGATTGAGAAAACACTGAAGTAACCAGAGAAGTACACAGGAATTGAGATGCTCACAGGACCTTCTTCAAATATGTGAAGGATTCCCATGCAGAACACGATTACCAGAATCATTATGGACAGCTTCAAGGGACCACCGTGAAGAGGCTGGGGAGGAATTCAAGGAAGCTGGTTTTGGCTAAACACATGGAACTTGTATAACCAGCTCTCTAGAAATGGAGTGGATGGTCTGAGGTTTCCACCCTAGAATTATGTGAGCAGTGGCAGAATGGTCATCTATACCCAGATGCTACCTGGAGAAAACCTCCTTTGGGTCTCCTTTACAACGTTATGTTTCTAAAAGCTTCATTTTAGCTTGGTTATTAATAACTGATATTTTTATTAACTGAAGAAACAAGTTCTTTACAGAACTATTTTTGCATTTTAACAAGTCTTAATGGATAGACAAGTGGAGACATCTAATATGCTCTGATTGGAAACCATCCCAGTCCATGTCATGGTGAAACCGTCTGGGGAGAGAGCGCCCACCCCCAGGACTGCTCCACTCTCAAGGTTATAAACTGCCAGCCTATCAGCCCTAGCTGCTTATTTGTTCTGCAGTGTATTTTTTAAAGCTAAGTTTATCACTTTCATCAAAAACTGGTTTCACCTAAAAATTAATATGTTCATCTTCTCTGAAACAGATTATTATTAGAGACTCAAGAGCTCCCCTTTTAAAAAATCATGTACTCTTCCAGTTTTCCATACTGCCCACTACTCCCTGCTATTACTCCAAAACCCAGGCCAACTATATGACTGCCATTTAGCATAGTGCTTATGTCATTATATTTACAGTCTCTGTTCTAAAACATACAGGAAGTCACTTGCTGTGTGGAGAGCCTATTTGGCAACTTCAGCATTACCTGCATTTAAATAAATGTGCTTCCCTTTCAATATAGACACTTAAAGTCCCTAATTAAATATGTCTGCAAACTAGTCTCTGCACAGTTAGGAAAAATGACCCATTATTAGATTGACCCAGCCTAATTTAGCTTCTCTCTAGGAAATGCACCCTTACGCCTAACCACAATCTTCCTTTGGTGCCACTCCATTGGCCTCAAGCTCGCATAGTTCACAATGTGTTATGTTAGCAAGTACTCCAGGAAGGAACTAATTGGAATCAAGTGTGCAACCTGCCAAGTGTTCTACACTGAGAGTTCTTGTAATCCAGAAACGGAAGTTATAATCAGCTCATCACATTGTCATCTCAGAAGCAGTTGTATTATTCCTACTGTGTTTCCTACTGTTTCTGATGAAACTGGGTAAGCTAGCATAAAAGGAAGGGAGGGTTAGCGGGGAGGAAGTCCCAAAAAAGATTTATTAATTGGATAAGTAGAGAGCTGTAAAGCAAAGATTTCAGTCTGGGGCCTACTCCAGATAGTAAAGTGTCCCAAAGAGTTAAAACTTACAGATAGTATACAGTGATTCAGTGGAATATATGGCCGATGGTCTGATTATTACTCAGAGGAAGACTTACAAAATTCAGCTACATTACAATTTTCTTTTTTTCTCTCTTTTTCCCTTGAGAAACCTTTTATTTAAGGTATACAAACTTCATTCATTTCACATCTACAAATTCAGGGACATAGTGATTCTTCCTCCAACTCTCCCTCTTGCCCACACTTCCACCCTTATTCCTCCCCTCTCTTCTATTCCCAATTTTATTTTTTACAAAGATCTATTTTCTTTTTTCCCTCAAAGAAACCTATTATTTAAGGAATACAAACTTAATGCATTTCCTAAGTACAACTTTAGGAATATTGTGATTCTTTCCACCATACCCGCCTTCCCACCCACACTCCCACCCCTCTTTCTCCTCCCTCTCCCATTCCCAGTCCCATTCTCCACTAAGATCCATTTTCAATTAACTTTATACACATAGGACCAACTCTATACTAAGTGAAGAGTTCAACAATTTGCATGAAAAAAAAAATAAACTGTTCCTCAATAGTGGAGACAAGGGCTGTTCAAAGTCATTGCATCCTGAAGTTAATTTCACTTCTTTTTTTTTTTTTAGAAGCTTAATTAACTTTAAAGAAGCACCCAAGAATGATACATCTTTTGTGAGCACTTAGGCATAATTATAATACAAATCTTTGAGGACAGAAGTCCTGCATGAGAAGTTAGTGCACAGTGACTCTTGTTGTTAACAATTAACACTCTTATGTATGACATCAGTGTTCACCCGAGGCTCTTGACATGAGCCTTGGAAGCCTTTTGAATCCACAAACTCCATCAATTTTTAGACAAGGCCTTAAGCAAAGTGGAAGTTCTTTCCTCCATTCAGAGAACAGTACTTCCTTCTTTGATGACCACTTCTTTCCATTGGGTCTTATCCACTGAGATCCTTCCTGTAGGACATTTTTTGCCACAGTGTCTTGGCTTTCCATCCCTGAAATGCTCTTGTGGGCTTTTCAGCCAGACAAAAATGCCTTAAGAGCTGGTTCTTAGGTCAGAGTGCTACTTAAAGTGATTGTCTGCTATGAGTCTGCCATGTGGACTGCCTCCCATGTTGGAGCATTCATTCCTTTTTAATTCTATTTATTATTATTATCAGACACTTAATCCTATGTATATGCAAAGATCTATTTTCAATTAACTTTATGTACATAAGATTAACCCTACACTAAGTAAAGAGTTCAACAAATAGTATGGAAAAAAAAAAAAACAATCGAGACAAAGGCTCAACAATCGAGACAAAGGCTGTTCAAAACCATCACATCTCAAAGTGTCAATTTCAATTCTATAGATTACCTTTTAGGTGCTCTATTAGTTACCTCAGATCAGAGACAACATATGGTATCTGAATTTTTGTGACTGGTTTATTTCCTAAGTATAATGGTTTCCAATTGCATCCATTTTGTTGCAAATGACAGGATTTTTTTTACCACTGTGTAGTATTCCATGTGTACAGATACCGTAATTTCTTTATCCAGTCTTTAGCTGATGGACATCTAGATTGAATCCATATCAAAGAAGAGAGTTTTAAGCTTCATGCTTACCATTTGGAAAGCAGGTGTCTAAGTAGACATATTCATGCAACACCAGTGGTTTCATTTCTTTCACTTTTCATGATTTTTCAAAGTGCTCATGCCTGGCCATTAAGCATCTCTTCTGAGTAGACAATTTGGTTTTCTGCCAAGTCTCTTCTCTTTAAGATATTATCTGTTGGAGGAAGCACTATCATACCCTGTTGATAGGAACATGAAATGGCACAACCATTTTGGAAAGTAGTTTTGGCAATTTCTTTAAAAATTAAACCTACACCTACCATGTACCATTTTACTCAGGAATTCCACTCCTATGTATTTACCTATGATTAAAAAAAAAGGAGGGAATATTTGTGTCCAAACACTCATATTCAAATGTTTATAACAGCTCTATTTTTGATAGCCAAAAACGTTAAACAACTCAGTTGTTCATCAGCAGATGAATAGATAAACACAGGATCGCTTATTACATACAGTCAGGTGATATTCAATAATAAAAAGGAGTAAATTGTGTGAATATCAAAATAATTATGAATAAGCCTTAAAATAATTATGCTGAGTAAAGAAGTCACACAAAAAAGTTACTAAGAAATACATGATTCCAATTATGTGAAATTCTCAAAAATATAAATTAATATATGAGGGTACTTGAGTAAGAGTGGCAAATCAAATTAAAATATGTTTGTTTTGGTGCAAAACTATTTGAAATCCATGCACCATATTTTCATAATACACATTTTCCATGAACTTTTTGGAGATTTCATTGTATGCATATATTTCAAAAAATTATGCACCAAAATAAGCCTATCATTTAAATTCAGTGCCCACAAATTTTTTAAAGTCCTCCCATCAGTGACAGACAGCAGATCAGTGGTTGCATGGGAGAAGGGGTGGGAGGGGCCAGAGGGTAGGTTACAGACAGCCCAAGGAAAGTTTGGGGGTGCTGCTTGTGGTCACAGTCTTGATCGCAGTTCTATATCTGTGTCAGAACTGTACCCTTCATGTGCAAATTAGTATGTCAGTTATACCTCACTGAAGTGGTTATAAATGAACAGCTACGAAATTTAAAAGCTCTGGAATAATTTAACCATCAGAAGGCACCCATCTCATACATCACTCTCTATCTTGTACTTTAGATATTACATGCCACATTAAGCATCTAAAAAGGTATAAAATCAAACTGACTCACAGGACCAAATATCACTAATGATAGTTTGGCACAGAAGTTGTGAGTGAGCAGAGCAAGTGGAGAATATGCAGATGCCTCATTTTCAGAAACAGTAATAGGCAGTCTTTATGGAGGGCTTCTCCTAACCTGTGAACTCCACATTTCCAAAAAGGAAAAGAAAGAAAAACAAAAAGGAACAAGCTTTTCAAGCCATTTACTGATTTTTTTCCTTTTTAAAAATTAAACTATAGCTCATTTACCATGAAATTCACCCCTTTAGAAAGCACAGTTTGGTGGCCTGTCATGTATTGCAAAGTTGTACAACCATAAGCACTCTCTAATTCCGGAATGTTTTCATCACCCCAGAAAAGAGCTCCAGTGCCTGTGGAACAGTCACAGCTCACTGCCCCTGTCTCCAGCAGTAGCAGCCATGATTCTCTATGATTTGTTATCTGGACACTTCACAGAAATGGAATCATGCAACAAGTGGCCTTTTGTCTCTGGCTCCTTTCATTTAGCATAATGTTTTCAAGGTTCATCCCTGCCATAACCTATATCATTGCTTGATTTCCTTTTAAGGCTGAATAATATTCCATTATACAGAAAGCCCATATTCATCAGTGGATGCCTCTGGGGTGTTCACACCTGTTGGTGATGGACAATGCTACTATGAACACTCATGTACATGTTTTTGTGTGGAAGTGTGTCTTCAGTTCCCTTGGATATATATGTAGAAGCAGAATTTTTGGTTCCTAGAGTAACTAAGGCTAACATTTTGAGGAACTGCCAAATGATTTTACTAAGAGCCTGCACCATTTTACATTCCCACCAGCAATGTTTGTGGGTTCTGAGTTCATACATACACTTGCTGCTGCCCATGACTTTCGTTACAGCCATGGATATGAAGTGTTATCGCATCGTGGTAATAATTAGCATTTCCCTAATGATTAATGTTCTTGAGCATCTTTTCATTGGCTGGCCTTACTGAGCCTCAGAAAATAAACAGTATTAGATCTGGCCGGCCAAGTAATGACCACCTTGTCCTTTCCCTTTGTTGGCCAAGACTCATTATTTATTCAGTTGGGCTTGGACTGAGCCCTACTCAGCCTGGGGTAGGCACAGGCAAGCATTGAGAAGAAATAGAAACGCTGGCCTCCTTTGAGAATAAAAGTGACAGAAGAATCGCAGTGAGCATGTGTCTTAAAGATACCAGAAAGGGTATGGATCTGTAAAAAATAAATCAAAGACTGTTTTCAGTCTGAAAACTCCTCCCTAAAGGCCTGCAGTCTTAGGCACCTCTCACAGGAGCTGTGACGCAGCCAAGCTTAGAAAGCATGGTCTAGGGCTTTGTGGATAAGAATTAAGTCGGTAAGTCCCCGTCTACTGTGCCCCGCTTCTCACTCTGCGGCAGTCAGCGACAGCGCGGTGCTCCGGATCTTCTGTGTGTGAAGCGCCGGCATTCCAGACGCGCTGCTCAGTCAGATCCTGGGGCTCTTCAGGAAACCAAATGTGTGTCCCAGCACAGACATCGCCTCGCCCTGCGTGCTGCCCCGAGCGAGCGACACCTCCTCCCTCTTCTCCCCAGGCCTGGGGTCGGGGTGGGGGGTGCATTGTTTGGTTTTTGCCAGGGCCACATCATGGACTCCTGCTGTCTTTCTTCCTAAACTCCCTGAGGTTGGGCCAAGTAGACATGTGGGCAGCCTCTTTTTATAGGGGATTCAGCAGCTGAACTGGTAATGCTAGAACATGGTGTTAGAGAAGGGAGCTTGGCCTGCGGCCTGCGTTTCCCGAGTCTTCTCTCCCTCCGCTGATCTTTGAGGAAACGGGAGAAGTAAGCCCAGCAGTAGGCTTAATTGAGCAAAGAAGATACAGTAGGATCCTCCCACAGTGCTTGACACTTGACGAAATGGTTGTTGAACTGACTGAGTCATCCCTCACGTGCCTGGGAGACATCTAAAGGAAACTACCAAATGCCTCTTTCCAAACTTAGCAGCCATAGGTAGATATCAACATGAAAATGCATAAACCCTAAATAGTGTGGAACTTAATGGTCCTGAAAACCACATGTCCCTCCCCGTGATTAATATAGTTGAGAACAAAGGCATTGAACTCGGACAGAGTCAGTTTCGTTGCTTACTAATTAATTACATGACTATGGGCAAGTCATTAAAATGTCAAAATCTGAATTTCCTTCTTGTGGAGTTCCCTTACACTTCTAAAGGCATTCTGTTCTAATTTGTAATCCTGGTGGCATTGGTGGTGCCTCTGAGTTATTTTATTTAGATTTTGGTTTCTTGCTTCACAACAGGGCCAGATCCACTTTGCTGAAAAATGAGCAAACCTACCTAAAATAAAAATAAAATAAGCTCACAAAAAGAAAACAACAACACAGTCCCAATTTCTAAGTTACTCATCTGTCACAAGACAATGAGTGTCCATTTTAGCAGATGGTTCAGAATGTAGTGGCTGAGCCCTTGGGCCTGGCATATGGAGCCTGCCAGCCCTGGACTCCAGCTCTGACTCTGACAGTGACTAGCTGTGTGATCCTAGACAAACCACTGGACTTTACTAAGATCAGTTTCCTCATCCATATCTGCCTGAGTGGTGATGAGGCTTCAGTGACATCAGACATGTATGACATTGAGTATTATCTTGGCAACAGGGCCTCTCACTCGTTTCCCTAGAATGAAGGTGGCAGACACTCCTAACATTTATTAAACTTTGAAAAGGTTCATATGCTAGTTCTCTAATCCCATTCTTCCTCCAACATCTATTCATTTGGATAGAAATGGATAGCTTAAGATCCATTTCCTCCTAAACTACATTTTTTCCCTCTGACTTAGTCTTTCTCTTTGTATATGCCACACAGTATTATCCCAACCTCCAATTTTTAAACACAAAAACATAATAAAAATAGAGTGGATTGTTGACTGTTACAGACCATCAAACAAAAACAAATATTCCTAAACATTTAGCTAATTAGATTTTCCCCTATGGTAGGACTATAATAAAGAGTAGGGTTATTTTGTTTGTTTTTACTTTATAAGAATCTTATTCATATGTATGAAAGTACTTTAAAGTTTGCATGAAAAATGAAACCGAAAGATGAGTTTATTTTATGGTAAGAAATTTTGAAATTCATGCATATGAGGTCTCTTCAAAAAGTTCATGTAAAGTGTATATTATGAAAAAGCTATGCATGGATTCCAAAATTTTTTGCATCAACATAAGCTTACTTTTCAATTACATTTTTCCACAAACTCTGTGAAGTACCCTCCTATTAACTGAGTATACATTGGAACAATGAAATTAACATGCAGGCCTGCAAGCTGTGTTTCCTGTTCAATCAGAGAGGAAGGAATACTGCACTGAAGGGTGATGTCAGCTCAGACAGGTAATACTTGATGACTGGCCACTGATGAGCAAGATTTTGTGTCATTATTAAATGCAATTATTCCTACACAAACCTACCTACTTCTGCTGTGTGGCCCAGAGAGGTAGGAGCGAAGCAGCAGTGTCAAGTGACTCCCAACCTAGACGAATGGTTTTTCTAGCTGGGAAAGAACATCACCGGATGGTACATAATTGCTTATAACACCCTTGAGGACAGGCTGTGACTACCTTAAGGTAGTGTTCTTCAAAAAATTGTAGGCACCCTAGGCTCTAAAGAAATCCTTCCAGGGGCATCCAGATGTAAAACAGAAGGGGAAAGAGTTGAGTTGACTGAAGAGGAAACGAGGGACTCCTGTCTGTAGCCCCTTCTGGCAGCTGAGATCACGGTTTTGAAAACCGCCTAGGCTTGAAAACTGGGTCAGCTTTGAACAGACTCAAAGGCAGGTGGAAGACGTCCCGGGTGGGAGCACCAGCAAGAGCAAAGGCAAGAAGGTGGGGAGTCAGAGTAAGCAGTCACACGCCAGGGCCTGTGCTGTGGTGGGGTGGGCTAAGTTTCCACCTGAGGCACCAGCATCCCAAATGGACACCAATTCCTGTCCTGACTGCCCCTTCTTCCAATCCAGCTCCCTGCTACTGTCCTGGGAAAGCAGTAGAAGATGGCCCAAGTGCTTGGGTCCCTGGCAGCCATTTGGGAGACCAGGAAGAAGCTCCTGGATCCTGGCTTTGAATCTGCCCAGCTCCTGCCCTTGCGGCCATTTGGAGACTGAGACCTTTCTGTTTCTCCCTCTCTCTGTCTGCAACTCTACCTCTCAAATACATAAATAAAATCTTTTTAGAAAAATTTTGTAAAAAGTCACACACCTTCCTCAGGACTAGCTAGTGAGAATGAGCTGGTGAGGAAGTGGTAAAAGCAATCAAGCTGGTTGCTTTTGATTTCCAACCTGAACTAATATTGGAATGTTTTAAGCCTGGTAGAATGGCTTAACGAGTTCTCTGCATCAAGGCAGGTAGGAAGCTTGGGATTAATGAGCAAGTAACGTGTCTTGTCGGCCTTCTTCATTTCAGAGTCATTCCAAGTCGTCGTGAGAGGGAATGGCTTCCGACACGCCCGCAATGTGGACAGGGTCCTGTGCAGCTTCAAGATCAACGACTCGGTCACCCTCAGTAAGTCCCTGCGGGCTGTGTGGGCTTCTTCAGGCTCCTGCAGGGGAGGGAATTCCCAGCGCTGTCTTCCTGGAAGGCCACACACAGGAACCCAGCAGAGGAGTCTTCCCGGCTGGAATGGCCTCCGGTGAGGACAAAGCTAGCCCTTCCTGGCTGTGGTTCCTGGCCTTCTGGGTGGGCACAGCCTCGGGGTGTCCAGCTCAGGAAGCAGGGTGAGGCTGGACTGGAGCTCACAGATCCCCCATGACCCACACAGCCACAGGCAGCAGCCTGTGCTGGCCTAGGGAGACAGCAAGGGCCCTTGGTTCCTCAGCCTCGCAGGCCCACCAAGCTGTGCGTTCTCAAGCGCCTTGCTGATTCCATGGGGTTTGTTGAGCTTGAGGTTCCTTCATAGAAGGTTGTGGGCTCTTGAAGGTAAGAGCCAAAAACAGACAGCCTAAATTTATGAATCCTGAACAACGCAAAGGCCAGACTTTTAGGCTTGCATGTGTAGATTCTGGAACTTTACTTCAAGCTGGATGATGACTCTTGCTTGGAGTAGCCAAGAAACTCTCATCATGGTAAATACCTTAGATGAAATACAGGAATATGGAAGTAAAACTAAGTGCGTTTCATGGGAACACTGAATTACCACAACATTGGCACCTCCAGGAGACATTTGTAACAGGCAAGTTTCTAATTTAAAGACATATGTGACTCATGTAGCTGTCCAGAGGAGATGGGGGAGACTGATTACAGGGAAGACAGATGCCAGGAGCCCCGGTTAGCATCTGCATCTGGCATTCATCACACAAGTAATTATTGATTCTGCATCTGCAGTGATAAATAACGGTCATACTGCATTTTCCATAGTGCTGTGTGCTCTAAATGTTTTCCATCTCATTGCCACGACAGCCCTGAGAGGTAGAAAGAGCAAGGAGAATGGAAGGACACACATTTATCAACTTAACCACACATTAATTTTGTCCTCCCAGTAGCCCTGTGAGAAAGGTACTAAGTTGTGCCTTTTTCTCCTCCATGACATCCCAAAAGCCACTTGAAGATGTGAACAGAGACGTACAGTGGCTTCCTCACAAGCATCTGGGGTTTCTGGCGCTGGAATGTTGCTAAACATTGGAAACATCCAGTTAGCTTTCTTGGTATCTGGAAATTCTCTCCTGTCCCTAAGAACTGCGTGCTATTTGAAAACGTTTGAAGGATTCCTCAGTAGCCACAGCGTGTGTGACATTACACAGTGCGTGTAATAGTTGGACGTGCACTCCCAGTAGAGTCCCTTTTTTTTTCTTCTCCTTTCAGTTGTGATGTCATTTAACATCTGTATTTCCTTTGTCTTGAGCCAAAATCCCAAGTGCAAGATCAGAAAGTCCTAAGAGTGTAACTCTAAGACATCAGCACCTTCTGAGGAAGCCTTCAGACCCAGGGCGTCCCTCTAGAGATAAGCAGTGGTGGCATGGGAGAGGGGCAGCCCACTCCATTATTGTTCAAAGGTTACAGAAGACGCTGGTAAAGATCAAATGAAACGTAAACTTACCATGGATGTGAGGAGGCGTTTTGAAAGCCTCTTTTCCAACTTCTCCGTGAAACCTTGTTTTGGGAGGAACAAGCCCATCTTCTTTCTCCTTCCTCTCTTCCTTTCCTAACATACTCTTGCAGAAATCTGCACGCTCCACCTCATTCATATTCAAAGAGAGATAAAGGCTTTTGGGGTAGGGACTTGGTTGAAGCCAAGTTGTGCTTCCACAGAGTGGTAAGAGTTTGGGGAAAAAGAGGGCAGCAAGTTCAACTATATGATTATTTAAAAATATTTGAACCACAATTGGAAAAATTAGAGTTAGAAGAAAACACTTGGCCTTCATTCATTAATTCACCTGTTCATTTTAATCAGAAATTATATGGACGTGATCCTGTGGAAGACAGAGAAAGATAAAGTTTTAAATGCAGTCTAATTTACATCGCATTTTTCTGTCAACCTTACGAATCTGCCCACCTCTATTGAATCCTGTCCTCTTTGTGAGATGAATAAATTTAGGTCCCTTTACTTCTCCTATTCTCCTTTCTAGCTTCTGCACTCCAAATTTTAAAATGTCTGTTTTCATTTTTATTTCATGTATTTCCTTTTTCAGAATTTTTTTCCCCAAAATGTTGTATTGCGTCATGCAACAAGTAGAGATCCTATGGTCAATGAGTAAAAGACTAACTGAAGGCCCAGTAATGAAACTAAGGATATTGTGCCTACAGTCACTTCAATCATGATATGGGCCGCAGGGTTTCCAGCAAATAATACAGTAGCAAACTCTATGAAGCAAAACTGCTAAAAGAGCAAATTGAAGTTATATTTATAATGGAAACAGCATGATTTTCCAAGTCTTTGAGCTTTGAATAAAAAATTAAAGATATGGAGCATAAATCTTTTTTTTTTTTTTTTTTTTTGGACAGGCAGAGTTAGACAGTGAGAGAGAGAGGTCATAAATCTTTTGAAATGACTGTGAACTACCTTACACATTCATTGTGCTAAGGTAAAGTAAAAGTCAGCATATGAATGCCCAAAAGTAGAAATTGCCTAGATATATTCAGGTGATAAATAATCAGAAAATATAACCAGAAAGGTAAGCCATAAAATAAAATATATAACCAGAAAATAAAAATCATAGATTAGTTCCTATTTCTCTCTTATTTTCCTTAAAAATAAAATCAACAGTTAGAAATGTAAAACAATATCTGGACTTTGACCAATATAATAGACCCAGAAATACTGTATAAAATGTGATTTTAAAGGAGCAGGAGTTTGGACCAGTGTTGAAGACAATAATTAAGATGCCCACATCCCACATCAATGTATGCAGGTTCCATCCCCGCCTCCAGGGCCTGACTCCAGCTTCTGCCACTGCAGACACCGGGGGCGGGGTGGGGGGGGAGTGATGAGGACTCGAATCAAATTCCTGTCACCCGTGTGGGAAACCTGGAGTTCCTGGCTCCCAACCTTATCATCACCCAGCCCTGGCCTTTGACAGTATTTGGGGAAGTGAATCAGAGGATGGGGGCTCTCCCTTTCTCTAGCCCTTTCTCTCCCCCCCTCCCCCATATGTAAACAATTTTAAAAATAAAATTTCTTAGCACGTGGCCTTGTTGAAAGGAAAGAACAAGAAATTCTAAACTACAGGAATGAAAACCTAAGCAGGAAGCAAAGCTATGGGCACTCCAGGCAGATTTGCAGAAGGACCAAATATAAATTCTAGATTTGAAAAGTGTATCACCAAAATACAGATTAATGGATGGATTAAATAGCATGATTAGACAGATGAAGATGAAATGCACAAAGAAGAAGAGAAATGAGTGGAAATCCCACCCTCCAGCCAAACCAACAGACCCAGATTTTTTTTCCCACCCAAGTTTTACCAAATTTTAAGGACAGATGATCCATATCTGATACATACTGTTTCATAGTAAAGAGATAAAGAAAAAGTTTTCAAATTCATTTTATGATGATAACATAATCTTAATTTTTTTAAAAACTGGACAAGGGCACTAAAAGTAGAGAATGATGATATCTAATAAAATGTTGGCAAACAAAATATAGCAGTGTATTTTAAAAGAACCATAATGGCTAAGACAATTTTGACAAAAGAGGAGGAATTTGCCTCTCACATAGTAAAACTTATTGATGCCAAAAAAGTATTACAATCCATTAACCATTCTAAATTTTAAAAAGACTTTTAGGAAACTAGGAATAGGATAGGACTTTTCTAACATAATAAAAACATATATCTAAGAGCAGACATTGTGGCACAGCAGGTTAAGCTGCCATTTGGGGCACCCACATCCCATATCAAAACGCCTTGTTCAAGTCCTGGCTTCTCCATGCTTCCGATTCAGCTTCCTGCACCTGGGAGGCAGTGGATGATGGCCCAAGTGTTTAGGTTCCTGTTGCCCACATGGGAGACCTGGATAGAGTTCCTGGCTCCTAACTTCAGTCCAGTATAGCCCTAGCTGTTGCCAGTATTTGGGGAGTGAACCAGCAGATGGAAGATGCCTCTCACTCTCTAGCACTCTACCTTTCAAATAACTACATAAAATCTAAAGAAAAGAAGAAAAAAATTAATTATGTGTTTTCAAAATGTCTAGATATTTGAATTCAAAACTCAGAATTATCCCAATAATAAATCATTATTCAGAAGTATTTGCTGTAACATTAGGAAGAAAAAGGCAAGACAACCTATTCAACATGGTTATTGATAGTTGATCAGTGACACTTTCTGTGATGGTAGAAATGTTCTAAAATGGCAGACAAGCTGATAGCCACAAGCCATGTGTGGCTTAGATATCTCAAATGCAGCTACAGTGAATGAAGAATGGAATTTTAATTTCATTTGTTCAATTGACATAAGAGTAGCCCCGTGTGGTTAGAGATCATGCTACTGGACAGTGCCATGAGCATCATAGTAAAGCAACAAACTGAGGAGAGCTGGTGTGGTGGGAAGAACCACCATGTTCCTAAAGTTATAATTATGAAATGTATGACGTTTGCATTCTTTAAATAAAAGGTTTCTGGGGGGAAAAACTGATGAGAACTTACAAATATAGAGAAGGGGGTCCACAGTACTAATAGACTAATGACAGGGTTATCAGCTGCATGACTTCAAACTAAGTGCCTCACTTGTATCACGCAGTAGCTTTGCCAGGCTTGGGCAATGACCAGTTAGCAAGCTTCACAAACAAATTTTAGTGAAGACTAATGAATCAAATGTGTGGGCATACAAAGGTATGTCAAAAAGTTTGTGTATAATAGAATTAAAAATTAAGTTTATTTTGGTGAAAAAAAGTTTGAAATCCATCCATCCAGCTTCAGAGAGTTCATGGAAAATGGGTATGTTTAAAAAAATAAACTATGCATGGATTTCAAAAATTCCATCCAACAAAATAAATTTATCTTTGATTCTATTTTTCCATGAATTTTTGAAGCATATGAGAAAAATTAAAAATTTTTGTGAGGATTTTAAAGAAGGGATGAATAGAGACCCAGTATAAATGTGTGGCATAGTGTAGGCTGTGATACCAGAGCAGCCAGGAAAATCCTAGCTCTGTCGGATTTCACTGTGTGGCTGGGGTAAGTTATTTACATCTCCACGCCTCACTTTCTCCAGCTGTAAAGTGAGAATAGCAATAATAGCACCTGTGTGCTGGATCGTTAGGAGGTTTCAGTGTGACAGGTGGAGCTTAGAAAAGCACTCAGTCCATGCTGGCTTACTGGGGTTACTTTCTTATTATCATTATCACCATTACCAAATAATGATGGAAAGACATCAGTTGTCTTGAAATTAACATTAACTTTTTGCAATTCCAATGGGACTTTTTAAGCTAAGATCATTCTAAAGTTTGTATGGAAGAATAAACACTTGAGAATAGCCAAGAAAAATGTGGAAACTTGCCCTAGTCGATTTTAAGATGTATTAAAAAAATAGAGTAATTGACATAATGTATGGCTGGTACCACAGTCAGCAAACTGAGCATTGGAACAAAGTCCAGAAGCAGAGCCAAACACTTATGTGAACTCAATATAAAATGAAATCACCTTTCAAATCAGTAGGGAAAGTGGATTATTCAAAACATGGTATTGAAACAATGGGCTAGTCTCTTGGAAAAAACAATTGAGTTTGGTTTTTACCTCACACCTTAGATCTAAACAAATTCCAGATGAACTAAAAATTCTCCTTTTAAAAAAAGATTGATTTGTTTACTTGAAAGTCAGAGTTACAGGGAGAAAAAGGGAGAGCCAGAGAGAGAAAGATCCTGCATCCACTGGTTCACTCCCCTGGTGGCTGCTACAATTGGGGCTGGGCCACGCTGAAGCCAGGAGCCAGGAGCTTCATCTGGGTCTCCCACATGGATGGCAGGCGCCCAGATACTTGGGTCTTCCATTGTTCTGCCTAGGCCACTGCTTTGCCCAGACCACTAGCAGGTAACTGGATCATAAGTGAAGTAGTCAGGACTTGAACCAGTGCCCATATGGGGTACCAGCATTGCAGGTGGTGGCTTTACCCACTACACCACAATGCCAGCCCTGAAGTAAAAATTCTAATGTGATCATGAAACTATAAAATTTCTAGAAGGAAGCAAAAATGAATATTTAGTGGGGAAGGATAGTTGGGCATGAAGGGACACACCATGAAGAAAAAGAAATGAAGACATATTTTTTAAAAAGGGAAGTAGAAAACTGGGAGAAATTACTCATATGATATGTAATAAGCCAAAAGTCAATAGGCAATATAAAGACAGCTTCCAAAATCAGTAAAAATGACGAATGACATATTGATGAGTAAAAATAAGAAGGGCAAACTTACAAGAAAAATAATGACCAAAAAGCACATAAAATATGCTCAGTGTCACCAAGACAGTGCAGATTGGAATAATCAGTTGCCGTGTTTACACCATTCAGATGGCAAAAAGGAACAAAAATGCAGTGCCCAGTATTAGCAAAGATGGCGGGGAATGAGGGCTTTCATTCACCATCCCTGAAAGACCTTTGAATCTTTTGGAAGGCAATTTTTAAAACGAGCCAATTGCATTTTCACACTTTTGAGCCCAGAATTTCAGCTTCATCAAAAGGAAATGATTGCACTGTTCACAAAGGCTTGGCTGCAAGAATGCTCATCCCAATGGTGTGAGGATAGCAAAAGAAAAAAGAACACAGAAAGGGATGGTGGCAGGGAGGAAGGAGAGAAGGCAGGCAGGCAAGCAGGCAGGAGAGAGCAATGCATCTAAATGGCGGCAACACAACTGTTTAGCCATAGGTCATTTGTGATATAAATTATACTTTACCTTTCAGCAGTTAAATAATGTAGAAGAATAATTACTGATGTGGGAAATGTTAATGATACAGCATCATGTGTTAAAAATAAGTTACAAAATGGTGAATTGGTAATACTTTGCTTTTATACATGTACATTTGTGTGCAGAGACTTGAAAGGCATATCAAAATGTTAACAGCCATCACCTCTGAATGAGACCACTATTAATTTTTATTTCCTTCTGTATTTTCTATATTCCCTACAAACATAGGTACTCTATATAAGAAAAGAACCCACAAAAGTTATTAAAAATCAAATTTTAAAAATCTTTGTAATTACTTAGGTTTACAGTACATCTAAAATATTACATTTGGTAATCACCAGACTGCTAGCCAAGAAAATATCTTGGAAATCCTCAGACAAACTTTATTTATTCTGGCTGCAGTTTTTCCTACTCCAGTATTCAGTGTGCTGTGCCAAGAAAAGATCCACTTTCAATTGGAAATCCATTAGCAGAGAGATTAGAATGCTGAAAAGGAGACACTGGGCTATAAGCAAAGAAATTATCCTTTCTGCGCACAGTAAATAAAAAATGGACATTTAACAAATGTAATAATGAAAACCATGCGGGACTATCCTGATGTTGCATAGAAATGCATGAGGTATGACTGTACACAAAAGAAACTGATTTTTAACAAACTCACTAAAACTCCACTTATAGGCCATGTGAGAAATCAGTTTTGTGGTTTCATAGGCACATTTTATCTTTTGATACAAAATTGTACTTCCCAGTTTAATTTCCAATTTGTATACTCTCAAAAGATAAAAAATTTCCCCCTGAGCCGGCGCCGCGGCTCACTAGGCTAATCCTCCACCTTGCGGCGCTGGCACACCGGGTTCTAGTCCCGGTCGGGGCGCCGGATTCTGTCCCGGTTGCCCCTCTTCCAGGCCAGCTCTCTGCTATGGCCAGGGAGTGCAGTGGAGGATGGCCCAGGTGCTTGGGCCCTGCACCCCATGGGAGACCAGGAGAAGCACCTGGCTCCTGGCTCCTGCCATAGGATCAGCGCGGTGCGCCGGCTGCAGCGGCGGCCATTGGAGGGTGAACCAACGGCAAAAGGAAGGCCTTTCTCTCTGTCTCTCTCTCTCACTGTCCACTCTGCCTGTCAAAAAAATAAAAAAAAAATAAAAAAATAAAAAAAAATTTCCCCCTTTGAAGATATTTTTCTCAAACTGAACATTAGTCATGAAGGCAGTTCTAAGAGTTCCAAAGAGGGCTCAGCTTCCCAAGAGACAGAGAGACAACACATTCAAACATGTAAGTTCCAGACTGTTTGTTTTGAAAAATCTGTCCAATTATCCAAAACTGTACTTCATCTTCAAAAACATCTGGGCCCCAGGGCCCCAGGGCTATGATGCCCTAAGGAGATCTTTAAAATTCACCTATGATGACAGATGGGGAGGGAGGGAAAACATAGACTTCCCAAACAAAAGTCTATTTTCTTGGTCAAGGGTTAGAATATTGCAGATCACAATATTGCTGGTCACAGATAAATATCGCAATTTGGATGCATCGCTGGGGATCGGATGCCTGGTGAAAAGGATGGAATGCCACTGTGCATGGCTCAGAATGAAGAGACATAGAGGAACCCATAGTCTCACGGTTCTTAGTGGAGCTGCACCTCAGTTCCCAGTGGGCCTCACACTTCATCCAAATGCCAGCAGGTACTGTTGCTGCACGCCTGTCCTGTGCCTGGTGCTGTACCAAGTGCCCTCCCTGTGTACCTCATCTTACCATCACGGCAGCCGAGTGAGAGCAGAGCCCTTTGTATCCCCATTTGCTGTTGAGGAAACTAAGAGAGAAAAAGGGCCCGAAGTCACCCAGATGACCTGGTGGAAATGACTTGAACCTGGGCAGTCCTTTGTTGTTTCCCAAGAATGATGGGAAAGAAGGGAGTTAACACAGAGATGGACCAGGCTCCTGGAAACCCCAGACAGGCTAGTAATCTGTGCTCCTCCACTCTCCCACAACAACCAACAGTCGGTGAGTATTGGGTCAGAGTAGTTGGTGCAGTGGAGGAAAAAGAAGAAAGAGTGCTACCAGCGGCACCCTCTGTGCAATGCAGCTCTGGCCCCTAACATGCACACCGCAGCTGTCCAGTGACCATTGACTGTTACTCAAGTGTGTGCTTGCAGTCTCCTTCCCATCTCACCTCTGACTGCCCTTTAACAGCAGTCAACATTTGTCACAACCCATGGTCAAGGTTGTGTGGAAGGATTTAGCCGTTTAGGTTGACTTGTCCCTCAATCTCAATTCCAAAGGTAAAATCTCTCCAAACCTAATCATGCACAGCCGCAAGACTGCGTGTCAGGAGACACATACCTTGTGTATGAATGCTGAGTTGTCCTCTACCAAGTCAAAACAAAGCTTTGAAATATATTATTAGCAAATTATAGCTGTTTTGATGGCAGCAGTTATTCTGACCTCATGATTACAAAATTTTAAAAGGTTGATGCTTTGCTTAAAGATAATTTGTAAGTTTTATAAATGTCAACACTCAAGAATTTTTTTTTTTGGTGTCGGTTTATTGAGAGGAAAAAATACTTTGCAAGAGCCCTGAGCCCCATTGCCTTTCTTTAGTTTTCTTACTATATCTAAAACTGCCTATTAACTTCAAATAAATGACAAACACCATAAAATCATGTGTAGTGATCCCAAATAAACAAAATTAATGTGCTTTCAAAATAATAAATGTGCTAAGTACAAAGTAATATGCTTAGAAAAAAATTCTGATATAGAACATCCCAAAGCATTAACAATCTGTATCACTGAGATTTAGGATTACCAAGGACTTTAATTTCTTTTTCATATATTCTGTATTTCTCAGGCTTTTTTATACTAAGCATGCATTACTTCCATAATGAATAAAAATCGCAATCAATGTGGGCAAATAGTTTTTATCCTGAGAATCAGAGTAGCAATGCCGATAACCAGCTTCAGAGCCACAGGGCTCACAGCCTTGTGTAGGACTTGCCATGTGTCAGCCCAACAGACAGTCCAGGGAGCAGCAGGGCTGCCTGTCCTGTGCCTGCACTGCCCTGGTAATGGATTCAGAGCCCTCCCTTGTCACCGCCTCTCCTGGGGTCGTGATGTGATCTTGGTTCTCCTGAGCAGTGTGGCCACGATAACTCATTCCGTTCCCTTCCAGACTGTCCTCGGCTCTGAGTCCTGCAACATGCACTGAACTCAGCAGCCTTCCCAGCCACCATCATCTCAGAACCTCAGCTGTGACATCTGGAGTTCCCCCTGGATGTTAGGAGGCTCCACTTAGCTCCGTGCTTTGCCATATTCCACTAGGGAAATCTGGACCCCTCTAAGCTTTCATGGAGGAAGTTATCAAGAAACACTCTTGCTTACCCCAAACAGGATGTCTCCCAGTGTGTCTCTCTCATCTCTCTCCCTCCTCTGCTCATCATCTTATAACACTTCTGAACATTTCTGGGCTATGATCTTCCAAATAGTATCTTTAGACTCCTCCACAGTGGGCTGAAGGAGGATATAAATCCATGGTAGACATACCAGATTTTCTAACCTCAGAGCTGTAGATACTGTGGCCTGAAAAAGTCTTTGTTGTGGGGTGGGGGCGTCCTGTGCATTGCGCCATCCCTGGTCTCTACCCAGCAGATGCCAAGAGCATTCCTCTCCCAGTATTGACAGTCAAAGCTCTCAGACATGCCGCTTGTCCCCTGAGGGGCAAAATCACCCTCATTTGAGAGCCACTGTACTATACAGCTGTCCACAGATCCTATTAAGGGAGATGACTTGCTTCATGTCACATCTGTGCCATAGCCTGACAACCTGGTAGACACAGTGGGCCTACACAGTCATATCATCTCATGTTTTATAGAGATGAACCCAGCAGTTCTGGCCCTTAGTAGTATCATTAATGTATGTTGAGTACTTATTAAGTGCTAAGCACTTAGTAATATCATCTCATGAAAATTTACAATAGCCTATGCTATGAGTATTAATCCCTTTTTATGGATGAGTACTCTGAACTACGACTAGGGTGAAAAGCCTTGCCTGTGACCACACAGCCAGTGAGTGGCAGAGCTGTGACGGGGCTTCTGAGCCTCAGCTCTTAATGGGCTCGTTGTTCCCCATCCCACTCCACTCTGCCCCAGAGAGCAGGATGGGAAAGCAAAATACACATCCTAGAGACCTATAACATACAATCGGTGAAATGGTAAGGAATAGATTCAGGGAACTTACGCATATCTTATTAGCTGAGCTCCTACCCTGATCCCACAGCACCAGCCAGGGAGAGCTTCCAAGATAACCCTGCAGCAACTCAAGACCAGGGAAAGGGTGGGTGGGTATGGACGTCTTCAAGGAAAAGGATAGTGGCTGGCTTGGTTCTGCCACCTTAAATGCACCCTTTTGGCTTCAGCTAAGCATAAGAGACATTACAAGAGGTATACTACATTCTCAGGATTTTTTCCAACTTTGCCCAGTGCACCTGCACTTCACTACCATGTCTTCCCATTTGATTTTGCCTGTTGCTCCTTGTTGCTGTGACTTGACAGCTGCTGTTCAACCTTTCCAAGTACAAGCCACTCTCCACTTTCAAAATCTGTTTTGTTCCCTGATAGTTTAATGTCTTCTACCCAAGGAATCCTTGGTCTTACCATCTTACTTTTGAAAATCCTTTAGCCCAGGTAGACATATATCTCATACTCAACAAATGTTAATTTCTTCAACTCTCAGCAATGGGTACCCTTTAGCTTTGCAATAAGACCCCCACTTTTGTGAATTATCATTGAGATCAACTCAGTAGGGCAATCAATCCCACCTCTTTTTCTGTCTGGGTTCCAGAAAGCTCAACCCAGATACCTTGAATTTCACTAAATTGGAGCCTTGCTGAATATAATTTTATTTCAGATTTTCATATCACATCTTAAAAGTTTTTTTTCCAAAGCTGGTTACTTTTAGAAGCAATGAGAAGGTGAAAACATCTAGCCCCAACTCTAGCCTGTCTGCTCTCCCTTCGTTTGGGCCACATTCCCACACCAGTTGATAATTTGGTGCTGAACAGTTATACTTGGCTCTGGGATGCCAGGAAAATGCTGCCGAGGCCCAGGGGAGATGGAGGGAAGCAGCAGCCTGAGCGCATTCAGTCTCTAACCTCCACTGTTTTCCCCACTACCTAATGCAAATGTCATAGTAGGAATGTAAACTCAACTTTGGGGCTTACATCAGCTTTTGAAGGGTTTCAACAAACTCCCCCAGATAACACTAGGGGTTATTTTTCTTTTCCTTTGCACCAGAAATAAATGTTTATATCAAGGAAAGATTGCCAAGACTTGGGAAGTATTTGAATTATTTAATCAGCCCTATAAAAGGATTCACTCTGATTGGTGTTTGAACTGGCTAATGAATTTTAATCCTGGTTTTATCCCAAATCCATTAGATAGTCACCAGACTCCTTGGAAGAATTCTGAGAGCTCCTTTCTTCACCAGTCTGAAAAGGACTGCATTGCCCCAAGCTTAAAACCTGGGCATGTACGCACTGGGGCACTGGCGCATTGGAGCATATGGTTTTATTTCTTGGGTTCATTCCCAATGGACCAGGGCTTCTCAGAAGACATCTGAACCTTACCCTAGAGCTGTTCAGCCCCAATCCCCTCTCCCAGAAGGCTCACTTCCCGTTGGTATCCATTCATGCCCATTGAGGGTCATGACTGTCAGCCTCCAAACTGGTCGGTACGAAGGACCTCAGCTCTGATGTGCTTCTGGCTGCATTATACGACTACTGGGCTGACCTTGGGCAAGTCATTTCAACAAAACCTGGGTCTGAATTCCAGCTCTGACAAATGATGCAGCACTAGCTCAGCTAACCTTGCTGAGCCTCAGTTTCCAAAACTGTGAATAATGACAGTATCTCTGAGTATAGGATATTAGATTAGTGTGTGTGTGTGTGTGTGTGTATACAAACTCTCTAAAACTTTTTTTCATTTTTTAAAAGATTTTTTATTTACTTCAGGCAGAGTTACAGACAGAGAGAAGGAAAGACAGGGAGAGAGAGGTCTTCCACCCGATGGTTCACTTCCCAAATGGCCGCAGTGGCAGGAGCTGGGCCGATCCAAAGTCAGGAGTCATGAGCTTCTTCTGGGTCTCCTACGTGGGTACAGGGGCCATCCTCTACTGCTTTCCCAAGCCGTCAGCAGGGAGCTGGATCAGAAGTAGAGCAGCCGGGACTCAAACCAGCAACCATATGGGATGCCAGCACTATAGATGAAGGCTTAACCTACTATTGGGCCGCAGAGCCAGCCCCAAAGCTTTCTTTTTCCTAGGAATTTCTGCCCACTAGAAAGATGTTGGTTTAGAAAAATGAGTAACACTTAGTCTTCACTTTCTCTAACTTTAAGCCACACGCTCCCATAGCCTATTTTAATTGTGTGGTGCCCTTGTAATTAAGTGGAATCACATTTGCTGGGTGCTTATTAAGTGCCAAGTTTTGCCCTTTGTACTTTAATGCACTCTTGGTTACTCCTCATACAACTCTTTGCAATGATGTCATCATCACCATTTTACAGATGAAAAACTAGTCCCCAGTCATGCAGTAGTAAAACACAGGCCTGGGATTTGAACTTGGATCTGTCACACCCTGAGGTCTACTCTGCTGCCCTCTGTGCCCTCTGTTCTCAGCCCCCAAGACACCCAGCTCGCAGGTCAGGGGCGTTTGGCATTTTGATGTGATGACACTCACTGGTCTCCAGGTCCTGATCCCATCAACTTAACGTTCCTTTCTCAGACTCCTGCAGGCAACTGCTTTAGCCTGTGCCACCAGTGTGCACAGAATTCTGAGTTATCTTTGGTCCCGGATGAGCAAGTTTAAGCTTCAAGACCATCTAAAAATTCCATTTCACTTCTGCTTTCAAACTCCCACTCCTCCCTAATTTCCTCCCCAGTTGCAAATAAAAGCCACGCAGGCTGATCCCAGCTCCGGATCTCCATTTCCCCGCCCACGCAGTGCTAATGAGCGGTGAAATGGCCCCTCAGTGGGCGAGAGGGCCAGAGTGTCCACTGTCCTCGGAGTGGATTCCAGTTGTATCAGCATCACAACACCCTGGCTTTGGAGGGTACAGCAAGCCTGGCACAGCCCCTGAGCCAAACGTGGCCCGGCCGAGGAGCCGACGACAAAGGCTCTGGGCCCTGCTTCCCAAGTGGACGAGCCAGGAAGGAGTCAGATGATCTGAGTTATGGAAACCAAATGGCCCTCCTTTGTTGAGAGAGAGAGAAGAAAAAAAAGTCACTCATTTTTGTGGTGAAGCAAAAATAGGCTCCAAACCAAACAATCCCTCTCAGAGCAGAAAATGCCAACTCACAGAGCAGGCCCACAAGCCCCGGAGGCCAACAGACTCCCAGGGGCGCTTGGGAGAGGGGTCAGAGCTGTCCTGGTCTCAGCAAAATCGCCTCAGTTCTCCAGGGAAGTTTTCCCCTGCTTTGTCCCAGGAATATTTGGTCTCCCAAGCAGGAGAGGGAGATGAAAGGAGGGGAAAGTGAGAAATGTCTGCTTACCCAGGCCATGCTCCTCTCACTGCTGTCCAGTCAGAAGGGCAGAAGGAGCAGGAAGTTGTTCAAAGGCAACCCGGAAGTGCGTGCAGCCCCTGCCACAGGACCACAGCGTCCCAGGCTGGATGGCTGCAGTGGGCCACCTGGGGCGCCCTCCGCAGAGTGACCCAGCTCTTCCCACAGACACAGCCCCAGTCACGAGGCCTCCTGTGGCGGCTGAGTGGCCGCCCATGGCTCTGTGGGCAGGAGCTGCCCCCCCAGGTACTGCCAGGACATGTGCTGCAGAAGAAGCTGCAGTCACAAGAAACTAAATACAGGGGCTGCTTAACCACGCCTATACCGAGTTTGGTTAATCTTCTAATATAAACCATTCCTGGGGTGGAGAATCGCTTAGCGAGGAAGAAATAATGCAGGAGAATTCAGTTCTAGTCCTGGCTTTGTGCATCTGAAGGTCACTGTCACCTCTCTGATATCCACTCTGCTTAATGTTCCTGCCCTGCCTTAGCGCACAAGGTCTCCTTGAGAAGGAAATTGAGTGAGGCTCTTGTCAAGGGTGGCCTTAGAGCCGGTTGAATGAGCATGCAGACTCTGCAGCCCACCTGCTTGGGTGCAGATCCAAGTGCCTCTGTGTTATGTTGGGAAGTTACTCAATCTCCCCATATCTGTTCCTCACCTTTAACAGGAAGGGGGTTGGGCATTTAGTATCGCAATTAAGACACCTGCATCCCATATCAGAGTACCTGGGTTGCATACCCTGCTCCAGCTCCTGGTTCCAGCTTCCTGTTAATGCAGATTCTGGGAGGCACTAGTGATAATTCAGGTATTTGGGTTCCTGTCACCCACGTGAAAGACTTGGATTGAGTTCTTGGCTCTTGGTTATAGCCTGACCCAGTCCCAGCTGTTGCAGAAGGCATTTAGGGAGTGAAGCAGCAGATGGGAGCTCTTTGTCTCTCTTCCTCTCAAATAAATGTGTGAAATGAAGCGGGTGATATCCCTCCCTGATAGCACTGCTGGAAGGGAGCGAGTGGCTGAGTGATGCCTGCTGAGCACCTGCACACAGCCTGCATTGATGGAAAAATGTCTTGAAAATCAAGAGGCAATGGTGATGGCTCATGTGGTCAGGTCCGCACACGTGGGAGACCTGGATTGAGTTCCTGGCTTTGGCTCGGCTTAGCTCTCACCATTACAGGTTTTTGGGGAGTAAACCAATGGATCAGAGCTCTCTGTCCTTTCTCTCTCTCTCTCTCTCTCTCTCTTTATCTCTTCCTCTCAAGTAAGTAATTTTTAAAAAATTAATAATAAAAAATAATAATCCTAGTTATATGCCACCTGGGAACTCCCATTTGTTTGCCCTGTCTGTTCTCATGCCATTCCTCCCACCAGGAATGCCTCTTCCCCCTCTCTCCACTAAAGCACAGTTCATATTATGGATTTCCTATGACCTGAACATAGCAGCCAGGCAAAAGAGTGCCCCCTGTCTTCTGAATCCCAAAGATGTGTTAGTTTGGCCACTTCTTGTTTTGGTCAGAGAACTTTTCCCATAAGTATGACTTTTCTCCCAAACTAGACTTGAACATGATGCTCCATAGGACAGATCCAGCCCGTTCTTGTTTCCCCCTCCGTATTCCTGCTGCATCCGGGGAGCTCAGCCTCGTCCACTCACTGGTTGACTCACCTGGACACACAGGGTCAGGAGATGTATGCAGGCAGGAGTCCTCGAGTTCACTCTGACAGATCCTCCCACATGAGCAGTTTCAAAAAGCTCTTTGTTTCTCTGCTGTCTCCATGAACTTGGCTGATGGCCTTCAGAAGTCACTGAATTTGAAATGAGAACACCTTGCCTCACTCCTCTTAATGCAGCGTCTTCTGTTTCACAGATGAGAAGCCCTTCGCCGTAGAAGATACTTACTTGCTGTGCCCAGCGCCTGTCTTAAAAGAAGTTGGCATGTAAGTTTTTACCAGCAGCCAAACCAAGTAGCCAACTTGGAGAGAGGAGGTGAGGGGACAAAGGGAAAAATAAAACTTGTCCATACCAGGGCCTTAGTACTCCTCCAGGTAACAATAGTGCTTACCTAGGCTTACCCAGGTGCCAGGTATTTTGCAGGGTCTCACTTCCTCCTTCCCACTTCCCCGTGAACCAAATATTCCCATTATGCCGATTTCACAGATGTGGAGGCTGAGGCTGAGAGCTTTGCCATAGCTCACACGCAGTCAGTGGAAGCATCTGGTTTCCACCTCAGGTGTGACTGGCCTAATCACAATGTCATCGCTAGAAAGCTCCAAAACGCATGACCTCACTCCATCATCCTGATTGCCCACCTCCTCCCCAGAGTTAAGGGAACTCAGAAAGGAGGCACAGAGAGGCCAGGTGAGGCCACAGCTGGCTCATGGCAACCGAGACTCCAGACTCAGGCCTTCGCACGTCACCTCTCCTCCACAGGACAGACTAAGTTTTCTGAACTAATTTATGGGGTAAATCTCCTGGTGATGCAATTATAAGAAGTGTTAGTAAAGATGTGATCAAAACATTCAACAGCATAACGTGGGAAAACGGAGAAGCAGTGTTGGTACAAAGAGAAAACAACCTCTTCAGAAGCCTCACTGCAACAGGCTAGAGACAGATGGCTTCTTGGAGGATCAGAAGGTTCAAGCTGTTCATCTGAATTCTGCTTTTAATCACTTGTTCTCTCTGGAAGACCTCCAACCCAGTTGTCTGACATTCACCTGTGATTCCCCTGTTGCTACAAATTAGCCCAGTGGCCACAGTGCACACTGCAGTGGTACCTGAGCTCACAATTCTCTTGAGTGTCTTCTAGAAGGGAGGCAGAGAAGGCACACAGTTCATCCACTGCTTTACCTCTGGGAGCTCACTGGGCAGTACAAGGTCACCCCCATTGGACCACTGCGTGTCCAGATAACAACAGTGGAGCAACAGGTTTATAATTTTTCCAATTTATTCCCAATGATGTGAATCATTGGATAAGAATACTTTGTCCACCACGATGTGACAAGTTAAATGGAAGCAGGTTTTGCCCATTCGGTGCAATTCACTGAAATGCAAGGTCTGAATGCATTGCCTTGATACACCTGCTGAGAATATCCCGATATCTTTTACAAAGGGGAAAGTCAGGCTCCAGGGAAGCAATGCAGTCCCAAGGGCAGTTGGGACCAGAGAGAGGAGGCCTGCAGAGCTGGCTGTCAGCCATCGCTCTTCGCACACCGTACTGAATATCACTGGTTCCCTTCTCATTGCAGGAAAGCCGCCCTCCAGGTCAGCATGAACGACGGCCTCTCTTTTATCTCCAGTTCTGTCATCATCACCACCACACACTGTGTAAGTCGTAGCCTTTCTCTTTTCTAAAGCCCTCCTTATCCTTGTCACTGTCAACAACATTTCTTAAGCACTAGTTGTTTCTAAAGTATCCCTGGAAAGTTTTCTGGTTCTTCCATGTGTTCCCCAAGCTTTGCTCCCGGCACTGCAGGGCCAGCCATGGACTGGGGCAGGGGTATACGGAACCCCAGAGTATATCAGAAATGCCTGTGTCAGGTTCTCCAGGGCCACCACTCCTGTTACTGTGGAGGAGTGGAACTCGGGCTGCATTAGTCAGTTCTCCATTACTTAGTGAAATACCTGAGGCCTGGCAGCCTACAAGGCAATGAAGTTTATTTAGCTCATAGTTTTGGAGGCCCTGGTGCAGGGGTCCCCTTTCTGCCCACCTCCTTGTAGATGACATCATAGCGGACGCACTCGTGAGAGGAAGTGATCATATCACTAGACAGGAAGCCGGGGCAAAGAGGGGCTCCTTCCCTCCAACCTGCACCCAGGAGAACTAACTCAGGGTCCCGTGAAAACTGCCTTAATCCCCTCCTAGGGTAGCATCCCAGCTGGGCTTCACCTCTTAAAATTCCCATCACCTCTTACCATCTCCCCAATGGGGACCAAGCTTCTGACACATGAACTCTTAGGGGACTCCCACAAACCATGTGTGAATCACAGCAGTGGGTTATGTGTGTGTGGTTGTGAGGTTGGCTGTCTGTATAGGATGAATTTAAAAGAGAATGAGCAGAAAGGATTTGGACACCACATAGGGAAAGCACATCTTAGGGAGATTTCTTCTTACAGGAAGCAGGAAAGTAGAATTGGCTGGAGGAAGACATGGAGTCTGCAGAGGACCTTTTATTTAGGATGGGAGAAACTGCAACTTGTTCATATGATTGTGGAAAGAGTCCAGGAGAAAATGGAAAATTGAGGAAGCAAGAGAAGGAGGGAGCAGGGGTCCTTGTGGTAGACACTGTGGGGCAGGAGCGGCCACTGCAGGCTCAGCAGCTCCTCAGAGACCCCTCCTCTGGACCCCTCGTGGCAGGTAGCTTTTATTTCCGGCTGTGCATAAAGTCATCTGGGGAGCTTTTTAAAAAATAGTGATGTCCTGACTTCATGCCAGACTGGCTGAACCAGAATCTCTGGTGTGGGCCCCCGCTTTGCCAGCTCCCAGGCCTCGCTGGGAGGTTGCAGTGTGAGTGTGCAGCTATGACTGGGAGCCCTTCAGTGTCTATGCTTGCCCCATCCTTTGCTGGAGTCTCAGAACCCCGCCTTTCTGGGAGCACCAGTGTTTAGTAGTTCATGGAGAAACCTCAGCCCTTAGCATGAGCATTTCCAAAGTCACTTTGTCTGAATATTCGTTTCCTTTAACTGAATGCACTTTCTCCATTAAACCACTCTGGAAACTCATGTGTTTGGCAGGGTGGCCAGCTCAAACAGTCATTACTGCTGCTTTCTGCTTGGTCTTTGGGATCCGTGTTGGTAGAACCCCTCAGTAACTGGAGACAGGATGTAAGAGGCAGGCGCTGGAGCCAGATAAGATAAATATGAATTATCTCATAAACGAACAGGGAGCCAGGCTCATGACGGCTCACGTGTGCTCACATGTCTCCTAACTGCCTCTACCATCAATTTTCATCCTGTGTTAGGGGCAAACCAATTTTTTTGAAAGCACGGTCGGCCCTGTAATGGGTATAGATGATGGAAAAGTTGGCTTGGCCAAAGCAAGAGACTGGGGTGGGGTTGCTGCTGAGAAGTATCACTGCTGAGAAATGTCCCCGTCTTGGGCATCTGATCGACCCTCTAATCTGGAGGCCTGAATCAGACACCACAAAATTTGAAAACTGTAGGCAGAAACAGTGAAGTTTCTTCAAGTGTACCTTGCCTGATGCTTTTGGAAGCTGTCAAGCTTCAGGAAATGATTAAAATACCCCAGATCTAATAACTGTGTTCCAGATTCCTCCCAGCTTTTAAGTGATCCAACAGTTTGAACCTGTATTTCTCATTATGTCTGACCATACCACAGAGAAGCAGCCACTGCCTCTGAGACCACAGCGCGGGGGAAGTGGGAAGGGGAAATGTCTCAGGACTAAACTTGTGGTGTGACAAATACAGGGCTACACATTTCAATCAGGGCCTCTCAGCAGAGAAGAAAGGATGTGCTTTCCAGGGTACTGCAAAGTTAAAAGAATTCCCGATAAAGTCCCACTGCATGGCTGTGGCTCACTTCAGCCTCCACTTACATCTTGTGTCTCCTTCATCTGAGTGTGTGCCACTAGCTATTCTGTTCAATTAATCCTTGATCAAGATTAAGGGTTCATCTTAATAAGAGGATACCTCCCCAAAAGTTCACAAAAAATGTACATTGTCATTCTACACCGTTGCTCAACAAACTGTTTCAAGTGCCCTCTCATATTCTGCATTATTTTCTTTTCACTAGAGAATGCTTTGTTAGTCTACAGCGAGATTATCACCACTAAGATTTGAAGTCCAAGTCCATTCATTCATTCATTTATTCAATAAATACTCATTGATCACAATCTGCTAGGGCACCATCTTGGGTGCTTGGGATACATCGGAGAAGACAAAAGTGCCTCTGTGATATGGGGAAAATCTGATAATGAGCAACGAACATAACAAATTAATTACATACAAAGTTAAAAGGTGACACATGCTATAGGAAAAATGGGACAGGGTAACAGGATCTGGTACTACTTGGGTGAGTTCATTCCAAACATAAATAAATTAATGAATACATTGAGGAGGTGGCATTAAAGTGGAGACATGGGTTTCAAAGAAATTAACTCTGAAGTTATGGGAGGGTGGAGGAGGAGGAAGGGGCATTCCTAGCCAAGTGCCCCAGTGCTAAGACCCTAAGGTCAGAGACCCCTGGTGTTCAAGGAAGAACAAGAAGTTCTGAGGGCCCGGCGCCACGGCTCACTAGGCTAATCCTCTGCCTTGCGGCGCCGGCACACCGGGTTCTAGTCCCGGTCGGGGCACCGGATTCTGTCCCGGTTGCCCCTCTTCCAGGCCAGCTTTCAGCTGTGGCCAGGGAGTGCAGTGGAGGATGGCCCAAGTGCTTGGGCCCTGCACCCCATGGGAGACCAGGATAAGTACCTGGCTCCTGGCTTCGGATCAGCGCAGTGCAGCGGCCGCAGCGCACCGGCCACGGCGGCCATTGGAGGGTGAACCAACAGAAAAGGAAGACCTTTCTCTCTGTCTCTCTCTCTCACTGTCCACTCTGCCTGTCAAAAAAAAAAAAGGTTCTGAGGTGGTCTCCGAAGAGAGAGTAAGAAGGGCAGTAGGCAGCAAGGTAAGTGGGGTGGCCCAGGTTTTTTTTTTTTTTTTTTTTTTTTGACAGGCAGAGTGGACAGTGAGAGAGAGAGACAGAGAGAAAGGTCTTCCTTTGCCATTGGTTCACCCTCCAATGGCCACCGCGGCCGGCATGCTGCGGCCGGCGCACCGCGCTGATCCGATGGCAGGAGCCAGGTACTTCTCCTGGTCTCCCATGGGGTGCAGGGCCCAAGCACTTGGGCCATCCTCCACTGCACTCCCGGGCCACAGCAGAGAGCTGGCCTGGAAGAGGGGCAACCGGGACAGAATCCGGTGCCCCGACCGGGACTGGAACCCGGTGTGCCGGCGCCGCAAGGCGGAGGATTAGCCTAGTGAGCTGCGGCGCCGGCCAGGACTTGGTCTTTTGAGCAAAGGGGACACATGATGTGATTTACGTTTGAAAGACCACTCTGGATGCTGGAACAGCCTGTGGGGACAGGAGACAAGTATGGAAGCAGAGTGACTCATTAGAAAGCTTCTGGCAAAAAACAATGGTGGCTTTTATCAGGAGGGGACATGGAATAGGAGAAGAATGGTCAGAGTCGGATATATGCGGATAATTTTGAAAAGTTCATGGGAAGATGGAATTTAAAGATTTTGCTTCAATGCAAAAAAAAATGAAAGCCATGCATAGCTTTTTATTTTAAAAAAATTATTAATTTATTTGAGACGCAGAGTTAGACAGAGAGAGAGAGGTCTTCCATCTGCTGGTTCACTTTCCAAATGGGCACAATGGCCAGAGCTAGGCTGATCTGAAGCCAGGAGTCAGGAGTCAGGAGCTTCTTACAGGTCTCCCATGCAGGTACAGGGGCCCAAGCACTTAGGCTATCTTCCACTGCTTTCCCAGGCCATTAGCAGAGAGCTGGATCAAAAGAGGAGGAGGTGGGACACAAACAGGTGCCCATATGAGATGTTGGTGCTGTAGGCGGAGGCTTATCCTACTATGCCACAGTGCTGGCCCCAGTTATTTCACAATGTGCATGTTCCGTGGCCTTTTTAAAAGATCCCTAATTCACATGAATTTCAAAATTTTTGTTCAAAATAAACTTATCTTTTAATTCCATCTACTATTAACCTTTTGAAGTATGGCTCATATGTTGAGAGTAGAGCCAATAGGTTTCTGGAAACAACAGATGTGAGATGGAGAGGAGTCAAGGGTTTCATCTGAGTAACAGAAAGGATGGAGTCGCCTTCAGCTATCAGACAGGGAGAAGACTACAGGAGGAGACCTGGGTAGGATGGGGAAGAGCAAGGGATTCACTTTGCTGTTGAATACTTGTATGCCCTTGACCAAGTAATTTAGCCTCCGTGTGCTTTGGTTTTCCAACTAACAAAACTAAGATCGTAATAGCTTACATATCCTGGCAGGATTGTGAACATTAAATGAAATGATGGATGTACAGTACTTGGCAGAAGTCCTGGCAGGCAGTAAGTGCTCAACAAATGTTAACTGTTTTATAGTGAAAGCTTAATCAAAACTTTTTAACTAATTGGAGACTCTTTCTAGACAATGACTCCTTGATTCAGAATCCCCTTTTAACAAAGGGCTCTTCTCAACCAGATGTGTCTCTGGGAGTGTGTGTTTGTCACCCAAACAAGCCCAGGTGGTTGAAAGGGGACAGGCAGGATGACTGGAGCTGCCCAGGGAAAAGGACCTATAGTCAAGCATAAAATGCCAATGTCCTACTGGGCTGAGCCATGCCTGGGCGGAGCAGAGCTGCAGGTGGGACGTGTGAGCATCCAGAATGTGAAGCAAGGTCTTGGCTTGCGTTTGTTTCTTGGGCAGCTACTTTGCTACACAAGGTTTTTAGATCAAAAATGATCCCCTGGGTCTGACTAAAGGGTTAGTCTTGTCAGTGCCAGTCAGGGCCTGCCCAGTCCATCACCTGGACCCAAAAGGCATGTTAAAATATGTAGCTGAGGCTTTGCTTTTCTCACTTTATTGGGTGCCCATTTGGACAACTATGTCACAAGTTTTCAGGATCCACAATGAATAACTATTGCTCCTGCCAGAAGAAGAAATTCCATGAAGTTTTACAGGAAGATTTTTCCATCCAAGAGCTAAAAGATTCCTATACAAATGGTAAACTTTACTGAGCTCCAGACTGGAGAAAACAGCCAAGCATCCACAGTCCTCGCTCATCACCATGTCAAATACACCCATCTCTGTTGTCTTAACTGGCCTCAAGGGAGGCCCTCGGCCACAGGTTGGAGAAATCACCCATATGATGCTGGGGAAAGGAAAAAAGAATGTTGTCCTTTTTTTTTTTTTTTAAGATTTGTTTGTTTATTTGAAAGTCAGAGTTACACAGAGAGAGAAGGAAAGGAAGAGAGAGAGAGAGAGAGAGAGAGGTCTTCCATCTGCTGGTTCACTCCCCAATTGGCCGCAATGGCTGAAGCTGCGCTGATCCGAAGCCAGGAGCCAGGAGCTTCTTCCAGGTCTCCCACGCGGGTGCAGGGGTTCAAGGACTTGGGCCATCTTCTGCTGCTTTCCGAAGCCACAGCAGAGAGCTGGATCAGAAGTGGATTGGCCAGGACTCGAACTGGCGCCCACAGGGGATGCCAGCACCACAGGCAGCGGCCCTACTGCTACACCACAGCACCAGCCCCAGAATGTTGTCTTTTTGAGAACAAAACAGGCATATTTTAGTGCCATAAGGAAAAGTTTATAAAGACTTTTTATAAAGATAAATACTTTAAAATTCTGTAATTTCCTACACAGAATTCCGGCAAATCACTCAGCAAGTATCTCTTGACCCCCTACCATGTCTCCAGTGTTCCTCTTATGCCTTACAAAACTTCCTGAAGGAAGTTAAAAAGTCTAGTTGAAGAAACAACTCCATCAAGGTATCTTTGAGAAAGAACAAGACTGTGGGAGTTGGGTATAAATGCCATAGGATTTCAGAGAGAGGAAGGATGAGTGGAGGCAAGAAGAGCCATGAGGACTTTATGGAGGAGGTTGAATCACCTAAGTAGGATTTGAAAAATGACAATTACAGATGAAAAAGTGGGAAGCGATATTGGCCTAAAAAGAAACCAATCTGACCAAAAGCTGGGTGTCTCTGAGTGTGGGTTGTTCATGGTCCCTCCCTGAGCTGTCACTCTGTTTTTCTCTTTTCCTTTCATTTTATATCAATCCCTGTTACCTTCTGATTTGGGGCTATTTCTCAAGGTGGCAGTTTCCATGGTAGGACATACTTTCCTCGCTCTTGAACGTGGTGACAGTGCAGCCCAGTGCTTGTCCCTATTGACTATAATCAGTATTAGATATGCATTGGTTTCCAGGTTGGAAAATCACAATCTTCAAACAGAAGAAAGAGACCTACAGTTAGAAATCAGGTTCTCAGCATTCCAGCTAATGCACACCCTGGGGTGCAGCAGTGATGGCTCAAGTACTTAGGTTCCTGCCATCCATGTGGGAGATCCAGATTGCATTCTGGGCTCCTGGCTTCAGCTTCGCCCAGCCTCAACTGTTGCAGGCATTTGAGGGAGAACCAGAGGATGGAAGATCTCTGACTTTCTGTATTTCAAATAAATGAAAATAAATAAAATTACTTTATTTATAAAGAAAAAAGTAAGTTTCTAAAATCTTCACTATATAGATGCACAGGCTTGTCTTCCCCAGTCCCTGCCCCTAATTTATATGAAAAAACAGATTGGCTAGCAAACCAATAATATTTAATAGACTTGTTCAGAGAATTATTGTTGAATGAAAACAAGAATTCAACAAACTCAGTCATGAAGCATCAAAGCAAGAACACCTGCTCTATAATTGTAGCATAATGAAGGAATTGAAGTACAGGATATTGAGTCAGAAAACCTAATTTCGCATCCCAGTCCTTCCAATCCCAAAATAAAAAACTGTCTATTCCAAAAATTGGTCTTGGGCAAGTGAACCTGAGCCTGTCTCAGAACCTGCCTGTCATGTCTGCAATGAAGATTAACGGCAATGTATGTAAGGGCATGAGATACACAATAATTTGTCAGAGAATGACAGCTGTTTATTAGTTCATTGACCTCATTCCCTTTTCTTGCCAAGTAAAAGTCTAATGGCCTGCCCCATTAAAAGATTTGCCATACACACCCTGTGGCTTACAAACCCGCTATTTTCTCCCTGATTAAGTAGCATATTCCATGTTGAGTCCGTGATAAGACTGGGCTTTAGGAACAGGTTAGAACATTTTTGAAAATATTACCTGTAGGATCACTGTGGCGGGGGTGGGGGTGGGGGCTGTGGATATGGAGTGTAAGGGGTATTGGGGGAATGTCAGTACATCAGAACTAGTGTTGTCAAACAAAATTGGGTTGCAGTCTCTTTGCTACTTTCAAAAAGTTTTTCTCAGTAAATGATTCAAGTAAATAGTAACGGAAGTGGAATATGTAGATTTAGGCTATTTAGAAACATAAAATACAGCAAGAATTTACTCAGGGCCGGCACTGTGGTGTGGTGGGTGAAGCTACCACCTGTGGTGCCAGCTGCTCCACTTCCAATCCAGCTCTCTGCTGTGGCCTGGGAAGACAGAGGATGGCCCAGGTGCTTGGGCCCCTGCTCCTGTGTGGGAGATCTGGAGGAGGCTTCTGATTGGCCCATTGTGGCCATTTGAGGAGTGGGCCAACAGATGGAAAACTTCTCTCTCTCTTTCTCTACCTCAGCCTGTGGCTCTGCCTTTCAAAGAGATGAATAAATCATAAAAAAGAGAACTTACTCAACTTGATGCATGATTACTGCATAGAATATTCCTCTTATCGCTAAAATATTCTACCACACCCAGCATATTTGGAGGCATTTTATAAAGGAGGCACAGTTTTGTGCAGATGAGCTCTGCACTGCAGACCGCACCCGCCCACACCCCCTGAAGAGACCACAGCTCCCTGTGGTTTAGGAGTGCGGTTTGATTTCTGAGGAGATGTACATGAGGCCACCTTGGTTCCCAAGGATTTTTCAATAATTTTATCCTTCAGATCTTCATGAATTCCCAAACTAGTGACAATTTTCTATAATATTTGTCTTGAGAGAGGGCAAGTGTGTATGTGTATATGTGAAAGAAAGAGAGACCTACAGTGCCCCCCCACCACACAGCTACAAAGAACTATCTGTTTCAAAATGTTATTGGTGCCACAGTTCAACTCTTTATTTTTTTCAAGAATTATTTTATTTATTTGAAAGACAGAGTTACAGAGAAAGGTAGAGCCAGAGAGGTCTTCCATCCTACTGGTTCATTTCCCAAATGACCGAAACAGACAGAGCTGAGCTGATCTGAAGCCAGGAGCCAGGAGCTTCTTCCGGGTCTCCCACATGGGTACTGGGGCCCAAGGAGTTGAGCCATCTTCTACTGCTTTCCCAGGCCATAGCAGAGAACTGGATCAGAAGAGGAACAGCCTGAACTTGAACCGGTGCCCATATGGGATCTGGCACTGCAGACTGGGGCTTTAACCTGCTGTGCCACAGCGCTGGCCCCCATAGTTGAATTCTTAAAGAATCAGAATTTCTTGGAGAAGGCAGAAGATTCTGTACTTTAGTAAGTTTGCCAGATAAATCTTAAATGCATAAGACTCTTACCATTACGCTTACCTAACACTCATTTGTCCTCCAGAATTTTTTCAAACATCATTAAAACCTGTTTAAGTTAAATGAATTATTTCCTACTGCACTCCTAATCCCATTCATTTAAGAATGCTATGATTTTACATTATGAACCGTTCAACAATAGTTCCTTCTGTTGGGTACCTTTTCTTGAAGTAAGTTCAGAATTTGCCTAAAAGAATAATTTTAGCCCAGTATGACCAGTCTAGAGACTTCTTCACTTTGGTCTTGCAAAACACTACAAAATGTTCTCTCCAAATTCCCCTTTTCTGTATTCCAAATTGTCTTAGTCCATTTTCTGTGGCCGTAACAGTTGCCACACATTGCATAGTTTATAAAGAAAAAAAATTGATTTCTCACAGTTCAGGGAGTGAGAAGTCCAACAGTAAGATGGTGGCATCTGGAAGGGCTGTCTCGCTGCAGTGTAGCTTGGTGGAGGGCAGCAGGAGCGAGGGCGGAGGCCAGCCCGGTCTCCCTTCTTCTCGTAAAGCCATTGATCCCATCACAGCCCCCGCCCCCCGACCTCATCTAACCCTACTACCTCCCAGAGGCCCCCCTCCAAATATCTTCAACTTGAAACTGGGGATTAAGTTTCCAACACATGAACTTTGGGGAACACATCCAAGCCATAGCACAAGGGGTCCCTTTACCTCTTCCTCTCCCACCAAAGCCTGGTGAGCCACAGACCTGTGGCTCTTTGTTTTGGGAAGAAGGAGCCAAGTTAGCATCAGTATTTACTACTTCATGGCTCCTGGTGTCTCCTAAGAAGACAGGCAGAGGTAGGTTACAGCTTTGGAAAGAACTGGAGAGTGGAGTAAAGAAAGCATAGACGTTGGGAACAGCAAGTATCCCCAGGCTCAGTGTAGCCTAGATGCTTCTTCAGGAAAAATAGACTATGTCTTGTTCAGCATTGCAAACCAGCACCCAGCGCAGAGTCAGCACGTAGTAATCACTCAGTAAATAGCTGACGACCGAGTAAATGACTGAATAGGCTCTATCGAGGTTCATACTGAAACCGGGCCAGCACCTGTTGGTGAGAGAGGAAGAAGCCTGAGTGATGTGGGAGTAGAATAGAAGGCTCTGAGCCAGTTGGAGTTTGGTCTCCAAGAGGAAGGCCAACAATCCAATCTTCATATCCAAGGAACTTGGACCTAATTTATGAGGGACAATTCTCCCAGAAGAGAAATTACAACCAGCAATCTCAGACAGGACAGGCATCAAGGACCTCCTCAGAAGAACACAGTTTCAGAAAGGAGCACACCCCTGTCAGGGATTCAGACCTGCTGGAAGTGTCTGGAAATATCCCACTTGAGTAATCAGGATTCACGCCAGGCCCCTACTTAGTCTGTGGGGATCTGTCGCACCCGGCTGGAAACCAGGAAGAACCGTAGACACTGATAGAATCTAGGTCACTCCAGAAAAGCAGTGACTCAGGGAACACTGGCATGGACTGAGCTCACCCCAGAATACAGCAGTTTGACTGATCTAGATGCTGCCAGCCAAGGCTGAGGGTGCATTGTCCGCCGACATGAGGGCTGGCTCAGGGGGAAGTGCTGGAGCCCAGAGATAGTGGTCCCAATGGCTTCAGAGAAGAGGCTGCAAAGGGAGGGCAGGGACCACTTCCCGGCACCGTCTGCTGAGCTCTGTCTTGGGCAACTTCCCAGGTCTGTTTTCTAGGTCGGTTCCATTCTGTTACCCATTGCGTTAAAGTAACTTGGGGTAATTGAAATCCAGCCTGGTTTTGTAGTCACAAGGCTCTCTAGGTAAACAGACAGCTGGCATGGCTGCCCTTGAATTTCACCAGCCTGGTAGGGAGTAAATCCAGTAGCCTGTGCTGAATGGCAATCTCACCTTTCAACATAATAAAAAATTATTGCGTACTCTTTGGAGAAAGCAGAAATCAGAGGAGACTTTTTCCCTCTGTTTCTTGTCCAAGGTCAGAGAAACAGTCCATCAATCAAAGTAGGTAGCTATCTTTAGTCCAGATAATTCATACCCACAACTATTAGCATGTAGACCTCCTTATTAAGGAAATAAGTGAAGAGGTTGCAAGTGACAAACAGAGCCAAAGATACCCTAACCATCAACACCAATAAATATTAAACCAGTACAGTGTGCAAAGTATTAGAAACCCAAAGAATAGCCAGTCCTTATCCTCCAAAATCCTACACCATAGTTGCCAAGACAATATATGGACTCCAAGAGGCCAATGTTGTATGATTGAGAGTACAAAAAAAAAAACAAATATTACGCAAGTACCCAGAAATTATCTGTCTGTTCCGAAGACTCGTGAGCCTCCACACAGGCACTTGAATAAGCAGATTGACACAAATATGGTCTGAGGAGCAGCCAATTATTGAGGCCAGTGGATTAATCCCCGGTTACAAGAAAGCTTTTCAGCCCTTCCTACATAGAGAGCTGAATAGCTCTTCTAGAAAATCAGGCAGTTAATGATCTGCTCAGCCCAAAAGTGTCTTCCCATGAGTGTCTTTTTTTCCAAAAACAACTTCCCCAAAATGTTTCTCAGTACTATGAAACAACTCCTGAAGAAGACGCAACCAGAGTGGGCAGTCACGCTAGTGATCCAGATGCTCACATCCCACACCAGCGTATTTGGGTTTTGATTCCCAGCTCCAGCTCCTGTCTCCGGCCTCCTGCTAATGCAGACCCTGGGAGGCAGCAGTGATGGCTCAAATTATTGGGCCTCTGCCACCCACAAGGGAGACCTGAATTGAGTTCCTGTCTCCGGCCTCTAACCCTTAACCCAGTTCTGTCCATTGCAGGCTTTTCTCTGTAGGTTTCTTCACCCTGACAACATTATTCCACTTCAGTTCACTTTTCTCCCACATCCACCCTTCTCCTTACCCATTCAGCTTCACATCACCTAGAAGAGTAAAGGGGAGACTGGGTTAAGGGGAGATGGGAGACTGACCCTGAAGATGACTTGAATGACAAAAGATGGAGTTTGGGCAGTGGGGATTCATCAGTGGAGGCACAAGCATTTTTCTTTCAAGATTTATTTATTTATTTGAAAGACAGAGTTATACAGAGAGAGTTATACAAAGAGAGAGAGAGAGAGAGAGAGAGAAAGAGAGAGAGCAATCCATCCACTGATTCACTACCCAAATGGCCGCAATGGCCGGGCCTGGGCCAAGAGCCAGGAGCTTCATCTAGATCTCCCACATGGGTGCAGAGGCCCAAACACTCCTGCTTTCCCAGGCACATTAGCAGGGAGCTGGTTGGGAAGTGGAGCAGCCAGGACTCAAACAGTATGGGATGCCGGCACCACAGACAGAGGCTTAACCCACTGTACCACAGCCCCACAAACATTATTTTAAGATTAATCCAGAATTTGTATGCTCTATGTATATTAATTATAACAAAATAGTATTAATTTGGCTAGCACTGATTCACAAATTTCAGTCATTTGGAAAAGGAATAGACTCTAGTTTACTCTCCCATTATTTGAGCTGAAGGAATCTAGAACCACTCTTGAAAAAGGGTGGCCATTTACACTTGCTGCTATTGTTGGGATTAGTGTTGTGTCCTTTGAAGTATGCAGCTTAGCAAAATGCAGAGGAAAGACTTGGTTGAGAGTAAGAATGGGAAGAATCATGATTTGGGGGATCAGATCAGTGTGACTGAAAGCCTGATTCTGCTACTCGTTGGATGTGTGCCTTCAGACTGAAATACCAGCAGGTGCAGGATCTGATACACACTAGCTGCCCATTGTTAGTTTTCTTGCACTGACGTTGTAGTTGCTTTAGGAATTACCACAGTGATGTGGCTTGCAAAGAGATTCTGACTGCTGGGTAAATTAACAGAAACTTTGCATTAAAATTAAGATGAGTGAAAGGACTTCTCAACTTCTTCAAAACAAGTCTCCATTTGAGGGTGGTGTTCAGTACTAAAGACCTTCTGCAGGGAGAGTCTAGGGACACTGAATGTGTGAGAAATAGGGGATATTGTGTAGAGTACAGACTTGGGGATCTTTAGCATGGGGTCGTATTTAGCATCGAGACAACATTCAAAAGGCTGTTCTGAAACAGGTGCATCTGTACCTGCAGAATCCCAATTCTGCTGATCACTGTAGAGATCCGGGGGTTGAATAGGCCAAAAGACCGCTGTTGGCTCAGCTTTTACAAAGCTGCTTGGTTGTGTCAGGTGGGGGTGAACGAGCTCCCTGTTCCGATTGTGTCCCAGCACAGGCGACACGGGTTGTGTAAATAGCATCTACGCATCAGATGGGCAAGTGGACTAGAAGAGCTTTCAGACCCCTTCCAGTGTTGAGTCTGATTGTAGACCCAATGTGTGTTAGCAAAGGGGTAAGGTAAATATTATTAATCCTCCACAGCGTGACAAATGAGTTTGGTTTTTATCGTTTGAAAATAAATGTGAGAGACCTATGTCGGTGACACTGAAGATAGTTTCCCTTAGTGTGATTCAGACTGGCTAGCTTCCATCTGATACAAGTGAGGTCATATTTCATTCCAGAGGGTGCTTTGCTTAAAAGGATAATCTGTTTTCAAGGAACCTCAAAACACACTCTTTGATTTACAAACAATAGATGCCATACTTATAAATCATTCTCGTCTATTTGTTGTCTAGTCTCAGTAGAGCCATACCTAATTACAATGTCCTGACGTTTTTTATTATGGTTATTTTAAGATGGCCTGTGGTTTCACATACTGTCTGTCTGTAGAAAAGCCAAAAGACCACAGGAATATCAGAATGCAGAACTCAAATCTCAAATATTGTTTATGAGCTGAAAGAAAAGTGGTTTGCCAACATATCTATTTTGATAACCCTTGTGTATGCATAAAAATATCTTTTAAAATGTGTTTTGGAGGATTTGTGCTGATTTGTTTTTCTTGGGTGTTTGAGAAGTTGGCTTTCAATATCTTTTAGCTCTAACTATTATAAAGAATGTTTGCCCTAAGTTTTAAATTTTCTTACTTTGAGAGTAAATGAGAAAAAAAAATACTTTCTGAATCTATGCTTTAGAAAACTGAGATGAGCACATGGTCAGATGGTAAAAATAAAAGTTAACACCAAATAATCCATAGAAAAATAAATGGAATGAACCAAACTCGGCAGTTAGAAACATTTCGTTTGCAATGTGGATAGAACTGAAGACCATTATGTAAAGTGAAATAAACCAGGCACAGAAAGACAAGTACTGCATGACCTCACTCATATGTGGAGTCTAAAAAAGTTGATCTCCCAGAAGTCAAAAGTAGGATGGTGGTTACCAGAGGCTGGAGAGAGAAGGGAGGAGGTAGATGGGGAAGGGTTGATTAAGAGGTACCAAGTGGAAGTCAGATTGGAGAAAGAAGTTCCGGTGTTCTATTGCATGGCAGAATGACTACAGATAATGGTAATGTGCTATGTATTTTTAAAAAATACAGAGAAAAAGGATATTGAATATGTTCACCACAAATGATAAATGTTTAAGAAATAATTTACCCTGGATTTGAATATTATGTATGCATACTTGTATTAAAATATCACACTATTTCCCATAAATAGGTACAATTTTTTTATGTATTAGTTAAAATAAAATAAGTATAATTAAGGATGGTTTATAGAAAAAGCACGGATTCACAGACTGTATTTTTAAAATATCCAGCTGTATGTCATTTGCAATAAAACATACCCATAGTAGAATATGAAGATACAGAAAGATTGAATAAAGATATGAGAAAAGTTGTATCAAGCAAATATCAAAAGAAAGCTAGTACTAGAAGACCATGCCTTCACCACGCCCCTGTGTGACCTCATGCCCCTGCCTGACCACACTTGGGTGCCCACCTGCTCACCAGACCATGTAGCCATTCCCTTTTGAAAAACGTAAAAGGCAAGGAGCACCCCAAAAGCACTCTCTGCCTCGGCTTCACTGCCCGGGACAAGTGGCTGATAGCTGCTCGAGATGCTTGCTGCACGTGGTTTTTGGCCTGCTTTCTGCTTTGTATGGACCCCAACCTGATTTCCAGACTTTCTCTTCTCATTAAATTAGACTAACGCCCTCACTCTCCTATGCATTTCTCCCACTGAATAAAGAGCTTAAAAGAAAAAAAGCTAGTGTAGTTGTGTTAACGTGGGATAAAATAAACTTTATGACAAAAAGAGTATTGGCACAAATAGGAACATTATATAATATTAAAAAGAAAACAGTTAACCTAGAAGGTATAATTCTAATCTTCACTTAATGATTCTCCCTTAGTATACAAAAGGCAAAAATTGAGAGAATTGCAATAAGAAATTGGTGACTACACAACCATAGGAAATTTATGTATAATTTCTTGGGTAATTAATAGACCATGCAGCCAAAAAAAATTAAATATAAATGATTTGAATGATGCAGTTAAACATAAGCTAGTGGATTCACAATAAGGCTCCAACATAACATTCTTTTTTTAAAAAAATTGTTATGTATATGAGAGGCAGAGTTACAGACAGAGAGAGGGAGAGACATAGAGAAAGGTCTTCCGTCCACTGGTTCACTCCCCAAATGGTCGAAACTCCCAGAGCTGAGCTCATCCAAAGGCAGGAGCCAGGAACTTCTTTCAAGTTTCCCACATGGGTGGGCCATCTTCCACTGCTTTCCCAGGCCATAATCAGAGAGCTGGATCAGAAGAGGAGCAGCTGAGACATGAACCGGCGCCCATATGGAACTCCAGCACCACAAGCAGAGGTATAGCCTACTACGCCGGTCCCCAACATAACATTCTAAATAGGGTCCAAAATTTGGGTTTGTGTACAATGACAGATTATGCAATTACAACATTAATACCAAAAATATCATATTTTGTCAATTCTAAGACATACATTTTTCCTACATTTTAACATCACTGATTGGGAGTTTCAGATAATCAAAATTATAATCAGTATTTATTTATATGTTTATTTAATGGGTAATGTCTTTCTGTAATGTCTCATAAAAGAATGAGGCATCCAGAATGGAGGCATGAGAAATTTGAGAAATTCAGTCTGAGCTGTACCAAAAGTAAAGATAATGAAACATATGTTGGGGCCAGTGCTGTGGCATAGTTGGGTAAAGCCACCGCCTGCAGTGCTGGCATCCCGTATGGCATCCCGGTTCAAGCTCCGGCTGCTCCTCTTGATCCAGTTCTCTGCTATGGCTTAGGGAAGCAGTAGAAGATGACCCAAGTCCTTGGGCCTCCACACCCACGTGGGAGACCTGGAGGAAGCTCCTGGCTCCTGGCTTCAGATCGGCACAGCTCCAGCTGTGTGGCTATCTGGGGAGTGAACCGATGGAAGGAAGTCCTTTCTCTCTGTCTCTCCCTCTCACTGTCTGTAACTCTACCTCTCAAACAAATAAATAAATCTTTAAAAAAAAAAAAACATGTTGAACAAAGATGATCAATCTCTTCCTCTCCACCACCCACCCCTTATTCACAAGTAAGAACTTTAGCCTTTCCCCTTTAGGAAATGCCTCACTGTATACAAGAAATCTATATCCAACAAAGAATGCCTATTCCTTTTCAAGCATACTTCCATGCTTTTATAAGAAGTAGCCATGTAGTAAGCCCCCAACTAAGTCTCAACAAGTTTCAGAAATTGATATACAATCTATATTCTGGAATTTAAAAAAATACTGGTCAATAGCCAATCAAGTTATCAATCAGTTTTGAAAATCTCATGTTTTAAAGCTTCAAACACACATCCAAATCCTTTATGAGTCAATGTAAAATCATAATGTAAATGAGAACCTATTTAGAATCGATCAATTATGATGTCACATACTAAAACTTAGAATATAGTTAAGGTGGTTCTTGGAGGAAAATTTGTGGTCTTAAGTGGTTATAATAGGAAAGAAAAGAAGTTGTAAGTCAAAGAGCCAAGCACAGAACTCAAGAAGTCAGAGGAAAGCAACAGAGAAAACCTCGCCAAAAAAAAAAAAAAAAAAAATGGACAAATAAAGTAAGAACAGAATAGAACAGAAAATAAGAAGAGGTAACAAAGAAAACTGTTAGTTGAGCATAAAGCAGACAAAAAAGAGGAATAGACATGAATCCAGAGAACTGGGTTATGGCTGGATGGAAAGAGGAGCCCAACTACTATCACAGGTTCAGGCTGGTGCTAGAGGGAGGTCATTAACCAAGGGAGCTAAAAACACACACAAATTGAGTTCATGCCTCACCCACTCCCAAGTCTTCCTTCCTAGGGAAGCTTTAGTACACAAGATGGATGCTATGAAATACTGTTCTATATTTACATTTCACCACTCCCTACATATCACCAACTAAAATCTACCAAATTATTATGGAGCTCTTGATTGGTGGAGACTGTTTGTCTCCATAATGGTTTCTGATCACTATGGTGTTTTTTTTTTTTTTAATTTATGGTTCTGTTTATTTCTCATGCTAGATACTCCCCTCGCTTTCTAGCTGGACAGTGCATGCCTCTGGATGCCCTGATATCAGATAGCCAAGCTTATGTAAGTTGTACAAAAAATAAGAATTCCTAGTGCCTGAATAAGAGCTTGAAGAAAGTATATGCCCTCTGAACAAGATGCTTTAGTGAATGGCCCATGTGTCCATTTATGCCTATTCCTGGGTTACGGAGACTCTTCCAGATGGTAGAATCATTTGAGCTGAGCATTCTAAATTAGTGAGTGCAACTGAGAAAGGTACAGTTGTAGGAAGAAATGCACAATTTCAAGTGAATCCAAAAAGTTGAGATGGGGGAAGAAGGTTGCAAAGAGAGAAGAGGAAGAGGAGGAAGACAGAGAAGAAGGAAGAGGAAGAGACAGAGAAGGAGGAGGAAAAAGAGATATGCGGTTTGGAAAGTGAGACCAAAAATCAAAGAAAGCCTGAAAAAATATCCTTTCTATCAAAACTAAAATAATTGCCAACTCTTTAAATGATCCAAACTTGACAAAAACAGTTGGCTAGGCTTCATAGAATGGGAAGAGATCTGGCCTGACCCAGACCCCCATTGGCCTGGTTGGCAGTTGATAGACATTTTGCACCAAATCACAAGTTGCTCCAGGTTTCTATGTGTGTTTGCTAATCAGGATCGTATTTGAGACTGATATGATTTATATTGTTTACACTCCACAAAAGCAAACTCTTCCCTCCGTTCCCTACAGAATGGCCAAGACCCACAGGGTATATAAACACCCTCCCTTGTGCGAAGCAACCATCCTCTCACTTACTTATTAGGGCACCAAAGAAGTTCAAAAATCAGTGATTTAATTGATTTCTCCCCCAAAGAAGAGTCAGTGCCACAAGCGATACATAGCTAGCATTCCTCTGCCTTTGCTGTGGTTGCTAGACCAGATGTTCGTTTAGTCAGTGCCCAAAGCAGTGGACTTAATGTTTTGTTTCTTTTTTCTTTTTTTTTTTTTTCAAAAAATTTAAAAGTACTTGAATAAGTGACAACTAAAATATTCCTGGGATTTTCTTACACACAACCCTGCATCAGGAAAACTGCTTCACTGGCAGGCCAAAGAAGTACGAAAGGCACAGCTAAGGCAATTTTATTTTGCCTGCAGTGCCCAAACTCATGGATTTATTACAGGTATCTGTGGAGGTCTTGAGATTGTATAGAGGAGGTGCAAACTCAGTCAAAATAAGCATCTACAAAATGCTTCTTATGATAGGAGTTCAACCTGGGAACCTCCCATTGACCCCTCCCTACTGGCCTTAAAATGTGTGAATGCACTGATCCCTAGCAGATAGACATGTCTGATGATAATTCTGTATTTCATATTCCTCACTCTTAATAACACTCTGCCCATCCCTACTTGTGTGCCTTTGATCACAGTTTGGTTTCCCTCTGGAATGCCCTTCTTTGTCTTTCTACCTGCTCAGTTTCACCATGGCTGCAAGTCCTGCCAAGTCCTGTCTGGATCCGCCCGAGGATGTGCACTGGCTCAGCACGTCTCTTAAACTCCCTCTGTGCTGAGCTCAGGCACTGAGGATCGTAGAATACCTGTGCTGCTCTCTGAGCAAGTCCTGTGATCCTTCCCTGCTGCTGAGTGATGACCTCTTTCAGGACTGGAGCTAGTCCCGTCTCACACTGCTGAACATAGTTGAGAAACTCAATAGAAAATGACTTGTTGGTTTCCTGATATACACAGGGATGGGGAGAGGCCCAGATCCTATTGTCCTGGTTGACAATTTGCAGCCATAGTGCATCAAATCACAAGTTGCTCTAGGATCCTTATGTGTATTTTCAAGTCATGAAATTATTTGGTACTAACTTGATTTATATTGTTATTTATATTGACCCAAAAAGCAGGCCAACTCCTCTCTCTGTTCCCACAGAATGACAGAGTCCCAGCAAGGTATAAAAACACTTTTTCTTGTGCAAAGCAATCATCTTCTCATCGATTCATTAGGGCACCAAGTGTATTATGCAGTTTAAAGACATTGTTTTCAGGAACGGTCACCAGTGGGAAGCTTCCATCTTTATGAGGCTCCACCACACCCAGCCTTCAAAGTCCACAAGTCAAAGCAACACCCAACAGTATATAGTAGGTGATATTTACTTACTAATAACATGTAACAGTGATGCTAACATACTAGAGATGATCAGTAAAACCAACTGGGCATATATATTAAATAAATAGCCACATTAAAAGTAAGTAGGTGAATGACTATTTCTCTTACGCTGTCACAGGACTTAAACATTGCTAAATAACCTTAGTAATCCTCTTTCAGCATCCTATTCACAAGAACTAAGACATTCTGAGTACTAATTGAGCTACATTTTGTTACCATTATTCTCTGAAAACTAGAGTGTTTTTTTTTTTTTGAAAGATTGTATTTATATCAGAGGTATAGTTACAGGTAGAGAGACAGAGAAAAGTCTTCCATTCACTGGTTCACTCCCCAAATGACCACAATAGCCAGAGCTGAGTGGATCCAAAGTCAGGATCCAAGAGCTTCTTCCACATCTCCCACATGGGTACAGGGGCCCAAAAACTCAGGTCATCTTCTACTGCTTTCCCAGGCCATAGCAGAGACTTGAATCAGAAGAAAAACAGCCAGGACATGAGCTGGTACCTATATGGGATGCTGGTGCTGCAGGCAGAGGCTTAGCCCACTATACCACAGTGCTGGCCCCCCTGAAAACTGGTTTTGATTAGCAAAATCCATGAATTTTATGGAGGGGGAAGTGCTGAATGAATGCAAAGTTTACTTTTTACCACCCTGACCATTGTGACAGGAAATGTCATTACTGGGCCAGGTGACAAGAATACCAAGGTGATATGGGGAAACCTTCCACTTGATATGAGTGTCCTGCCATGATAAGGTCCCAGATCTCGAGTTTGTAGAAATATGGCACCGTCGTCCCCTTGACTGTCTACTAATGATGGCCTATCTGTGTCTTCCTGGCATTATTCACCTAAGACATAATGCAGTAAGACTGATAGCAAACTGAGTGTTCATATCCAAGTTATTTCTGCTCCTTCAAAGTATTGACCTTGGAGAGCTGTATGCTTTCTCCAACAACATAGTCACTAATCCAGTTATTTTCTGCACTTTTGCTTTGAAATTGCCATAGCCCTGAAAGCACAGTATTTGAGTATTCTCAACAGAGGAATAGAAGAACATCATTGTCATTTGATTTCAAAAACTCCAGAAGTTATGGGAAGCAGGTATGGTGAATCATGGATTATGAAGTTGGGAACCTTCTTGGGGAAGAACAAAACATGACTCAGAAGGTGTAAGGTTTTCTTCTTGTGGCCTGGGAGTTGGATTTAGAAATGGTTCCAAGGAAGGTGTTTGAGGACTGCTTTGAGTAATGATTGCATCTTTGAGGGAAGTCTCCATCCTCCAAACCCATTGATTTTGAGGAAATTCAATTCATTTGGATGTGGGGGTTCTCTTATGTTCATGGCATGAACAGCCTCATGGGTTAACATCCATGCTTTCTGGAAAGAGTTCCATAAAGGCCTAGGTATTCTTACCTCATATTTTTTTCTAATTCTGCCCACTACTTGGATTAAAGAATCTAGTATCCTCACCATCTATCAATTATACTGCCATTTCTAGTCCAAAATACCTCTCAGGTAACAAGAATGAATCTTATTATTTGGTTATGTTACCACATTAATGTTTGATCACTGGAAAATGCACTTGGGTTTTCTTTCCTTGACATTGGGATGGCAGTGTTAGGTACTTGGGTTTCTCAAAAATGTAATCTGGGACCACCCACTAACACCATAGCTCCTGTCACTGTTAGTGTGAGGTTCACAGGCATCAAATTCATTTACCTGTGCCAAGCCTGGGCACATCCCCAGGAACGTGGCTCGGGCACAGAAACAAGGGAGAATGGAAAGGGGAGGTACATGTACCGAAGGATGACCGAGGGCCAGCCCTTATCTCACACGGACTCGCAGTCAGTCCTGGGCAGAGACTGTAGGGAAAAGGATGTTCAGAGAGAGGATAGTTAGCTTCTCCAAAGCCCACATATTTGTAAGCGGAAGTATTAGGATTTGAGACATCTTCTCTTGATTCCAAAGTAAAGATGTTTTTGGTTTAAAAAAAATTTACCCAAGCAATGAAAGTTAGAAAGGTTGTTTTAGGGAGAAGAGTGAGAAAGGGGCAAGGTGTACACAGGGATCTAAATGTGATTTAGTTTTGTCAAAGCACGAAGTATAAGGGGGAGGTGATCAGAGGACACTGCAGAAACAAGAGGAGCCTTTTGTGGGGTAAGGACCCAAAACCTTGTGCCTTACGGTCTATAAATGGATTCCGGGGATTTAATGGACAGCCCCCCCCCCCCCCAAATTATAATCTGAAGTGTGTGAGTTTGTGTGTAAACGTGAGTGTGGACTTTTGTGGGGAAATGGCTGTCTCAGTACTGCCGAATTCTCAAATGGTAAGAACTCTTAGAAGCAATGAAGAACTGTTGAAGAGTCCGTGAGTAGGCAGGCTGTCAGATGAACGGTTCCAGCTGCGGTGGAGTAGATGGACTTCCCAGGAGCAGTCCTGGTGGAAGAGAAACCAGTAAGGAGCTCATTGCAGCTGTGCAGAAAGACGCTGAGATTCTCGGCCTGACCCGCAGTGCTGCAGATGAAGCAGACAGAGGCAGACCCAGCCAGGCTGGTGGAGAGAGGGGCGGAGGGTGTGATCTGGGGGAAGGGAGACAGGGAGAAAAAAAGACTGAGATTGACTTCCAAGGTTCCAGTTTGGGTTGATAGGTAGCACCATGAAGTGAGTGGGTTTGAAGGAGAAGCAGCGAATGCAGTTTGGACTGCTGAACTTGAGAGATGAGTGGCAGCTGCTGGACAGTTGAATGACCACAAAGCATGAGGAGAGGTCCAGGCTAGAAGCAAAGATTTCAGTCATCAATATCTAGATGAATGCTAACGCTGTGGAAGGAAAAATGAGCCAGCCCGTGAAGAGTGTTAGAAGAAAACAGCAGTGAGCCACGAATGGATCCAAGGGTTGCACAACACTGTACATGTCCTTAATGCCACCAAATTGTACACTTAGAAGTGGCTACAATGCCGGAGTCTGTCCTGATTGTTCCTCTTCCAGTCCAGCTCTCTGCTGTGGCCCAAGAGTGCAGTGGAGGATGGCCCAGTGCTTGGGCCCTGCACCCACATGGGAGACCAGGAGAAGTACCTGGCTCCTGGCTTTGGATCAGTGTGGTGCGCCGGCCACAGCGCACCAACCCCAGCAGCCATTGTGGGGTGAACCAACGGAAAAGGAAGACCTTTCTCTCTGTCTCTCTCACTGTCCACTCTGCCTGTCAAAAAAAAAAAAAAAAAAAAAAAAGAAGTGGCTACAATGGTAACTACCAAACTGTACAGTTAAAATGATGCAGATAAATATATATTTATATTTAAAAGTGGGAAAGCAAAAGAAATTACTTTATAAAGCACATCAACATCTGTATATAAGAAGCCCAAGAGGAAGATGGGAGAAATGAACAGAGATAGGAGGGGTCATAGATGACAGGGGACGAGGATTGCAATAAAATAAAGCACAGGGTTGGGTGGCCAGGTGAGTTAGACAATCCCTGAAGTAGCTACCAGAAATAATAGCTGGACTATATAAGCTCTGGGAGAGAGAGAAGTCTAGTCTCAGGCATACCCATCCAGAACTTCTCAGCAGCAATAAAATGACTTCAATTTCATCCTTCAAAATAAAACTTGCCTGGGCTCTGCCAGTTTTGCCTGGGCAGGAAACAGCTCAGAGCAGCTGCTGTGGATGGGGCTAAATTCCACTGGAGAGCCCTGGAATGTGACGCCTCCGAAGCACCAGCCTTTGAGGAAGCGGGGAGCAGTGTGCAGAGCCTCCCCGCTCCAGCTCACTGCCCCACAGGGACAGCCCTGACTCTGAGCTCAGGGTCTCCTGTCCGAGCAGGGTGAGGCGGACGCGTTGGTCTCGGCCCCCGATGGACTCTGGGGTTTAGAACCACTGACTGCTGGGAGTCACCAGGTCGGCCAACAGACCAGAGCTGCCCAGGCCAAAGGGTCTCTCTCCTGAGTGCTTTGCAGCAGGGCTTCAAAGACAGCCTCACCCAACCCCAGAGAGAAGAGGAGGGAGGGTGGAGGACCCCTGGGAAGCCTCAAAGCCCCCCATCACCACCATCAGGCGTGTCCCCGCGTGCCCTGTGCAGGGGAGCATCCAGAGAAAAAGCATCACCAGCTTTGAGGAAGCGCTCATGAATCCTCAGCTGTTCTCTTGTCATATTCTTGGCGGGTCAGCTACCAGCCCTGCAGTGTGGCGGATCGGGTCTCACTAATGCGCGGTTAATGTGTACAGGACAGTCTAACCCTGTGAGAGCACCGAGTCCCTAACTGCACAACCCGGCCTCAGCCAGAACTGCTGCAGACTGGTCCCACCCCTCACACACACACACACACACACACACTCACACACATACACACACAGAGAAACACACGCATACACACACACAGATGCATACACACAGATATACATGTGCGCATGCACACACACAGACACGCACACACACAGAGACACATAGACACAGACACACACACAGATGCAGACACACAGATATACATGTGCGCGCGCACACACACAGACACAGACACACATGCACAACCACACACATACACAGATATACATGTGCACAAAGACACGCAGATAGACACACACACATACACAGATGCACACACACACAGATATACATGAGCGCCCAGACACGCAGATATACACACAGAGACACACATGCACACACATGTATACACACATAGACACACATGCACACACGTATACACACAGAGATATACATGCGCACACACACACACACACACCCAGTGAGGACTGTAATAAGCCCCTTGGGAATAAACTGAGTCTGAGTTGCCAAATGTTTAGTACACTTCCCAGCCCCCATCCTGGGGTTAGCTAGAGTAAGAGATGCTGGTGGAGGCTGGAGGTCACTGGAGTGGGGGTGTGAAGCCCGCCTCTCCCCTGCCTGCACTGTGGGTTACCTGGGAGATGAGGCCCAACAGTGCAAGTCTGGGCCTTGCCCTTCTGACTGCCAGCTGGAGCCTTCTGTGAGTGTGGCAGCAAATGGCCTGGAACCTGGAGCCCGGAATTAAATCGATTTCCCAGGCCGTGGCGCCTGCCCAGGAGAGACACACAGCTCCGGGAACAGTTACCAAGCGCTGATTGGCTTATGCCTTAGGGACCCTCACTTGAACAGGTCCCTTCTGGATTCTTCCAAGGCCCAGAGAGGGGCCCCTATCCTTTTACTTTTTAAAAATATATTTCTGTTTCTTCAGGGTTTCTCCCCAGATGGGTTAAGCAGCAGGCCCAAGCAGAGCTGCTTGTGTGGAGCAGCAGGGAGCAGCTCCTCCCTGTGGCCAGCACGCTCCCAAGAGAGAAAGGGGAGACGCATCCACATATGCCCAGCTCCCTTTTTCCTTATCTGCTGAGTGAGTAAAGGGGCAAGTCAGGGTCACACACGACAGGACAGGAACCATCAGTGTCCAGGCCCACCTGGAGGACACTTTATTGGCCACAGGATGACCACCCCCCCCTTACCCAGCACGGGCAGCAGGCAGAATCCCAGCGCAAGCCCCACTTTGAGACGTAGAATTCCACAAAGGGACTGCGTGGACCTTCCCAGCCCTCCCCAGTTCCTCGCCATGTTCTCCTCCCCTTTCCCATGGCAACCCTCACAACAAAACAGAACGGAGCAGAGAGCTGGACGCTGGGTCCTCCCCGGGCCTGGCTCTCCTATGACACGATTGCAAACAAACCCAGACAAGATCTAAGCTTTGCCCCTGCCCCAGGCCTCGTGTCAGAAATGCAGGTGACCCGGATGCCACCTACCGAGTGAGAGAAACCTGTGTTACCCCTGTGAGAACAGTGTCCTCCTTGTCCTAAAGGAGAGGTCTGATTTCATGAGCCGGGAGCAGAAGGAATCCGACCAGAGCATGATGTGGGGACTTGGCTTTGCAAGCCAGGCAGCCTTCAGGGAAGGAGCAGGCTGCATGCCCGGCCCTGTGTTTAATGTCACCTGTCTGCATGCCTCAGGGCGCCTCTGGGCCAGCAGATTACACTTCAGCCTTTGATGGCCCAGAGGAGGCTGAAAAGTTCCTAAAGAGGAAGGCTGATCCTGTCCCCCTTCCCCGCCCCTGGAAGATATACCCAGTAGGCTGCTCCCTTGACCCCTGCTTCCTATAAGCCCTGGTCACCCATCCCACAGCACCACCCCCATCCGCTGTCAAAGTGTCTTAAAGGGACATGTTGACTTCTTCAACTTTATTTCCATTTTGTAAATAAAGTAAGAAGTTAGCCTGTGTCAAAATTTAGGCTGCTAGGAAGGCTTCTGGTGAATTACAGACTCTGGGAGCCTGCTGGGCAAGTCCGTCTCTGGGCTTTGGGTCATAAAATCAGGTCCTTCCACGTCCCCAGCTCTGGCTCCACTTTCCCATCAGGACCTCCGGAGAGAACCTGGAATAAGGCTCTGCCCCTCAGCCCGGGGCTGCTCCTGCTGAACTTGGGAGCCAGGGAGCACTGGTTCCCAGAAGTCACTTTGTCCCTGCCACCTGACTGAGAAGGGTCCTTGGGTGCGCACAGTCCTTCTGGGGACTATTGATCCTAGTGGCCCCACGCAGCCCCAGGATGGTGGGTGTCCATGTAGGCTGGGGTCTCTCGTGAAGATGGGGAGCAGAGCCCAAGCCCACACATTGGTGCAAGTGCAAGTGTGAGAGCTCCTCTCCATCTGGGCTCACATCCAGGAAGAAGCTTTCTGGAGCAAGTGGCCATTAGCATAGGATGTGCCAGCAGGCAGTGAACCAGGGACCCCAGAGGATACAACGGAGTCCACAGCCCAAATAGCCAAGAGTGGAGAGGGGAGGAGAGCCAGGTTTCGGGGGGTGGGGGCAGACTCTGCTGTGTGGGACATTGCACCTGCTTCCAGGCCATGCGCAGAGCCTGCTCCTAGCACTCAGGGTGAGAGGAAGGGGAGACTTCATCTTGAAACTCGGTAGAGAGGCAAAAGGGCTATGGTTTAGAATAACTGAACTAATTTCATAAATTAAGCAAATACCAATTAGTGAACAGTGTGTAGTTCTAGACCACATACTGGTATTTATTCAAACAGGAAGCGTTCATTGTCCATCCCTCTTCACAAGGTTACTGATTAGAACTCCAAACCAAGCATCTAAGGGGAAGGCGGGCTTTGCCACACCAGTGTCCTGTGACTTCACACTGGCGTGCACCTGCACCACACTTCTCGCTGACCCATGCCAGGCCGGGTGGGAAATTTCAATCCATCACAGCAGATGGGGCAAACACAAACTCCATCTCTGATGCTAGTTCCTGAAGTTCAGTCTTTAAAGTGCCGATACCTCTTAGCTGATTTCTTTTATAACTGACATTACAGTGTAATGGTCAGCTGGAAGAAGGGCAAACTTCTCAAATCAGGCCTTGTGGACACCGGTCCCAGCTTTACAACATAAAGTGTAAGCCTATCAATGTAAACATTGACAAGTTAATATTTGTTACATGAATAACAAAGAAGGTCTGACGCTGTGTATCTCTGTTATCTCCTTCTAAAACATTCATTTATTTAAAACAAACTCCAGCCCTTTGTCCAGTGGTTCTGAAGTGATTCCTACGTGTTCTTTTTGAGCTGGGTTATGATGGGTTCTGCAGGATCTTGAGAACCAGGCAGTGCTGTGGGGGCTTTATCTCGATGCTGTCTCCAGTGCACAAGAAAGTTCCTGTCTTCGGGAGTTCCTTCTCCTGTGCGTTTGCACACCCCAGCACCCCCACCCCCACAGCTGTCCTCCTCCAACACTGCCAAGGAGGACTGTGGCTCACCAGGGACCGACCCCACTTGGCCGGCGAAAAGGCAGCCATTGCTGCGTCAGAATCCAGGAAGTCCTCTCCCAGTGCAGAAGCCTCCTGCCCCCACTGCCGCCCTGGGGACCTGGTCCCTCACCCGCGCTGCTTCATGAGAAGCAAAAAGTGAAAGCCTCATCCCCAGAGTTTCTTGGTCCTTCTACCTCGGTTCATGTAACTAAAATGAGAACACAAAATCAGAGCGAGGAGACAGTATGTATAATGAGAAGAGATATAGTCTACAGGTTTTACCAAAAGACTGCTGTATTATAAATCTCTCAGATGCCAAAATCACATCTTAAGTCCAAGTGCAAACAGTTTGAGAGTCTGAAACACCCACCGTCTCCGTCGTGACCGGGAAATAGAGGGCAGTGAGCTACAGATCCGTGTTTCAGAAGATGGCTTAGGTCGGATGGCCTGGCCGTGGCTGCTTGTATCTGGCGGCTCCTTTTATCCGCACCCCAGTGCAGTGAGGCAGAGAGGTTTGTTTGCATTTTATGGATGTGGGCTGCAGAGACAGAGGTCAAGAGGGATGTCCATGACTAACAGTAAATTTGGAACACACTTGTAAGTTCTTTCTGTCACCCCAGAGAGCACCTCTCTCTGCCATCACTCATATGTAAATGCTCCTCTAGCACTGCCATGTCCACCTATCAGGCCCCTGTGCCCACCCATCCACCCACTGCCCTGGGCTGCCTCACCCTGCACCTGCTCCTGTGAGGGTGCAGCTCCCTCGGGGCCCATCTGGCGCTCCCAAGCCTTGGCTCAGTGGGAACCGGGGGTGTTTAGTTCCCTGGCCTTTTGGTCAAAGACATTCCAAGAAGATCCTGGGAGTTAGAGCTGCCTTTAAACAGCTTCCAGTAGCCCCTGATGAGCCCTCCGAGTGGGAGTGAGTCACCGACCAGCGCTGCCCTGAACTTGCCGTGCTACCATGGACAGACCACCCAACCGCTCTGCTCTGCAAATGGGGGAGGGACCATAGCACTGAGAAGCTGGTGGTGCTGTGCACCTCTTTCCTCTGAACACAAATTTGTGGGTGTTGCTTCAAGAGTGTCCCAGGCTTCTGTGCCTCTTCAGCCCATCTGTGTACTCCACAGGCCCACGGACCCGGGACAGGAAGCCCTGGGCTGGGTGAGCGCCAACACAATGTGGGGAGACCCACGCAGAGACTTGTAGAGAACGACCTCTTATGTTGATTTTCTCGTGAAATATTGACAGGAAGACAGGCAGGGAGGGAAGGAGAGGAGGAAATATAGATGAAAAGGAGAAAATTTCCACAAACCCACTGCCAGTCAAACCGCTACTAATACTTCAGTAAACACCAGAGGAAAGCTCCTGTCTCCCTCACTCCCCACACTCAATGTGTCCTGTGCTCCCCAAAGTTGTGTCTATTTGCATTCCTGGGAGCTGGGGGGAGGGAGTGGCGGGTGGGGGCGGGACTTAGAGCCTTGTTTTCAAGTGGCTTCCTTGAATTGGCAGCCTCAGATTGCTGATGCCAAGTAGGACTTGTGTTTGCTGAAAGTGAACAACTACCACAGGCCACCACAGCCGTGTCTGTTTTCAGGCCTGGCCTGGGCATGTCTTCAGGGTAACATTGGTCTTGGGTGTCTCCCTCCCTGCCTCCCATTGGATCTGATCATGAGGCTGACTCAGCCACCTACCCCTCATCTTCCAGGTTCTCAGCAGGTGCCCCGCCTGCACCCTGGTACTCACCTGCCCTCTGTGGTTCTAGCTTTCCATCTACTGCCCAGGGGCAGCCCAGGTGGTGGCGGCAACATGAGACCTTGAGAGCAGGAGGCTGTCACAGGGTGGGGATAATATTCCAGGGACATTGGGGCATCCGTGGCATAGGAGGCCATCTCACTGCCTGCTCTGTCTCTTGCAGGGTTGGTCCCTCCAAGTGTCCCTCAAAGAGAAAAGCAGAGTCTCCCAAAAGACAAATGCATTCCTCTTGAAAACCAGCTAAGAGGAGTTTGTCACGGGGCCATGAGCCCCCAAATGATGAAGTGATGGGCGGAGTTTCAGCCGTTTGCTTGGCAGACTGAGCCCTTGTCTGGGTCTCAGGTCTGCCTGGGGCTGGCGGGGCCTGGGGAGGGAACCCCACGGCTGGACCGTTCGCTGTTACAGCAGTCTCTGTCTCTCTCTCTCCGCCCCACAGTCTGATGGCTCCATCCTGGCGATCGCACTGCTGATCCTGTTCCTGCTCCTGGCCCTGGCACTGCTCTGGTGGTTCTGGCCCCTCTGCTGCACCGTGGTAAGTGCCCCCACCCCGAGCCACACAAAGCCAAGGTGACATGAAGTTCCCAGCATCGGGAGTGAAGAAAAAGAGACAAGAAAGCCCAGCAGTGGGGAGAGATCTTGCCGTTTATACAGCATGAAGGCATAGTGGGCAGTGGAAGCACAAGTCATTATCAGTCATTACTGGTTAGGGTGTGGGATTGCCCACGGGTACATTCTTTGGGTAGGGAGGCTGGAATGGCTGCCCTGGGTGCATGGAAAGGATCCATAGGAGGCCACATGTGGTGAGTGTTATTTGACATGTAATAAACATGAAGAGTGATGGGAATATACAGATGATAAACATGAGCATGGCGGATGATGAGTGGTGTCTAACATGTAATGAGTATATAATGCCTGTGTAAGTACACACACTCACATTTGCTGAGTTACCCTAACTGATCCTCTTCTAAGCCCACCCTGGTCTTAGCAACTAGACTACCCATCTGAGAGAGTATCTTGAGCTTCTTTCATTTCAACATACTCCCACCTTTATTACATTAATTTTAGCCAACACGTATAGGACACTCACTGCATGCCAGTTCTTCAACCACAAGATCAACCAGAAGCTGCCTCCACCCCATCATTGCCATCTGCAGTCACCACGTAGCTCCAGCCAGTGGCTTAGGACCTGGAATAGCTGCCCTAATGACATTCTCCTATGCCCAAGGGACCTATGGCTTGTTGTCCCTGTTCTGTTGGGAAAAGCCCAAAGAGAGAAACACTGGCTCTGATCCATCTAGTTCTGCCATATCATGCCTCTATGCAAGTCAGGGTGTGTACCAAGAAGCCCAGGTAAGTTTGAAGTGACCCATGCTCGGCTGCCAGGGTGTCTTCTGTTCCCTGTATTTTAGTTCTTCCAGGAGGGCCCGGCAGGGGAACGAACAGACAGGGAACCTCGTCAGGTCAAGGCTGGTCTTCCTCATGTCTTGGGAACCCCAGGGAGGGGCCCCATGCCTGCGTGTAGCACTGAGCTGGCCTGAGACTGCAGACATACAGAGCACTAGAAAAGGAGCGGCGACGGCTTCAAAGAACGTTTTCTTGGTTTTTGTTTTTCAGATCTGGGGCTTTTTAAATTTATTTTTTAAGGAATACAAATTTCATAAGTACAACTTTAGGAATATAGTTGTTCTTCCCACTGTACCCGTCCTTCCACCCACTCGAAGGAAGTTTTTTGAAGAGGTGGTAATAAATGAGATGAGAGAAGCAGCCAGGCTGTAGACCGCGTGGCAGGGCCTTCTGGAAAGGGACGGCTTGCAGCCGGCGGCAGTGCGAGTGTGCAGGGAGGGACCTGGACAGGCAAAACCGCGGGGCAGTTAGCACCGGACTGACTGGACTGATGGCATCAAAATGCTAAACAGATCCTTCCCCAAGCAGCTCCAAGAGCTAAACATTGTGTTAAATACTTAAAGCTGCACAACCATTTTATTTTGAGGGCAAAAGAAAAAAAATTCCTATTCTGCCAGAATAGTTTCTATGGTGATTCAAAAACAGGCATGTTTTCAAGTCTAGGAATCTGAACACATGCACGCATGCACACACACACACAGACACACGCACATACATGTAGTAGGTTCTTAACTAAAGCAGTTACCTCTGGGTGAAGCAGCTGGGAACAATAAAACAACCAAGCGGTGCTCCATCAGCTGCCAGCTGTGTGAGGCTGGGCAAGTTACTTAACTTCTCTGTCTCTCGGTTTTTCTCACTGGAGTAATGAGGACCCTGTAGATGGCTGGTGAAGATTAAAGGAGTTTATATAACCATGACATGCTTAGAAAGCACCTAGCACACATTAAGTGCTGTGTGTTGGTATTATTATTAAAAAGGATTTGACTGTAATAGGAGCCTATTGCTATACTGTGTGGCATCCAATTTATATTGGCAGGAAGCATTGCTCAAAATAAACCTTGCATTATTGGAAGCAGCATCACCCAAGAGCACATTGTTTTGCAATATTCAAAATATTTTTCAATGAATTTATCTGGTTAAGTCCCTGTTGCTTGGGAAATCTGCCAGAATGTCTTCATGTGGTCTGATTATGTAAGTTCCAAAGGATTCCTTTATGAGGAAAGATCTTGGAGATTAAGTTTCCTGTTTATGATGTCTATTAAAACTGCCCCACCCCCTATCTCTGGGAGATGGCCTAGGCTCTGGTGCTTGGTGTGTCCCCAAAATCTGCTTGTTGATCACTTGCTTCCCTAATGAGAGGGGGGTGGATTGAAATCATGAGATTTCTGCTGGGAGCAGGCAGGAAGGAGGTAAACATTGGCCTCCCCTCCCTGAATTAGAGCTCCCCTCGCAAAGAGTCCTCTGCCCCAGAGAGGGCCTCCTTGGAAACGCCAGCCCCTAAACCCTCCTCTGCCTCTCTCCCCTCCTCACCCCTACGTGTGGGAAATGCCCCATCGCTGGGTATCACAGCTGCATCCTGATGTTGAGGGAAAAAAAAAAAAACAAAACAGAAAGCAGCAAGGACCTATGAAACGTGGGCTCCACGAGGCCATCTCTGCCGTGTGTCAGCTTCCCTTTCTGCAAAGTTCTCTCCAGGAATGAGACTCAAAATACCTCACAGCCTGCCTTCCCCCACCGAAGCTGAGCCCAGCTAGGCTGGTCACTTGATGTACACAGGCAAAGGCCATCACATGCAGCCGAGAATTCAGCAGGAGGCAAAAAACAGGCAGGCGGCTCCTCAGAATCCAAACCTGGAGGGCAGAATGAATGCTGCCTCATCTCATAGCAAGCTGACCCCACGCTGACCCCCTGGACGCCCCGCACTGAGACTGACCTGTCTGCCTTTTCTGTCCCTGCTCCCAAGAGACTGATCTCTCAGAGGAGAATTGCCCAAGCCCGCTGACCAGGGGCACTGTGCATGTACGAGGACTTCAGCGCTGCTCAGAACACCTTAGCTTAGCTTTAGGCGGAAGAATCCCTCCCGAGTGGTTACCGGTCTCCCGGAGAAACTGGAGACTGTGCCCTAGGAGACCCTCCACCTCCAGCACCCCTGCTGTGTCTCCCCCCAGGCATCCTGGCCTCTCCCCACCCTTTGCACTCCTGTTCATCGCCTGCCTGCCTCGCCTCAGCCCTTCCCATGGCATCTGCCTCCTCTCCTTCCCTCCCCACGGGCTGCCTCCTCCCCCGAATGAGCACCAGCCTCCATCATCCTTCCAAAGCCATCTCGGACTTTATTTCTCCTTCAGGCTGCTCTCTCCCCCCTCCCCTGCCTTTCACAGACTTCTCTGCAGAGCATCTGCTGTCCTCCATTCTTTCACGGCCCACTGTGCCCTGACCTCCATCGCCGGCGAGAGTGACTGACGGTTGTTTCTCTGCGCCTTCTCTTGCCAATGTCTCCGTCATTCCTCATTCTACTTTCCCTCTTTCACACTGGAAACTCTGACTTCTCTCTCCTTAAACTCTCCTTTGCTATTCTTCTGACACCTTTCCTATGTCTCTGCTCAGTTTCTCCCTGTCTCCTTCATGCTCTCTTCTTCTTACCTTTTATCTTCTGGAATTCTCTTCAACCCTCTCCTCTACACACCGTCCCCCAACAATATCACCAAAGCCATGACCTCAACTACTTGATGCATGCACCCATCACTGGCCACCACTCCAGATAATCAGTCTACAGTAGAGGAGCCGAGTGAGCATCTCCAAACTAAACCCATCGTGGTACCTCCTGCATCTGTTCTTCATCAGGGGCTGTGTCACTGTGCTCCGTCACCTGCAGAGCGACCGCTGCTGCCTTCTTCTGTCACTCCCTGTCTTGTCCCATTTCAGAGCTGTCTACAAGGCACCCTTGTCCCTCACATCTCATCGGATCCCCACATCCACTCACACTCACCCCAGCACAACCACATACGTGGCAATCCATAGTTGCTTACTAAATAGCTGTGGAATGAGTGCCATTGCCTTAATCTCAGGTTCTACTTGAAGTATTTGACTTTCTGTCTACACTCTTAGTCTTTCTCACCTTCACTGCACAACGTTGTCTTTAGGAATGAACCATCAGGTTATTGTCCTACTCACTTCTCTGCCAGAAATCCTCTTGCCTGTCAGTGGTCTAACACGAAGTTTCACTTCCTTGAAGCGGCAGTGGTAAGCCTTTTCTAACCTGGCCCTCCTTCTCCAGCCTCACCACTCACTTCCCCTCCTGAGCAGGGACCATCCATGCCACTGATTACACTATTACGATTGTCTGTTTGCTTGTCTGATTTCACCTGGGAAGCCCAGCCTATAGATCCCCGGAGCATAACAAAAAGCATGACTCAGAACTGTGATGCAGTACAACTCAGAGCTTGTCCAGTACCTAAGTGGATGAAAGGCCATCTCCTGAACTGCTCTACTCTTTGGGGCTCCTTGAACCACCACGTACTTATCTACCACCATCTTTTGGCTCATCTTGTTTTCGCTTGCTGAAATATTTCCATCTTCTTTATCTACTCCATCCACAATCCCTCCTGCTTCAAAGTCCAGCTCACTGATGGCTCCATCTTGGGAGCTACTGCACATCTCGCCCTCCTGCCCACCCCGTCCCTGGGGGAGAATCAGCCATGCTCCTTCACTTGGTTTCCACAGTGCTTTTTTTTTTTTTTTTTATTTGAAAGAGAGAGTTACAGAGAGAGATAGAGCCAGAGAGAGAAAGGTCTCTCATTCCACTGGGTCACTCCCCAAATGACCACCATAGCCAGAGCTGAGCTAATCCAAAGCCAGGAGCCAGAAGCTTCTTCTGGGTCTCCCATGTGGGTACAGGGGCCCAAGGACTTGGGCCATCTTCTACTGCTATCCCAGGCCATAGCAGAGAGCGGGATCAAAAGTGGAGCAGACGGAACTAGAACCGGTGCCCATATGGGATGCCAGCACTGTAGGCTGGGGTTTTAACCCACTGCACCACAGCACTGGGCCCCCATAGTGCTTTCTTTATAGCTTTTTGAAGCATGTACTCATTCTATCAGGAGTGTGTATTTGTATGCATATTTCTCTCACTGTAATATGAACTCCTCCAGAGTAAGGAGAAACTAAATGCACAAAGTAAGAGGGTACCCATTCTGTAATTCTCATGTTTTCCAAACTAAACTAAAAAGCTAAGTTGTCTTAGGGGAGGGGGTTTAGAAATGGCAGGAACTCACAAACTGATGAAACAGGATTGGATGGTCATTCCATGGGTGTTGGTATTATTATATTTCATAACTAACATTTATGAGTGTACTTCAAAAAGTTCATTGTATACAGAATTAAATGGTGGGCTTCTTTTGCTGCAAAAATTCAGATCCATGCATAGTTTTTTCATAATATGCATTTTCTGTGAACTTTTTGGATTTCAAAATTTTTGCACCAAAATAAACTTCTCTTTTAATTCCATTTTTCCATTAACTTTTTGAAGTACCCTTGTGAGTAACCTGCAAGGTTTTATATGTAGCAAATATTACATGTAAAAGACATTTAAACCGATTTCTTAAATAAAATCTTAGAATGTGCTCACTTTATTGAGACTTTTTTTTAAGATTTATTTTATTTGTTTAAAAGACAGAGTTACAGAGAGAGGTAGAGACAGAGAGAGAGGTCTTCCATCTGCTGTTCACTCCCCAGATGGCCACAACGGCTGGAGCTGCGCCGATTCGAAGCCAGGAACTAGGAGACTCTTCCAGGTCTCCCATGCGGGTACAGGGGCCCAAGGACCTGGGCCATCGTCCACTGCTATCCCAGGCCATAGCAGAGAGCTGAACCAGAAGAGGAACAGCTGGGACTAGAACTGGCACCCATATGGGATGCCGGCACTTCAGGCCAGGGCTTTAACCCACTGTGCCACAGCCCCAGCCCTTTTATTGGGACATTAATGGTGTACCAGTAAACCCTAAGGCAAAAAAATCTTGCCATATTGTGCAAGATGAAAAAGTACTGGAAATCAGTTTTACAACAAGGTAAATATACTTAACAGTACACTTAAAAATGGTAAGATGGTGGTTTTTTGGTGTTTTGTTTTGTTTTGTTTTGTTTGACAGACAGAGTTAGAAAGTGAGAGAGAAAGACAGAGAGAACGGTCTTCCTTCCGTTGGTTCACTCCCCAAATGGCTGCTACGGCCGGCGCGCTGCGCCAATCTGAAGCTAGGAACCAGGTGCTTCTCCTGGTCTCCCATGCGGGTGCAGGGCCCAAGCACTTGGGCCATCCTCCACTGCTTTCCTGGGACACAGCAGACAGCTGGACTGGAAGAGGGGCAACCAGGACAGAATCCGGTGCCCCAACCAGGACTAGAACCTGGAGTACCGGCGCCGCAGGCAGAGGATTAGCCTAGGGAGCTGCAGCGCTGGCAAGATGGTGGGTTTTATGTTGTATTTTTCACCACAGTTAAAAAGGAAAAGAGCCTGCTTTGTAGCTGGAATTCTGTTGCAATCCAACTAAACCATCACATTATCAAATCATTATATTGCTCTTCAAACAACAAAAGCAAATATTTTAATTCAGTTTCTTGGGAGAAGGTCATTTCATGCATTCAGGATTTCTCCATATACAAATACAGTTTCTGTTCGTATTTGTTTTATTTTCAGCATTCTGGGTATCTTGTGAACAGTTTTTGAAGAATTATGTCAAGGGTCATGTTTCATTCACTTTATTGAATTTCAAGGATGGATCAGCAAGTAAGCCCCCTGGACATCTCCAGTGACAAAATTGCAAGGGCCAAAAAGTAATCGAGAACTTGATATGCCTTAAAATGAAACAAAAATATCATCTTTAAATAATGCTGTCCACACCTTTAAACCTAACATTTAGTTTGCAGGACCAGACCAGCATTGGGATTTCCTGACAGTTGGTTTAATGAAAACATGACCAGTACAAGCAGCTCCTTAACCAGGCGCCTTGGCTGCCGCCAATTGGGCTGTCTTGATCCCTCTCCAGCCTCCACCCATCCCCATCTGGACCCTGCTCACTCTACAGCCAACAAGATTACTTGTCAGTAACACACACAGCAGTGCGCCCATGGGCTGCCCTCCCCGGCCACCCCAGAGCTCAGCACCCCAAGCCCCACATACCCAAGGCCTTTCTCATCTCCACCTTCCTCGGGTGGCTTCCTCCTCCCTGCTGAGCAGGCCTTCCTCTAGACCTAGGGCAGCTGGCATCCAGCACCACGTCTTCCTCTGTCAGTTAAAAGCCTCAGTTTCCCCATGTAGAAAACCATAGAAAACCAGAACCATATTGTGTCTGAGGTTGTTGCTTCCTTCTGTTCTCAGCCTCTGTGAGTGAATCTACCCCTCCCTTTCAAGGTATCCTGGCCTGTGGGTCTCAGACCTGGTTAAACTGAGGATGAGGAATGAAGGGCAACCTTTCCTAGCTGTGGCCACAGGACAGCACACCCTACAGGATGTGAATAGGTGCACTTCTCAACAAGAGGTAGTTAGACAGCAAGCTTGGAAGACACTGTTAAGCTAAGTCGAATAATTGTCAGGACTTCTCAGAGCACTTAATGGGATAATTTGCATTGTGAGAGCCCAGTTGTGTTTTTTTTTAATTTTTTTTTTTTTTTTGACAGAGTGGACAGTGAGAGAGAGAGACAGAGAGAAAGGTCTTCCTTTGCCGTTGGTTCACCCTCCAATGGCCGCCCCAGCCAGCGTGCTGTGGCCGGTGCACCGCGCTGATCCAATGGCAGGAGCCAGGTGCTTCTGGTCTCCCATGGGGTGCAGGGCCCAAGCACTTGGGCCATCCTCCACTGCACTCCCTGGCCACAGCAGAGAGCTGGCCTGGAAGAGGGGCAACTGGGACAGAATCCGGCGCCCCGACCAGGACTAGAACCCGGGGTGCCGGCGCCGCCAGGCGGAGGATTAGCCTAGTGAGCCGCGGCGCCAGCTCCAGTTGTGTTTTGATCCTAGAGCCCTCCATTGCCTTATCCCTCCCCCTCCAGGCATCTGGAAGGACACCAGTATTCTGCGAAATATCTTTTGGGAAACCCTGTGCCAGAGAGCACGAGAGCAGCTGATGAGAGACAAGGCTGCTGGGTTCTGACTTGTAGCCTCTCCTGCCCTGCTCCAAGGCTGCCTCAGGACCAGCAAGCTTGACCGTGGGCGTCATCGGCATGGCCTTGACCCCGGGTGTGCTACTCAGATCTCAGGGGCACTGCTCGTGAGCAGAACCACCTTGTCCTTAACCCAGGCAAAGGCTGAAAGCTTCTCCAACCCTCTGGAAACCTGCCTTCCTGGACTTACTTTGTTGTTGCAGTTAGCAGAACTTTACAGGGACCCTGGCCTATCATCTGGTGGAGAGCATGCCCAGCCATTCTTTTAAATGACCATAGAAGTCACTTAGGCCTTACAACTAATGCTCAAATTCCTGCCACGACTCATTTAGATACTGATGAATTTGGCCTTCTAAATAGTCCTGGTCTTAAGGGAGATGATATAAGAGGCCAAAAATTAGAGTTCCAAATGAAAAAAAAAATTGAGCTCATTTCTTTGAGAATTTCTTGTAGTTCATTCCAGATCAACACCCTTGGCACCAAGCCTTTGCTAAACTTTTCTGGTGTAAAATTGCCAGACCCAGGCAGTGCATAACCTACATAAACCCACCCCAAAGAATCATGAGGAGCCTATTAATGTATACGACTGTATAGCAGAAAGATTAATTTATCTGCCATCAACTAGCAGCTCATTCTTCCTGGGCATATTCCCCTCCAGGTTGCCTATTTGCCCTGAGTTTCAGAACGTCAGTGATAAGAATACTTATTTTAAGGACTGAGAATCAGAATGGTAAGTTAGGACATAAAGGACTGAGAGAAAGCCTTCCCTCCTGCCTGAGACATTAAAGCCCCTGGTTGACAGCTTTTCCCATGTAGATTGCCATTTCTTCCACATAACTCTGTTCTGGGGGCTTCTAATCTCTGAGGCCAGGGAGGCAGCAGCTGAGTCAGCTTTAAGAGAGAAAGCCAGAAGTTCCAGAATACGCAGTGCTTTAAATCAAAGGCCCCAAAGCACTTTTGCCAACTAATACATCATTTGTTTGTGCTACCTATCCTCTGAGCAGACAAGAGCTATCATTTGTGAAAAATCAGTTACCATTACTCTTAACTACATAGCAAAAACAAAAATATTCCTGGAGAAATATAATAAAAAGTTGTGTTAGGTGCATGGCAAGACTCACAAGAAAATAGGAGATATTTCCAGGGCCGTAGTAAAGAAGGCTCTAGAGGGGCTGATGTTGTGGCCCAGCATGTTAAGCTGCAGCCTGCAACACTGGCAGCCCATATGGGTGCCAATCGTGTCTCGGATGCTCCACTTCCAATCCAGCTCCCTGCTAAAGACCTGAGAACAGCGACAAAAGATGGCCCATGTGTTTGGGCCCTTGCCACCCACTTAGGAGACCCAAATGGAGTTCCAGGCTTCTGGCTTCAACCTGGCCCAGCCATGGCTATTTGCAGCCATTTGGTGAGTGAACCAGCAGATGGAAGATTCTCTCTCTCTCTCTCTCTCTCTCTCTCTCTCCATCCCTCCCTCCCTCTGTCTCTGTAACTTCATGACTTTCAAATAAATAAATCTTAACAGCAACAACAAAAAAAAAGGATCTAGAAATCAGAGAATCAGCTCACCCTGTAATTGTGGTTGTTCTGCATGAGATTTTCTGATCTCAGTAACCTAGAAGTTTGGTTTAACAATAGCCTTGCATGACCCCATAAAAGGTGAGAGTTGGAACTGAGTCTTCTGCCTAAAGTTGAGACCTTGAATGAAAGAACAGATTTTGTGTGTGTGTGTGTGTGTGTCCCTACAAATTCTTAACCTTGACCTCTCAGAGTTTTAGAATTCAAATGTATAACTCTTGGGTCCTGTTAATCATAATCCAAGAAAAAGTAGACGCAGTCAGTTTCAACCTGTTTATGGATGTGCAGGAGGAAATCTGAATCCATTAGCAGGTTTGTCTCTCAACCCAGATCTCCTAGGATTCCCAGAGGCAATGCAAACTACACATGAGCTCACAATCCAAACTTACCAAAACCCAAGGAATATTATTGCCCACGCTCGTTGGGAGAAATAACAGTTCTGTCTTTCTCCACATGGAACACAATGGAAGCAATGGAGAACCCAGCATTCCTGACAACAGAACAAGGACGCTGTAATTTTTAGAATGAGACATTTTTGAGTCTGGGGTTTCTGCTCACATCACAGCACTGGTAGGAATGTCTGCCTTGAAGCAAAACATACGCCTCACTTATCTGATTGAGGTATAGGGCTGTTAGAAATAAGCTAATTCGTGGTCCTCAAATGATGATTCACAGACCAGCAGGGTAAACATTCTTTGGGAACCTGCTAATGATGCAAGTGCCCTGTCCCAGACCTACTGGCGAGAAACTCAGAGCTTCAGCCCAGAAGTAGGGTTTAAGAATCCCCTTGGGAGACACTGATACTCAATCAAGTTGGAAACCACTGAGCTAATTAAAATTAGAGGGCAAGTGACCAGTTTTATTAATAGAGTACAGGTGTCCTCAGTATCCATAGAGGATCAGTTTCCGGACTCACACAGATACCAAAGTCTTTGATGCTCAAGTTCTTTATATAATGTGATGTAGGGTTTATATGCAACCAATGTACATTGTCCTGTGTACTTTAGATGACCTCTAGATGACTTAAAATATATAATATGCTGTAAATGCTATGCAAATAGTCGCCTTACTGTTATACAGTTTAGGAAAATATGGCAAGAAAAAAGATCTGTACATGTTCAGTACAGATGCATTTTTTTCTGAGTATTTTCTCTCTTGGTTGGTTGAATTCTTGGATGCAGAACCCACATATATGGAAAACTGACTGTGGTTATCTTGGGCTGTTCTCTTGGACTATATCAAGACAGCAGAGTTGCCTGGTGTCAGTCAGAGATGTGTCTTTCTTGCAGCAACAGAAGGCTGCTCATGTAAAAAGGACACAGAGACGCCAAATACAACTTACAAAGAATGGGGCCACTAAAATAACTCCCGTTTTATCCTACTTCTCAGGCCGTGAGATACGAGCTTTCACAGCTCAGCCTGTAGCCAACTCTTGTCACAGAGTGAAGAGACAGAAAAGATAAGAAAGACGAAGTAAAGTGGAGGATTTCTCAAGATGATAGAGACAAAGCAGGGGACGTGGGCCAGTAGCCAGGCAGTGTCCTCCTGTAGCTTGTTGACCTGGCTCATGCCTAAACTCGGGATTTATAGAGCCAAGGTGGCTGTCACCTACAGGAGGGAGAGGTGCCCATGTGAGAATTTGTATATGGTATCCTGAATTCCATTGCACAAGACCATTACCGTGGAGTTAGCAGGGAAACGAAAAGGCAAGGACTAAAACCTATAATACAAAAGCAAAACTCCGATACTCCCAGAGGGGACAGAATAATAAGCAAAATAAGTTCATTAAGTGCCTCATTTCACCTTAATTTTTAAAATAATTGTTGGAGAGAGTGTTACAGACAGCCAAGGGTTGAAGTTGCCTCATAAGCCAGAATACTTAAACTTTAGGCAATGGGCTTACATTTTCTTACTACTCTATTTATACCATGCTAACTACATCTTCTTTTTTATTTTTTTATTTTTTATGTGAAAGGCAGTATAACAGAGAGAGAGGGAGAGGCAGACTCTCCTTTGGTTCACTCCCCAGAGGCCATGACAGTAGGGGCTGGGACTGGGACAGGCCAGAGCCAGGAGCCAGGAGCCAGAATTCCATCACGGTTCCCACATGGGAGGCAAGGGCCCAAGTATTTGGACCATCTTCTGCTGCCTTCCCAGTTTGTTAGCAGGAAACTGAACCAAAAGTGGAGCAGCCAGGATTTGAACCAGCACCCTTATATGGGATGCCAGCATAGCAGGAAGCGGCTTAACTTCCTACTCCACAACACGAGCCCCTCTAACTACATCTTTTTATCTTCCAAATCACCATTTCCAACAGCAACTTAAGGGGTACAATTGACTCAATGAGAACTTGTCAGTAATATTTCAATTTGATAAGATTCTATCTGGTCTGTTCTGATTTTCTTTTATCCATACAATGCTCTGGGCCCCATTTCCTGGCTCTGCTTCCAGTTCTGGCTTCCTGGAGGTCCCTGCCCTCTATGTGTGATACCCAGATTGAGTTCCAGCCTCCTGACTTTGGCCTGGTCCAGCCTGTCTATTGTGTGCATTTAGGGAATGAATCAATGGAAAGGAAATCTCTTTCTCATTCTCTCTCTCATTCTCTCTCTCTTTCTCTCTCTCTCTCTGTCTCTCCCTCCCTTCCTCCCTTCCTCCCCCCTCCCTCCCTCTTCTTTCTCCCTCTTCCCCTTCAAATAAATAAAAATAAAAAAGAAGAAAAACATCCTCAGCTTTGCCCCCCACACTGCCATTGATTCCTACCACGTTATGTTTATAAGGTTTGTTGAAGAGCTTTCCTTTTAAATGTTTTATTAAGAATCTCTTCAACCTGATCTCTCTTCTTTCTTCCCCCTCCGAATCAAGAAGGAGCTTGAACCGTCCATCATCTGCAAAGAAGGAAAGTGAGCCCAGCCAAGTCTGAGCTTGGTAGCTGATTCTAGCTTGCAATTTTAGTTGGAACTAAAGACTTTCTAGTCACACTAGTTCCGAACAAAAAATCATCCAATTTGTCTTTTTTTAAATTATATATTTTGAAAGGCAGATGGAAAGGCGAAGAGAAGTCTCTCATTTCCTGGTTCACTCCTCCAAATACTTGCACCAGCTGAGGCTGGGCCAGTTCGAAGCCAGGAATCCAGAATGCCATCTGTATTCCCCACTTGGGTAGCAGGTATCTCCCAACTTCTTGAGCCGTCACCTGTGGCCTCCCAGGGAAGCCGGATGGGAAATGGGGTCATGACTTGAACCAGGCATTTCAGCGTGGGATGTGGCCTGTCCAAAGCAGAGTCTTAACTACTGTGCTAAAAACCCACCCCTGCAATTTGCCCTTCAGTGATGATTAAGTGTGCTACAAAAAAGCACAGCCTTTATGAAGTCCAAAAGTGGATTTGCCGTCTGTGAGGTTCCGAGGGCAGGGCTGACTGGCGATCTGTTGGAGTGGCTTTAATGGGCAAGATGTGCCAGGGCGTGGACTGCGTGTGGAGGGGTGGTGTACTCTTAGACCAAGGAGGCTGCAGATGAGAAGCAGAGGATGTGGAAGGAACAAGACTGCACCGGGGAGGCAGGCGTGTACACAGTGAAGGGGAGAATGAGGTGCAGAGGTGAAGCCACCTCCAACAGGCTTTGTGGGAGGTGGGGACGGTTTGCATTTTGTTCTGTGAACCGTGGGAAGCCACTGTGGGTTTTAACTAAAGAAGCGACCACTGAGTTGTGTGTTTTTAAGGCCACTCTGTGTGCAGCAACACTGCAGTGGAGCTGCAGGCTTGGGGGAGATGCGGGCTATTGCTCTGACCTGGAGCAACTTGGCCTTGTTCTCAGAGCACGTTTTTGCATGGTCCGCGTGTGCTGGCCATGGCACACGGATTTGAGCCACTCACAGGCAGCCCATCCAGCCTCACTGTCTGGAGCAATGCATCTCTGGACTTCAAGCTGAACCTGTGTGGATCACATTTTTCCAAAGCTCTCTCGCCTTCCTAAGGAAAGCTCTCTTGACCACCAGGAGCAGGCTGGTGGTGCACGGGTTTGAAGCAATGGGAAGACTTGTTCCTTATTCCTGCCGAAACTAGCCAGACCCCCAGCTCATGAGGCCAGATTGGAAGCGCCTAATTCCTGTTTATCTGAATGGGGTGGTGTTTTTCCAGAAACCCCAGCACCCAGCTTAAGAGTGGGGAATCTGGATTGTAAACTAGTTCCACTTGGATTCATAGTTAGTAAGTATTAGGTTGGGCACTACCTTTTGACTTCCCCTCTAGGTCTGGTGCATTGCAGGATGTAGAACAGATATTCAATAAACTCTCAATGAGGTCAATCAAACAGCACCCCCAGAGAGCATGGGCCACTTGTGCTATACTCCCTGGCCAGTGTCCTGCGTGGCAAATCATAGTGCTGCTGACTCCCATGAAGCTCCTGGCCACTCTCAGTCCCCCGGTCACTGTCTGGACAGAAGCTTCCTGTTTCATTCTCTTGATGAATCGCTGGCTTCTTGGCACCTCTGTCTGGAGATTATCATCCATCACATCCTGGATGTGAGAGATGTAATCAAGGCAAGCGGCTGACAGGAGGAAAGAGAAAGCATACTGCCGCCAGGCACGCTGTGCGCCCTTGCTGTCGCTTTTGGCCAGCGGGCTGCTCGTCATGACTCAATTCCTGCAGGGTGGCTGCTCTTGCTCCATTTGACAGACAATGACATTGGAGCTCAGGAAGGTCAAGGGACTTGGCAAATCGTCACTTCAGGAGAAGGCGGGACTGGGCTCACAGTGGACCACCGTGCTGTGTTGTGTGCAGGGAGAGAGAGGCCGATGGCACTGAGAAGACAACTTCATAGCCAGCGTCTTTGCTATGCGCACTGCCCGCAGCACCCTTGTCAGTGTCCACCTATGTCCCCAAACATCCTGCTCCCTCTCTCATGGCACTCCCTACTGTCCTAAGGGAAGGGATGTGCTCCAAATCATTGTCCCCAGCGCCTTGGTCCTCCCTCCAATTTCCAGGCATTTCCTGTTTGAACGAAATTCACGACCTCTTGGATGATGAGAAATCATCACTGGGCAGTGGTAGCCGTCCCCAGGGAGTTCCTGCAGGAGTTCTGAGCTGGGGTGACTGAGTGAGCAAAGCCATGGCCGCGTGCTTCCCAAAGGTCCTCATCAGCGTCCCACAGCAGCAGGAAGTGGAGGCAGGAGAAACGACAGCCTGAACCCCCAGAGGCCTTTGCTCCGCCTCTTCAGTTAACACAATTAACACAATAAGCACAATGCTGTGCTCCAGATGACCCAGCAGTGGTCCCCTGGCTGGGGTTAACAGAACCTCTGGTCAATATCCTGTCTCTTCCTACAGAGATGATGTTACAGATAATGCTGGGGAGCGTGACAGCATGGGGCTTGGAGCCGCGATGAGGTTCCAGAATGATCACCAAATAAGAGAAGCTAGATGCTGGGTAGGGAGAGGTGAGGCAGAGCTGGACACCAGCTGGGCAGCCAGGCTGCGGGCAGTGCCCGAGCTCTCACCCCCAAAGTAGCAGACCGGACACAGAGTCGGGGATGTGACATGAGCTGCGGGTTCACAGATGTCCTTCAAAGAGGAGCACGCTATGTGGGGAGCCAAAATTCTGATAACAAACTTAGGTTTAGGGAGAGAATCCCCCAAGACACAGTAGAGTCACAGTAGACAGGGACCGAAGTGCCATGTGAGAGACTCTAAGGCAAATTAGCTCTCAGGGCTTCCCTTTTACTAGAAGGCTGCACAAGCTGAGGCCAAGGCCAAAGAGAAGCTGCTTCCCGCCACACTGTCCTGCCCTGGGTCCTCTTGCATGTTAGAAAGCTCCCCCAACCACTCGCCAGCCCAGGAAGTCCACAGGTCACTTTTTTAACCCCTAAATGTCCACGCCCTGAAAGAAATCTCTAAACATTCCTGCTCTGTCGCTTTGTGTCAGGAACTGGTCTGTCCAGCTATCACCTTCTCCCTCCATGGAAGCGCTTTGGGGCCAGTGACCGTTAAAGGACCTGCCATACCTGACTCACCTCTGTAATGCTCCTCACCCTCCCTCATGCAGCCATGCCTAATAAGGATGGGTGAATGATTGGGTGCGTGAATGACTGGATGAATGAATCAGTTTGCAAGACAGCCACATGCGGGAAGAGATGCCTCTCTCTATGGAATGACAGTAGACACAACCAAGAATGCAGTCCTCAGCCTGGGCCACGTTCTACCTAACCAGACTCCTCTGTATAGAAAGATGGGTCGTGCACTGATACAAACGGCCTGGCTTTGGGCCATTGCCATGGTAATCATAGCCACATTACTGAGATACTGAGCGCAGCCTCTTAGAAAGCAGGTAGCCAGAGCTCCACTGATCTGTTCTTTTTTTTTTTTTCTTTTTTTCCAGATTATCAAGGAGGTCCCTCCACCCCCTGCTGAGGAGAGTGAGGTAAGTGACCAAGTGGGCAGGGTGGCAGAGTCGGGGGAAGGGAAGGGAGATGAGCTGGCTGGGCTGGCTGGATGCTTTGTCCCCTGCAGAGCAGAGCTGAGCCAGGCAGCCCCCCACCCCCCGTATGTAAAGTAGCGGGGGAGAGAAGCCTTTGGCCCTTTCCTAACCAGGGATGAATACAAACTGAACGAAAGTAGCAGCCAAAGATGGGGTGGTTTAGGCTTTGCTAATCCTCTGGTCACTGTCAGGAGAACTGCACTGCCCAGATGCAGTTCCCACCAATTTGGAAGCTCCAGTGCCAATCCAGTAACTTAACGGGACCGAAGACAGGAATATGGAGGAAGTTGCAAGTTCTCGTCCTCATCCCTATAGCCTGCTGTGTGCAAATCAAGCACCAACCCTTCACCCTTCCTCTTCCCAACACCTTAGTCAAGTTTCCTGCATCAAGAAAAAAATGATGATTTAATTCAAAATTCCATGTGGCTCTTGAGTCCTGTGCCATATGCAAGTAAGCCAAGGGATTTAATGGCTGCAATCAATTAAAACACATCTTGTTGGAATGCTGACTTTCTGCCCAGAAATCAAGGGAGGAAATTACATGGCTGTGCAGAGGCAGGAATTAAAAAAAGAAAAAAGAAAAAAAGAAAGACTTCTTTACATCTACAAAAGCTTTTCCTTAATCCTTTAGGAGAAGGTACCTGGCTAGCTCCAAGGTTCCAATCTGGCTTTGTTTCTGTTATGTGCAGCTGTCTCTTAGACTCTCAAAGAAAAACAGGGCGAGCACTCCCTTGGTGGGGCTGCTGTGTTTGGCCTGAAGTGAGGAATGTTCCTCCCTCATTGTGTCAGAGACCTTCTTGCTCTTTCTTCTGGTGCTCACTCTGCAGTTGCTTTTAGGAGGTAACGGGACAGGCACTGGAGCCCAAGTCCTCCAGGGGGTTCAGGGACAAGACCAAGGGGATCTGCTTCACCCTAGATGTCGGCAGAGGGCCCGGCACACGGTACAAGCACAATAAATATTTGCAGAATGAAGTACTGTACCCAAAAACACAACTTTGGAGCAGAAAAAAAAAAAAAAAAAAAGAAGGGGGTGGTCCAAATCAGAAAACCATCTGGAAAGAATGGCTAACAGCAAAGAAAGACAGTAGATGAGGTTTTTGCTTTTTTTTTCTCCAATTTTGCTTATTTTTCTAGAAGTTGTACTTTCACCAGAAGAAAGCAAACCTGGTTCCTGAAACTGAAGGGCAGCCTTGGCTACTTGAGATTGACAGGGTAGCATTAGGCTTTATGGAACTTCCGGGCTGGCCAGGGACAGGCTACCTACAGGCTGTGTGATTGCCTCAGCATGTGTGTGGGCCCAAGGGGTCCTTGGCCCTGTGAGTTAGGCAGCCTAATCTCCTTCCCACTGTGTTTTGGCAGAGGGGGAAAAAAAAGGAAGGAAGAAATCCCACAGAAACAGATAACGTCACTTAGCCCATGCAAGGCATTTTATGGAATGCTCTGAAAATCAGGATGAACCCAGACAACCTCCTCCTGCCCAGCTCCCTGTGTTCGAAACATGCCAGTGCTCCAAGCACAGCTCGTGTGCTACACACAGTGTCCCTTCACCAGTCAATTCCCCGTTCCTCCTCCCCAGGGCATTCCCAGGGTGTTTTATTGGCTCTGCCTTCTGTGTCAAAGTTTAGCTACTTGAAAGTCAGCATCTATATCTAATTCACCTTTGACCTAGCCTCAAAAAGCTTCATACAATTAATAGCTATCTAATCCAATTAATAGCAATATGAAGTCAGACGTTCTCCGTCATATATGTGAACAATTAAGCGCTGGCTCACTCCCTAAAAGGCCTCAACAGCTGGAGCTGGGCCGATCCAAAGCAAGGAGCTAGGATCCACGTGGCTGGCAAGGGCCCAAACATGGGCCGTCTTTCTGCTGCCTTCCCAGGCACAATAGCAGAGAGCTGGATTGGAAGCCAAGCAGCCAGGACTCAAACTGGCACATTGAACGGGGATGCTAACAAAACGACTGTTAACTTAACCTGCTGCGCAACAATGCCAGCCCTCTTCATGTATTTGCCTGCAGGGTTCATGTGTTTATTTGTTTATGTATTTATTGGTGAGGCAGAGAGACTGATAGACAGAGAGTGCCCATCTTCTGGTTCACTCCCCACATGCCTGCAATAGCCTATTGCAATGCCTCCAATAGCTCCCTCCTGGAAGCCAGGAGCACAACCTAGATCTCCCATGTGGTTGGCAGCAACCCAATTGCTGCTGCCTCCTGGAGTCTACATTAGCAAGAAGCTGAAGCCAGGAGCCAGAGCCAGGTATCAAACTCAGTTACTCAATGTATGTAGGCATATGACCAATATATGTAAGCATACTAACCAGTGTCTTAATTGCTAGGTCAAATGCCCACCCCACCTGCAGTTTTCCTACTTAACCACACTGCTTTGGCTAGACTGGGATAGACAGATTGCTGATGAAAAATAAAACATTGCCTTCCTGGAGGCTAGAGCCCACCACTCCCTCTCATTTCTCTTTGAAACCCTCTGTCTTTATCAGTTAAACAGAATGTCAGAAGTAAATCAAGAAACTACCCAAATGAGAGACCTGGATAATAAAAGTTTAAACATCACACTTTTTAGCATCAGGGGAATTAAGGCCTTAGGATCTGATCTGGGGGCACTGGGAAAGTCAAAAGCAATGGAAGTGAAAGGCACGTTAAGTAACCATCGTGTTTTTTTAACCCCTCTGTTAGCATAAACTATCTTTTTTTAAATTTTTTATTTAGTAAATATAAATTTTCAAAGTACAGTTAATGGATTACAATGGCTCCCCCCCCATAATTTCCCTCCCACTCACACCCCTCCCGTCTCCCGCTCCCTCTCCCATTCCATTCACATCAAGATTCATTTTCAATTATCTTTATATACAGAAGATCAATTCAGTATATATTAAGTAAAGATTTCATCAGTTTGCACCCACACAGAAACACAAAGTGTAAAATACTGTTTCAGTACTAGTTATAGCATTACTTCACATTGGACAACACACTAAGGACAGATCCCACATGAGAAGTAAGTACACAGTGACTCCTGTTGTTGACTTAACAATTTGACACTCTTGTTTATGGCGTCAGTAATCTCCCTAGGCTCTAGTTATGAGTTGCCAAGGCTATGGAAGCCTTTTGAGTTCGCCGATTTCGATCTTATTCTGACAGGGTCATAGTCAAAGTGGAAGTTCTCTCCTCCCTTCAGAGAAAGGTACCTCCTTCTTTGATGGCCCCGTTCTTTCCCCTGGGATCTCGCTCACAGAGATCTTCCATTTAGGTCTTTTTTTTTTTTTTTTTTTTCCAGGGTGTCTTGACTTTCCATGCCTAAAATACTCCCATGGGCTCTTCAGCCATATCCAAGTGCCTTAAGGGCAGATTCTGAGGCCAGAGTGCTATTTAGGACATCTGCCATTCTATGAGTTTACTGTGTATCCCGTTTCCAATGATGGATTGTTCTCTCCCTTTTTGATTCTATCAGCTAGTATTAGCAGACACTAGACTTGTTTGTGTGATCCCTTTGACTCTTAGACCTATCAGTGTGATCAATTGTGAACTAAAGTTGATCACTTGGACTAGTGAGATGGCATTGTACATGCCACCTCGATGGGATTGTATTGGGATCCCCTGGCATGATTCTAACTCCACCATTTGGGGCAAGTCCGATTGAGCATGTCCCAAATTGTACGTCTCCTCCCTCTCTTATTCCTACTCTTATATTTAACAGGGATCATTTTTCAGTTAAATTTAAACACCTAAGAATAATTGTGTGTTAATCACAGAGTTCAACCAATAGTACTAGAACAAAACAAAGAGAAAATATTAAAATGGATAAAGTATTACATTGTACATCAACAGTCAGGACAAGAGCTGATCAGGTCACTGTTTCTCATAGTGTCCATTTCACTTCAACAGGTTTCCCCTTTGCTGCTCAGTTAGTTGTCGCCGATCAGGGAGAACATATGATATTTGTCCCTTTGGGACTGACTTAATTCACTCAGCATAATGTTTTCCAGATTCCTCCATCTTGTTGCAAATGACCGGATTTCATTCTTTTTGACTGCTGTATAGTATTCTATAGAGTACATGTCCCATAATTTCTTTATCCAGTCTACTGTTGATGGGCATTTGGGTTGGTTCCTGGTCTTAGCTATTGTGAATTGAGCTGCAATAAACATTAATGTGCAGACAGCTCATTTGTTTGCCAATTTAATTTCTTTTGGGTAAATTCCAAGGAGTGGGATGGCTGGGTTGAATGGTAGGGTTATATTCAGGTTTCTGAGGAATCTCCAGACTGCCTTCCATAGTGGCTTAACCAGTTTGCATTCCCACCAAGAGTGGGTTAGTGTCCCTTTTTCCCCACATCCTCTCCAGCATCTGTTGTTGGTAGATTTCTGAATGTGAGCCATTCTAACTGGGGTGAGGTGAAACCTCATTGTGGTTTTGATTTGCATTTGCCTGATTGCTAGTGATCTTGAACATTTTTTCATGTGTCTGTTGGCCATTTGGATTTCCTCTTTTGAAAAATGTCTATTGAGGTCCTTGGCCCATCTCTTAAGTGGGTTGTTTGTTTTGATGTTGTGGAGTTTCTTGATTTCTTTGTAGATTCTGGTTATCAACCCTTTATCTGTTGCATAGTTTGCGAATATTTTTTCCCATTCTGTTGGTTGCCTCTTTACTTTCCTGACTGTTTCTTTTGAAGTACAGAAACTTCTCAATTTGATGCAATCCCAAATGTTAATTTTGGCTTTGACTGCCTGTGCTTCTGGGGTATTTTCCAAGAAGTCTTTGCCAGTACCTATATCTTGCAGAGTTTCTCCAATGCTCTCTGATAATTTGATGGTGTCAGGTCGTAGATTTAAGTCTTTAATCCATGTTGAGTAAATTTTTGTGTAAGGTGAAAGGTAAGGGTCTTGCTTCATGGTTCTGCACATGGAAATCCAATTTTCCCAGCACCATTTATTGAATAGACTGTCCTTACTCCAGGGATTGGTTTTAGATCCTTGATCAAATATAAGTTGGCTGTAGATGTTTGGATTGATTTCTGGTGTTTCAATTCTGTTCCACTGGTCTATCCATCTGTGTCTGTACCAGTACCATGCTGTTTTGATAACAACTGCCCTGTAGTGTGTCCTGAAATCTGGTATTGTGATGCCTCCGGCTTTGTTTTTGTTGTACAAGATTGCTTTAGCTATTCGAGGTCTCCTGTGTCTCCATATGAATTTCAGCATCATTTTTTCCAGGTCTGAGAAGAATGTCTTCAGTATTTTGATTGGTATTGCATTGAATCTGTAAATTGCTTTTGGGAGAATGGACACTTTGATGATATTGATTCTTCAAATCCATGAGCATGGAAGATTTTTCCATTTCTTGGTATCCTCTTCTATTTCTTTCTTTAAGGTTTTGTAATTTTCATCATAGAGATCCTTAATGTCTTTGGTTAAGTTTATTCCAAGGTATTTGATTGTTTTTGTAGCTATTGTGAATGGGATTGATCTTAGAAGTTCTTCCTCAGCCGTGGCATTGCCTGTGTATACAAAGGCTGTTGATTTTTGTGTATTGATTTTATATCCTGCTACTTTGCCAAACTCTTCTATGAGTTCCAATAGTCTCTTAGTAGAGTTCTTTGGATCCCCTAAATAAAGAATCATATCATCTGCAAAGAGGGATAGTTTGACTTCTTCCTTCCCAATTTGTATCCCTTTAATTTCATTTTCTTGCCTAATAGCTCTGGCTAAAACTTCCGGAACTATATTGAATAGCAGTGGTGAGAGTGGGCATCCCTGTCTGGTACCAGATCTCAGTGGAAATGCTTCCAACTTTTCCCCATTCAATAGGATGTTGGCCGTGGGTTTTTCATAAATTGCTTTGATTGTATTGAGGAATGTTCCTTCCATACCCAGTTTGTTTAGAGTTTTCATCATGAAAGGGTGTTGTATTTTATCAAATGCTTTCTCTGAATCTATTGAGATAATCATATGGTTTTTCTTCTGCAGTCTGTTAATGTGGTGTATCACGTTGATTGTTTTTGCGCACATTGAACCATCCCTGCATGCCAGGGATAAATCCCACTTGGTCTGGGTGGATGATCTTTCTGATGTGTTGTTGCATTCTATTGGCCAGAATTTTATTGAGGATTTTTGCATCTATGTTCATCAGGGATATTGGTCTGTAATTCTCTTTCAATGCTGCATCTTTTTCCAGCTTAGGAATTAAGGTGATGCTGGCTTCATAGAAAGAATTTGGGAGGATTCCCTCTTTTTCGATTGTTCTGAATAGTTTGAGAAGAATTGGAGTTAGTTCTTCTTTAAATGTCTGGTAGAATTCAGCAGTGAATCCATCTGGTCCTGGGCTTTTCTTTGTTGGGAGGGCCTTTATTACTGTTTCAATTTCTGTCTCAGTTATGGGTCTGTTTAGGTTTTCGATGTCTTCCTGGTTCAATTTAGGTAGGTTGCATGTGTCCAGGAATCTATCCATTTCTGATAGGTTTCCCTGTTTACTGGCATACAAGTCCTTGTAGTAATTTCTGATGATTCTTTTTATTTCTGTGGTGTCTGTTGTTACGTTTCCTTTTTCATCTCTGATTTTATTGATTTGGGTCTTCTCTCTTCTTTTTTTAGTTAGTTGGGCCAACGGGGTGTCAATTTTTTTTTTTTTTTTTTCAAAAAACCAGCTCCTCGTTTGGCTGATTTTTTGTAATTTTTTTTGGATTCAATCCTGTTGATTTCTTCTCTGATTTTAATTATTTCTCTTCTCCTACTAGATTTGTGTCTGGTTTGCTGTAGATTTTCTAGATCCTTGAGATGCATTGAAAGCTCATCTATTTGGTGCCTTTCCAATTTCTTGATGTAGGTACCTGTTGATATAAACTTTCCTCTTAACACTGCTTTTGCTGCATCCCATAAGTTTTGGTGTGTTGTGCTGTTATCCTCGTTTACTTCCAGAAAATTTTTGATTTCTCTTAATTTCTTCTTTGACCCATTGTTCATTCAGGAGCATGTTGTTCAATCTCCATGTGTTTGCATATGCTCTAGGGATTGCTGAGTTGCTAATTTCCAACTTCATTCCTTTATGGTCTGAGAAGCTGCATGGTATGATTCTAATTCTTTTGAATTTGCTGAGACTTGCTTTATGGCCTAGTATGTGGTCAATCCTAGAGAAGGTTCCATGTACTGCTGAGAAGAATGTAAATGCTTTATATGTATGATGAAAAGTTCTTAGATATCTGTTAGATCCATTTGGGCTATAGTGTCATTTAAATCTACTGTCTCCTTGTTGATCTTCTGTCCTGTTGATCTGTCTATTTCTGAGAGTGGAGTATTGAAGTCCCCCAGTACTATTGCATTGGGGTCTAAGTCTCCCTTAAGTCCCTTAACAAATCTTTTAAATAAACCGGTGCCCTGTAATTAGGTGCATATACATTGATAATTGTTATATCTTCCTGATGAATTGATCCCTTAATCATTATATATAGTGCCCTTCTTTGTCTCTCTTAACAGTTTTTGTGTTAAAGTTTATGTTGTTCGATATTAAGATGGCTACGCCCGCTCTTTTTTCATTTCTGTTGGCATGGTATATCTTTTTCCAGCCTTTCACTTTCAGACTGTATGGATCTTTGTTGGAAAGATGTGTTTCTTGTAAGCAGCAAATAGATGGGTTTTGTTCCTTAAGTCAATCAGCCAATCGGTGTCTTTTAACTGGACAGTTCAGGCCATTAACATTCAATGTGACTATTGATAAGTGGTAACTTTGCCCTGCCATTTGCCAAAGATAAGTTCTAATATATGCTTTGAATTCCCTGTGATCTTTTGCTATGAGGTTTCCTTCCTTTATCTTCTTTCATATTGATGACCGTGTTTCTGTGTTTCTGTGTGCAACACATCTTTAAGCATCTTTTGCAGGGCTGGACGAGTGGCGACAAATTCTTTCAATTTCTGTTTGCTATGAAAGGTCTTTATTTCACCTTCGTTCACAAATGAGAGCTTTGCAGGATATAATATTCTGGGCTGGCAGTTTTTCTCTCTTAGTACCTGGGCTATGTCTCGCCATTCCCTTCTAGCTTGTAGGGTTTCTGATGAGAAGTCTGCTGTGAGTCTAATTGGAGATCCTCTGAAAGTAATCTGACGTTTCTCTCTTGCACATTTTAGGATCTTTTCTTTCTGTTTCACTGTGGTGAGTTTAATTACAACGTGTCGTGGTGAGGATCTCTTTTGGTCATGTTTATTAGGGGTTCTATGAGCTTCCTGTACTAGGATGTCTCTGTCCTTCTCCAAACCTGGGAAATTTTCTTCTATTATCTCACTAAAAAGACATTCTAATCCTTTCTCCCTCCCCATGCCTTCAGGAACTCCTAGAACCCGAATGTTGGGTTTTTTAATAGTATCCTGTAGATTCCCCACAATATTTTTTAGATTTCTAATTTCCTCTTCTTTTCTTTGGCTTGACTGTATCCTTTCCTGTTCTCTGTCTTCTAAGTCTGATATTCTCTCTTCTGCTTCACCCATCCTGTTTTTAAGGCTCTCTAATGTGTTTGTCATTTGATCTATTGAATTCTTCATTTCATTATGATTTCTCATCACTATCACAGTTTCATGTTCTACTAGTTGTTTCATTTCATTTTGATTCCTCCTTAATACTTCATTTTCATGAGAAAGATTTTCTATCTTGTCCATTAAGGATTTCTGTAGTTCAAGAATTTGTTTTTGAGAACTTCTTAATGTTCTTATCAATTTTTTGAGATCCGCTTCTTGCATTTCTTCTATCTCATCATCTTCATAATCTTGAATTGGGGTGTCTTTTTCATTTGGGGGCATCATAGTGTCTTTCTTGTTCCTATTACCTCGGTTTTTGTGTTTGTTGTTTGGCATATTGGAGATATTTTTTGGTTTCTTCACTGTGGTGTTTTTTCTTGTTATACTATGACTCTAGATTAAGTGAACTGTCTGTTTTTGATGGAGCCTTAGAGGCTTGAGATGGGTGTGGCCTGAGAGCTCTGTCTGGTTCCTTAGGGTTAAGGGTGTGCCAAAGGTGACACTCCCAGGTTAGGCGTGGTAAATCTCTCTCTCTCCCTTTCTTTCTTCCTTCCTTCCTTTCTTTCTTTCTTTCTTTCTTTCTTTCTTTCTTTCTTTCTTTCATTCAAAAGGGAAGTAATTCCGCACAGCTGGCGTTCCAGCACTGGTGTGTTGAGTCTGCCGCTGGTGTCCCAAACTGTGGGCTCCCACGCTCTCCACACAGGTCCACCAAAGTCTTAACTCCAGAGATTGATGTTTGCTCAAGTTTTACTGAGGCAGTTTGAGCTTCTTCAATTTTCCTCCTCCCCTTCCAGCGCTGGCAGGCAAACTCGCCAGCTCTGGCGGCTCCCAGCATAAACTATCTTAAAGGTGCTGTTCAGTCAGCAAGTCTAGAATGAGCTGTGGGCTGTGATAGCAAGTGAGGTTCCATGCAGGAGTTTGTCTTTTTTTTTTTTTTTTTTTTTTTTTTTTTTTACAGGCAGAGTGGACAGTGAGAGAGAGAGAGACAGAGAGAAAGGTCTTCCTTTGCCGTTGGTTCACCCTCCAATGGCCACCGCGGCCGGCGCACCACACTGATCCGATGGCAGGAGCCAGGTACTTATCCTGGTCTCCCATGGGGTGCAGGGCCCAAGCACTTGGGCCATCCTCCACTGCACTCCCGGGCCACAGCAGAGAGCTGGCCTGGAAGAGGGGCAACCGGGACAGAATCTGGCGCCCCAACCAGGACTAGAACCCGGTGTGCCAGTGCCGCTAGGCAGAGGATTAGCCTAGTGAGCCGCGGTGCCGGCAGGAGTTTGTCTTAACAGGAGGTGCAGCAGGAAGGAGGCCTATGCAGAGGATGACCTTATCAATCCTGATTAGGGAGCAGGGCAGATTCCAGTTGTATACTGTATCTGAGTTTGTGAAAACTGAAATAATAATAGTCACTCCTAGAGATAACATTGCATATTTACAACTCTGCAGGCAACTATGCAAAGCATTTTGTCTGGAATGTTTTGTTGATCATTCAACAGCCAGGGAACAAAGGTGTACAATTAGGATCTCCATTGCATAGTTGGAAAGCTGAGGTATACTGAGGTTAGAATAGCTCACTCAAGATCACACAGGTCCCAAGTGATGGGACTAGGGTAGACTTATGCTTGAAACGGAGGCATGGAGCAGTCCTTCCTCACCTGACTCAGGAGTGCCGAACTCCTGCAGCCAGCAGTGAGGCCTCGGTCAGGTGCTACTTCCTTGAGTGACAATATCATCACCCCCCAGGTGGCCCTCAGACAGGACCTACTATCCCTTTGATGTGCAGATGGCCACTGTCTTGTGTGCTCTAGGTTCACAGCCCTACTGCAAAGCTCTTCTTTTCACCCTCTTCAGCCCCATATTTCCAGGGCTGTCTTCTGTTCCACACTCCCACATCACTGTATCTCGTGGTGAAGCTTTAGAATGTGTCTGGGTTGATCTATGTGTCTGGGTGGGAGGGAGAAGGGAAAAAAGGAGGGAGGAAAGCTAGAACAGATAGAGGGGGAGATAGAGAGAGAGAGAACACATGGGCCTCTTTGGAGAATGTGTATTGAAGGCACTGACATGGGGTGGGCATCCAATGAATGATAAGCACCTGGCTTTGATGATGAACTTACTTCCTAATTTTTACTGCAACCACTAATCTTAACAATTTCTCTGTGGCAAGAAATTTTACAATAGGAAAACTGAGCTACGGAAAATTATACAACTCGTCTAGGGCCAGACAAGCTGGATTCCCAGACAACAGCAGACCTGGCAGCCCTCCAGCTGTATCTACACAGACACTGGAGTAGCCCTTGCCCCAGAGCTGTTGCCAGGCATATTCCTGCCAGGGGCCACCAGTCAATTCTCTCACACACTCACACACACTCATGCGCACTCCAAGCAGGAATCCTAGAGCAGGCCCAGAAATCAGTAGTTTAATTTTCTTTTTCAAAAAGGAGCATTGCTACGAAGAAAATAAACACACTATTCTTTATTGAAGAAGACAAGACAGTCATCGTGTGTATATGAACAGATGTGACATGTTCGGTACAACTCAGAACTGGGAAATCTTAAGTTCTTTGGAATATTTTCTACTTACAACAGAAGAGTTGCTACATTTTTCTGAGGCTTGCTAGTCCACTCCTAGGAATTCACCCCTGAGTCTGGCATTGAGGGGGATTTTTCTGGCTTAGCCCCGAAGACCAGATGAGACAGACAAGCCGGGTCTGCAACTAGAATCTGCGCTCCAGAGCCGTCCAGAGCCTTGCAGACCTGGGAGTCACTGTGACCTTAGTCCTGGGCTTCACCTCATCCTTCTCAGATAACTCATCCCTCTGTTAGCACAAACTGTCTTGTTGACAGCTGCCTTCTCTTTATTTTTCTCAAAATAAACCACTGTCAACAAGCAACAGGCGCTCAGCCACAGTTGCTTAAAAGAGCCAATGAAGGAATGGACAAATAAAGGACCCTTTTTTGGGGGCCATATAGGTCTTATCATATGGGTTTAAGATGTGTTACTGTTCTATAAAATTTAAAATTAACTCAAAAGCTGATTTTAAACTATTTCACTGGGCTCGATGCTGTCTCAGTTATGTTCTCCTTTTCCTCAGTAGTTACCACTGATACCCACAGTGAACCGGGGCTTCAGAGCCACTTGTGGGTTTTTTTGTTTTTTTGTTTTGTTTTGTTTTTATTGTTGTTGTTTTTTTGACAGGCAGAGTGAACAGTGAGAGAGAGAGAGAGACAGAGAGAAAGGTCTTCCTTTGCCGTTGGTTCACCCCTCAATGGCTGCTGTGGTTGGCGCGCTACAGCCGGTGCACCGCGCTGATCTGAAGCCAGGAGCCAGGTACTTCTCCTGGTCTCCCATGGGGTGCAGGGCCCAAGCACTTGGGCCATCCTCCACTGCACTCCCTAGCCACAGCAGAGAGCTGGCCTGGAAGAGGGGCAACCGGGACAGAATCCGGCGCCCCAGCTGGGACTAGAACACGGTGTGCCAGTGCCGCAAAGCGGAGGATTAGCCTAGTGAGCCGCGGCGCCGGCCGCCACTTGGTTCTAACTGGCCATTAGCTCTTCTAGCAAGTGGGTATCAGAGAAGCAGGACTGTGAAAGCCTTGAGTCAGAGAGCCACCACACACACAGTTCTGGGGACACTATCACAGCAAGTCGGTGATGATGTCCAGAGCAATCCGCAGAGAAGAGTGGGGCAGCCCCCAGGCTTAGAGACCTCACCCCTTTACTTGCTTGCTTGCTGAGTAACTGATAGCTAACCATTTCTTCGGTGAGTGGAGGTCAACACAGACAGCTGCAGGAACACAAGAAGGGAAGCAACTGAATTCTCTGGGAAACCGGGGAGCCCTTCACCGGATACACTGCATTTGTCTTAGAGGACAGGTAGATGTGGGCACGGGTTTCTAAGCAGAGGCAGCCCTGAAGGTCGGAGCTGGAGCTCTGCAAAAGCCTAGCTGGACTGGGAACGATGGCAAAGTTCAGCGTCCAAGGACAGCACGGGACTGATCCAGGTATAGGGCTGGCCAGTGAGCACATCCGACTGCATATTTCACAGCTGTTTCTGCCCAGGGCTACACCAGGGTCTGTGAGGACATTCAGGCCCTAATGGGCCTCTGCCATCCGAGAACATGCTGCCACTTGGGCTACCCAACGTCAGCCAAGTGGACATCTGGGGCCACCACATCCTCCCAAACACAGCCCCCCCCCCCCCCCCCGGAGCTGGGAAACCAGCCTCTCCCCTGCTCTCTGCCACTTCTTCCAGGCACCCCCGGCCCCTACTTCCTACTTCTGAGTTTTCTTCGTTGCCAGACTCCCTCCAGCAAACCCGATTGCTACACTCCAAGGCACCCCTGGCACAAGGCCCCATCTACAGAGTGATTTTTACAAAAGGTTTTAAAAGTCAAAGGGCTGGGTAACGACACAGCACAGCTAACAACTGACAGCATGGCGAATTGGCCTCGCCCTTACCATCCCAGCATCCCCACTGCTGCGGGGTTTTCCAGCCATCTCTGCAGGGGCCCTGGCAGTTTGCTGGTGGCTTAGTTCTGTTGCTCTCCTGCCAGATGGCCCAAGTCCCTGATTCCTGCCACTTCGCTCATACAAAGCCATTTGGCATAGCCAGTCTTGTCTTCCAGTAACCACAGAGGACGTCAGGGTTTTCTGTTTCCTTTTTTACTAAAATAAAGGTGGCTCACACTAAGGATTTCTATACCTATGTTCCTCCCCTCCGGCCCTGCGACATCCTTGAAGGGCGGCGGTAGGGGACACTGCCCAAGAGCCCTTTCCCTCTGATTAGACGCAGAAATTCACCCTCCTGTGCTGTGGAGTTTCTTAGTGGGCTTGCTGGGGACTGCGGTTTTCCTCCCTCCGCTTTCATCCAAATGAAAAGCTACTTCAAAGGTTCCTTCACTTCCTAGGAATTGCAAAACCCTCCCCTCTCCAGAACGTGTAAACGGAGCCCTGCTTTCTGCAGGGCACACTCTGACTCTCCCGTTGGTCAGACCTTGGCCTTTGTGTCGCCTTTCGCTGTTATTGTTAGAGTCTGGCAAAGCAAGCTCGCGTCGTGGGCACAGAAGGACGGGCTTGAGGGAGCGTGAGCGTGCGGAACAATTTCTCAAGCCCGGGCATTTCCCGCAGTGCGCCCGACACCGCGGGCCTTGCGCATGCGCGCTGGCCCCTTCCCCCGGGCCCCGCCCGCTGGGGAGCCGAGAGAGCTGGGGGGAGGGGGTGGAGAGGGCGGCCTGGAGCGGGGTGGAAACCGAGGATGTACGTCGTGTCGTCTCCTAGGCCCTCAGGGAGTTTGCGAGCCGATTGCAAATCCACCTTTAGGGTTATATCTTGAAGTGTGGGCGTTGGGGAGTGGAGGGTCCCAGGCCAAGGCATCAGGAAACCGGAGCAGCACTTGCCCACCGTGGGTCGCTTCATTTGTGTGGCTCTGGCGGCCTCATTCCATGCAATGAAAAGGCTGAATTAGATGGTCTCTAATGTTTGCACTCCTGTAATTGAAAAAATTAGAAAGCTCATGAGACCATTGCAGCCTCCTATTGAATAAAGCGGTTTTCATCTTGGAATTTTAGGAGACAGCATTTCTGTTACCTCCTTGGGAAACCCTGCTCTCCCTGTCCCGCCCCCAGCCCAGGGAGGCCCAGGGAGGCCCAGGCTGTTTGAGGCCCATTTTGCGTATCTGTGCGCGCAGCCACGTACACAGACGCACACGCCCATCTCTGGCGGTAAAGTTTAGCCATGTATGTGTGAGGCATCCAGTTCCTGCTCTAGAATCGTAAAGTGAAAAAACTTTCTGAAGTTATATTACAAGGTAAAATGCTAAGAATTAAAGCACTTTATTATTTTGTTTTTGTCATGTTTTGTAGTTATAAATCATGAAATTTGGCAAGTACAAGGGATGAGAAGTCATAAATTAGCATAACACATTTGATACCATCAAATGATTGGAAAAGCAAAATGCAAAGGAACAAAACCCAGAACCTTCCAATACCAGAAAGCAATCAGATGAGAACAGGGCTGCCTGAGTTCAAACCCAGCTCTGCCACATAGAAGCTGGGTGGCCTAAGTCATTAACCTACTCCTGGGCTCTGCACTGGGAGTGACAGCACCACATGCCTCGCCCAAGATTAAAGGGTTATTAGCCATCAACACTCAGAAGGGTGACTGGCAAATACCTGACAAAGGCTGCATTCATTTGGTGATGTGATGATCACGGATTCAGCTTGTGTCTGTTGCGCACCTAGAGCTGTGCACCTAGAACACAGGAATCAACAGAATCATTGCTGTGAGCAGTCACAGGCTCAGGATGGGATAGTGGGAGGGGGCCCACGTGTCAGCTGCAGAACACTGCAGGTCCTCCTGGAGGACACGATCCCTCTGTCCTTGCAGATACGAGTACATTGTGAAAACTGTTTTCAAAGAAGCCTGTCCATTCCCAAGCTCGTTGCACTCTGAGAATCTTCTTGTGCTGATGTGTTCCTGTGTGGCTTTGGCACCTCTGGCCCTGAGACTGTTCTGCTGACCTCTTGTCCTTGCTGTGCACCTCCCCTCCTGCACGGTGGGGGGCCCCGCTTCCCACACAGTGGGACCCTTCAAAAGGCTCCCTGCTGAGTCCTGGACTCTCCAAAACAAGGCTGTGAGCAGTAGGCTCCTTCTGAGCAGCCTCCCCCTCTTTGGCTCGTTCCTCTGCTTCCTTTCCCTACCGTGCAGGGAAATCGCGGCGCTTCCTCGTTATCCACCTGTGACTGCACAGGGTACGAATTCTCCCCATGACTGGAATAATGACAGTGCCAAGATAAGAGTGGTTTTGCTATTTTCCTTCCCTTTTTCCTCCATAAAGTTACAAGTTCCTCTTGATTTCTCCTTTAAGTGCTAGCTTTTCTCCTTAAGTGCTAGCTTTTTCTTTTTTTTGAGATAACTTTTTTTTTTAAGATTTTTATTTGTTTATTTGAAAGTCAGAGTTACACAGAGAAGAGAAGAGAAGAGAAGAGAAGAGAAGAGAAGAGAGGCGGGGTCTTCCATCCGATGGTTCACTCCCCAATTGGCCGCAATGGCCAGAGCTGTGCCTATCCAGAATCAGGAGGCAGGAGCTTCTTCCGGGTCTCCCACATGGGTGCAGGGGCCCAAGGACTTGGGTCATCTTCTACTGCTTTCCCAGGCCATAACAGAGAGCTGGATAGGAAGTGGAGCAGCCGGGTCTCAAACCAGTTTCCATATGGGATGCTGGCACTTCAGGCCAGGGCGTTAACCCACTGTGCCACAGCACTAGCCCCTTGAGATAACATTTTTAACTTACGTTGTAGTCAAAGGTTTATTGGCTCTACTGAATAAAGAATTCAACAAATAAAAAGGAAACAGATCATAATCTACCAGGAATATAGGCAAGGGCTGTCAACAATGACCAACTGAAAAGATGTTTAACTTCACTCATGTAAATTTTAAAATAGTCACAAAATTATGAAAACTATAGTAGTATATGTTCCTATATAAACTCCTGTCAATTTGTTTGACAAGTAAGTGCTAACTCCTGTCTCTGAGTTACATTGCAAACTCTGGGTTAACTGTTTCGTTTGAGTTGTTTCATTAAATTTATTTGTAAAGTCAACAGATCTTCTTGGGCGCTCATTGCATACTGAGTAGTGCTGTTCTGTAAGCAGGGAACGTAATGGCGAGCAGGACAAATGGGCAAAAACTCCTTTGGAACTTGCATTCTAGTGTAGAGAGACAAGACAGGCTGAGTAAATAAATTTCAAGTCATGATGAGATTGTTGCTAAAAATAAAACAGATTGATGGAATCAAGAGACTGGGAGTTCTTTGGAAGAAAGTCCAGGAAGGACCTCTCCGAGGAGTAATAAGAAGATTCAGCCCTGAGAAGTCGGGGAAAAGCGTTCCCAGACAAAGAGACAGCTTATGCACAAGCCTTCAGACTGGAATGTGCTGAAAGAGCTGCGGAACAGACAGAGGACGAGGGCGGGGGTGCAGCGAATGGGGAGGGGGGTGCTGAGCAAACGCACGGCACGCAGGGCAGAACGAGGGTTTCCATCTATTCTACTGCTTGGCAGAGAAGGGAACAGACAACAGGTTGTTGGAGTACAAGGGCAACAGGAAGGCTAGCTAAGAGGCCATCACAGTACCCAGGAGAAAGCTCATGAGGGCTTAGACCCAGTACGGCTGCATGGTGGAGATGGAAAACTCAATAGGTTTGGGATTTTTTAGGGGCAGCAGAACTTGTTGGTAAATTGGCATGGGTATAGGAGGGGTAGTGGGGAAGCAGAAAGATTCAAGAGTACTTCCCAGGGACAGGAGTTTGGGGCAGTGGTTAGGATACCCCCTTGGGGCTCCTCATATCAGGGTGACTGGATTCAAGTCCTAGCTCCACTCCCGATTCCAACTTTCTGCTAATACACACCCTGGGAGGAAGCAGATGATGGCTCAAGTCCTCGGGTCCCTGTCACTCACATGGGAGACCCAGATGAAGATCCAGACTCCTGGCTTCGGCCTGAGCCAGCCCCACATATCATGGGAATTTGAGAAGTAAACTAGTAGATGGAAAATCCTCTCTCTGGTTCACTCTTGCTCTCCCTTTCAAATAAATAAAAATAAACTTTTTTTTGAAGAAGAAGAAGAGAGAGAGCGACTCCCAGACAGTGGGGAAGGTTGTAGGAAGAGCAGGTTTGGAGTTAGGGAATCAAGACTTCTCTTTGCCATGGTGTTGTTGTTGTGTTTATTAGCCCCAAGAGAAGACATGAGTGGTGAGTCACAGTTGGAGCTCAGAGGAGTCAGGACTGAAGATGGAGATTCACAAGTCACCAGTGTACTGATGATGGAATTAGATGAGATTCCCTACAAAGGAATAGGGAAGCAAAAGAGGCACAGGTCTCATAACTGTGCCAGCAACTTATCAATAGCACTGCTTTCATTCCCACCTTACAGACAGGGGACATAAGTTTAGATAGGTTATGCGACTTGCCCAAGGTCCCAGTGAGAAGTAGCATGGGGTTTTAACCCAGAAGGCCTGACTTGAAAAGCTCCACCCTTGTGCACGGTGCCATAGTGGGCTGAAAGCTGTGTGCTTTGCTCCCTTCATGTGTCATCATCTCTCTGCAGGAAGAAGATGACGATGGTCTTCCTAAGAAGAAATGGCCTACGGTAGACGCCTCTTATTATGGTGGGCGAGGCGTCGGTGGCATTAAGAGGATGGAGGTAAGAGGGCAACTTAATGGGCACTTATCTCTGTGTGCTGACTGCTGAATGATGGAAGCCCAAAGCAAATGGGTGCAACTCAGGCTCGATGTTGGGTGGGAATGTGGATTGTGGGGCAGCAAGATGAGAGGCGGAAGGTACAGACTCTTAACTGGGCACCCCCATCTTGCCCACCGTGCGTGAGAGCAGGTCACTCATCTGCTCAGATCCCTCACTGGTTTCCTTTGTCACTGGAATAAAATCCAAGTTAGCCGGGCCTGCGGGGCCTTTGCACATATTATCCCACTGCCTGGGCTATCCCTCCCCTCGATATCCACCCACGTGGCTCATTTTCTCTGTGCCTTTAGCTCTTCCCCTGTCCCTTTTCCACACCTCCCCCTCTTCCCTGACCTTCAGAAAAGCAAAGGAACTGGGGATTGGGTGGCACTTGTCTCCCGCATCACAGGGACTTGTCATCGCCCTTCTCAAGGGCTACATGCTCTATTTTGTCATTCAGCTGTATTGTATTTGATTTATCTTAGGTTCGCTGGGGAGAAAAGGGCTCCACAGAGGAAGGCGCTAAGTTGGAAAAGGCAAAGAACGCAAGAGTCAAGATGCCAGAGCAGGAGTACGAATTCCCTGAGCCTCGAAATCTCAACAACAATATGCGTCGGCCCTCTTCTCCCAGGAAGTGGTACTCTCCAATCAAGGTGTGTCTCTTTCTACTCAAAAATCCATCATCATTCTTGATAAAACATTTATAGAGTAAGAATCAGAATCTTTGGGCATGATGGAATATCAACCCCAAATCCAGCTTTTACAAATTTCTTAAGTTGGGGACTTAAAAATGCAAGTAATTACTTTCCCAGTTTCTACATTATGGATATTGTAAAGTGGGTTTTTTAACAATCACCAAGGCAAGGTAGTGAAATGAGCGTGGGCTGTGAGCAGTAGCCCCAGGAGTTCCTTATGCATTTCCGCAGTACCTCACAGCTTCACTGTGTAAGCAACTTCTCCTTGGTGCCCCTGACTTCTTGCCATCACAGAAGCCCTTTGTCCAAGAGCCCCCATTATCCCAGGGGAGTAATTCCCCTTTATCCAAGATCCCCACCAGTGCGTCTCATTAGCCACAGATCTAAGACTCACTCGTGTCACTCCCCCTCTTCGTGGAGGAACGACACAGGACCCTGCGCTGTTCTTTTGTCTGCTCGGCCCTCCCCGGGTTTGCTGCTGGTTCTTCCCGGGTTGGCTACTATCCCTTCCACCTCTGTGGAAGGGCGGTTCCCCCTGCCACTTTCCCCACTTCCGCGGGGGAGCAGCACACCGCCGGCCGGCTCTCTCGGGGGCTGCACAGGTGTTCCCTCAGATAGATGTTCCCCTTAGATGTTCCTGGTGCATGTTGTCTCTCTCCTCCTTTATAGTCCTCTTCCACCAATCCCAACTCTGCTACCCACACGCCGAGTACGCTGCTCTCCTCCAATCAGGAGCAGGTCCTACAGTTTATTGGTTGAACTGGAGGCAGCTGTGTAGAAGCTGTTTCCTCCTCTCCCAGCGCCATATTGTGGGAGAGCAGATGCATAGAATAAGTCTTAATTCCAGTAACTTAGTCTAGTCCGAGTTGCTCCCAGTTGCTCCCCACACTCGTCCTGGTCGTGAGAACATCTCCATTGTTCACCGCCATGTCTCTTCCCCACGCAGCTCTAGCCCTTGGAATCCTCTTTGGCTTCTTGGGACACATAAGCAATAGGAGGCAGTTCATGCCTTCTGCAGGCATCTTCCTTTCCTCTTAGATACAAGTGGCTTTTTCAATCCATGTGCTCAGGTCAGCACCCTTGCTCTTCCACCTGGCCATTAAACCTCTGTGCTGTGCCAAGTGTCAGAGAGAACTAGAAACTCCTAGCTGAGGAGACTCCAGATGGAATCTGTCCCTGCTCCCTCATTTCACTCAGGAGATAACTGACATAGGTAAAGGTCTAAAAGCCAAGGCCCCAGATCAAGGCACAGTCTCCAGTTCCATGCTCCAAACAGAACAGGGACAGTGCCAGGGCCACAGATGAAGGACTCAGTATCAGGTCAGTCCCCATCACCACTCCATACAACACACACACAAAGCCTCACCCCTCTTCTCGTGGCACCAGAAATCATTTTCACCACTCACTGAGTTATTTGCTCATTTTAGTAGTCCTTTGTCCTACAAAAGCCAAAGAAACACCATTTCAAACAAAGGAGTGAGACTCCAGCGATGGTTGGCATTTCTCAGCTGAGCTAGCTCGAGCTCACACAAATTGTAATGCGTTTCCATTTGGGTTTGCCGTGTTTAAAGCAATGAGATTCTTTTTCAAGATAAGTCCCCCTGGAGCGATGGATTGAACTCTGGAAAGATGTGGGCGAAACGCAGCTTGCTTGACAAACAGCTGTTTGCTCCTAATTCTTTCCTAATGAGGAACACGCAGTAGCGTGCATCCTTGTGCAGACAGGAAGGAGCCAGGCAGACTCTCAGAGACGAAAGAGAAAGGGGATTTTTTTCTAGTACGTCGTTTTCAGGAATTTGTACCTTGTGACTAACACAGTGTCTTTGGTTATAGCTACATTTTCATTTCAGTGATCTTGGACGTCGTCAGAACATTAATGCTGTTTCAATGATTCAATTTCTGTTTAAGAGCAGGCTATTCCTCCATTAACTGTTAGTTTTGAACTGAGTTTTAGGATATAAATAAGGATAGGGACCGACACATGTAGAAACTTGAACATACTCCCAACACCCACTTGGAATTGGTATCAGTTCAATGAGTATTTGTTGTGTACCTACTTATGCGCCAGATACTACTAGATACTGAACACACAGAGCTCCTCAAACCTGGCTGAGTACCAGAAACACTTGGGAATACTTGAAAATGCAGATGCCCAGGCCTGGTTGACTTAGAGTCTCAAAAATCACCTCCAGAAGCATTCTGGTCCTCATAACTTCCCCACTTTTTCTCATCAAGTGAAACCCCCCTAGCCTCAAGGCATCCCTTTGCAAACTTCACATCCAAGCTCCCTACACAGTATCCATTGCCTGAATGACCACTGCTGAACTTCCTTCTTAGTCATTGTATTAAACCACCGGTTCTCCAAGTGTGGTTCCTGGACCAGCAGCATTGATATCACCCAAGAACTTGTTAGGAATGTGCACTTGGGAGCCCCAAGATCTACTGAATCAGGAGTTCAGGGTGAGGCCCAGCCACAGGTTCCAGCCAGCATTCCCTAGGAGATTCCCAGGAGGCTGGAAGTGTAGCGCCTGGATTATTAAAGAGGCCACGATCATCCCTCAGTGATTTGTCAACAGACTCAGCAAGGAGACCCACACCAGAGTTCACACTGGATCCACTTTTAGCACAAACACAATCGCTGGATTGATGTTAAGTGGTTGGGGAGTCAAAAGGTCAGATGGAAATGACCTGTGTTGATGGTGGACTTGCCAAGGGCCTCAGCTGGGCCTCCTTTTGGACAGGAGAAGGCATGAAGGTGCCTCCTGCCTGGAGGAACACCAAGGCCAATACATTCCCATCTCCTTCCTCTAAGTAAGACATGCGTGACCCGCCAACTGGTGTGAGTCCTCATGTTTAGTTACCCTCTCTCCACTGTAGACACCAGTTATGCTTTTAATTCCCTGTAAATAACATTGAACCTGGCACACAGGAAAGATGCCACCATCTCCTGTTAAAGGGCTGGGGCATAGGGTGTGATTGCAAAACCACTCCCGGTGTGTCGTGCCAATCAGATCACTTTGGTACACTCTGTCCAGGGGGACATTCTCCTTGCCATCTCTTTGAGAAAAGGAAACAGAAAACGCTCACCTTATGTGTATCTGGGCTGGGTGGGTGAGAGAAAGGTGAAATGAGGAGCATAGAAGCACAGAAAGGAATTCAAGAATAACAAGCATACTGTGTGTTCCTGCTACCAGAACCTTAGCATCCCTGTCATTGAACACACTGCAGGCTCCAGGCGAGCCCCGTTCTAGCTCTGATACCTACAGACATTTGCTAAGCCTTGAGCAACGTGAGGGTTGTCCTCATGTGGCACCATGAACTAACTCTACTAAGGGAACCCACAGGGATGGTGAGGCACCTGGCAACTAGTAACAGCAGAAGCTGCTACACTCACTCCTGGGCCCCAAGGGAAGGGGGATGACACTGCTCCCAGAGCCCAGTGAGAGCCACAGTCCTGGAGACGAGACCACCCAGTGGGAGCCTCAGCCGTGAAGCCAAAGTCAGCCACTGAAATCTGCCACCCACAAGCTAAGGATATATGGTCACAATTTATTAATTTATTTATTCAAGAGACAGGGAGACAAACACACACATACACACACACCCCTCCTATCCACTGGTTCACTCCAGGAGTCAGGAACTTAATTCAGGTCTCTCACAGGGGTTATGGGGACCCAGCTACTTGAGCCATCCCCGGCCACCTCCCAACACACACATTAGCAGGAAGCTGGAATCATGAGCTGAGCTGGGATCTGAAATCAGCCACTCCTATATGGGATGTGAGCATCCCAATCTGTATTTTTTTTTTTTTTTTTTGACAGACAGAGTGGACAGTGAGAGAGAGAGAGACAGAGAGAAAGGTCTTCCTTTTCCATTGGTTCACCCTCCAATGGCCGCCATGGCCGGCGCACTATGCTGATCCAAAGCCAGGAGCCAGATGCTTCTCCTGGTCTCCCATGCAGGTGCAGGGCCCAAGCACTTGGGCCATCCTCCACTGCACTTCCCTGGCCACAGCAGAAAGCTGGCCTGGAAGAGGGGCAACCGAGACAGAATCCGGCGCCCCGACCGGGACTAGAACCTGGTGTGCCGGCGCCGCAGGCCGAGGATTAGCCTGGTGAGCCACGGCACCGGCCCCAGTCTCTTAACAACTAAGCCATATATCTGCCTGGTTTTTATATTTTTTTTAACTTTCATTTAATGAATATAAATTTCCAAAGTACAGCTTATGGATTACAATGGCTTCCCCCCCCATAACTTCCCTCCCACCTGCAACCCTCCCCTTTCCCTCTCCCTCTCCCCTTCCATTCACATCAAGATTCATTTTCGATTCTCTTTATATACAGAAGATCAGTTTAGCATATATTAAGTAAAGATTTCAACAGTTTGTACCCACATAGAAACACAAAGTGAAAAATACTGTTTGAGTACTAGTTATTGCATTAAATCACAATGTACAGCACATTAAAGACAGAGATCCTACATGAGGAGTAAGTGCACAGTGACTCCTGTTGTTGACTTAACAAATCGACACTCTTGTTTACGGCATCAGTAATCACCCTAGGCTCTTGTCATGAGTTGCCAAGGCTATGGAAGCCTTTTGAGTTCACTGACTCTGATCATATTTAGACAAGGTCGTAGTCAAAGTGGAAGTTCTCTCCTCCCTTCAGAGAAAGGTACCTCCTTCTTTGATGACCTGTTCTTTCCACTGGGATCTCACTCGCGGAGATCTTTCATTTAGGTTTTTGGTTTTTTTTGTTGTTGTTGTTTTGTTTTGTTTTGTTTTGCCAGAGTGTCTTGGCTTTCCATGCCTGAAATACTCTCATGGACTTTTCAGCCAGATCTGCGTGCCTTAAGGGCTGATTCTGAGGCCAGAGTGCTGTTTAGGACATCTGCCATTCTATGGGTCTGCTGTGTATCTCGCTTCCCATGTTGGATCGTTCTCTCCCTTTTTTATTCTATCAGCTAGTATTTGTAGACACTAGTCTTGTTTATGTGCTCCCTTTGGCTCTTAGTCATATATCTAAGCCATATATGTGCCTGGTTTTTATATTTTGAAGTGGTTACATTTTATTTATTTTTTAAATATTTTATTTATTTTATTTGAGAGTTAGAGTTACAGACAGTGAGAGGGAGAGACAGAGAGAAAGGTCTACCTTTCTGTTGGTTCACTCCCCAAATGGCCGCAACTGCCGGAGCTGCGCCGATCCGAAGCCAGGAGCCAGGTGCTTCTTCCTGGTCTCCCACATGGGTACAGGGGCCCAAGGACTTAGGCCATCTTCTACTGCTTTCCCAGGCCATAGCAGAGAGCCAGACTAGAAGAGGGGCAGCCAGGACTAGAACCAGTGCCCATATGGGATGCGGGCGCTACAGGCAGAGGATTAACCTAGTGCGCCAAGGCGCCAGCCCCTAAGTAGTTACATTTTAAATGGTTATATAACCACCCAAATATTATCCTTAATTTTGTCTCTTGAATTGCAAAGCCCTTTACAGAAAATTTAGTTTTAAATTTATTCACTGACTCTTTTCAGAAAGTGTGTGCAGACCCCTGCCCTGTAGAATGCCGCAAGGCGGCAGGGCAGAGCGGAAGGAACAAACACTCTCACCTCTCCCTCCTCTTGCTTGCCCGTCGCCTTCTGGTGCCACCTGTTGGCCAAGCCAAAGGGAAGCCGGGGAATGTGGCGGCAGGTTTCCAAGGAAGGCAGAGAAATGCAGGAAAGGATGGGGGCAGGCAGCTCATGGGGATGACATGTCCACTCTTGGTCCCCACTACACCCAGGGAGAACCCCTGTACCTGGCACAAAGCTTTCAGCGGCCACTGAGAAGGCTCCTAGCTCCCCAGAGATGTGGCCAGAGCCATAAACACATTTCAGTGTCTTGCACTGGACTCACTTTTCATGAAATGGAATGGCAAAGCAGGTGAGCACATTCACCATGCAAACCCAGTGGAGGTCACATGAGGAAGTGGTCCACCACACGCCCTTCCCCAACCCTTCCCAGGCCCCCAGTCTGAGCTGAGACACTGACCACGCCGACCACACTTCCCTTCTTCCTCATCTCGGGCTCGTGATTGGGAATTGTTCCCTGATACTTAGCCTGTATTTTCCTTTGCTCGGTTTTCACCCTCCTGGATTTTACAATACCCCATGCTTCTCATTAAATTGGGACTGACCGTTTCAGGCAAGTCTTGCCTAGCAAGAGTGCATGACCACTGGATCCACTTGAAGCCACAACTGAGTTCCGGTTTGTCAGAACACTTGCAAGGTTGGAGAAACCATTTTTCTCCTTCTCCAGTAGCTCCTCTATGTGACTAAAAATGGCAGAAATGTCAGCTAACTGAGAAAAGCCAGACCCTGGCTTACCAGGCGGACACTCTGTTCTGTGCAAGAGAGCCAGACTAGGAGGGGCGGGGCTAGCCTGAGCCGCTTGGAAGGACCCGGGAAGGGGATGATCTTCTGTCCACTGCCTGTCGGGCCCACCTGTTGTCCTTGGACGTAAACACTTCCACCTCACAGCACGCAGGCATGAACTGAACTGAAGAGAGCTGTGGTAGCCGGGGAAGCATTGCAGCGTCCACATCACATGGACCAGATCCTGTCCCTCTCTGGCTACTTCTCTTAAAGAAAGACTTAAAGGAGAGAAAAATGTGTGTACAGAAAATCCCAACTTTATCCATGAATTTATTTCATTTGAGAGGAAGCCCAAGTTACACTATTTACCATGTATTTCAAGATATAAAAATTCAAGCATCTATCGATAGTGGTCCCATAATTTGAAAGACTCTCAAAAATCTCAAACTCTGACTTCCAGTTAGTTAAGGCAGACAAACCAGAAGAGATGAACAGCTGCAGCCTATCAAAAGAGAGAGAGAGAGAGGGAAAGGCAGCCGTAAACAGGGCGGGTGAGTGGCAGGCTCATTGTTTAGAGAACATGAAAGCTCGCGTTTACACAGAACTTCCAGTTTGTCTGTCTTTGTGGGTTGCAAGTTACTGTCTGGGGCCGAGCGAGATGCAGTGTGGAAGCCTGGAATTGGTAAATTTTTCATTTTATAGTCAAAACACTTCGATCCCAGCTCAGCTCATGAGCAAAGAAGCTATATTTAAGTGTCAGCTAATGCACCCTGTGGGGAAATCATTGAGCGTCTCAGAAGCCGTTCGGTGCTGCTCCTGGGGAGTGAGGACCGGCGTCTCACCTGCATCCCATGTGGAGGCTCATGCATGATGGACACTCGCATCTGAGATAAAAAAGTGGTGTCAGCTTTAGGGAAAGCCCAGGGACTGGTTAGAAGAACCTTCTGGGGCACTTCTGGCCTCACAGTCAGCCCATTGCGCTACTTTCTTTAAATGACAGACATCTGACTACATTCAGAAAGTCAAGGCTCCCAGAGGTTCCGGCATGCACTGCTCCCTGACTTTGGAGAATTATTTTCATGCCTTCTTAGTTGGCTGGGAGCACTCTTTTTCTAAAGTGTACTTCAACTCTTGCATAAAAGGTAACCTGATGTAGAAGTAGAAAGAGGAACCGGTTGTGTAGATTTTTACCCAGAGCGTTGGTGGTCCTGCCACACACTGGAGACTTCGGTTCACCTGTGGGATGATCAGAACTTGGGACACTCAGGAAACAACTGGAACCAGCTGGCCTCACCTTGGCCAGAGGAGCCAATGACAACAGATCACTTAGATGACAGCTGTACCCCAAGTCCAGCAGTTTCAAGTGCTTTCTCACAACATCCCCCAGAAGTAGAAACACTACTCCCTCCACTTAGAAATGGAGAAATAAAGGCATAGAGAGATAGGTAACTCACCCAAATTCACACGAGTACTGAGCTATTTCATGGTTTGACTCCAGTGCACTCATCTGGGCTACCAATGAAATACCTTACTTACCAACAGATGGAGAGAGGACAAGGAACCTGGAGGTAAAAGAAGAATCAGGAAACTACAGAATGAGTGACAGGTCATAAGGGCCTGCACCTAGGCAGGAGCCATGGAGCTGGTGGATGGGGCTGAGTAGGAAGAGACAGCGGGAGAGCTGCTGCAGAGGTCACATCCCCAAAACATTGGTGCGGACGTGAGGAGGTGGCAGGCAGAGACAGAGAAGGTTAGTGGGATCCTCTGGTGTCCACGTTGACTGTGTGGATGGACAGTGATGCCGTGAAGCAAGGCATAATGTGCAAACTGGGGGCAGGTTTGGGGAGAAGAGACTTAATCACATTTGTGATGATTGGTTCCCTATCCCTGTGATATATCAACATTGCAATTAAGATTTTATAGGTCAGGGATTTCCCAGATCTAGAGCTCAAGAGAGGACCAAGCTGAAGACAATCTGTGAGCCATCAGCAGATAGGTAGAAGTTCCATAGGTGAGATCAAATAAGAGCACTCAGAACAAGCGATGAAAACGGAAGAACAGCAAAGGGAGCGGCAGCCTATCAGGCAGAGGCAGAGGGCGAGGAGCAAAGGAAGCTGAACTGGACTAATCAGAGAGGGAGAACGGAGCAGACGGAGGCTGGCAGCCCTGAGACCAAAGGAGAGTGTCCAGAGAGAAGGCCCAACCCCAGCAGATCTCTCCTGAGTGCAGAGGCACCCGGCAGTCGAGATGCTGTAGGCGACTTCAGTGAGAGCAGTTCTGGGGGAGTTAATGGGGCCGAAACCCAAGAGAGGTGAAAACTGTATGGTTGGAGGGAAAGAGGGATTGGTGATTGGTGGAGCCCAGATAGCGGATGGGCAGATAGAAGCTTGCAAAGTTCAAATCACTGGCTTCTTAACACTCTGCATCATATGCCTTCCCATCTTTCTACGGAGCCCCCCGAATTCTCATCTTCATGACTTTGTCATGATCATAGGTAACATTTAATGCATACCGTCTATGAGACAGGTACCTAACTTCAATATTGAGTTTTAAACCTTAGAATAAATCTATAGAGTAGACAGTGTTACTATCTCTATTCTGAAGGTGAGAAAAAGTGAGGCTTAGGGAGATGCACAGCTTGTCCAGGCCACAGAGGTGCTGAGGGGTTGACCGGACCCCAGACTCAGGCAGTCTAACCTGTCACTGCACACCGAGACACTGCAGCTCGAAAGGCTGTAGCAAAGGCAGGTGATGTGCTGCTCGTTCTCCTGGTATCCTGCACCCAGGCCGTCCAGCTCTTTGGCTAAGCAGGCAGCGTTCAATTCCTGCTGAGCTAATTAACGCTCTTCTTCGGCTTCTCCTAAGTTAGTTAATATACTTCTTCAACAGCCACGTTTTCTCTTTTCAGCTCCATCTCATTGCTCCTCACATGGCAAAGAGTTGAATGGTTTGAATCCACACTGTGGGTGGGCTGATTTTACAAAGCCAACTAATGGGTGTCTCCCCCCCCACACCTCTAAAAAGAGAGAAAGAAAAAGAGGCATTCATCCAAGAAATCCACCTGGTAATATCCTGAAATACAAATGCTCGTCCCAAAGAACCTTAAAGGAAAACTTAGCTGCTGATTGAAATGGCTTAATGCAGAAAACCATGCTGCACGTGGCAGCAGTTCTATCCCGCATTCTAAAGTCATTTGAAAATATTTTTAAAGGCTTTTGAAAACTCCTTGCCAAAATGAGAAACAGTACACTTGGCAAGACAAAGTTTAACCCACAGGATCTTGAACAACAGTTGATAAAGGCTCAAGAATACGATTTTCTAGATGTGTCTGTTTCCCACCAGGAACTAACTTCAGAGCATGAAGCCGTCAAGGTGACTGCTAAATTAACACTGCCACCAAAAGGCTTTTCATTTAAAACTTGAACTCTCTAGGCTTCCCCTGCCTTTCCAGTGCTGTCATTCAAAGGCCTCTTCCAAATCAGTGTTCTCAACATTCCTGAGACCTCAGTGGGAAATACATTTTACATTCTGGCCCATCAAATGCCCACTTATACACATACTGTCTGTCTGTCTGTCTCTCTATCTCTCTCTCACACACACACACAGATGAACCACATCTTTCACAAAGTAATACTCATTCTCCCTATTCTATTTCTTAAAAATTCTAATGCTAACACACAAAATTGACTTTGTGAAGATCTTAAAGGGTTGTAGCCCACAGCTTGGAAACTCTGTTCGAAAGGATCTAAATTAAATCTTCTAGCCAGAAGATCTGCATGAGGAAGAATCTGCCATTGTTGTGATAGGAAATATATGTGCTTTGGAATGGGACGGGTGGGTTCCAATCACAACTCTCCAGTTTAAAGGCTGTGTGCCTTTGGGAAAGTTACTGGTTCTCTCCGACTCTCTGTTTCCTCTCTGCCAATCTTTGAGCTTGTTGAGAGAATTAAATGGGAGGACACATGTACAAGCACCTTGCACTTTTGAGTACATCTGTAATGTTTGGTGATTTGTCTCTAAAGCCTGGGCCTCCAGAGCTAGTTGTACCTGCTGAGTGAGCCCTGTAGACAGCTGGGGATCTGCATCCCAGGGGCCTTGTATTTACTGATTGTCCAGAATTTATCATCATTGTCTTCATTTATGAACTCTGAGCACCAAGTGCAGTGAAAAACTAAGTGAACGTTGAAAGGATGAACTCGCGGTGTGAGGACATGCCCAGAAATGAGGTGAGGACAGCTGCTGAGAGCCGGAATGCACTTTCTCTTTGCAAACTTGGGGCTGCACTTGGGGCTCCGTCTCCATCACGATCATTGAGGGTCTGGATGTGTGACCCTGGAGAGTCACCAGTGTTGTCACAGCCATGTTGTTGGAGCTGTGCTCTTTGCATGACTGCAGATGCACAGACGGTCTGTGTGTCTACAGTGGCTGGCCACTGGTCTACTTTCCTATGTAATCTTTGTGCATTTGTTTTTTTTTCAGGGAAAACTCGATGCCTTGTGGGTCCTGCTAAGGAAAGGGTATGATCGTGTGTCTGTGATGCGTCCACAGCCAGGAGACACGGTAAGACTCTCATTAATGGCCAAACACACACACACACACACACACACACACACACATTCTTCTTCTGTCTCCCTTTGTCTTTGTAGAGTTAGAATAATTCCAGATAGACAAAGCCAGCTCTCTCTTCATGTTGTGACAAGCCAATACTGATACCTATTTGTTACAAGATCGTGAGTTTTTATTTGGTTTTCTGAAAAGGATTTTGACAGAAATATGTTGGATTTAACTTGAGCTTCTCCGTTTACAATTACAGTGAGTGATAAAACAGCACTGGCTTGTGCTCTGGGCAGACCCAGGAGGCAGGTGTGTTGGTCCTCAGCCATCCTGGCCAGTGGAGAGGATCTGAGTGACAGCACCACAGGGCAAGAGGGAACAAGGGGCTGTGGAAACTCCTGCTGTCTTGCCGCAGGAGCTACACCCAGCTGGTCCGAGGCCACAGAGGGATCACCTGGGGAAAGGTTTGTCCAGGGACTACCAGGTTCAGGCTTGGTTGTCTCTAACCAAGAGGAGAACAGAGGGTAGAGCCAGCAGAGACTTTAGGAACCATCTAGACCTTGCCTGCATTTTGAAAAAGAGAAAGCAAAGACAACAGAAATTGGATAACTCCTTCTGGTTCTGAGAGTAGGTGACAACCCCGGAAACAGCCGCAGTTTTGCCGAAATCCTGCCATAGCTGCTGTTTGAAGAGTAACCTCTCTTTTGGGAGTTTGGCAGAGCAACGCCTGGGGCCGGGTTCTCCATTCTCCACCAGCAACTCGCATCTTCCATCCTCTTTCCTTGGGAATCAGACACTGACTCAGAGTGAAAGGAAGTCTCTAGTGTAGACCTCCTTTCAAACCAGGCAGACCGGGCTGGCACATCGTTTCCTTCCTGGCTGGAAGACTTCAGGCCAGGTCTCCTAACCTCTCCACCTTCCATCAACGGCCAGCATCATTATGCTGCTTTACTTCATGCTGTTCTGTCTGCGGATGGTTGGCCGCATGTTAAAGCCACACTGCGGTTGGTTTACCCTGCTCTGTCTGCAGCATGGTATAGCCAGTAAACCATGGAGTGGAGTCTGGTAGGCAGGCCTTCCCTGTGCAGCTGTTGACCATGGGTGCCTGTGGCTGAGGGGATTCTATCCAAGTCTAACAGCTAGTTCCAGCCTGAGCCCAATTAGCTTTTCCTGCTCCAAGTCATGGAGGGGACATGAGGCAAGTCTGACATGAAAGCAGTTTGTATAAAGCGTGGTGAACTTGGCCCTCATGACATGAGGAATTTGTGGAGGGTTCTTCCTGCAAACGTCAACCAGAACAAATTTCTATAGCAAATTTTAAAGTAAAAACTGTGCAGTTGACAGAAATGGACATAGACCACAAAGTGAGTACTCAAGAAAGTTAGTACTTAGGAAAGAGTTTGGTCTTACGAATCATATATCTGAAAAAAAATTAGATACCTAAACTAGGGTTCAGCCATACTGCTGTTTGTGACAGAATATGCAGGTACAATGCACTAGCCCCCTCCCCTGCCTCTTGGAACAATTTTTTTAAATCTCCATTAAAATGCTTTAACATTCTATTCTCCACTGAACACTTTGGCCAAACAAAATTTATAAGCCCGAAAGAATCTACAATGTGGGGAGATATAGGACAGAGAGAGGGTAGAAACACTATCTTTTATAAGATACAAGAATCACCAGTGTTTGGTGATGAAAGGCTGATTGTATAAACCGGAGAACAATGGAACAAACGCATGGAATTCCCTCTAATGAATCGCTTCCAAAGTGAGTCTTTATCACTAATTCTGAACGAACGTTACATTGACATTTGAAGATTTTCATAATTTTTAGAAATATTTAATTAATTTATTTAAATGAAGTTTAAATTATACAGAAATGAAAAGCATTAGAAATCTATGTATAATAAAAGATGAATATAAATTAGCTAACTCCATAAACATTTCCAGTTAACCATTCATACAAACACATATTCACTTTTTTTTAAAGATTTATTTATTTATTTGAAAGTAAGAGCCACACAGAAAGAGGAGAGGCAGAGAGAGAGAGAGAAAGAGAGAGAGAGAGAGAGAGAGGTCCTCCATCTGATGGTTCACTCCCCAATTGGCCACAACAGCCGGAGCTGCACTGATCCAAAGCCAGGAGCCAGGAGCTTCCTCCGGGTCTCCCATGTGGGTGTAGGGGCCCAAGGACCTGGCCACCTTCCACTGCCTTCCCAGGCCAAAACAGAGAGCTGGATCAGAAGTGAAGCAGCTAGGTCTCATATGGGATGCCGGCGCCTCAGGCCAGGGCGTTAACCCACTGCGCCACAGCACCGGCCCCTCACCATTTTTTCTTTATATAGGAATACTACAAACATACATGGCATAATGATTTTGGCCAAAAAAATCAGAGATACTAAAAATATTCCCAAGTTTTAAAAATTGTGTGGAATATATCTGAACAACAACAATAAGAATGCAAACCCTGATTCAATTCCAGGATTTTATCATGCCAGAAGCATGATTGTTTTAAGTTTTTTAAATAGATATTGGTATCAAAATACATTGGCTTAGTAATAACTAAAGCATTTTGCATACACATATTGTAATATTGTTTGATGTTTTACCTTTCAAAGCCTTTTCAACATAAGAAAATAGCTTGTCACATATAAGTGACACCATCTTAAACACAACCTTAAAGAAAAGATTGATCTTTGTAGTTTCTAGTAATAAGTTCTGTCTAAATTTTTCAGAGTATAAATTGCACTTATGGCTGATTGCATTAAGACCCAGTAGTTCTTCAACAATGTTATCAAGAAACCATACAGATCCCAAATGCAGCAAAGGCAAATGTTTTGCCGGGTGCACTCACCCCTCTCAAGCTGAAGCTGCCCCGTGGGCAGTATCCCCTTCAGTGTAAGTAGACTGTTAGGGTTTCATCAGTGCTTTCATTATGTGGCTTTTTGAGAGGAAAAAATGATTTTTATTTCTTCCAAAGTTCAGAGTTCTCAGAAGAGACCTATTTTTGGAACTCAGATAGTCCCAGGATGTCTCGAATAGCCAGATGTTCTTTGGTAGATGAAATGTCCCAATGCGAGAGCAATAAATAAGCATCTACATCCTTAGCTATATTCCCAGTACATCCTGGAACCAAAGTGAGGTGGTTTCCCTGTTCTTGCAATCCTCCAAATTGTTATTAAATCCAACTATTTCCATCATGTATGATTTCTGATTTGGATGACAGTTCTGTCCACCACCTTTTTAAGACTGCTTGAAGCTAATTTAAAGCAACTGTTACATATTCTTCAAATCTGATTTTAAGCGATGATGTTTCTAGAGGCCACAGTCCACACAGCAGCCAAGTGAGATATAGCATTTTTCTTCCTGTAAACTCTTGGTAAGCAGAGGAAGGAGATCTGCCACAGCTCCAAGATTTTCTGTCCTCACTGAATCAGCTACAAGTTCACTTCACTTTCTGCAGAAAGTTAAAACTGAATTCTATCTCAACTTCCTGCTCAATAAAATGCGGGCCATTGTTTCACAGTCCTGAGAAACCTCAGGAAAAAAAAAAAAACCAACACCACTGTGGTTGTTTTTTTTTTTTTAAGATTTATTTAGTTATTTGAAAGTCAGAGTTACAAAGAGAGAGAAGGAAAGGCAGAGAGAGAGAGAGAGAGAGAGAGAGAGAGAGAGGTCTTCCATCCGCTGGTTCACTCCCCAACTGGCCACACTGCACTGATCCAAAGCCAGGAGCCAGGAGCTTCTTCCAGGTCTCCCATGTGGGTGCAGGGGCCTAAGGACTTGGGCCATCTTCTACTGCTTTCCCAGGCCATAGCAGAGAGCTGGATTGGAAGTGGAGCAGCTGGGACTCAAACTGGCACCCGTATGGGACGCCGGCACTGCAGACAGTGACTTTACCCACTACACCACAGCACTGGCCCCTCCACTGTGCTTTGATGATGGGCTTTCTGCCTGTGAAGACCCAGAGTCGCTGGAATTAACCACAGTTTTTGACTATCGGGGCATAACTTTTCAGGCAGGTGGCCTGCACAAGCCAGTTCATTTCCTTTATTTGCCATGTCACAAGGATTTGGAAAAGGATGATGATCTTTCATTCTGCAAAAGATCACTGTACGTAGTTTATCTGGAATTTTCACAGCTTGTCCAACTGGTCTATTTATGTAAACAGCCAACTGTTTAGGAGATTTCTTAACCTCCTTCATGTTCTTATTAGTGCAAATAAAGATCTTTTTCTAGAAAGATCAGTGGAATGATACTCAATATTATTACAAAAGTTCTGGGTTTGTTTTTTTTTTAAGATTTATTTATTTATGTACAAGGCAGAGTTACAGAGAGAGAGAGAGAGAGAGAGAGAGAGAATCTTCCATCACTGGTGCAGTCCCCAGATGGCCACCACAGCCAAGGCTAAGCCAGGCTGAACTGGAACTCCATTTGGGTCTCTCACATGAGTGGCAGGAGCCCAGGGACCTGGGCCATCTTCTACTGCTTTCCCAGGCACATTAGCAGGGTCTGAAGTGGAACAACCAGGACTCAAACAGGTGCTTATATGGGATGGGTTTCAGATGCCATAGTATCTTAAGTTTCTGCACCTCATGGTATCACGGCACCTCAGCCCAGCCCAGACCTCCTCCATATGTTTTTGAGCAACATGACACCACCTTGAACTTCCATTCCCCACCACACAGAACAGTAGATCTGAAGTAGTACAGGAAGTCCAAGAATTAGGATACAGTTGACCATATTCTCAACATGGTCACAAATTTTGATTGTGCAGTTTACTTTCAAACAGGCTTTCTTTATAGAAATTCTCCTAAAATTTTAGGATCCATGGAAGAAATAGATGAAGGAGATTGTGTCCTTGTGGCCATGGTGACAGCCGCTGATGCATTCAGAGAGTTCCACAGGAGAGCTCACAGAGGAGGTGGGAGCGGGGGCTGGAAGCCGCCAGGGGACGGGAGCGCTGTGCTGCGGCTCTGCCTTCACGCTGGCCCTTCTGTTGTGCACAGCAGTTGGAGACTCGCTGCAGCCCTGCACTGCTTGCAGCGTGCTGGTTCTCCGAATTCCTCAGCACTGATTTATGGTTCTGACCACATTTTCCATAAACTCAAAATGACTCCATCCAGCCACGTGCTCGTGAACAAGAGTCACAGGTTCTGAATTTTTCCTTTAAAGCAAAACAAAAACAAAAATCACCTAATTACACTCTCAGTTAACATTCTGAGTTGTTTCAAACACATGCTGACCTCACAGAAACCTGGCAGTTCCTCTTCCTCAGTTCTTGTCTGCTCCATTCTCCTCCCGGAGGACCACCCCAGGGCCTGCAGATGCAGACAGCCCACCAACAGAGCCTTCGAGGCTGCTGCAGCGAATGTGTGCCTCCGGCCCCCATTGTACGGCTGAGCCCAGAGCCACTGCACCCTTTCCTGGGACCCGTGCCCACCTCCGCAGAGCTGTGCAAGCTGCAGGTCGAGGGAAAGATGAAGGAGACAATAGCAGGAAATAGGAATGCTTCCTATTTGCTGTCACCTGTCTTCCTAGTTCCGTCTGGGCTGGGGCCATCAGGAGATTCCTGGGTGAACACAGAACAGGAGCAGGCTTTTGATGAAGACACTGCTTGGGACACCAGCAGTCCATATTGGAGTACCTGAATTTGAATCCTGGCTCCGTTTCTGATTCTAGCTTCCTGCTGATGCACACCCTGGGAGGCAGCAGGTGATGACTCAACTAGTTGGATCCCTGCCACCCACCTTGGGGAGCCTGATTGAATTCCTGGCTCCTGGCTTCAGCCTGGCATAGCCCCAGCTGTTGCATGTAATTTTTTAAAATTTATTTATTTGTTTGAAAAGCAGAGTTATAGGGAAGGAGAGACAGAGAGTGAGAAGTCTTCCATCAATTGGTTCACTCCCCAAATGGCTGCAATGGCCAGAGCTGGGCCGATGTGAAGCCAGGATCCAGAAGCTTCCTCCGGGTCTCCCACATGGGTGCAGGGACCTGAGTACTTAGGCCATCCTCCGCTGCTTTCCCAGGTACAGTATCAGGGAGCTAAAGTAGAGCAGCTGGGACTCAACCAGGTGCCCACATGGGATGCCAGCATTGCAAGCAGTGGCTTGATCTACTGTGCCTTAACCCTGGCCCCTTCAATATTTTTATTGCCAAGCTGTTGCGCACATTCATAGTGTTCCCTTCTGAGAAGTGCCCAGCTCTCTACTGGATCAAATGCATGCAGGATTTTAAAGCTTTGGTAGCTATTAGCAAAGTGCTATTTTGAAAGACTGTATGAATTAGCAGTCCCATCCACAGCTGTGAAGCACTCATTTCCCAGATGCCCACCAACATTATCAAACTGACCTATCTGACAGGTGCCAGCTGAACTTGCATCTTTTGTTAATAGTGAGGTGGGACAGTTTTTCAAATGTTATTTTCTTTCATCAATGGCCTGTACAGACCACTGCCTATTTTTCTGTTGGATAGTCTAGTGCTGATTTTTATATGGCTATTTTCTTAACTCGTCTTCACTCATATATTTATCAGATGTTTTGAGGGCCTACTATGTGTCAGACTCTGTGCTATGTGTTAAATCTATAATACTTCATGAAACTTAATGTCTAATATTATATATGTCTATATTTATATCTATAATATATAGCCAAAATTTTCCCTAGTTTGTTATTTGTCTTTCAACTTTTTAAAAACCATTGAAATTATCTAGAAGTTTACAGCCAAATCTATAAATCTTTGTAAGTTTTGCCTGTGGTATCATATTTAGAACCAATCTTCCCATCTCCAAGAGAACACACATGTTCACAAAACTTTTCTTCTACAATTCTCTCTCAAAGGCAATGTCAGTGGTCACTTTTTATACCTTGGTGGCAATTTATTTGGTGGTAATTTGGGGAGGGCTGTTCTAAAAGCTATTTGCTGTAGGTAAACAACCTGCCTTGTGTTAAATTAGAAGCTATAAAATAATAATGCTGTATTATGCCAGAACAATACCTTCTCATCTTCAGAGTATGGAGTTTGATTTTGATTTAGTGAGTCCCACCAACGGACAGCAGTAGTAGTACAATGAAGACTGCTTCTGAAGAAACAGACGGATGCAAGTTTCAACAACAGAACAGACTGCCCCGAACTAAAGGTGCAGTCACTAGCCTGAACAGAGAGGAAGCAAGATAACGCCAGGCCAGGGCATAGTTCGGGGTTCCCGTGTCACATCAGTGGTTCTCATATTTGAGCATCAAAGTTGCCTGTTAAAACACAGATTGCAGGACCGCACCCTCAGAGTTTCTGATGCAGTAGTTATAGGACGAGCCTGGGAGTCGGCATTTCTAACTCCCAGAGGATGCTGCTCTGCTCAGGAGACCCCACCTTGAGATCCAACGAGATGGGTTGAGCTAGATGGCCTCACGGTCCCTCTAGCCCTGAGAGCTTCGAATTCTAAGTTAACATTTCTCTACTTGTTAGACTGCCACACCACTGTTTTCCTCTACATCTCTGTAGAACACCTGTTCACAATGAAGAAATAACTAGACTAGCCTAAATCTAAATATTAAGTCCCAATCAGTTGTAGAGAAATCCCTGTGGACTGTTCCTAGATTACTGATTTCAAGGGTGAAAAGGTAAAAGAATTCAGAAATCAGAGTCCCTGGACTCTAGTAATCTTCAACCCGGTGCATGTCATGACCACCTGGGGAGCGTCGGAGTTCCGATACCCCAAGGCCACCCCAAAGGTTCTAGTTAATTGTTCTGGGAGGAGGTGTGGGCAGTGGGACTCCAAAACCTCCCCAAGAGGCCTAGGTCATTCTGGCCTTCTGTAACAAAACCCCGGAGTCTGGTAACTGATAAAACAAAGAGGTTTGTTTGGCTCTGGTTCTGATAGCCAGATGGTACAGCGTGGTACCAGAGTCACAGCCAGGGCCCAGGGAAGCCCAGAGGGAATGGGCCTCGTGCAGAGGGTACCTGTGCAAGTAAGGAAACAAGAGACCACGGAGGAGCCAGTTCTGATCTTATTACAACAGCCTAGTCTCTTTGGAACAAATCCACTGCTTCCCAATCTGATCCACTCCCGAGAGATACACGAATCTGTTCATGTGTGACTTTGTGACCTCAGTACCTCTTAGCTAGGCCCAGCACCTCGACACCACCACACTGAGGACCAAACCTCCAGCACGTGAACCCCTGGGAGACAAACCACAACCACCATAGCACCAGGTGGTCCTAATGGGAGCCAGGGCCGAGAACCCGGAAGAGGGTCCAATTCCCTACTTCTCAAGGCCAGCGTCTTCTCTTTCCTTCTGTATAAAAGCGGTTCTCCCCACTCCTTCAGATACCCTGAGAGTCTCATGGCCATACGGGAAATGGAGGATCACCATCTGCACGTGCTGTCAGGGGTCCCTTTCCTCCCAGGAAGAGGGCTAGCCTGGCTGCTGGCTGCTGTTACTGTCACGGCTTGGGTAAAGAGGATGGGAGTCAGAGGCCGTAACCCTGCCCCATCCGCCTTTTCTGCATGGAGATGAATCCATCTGTGAGCCAGCCGCAGCCCTCCTGTCGTCTTTACCCCAACTTGAACTCCACTCCTTTCACGTGCACTCAGTCGGATGGATGTCTCCCGTGTTTTCAGGCTCCTTAGCTTCTCTCAGATCTGGCCTAGGAGGCTGGTACATTCTATTTCTGTCTTGAAGAACGGGATACCGAGGCACGGTCTGAGCTTGTTGTGCAAGTCCAGATCTGTGCAATCAGAGGAGACCCCGGGACAGGCACACACCAGGGCACGTAAACATCCCTTGAAACTCATCTGAAGCGCAGCCCCAGAGGTTGTGAAATCCTCCTGACGCTCCAGCCCCACGGCTGCTGTCTGGACAGCTGTTTCCAATAACAGGGAGAGGCTGGTCACGTGGGCACTAGGTCTGCCTACTGTCGCTGACAAGGATATGGTCTGAGCAGGGTGTCCCCGGGGAGACAGCAGCCTCAGCCCAGTCCTTAGAAAGCACAGGCAGAAGCAGACCTCGGGGAAAACACCTGGGCTCGCTGTCTCTCACCCCTCCCTCCTCCCTCCTTCACATTCCCTGCCTGTTCCCTCTTCCTTCCCCTTTTCCCTTTGCGTGTTCTTCCTTTATTGCTAACTTTGGAGCTCTGCCACGGCTGCCTTCCCTAAAACAATCGAACCTCTCTAGTGCTCCTGCTAAGAGTCCATCTCAGGGCCGGGCCCTGGGGATGCCACTTAGAAGACCTGCTTCTGGCTCCCGGGAGTTCAGCATTTGGGGTGGAAGAGAGGATAGAGCAGGATCTGGTTATGAAGCGCAAACCACATGCAGTTGCATTGGGGGTGACTATGGCCTCAGCTTTACAGACGGAAACTGAGGCTCAGGGAAGGCTATTAACTTCTCTGAGAACACACAGCTGGGAAAAGGCAGGGCTAAGCATGAATTCGAGACAAGCAGACTTGCGCTTCCTTCCTGCCTTCAGCAGCTACTAGGTGAGCGCCTTGTGCAGGCTGAGCACTGTGTTAGCACTAGAGAGCCGGTGTCCAGTCAGCCGCCGAGGAGTAGGGTCAAACAGGTCAAACAGGCGAGGCCTCCAGCACCGCCCAGTGCACACAGCTCTTTGGTGGACATGAGTGTGTGAAGTGTGGCGGCTGCACCTGCCGGGGCATCCCAGCAGCTTTCAAGGCCAAACGGCTTCTTCAAGTGACATGTAGGCTGAGATCGGAAAAAGAGTGTGAGATAGATATTCTGGAGAGAGAGCAGCTTGAACAAAGACCTGTGGATGAGACGGTGGCTCCTTCAGGGAGATGCAAGGAACAGGGGACAGAGAAGGATAGCGTGGCAGTGAGGGGAGGGACCAAGGAGGAGAGACACACGGGGTGCCGACCGTGGGGCCTATACTGAGCCCACTGGAGAATGACTGCAAATGGGTGGGGCTGTGATGGAGTGTGTGTGTGTGTTTGTGTGTGTGTGTGTGTGTTTTGTAATGGCCACACTGGCTGCAGGGAGGGCACAGTGGCAGGGAGAGGTGATAGCAATCGCAACTGCAACAGTGTGGGTGAGGAGGACAGAGTTGAGGAAACAGAGCTACAATGTGGTGGCTGCCTGGGTATGAAAGGGACAAGCAGGACCCCAGGATTTGGCCTCAATGACAGGGCCAGCTGTGCTGCCATTCACCCAGTAGACCTCCTGGGGGAAGAGAGCTTTGGGTGGGTAGATGAGGATTCTGGTGGTTTTTTTTTTTTTAACTTAGTGAGTTAAAAAGGTGCCTCCAGGACATCCAAGCAGGATGGCCAGGCTCGGGTGGGACTAGGGTGAGGTGTGTCAGGTGACTAGGGCAGAAGGTCTAAGGCAGTCTCAGGGGTGACCCTGAGGTCGCTGTCAGGATCTTGCACGTGCAGGGTGGTCCTGTGCAGGGACCCACGCGTAAGTGCTGCCTCATCTTCTGTGCCATAAACACCTCCCTGCCTCACTACCCCCAGCTGAGCCGGGCAGGCAGCAGCCCCGTCATGGTGAGGGTTCTGGACTGGAGGCACAGCGGCAGGAGACCAGATGAAGCGATGGGGAGCCAGGGAGGGGACATAGACTCAGGCTACTCTCTGAGCCAGGCAGTCACGTCTTTAAGACAGGGTGGAAGGCCGGCGCTGCAGCTCAACAGGCTAATCCTCCGCCTAGCGGCGCCGGCACACCGGGTTCTAGTCCTGGTCGGGGCACCGGATTCTGTCCCAGTTGCCCCTCTTCCAGGCCAGCTCTCTGCTGTAGCCAGGGAGTGCAGTGGAGGATGGCCCAAGTACTTGGGCTCTGCACCCGCATGGGAGACCAGGAGAAGTACCTGGCTCCTGCCTTCGGATCAGCACGGTGTGCCGGCCGCAGCGCGCCGGCCACGGCGGGCATTGGAGGGTGAACCAATGGCCAAGGAAGACCTTTCTCTCTGTCTCTCTCTCTCTCACTGTCCACTCTGCCTGTCAAAAAAAAAAAAAAAAAAAAAGACAGGGTGGAGAAAGGAAGGAGACTTAAGGACTGTTCAGAGGAGAAGCTGCAAGAGGAGAGTCTGGGAGCCTGGGAGCCAGAGGAGGAGGATGGGGCCAACCGTGTTAGCTCATGGGAAATTAAGATGCCAAGCGCAGAGCAGGACTCCATGGAGGACAGCAGTAAGGAGGTCATGGCAACCTTGGTGGGCCAGGCTCAGCAACATGACGTGAACGGGAGCGAAGCCTAGTGGAGGACGGCAGGGGCTGAGCAGTAGCTGAGAGCAGCTGGAGTCAAAAAGGATCCTGGGCACCTGCAGAGGAAGGAGTGGAAGAGAAGAGCTCATGCGTAGAGTGCAGGGTCCCTTAGGGGAGGGGTGGGAGGTCCTGAGGCTGGGCGGTGGGGGGCAGTCTTCCTTCGTGGCCTGGTGGTAGAGCTAGGTGGGGAGCTGAGGGCATCCATTTGATGGCCCCTGGCTCCCTGTGATGAGGCTGGAGGAGCAGGGCAACTGGGAGCCAAGGGCCCAACCAGAACGGACAGGAGGAAGCCAGAGCCCCTGGCAGCCCTTGAGTGCCCCCTGGAGCAGCCCTTCCCAGGCTCCACAGTGGAGGAGCCCCAGGAGTAGACAAAGGGAAAGACTGAGCCATGCACGTAGTAGGGAGTTCATTTCTACCTTTCCTTCCCCCTGAAAATGGCAGTGGATTGGAGAGAATTTTATTTACATCTCAACATGTGTGAAAACCATTTTCTATGAATCATTTTCTCATGTCTAAATCAGCAGTGACTAAAAAGAAAAAAATCAACTTACCTCCAAGTTGAAGTCCTTATGGCAAGGTCAGGTTTTTCTTGCACAATAGACAATATGTTTACATTGAAACTTTACTCTGGGTAGAGAGAGATCTTGAGAATTCCTGGCAGCATCTGGCACCAGGCTGTAAGGTCCCTTTCTATCCCTGTGTCGACAGAAAGTCTAATTTGCTGACCTCTGACTCCTGACCTCTCATAACCTTTTGTAAAAAGTGGGTCATTTAAGGAAAAGAGAAGAAAGCAAATGGCAGGAAGTGTTCCTAGAGGGTGTGATTTATTTTGGCACAGTCCCTTCCCTGGATGTTTGAATTCCCAATAGTATTCACTCAGTTCTCACCCTTGGAAATCTCGCCTTCACCGTCTCATTGGAAGAGGGAGATGAGTACTCAGAATTCTTGGCTTACTCTCCTGACTTTGCCAAGTCCAAAACAGGCTGTGTCCATAGCACAAACCAAACTGCACCAAAAACTGTAAAGGTAACTTTTTTCAGAGAAGTCAAGCCTAGAGTTGATGCTGTGAAATGTGCCATCTTGGGATTTTTGGGCCCTATCTTCCTCCATCTGAGACATTCTCCCTGAGTAAATAAGTGTGAAGGAACTGATGGGATTGAATCCCCTCTCCCTCCTCTCCTCTCCCCTAATTGCCTCTCCTCTCTTCCGCTCCCCATCACCAACCCCCGCCCCCTTCTTCCACAAGCCCAAGCACACCCCTCATCAGTTCCTAGCTTCTCTGAGGACTTTCAGCTCCAGATTGCCTCATCTCCCAAGCAGCTGCAACAACAGAAGGTCAAGTTCTAGTATCAAGTTGCAAATAGCAAACAGGGGAGAAGTAAATGCAAGAGACTGAACAAGACCGAGCTGGGCAGTAAAGCCCTCCTGCTCAAATTCTCTGACCTCACTTTTTCTCCTTCTGAGCAGGATTGAGGGAGGTAGGGCTTGGCTCCAGAGTCAGAATTCGACCCAAGTGCATAACATTTTAGGCAGTTTGCTACATTGTCCAAACATGATGTTTATGTCTAACCACTTGGCTTCTGGGGGCCTGTTCCTTCCCTCCAGGAACATTCTATAACTCTGTGACAGGCCTCACTTGAGAATCATCATAACCAAGGCTCATAGGAAACTCAGTTCTGATCTGGAAGCACTGGATTGAATCACAGATGGCAAAATCTGACCCAGGAGATAGGGTTCTAAAATCTACAGTGTCAGAACAGACCACATGAACTTCTCTTCCCTCCACATGTCTGTTTCTGCCCTCCCTACCCTGACCTTCAGTTTCAAAGATGAACTGGCAATTCCTCATAATCCCAGCTCCTTTTGTTTTAGAGGAAGGACATTGAGGCTTGGAAAAGTGGTGGAGAGACCTCTTCTGCACACTCCCAGGGGTGTTATCTCACTTGTTCCCCACCCCAACTTAATACTCGTTTTTCATGTAAAGGAGAGAAGGCCAAGATAAGGCCCCTGCCCTGTTGAAGACTCCTAAGAGTGTTAGTAGAATTTGTGAGACTAGAATTCAGTGGCCCTCCCCTCCCTGGTTCTTCTTAAGTCCTCACTCCTGACCAAGTGAGGGGGACTGGAGTCAAGAGAGGGAGGGCTTGAGCTCTTGAAGGGAAGGTGGGGCCAGGCTCATATTTGGAAGGCAGGATTAGTCCTGGCCATGCAACCACCTCCTTCCTTCTTGCCTCCTCCCATTTCCCAACACCTTCCATTTTTATACCCTGCCCAAGATGACAGAACCACGGATGCCCCCCTGATGCACACACTTGCTCTCCTGCACTCACAGATTACCCCACGTTTTTGCTCTCTCTGCCTCCCCTTCACCAACAGCACTGTGTGCAGGCCTGGGGACTCCCATTCTTCCAACAAACAGGCCTTCAGCTCCTTCTCTGCAGCCAGGGGCAAGGAGGGAGAGAGCAGAAACACACAAATCCCTGTTCTTCTGGAGTATCAGAAAAGAGCACTAAACAGCATCTCCCCACGATAAATGGTGTGTGGGTGAGATTTAACCCCAGGCTAGGGACTCAGAGAAGAGACCTGAAAGATGAACTCTCCCAGTAAAGTGAAGAAAAAGGCTTCCAGTGGGGCGGGGGGGGACCAGCACCTGCAAGGGCCCAGATGGGAGAGGAGCTGGGAGGCAAGGCACAGGCTGACATGTGGAGGGAAGGAGGGAGGCAGCCACACCCTACACCTGGCTCCGCCTCCTCCAAACCTTTGTCTAATCAGATCCTCCAGGCCCCTCCCCCAGTGCCTGCTCATTGCCTGGCCCCTCCCTCTTCCTACATTTACAGCTCGTGCCACAACTAACACTGTTGTAATTTCAACCAGCACTGACTTTTCGCTCCCTGTGGGCAATCTGAGGGCAGGGACCATAGCTCACACTTTGTACTTTCCCTGGTAGCACTGAGTCGTAGCTCAGTTTGCTTTCTTGTCCCAGGGATTATAACTACTTCTGCAACCTCCCAAGCCATAACTGTTCGTAAACTGTTATATGTAATGCTGTCACCTAGGTGACTGCATTTAAGAGACATCTGGGTAAATCCTCTGACTTTAATAGGGAGAGGGAGTTCACAAAATCTTTTGGGGGCATCCGCAGATAACATGAGGCTGATTGAGGGTTATTAAAACACTATACTTTCATTACAGCTACTATTCATACTTTTTTCCATTGTCACTTATTAATGACTTTGACTTTTAAAAATTTGTTTAGAAATAGAGAGTTAACAATCTAAGGCTTTCCAAATCTCACTTTAAATGAATGTCTTAAGAAAGAATGTGTAATGCCTTGTGTTTTTCCATTTATTCCTTTTGGCTAACACTGTCAAAAGTAAAGCCACATTCATAAGGCACAGTGATGACAGAGTGAACATTTGGGTGCTCATTCCATTCCTCCAGCCTTCAGCACCCTTGTGCATCTCTGGGTTTCTCTCCAACGTCTATATTGGGTTGTCCCAGCAAATGGTGTGGCCCCAGCAGCTAACACACAGCCACTGGCCTCAGTTTATAACATACCTACTTTCCAAGGACTCTGCAGCTGCAACCTGAATACACACTGTAAGTGGGAGTGAATCTTGTGTAAGCTTTTCCATAGACTCTCCTTACTGAAGGTGAATTACAATGGCCAACTCTAAATGTCACAGAGTCTGGAAAATTGAACATAAAAACCATTCCCCTTAGTGGTATAACTGCAGAAATGAGTCCAATGGAAAGTGCACTGTGGAATCATCCCTGTTACTATGTGAGACAGAGAGTGTTCCCCTTTCTCCTTCTACCAAGAAAAGTCGTTCTGACCAATCAGGGTTGGGCTTCCTAGGCATGGTGGTGGACAGAAATGGAGAGGAATGGTGGGAGCAAGCAGGCCAGAGTTTCTGAGGCCATTGTCTCAACGCCTGCCTCGCATCCGTAGGCCTAGGGGACACCCTGTGGTCCTCCAGAGACAGCCAAGGCAGAACCAAGGCCAGCTTCTGTGCTTGTGAACAGTACGCACAGCCCCAGAACTAGGCCAGAGCACTGAGAACTCACGCCTGCCATGGTCCCCACTGCACCCCATCAGCTCCACTCATTTGTTCCACCCTGGATCCCCTACCAGGGGGCCCCAAATCAGGTCTATTTGCGGATGGATCAAAACAGAATCTCCTGGCCCGGATGGGTCCTTAGAAGTAATTAGCATCAAGCCCCAGCAACACATACGACTACATCCAACTCCAGGTATGGCAGAAGCAAGTGGGAGACTCCTGGGTGTTGGCGTGGTCATGTGAAGATTCCGGTTCTGTCCAGTTTGTTTCTGGGCTTTCAGCTCTCCACGCTGGGAGGAATGCTCCAACCCTCACAGCATCATTCACAGCCAGGCTTTGCTTCCTGTCACACAGAATTCATGACAAAACAAAAAAGCCAAAGACTCTGCTGATAAAGGATTTACAAGGCAAAGAAAATCATAATATTTTTTGGATAACTTTCCTCCATAATAATTCTCCTGCCCTCTCAAGCCCATTCTGTTGATAACATGTTTAGTTTTAATCCCTTTCCAAGTTGAATTTTTTTAAATGGCAAGTTTGATTGTTGAAATTCTTTAGCTTTGTAAACCATGGCACGAACTGTTACTCCATGAAGAAACACAGCTTCTCATAAATCTTCCCCAGAAACCTAAGGTTACAGTAGGGGAAGAAAAGAAGGAAGGAAGGAAGGAAGGAAGGAAGGAAGGAAGGAAGGAAGGAAGGAAGGAAGGAACAACTTAAAATACAGAGAATATAAAGTCATTTTAAAAAGATTTATTTATTTTATTTGAAAGACAGAGTTACAGAGGTGGGGCAGGGGAAGGGGGAAATATCTTCCATCTACCGATTTACTCCCCAAATGGTTGCAATCGATGGAGCTGGGCCAGGCTAAAGACAGGAACCATGAACTCCATCCAGGTCTCCCATAAGAGTGCAGGGTCCCAGGGACTTGGGCCATCTTCAGCTGCTTTCCCAGGTGCATTAGCAGGGAGCTGGATCAGAAGCGGAGCAGCCAGACTCAAACCAGTACCCATAAGGGATGCCAGCACTGCAGGCAGCAGCAGCTTACCCCACTATACCACAGTGCCAGCCCCAGAATATAACGTCTTAAAAGAGCTTTCTTTTAAGCTCTTCCTTGGCCAGTAGAAGTCTGTCTGTCACAGGTAGGAGTTCTAAGGCTTTTTCCTTCATATGTAGAATAACATTAGGCAAGTTGGCATCGGAGACAGGGTGTTTGACAAAAGGGCTCATATTTAAAAAAAAACGACTGGCAACCCCTTCTGTCCCTCCCACAGGTAGCAAAAGATAGTTTTAGATCCCAAACACTTTAAAAATAAAGTCTAGGCCGGCGCCGTGGCTCAATAGGCTAATCCTCCGCCTTGCGGCACCAGCACACCAGGTTCTAGTCCCGGTCGGGGCGCCGGATTCTGTCCCGGTTGCCCCTCTTCCAGGCCAGCTCTCTGCTGTGGCCAGGGAGTGCAGTGGAGGATGGCCCAAGTACTTGGGCCCTGCACCCGCCTGGGAGACCAGGAAAAGCACCTGGCTCCTGCCATTGGATCAGCACGATGCGCCGGCCGCAGCGCGCCAGCTGCGGCGGCCATTGGAGGGTGAACCAACGGCAAAAGGAAGACCTTTCTCTCTGTCTTTCGCTCTCTCTCACTGTCCACTCTGCCTGTCAAAAAAATAAATAAATAGAGTCTAGAGCTGATGTTCAGGAAGGCAGCCCTGTGCACTTTGTGTGCCGTATGCACTTAGAAGGGACAAGCACTGTCAATGTAAAATACACTCTGGAATTTCAAAGACAAAGGAGAAAAAAGAACACAAAAGATCTCCTTAGTATTTTTTCTTTTTACATGGGGTGCAGGGCCCAAGCACTTGGGCCATCCTCCACTGCCTTCCCTGGCCACAGCAGAGAGCTGGCCTGGAAGGGGGGCAACCGGGATGGAATCCGGTGCCCCGACCGGGACTAGAACCCGGTGTGCCGGCACTGCAAGGCGGAGGATTAGCCTAGTGAGCCGCGGCACCGGCCTCTCCTTAGTAATTTTATATCTTGACTATAAGCTGAAATGATAACATCCTTGATATATTGGTATCAAAATGATGTATAGTTAAAATTAACTTCACCTGTTTCTTTTTACATGTTACAAATGTTGCTACTAGAAACCTTAAAATCACCCATGTGGCTCACATTATGCCTTTATTGGACAAACCTGGGAGACACTGAGAAGTGGGATGATATTTTCTCATGCACGCCTTGCGTCCTCCAACTATTTGTATTTTGTGGACACAATCAATAAGAACTTCAGAAATTATGGGTCACTGTCCTTCCTGGTTTTCTATTAGGTCAGCTGTGACTTTGCCTAATGGGGCCAATTCCTCCCAGCACTTCTTATTCTTAGCCATAAGTCTTATAAGCTCCAAATCAGCATGTCGAGATATTTTAAGAAAATAACATTTAAGGAGGTCTCCACTGCTTCCTCCTTGCACCATCATTTCAGAGAAGAAAGGACTTGTAGCATTTAAGATTTTGTTTCTAATATTTGTACATTTATTATATTATGTGCTGTATTTTCTCTTTGAAAAATTCCAGTTTTCCCAAAAAGTAAGAACTAGCTCAAGCAATAATGATAGCTAGTATTTGTCAAAAATAATTGGCGCTTATTCTCTAATGCGTGTCTTCCATTAACCCTATGATGTGTGGGTTCTCTAGTTCTCATTTTACAGGTAGGGAACCTCTCGTTACAGAGGCCCCCTAACTGACCCATGAAGACACTAGCTGCCATTCACATGTGTTTATTTGTTGGGCTCATGGTCCTTTCACAGAGTTTGCACCCTATGATTCACAGCATGCGAGTGTTAAGTGCTCCCCTAAGAGTTAATACAGCGTGGTGAGCAGATACAGAATGACTAGCCAGCCCGTGTGTGTCAGAAATGCCCTGTAGAGAGGTTGCTGGTAAGATCTGAATGGGGGCCGGTGCCGCGGCTCACTAGGCTAATTCTCCACCTTGTGGCACCGGCACACCGGGTTCTAGTCCTGGTCGGGGGCACCAGATTCTGTCCCGGTTGCCCCTCTTCCAGGCCAGCTCTCTGCTGTGGCCAGGGAGTGCAGTGGAGGATGGCCCAAGTGCTTGGGCCCTGCACCCCATGGGAGATCAGGGTAAGTACCTGGCTCCTGCCATCGGATCAGCATGGTGTGCTGGCCGCAGCGCACCGGCCACGGCAGCCATTGGAGGGTGAACCAACGGCAAAGGAAGACCTTTCTCTCTGTGTCTCTCTCTCTCACTGTCCACTCTGCCTGTCAAAAAATAAATAAATAAATAAATAAAAGATCTGAATGGTAAATGGGAGGTGGCCATGTGAAGATCAGAGGTCAGGCATAGCCCACAAGGCTGGAAAGAACAGAGCCTGTTAGAGGAGCTCGGGGACCAGGGGAGGTGGAGCTCAGTGGGAGAGCAGTGGGCAGCGAGGGCCTGTGCACCAGAGAAAAGCATCTGGGTTTTACTCTGGGGGTGCCATGAAAGCTGCTCGGAGTGGAGGGGCAAGCAGGGGAGAAGTGTGAGCTGATGAGCATTCTACCAAGATCACACTGGGTGTGGCGGGAGGAATCGACCCTCCCGGGGATGCCAGGGTGGAAGCTGAGAAATCGGTGAGGAGTTTGGGGTGGCAGTTTTGGTGGGGGACCAGCATGGACGTGGTGAAAATGGCGGGAAGTGGGTGGATGCTGGGAGTATTGCGGAAGCGAAACCAGTGAAGTTGGCTGATGGACACCCAGCCCTCCTGACACCTGCTTGGCCCCGCAGCTCCCGTCACCCCCTGCGGCGTGGTGCCCTGGGAGAAAGCAGAATGACATTCAGACCATCCTGTCCTTGTTACCCTCTTTGTTCTGCATTGCTGCTGCCTCCTCCAGCCTAGTGTAACTGTTCCTGCTGACCTCTAGTAACCCGTCCACGATAAATCATGAGGGCTTGCTCTCTTCGCAGATTGCTTCAATGGGAATAAAAGCCAAGGGATTCTGTTCTCTCAGTCTCGTTTTGGCTGCCAGGAAGATGAGCTGTTTGCACATTCATCTGTCCTTGCTACCATTTGAAAGCTGAACAAGCAGAAGAATGCAGTGGCATCTAGGCCAATCAGGAGCAAAGGTGCTCCGCAGTGTGGACACAGGCGCTCCAGCGCAGGGCAGGGAGGAAAGTTATATTTAAGAACTGGGGGGTGTGTCATAAAGTGATTATTTATTTGCTGCTGACACTGAAACAAAGAAGAGATCATGGGTGGAGACCAGAGCTGGTCTGAAGACTACAGAGAGGAGGTGTGACGTAAACTTTTCCTTAGGGGATGCACTCAGGCTTTGGCTAAACAAAGCAAAACAGGGAGGGCTATGGGATCTGAATGGGATGCCAGGCTGCAGTTGACAAGTGCTTGCGAATGTGCAGGCAGCCCCTTCCCTGGCCAGGGAAAACAGTCTCGGAGTGTGCCCTGAGCTTCGTTAATACCAAGAGCAATAAATGCTCTCAGTGCCAAGGAATGAGGACTCGCCCTGGCTCACTCACCCACCCAGCCAGTCTCTCCCCAGGGACACACGGGGATCCACCTTGAAGCAGGTGTCGGCACATCTGTGCACACTCCACACCCCACCCCCTCTACCTCCCCCTCCTCCTCCCTGTCTCCTTCTCCCTCCTCCTCCTCGCTCTGACTTGAGAAGTTTTACTCCTTCACATGGATGGGACACACTCCCTCTGAAACCTTGGCTGGCTCCCACTCCCTGCCCTCACAAGGCACACTTGGTAGAACACTTATTCTGCAGCTATTCATAGGTGTCCAGTGAGTCTGGAAAATGGTGTACTTCACAGTATTAAATTGGTTTTCACCTGCAGATCTTCAAAAGCTGATGTGTACTCAGGCTCTCCAAAGTGGGGACCACTTGTGCAGCTTGTCTCAAACTCGCAAATGACGATCCATTGTTATGGACCAACGTTCCACCCATGGGAGGCCCTGCAGGAAATGCTGGGCTGAGCAGGGTTTCCCCCACCGACCTCCACAGTCAGCCAGACTCCGCCTGCCTCTGGGGAGCAGGGAGTCTCAGAGGGCGCCCTGCGGCAGCTTCAGCCCACACGCACCTGCACCTTGCTAGATCTCCACTCGCTAGCTGGCTCCTGCCTCCCCGCACAGACCACATTATTCTACGTCTTCTCTCAGAACTCCACCCCAAGTCTTATCTTTAGAAGCTCTGCTGGTTGGTCCCTTCTAGGACTCAGAGCCCTTCTGCCTTGGGACCATTATCACATTCCTTTAGCCTTGGAGAGATATTTTCTACCCCTTTCTGTCTCCAGTAACCCATGTTCCTGGTGGCAGTCAGTAACTCTCCACTGGAGAAGCGCAGATACGGAAAACAGGTAGAGAAGGCTGAGGTGCGGGCCGGGGCAGGTGTTACACACCATTTAGATGCTTGCATGCCCTATTGGAGCGTCTGCAGTCCAGTCATGGCTCTGCTTCTGATTCCAGCTTCCTGCTAACAGCTCAAATACTTGGTTACCAACCACCGTGTGGTCTCCCAGGTGGAGGTCCCGGCTCCTGACTTCAGCCTGACCCAACCCTGGTGGCTGGTTGCTGTGGGCATTTGGGGAGTGAACCAGTGGATAGGAGGTATCTCTCTCATTTATGCTCTTGCTCACTCTCCCTCTCTGCCTTTCAAGTTAATAAATAAATACTGGGAAAGAACACAGAAATAAAAACATAGGAGAGGAGGAGGACAGGAGACCAGGAGGTGACAAACAGGAGGAGGATGTTGTAGGATCCATGGTGCTTTTGCTGAGCGCAGGTGGAAGACAAAGCCTAGGGACAGCAGAGCCAGGAGGTTCTCTTTCCACGACCAGCACAGTAATCAGGGTGGACCTGGCCCCAGGCCACCCCTTGCTGAATGGCAGTGCCCACTTGTAGGGTGTCAGTTCTGAGTGGTAGGTGTAGTACCTGAGAGTGGGCCCAGACTGTGGCCTCTTAACCTAACCCATATTTGTAACAGATATGGGAGTGGGGGTCACTACACCATTAACAGAATGGCAAATGTACCCATTTCTTTGTTGCTTTTTGTAAACAACATGATAGTAAATGTTGGACAGAATTGATAACCTGCAGAGCACACATTAAGTAACCCTACAGCCCCTGCTGTAAGAGGCCTGGCGCTCGTGCCGGTGCCTTCCTCTTACAGAGGAGGCGTCAGGAACGCCCGGAACAGCTCAGGCTGGGGTCTGCCTGGCACACCTGCATCCGGGTACTTTCACTACACACACTGTCTGAAGCTCAGCTTCCATGGCTGGGCTGTCTGTGAGCTCGTTCTCCACCAGATGGCCAGATGGAAACACAAGAAATATTCCCAAGTCAGCTTCACGCTTCTAAGTCACACAGAAATGGCCACTTCCTTTTAACAGGCTTCTTTGCCTAAGCGGCTCAGACCTTTCTTTCTCCCCTGTACATTTTTTTAAATGTCAGTGAAAAGGATACCCGTTGCCAACAAGGTTAAATTTACAGACGTCTTCCAAAAGAGCCTCTTCTGTGTATGTTGTCCGTCCGTTTCTCGGCCCTGCCAGAGTTCCACCTTGGAAAAGCTCGCCCTATGGAGGCACCACTGGGCGGGCTCGCCAGACTCCCGTCTCCAACACTCTGTTAAATGCCCAGATGGATTTCTTTCATCTTGTGCATAAATTCCACTTCAGAGTGTCGGGGCAACACCTAAATCCATCTCCCAAATGGGCTGCGTGGAAAGAGCCGGGGCTGGACACCAGGAGGCCTGGGTTCTAGTCAACATTCTCTCCAGCTTTTACAAGTTGTGAGCAGATGGCCGAGCCCCAGACATCACGCTGGCCGAGCCTAATGGGCCATTGGGAAGAGGCGTGCCAAGCTCCCGTGGTCCCCCCAGCACCCTGTGGGAAAGCCAGCCATCAGGTGGGCGAGGCCAGGACCGAGGCCAGAGAGAGGACCGCGACTCCACTGAGTCAAGCCAGCCCTCTGGAGATAGAGCCGGGAGTGTGGATGAGGAGCTGAGGGCAGGAGAGAGCTGCTCTCGTAGAGCACTCTGGGGCCTGTGAGGAGGAAGAGAAAATGCTGCTGGGGTCCCCGGGTTCAGGGAAACCGAGCTGCCCGCTGCCCCTCCATCAGTTGCTTTGTCACCAGTCCCCCCTGGACTGTGTTTCTCTCCTCCTGAGCACCGGTACCTGTGACAGGAGCCCGATAAAGCTTTAGTTTGATTTTGCTCTGCTCCGTTGAAGCTGCATTCCCCAACAGAGCTTCCTCTCGGGCTGCAAGCTCAGCAGGCCCTAGACCTGCTCTGCCACTCACAGGTACAGACAGGGCCACCATCAGACACACACGGTCATCTTGGTAAAACATCTAATCCAGGCGATTAATCCCAACTTCACACTTGGGCCAGCGTTGAAGCAGCTCCTCCTCCCCAAGCTGGGATGGGCTCCCCCACCTCTGTGCCTCCACTCCTCCTCAGTTCCCGCTCAAGCCTGTTACAGTTCCTCACCCTCCTAGGCAGGGACAGGTGAGCTGAGTCAGGAGAAGTAGGTCTTCCTTGAGCTGGGTTGTTCCCAGCTGGCTTTGTGCTCTGTGGGCTCAGCTCAGGCACACCTGATGTGAGGGGCTGCTCCTGGCAGCTTCCTTTGGAATGCTGTCTCCTGCAGCTTCCCTGGCACGTGCTTCTTTATCCCCAGTGTTTGCTCGTGACTGCTCACAGTCTTTGGTCTAGCAGTCACCCCCAGCCCCTTGCTATAGAACTCGCTCTGTCCCACTGAATGGTCTTTTGGTCAGGTGGATCTCCTTCTGCATGGCCTACTTCTGGCCCACAGGAGACACGACGTGGGCCCTAGGTGGGCCAGCCCTCCTGCAGCCGCCTCTGCCCCGCTTTCTCAGACATCAGGAATCTGTGGCCACCACCTTCAGGGAGCTCACTTCCAAGCTCTGCAGGAAGCCTCATGAGGACAGCCCCCCCCCCCCCCGCAAGCTCAAGGTGAAGTCCATGGAGCCCCTCTCCCCCCTGGCAGGAGAGCCACTGGAGACTCACAGCACAGCAACTCTTCTCTCTGAGAAATCCCTTTACCAATGCCCCCTGCCCTGACCCCTTCCCTAGCCTCCGTCTGCCTGAGGATCCAAGCACATCAGAGCCAGTTTCTAGGTGCTCCCTTGGAAATCCACAGTGGGTGCTGAGACATCTCAGAATCTCTTACATTTCGGAGCCTGGACAAAACTCCCACTTTAACTTCTATGACACACTTCCCTCTGATTCCAGTGACCTACTCACTTCAGTGTGAGCCCAGAGGGCGTGAACTTCATCTGCTTTCTTCCTGACTCTGGCCCTGTGTCAGGCATCCTGTGAATAATTACTGAATTAATGAATTGACTTTTATGTAAACTAACCTCCTCTCCACAACCCGCATAAGAGTAAGAACTCAGATTATTGTTACTCACTTTACCCACAGTGCCTAGTGCTGGCCTATAAGTGGGAGGAGCTTCAAAAGTAGTTGTGAATGAATGAATGAATGAACCAGGGCTGCAGGCTGGATTTCTGGAGGCAGGACTTGTGGAGTCTCCACTGGCACCAAGCATTTCCCTCAGCCTCAGATCTGTCACTTGCCCACACTGTTTGGATTCTCTCTGTCAGTTTGAGTCTTTTTTGTCCATGCAGTTATAAGTCAATGGAAAGCATCAGCCATTTGCGCTTATGAAGGCAGCTTGACAGGAGGAACATTTAGGAAGACTCGTGTCAGGGTCCTGAAGGGCCCCAGGAGGAGAACGTATGAGAAAGGAGCCGGCAAGCCAGGAGCGGGGCACTTTATAAAAGGTTTGCTGTGGAGACAGCACCAGAGGGCAAAGGGGACCTGCTGGAGGAGGCCGATGTTTTTAAAGCCTTGCCTTCAGCCCTCCATTGTCCCACAGTACTTTTAAGAACCAGTTAATTTTTAGAGCTAGAAGGAATCATAGATATAATCAGATTCTGTGGTTTTCAGACATTTTTGAGCCAAAAGGAAAAAATCCTTCTTAAATGAAATTTTAGCAGAAACCCAATGTGAAAGATGCCAAGTGGAGATGATCTGGTTCCAGACGGACAGTTTGGTTTCCAGGAAACCAGACACACACACAAACATGGACATACGCACACATGGACATGGACCTACATGTACACATGCACGCATACATATAGGCATATGGACACATGCATAGAAACACAGCCACATGTGGGCGCATACATGCACACGTATACATGCACATGCACACACAGACACACACAGAGTTTCCCCGCAGCAATAGTCAGCCTCTTGCTCAGAATCCCTGCGTGCTCATGAGACAGAGAGCACCCAAAACCTGTGAAAGACCCATTAGCATCTTCAGCCACCCCGTGTCCAAGAGACTGGGCTCCAGAGAGCAGAACCAATGGACAATAGAGCCTACTTCTGCCACCCTAATTCAAGGAACAGACCTTGTCCCCTCTACTTGCCACACTCTTCATCTATTTTGTAAATTTTGCTAAATCAAAGAAAGAACACTTTCATGGGGCTCCTAAGGAGTCCCCCGTGAGTTTGCCGCTGCCAACAAATATGTATTCGGTGCTGCCGACCCGTGACCCTGCATTTGGCACTCACAACAAATGGCCATTGTCATTGCTACACTGACTACCACTCTTTGGGTGCTGTTTGTTCAGCCTTCCCCAAGCCATGTAAATTGCAATTAAACCTCTCCCTCCCTCTTTCCATCTTTCCCCTAAATGCGCTTTGAGACGCTGTGTGAAATAATTTGCTGAGATGGAGATAAACTACATCTGTCAGCCCCCATCTATGACTCCAGAACGGCTTGCAAAATAAATGAGGTTTGGCACAGTTCAGTCTCTGCAAACCTTCGCTCACAGGGACGACCACTGTTTCCTGTCTGTGGAGCTGAGAAGCCATCTGTTTAATAATCTGCCCTCACTTCCTGCCAAGGACTGACGTGCATCTCCCCAGTCAGCAGTTCCCACCAAAGTGCTCAGGGCCTCAGGGCCTCCTGTCCCTGCTGTTGGCCAGCGTCCAGGTCACAGCAGCAGCGCCCTCAGTCCTAACTCCCCAGGCTTTCTCAGAGAGGACAGGCCACTCGCCTCTTGCAAAAGCATGGCATGCGTCTTGGAGAGTTCGATTTGCTGTAATTATTTCTGTCCTGGCAACTCCGGTTCTGGACTCAGGATTGCTTAATTGAAGGTTTAAGAACAGAGGCTATACCATGAGGCAGAGTGGTTTGAAACCCAGCCATTCACTGTGTGATTTCCCCTAATTACCTCCTCCGAACGTGTAAAAGGAGTGCATGGAGGGTTGTGAGAATCCAATGCAGTAGTGCGCATGACACGCTCAGCTCAGTGCCTGGTGCATATTATGAGAAAGTGTCTGCTGAGTGTTATAAGAAAATGACCTTAGGCCAGGTGGGTGGGGGACAGGAAGCAGGCCTGGATGGAGGGCCTGTGTGGGAGGGGGACAGTCATAGCACACAATTCAGTTATTTTCCTAGGCACTGGGAGCTATACAGAAAGGCCCTCGTCCCTTTAGAGCTTGGATTCTCATGGAGAAGAGCCCATGAGCATCTGTTACCTTGCAGCCATCTGGTTTGGGGATTTGCTGCCTCCAGGTCAGACTAAGGTCCAGTAGGGCCGCTTCCTGCTGGAAGGTTCTCAGGTGGGCTGGCTCTTCTAGGTGGCTCCAGAGTCCCCAGGAGCTCAGTGTGGGGCTTCAGAGAGTCTGAAGGGAACAGAGAGAAGCTAGGTGGGAGGCCCCTCAAAAGAGCAATGCCCACCATGGAGACAAAGGTTACTACAGTTCATGCTGCCAGCTCCCCACCCCAGCCACCAGGCAGGAAAGTCGCCGCATGCCTTTGTTGACCGCGAGTCAGCTGCAGTGGGTGCGAGTCAGCTGCAGTGGGTTTTAGATGTTCGGGGTCACTTTCTAAAGAGCATTTCTTCTGAAAGTACTTGAGCTGCAGGCAATAGTAGTATATGACAGCTGGGAATTTTAGGTTTCATTTCTAGTTCTAAAACCAATAGTAAGCGTACTGGGTATCCTTTTATGCTTTCGTGCTGAGAATAAGTCAGTAGGGAGATCACATTGTGTTTTCAGTCTAAAAGTAATAGATTCAGTGTGCCATAGCCACGCTTAAAAATTCGGGAGAATAATTTACTGCTCCTCACTGATGACACAATAGTGATACAGGCCGGGCAAAAGCAGAAACTCACTGGAACATGCTGAGGTGTGCTGGGTCCTGGTCCCTTTTTCCTAAAGCACAACGCCCATCCTGGGAGCCTGGGGCTATTGCAGGAGAGGGTCGTGCTTCCTGCTTTCACAATGACCAACTTTCAGCAAAAGTCAGAAATCACACTGGAGCCAAAACCAGACAGCCAGGAACCTCCCCCCCACCCCAAGGTGTCACCCAGCCCAGAGCATCTGGCCACTGCAACTTGTAGCATTCATAAAAGGCTCACAGAAAGCCAAAGGCCTATTACGTGTCCCCACCCCACCTAGACTCACCACTTAATTGGGGTCGGGGCCCTCAAGCAAAAGGAATATAAATGGTGCCAAAGGCTGAAGACTTGGGTCTGAAAGGCCCGGATCCAATTAAAACAAGCCAGGAGCCTTAATAGCTGCTCTGTTTTGACATCAGGAAACCCATCTGTAGTTCTGCTAATGGCTATAATGTAGAGTATTATTAGTAGTAGTATTGTTTTTATTATTACATTGACTTAATTAATACTTAAAGGAATAAAGCCACTGTAAGATCCCAGATCACAGCTTCCTCGTCCACCACGGATGGGGGTATTTCCCAGAGCAGCCTCTCAGCGAGAAGACTGCCATGTTCCTTCTCAGGGCTCCAGGGGTCCTGCTGTTAGATTGAGGGTTCTTTCAGAGCATGCATAAGCCAGATGGGCTGCGGCCCTTGCTTTTGAGAAAGACTTCTCTGTGCCTAAGTGTCTCCCTAGTCGACCTGCCAGAAATTCCCCAAAGGGAGAGCTGTCAAATCCCTCCCATTTAAGGACCTTGAACTTTACTTCCACCAGAAGCAAAACACTCAGTACAAGCCTAATGAAAACCAGCATATCTGTCTCCCTGAACCTACCTGCTAAGTATAGACCTTGCTCTTTTAGTCATTCAGCATCCTTTGTGTCGCTAATGACTATGAGACAGGCCCCAAGGCCAAGTGCTGCAAGCTCCTTATCTGCAACCCTTTCTTGGTAATCCTGACCTGATGGCACAGGGTGGGGCTTTGGCTTCTGGGGTGTGTGTGTATGTGTGTGTTTTAAAGACTTATTTATTTATTTGAAAGGCAGAGTTATAGACAGAAAGAGAGGGGGGGGGGGGGGAGAGAGTTTTCCATCTGCTGATTCACTCTCCAAATGACCACAATGGCTGGGGCTGGGCCAGGCCAAAGCCAGGGGCCAGGAGCTTCTTCAGGATCTCCCATGTGGATGCAAGAGCCCTAGCACTTGGGCCATCTTCCACTGCTTTCCCAGGTGCATTAGCAGGGAGCTGGATCAGAAGCGGAGCAGCCGGGACACAAACTAGCGCTCACACAGTAGCTTAATCTGCTACACCACAACACCAGCCCCAGCTTGTGTTCTCTTCCCAGTGAATCCAAAGTCTCTGGGCAGGGGTGCTCCAGTGCCCCAGCAGGTGTGTCTCACCACCAGAGAGCAGAGTAGAGGGAGGAGCACTGACCTCCCGATGTGACCTGAGAACCCCTGGCTTTTCTCAGGCACTCGCGTCTCACAGCTGTCTCGTGTTAACCAGGTGGTGTGAAGCCCCCCCACCCAGTGTCCTCCTCACACAGGCTGTAGCTGGGCCCGGGATCCTGCTGATCAGTCGTGCTTCCTAAATTGATTTTCTTGACTAAAGGACTAGACCTCAGCCTGGAATCCTAAGGACCATCTTGTTTAAATCAGCCTCTTGTTCCAGCTTGGCCATTGCTCTCCAGAATCCTGACTCCACGCCCCCCAGCACCAGGCAGCCCCTCCCAGCCAGGAGTCATCAGTGCATGTGGCGGCGAGTGCCTAGATACCTTGTCATCCGTCAGAGCCAGGAGCTGCTGGAAACTGCAGCTCCGCCCTATGTCGCCTCCACCACCAAGAGGTTCCTCTAACATTGAGCTCTTCCATCTCTCCTTGTATTTTTGAATGGGCTTTTAGCTGTTGAAAACCAAAGTTACACACTGTAAGGAAGTTGTTACCATCTCAAACTGCAAGACAGTACCTTTTTGCACTGTATTAAGTTAGCAGACTTAGAAATGGGAGTCCAATGAACTTGAAGTCTATTTTGGTTAACCTTTATGTTATTGATGGTTCCACCTATTGAAAGGGCAAAAATACTTAGTAGAAAAATTCCAATAGGGAGCCAAGGCAGTCTCACGGCTGCAAAGACACCTTGGAGCTGTTCCCAAACCTTCTGTAGCTCAGACTTCCCACGCATGAAAGGGAGCAACGATCCTTGCTGCCTCCTCTTTATACAGAGCTGCTGACGCATCCGTAAGAGCAGACCACACTGGATTCCCAGTGCCCCGGCAGAATCAAATAGTCACAGCCGTAGTACTGTTCTCTGAAGTGAGGTTTCCTCACCCAATAAGTGTTAGCATTAGTGCCCAGAGTAGTAAGAAATGCTTGACCAAAGATCACTCAGCTTCCTCCCATATTGCCAAAGGGACAACAAGCCTTTGCTTTGAAATCTCTGGGTCTGTGACACTAATATAATTACAGCTTGTACCCCAAACATAAAGAGCCTCTTTGGGGAGGGGGCACAACAGTTCAGTCCCTGCTTGGGATGCCCCCATCCCATATCAGAGTGCCTGGTTCAAATCCCAGCTACTCTGCTTCCAATCCAGCTTCCTGCTAACATGCACCCTGAGAGGCAGCAGATGACGGCTCAAGCACTTGGGTCCTTGTGGAAGACCCAGATGGAGTTCTAGGCTGCTAGCTTCAGCCTGGCCATGCTCTGGCTATTGCCAGCATTTAGGGAGTGAAGCCAGCAGATGAAGATCTCTTTCCATCTGTCCCTGTATTTTTCCCTGTCTCTCTGCCTTTCAAATACAATGAAAATACATGAATAAATAAATAACTTTGTAAAGACCTCTTTGAGGCCCAACACTTGGTTGTGAGGTTAAGACACCTCTACGGGTGCCCACATCCCATATAAGTGCCTGGATTCAAGTTCTGGTTCTGCTTCAAATTCTAGTTTCTTGCTAACGTGCACCCTGGAAGGCAGCAAGTGATATGTGTGCTCAGTAGCCGAGTCCCTGCCACCCATGTCAGAGACTAGGACTGAGCTCCTGGCTCCTAACTTTGGCCTATCTCAGCCCAGCTCTTGCCCTCTCTGCCTATGAAATAAGTAAAACTTGTAAAGGCCTCTTTGCAGTATATAATAATTATAAATTATGGTAACTGCTCTCATAGTAGGTATGTGTTGCTCTTTATTTCTTTTAAACAGCTTTTCAATATTTGTATTTCATATCTTAGCACAAGTTGCATGTGCCTCTTAGAATGTATTTGTGTGGCAAATTGACTCTCCTCTGGAGGACACAAGGCCAATTGTCTGCCGGCTGGGCAGAGCTGGTTGCGGATCACCCCTAACTCACTAACGAGACTAACAAGGAGCAGCTGCTCGCTGGAGAGCCCTCTGTGCCAGTGATGCCCCTCCCGGTGTCCGCGTGGCTTTTAGACTCTTTGGGAAACCATCATCCCCTCAAACTTGCAGGATGATTTTATTTGATATATGCTGGGAAGACTGTTCACTCAGACATCTTAATAAAGTGAAATCCACTAAGTAAAATATGATTTAAGTAGTAGAGAATGAATGGAGTGCCCCAGAAAAAATATCAGGAATATTAATGTATAAGCTGAGAAGTAGAATCATATGGGAAGGGTTTTTTTTTTGTTTTTTTTTGTTTGTTTGTTTTTTGCCACAGTGTGACGCTCTTAAATGATACTACGCATTTATACCAGCTGCCTGTTGATCAGAAACCATAAAGCCCCTCCCCCAATTGCACAGAACCACACCCCAGGGCATGCTTTTTCCCCAAAATAGCTACCTCCCATGAAAATCTGTGTAAAGGTACTTTTCAAAGGCATCTATAGGCCGGCACGGCGGCTCAATAGGCTAATCCTCCGCCTGCAGCGCCGGCACCCCGGGTTCTAGTCCCAGTCGGGGTGCTGGATTCTGTCCCACTTGCTCCTCTTCCAGTCCAGCTCTCTGCTGTGGCCCGGGAAGGCAGTGGAGGATGGCCCAAGTGCTTGGGCCCTGCACCCGCATGGGAGACCAGGAGAAGCACCTGGCTCCTGGCTTTGGATTGGTGCAGCACGCTGGCCGCAGCGGCCATTGTGGGGTGAACCAACAGAAAAAGGAAGACTTTTCTCTCTGTCTCTCTCTCTCTGTCCACTTTGCCTGTCAAAAAAAGCGGGGGGGGGGGGAGCATCTATACAAGTGTATGCACCTAAAATACAATAAAATCTCACATAAAAAAAGATCAGAATTTAGAGGCTTTATTAGCCCATATACCAATATGAAATATTATGTATTTTTTTAAAAAAGATTTATTTTATTTATTTGAAAGGCAGAGTTACAGAAAAATGGGGGAGGGAGAGAAAGAGAGAAAGAATATCTTCCATCTGCTGGTTCACTCCTCAAATGGCCACAATGGCCAGGGGTGGGCCAGGCCAAAGCCAGGAGCCAGGAGTGTCTTCCAGGTTTCCCACGTGGCTGCAGGGGCCCTAGTACTTGGGTCATCTTCCACTGCTTTCCCAGTCTCATTAGCAGAAAGCTGGATCAGAAGTGGAGCAGCCGGGACTCAAAGCAGTGCCCATGTGAGCTGCCGGCATTGTAGGCGGTGCAATACTTGCTATGACACAATTCCAGCCCCAAGATGATTTCTTTTTCATTCTCCATATAAAGCCCTATCTTGTCCTTATATCACGATTTGACTTCCAATGTGAGTAAGAGTAAAAAGGGGACCTTAGAATAAAGTGAAAGGGATTTCATGGAGTCTTTGTTGCAATCATGGGTCAGCTCATCAAAGAAACTGTGCATGCATCAAATTCATTTTGCCTGGACTTAGTTTTCCCTGCCACAAAAAAAAAAAAAAAAAAAGCCTGCTTTCTGTTACTTCATCTGAAAAAAGGAGACCCATTGACATGGGAAAATGTAAACTGTGGAAATAGCCAAACCTTTTCCAAATACCAAAGGTGGCTGAGTTAAGTCAGTGACCCTGGGTTTTCTTTTCTCTTCTTTCTGTAAGGTTTTTCATCTCCTAATTTCTTTTTATTTAAGGAAAGAAGTGCTAAGAACAGAGAGAGAAAGAGGCTAATGTGAGCACTAAGGGGTGAACTTCGACCTGATCAGTGATGTGCGAGCCGACGCCCTGGGGGCTGGAAAATGCCCCAGTCCTTTCCAGCAAAGGCCTAGTGGGGAGGGGGCGTGACCCTTCCCATCAGGGCACAGCCATTCCCTGCCAGGCAGCTTCTGCCTCCGTCCTATCGAGCGCCACCTCTCTGTGGCCCAGGTCCCCAGGACACTCATTTGCAAGCTCACCATTGTTAAAAAAACTTATCCTCTGGTCTTCTGTCATTCTCCTTGTCTGGTGCCCCCCAAGGTCTTCAGACTCAGAGCTTTGGTATGAAATTCAGACTTCATTCAGTCCATGGTTATTTTCCTTCACCAGGGACAGCGGATGATGAGGTCATGTTTTCTGGCAGACCAGCCCAAGATTTGAAACTCTGAAATTGAAAAACATCAAGAGCTTAAAAAGCTAGTGTTTAATATTCCTTCAGTGTTCTTGATTAGACAGCGATGTTTTCCCAGATATTAATTCTGGAGTGACAGAACCATCCTTGTCCCCATCTGTGCCCACCTGCGACACGGCAGGTAGTCATTCTGTGTAACATACTGAAGAACTCTCTAACTATAAACAAGCAACCCAAGAAAACTTTCTTTTCCCCAGAGACTAATATTTAGGGGGCTATTCTGGTCTCAGGCAGAGCAGCACCAGGCCAGAAGGCCGCGGGGGTGACCCTGGAGGCACTGGGTGGGGAAGAAGGGGCTGCTGGCATTATTACTAGGTGCCCTTAGACTTCTACAAAAATGGAACTGCCCTCCCAGCCCTGGCATAGCGTTCACAAGAAAGGATGTGCTCTGCAGCACTGGGATTCTGACACACGTACTCTCTACATCCCTTCTGCCTGGCCAGAACCTCTGTGGTTTCATTTGCATCAGTTGTACTTTTATAATTACTTTGTGTAACTGCTTTTTGTGCTCATTAATGCACATTCAGATAGGAGGAGGGATTGGTACCCTTTTGTTTATTTAAAGAATGCATGGGGAGCAGGTGTTCAGCCCAGCAGCTAAAATGCCCATATCCCACATCAGCGCTTGGCTCAGTTCCCCGCTCCAGCTTCCTGTTAATGCATATCCTGGAAGGCACGGGTGATGACTCAAGTACTTCAGTTTCTGGCACCCATGTGGAAGACCTGGACTGAGTTCTCAGCTCAGCAGATGGGATTTGTCTCTCCCTCTTTTTCTCTACCTGTCAAATAAATAAAAGCATTCACATAAAAGAGTAATTTTTTCTTTTTCAAATTTTTATTAACATAAAGAGAACAGGTTTCATGTATTCCATAGGTATGATTCTTTATTTTTTTAAAGTTTATTTATTTGTTTGAAAGGCAGAGTTACAGACAGGCAGAGGCAGAGAGAGACAGATATCTTCCATCCGCTGGTTCACTCCTCAGCTGGCCACGATTGCCAGAGCTGCATCGATCCGAAGCCAGGATCCAGGAGCTTCTTCCGAGTCTCCCACATGGGTACAGGGGCCCAAAGACTTGGGCCATCTTCTACTGCTTTCCCAGGTCATAGCAGAGAGCTGGGTCAGCAGTGAGGCAGCCGAGACTAGCACCAGTGCCCATATGGGATGCTGGCCTTGCAGGCGGTGGCTTTACTTGCTATACCATAGCACCAGCCCCCATAGGTACAATTCTAAGAAGATAACCATACTTCCTTCCCTCCATTCCTCTTTCCCTCCCTCAATCCATCTCCTTCCTCCCTTTTTTGTCTTTAATTTTTGCAAAAACATAATTTTACTTCACTCTGTAATCACAGGCTTAATGCACCACTAACCATGATATTCAACAAGTAAGAAATATAAAGACCACAGTTCCACAGGAGTATAAACAAGGGCTAAAAACAACAATCAAATCACAGGATGTCCATTTCATTCCTATATATCTTTTTTGTATTCTATATTAACTACTACATATCAGAGAAAATATATTTGTAGTTTTGGGACTGGTTTATTTCACTAAGCATAATGTTTCAAGTTTCATCCATTTTGTTGCAAAAGACAGGATCTCATTCCTTTTTACGGCTGAGTAGTATTCCATAGTGTATATATAAATATATTTTCTTTATTCAGTCATCAGTTGATGAATATCTTGATTTCATCTTAGCTATTGTGAATTGAGCTGCAATAAACAGAGGGATACTCCTTTTTTTTTTTTTTTTTTTGAAAGATTGATTTATTTGAAGGCAGAGCTAGAGAGAGGCAGAGGCAGAAAGAGAAACAGAGAGATCGAGATCCTCCATCTGCTGGTTCACTCCCCAGATGTCTGCAACGGCCAGAGCAGAGCCCATCCGAAGCCAGGAGCCAGGAGTTTCTTCCAGGTCTCCCATGCAGGTGCAGGGGCCCAAGGACTTGAGCCATCTTCTACTGTCTTCCCAGCCATAGCAGAGAACTGGATAGGAAATGAAGCAGCCAGGACTAGAACCGACAACCATGTGGGATGACGACACTGCAGGCAGTGACTTTACCTGCTATGTCACAGCGCCGGCCCCAAATAACTCTTTCATATGTTCATTTCATTTCATTTGGGTAAATTCCCAGGAATGGGATGGCTGGTCATATGGTAGATCTATTTTCAGATTTCTGAAGAGTCTCCATACTGTCTTCCATAATGGTTATACTAGTTTACATTCCCACCAAGAGTGTATTAGGGTACTTTTTTTTTTTTTTTTTTTTTTTGACAGGCAGAGTGGACAGTGAGAGAGAGAGAGTCAGAGAGAAAGGTCTTCCTTTTTGCCATTGGTTCATCCCCCAATGGCCGCTACGGCCAGCACACCACGCTGATCCGAAGCCAGGAGCCAGGTGCTTCTCCTGGTCTCCCATGCAGGTGCAGGGCCCAAGCACTTGGGCCATCCTCCACTGCACTTCCCTGGCCACAGCAGAGAGCTGGACTGGAAGAGGAGCGACCGGGACAGAATCTGGTGCCCCGACCGGGACTAGAACCCAGTGTGCCAGCATCGCAGGCGGAGGATTAGCCTAGTGAGCCGCGGCGCTGGCCTAGGGTACCTTTTTTCCCCACATCATCACCAGAATTTGTTATTTTTTCATTTTTGAAGTGATATGACATTTCACCATGGTTTTCATCTGCACTTCCCTAATGACTAGTGATCCTGAGCATTTTTTGCATGTGTCTGTTGGCCATTTGTATTTCATAAAGGGTACATTTTTTAAAAAAGAATGCATGCTTTTGTGATTTTCCTTCCGAAAGAGACCTGGACTCACAGCATGTTCCACAATTTGGGGGCGCCTGTGGTTCCAGTGTGAAGAAGCAAGGACAGGCCTCTTCTCCAGCCTAGAGCAGCTGGGAGCTGGCAGCAGAAGGGCCTTGCAGGTTAGAAGACAGTCATGCTGCTCTTCCATCCCAAATGTGTGACCTTTGGCAGCTTTGACAACACCCTTTTCCTCTGAAAATGTCACAAGAAACAGAGGAGTTCGACGTTGCTGTCTTTTATGAGAGTACTAAGATATTCAAAACCTTTGCAAATAGTCCACATTATACCCTGTGACTAATGCATAAAGAGAAATCTCCCTGGAGATTATCAAGTCTCCTTGCACACATGTGGGAAGGTGACTCCAGGGAGACGCATGCACAAACCTGCAGTCCCTACCCCTCTGCTGGGACCCTCCCCATCCCGTCTCATCCCTTCTCTGTTGTGCTATGCACACTTTTCTCGTTGCCTCTCCCATTCCCATCAAAACTGGACCTTCCAGTCTCCCTTTCCCCAGACATACACCACCACCCCAAATGTAGCTGTCCTGAGTACTTTTTCTCTGGCCTCAGGAGGACGGGTGATTAGGCTGATAAACACATGTGCCAATGTCCAGGGAAGTCCCCTCCAGGGGCACACTCTGGCTTTTAGGAAGATCGCCACGAGGTGCCCACAAGGGACCCTGAGGTTGCGACTGGCACACCAGGTATTACTTCGGATGTGTCTGGGGTATAGGCAGTAGGAAGGGATGTCCCAAGGCAAGGAAGTGTGGAGCTCTCCCATTGCTAGGGGCTTTTTGCTTATTCGTAATTTTACCACCTCACATCCAAAGCTCCCAGAAGATCAAAGTGAGCTGTTGAGGATTGCGGTGTCTCCCCACACTGCCCCACAATTGCATTCCTCTGCCCCAATTGCAGGCGCCCCTCTCAACCTCAAGAATCCTCTGCCTCAGTGAACTGGGGGGAGGCAGTGGCCTTAGCATCAGAATGGGGAATGGACCAAACCACCAACACCCCCCACACTTGCAGGGTCTTTGGAGACTGAACAAAGAGTGCTCTTACTAAGCATGAGGTCACCTTTCTCGTGCCTGGATTGTCTGGACTCACAGGGTTTATTTGGGTTTATCAGCTGAACTCACCCCAGGGCTGATGTCTGTGAGCAGTTCCTGGGACCCAGTTGGGAGAAGCCCTTTAGGGGACCCTCTTCCTATCCTCTGCAGCAGAGCCTGGCAAAAGGCCAATCAGGGAAAGGCATGGAGCAGGTCATGAAGCCAAGGGGGGTGGGGAGCAGAAGGAAAGGCCAGGCTCCTCGCAAACGTCTCGTCAATCCATGGAGAGCCAAAACAGTGGTCAAGAAACCAGCCCCGAGACCCAGTAGAACCACTGAGAGGAGGCTGAGAGGGGTGGGAGAGCCCCAGGCCCCTACAGGCCCCCAGGTGGCTTTTGGCTGCTCTGCTATTGTGGTGAGCCCTGATGTAGGTAAGGGCTTGTGCAACCAGGACTGACCACTTAAATCTGCAGAAATGAAGCAGCCAGTGCCACTCGTGGTGCCTCTGAGTGGAGCTCCCTGTGGAATTGCTTCTAGTGAGAAAATACAAATCATTAGTAATTAATAGCATTCTTTATCTAAGGGAGGAGCTGGAATACCCAAAGGCCTTACTGTATTACATGCCTCTTTCCAATGGATTTAGGGCATAAATTTTCCTCTTATGATTCCTCTACAATCTCCCTAAATCTAAGTCTAATAAACCATCTCTTCCCAAATCATACAGATCATAAGCACTGCCCGGCCTGGGGAGAAATATCACAAACACTAAATCAGCACAGCCTGGATTAGTGCCGTGTTCCCTGCACTGTGGAAAGGAGGCATCTCGGTTCTGGGTCACGGTGTCATTTCAGGTCCAACTCCACATGGCCTCAGAATTAAGAAGCACACTGGGGCTGAAAGGAGGCCTGAAAACAATCTTGAGGTTGTATAACTTAAATTAATGCTTCTTACTCCTAAATGAATCCCAGATTTTGAGTGCTGTAAATTTTCCACTTCTTTTCCTGACCAATCACAGCATCAGCCATGATGGCTCAGCGCTCTGACTGCTGCCTCCCCTTGATTTCTCTGAGGTCCCTGCCCTGGGTAGAACCCCAGCCAGCAGTCCTTACCTGAAGAGCAGGCAGGGCCAGCTGGGCATGAATCGCCTCTTTAAGTTGAAGTGGGTGCTCAACTGCATGGTCTAAATGCAGAGGCAACCTGAAGCCCAGCCCGTTCCCAGAACACCACTCCATGAGCCCACTGCAATAGTTCCCGGGTCCAGCACTGTCATAATCAGCACTGTCTTCAGGAAGTTATTTTCTTGAGTTTTAAAGTTTTGGCTATGTTCATAGATGTAGCAAAAGGCCAAAGTAATCCAAGTTTAAACAGAGTAGAACTTGTCCTTTTCCTCTGGGGTCAAGGGTCAGAGGCCCAGGCTCCTCCTGCCTTGTTTCTCCAACACCCTGGAGTGTGGCCCTCATCTGCAGAGTCAAGAATGGACAAGGACAGAGATTTCCCTTCCTCTTAAAGCACAGCCTATGCTCACATCCAGATGGCCAGAGCAGCCACAGGGCCACTCATTGCACAGGTGGCCACACTCACCTGCAGTTTATGCTCTACACTAGGTCAGGCCATCCAGTATCATTTACTGCCTCTTGAACCAATTTATGCAAGGAAGACTGAGAAATATAGTCACTACTAGATGGTCATGTGCCATTGAAATTCAGGAGTTCCAGGATTGAAGGGAGGAAGCGGTGATGGAGATGGAAGACAATTATCCATCTCTGTCCCAGCATACCTCTATACCTACAAAAGCTAGAACCTGCTAATAGATAAACCACCCTAGTGGACCCAGCTTATGAATGACATCTGTCATTTTGAAGGCACGGAGAAGGTTGAAGGAAGGGGGCAAGCACGTTCTGATTGGAAGGAGGGATAGGGATACTGGGTTCTTCTCTAGGGATGGTAGCTGAAGGGATTGAAACAGAGATGTGGAAACCTGGAACAGAATGACGGGAGCAAGGAAGTGTTGGGACCCAAAGCCAATTCCCAAATGCATGATATTAACCACGGGCGGCTCTGTGCATTGGCTGTGCCTCTTGATTCCTTTTGCCTTAGATTCATCTAAAAACACGTGACTCACAAGAAAGTGCGTGATTTAAATCTCCACTCTACCATTCCCTTAACAGAGAGACCATGCGGGAAGAAAAAGAGGCGCCCCTTTAGTGCCCCTTTAGCCTTTCTGAGTCCATTTTTATGTTTTTGACTCAGGATAATAATATTCACCAAGTGTTGTTAGGAGGACAAAATGGGATAATGTATACAAGGCAGTTAGTACCAAGGCTGGCACAGTGTAAACGCTCCGGGAATGAGAGATGCAACAAGAAACGTCTCACTTCCTAACAAGCACCTGGTCCCTCGTGTGAGTGCATGTGATTAGGGAGCATGGCTGGTGAGACAAGGCTGCAGGATAGGAAAGTGGTGCCTGTGTGATGTGCTGAGGACCTGTCGACACATGCCTGCTTAGGATACCGGTCTGCCCAGACTACCGTAGCAAGACACTGTGGGCCAGGTAACCTCAATAACAGAAATCCTTTTCCTCACAGTTCTGGAGGCTGGAACCCTGAGAGCAGGGTGCTGGCATGGCAAGGTTCCCGTGAAGGCCCTCTCCAGGCCGTGTGCTCACAGGGTCTTTCTCCAAGCCTGGGTACTGAAAAAGAGAGCAGCTCCCTGGTGTCTTCTTTCACGTCACAAACTCCATACCTTCATGGCCTCATCTAACCCCAGTTGCCTCCCAAAGGCCTCATCCCTAATCCGTCACCCCATCTGGGATTTAGGTTTCACCATATGGATTTGGAAGAACACACACATTCACACACATTCAGTCTGTAACACTGCCACTCACTGGCGACAGTATAGAAGTCACAAAAGCAAAGCGATTCTTTTTTTTATTTTAATTACTATTACCTCCATTTAGGGAAAGCACTATGATGCTATAGGCGTGGCGGTGGGGGGGGGGGGGAATGACTCACCCTGAAGACAGTGTTCTTCACATTGTGCAAAGGGAGGAAACAAACCTTCCCCCGTGAGCTTGCGTATAGGGAGCAGGGTGAGGTTTGAACTATGCACCAGATGAGTAAGTCATTTCATAATTTTGCATTTTTTCATCCAAGCTAAATAATGCTCTTGGCTAAGTAACCTCAGTCAGTTTATCTTCTGGCTCCAGTTTTTGAAGGCAAATACCCCAACATAAATAAAATGATACACTAATGATGGTTCTAAGGAGACTTATTTAGCTGGAGACATGGATGAGGGCAGGAAAAATATCCTCCCGATTGTTAACAGGGAGAGGCAGAAAGGGAGAAAAGGAAGGTTGAACAAAACTAGTTCATCCTGGGTCAGACTTTAAATCACTCAGTGTGGCCATGCCACGGTGGGGTTTTTAAATCTTAGAAAAGTGCATTAGAGCAACAGGATTACTGAGACCCATCCAAACTGTGAATTAAAACCAGGCTCTTTGGAGAAGTCCTTGTTACACTGCATGGCGGAACGCGTGGAGTAGGTATTAGACTTGATGCCGCCAAAGAACAAAAGATGGTCATGCTCATGTCTGGCTTTTAGAAGAGTGAAGCTAAACAGTACTTACAGTGTACCACATCACATCACCATTCAGCACTGTGTGCATCCTCTTGAAACAACAAATATTATCAGTTTATTCCCCTGCTAAATTGTACCAGCAGTGGCATCTCTGCATAAGCCTTTGTCCTGAGCCAATCCCCGGTTAGTGACAACTTTGACCTCCTGTTCGCTTTTCCTGGATCTCCTTTCTCCAATTTCATTTTCTCTCTCTCTCTCTCTCTCTCTCTCTCTCTCTCTCTCTTTGAGATTCATCAGAACCATACAGGTGCAAATACAACATGCCATGTTTTTGTATGATGAGGAGATTTAAAGAGGAGATTCAAGCATCAGAGGGAGGTTTTATTTGTACAACAACTTCTATGTCAGCCAGTATCTTTTTGTCTTTCTTAGCTTACAGTGGTTGTTTGACCTCCTCAGGGGCCATCAGAATGAGTCCTTCTCAACCTGGATCTACACATTCATTCATTTGTTTGATAAGTAATTCCTTGTAGCTTTAGGTGCAGGTTATACATTGGGCATAGGTTAGATATGAGCACTTAGCAGCCTTCCATATGATTTTGGGATACGGTTGGTCCATCCCCATTTATCTTACCATGTTTCCTCTCTGTCAAGGTATTTATTAAAATGCTTTTCCTATTTTCATGTCAAAAATGGCAATTTAAACAAAATCAGGGGACATTTCAACCTCCGGCCACCCACTGGTGGCATGGGAGCAGGTGATAAAATGTCACAGACCCAGTGTGTGAATAGGCAAGACCCTCTCTGTTTGGCAACATCTTTCCAGTCCTCTCTCGTTCCAGCCTTTTCTCATCACCATAACAGCACATATTCCAAAACGAACGGTGCTAGGGAAAACATCCAGGGAACAGAAAGGGAAACTTGGGGCAGTTACCTCTGGGGCTGTACCTTGCACCCAGTGATATCACCTTTCTCCCGGAGGCCCCTGGATTCTAGTGCTGCAAAGTGCTAGCCGCTGAAGCAGTGAGACCACAGATCTAGATCCTTAGCAGCGCCTTTGGGAAGGGTGCAAAGTTCAAGGTACCAACAAAGGGGAGGAAACCACAGCCCCTATACTCAGCTTCCACACCCATCAGTGACTAGGCAAAAAGGTGAGCTGCGACTTGTGTCAGGACTGCTGTGGAACAACACTCCAAGGTGCAGTGATTCAAACCGCAGTTCGCTATTTTGTCTTCGAGTTCTGCAGCTTCGCTGGGCTCAGTTGCATAGTTCTCGTTCAGGATTTCTCATGAGGCAGACAGTGGCTGGGGCTAGAGTTATGGAAAGATCAATGGGGCTGGATGACCAAAACTACATCCCAGTTTTCTGTCCCTCCGTGCTCATCCACACGGCCTCTCTCTCTGGGAGAGCAACCTGGACTTCTTATATGGAAATTCAGGGCACCGAAAACAGGAGGCAGAAACTCTGGGGACTCTTAGAGTCCAGCTCAGAGCTAGCTCAATTTCCATCAAATTCTGTTACTCAAACTGGTCACAAGCCAACAGAGACTCAAGGGGGCAGAGGCCAGATTCTGCCTCCCCAGGGAAGTGGTACTGCATGCAGGGAGGAGAAAGTGATGGCAGCCGTCCTTACACACAGGCAGGAAGCAAAGGGATTCTCTCTGTCCAGGTGGTCCTGAGAGAGGCCCTCGCCCGGCTACTCTTGGGGGCCAAACAACTGCTGCAGCAGAGTAAAATATGAGCAAATACGATTGAGTGAATATTGGGAAAAAGGAAAACTCAGTAAACCCACACCATCCTTGGACTTCAATAGATCAAGCAGATTTTTAAACAGTTAATAAAAGATGTAGAATCTTTGACAAATCAAAAAGTGATTAATGGGTATTTATTTAACAGAGATCTTCAAATGAAGAATTCACACTATTTTTAAATTTTTAAAAAAATGACTATAAGAGACCACAAAGAAAACTTGAAAAAAAGAGAAAGTATAATTTTATAGGCCACATTTTCCCCCCACCATACCACACACATACACATAGACAAAAAAAAAAAAAAAGGAAAAGGAAAAAAAGGCTGGAAAGTAGTAATACCAGATTAAACTCTTTTTTTTCCAAGAACAACAACAACAACAAAAAACACTTGAAAGTTTTCAAATGCTCTGATAAATCACTGTTGGTCTGGGGCTCTAGCAAATGATGACAGTTGGGATACCACCAAAAGAACTTTGTGCGACTTGGAAGAATTGCATACTTAGTAAACAAGAAAAAAAATGAGGTAAGCCACAGTTAAAACTTAGAAAATTATATGAGATGAATCTACAGAAGACACAAGCAAGGCATCTATGAATTAAGAACAAGCTAATGAAAACAAAGCAAAACCCATAAAACTGAGAAATGTCTTTAACCCATGATAGTAGTTAAAATTATATAAATTTCTTAAAACTGTGACATCAGTCTTTTAAATTTTTATTTGTATTTTTTATTCATTTATTTGAGAGGTAGACTGACAGAGGAAGACACAAAAAAGACAGACAGAGCTCCATCTGATGGTTCACTAATGCCTACAACAGTCAGGGCTGCGCCAGGTCAAAGGGAATTCAGTCTAGCTCTCCCAAGTGGATGGAGGAACCCAACTACTTGAGTCATCTCCTGCTGCCTCCGTGCGTTAGCAGGAAGCAGGAGTGAAGAGCAGAGACTGGGACTGTCAATCAGGCACTCCTATATAGGACACAAGCATTCTAACCAGCTTCTTAACCTCTAGGCCAAAGGATGGACCCTAGGAATAAATTCTTAAAACCAGCCTAGAGTCTTACTAAAAACAAAACAAACCTGCAAATCTTTCTTTGAATGTCCTATTTAAGAAGAATGAACAAATGAGATTACTGTAGATAATCTTGAAAAGGAAAAATAATACAAATATAAAACCAATATTAAAATATATTGTGACACACTAATAATTGAAATTCTGCTGTTATAAGTATAAATCAGGCCAGCGCCGTGGCTCACTTGGTTAATCCTCCACCTGTGGTGGCGGCATCCCATATGGGCGCCGGGTTCTAGTCCCGGTTGCTCCTCTTCCAGTCCAGCTCTGCTGTGGCCGGGGAAGGCAGTGGAGGATGGCCCAGGTGCTTGGGTGCCTGTACCCACCTTGGAGACCAAGAAGAAACACCTGGCTCCTGGCTTCGGATCTGCACAGCACCAGCCATGGCAGCCATTTGGGAGGTGAACCAACAGAAGGAAGGCCTTTCTCTCTGTCTGTCTCTCTCTCTCACTGTCTGTAATTCTACCTGTCAAAAAAAAAAAGAAAAGAAAAGAAAAGTATAAGCCAATGCATCAAAGAAGTAGAACAGAGAGCCCAGAAACAAATGAAAAAACCAATGAGAATTTACCAAATGTTAAAGTGGCACTAAATCAGTGGAAAGGGTGATCATTTGGGCCACCAATTAAGTCACTGGTTTGTTTGCTGACATCCCATATCAAAGCGGCTGGGTTCTGACTCCAGCTTCCTGCTAATGCATGCTCGGGGGGACAGCAGGTGAAGACTCAAGTAGTTGGCCTGGTCTCTGCTACCCATGTGAGTTTGTAGCTGCTGGCTTCTGCCCCAGCCACAGGGGCATTTGGGGAATAAACCAGCAGATGCGAAATCAATCTCTCTCTCCCCACACCCCACCATTTCTCAAATTAATAAAGTAAGTAATTAACTTTTAAAAATCAGTTGGAAGATGGCGGATTATTTAACAAATGGTGTTCACACAATAGGCTAACCATTTAGAAAAAGATGAAATAAAGTTGAACCTGTACCTCACACCTTATACTAAAATATATTCTAGATAATAATATTTAACATTTCTGAGAAATTTCACGTGCCAGAAACTATTCAAAGTTATTTTTAATCTCAATGAACCCGCAAATGATAATCCATAAAATAGGGCCAATTATTTACCTTCTTTTAAAGAAAATGAAACAGAGATACTAATTTTAATTTGTCCAAGTTAACACACCAAGTTGCAGAACCAGGTTTTGAATCCTGGCAGTTTGACTCTACAGTCCACATTCTACAAACATAGAGAAAGGAAATTATAACATAACTGAGGGGAGGGGAGAGGGAGGGGAGGCAGGTGTGTGGAGCAGCATTTTAGTTGCCGCATGAAACACCCACATCCCATATCTGAGTGACTGGTTCAAGTACCAGCTCTCTGCCTCCTACCCAACTTCCTGCTAACACACATCCTAGGAGGCATCAGGTGATGGTTCAAGTACTTGGGTCCCTTCCACCCGTGTGAGACACTCAGAATAAAATCCTGGCTCCTGTTTTCAGTCTGGGTGTTGTGGGCATTTGGAGGGTGAACTAGTGAACCACAGCATGGAAACTCTCTCTCTCTCTGCCTCTCTCCATTTCTATTTTCTATCTCTAGCTGACTTTCAAATAAAAAATGAAAATTAGAAAAAATATTAGTGAGGCTATTATAGTGGTGCAGGAGGTTAAGCCACCCCCTGTGACGACAGCATCTCATACCCATTCCAGTCCTGGCTGCTCCACTTCCAATCCAGCTTCCTGCTAAAGTGCCTGGAAAAGCAATGGAAGATTACCCAAGTGCTTGGGCTCCTGTCACCACTGTCACCAATGAGGGAGACTGAGATGAAGTTCCAGGCTCCCTGCTTTGACCTGGCCCACCCTGGCCATTGCAGCCATTTGGGGAGTGAACCAGTGTTCTCTCTCTCTTGCTCTCTGTGTGTGTGTATGTGTGTGCCCTTCTATCTCTGTAACTCTGCCTTTCAAATAAAACAATCAAATCAAAAACAAAAGCCTAGGAAAAATAATGAAGGTCTTTCTAATACATCTGAAAAACAGACTCCATGGATTGATACAATTGGCTACTCACATAAAAATATCTAATTGTACATTAACAAAGAACATAAGCAAAAATTAGAAGGCAAATCAAAAATCAAAGGAAGAAATAGCTTACATGAAAAGGTTACACAGTACTCTACAAAGTGTTCTTACAAATCAGTAAGAAAGGATCAGAACCTCAGTAGAAAAGTGGGGAAAGGATATGAACAGGCAATTCTTATTGAAGGGAAGTAGGAAAGGACTCCTGTGTGTTCACACAGAAAACCGCCTCATCTCACAAGTCATAAAACAACAAACCTGTAAACAATGACACTCTTCCGTGTGACAACTGGCAAAAATTTTAATGGTAAAATTCAAATTGAAAGTATACGAAAATATAAATTCTCATGGAATAATATTGGGACTACAAATGAATGTCATTGTTTTTCTAGAAGACAATTTGATAATATATAAGGTGATTTCTAAAATTTTATGAAAATGGAATCAAAAGATGAGTATTTTGGTGCAAGAAGTTTTTTAAATCCATACATAGCTTTTTCATAATACACATTTTCTGTGAAGTTTTTGAAGACCTATTTTATTATTAAAATCAGTTAAAATGTACATAAACGTTGACTCAGAAATTCTACTCCAAACAGTTTCTTAGAACTACTGATGGATAGATAGAAATATTTATGTATGAGTAAGTTTTATCATGGCATTATTTACACTAGAGACAAATTAAGTATACTCCTAATGTTCAACAATAAAGAATTTAATAATTGCATTTGAGGCTTCCATGTGATAAGAGATTTTGCAGCCTCTAAAAGTGGTGGAGAATTGTTACAGTGAATTTTTTAAACTGTTACACAGGCTGATCCCATTTTTGTAAATCCATGCACCACTGTGGTATGTCTGTGCCACCTGAAAAGATAAGCACAGAGGTTAATTCTGAGTGCTGGAATTTAAAATTCTTCTCTCTTCCTCTTCTTCCTCCTCCCTATGTGTATCTTCCAAATTTTCAATGAAGAAAACAGATGTTTCAGATGAAAGTGAGGGATCTTATTGTTAAATTTCACTGTGATCGAATGGAAAAAAGGGGGCTTTTATTGTTAAGTCAGTCATATCTCAGTAGTTAATCCTGACAAACCTCATGTTTACACGTGTCTCACTAAAGATATGCCACTTTTATTTCTGCCCGTTCCTTCATTTTTTCTGATTTCCTCGTGTTACCAAGTATTTCCTTTGGGCTTTCATCTCACCCTCACTTTTGGCGTCCAAGGACGTTATTATGGAGAGGATGCCAGCGTGTGTCAGCAAAATGAATCAACCAGAAGAGTTGACCTTGGATCCTTTTCCACGAGCAGCACATAAAAGGCAACCTGTGATAGGAGATTTATGGACGGGGCAGGCTGGGGATGGAGGGAAGGGAGGCCACGCACACACTCCCCTCTCTTTGCCCTGAGCCCCAGCTTTGGGGAAGCCAGGCTGGTTCTGTGCCAGTTTGTCTCTTTCACAGAAGTAGCCCTATGGCATGATGCTGTCACAAGGAAAATCAAAGCACAGTTGCTTCGTTTCAAAACGTGAGCCATGATGAAGGGTAGCGTTCAAAGAAAAAGAATGGAGTAGCAGAGAGAATTGCAAAGAGGGTAGCAGATCTTACTGAGGAATTTGGATGCTACTGTCTAGATGACAGGGTGTGCATACACATGTGTCTGTGCATACTTGCACTTGCGTGTGTGTGTGTGTGTGTGTGTGTGCATTTTATACAGAAAGCAAAACATCGGTGTAAAAGGGAAAGAGCGAAAGCCAAAAGACCAGTTTAATTGGTGGCCCAGGTTATAGAAGATGACCGACAGTGAGAACAGGGAGGGGTGAATGGCCTGAAAGATCTTCAGAGACGGAATCAGAACTGTCTTCTCCTTGACTGGCAGAAGGTGGCTACCCTTCAGTTCCCACTTCCATCCTCTATTTAAAGTATCAGTCCTAAGTGACTGACTATCATTCACTGATCCTTCCAAATTCCCAGGGGAGAGAAACTGCTTGGGCTAGCACAGGTTAGGTGTCCACCTCTGGTCCAGTCAACTATGGCCAAGATCAGGGGCACAGATCACAGATATGATTGCTGAGACCCCTGTTTGTGGGATCATTTGACCAAACTCTGTCTCCACTTCCACTATGTTCTTCATGAGAGTAGGAACCAGAATAGGCTGAACACTGTCAGCAGCATTTTATGCAATGTCTAGGACACTGCTGGCAATCAAAAACCATTTCTCAAATGGATAAATGCAGAAACAAATTAACAAATGAAGAGAATCACAGACTGGGTAGAAGACACCATTCAGTCATCCCATCCCATCCCATTCATTGCTCAGGTGTCTCATTCATCCCTGAAGCCCCAACTTCGGCAGAATTACTTAAGTGCCTTCAGTACGCCAGTGAACTTTTGTGGTCCAGCCTGAGAACCACCCGCCATTAACAAGAGTGATTTAAGTTAGGAACTATGCTACAAATTCCAAACAACAGACTTCCTACCACTCTTTGGAAACCGAATCCATTTGTAACTTGAGAAGCACCTACAGCTCACCAAGCAAGACAATCCTTGCTAGAAGGAGGCCAGAGAGGAAAGGTGTTTGTCAGAGGAAACTTGGCTTATATGTTATACTTTTTCCATCTGATTATTTTAGTATTCTTGCGTGAAATCCAATTTCCTTAAATGACCTCTGTTCATAGGAAACTATTTGTTTTAATCTGTGGGAGCTGTGGCATATTTTTAACCATCTCCGAAGGCCAGCTCCCTCTCCACTGAGCAGGCCTGATATGCAAGCAGATGTTTCATAACAGTCAGCACACATGAGCTCACCACTGGCAAGACGGTTGCACACCATCAGCCCACAGCTCTTCTCACATCTCCCCTATTATCCCACAAACCCAAGGTCAGAATTCACAGGCAAACTTGAATCCTTACCACATAACAGAAGAGCTGATGGTGAGCCCCCAATTTTGACTTATTAATACCAAGAATAACCTAATGACCAACTGGAATATATACATTACAAACAGCCAAACTAAGGAGTACAAAAACATGTGCAGTCTGGATGCCCCAAAAGGATTTAAATTATCCAAGTAAAGAGTTCCAAAGCAACTTAAGTTTTGATGGAATCAGACAATATTGGACATCATGGAGCTAGTGCAGCAACTTTATTTTATAGATGAAAATGCTAGGACCCATAGCAAGAGCATGACTTTCCCCTGTTTCACAGGGAGTGTGCTAATGGCAGAGCAGAAGGTAGAACTCTGCCTCCCGGTCCTGACCTCCAGGCAGAATACAGCCTCCATACCACCAGTGTCCTTGGACCATCCGTATCTGCAGTTCAAAACACAAGATCTTGTCAACAAGATCTTCATCCCGACTATGCCATAACCGTCTCAGAGTTTGTCACCTCCAATTTAGGCGGAGGGTTTTGTTGAGGGACAATCTCCTTTAACAAAGGAACCCAAAAAGGATTTTAAAATGTACCATGTTGATATTTCAAGTGTGAAAATCAAGGAGCACATGGGATTCTCGTCAGCTCTCCTTGAAAAGCCTAGAAAATGTCCAAAGAGGGTGAGGAAGTGACCCGAGGGGCCCTAAACATGTAGCCATGTTAATGGACCCTGGACCTTCTGAGAATCTGAACTTGTGGGGAAAATCTGAGCTTTCTAAAAAGTCTTGCTGCAACTCAGAGCCCCTCAGGTTTATGAGCAGTATTTGTTGTGTGCCATCTTTAACTTGAACTTGGAGTCTTTATAGCAGCATTAGACTCAGGAGCAGAAGACCCTAATGCCTTCTTAGAAATGTTCACCAACTAGTAGAGGAACAATGAGGAAACATCTGGAGAACACCAAGTGCATGTTATAGTCTTGCATGGAATAGATATTCACAAAGGGCTTAGGATGGGCCAGGATGGACATCCTGAACACAGCAAAAGAATGGAAAGATAACAGCAAGGATCAGATCAAACAGGGCTGCATGTGCCATCAGATGCACTTAGGTTTTATTTTAAAGGTGATGAGAGGGCCCAGCGGATTAAGCCACTGCCTGCATCTGCAATATGTCCTAGCTGCTCCACTTCTGATGCAGTTCCATGCTTGTGCTCCTGGGAAAGCCACAGGAGATGGCCCAGGTCCTTGGGTCCCTCCACCTGCATGGGAGACCCAGATAAAGCTCCTGGCTCCTGACTTCAGCCTGGCCCCAGCCCCAGCAATTGCAGCCATTTGGGGAGTGAACCAATAGATGCAAGATCTCTCTCTCTCTCTCTCTCTCTCTAACTCTGCCTTTCAAATAAAGAAATCTTAAAAAATAAAGGGGGGGCAGTACCATGGCTCACTAGGTTAATCCTCCACCTGTGGCACCAGCAACCCATATGGGCACCAGTTCTAGTCCTGGTTGCTCCTCTTCCAGTCCAGCTCTCTGCTGTGGCCCAGGAGGGCAGTGGAGGATGGCCCAAGTGCTTGGGCCCTGCACCCACATGGGAGACCAGGAGAAGCACCTGGTTCCTGGCTTCAGATCGGCATAGTTCCAGCCATTGTGGCCATTTGGGGAGTGAACCAACGGAAGGAAGACCTTTCTCTCTGTCTCTTTCTCTCTCTCTCTCTCTCTCTCTCACTGTCTGTAACTCTACCTGTCAGATAAATAAATAAAAATCTTAAAAAAATAAAAATAAAAAAGGTGATGGGAGCCATTAAAAAATTTTGAGATGGAAAGTGAAGTCACCAGACTTGTGTTCTGGAAAAATCTCTTGAAAGCTGCATCAAGAGTTGACAGATAGTAGCAAAGCGCTACTTAAATCATGTGATACTATCTACAGGTCATTCAAGAAACTATCCGCACTTTTAGTCTTTATCCAGGATAATGAAATCAAAAGAGGATGTGTCACCGAAGCAAGCAGGGCTAGGTCTGAATAGCCCTCAACCACCTCCAGCCGAGTGGTCTTGGGCAAGAAACAGGAGTAGTCTGGGGCCTTATTTTGCTCTCTGTGCTGTGACAACAATGGTACTTTGCTCACAGGGCTTTGATAAGAAGATGATGGGCCTGGATATCTTTAATGGTCCTTGCAATCTTGTCAGATACAGCCAGGTCACAGTGGCATTTTCAGGCCCCGGAGGAAACCCAGCTAGCATCCTATTAAGTCACCACTGTAAAAGAGACAAGGCTGCATGTAATTCTGCAACTTAACCATAGTGTTGTGTTGGTGATGTGTGAAAATGACTGGCATTCATACTTTGTAAAAAAGGAAGCCGAAGTAAACTGAAGTCAAAGAGAACTCTTGGATCTGAATCAAACTGCCAGAAAACAATATTGTGGAGAATTAAATTGGGTTGCAAAGACCAGTGTTATGAAGTGAGAGCTCCAATCATCCTAGCAACCTTTTAACCAAACACTGGTGCAGATTTGCTGGCATATATGACACTGAGAACATCTGGCCTTCCTATTATCCTCTCCCAAGCGAAAAATGATGTCGTGTAAACCAATCTTTAGGCCAATTATATGGTCTAAGTGTTATGGTGTTTATGTTGGCGCCTCTGGCTCCAGGTTTTAAGGACTTAATTTGTAGCCACACCCCTCTTATGGAAACTGTGTGTCTTGCTGTAAATGACACCAGGGATGTGTTTGTGCTGAGTTTGCACCTTTTTTAGAAATATAAATATGTGGAATGCATCTTCAATCCACTGTGTGTGCAAAGCACCGTGGGAGGTCCTCTAGGAAATAAGTTGCTGTTCTGTGGCATTGAGAGTGGAGAAGGGTACAAGAGGCAGGCTCTGGAGAATGCTTTGGTCGCATCCTATGTTATGCTTTTCATTGTTGTTGTTTAAAGGTTGATTTTTTTAAGAGTTGCAGAGCGAGGAGGGAAACAGAGAAAGAAAGATCTTTCAATTGTTGATTCATTCCCTAAATGACCACAACGGCTAGGGCTGAGCCAGGCCAAAACCAGGAGTTTGGAACTCCATCCGGGTCTCCCACATAGATGCAGGGACCCAAGCACTTGAGCCATCCTCCGCTGCTTTCCCAGGTGCATTAACAGGGAGCTGTGTTGGAAGCACAGCACCGGGACTCAAAGCAGCACCCATAGGGGGCGCTGCCACAGATGGCAGCTTAACTCTGCACCACACATCAGCCCCCAATGTTAAGGGTTTTTTTTTCCCTAGTGACTAAGCTTACTGTAGAAGTCAGGTGTGTAGCACAGACACTCTAGTCTGCCGCTCACTCGGAGGGTGTTCAACTACTCAACTAGGAGTGGCAACACCTGATACCATATCCAAGTGACCTTTCCACCATAGACGAGGCCATCACAGCATCATAGCCTCTGTGTCTCTGACTACAGAGAAGCAGCATTGAACTCCATGGCATCTGCCAAACACCATGTGCCAGGCCCTGTTCCACACCTTCCCCAACAATGACTGACTGAACTCCATGATGCCTGTGAGTGGCAGGTGGTGGTGATTCCCATCCCATAGCACACAGTGGGGTGGCCAGTGTGGGGGCAAGGCAGAGGCTATGAGCTGGCCCCTTCACATCTGGTCTGCTTACTAGTTCTGGTCTGAACTAGGCTTGAATATACTGCGGTCCATGGTGAACTGCCCAGTACTCTGAAGCAGGAAACTTACGTCCGGACCCCTGGGGTGTTACTGGCTAATGAAAGTAGGGCTCACTGCCTCTCCCCCAGACCAGTCCCTTCTGCCCTCTTCCATTCCATCTTCAGCTGGCACGTGTGAGAGGTCATCTTTTATCCTGTGGATCCTTTCAGACCCTTTCAGAAACACTTGAGAATCCCCATATGGATTATAAATGGAGTTACAGGTAGAAAAGGGCTGGGAACTTCTGACTTTGGGTAAAACAGCCTCTGGGAAAAGTAGTAGAGTCACAATTGCACAAAACACGTCAATGGGCTTCTCGGTTAAATAGCCTCCTCTCTTGTCCCAGCCCAGTGGCCAACTTGAAAGGAGCGCTGAAGCCAGGTGGGAACCAAACCCAAGCACCAGCAGCTCTTTCCCCAGGCTCAGAATTTCCCTTCTTTGAAGGAAATGAATGTCTGGAGACTCTTGTCTGACAGCCTGGCTAGGAAGGAAGGACAGAATAGGTGGTACAGTAAATCCTGATTCTGCGTCGTCATTATAGGAATTTATCACAGACAGTAACCATCAGGGCTTCCCATCTTGAAGGAAAGAGCTTTATCCAGAGTCAGAAGTAAGCTATAACCAGAGCTTACATGTATAAAGCTATAAAAGAGGGCTCCCTGGACAACGAGGAATTCACAGTACTGGGTTGCAAAATCAACAGAACACCGAAAAGCTTGAACATGAGCTGGGTGTTCTATCCAGGCAGTGAGATAATGGCGACACTTCTGCAGTTAGTGGACCCCATAGCCAGGTTAGGTCTTGGTTAAATCTCCCAAAATGTAAGGTCAGAGGAAATGGGGTACTGGCATCTCAACGTGGCATCGTAATCCCTAAGCTAAGCCCAGTCAAGATTCTCTAATGCTGTCTTTGCAAATGAATTTTCAGTTCATGGCTAATGTTGCCCAAACCCCTACTACCCCCAAGTGGCTTTAAACAACTCTGTTTTGTGTGACCAAGAGTCTCCCTCATGCAGAGTACCCCCATGAGGCTCTGAGTTATGGAGCAGCAAAGTACAGAAGAAGACCACTCCCTTCCAGAAGTTTCCCATCTGGTCAGGGAGATAAGACATTGACAGAACAGTCGTAGCGTGCAGGCTGCGATGTGCAGTGTGGCTTATAACTAGAGATGAACCCCAAGCCACAAAGGGTGAGTACAGGCTGGAGGTTTCTTTCTTCCCCAGAGCTAACTGTCCCTTAAATTCCACACTCTCCCCTTCTGCTTCCCCCTTCAAGTTTTCCCCAAATGGCCTGGAAAGGGAAACTCTAGGCTCTCTGGATGTATCTGACTCAGGATGAGCGCCTGTCCTGGAGGGTAGGAACTGTCCCACACTGCAGCCCCAGGCCACGCAGCTAGAAATCCCAGGGATGAGATCAAAATGAGCAAGGGGAGAGAGGGGAAGGGCAGCCTCACTGAGGGAGGGATTTTGCAGACAACAAGGACACACAATAGAGAGAGCACTAAGACGCTGCACAGGCCTGGGAACCCAGGGAGACCAGGAGCCCATGAAGGTGGCCCCCACTAGGGTGGAGGCCATGAGCATGGCCACTGTCTGCCCAGGTATGGGCGAGGGTTCTTATGGGAAAAGTAAAGGGTGCTCACTCTCCAAAAGGCAAACATGCACAGTGGGAGAACACCAATGCTGCCCTCCCTTGCAGAGAAGTTAGGCGTTTTGAAGCCACAGAGGGCATGCTTATGACTCCAGCAAGCCTAAGACAACACCACAGGTAACACAGGGCTGCTTGGGGCTGGCTTCAGACTCTGCACTTTGAAGAAGCTACTGTCGGGTCCCAGATGTCTACTCTGCTTCGTCCGGTTGAGTCCCCAGCAAGGGTGAGAGATGAGTTCAGGATACAGGACTGCTTAGTGGTAAAATGCCCCCAGGCTGTATTTCTTAATAACTTAAGGGCACCCGGACAGACTCAGCACACCTGGAAGAAGAGGACTCCTGCAACCAGAGCAAGGGCGGGGCAAATTGCTTATGGAAGAGCTTTGGGGAGGGCAAGGGTCAGGAAGGGGAACCTGTATTTCTGTGTATCTTGTGTCTCTTCCTCATCAGCTGCCTCTTGAATGCACTACCCAGTACCAGTGGCTCATGGGAGGATTCTCACTCTTGCATTGCAATAGAAAAATGCATGCCCTTCACCTTCTGCTGCCTCCAGGAGTGCCACTGAGCTAGGTGCCTTTTGTTTGGCAACTTGGGATCCCTCCTTTAGAAAGCAGCAGTAAGAGCAGAGGTCCTGGGAGAGGGTGGGCCCTACCTTCTCTGAGCTTCAGTTTGCTCATCTCTGCAATGGCTCTAAGGCCCAGCTCACACCACACTCCCCAGCTGCCTGTTGTAAGGCCCCAGCTCACGTCTCCTGCTCTGATTCTCTTCTAGGGGCGCTGCATCAACTTCACCAGGGTCAAGAACAACCAGCCAGCCAAGTATCCCCTCAACAACGCCTACCACACCACCTCACCGCCTCCTGCCCCCATCTATACCCCCCCACCCCCTGCTCCCCACTGCCCTCCCCCACCCCCCAGCGCCCCAACCCCTCCAATCCCCTCCCCACCTTCTACCCTTCCCCCTCCTCCTCAAGCCCCCCCTCCCAACAGGGCACCGCCCCCCTCCCGACCCCCTCCAAGGCCTTCTGTCTAAACCCAAGCCCTGGGCTCTGGGCTCTCTCAGAAACTCCGGGGAGGAGGCCCCTCTGTGGCGTTAAAACAGTCTTTCCAGGTGGAGGTGATGAGTGGTGATGGAGCCCACCGAGTTCACACTTTCTAAATTGGTTGGCAATGCCAGGACACCGACAATCGTCATCAGTGGAAAGAAAAGAAATTTTGATTTGCCTGAAAACAAAGGATGAGGCAAACACAGTCACATTTACTGCCGGCCAGCCATCACCTCTAGAAGGTTCCAGAGGCAGTGAAACTGCCAAATGCTCCCAGTGGGATTGTGTCTCATGGAGACCTGGAGACAAAAGCCTTTCTCGGAGGGTGAAATACAGAGTCGGATAAGAAATAACATTGCTGGGTCCCTCGACAAGGCCTTCCCTCCCCCATTCCACCTCCCGCGCCGAGAAACCCCTACCCTGCGTGCCACCCCGGAAGGTGGAGACCTGTGCCTACCACTTTGGGAAAGCTTGGGGACGCCAGTGTGGCAGGAAACTCCACATCAGACAGGAACCCCGAAGGCTGTTCTCCTGCGATGTGCAGGTGAATAAGAACAAATGCCTTGTTGGCCTCTCCCCTTCTCCCCGTTTCCACACGAAGAAGGGAGTGGGTGTTTGCTGATGGAAAAGGTATGTTGCCATGTTGACGTGTAAGTGAAATCAGTTGTGTGCCTTGGCAGGGGGGGGTGTTGGTGGGAGCATCAGACAGTTTCTAAAACCCACAGGCCATCAGGTGCCAGAGGTGGCTGGCTTTGACCAGACTTGGTCCCCTCACTCCACAGACAGTGCATTGTTGAAGGGCAACCTGTTCATGCTTCATGCTAAAAACCAAGGTTTGGCTTCAAAAGTGATTGAGACAAACACATGAGTTCATCTTCTCAAACTAGCACCACTAGCACCCACCACACGATATCACTGATTTTGTGTTCTTTCTGGATAAAGTTGTGCACCAGAAACTTCTAGGTAGAGCTGAGAGGTAACATAATAAGTGAAGTATCCCCAGGTTCTTTGACTAACCCCAAAAGAGGCACGCGTGTGGATACAAATATATGTCTCCTTTGCTTCTCAACATGCAGATAGTATTAGCTGTTAGCCCAGGGGAAATACACCATATGCACAACACAGAAACGCTCCCAAATGCCCACCATGCTAGGACCCCAGCCCATTCCTCCAAGTCTCTCTGAGTCTGTTTAATCAGAAGCCTTGTGAGCACTCACTAAACCTTGGGCTTCATCACCAGAGGTCATTGTCTAGGGTCTCTTACACCAGCCTGTTCAAAAGCATCTCCCCCTCCAGCTTTCCACATGTCCTGAAACTCCTGTCCCAAACCCCTGAAATTCAAAGTCTTCTGGGAGCAAAGCAGGAGATAAGACATAAACTTAGTGCTTTGGGCTTTGACCTGCCAAGATCCCTCCAAAGCCCATCACGTCAGCCTCGCTCTCATTCTCAGCTAAGAAGGGAACTTGAGGGCCTGGGGCGCATGCCCTTACCACCGACTCTTGTGCCCATGGCAGACATGGCAATCTGTCACAGTACTGCTTCCCATGAAGTTGAACCATTTCTTCAAAACCCTTCTCAGATGACAACTCCCAAGAGCCACTGCTTATCCATCAGAATTGAGAAAGATGGACCCTGTTTGCCATCCCTACCTTAGAAAACAAAAGCAAATCATTGGCCCCAGGGCAGTGGGGAAGCCCAAGGTCATAAAAGGAACAGCCAGGGAAAAACAGAGCTGGGGAGAGTGCCGCACTGGGGGACCATGGGCACCAAATCTGCAGTGCCAACACCAAACCGACACTTCCCCATGTGTCCCTTACCTTCTTCCGTGGCTGCCGCTTCAAAGAATCTCCCAGCCTTCTACGGCGCTAAAATCAGAGATGCTCTTCAGGACTTAGGAAAGCAACCTCCCTCCCCCTCATCCAGCCCTACTGCATTGTCTATTTTTAGAGCACTAGGCTGCTTCTTTAGCTTAGCCCCTGTGGAGCAGGGGCCAGTGTGTCTCAGCCACCAGCGGGGACACTGCTGGGCCCCAGCAAACTATTCCCTGGAGAATGGGTTCCCCAGGCTCATGGCATCGAGACGTCAAGCCCATGGCAACTGTTTTGACTGCTGGCAGTCCAAAACAGTCCTCCCCACACCCCGGCCGCGTGACTGGGCGGCCCTTGCAAAGCCCAAGCCCGGATGCTGACACGGCTTGGCACCAGGTGGCGGGCACTGTGCAACACCCACGGCCTCAACAGCCCATCATTCGGATGCCCTGTGCAGTTTCCAGGATGCTGTGCTGGTGAAGCGTTCTCACTAAATATTCATGTATGATGATCTTTAAAAGGATTAGCAGGGTTTGTCCTTCAAACTGACTCTTAGTGTCACCCCTAGTCATGCAGAATCAATCCTAAGAAGGAGGAGCTTCTCATTGTATGAACATGGTCATATTTTCAGAGCAGGCTACTACAGGCAAGAAAATTCTTAGGCTGGTTGACAAAATCTATCGCTTGTGTCATTCCCTGTAAGAGGCAGGAGATATACGACTGTGATTGGGAAACTGCACAAAGTTAATTTTCAACCCCCATGTTATCATCCTTATAAAGTTTTTTTTATTAAAAGCCAAATTTTTGTTGTATATATTCGTATTCCATGTGTTAGATGGAAGCATTTCTTATCCAGTGTGAATAAAAAGAACAGTTGTAGTAAATTATTATAAAGCCAATGATATTTCATGGCAGGTTATTCTACCAAGCTGTGCTTGTTGGTTCTTCCCATGATTGTATTGCTTTTATAAATGTATAAATAGTTACCGAAACGACGAGACCCTTGTTTGCACAGCATTAACAAGAACCTTGATCAACATTGCTGTCCCCTCTGTTGACAGCCAGTTCACAGCTTCTTGCCTGGAGCTTGGTACACACTCCTGCAAAGACACAAGGTCACTCCTTTACCAAGGTCAAGAGCAGAACTGGTGGATATATTCACTTATAGTCTTGGATATCTGGCCATAGGTAACTTCATTGGAAGTATCATGAGAATACTGATATTTTTTCATGAGAATATGATATGTTTAGTGTCACTGGCACTACAGTCCAAATACTATGTCAAATGGGGGAAATAAATGATGAAAGGACTAGAGAAGACTGGTATTTACGAGATGGTGAGCAGCAGCTTCAGCCCAGTGCCAACTCAATAAAAAGAAATTAATGCTGTGTAAAATGGGTTGAATTAGTTTGCAAACTATGTAAAGATGTATGCAGTGAAAAGCCTGTTAATGCACACCCGGTGGCAATGGGTATTCTAGCCAATCGCCTTTTCTAGTTATCTGAGCTCTACTATATTATCATACCTGGGTAACCAATTTTTTTAAATTAGAGTATGATTTTTTTGAATACACTTAACGTGAAACTCTAACTCTTTCTTCTTTCTGGGAAAATTCAAAGATGGTTACGGCTCTCCAGTGCCTCTGAGTTGTTGTTACGAGAGAACAGTTATCGCTGTGCCGGGCTGTAGGAGACTGGGCTGAACCTGTACAGTGGCAAACCCTGCAAGTTGCTTTTTTTAAAAAAATAATAAATTCCTAAAATGAATGCTTTTGCTGGTTATTTGTGTCTGTCGTAAACAATAAAGTGCACATTGTTCACACACTTAACATCCTGATCTCGTGATCATGGCTATGGTCCTGTGCATTAAATTACATTTCTCAAATCATCCCACGCCCTCCATCCAGCACTTGCCTGTCGGTAACTGCCACTTCTCCCTTAGCTTTCTGACATTCAAACTCTTCTTTATTTCTGTTAACAATTTAAAACAGTAATTCCTGCTTAATGAAGAGGAAAAGAGAAAGTGAAGACAGAAACACAGCAAACCGCCCTGGAGCAGTGAGGTTTGTTTGGCTGCCACAGCAGAAAGGTCACTGACTGATTTAACTCACAGAACAGTCCAGAGGTTCAAGCTGCCTACAAGTTCAGGCAACGCTACAGCCAGAGCCACAATTAATACCCTTCTATCTGTATTTGTATTGCTTCTTCAGGTCAGGTCCAAGTCGCTTTACCCCTCTCAGCTGCTTCAATTCAGCTCCTCTGTTTAAATGGTTTGTAGGTAGAGGAGCAGCTCTTAATAGTTCCCAAATGTATATCTTTAAAAGGCCTCATTAAGCCTTGAATTTCTAACTGGAATAAAATTATCTGTAAACAAAGTCGTGCCACAATTTTTTCCCCAAGTTTCCACTAGAATTCACTTTTTACCAACTTTGGGTACATGCCCATTTTAAAATTAGGTCCTTAACAAATGATTTTAAGATACCCAGCTAGCAATTTGAAAAGAAAAAGAAAAGCTGGACTCCCACATCACTCCTGACACCTAAATTAATTCCACCTGTATTTAATTTCAGTGTAACAAAACCAGGAAAGTACTAGATGTGGAAAAAATGTTTTCCATATGACATAAGGAATTTTTAGATCCTATGTATCACTTGTGTGACCCATCCATTTTCTCATTTAGTCCTTCAACTATCCAGAGTAGTGCACCAATGTATTAAGTTGAATAAACAAAGGAACTATTATTGACAAGAATGAACCACTCATTTATCAGGTCTTGACTGTGAAGATGAACTTGAGATCTGCAATCATTCATCACTGAATCTCATTTTCTGTCTTAAGACAATTCTGTGTTTCATGGAGTGTCACTTAGGTATTAAACCATCATAATGACATTTTGTCCATCTAAATACATTGCAGACAAAGTCAATGTCATTTACCATTTCTAGACATCCATTACAAGCAGTTGGAATTGGCCTATGCAAAACAGATGGTTTTTATTCAGATTATAATTGCATTGTAATTTTGTTCTGACTATAACTGTACTATATTTGTTGGAACCACCACACCCCCATCCTGAAGTTACCATGTCTAAATAAACTAGAAACTTTATAATTCCACTAGATATAATCTTGAATTCCTCTCTCTCTTCCTCAGTGTCCCAATGTCTGCTAAGTTTTATAGATTCTTCCTTCTGTATTGAAATTGTGATATTTTATTTTAATTATTATAGTCTGAAATTGTGCTATATTTTTATTTAGTTGTGTCATTTCACAGTGTACTTAAAGCAACAGCAGCACTTAACCACATTTTGTGTGAGTCACTAGAGAACTCAAAGCAAAACTCTGTTAAAAAAGATAACCAATTGCGCACATTCAGTACTTTAGCTGGCATCTTTAAATATGTCTCGTAAACATTAAAGTGAATGCAAGGTCATAAAAAACTTTTTCCTTGATATAGTGAAGTACTTCGTGTTCTTGCAAACAGTTTCAAAATTACAAGACATGTCGGTTGTAAGTGCTAGAGGGAAGAACACAGTTCACTTTCTTGTGATGGGGAAGTCACAAGGCAAGAGACCTATCAACCACCAATGACCAGCCCCTTCTGAAGAAAGCCTGCTGGCTGGCGCTGCGGCTCACTAGGCTAATCCTCTGCCTGTGGTGCCGGCACACCAGGTTCTAGTCCTAGTCGGGTCGCTGGGTTCTGTCCCGGTTGCCCCTCTTCCAGTCCAGCTCTCTGTTGTGGCCCAGGAGGGCAGCAGAAGATGGCCCAAGTCCTTGGGCCCTGCACCCACATGGGAGACCAGGGGAAGCTCCTGGCTTCGGATCAGCACGGTGCGCCAGCCGCAGCGGCCATTGGAGGGTGAACCAACAGTAAAGGTAAAGGAAGACCTTTCTGTCTCTCTCTCACTGTCCACTCTGCCTGTCAAAAAAAAAAAAAAAAAGCCTATGAAGTCCCTCTCACGTTATTTTTTTTTAAATGTTTGTTTGAAAGGCAAAGTTACAGAGACAGAGTAAGATCCTCCATCCAACGGTTCACTCCCCAAATGGCCACAACAGCCAGAGCTGGGTGGACCCAAAGCCAGGAGCCAGGAGCTTCTTCCAGGTCTCCCACATGGGTGCAGGGTCCCAAGTACTAGAGCCATCTTCCAGTGCTTTCCCAGGTGCATTACCAGGGAGCTGAATTGGAAGTGGAGCAGCTGGGACCCAAACCAGTGCCTTATGGGATGCCAGCGCCATACGCAGTGGCTTTACCCACTATGCCACAGTGCCAGCCCCTACACTATCTTTAAATACAAGTACTTTGTCGTTCTTGTCCCTGTGAATCCCACCCTGATTTTGCAGGATATCTGCTCATGTTTTTCCTTTGTTTTACCCTTAACACTGTCTACAGGACACCTATAAATTCTGTAAAAGGCTGGATTGAAATTAATGATAGGGGCCGGTGCTGTGGCGTAGCTGGTAAAGCTGCTGCCTGCAGTGCTGGCATCCCATATGGGTGCCAATTCAAGACCCAGCTGTTCCATTTCTGATCCAGCTCTCTGTTATGGCCTGGGAAAGCAGTGAAAGATGGCCCAAACCCTCAGGTTCCTGCACCTGCGTGGGAGACCCAGAAGAATCTCCTGGCTTCAGATTGGTGCAGCTCCAGCTGTTGTGGCCATCTGGGGAGTGAACCAGCGGATGGAAGACCTCTCTATCTCTCTGCCTCTGCCTCTGTAACTCTGAATTTCAAATAAATAAATAAAATAAAAATAAATAAATAAATAGAAAGAGGGGCCGGAGCTGTGGCACAGCAGGTTAATGCCCTGGCCTGAAGTGCCAGCATCCCATATGGGCACTGGTTGGAGACCCAGCTGCTCCACTTCTGATCCAGCTCTCTGCTATGGTCTGGGAAAGCAGTAGAAGATGACCCAAGTCCTTGGGCCCCTGTACCCATGTGGGAGACCCGGAGGAAGCTCCTGGCTCCTGGCTTTGGATTGGTGCAGCTCTGGCCATTGCAGCCGACTGGGGAGTGAACCAGCAGATGGAAGACCTCTCTCTCTCTCTCTCTCCTCTCTCTGTGTAACTCTTTCAAATAAATAAATAAATCTTAAGGAAGGGAGGGAGGTGAGGAGGGAGGGAGGGAGGGAGGAAGGAAGGGAAGGAGGAAGAAGGAGGGAGAAAGAAAATGATCATTTGTGTTTCAACCAAGTTGTCATGGAAATAAACATTCCATGAAAATCCAGCCAGTGATTCATAGATAACATGAAAGAGAAGTATTCAAATCCATTTGAAATTGTAGGGATGGATCAGCATGGTGCTAGCTGGGGTAGACCCTGCTCAGTCCCCCTTTTTCGAAATGGTTAGTCTTAGGCTACCGGTCATCTCTCCAGCAAAAAAAAAAAAAAAAAAAAAAAAGATTTCTATCCTACTTCCAACAAGCGTGTATTTGCTATAGATAATCCTCTCGAATGTCACACCCGAGATTGTCTTCTCACCCCGAGCAGCACTGCATGTAATGAGAATTCCGTGCCCACTGCCAGTGTCTTAATTCTGTCTGCCCCAATGATATAATCACTGCCAGAGATAAGACCTACACAGCTCCAGGAGAATTTGATTCTGCCTCCTACACTTGACAGACATTTTCACTGGCCAATCAAAGCTACTGAAACAAAGGCTCACTCTTTTTTTTTTTTTTTTAGTTCTTATGTATTTATTTTCATTTTTATTTGAAAGGCAGATAGAGATAGAAAGACAGAGGGAGAGATCTACTTGTTCACTCCCCAAATGCAAAGTATCACTTTTTTTTTTTTTTTTTTTTGCTATTTTCACTGCTTATAATCTGGGAATGAATGAACAGGAGTGAATTTTCATTATTTTTAAATGCTATGAGTGGTCCTAGGCAATGAAGAATTACACAAAATTGAAAGTACAGTTTGTTATAGGATGCTTCCTAAATAATTTCAATTTATGCAAGGTACCTCCCAAATAATACATTAGCAACAGAGTAAGAATGAAAGGTTCACTCTTAACAAGCCCTGGCCATGCCCCCTGTTACTTGCTGTTCCTGTTTGGTTCTCACAGCACTCTAATGTTTAGTTCAGCATTTTTTTATAGACTTCCAACGTGTGCTATTAGAAAATTCTTTTTTTGTTGTGGTTTTTTAAAAATATTTATTTATTTATTTGAAGAGTTACAGAGAGGCAGAGAGAGAGAAGGAGGAAGTCTTCCATCTGTTGGTTCACTCCCCAGATGCCCACAATGGCCAGAGCTGCGCTGATCCAAAGCCAGGAGCCAGGAGCTTTTTCTGGGTCTCCCATGCGAGTGCAGGAGCCCAAGCACTTGGGCCATCTTCCACTGCTTTCCCAGGCCATAGCAGAGAGCTGGATTGGAAGTGGAGCAGCTGGGACTGGAACCAGCACCTATAAGTGATGTAGGCGGTGGCTTTACCCACTATGCCACAGTGAACCAACAGCAACCTTTCTCTCTGTCTCTCTCTCTCACTGTGTGTGCGGGTGCTCCATAGGCTAATCCTCCACCTAGCGGCGTCGGCACACCGGGTTCTAGTTCCGGTTGGGACGTGGATTCTGTCCCGGTTGCCCCTCTTCCAGGCCAGCTCTCTGCTGTGGCCAGGGAGTGCAGTGGAGGATGCCCAAGTCCTTGGGCCCTGCACCCCATGGGAGACCAGGAGAAGCACCTGGCTCCTGCCTTCGGATCAGCACGGTGCGCCAGCCGCAGCGTGCCGGCCGCGGCGGCCATTGGAGGGTGAACAAACGGCAAAGGAAGACCTTTCTCTCTGTCTCTCTCTCTCACTATCCACTCTGCCTGTCAAAAAAATTTTTTTTCTTTATAAAGTTAGGAATAGGAAAAAAAAATTCCTGTTAAAAGCTACAGAAAACTTTCTACTTAATGTTGAAATATTAAAAGTATTTCTTTTATAATCAAAACAAGAAAAGAATTTCAACTATCATTATTTCCACTTTGGTCTTATCCAGTGCAGTAAGACAAGCTTTAAAAGTAATTATAAAAATCAGGAAGAAAATCTTGCCAATCGGACAGGTCTCATCTCCCAGGAAAGAGAAAAAGAAAACAGTAGTAAAGGCAGAAGTGGAAGAGCAGGAAGAAGTTGTCTTCTCAACAACTGAGGCAAAAATAAGGAGAAAAAAGAGAAAGGGTCCTCCCAACAAGGTCATGTAGCAGAAAGCATATTGGTAGTGCCTCTCCATTAACAATTTTATGCATATGGTGCCTGTCACCCAGTAGTTAATCAATCTGTGTTTGTTGAGTGAATAAACATGTATAAGTGAAGACTCCTTATATATCCAAATGTTTTAGCAAATCAACAATTGGTTCAGAAGCCGTATCTGGAACAATGTTTTCTCTCAAGAACCAGAGGTAATAAATTTTCATTTCCCCATTGCTTTTGAGCAAATATTCAAAGCAGGAACATTCACTGGGTGGTACTGAATGAATTTCTCTGAAAATTCTTTAACTTTGTCAACTCAGTGGATTATTTTCCTGTGCATACACATTCTTCCAAATTCTCTGTCAACTGAGGTCAAGTCCTTTTGCATTTGGCTTGTGAAGATAAATACAAGTACATGCCGGGAACTTAGAGTAAATGCCAGAAGGCAAATCAGCACCAGCACTGGCAGTCCCCAGAAGAACCAACTCCAGTTTGCCTTGTTTGTTTATCAAATGCCCTGACACGGAGCCAGATCCCCTGCCTTTCTATGAATGTATACAGCAGGATGCAATGCTTGTGCCATGGCTCACTGAGGAAATAACAAGGATCCAGAATGAAAAGTTGAGCTATCGTGACACCTACTGATGCATCCGTAAACGAAGCTGTTTATTTGTAACTCATGTTCTGATAGTTTGCACCTGCGTGGAAGGGCTTTGCTCAGACTACAAGAAAAAGCTCTCTTCTCCACTTGCTGAACCTGTCGGACATTAAGTCCAGCCTCAACTACTGCTAATGTTGTTCTTTCCAGTCCGTTACAGAAACCAACTTTTTTTTTCTTTTTAATTGCTAGACTACAACAGTTTTAGGTTTACAGAAAAAGTGAGGGGATGAGGTAGAGTCACCCTATATTCTCTCTCTCCCTCACACAGTTTTCCTATTATTAGTGTGGTGCGTTTTTACAATTGATGAATCAAAACTGACACATTTTTATCTATTAAAGCCTCTAGTTGACCCCAGGGATAACTCTTTGTTTGGTACTGTACTGGAGGATTGGACACATGCATGTGAATCCATCATGTATCCTACAGAGTACTTCTACCACCCTAAAATTCCTGGCACTTCCCTTCTTCATCTCTCCTGGCTCCTCCTCCTCCTCCCCCTGAAGGAACCCCTAGGTTTGTTTTGTTTTGTTTTGTTTTGTTTTGTTTTGTTTACTGCCTCCATAGGTTGCCTTTTCCAGAACACCACATAGCTGGAACACAGTATGCAGAATGTCAATGATTTCTTTCATTTAGCTATATGCATATCAGTTTGCTCAGGTATTTCCTTTGCTTAATAGCCCACTTCTTTTCTATTGCTGAATATTTCATTGTCTGGCTATAACACAAAATGTTTATTCAGTCACTTGCATGGGACACTGGAGCTCACTTTCTGACTGATGTGAACAGCCCAAAGTGAGGAGTCCCTGGGAGTGGTTTTGTGTTTTCAGTAGGTAATTTTTTTAAAAAAATTATTTATTTATTTGAAGGTCAGAGTTATACAGAGAGAGGAGAAGTAGAGAGAGAGAGAGAGAGAGAGAGAGAGAGAGAGGTCTTCCATCCACTAGTTCACTCCCCAGTTGGCTGCAACAGCCGCAGATGAGCTAATCCAAAACCAGGAGTCAGTAGCTTCTTCCAGGTCTCTCATGAGGGTGCAGGAGCCCAAGGACTTGGGCCATCTTTCACTGCTTTCCCAGGCCATAGCAGAGAGCTGGATTGGAAGTGGAGCAGCCGAGACTTGAACTGATGCCTATATGGGATGCCAGCACCGCAGGCGGCGGCTTTACCTGTTATGCCACAGCACCAGCCCCCTCAGTAGGTATTCTAAGGTTTTTAAATATGTTTATGAGATGTGGGTGGTGGGAGACATCCTGCTGCAGGGTATGGAGGGATCCAGGGGTCTCTAGATAGATTTATTCCAAGTTCTTGTCTCAGTCCAAGAAATGAATTCAAACCAGAGACTTAGGTAAGGGGTAAGTAAGGAAGCAGAATTTATTGAAAGAGATGGATGGAGATAGCACACATTCAAGTGAGCACAGGTGGCTCACAGGAGTGCTAGTGCTGCTCCTGCCACTGCCGCTACACCCACCAAAGCTCAGGCTGCCCCTCTGAGGGGTAGGGGGTGGTGTCTTAATTGAGCATACAAGTGGAGCAGAGTTTTGGTGGGGCTTCAGTGTGCATGGTGATCCCTGGAAGGTTTCACAGCATTGTCACATGGCACTCAGCACACTTGTGGTCATGTTGGCACCTAATGCATGACAGAGTGAGCACTGGAAAGTGGAGGTGCCAAGCCTGTAGTCATGTTGGATTGCACAGAAGGGGATTGGAGGGGTGGGGGGTACTGGCCTAGGGCTGCAGCGGGAAGACTGCTGGAGCTCCCTCAGCTCCCTTGTTCACTAACTAGCTCCCGTCCCTAGCCCATTATCAACCAGTTTTCCTAGCACTAGGACAAAACTCCCTTCAACACTTTGTCTTCTAGTCATGTTTTGTGTGTACCCATTTGAACATGTTGAAATGATACTATAAATACAATTTTCTATCTTGTGCTTTTCAGTTAACATATAAAAATTTTGAGCAGACAGTATGGTATTTTGCCCTGATCCTCTCTTCAAGGTTCATTCCCACCCCCCAACTACTGGGAATGGCAGCTACTGGCAACTCACAAGCTCACAACTCCATCCCTTACCTCTTGACTTGCTCTTGGCCTTGGCCAAGGTTATGCCCTCTCCCAGGCTCATCCCATGGCCAGTGACTGGCTCATGCTTAATACAGAGGCCCGGCTCCCTTGCCTAAATTGAGGAATATTCAGAAGGGCCATGCCTGCTCTAGAGATCACCATAGGATGAGTAGGGAGACAGTAATAATTGTGTTTCCAGTCAGCTTCTCTGCCCAATCCTTCCTTCTTTAATTCTAATGTCATGAGAACAACGCCCCAATAACGTGCACCAACTCTGTGTCTATTTTGAAGGAGGCAAGGCCATTGTTACCAGAAATATTCTTAGGAGGCAGACTCTAGCATTGAGTTCTAGTTCACTTACAGCAATCACTCGGGCAACGTGGACCCTATCACCAGTGGTAGGAGAGGGATGGAGAGTCCATGGTGGCAAGTGGATCTGAGCAACACAAAGAGTGGACCATGCTGCTCCACCCAGAGTGTCTCTTGCAGTCTAACCCACCCATGTCCAAACTGCTAGGAACATCAGCTGCTCATGGCCCCTAGCTGAGTCCTTTACAAAATGTCCTCTTGGCTACAGGGGTTTCTTTGGCCAAGATTACATCCCCCTTCCCACAGGACAGTCCAAGACCAAAAACTAATGGATGGAAGACAACGAAGTCCTAATCACTTGTTATCATTTGGGGCAACTCTGAAGAGCTATCCCAACTCCAGAGATCCTTGCGTGATCAGCAGAGGCCTCAGGTGCAACTGCACTGCAGGTCTGCCTTCCTCATTTTCTTGCACGTGTAGATCAGCCTTCTACATACCACTCTTTTTTTTTTTTTTTTAGATTTGCTTATTTATTTGAAAGTCAGAGAGAGAGAGAGAGAGAGAAAGAGAGAGAGGTCTTCCATCTGCTGGTTCACTCCCCAGTTGGCTGCAACAGCCAGAGCTGCGCTGATTCGAAGCCAGGAGCCAGGAGCCAGGAGCTTCTTCTGGGTCTCCCACGCAGGTGCAGAGGCCCAAGGACTTGGGCCATCTTCCACTGCTATCCCAGGCCATAGCAGAGAGCTGGATCGGAAGTGAAGCAGCCGGGACAAGAACCGGCACCCATATGGGATGCAGGCACTTCAGGCCAGGGCATTAATCCACTGTAGCACAGTACCGGCCCCTACGTACCACTCTGACTCAGACTATTTACAAGTAATCAATCTTAGACCAATGCTTCTAGCATGGGAAAATATTTATGATGTAAACTCATTTACACTAACAGCCTACCAGGAAACTTCAAAAAACTCTTAGAGGAGCAGGCATTTAGCTGAGTAGTTAAGATGCATGCGTCTCACATCAGAGTGTCCAGCTTTGATTCTTGGTTCCAGTTCATGACTCCAGCTTCCCTCCAATCCAGACCCTGGGAGGCACCAGTGATGACTCAAATAATTGAGTTCCTGCCACCACATTGGACACCTGGATTGCATTCCCAGATCCTGGCTCCAGCCCCAGATCAGCTCTAGCTATTGCAGGCATTTGAAGAGTAAATTGATGGATGGGACCTCTCATTCTTTCTTTTCTTTCTTTCTCTCTCTCTCTCTCTCTCTCTCTCTTTCCCTCTCTCCCAAATAATGGGGGGAAAAAAGTTCCTAGAAAAAATGGAATTAAAATGTAAGTTTATTTTGGTGTAAAAACATTGAAATCCATACATAATTTCTTCATAATATGTACTTTCTATAAACATTTTAAAGAATTCTCACATAGGGGCCAGCATTGTGGCATAGCAGGTAAAGCTGCTGCCTACAGTGCCAGCATCACTATGGGCACCAATTCATATTCCAGTGCTCCGCTTCCTATCCACCTCTCTGCTAGCAGCCTCAGATAAACAGCAGAGGGTGACCCAACCATGTGGGCCCCTGCCACCCACATGGGAGACTCAGAAGAGGCTCCTGGCTCCTGGCTCCTGGCTTTGGTCTGGCCCAGCCTCAGCTATTATGGCCAACTAGGGAGTAAACCAGCCGATGGGAGATCTCTGCTTCTCCCTTTCTTTCTGTAGCTGTTTCAAATAAATACATTTTTAAAATTTTTAAATAAATAAAGAATCCTCATACAACGACTCCCTAACATTTGAACTTTGGCTGATCTCTAGCTATATGCCAGGAACTATCTCAGGCTCTTTAACATTTATTGTTTCATTTAAATATCCACCAGAAGTCTGCAAATGTTTTTGGACTTCTAGGAAAAACCACCCTCCTTCAGAGCATTAGCTTCTTTCTAAAGGATGTATTTAAGTAGAGGCATAGTTTTCCATAAACAATGGTAAGCAAAAAGCCATATTTTATTTTAAAAAGTATAAATTTAGTTAACTGTTGATTGAAAAAAAAATAAAGCTAACTTCTATGTTAAAAATGTAATATAAAACTTTACAATGGTAGCAAGATTGGAAATCCTTAACCATACTGAAGTCTTTGCCAAGCAATGTAGAAATATTAAAAGCATTTAAACCTAGCTTCAAAAATTAAAGTATCAACTGAAGGACAGAAATACAGTCTCCAGTTTCTGAATTAGCAAAGTCAAAAAAGAGGGAATACGGGAGATTTGATGAATCCTATCAAAGGCAGGAAAGATGGGTAAAGAGGTAGAAGTAAAGGTGAATCCTTTCTAGTTGGAGAAGTCAGGATGCTGAAGACAGAACTCCCCACTCTCCTGGGAGGTAAGGTTCTGCATGGGCCATTTAAAATAAACTTAAATGAGAGATGTTAATGTTTTCCATACTACATCTTCAGCATCCACTGTACATTTGACAGTTACAGCACATTTCAGGGCAGCCACATTCCATGGACTCATTTACCACTTGTGGCCAGTGGCTGCCATGTTGCACAACATAATCGTTGAGGATATGCCAAAAAGTAGAATTCCCAAGTCATAAGATGTGACATTTACATCACTTGGTAATGACCATTTTTTTCCAGTTGTTGTACCCATTCACACTTTTACCAGAAGCTTTTAAGAGTTTGTTTTATTCTGTACCATGTCAACAATGGGTATTTTCAGGCCGTTTGAATTTTGCCAGTCTTGTAAGTATGTATTGACAGTTTGTTTTACTTTAAATTTCCAAGGCTCTGGTTTCCCAAGAGATTGACCATCTTTTTGTATGTTTATTGGTTATTTGTGTTCCTCTTCTACACCACCATGTTTGTCTAATCTTTGATTCATTTGCCTATTGGGTCATTCTTTTTTGCCCTGATCTGAAAGGTGTTTATTTGTTCTGGATACTATTCCTTTCACAGGTACAAATGCTTCAAATACTTTCTCCCATTTTGTAATTTACATTTTCACCAACTTTAAGATGTTTCTGATAAGCAGAAGTTCTTCATTTCAGTGTAATCAAATCATTCATCTTTTCCTCATATGGACTGTGTTTCTTTTTCAAAGCATTTCATACTCCAAGATTATAAGGATATTCCTCTGTATTTGCTTCTAATACCTTCCTGCAACTCTAGATGGAGTAATTATTTCTCAGAATATTGAAGAACTTATTCCTTGTCGTCTGGATACCATTTTTCTCTGGAAAAGTTAATTGTGGGTAGTGGAGTTTCTTTGGATTAATCCATTTTTACTCTCTGGTTACTTTTTAAGACCTTACCAGATGGTCTTTGGTATTCTCCAATTTCACTGCTAATGAATAATTTGTTTATACTGATATAAATGCATTGGACTTTCTGACACCACAGTATGCACATATGTTTCACTAATTCTGAAAATTCACAGTCATTATTTCTTCAAAAATTGCCTCTTCTACTCCCTCTCTTCTCCTGTTAACTCTACTCAGTTGTATGAGGGACTTTACTCACTCTGTCCTCCTTACTCTCAGCCTTTTATCCAGCTACCCTTGTGTCCCTGTGCTGCGAATTCTGTAGGAGTTCTTCAGATCTTTCTTCCTGCTCGTGGATTTATCATCCCTATCTAATTTTCTCTTCAAGCTATCATTTGAGTTTTATTGTAATTTTGCAATTTTTACACTTCTTTGCTAAAAATTCTATTTGGTTACATTTAAATATGCTTGCTTATCTTTCATAATCCTTGTACCTTAACTTCTCAATTACCATTTTTTTACTTTATTAAACATGCTTAATTTATACTTTGTATTTTATAACTGCCATATCTAAAAAATTTTCTGGCTTGATTTTGTGGGGGGTTATTGTCTTTGTTGCTCCTGCTTTTGTCTCCTGTTCACTCTACTTGCTGGTGACTATCGGAATGAAAGCCCATTCCTGAAGAAATGATTGATTCCAAGATGAGTATACACAAAGTAAAAGAAAAGACTAGAATATTTTGTTATATCAGAAAATAAGAGACTTCTCAAAATCAAATTGGGAAGATGACAAAAGGACAAAGGAACTAGAATCTGTAATTTTTAAGCAACCTAATGAATGAGACTGATAGAATATAATCCATGAAAAGAAATCATCCATTAGTCCATATTGCGATAGAAATGACAGAGAAAGATGATAGATAGATAGATAGACACTTCCCTTACAGTAGAATTCCATAAATATAGAGACATAATTAGATCACCACTTGGCAACCACAATTTAAGAATGATTCTTTCAAGGAGGAATGATAAATAGGCCCTAAAACAAAGGAAACAGAATATTTAAAATGTAAAAACCATGAAAACATGAGAAAAGATTGTAGAATTATTATTTCTCAACTTAATCAGGGCAATATATGACAAATCCACAGCTAGCATCATATTGAATGGGGAAAAGTTGGAAATATTCCACTAAGATTTGGAACCAAACAAGGATACCCACTTTCACCATTCCTATTCAATATAATTCTACAAGTTTTAGCCAGAGCTATTAGGCAAGAAAAAGAAATCAAAGGGATACAAATTGGAAAAGAGTAAGTCAAATTATCCCTGTTTGCAGAAGACATAATCCTACAAATAGGGGAACCAAAAGACTAAGAGACTGTTGTCAATTCATAAGAGAGTTTGGTAAAGCGGCAGGATAGAAAATCAACACACAAAAACCAATGGCCTTTGTATATACAAACAATGCTATGGCTGATAAAGAACTTGTAAGACCAGCACCATTCACAACAGCTACAAAAAAATTTAAATACCTTGGAATAAATTTAACCAAGGATGTAAAAGATCTCTAAAATGAAAATTATGAAACTTTAAAGAATGAAATAGAAGAAGACACACAAAAAATGGAAGAATGTTCCATGTTCATGGATTGGAAGAATATCACCAAAATGTCCATATTACCCAAAGCAATTTACAGATTCAATTGTGACCCCAATCAGAATATTGAGGACATTCTTCTCAGACCTATAAAAAATGATGCTAAAATACATATGAAAACATAAGAGACTCCGAATAGCTAAAACAAGCTTAAGTAACAATAACAAAGCCAGAGGCATCATAATACCAGATTTCAAGACATACTACAGGGCAGTTAAAATCAAAACAGCCTGATACTGGCACAAAAATAGACATATAGACCAATGAAACAGAATAGGAACCGCAGAAATTAATCCACATAGCTACAACCAGGTAATCTTTGACAAATAAGTTAAAATCAATCCCAGGAGCAAGGATGGTCTCTTCAACAAATGGTGCTGGGAAAATTGGATCTATGCATGCCAAAGTATGAAACAAGACCCCTAACTTACACCAAATACAAACATCAACTCACAATTGATCAAGGACATCAATTTACATCCTGGTACCGTCGAATTACTAGCGGAAAACACTGGGGAAACTGAAAGAGTCCAACAACCTAACAAGGATGGAAGAAATTAACAGGCTCTGAAACCAGAGGAAAATCACTTGGAAAATGCTGCAGCTTTGGAAGTACCCACTGAGACTACTTCTTTGTATTTCATAAGGGCATTATTTGGTAAACAAAATCTGACCATATGGATGAATCATGTTAGTTCTGACCTCAATGGTGTAGTGACTTTTAGACTTGGGTGTAGCTGTCTCTTGACAGTTACTGTAAATTACCATCTGTTATGCTATATATTCTTTTTTTTTAAGATTTATATATTTGAAAGTCAGAGTTACACAGAGAGAGAGAGACAGAGAGAGAGGTCTTCCATCCGTTGGTTCACTCCCCAGATGGCCTCAACAGCCGGAGCTGCGCCGATCCGAAGCCAGAAGCCAGGAGCTTCTTCCAGGTCTCCCACGTGGGTGCAGAGACCCAAGGACTTGGGCCATCTTCTACTGCTTGCCATAGCAGAGAGCTGGATCAGAAGTGGAGCAAAAAAAAAAAAAAGAAAAGAAAAATGAAAGAAAGAAAAGAAAAGAAAGTGGAGCAGCCGGATCTCGAACCGGCACCCATACGGGATGCCGGTGCTTCAGGCCAGGGCTTTAACCCGCTGTGCCACAGCTCCAGCCTCCATGCTATATATTCCTATAACTGACTTAGTTGCTTGCCAATTTGCAGTTTATGTACTGAAATGAAAACACCTGTGAAGAAAAATTACTTTACAAAGAGAAATAAGTACGTAAAACCCAGAGAAGAACATTTGGCCTGGTGGTTAAGATGCTGGGTTGGGTTGTGTTTGAGTGCATGGATTTGAGTCCCAGCTCTGCTCCTGATTCCAGCCTCCTGTAAAGAAGCAGCAGCGATGGCTCCAGTTGTTGGTTCCCTGCCACACACATGGGACACCTGGATTGAATGTCTGTCCAGGCTTTGGTGTGGTCCAGCCCCAGCTATTGTGGGCAATTTGGGAAGTGAGTCAGTAGATGTCACATAGCGTTTCTCTCTCTCTCTCTCTCAAATAAATACTAAAAAGTTGTGGAAAATAAAATTAAAGGATAGTTTAAAGCAAATTAATGTAAAAGAACTGTCCTTCCTGAGGTGAAAAGTGAACTTTGGCTTAAAAGAGATATAATGTGCTAATCACACTCTTTATCATGATTGCTTATTTCTTGAAATAGTATGATTTCTGGTTTTCTCAAAGCAAAATAATGTTAGTCAATGACTACTTCTGATTTTTTGCATTTTCCTAATTTTAGCCCTTGAGATAATGGGCAATTTTTAAGCTATTCTTGAGGGCCGGCACTGTGGCTTAGTAGGCTAAGCCTCCACCTCCAGTTGATACAGCCATTTGGGGAGTGAACCAGAGGATAGATGACACATTCTCTCTCTTTCTCTCTCTCTCTCTCTCTAACTCTGCCTTTCAAATAAATAAATAAAACCTTTTTTTAAAAAAGATATTCTTCATTTTGGCCATCCTAAAACTGGAAAATTTTGTTTTGAGACAGGAGCTTCTTCCGCTCTCCCATGTGTGTGCAGGAGCCCAGGGAAACCCATCTTCCACTGCTTTCCCAGGTGTACTAACAGGGAGCTGGATTGAATTGGCGTCTATATGGGATGCCGGCCTCACAGGTAGTGGCTTAACCTGCTACGCCACAGCACTAGCCCCTGCCACAAACTTTTTGTTTGTTTGTTTGTTTTGAAAGACAGGGTACAGGCCGGCGCCGCGGCTCACTAGGCTAATCCTCCGCCTAGCGGCGCCGGCACACCGGGTTCTAGTCCCGGTCGGGGCACCGGATTCTGTCCCGGTTGCCCCTCTTCCAGGCCAGCTCTCTGCTGTGGCCAGGGAGTGCAGTGGAGGATGGCCCAGGTGCTTGGGCCCTGCACCCCATGGGAGACCAGGAAAAGCACCTGGCTCCTGGCTCCTGCCATCGGATCAGTGGGGTGCGCCGGCCGCAGCACGCCGGCCGCGGTGGCCATTGGAGGGTGAACCGACGGCAAAAGGAAGACCTTTCTCTCTGTCTCTCTCTCTCACTGTTCACTCTGCCCGTCAAAAAAAAAAAAAAAAAAAAAAAAAAAAAAAAAAAAAGAAAGAAAGGGTACAAAGAGAGAGAGTGCCAGAGGGAGAGAGAGAGTTCTTCCATCCGCTGACACACTCCCCCAAAATGGCTGCAACAGCCAGAGCTCAGCTGAAGCCAGGAGCTTCTTCCAGGTCTCCTACATGGGTGCAGGGGCCCAAGCATTTGGGCCATCTTCCATTGCTTTCCCAGGCCATAAGCAGAGAGCTGGATCAGAAGTGGAGCAGCAGGGATTCGAACCAGCACCCATATGGGAATGCAGGCACTGAAGGCCAGGGTATTAACCCAGCCACGCCACAAACTTTTTGGAGAAAGTACCCTTCTCTAGAGACGGGGTAAGGATAAATAAAGAAACTGTAATATAATGTTAACCCCATTCACATGTGAGAATCTAGGAATATTCCAGGATTCTTCATACCACTTTTTTATTTGGAATATTTCTCTCCAAAATAAAATGAAAGCTGATGTAGATCAAGTCCAGAACACATATTGGGATCAGCAGCTTGGTTTGTCCTGGTCTCCAATCTCACTCATCTGGGGTGAAATTGTGCAGAGGATGGGGGGTTAAGGACAGCCTCAATTTTTTTGTGGGGGGGGGGTACTGGGAGTGGGGCACGAACTCAAATCAATGGAAGTAGGAAACAAGGTTGTGACCAAGTGAGTTGGGAGGTGAGGAACAACAGGCACTGATGCGGTGTAGGCAGATGCACCCACAACACCTGGGGCTCATCAGCATCAACAAGCCCACGGATATGCTGTCCACAAGCAGTAGATTAACAGAAGCTCTTAGAGCGTGAGCAAGCCTGGCAGCCCAAGCCACCCAGCTTCTCATTCTAACTGCAGAGTTGGGAGACAAAAGAACAAATAAATCAGCTACAACTTAATAGGACTCAGGACTTACTGAGACTCAGTAAAACTCTACTAATACATATCTGTAGGAATCCTCTAGAACTGGGCTCTCCAAGGCAGCAATAACTGACCATGTGCGTCTTTTCTAATTTAAATTATGCAAAATTAAAAAAGAAAAAAAGCCAGCGCCTCGGCTCAATAGGCTAATCCTCCACCTAGCGGCGCCGGCACACCGGGTTCTAGTCCCCGTCAGGGCACCGGATTCTGTCCCAGTTGCCCCTCTTCCAGGCCAGCCCTCTGCTGTGGCCAGGGAGTGCAGTGGAGGATGGCCCAGGTGCTTGGGCCCTGCACCCCATGGGAGACCAGGAGAAGCACCTGGCTTCTGCCATCGGATCAGCGTGGTGCGCCGGCTGCAGCACACCAGCCGCGGCGGCCATTGGAGGGTGAACCAATGGCAAAGGAAGACCTTTCTCTTTGTCTCTCTCTCTCACTATCCACTCTGCTTGTCAAAATAAATAAATAAAAAAATAAATTATGCAAAATTAAAAATGCAGTTGCTCAGTCACCCCAGCTGCACATCAAGTGCTCAGGAGCCGTGTGTGGCTGGCGCTTACTGACTATTGTACTGCACAGCCTAGAGAACTTGGATCTGAGCAGAAATTTCTGGACATTGTATAATTCTGCAGAAAACATCAGACATCACCGATCTAGAAGCTGAAGTACTTGTTAGTGATGAAAATAGCTGTAATTTGTTAATTTCATAGTCTTTGACTCATGGAAAACAGCAGGCAAAGCATGAGAAAGAGTCTTCACTAAAACCCAAACATTCCACTTCCTGTTGTGTTCAATACAGGGAGAGTTCCTCGTGCCAATGGGAGAGGCTCGTGGAGAAGAAAAAACCTGGAGATTGTTGCAAAGGTTGTCAGGAAGACCCTGCTATCTCTGTGTCCTCTCACTTCTAACTTCATGGTTGATCCACATTTTCCATCCCCCTCCACCCCACCTTTGCACTGTGGAAAATATTGTTCATTTTTCATTCATTATACAGAATGGTTTGGCAAGAATAGGGCTTGACCAAGACAAATTTCCAATAATACAGTCTGTAATATTACCCAAGGAAGTGAAGAAACTGACCCAAACATCCCAATTAGAAACCAACGAGTTAGAGCTTTGAGTCTCTAACTGGGAGAGAAGGGTGAGACGCCGACCTTCCACAGCCTAGGATCACTTCATGTCAGAGCTACAAAGATGGATTGCTCAACCCTAACTAAAGGTAGCAGTGTCTGCAATCTCCAATAGATGGCTTAGATATACTTAAGTAGAATCCAGGGAAGAATTGCACAGTTGGATACCATTGTAAAGCATGCAAATAATACCACAGTTTGCTTTTAATATATGGTAGTATATTTAGCAAAAACATAAACTTTTGTGTGATAATGATAAACACCAGCTTCAAATACTGTTGATCTCTGGAAAAGGAGGGAGAAGGAAAACATCAGGAAGGAAGACACAGAGAGCTTCAACGGTGCATGGCAGCATTTCATTTTCTTGTAAGAAAAAAAAAAAAAACAAACCAGCTGATGCAGGGATGCTTTCATGTTAGAGCCTTACAGAGCAATTGAGAGTACAGGGTATCAGTTACATTATTTGAAATTCTACTTCTCTCACTTAGTATTTATGTATCTTGCACTTCTCTATTTGCAAACAAGACTAATATGTTTTTGTTTTCTTTATTTCTCTTCATACTATTTGTTGAACTCGTCTACTTAATTAGGGTTAATTATATGTTCATTAAGTATACTGAAAATAGATCATTGTAAAAATTAAGAATGGGAATCTGGCCAGCGCCACGGCTCACTAGGCTAATCCTCCGCCTGTAGCGCCGGCACCCATGTTCTAGTCCCAGTCGGGGTGCTGGATTCTGTCCCGGTTGCCCCTCTTCCAGGCCAGCTCTCTGCTGTGGCCCAGGAGTGCAGTGGAGGATGGCCCAAGTCCTTGGGCCCTGCACCCCATGGGAGACCAGGAGAAGCACCTGGCTCCTGGCTTCGGATCAGCGCTGTGCACCGGCCGCAGCGCACCGGCCGCAGCGGCCATTGGGGGGTGAACCAACAGCAAAGGAAGACCTTTCTCTTTGTCTCTCTCTCTCACTGTCCACTCCACCTGTCAAAAAAAAAAAGGAGTGGGAATCTGAGAGTGAATGAGGGGGAGGGATGGTTGGAGCATGGGCAGGAGGGAGGGAGAGGAGAGGAAGTGCCATTAAGTTCCTAACTCTGTATATATGAAATATATAAAACTTGTATAACTCAAATTTTAAAATACGAATTAAAAAAAATAAAGCCAGAGAAAAAAAAGACTAATATGATGTCTGTTGACTGCGTTACAATGAGAAGGTCAGGTTAGGTGTGCCACACAGAGAAGCCACTCAGAAACCAACGAAGATGCCCCCACAGAACCAGCCCACCAGTAGGAGGCCTCAGGAGTGACCGGGGCACCAGAATATGTGGTGGTCAAGACCAGCCAACCGGATATGTGGAGTGTAGTCATCACACTCTGCGCTCAAATGTGAGGCCGGAGGTGGCCCACTTTCCTTTGGCCTAGAACCGGCTGGAGGAATGAAGCTGGGTCCCGATGTTCCAGTTCAAACAGATGGAAGGTTTGGATTTGTAAGCCTCCCTGCTTACTTTGGCAGGCCAGGCTGTTTCCACATCTGTCTACAGGTCAAGAGAAGCAAAATATGTGGACGTAAACATTAGTAGTGGTTCCTGCACATCAGCACTTCAGGAACTCAGATTCAAGCCTGCAGATTATCTGGGCTGACCACACAGGAACAGGCAGCCCGCCTGAGCAGACCGGAGACCAGAACTTGCTAACAGAGAGGGGCCGGTTTGGGATGCCTCCTGCCTTGCCTTCTCCATCTTTCTCTGTATCCCTGAATGTCAAGCATCCTCTGTCCACGCCAACACTTCTCCCTGCCTCCCTTTGCCTCTATTCCTCCTGGAATTCTTACTTCTAAGAGTCCCTCTCTCCATAACTGCTTTACCACAGGCCTCCTCCTCCTGACTTGAGAGACCTGGCTCTTCCCTGCAGCCATCCCGGTACAGCATTGTGTGCTGTGTACCTCCAAGCGCGGACACAGCACTGGAATCTTCCCAAACCCCACCACCCACACTCTCCACCTCTCCTCGAAGACAGCATCAACAGACTTTTCAGACACAGCCCTCGCAAAGTCTGATGCTTCCCAGGGCTCTGAGCCTGGCTCCCACTTCATACCACATATTGTCTTCATATCCACCACCATGATTTCAATTTTCCTTACGAGCCAGTGAATCCCAAATCCGTACTTCCAACACAGATGTCTCCCCAACATTTCAGACTTGTCTTTCCAACCAGTTCCGGGCAGAGCAACTAGATATTGTGCGGTCACCTCCACTGTACAATATTCAACACTGCCTCATTCTCATGCCCCCCTCCTCCAGGCAGACTCATCTTACATTTTCAAATCCAGAACACAGAGGCACATGTTTGCTGTGCAGTTAAGACACCTGTGTCCCATACCAGAGTGCCTGGGTTTGAGTTCCAGCTCTGTGCAAACTCCAGCTTTCTGCTAATGCACACTCTGGACAAGAGTACGTGACAGCTCAAGTCCTTGGGTCCCTGATAGCCACATGGGAGACTCAATTGCAGTTCCGGTGCCTGGCTTCAGCCAGACCCAGAAGAAGCTCCTGGCTCCTGGCTTCGGATTGGCGCAGCTCCAGCCACTGCGGCCAACTGGGGAGTGAACCATCAGATGGAAGACTCTCTCTCTCTCTCTCTCACTCACTGTATAACTCTTTCAAATAAATAAATAAATCTTTAAAAAATTGATAAACTGGAGCCAGCCCTGTGGCACAGTGGGTAAAGCCGCCGTCTGCAGTGCCAGCATCTCATATGGGTGCCGGTTCAAGATCCAGCCGCTTCACTTCCGATCCAGCTCTCTGCTATGGCCTGGGAAAGCAGTAGAGGATAGCACAAGTGCTTGGGCCCCTGAATCCACATGGGAGACCTGGAAGAAGCTCCTGGCTCCTGGCAATGGATCAGTCCAGCTCCGGGGACTCTCTCTGGGGAGAGAACCAGAAGATCTCTCTGTCTCTCTCTGCCTCTGGCTATGCCTCTGTCTCTCTATAACTCTGCCTTTCAAGTAAATAAATCTTATAAAAACTAGATAAACTTTTTTTAATGGATTCATGGCAGATTGTTGCCTGAATGATTTTTTTTAAGATTTATTTATTTATTTAAAAGTCAGGAGTTACACAAAGAGAGAAGGAGAGGCAGAGAGACAGAGGTCTTCCATTCTCTGGTTCACTCGCCAGATGGCCTTAATGGCTAGAGCTGTGCCAATCTGAAGCCAGAAGCCAGGAACTTCTTCCAGGTCTCTCACACAGGTGCAGGGGCCCAAGGACTTGGGCCATCTTCCACTGAGTTCCCAGGCCATAGCAGAGAGCTGGATTGGAAGTGGAGCAGCCAGGACTTGAACCAGAGCCCATATGGGATGCCAGTACTGCAGGTGGCAGCTTTACCTACTATGCCACAGCACCGGCCCCCTGACTGATTTAAAAGTGAGGAGCCGGGGCCTCAGAAACATGAATCGCTTAACTAGATCTCCTCACTGCTTCTCCAATCTTATACATAATAAGGCCACAGAAAGAAGGAATGATGGGGCTTAAAAATGCATTGAACTATCAGTGAACCCAAGACCTTTCTACTATACCCATTGGAACTAGCAGAGAGATTCTAATTCAAGATAGCACACTGTCTGACAAAACTCCATAAAAATGTCAGTAAAAAAATACATAAAAGTTCTTCACCAAAGCAAAGTGGGAGTAGCCATCCATGGAGAATACCTTTCAATAAACTCCTGAAAAATAGAATACATAAGACCCTGCCAAGGGATAAAACAAAGTGGACGATGCTGCAGCCAACAGGACACAAAGAGCAGGTTGCAGCTAATGGAGGAGACCTGAGCCCTGAACTTCCCCAGAGAGGCTCCTATTCAGAAAGGTCCGGTGTTAAGGAGAGCTGAAAACAAGGAGATTAGCAGAAAGTCCGTACGTAGAGCAGTTGTCCCCAGTTCACCTCCTCCCTCCACCGTGTGCAGAAGTACCAGCAACGCCCTCCTTACACCACAAAGCAGAGTCCTTCTCTGTTAAGATGGAGAAACCGGGGAAATCTAGAGCAGCCAGTGTAAAGCATTTGGAGTAACTTGGGAAGGTTCTGCTGCCTGCCCCCTCCCCTTAAACAAAGCCTACCAGTTGGCAGGCTCTACTGCTCCACACAGACCTCATTCTCACCTCAATCTACTGCATCAACCTTAAAGGACCAAACAGCAAAAGACTCACTAGACATCAAAGAGAAGTTTACACTGTAAAAGGAAAGAACCAATGTGAACAAGAAATGAGTAATTCATAAATAAAGACAGATCTCTAAATTAAAGAAAGTGAAGACAGGGGCTGGTGTGTGACATAGCGGTTAAGTGTCTGCCTGTGATGCCAGCATCCTATATGGGCACTGGTTCAAAACCCAGCTGTTCCACATTGACAGCTCCCTGTTGTGGGGAGCAACTCGGACTATACTGTTACTGGAATTAAGACTTATTCTATGCATCTGCTCTCCCACAATGTGGCGCTGGGAGAGGAGCGTACAGCTTCTACCCAGCTGCCCCTTACCAACTTGATAAGCTGCAAGAGCCGCTCCTGATTGGAGGAGAGTGACGCGCTCGGCGTGTGGGTAGCAGAGCACGGATTGGTGGAGAGGACTATATAGGAGGAGAGAGACGGCATGGTGGTGTGGGTTGGTTGGAGAGTGCGTTGGAGAGTTCGCGGGGAAGTTCGTTACTTCGTTCTTTCTCATTTCTCTCTACTCATTCTTGCTTTGGGAGTTTGCTGTTTACTTTTTCTTACTTTACTATAGAAAGGACTTGTAAAAAAAAGGGAACAACAAGTGTCCGGTCCGGTGCGGCTCCTCCGCGTGCGGAGGAGCAGCACCTGTCAATGTGCCTGGGAAAGCAGCGGAAGATGGCCCAGATCCTTGGGCCCCTGCAACCATGTGGGAGACCCGGAGGAAGTTCTGGGCCCCTGGCTTCAACCTGGCCCAGGCCAGGTCATTGTGGCCGTTGGGGGAGTGAACCAGCAAATGGAGGATTGATCTCTCTCTCTCTCTCTCTCTCTCTCTAATCTCTGTCTCTAGCTCTATCTCTTGCCTCTCTACTATCTCTATCTCTTGCCTCTCTATATAACTCTGCCTTTCAAATAAATAAAAAATAAATCTAGGGGCCAGCACTGTGGCACAGTGGGTTAAAGTGCCGGCATCCATTATGGATGCTGGTTTGAGTCCCATCTGCTCCTCTTCTGGTCCAGCTCTCTGCTATGGCCTGGGAAAGCAGTAGAAGATGGCTCAAGTCCTTGGGCCCCTGCACCCACATGGGAGACCCGGAAGAAGCTCCTGGCTCCTGGCTTCAGATCAGCTCAGCTCCAGTCATCGCGGGCATTTGGGGAGTGTACCAGTGGATGGAAGACCCCTGCCCCCGCCTCTCTCTGTAACTCTGCCTTTCAAATAAATAAAATAGACCTTAAAAAATCCAAAAAAGAAGAGAGTAAATACAATATCACACAAAATAATAATGATATTATAAATTTAAAAATCAAAGAAGAAAGAAAAAGTCATCAGAATGATTGGGAAATAACTCCTTGGGGCTGGTGCTGTAGCATTACTGGTAAAACCACCACCTGCAGTGCCAGCATCCTATAAAAGCACAGGTTTGAGTCCTGGCTGCTTCACTTCTGATCCAGCTCTCTGCTATGGCCTGGGAAAGCAGTAGAAGATGGCCCAAGTCCTTGGGCCCCTGCACCCACATGGGGAGACTCCAAAGAAGCTCCTGGCTCCTGGCTTCAGATTGGCGCAGCTCCAACCATTGTGTCTATTTGGGGAGTGAACCAGTGGATGTAAGACCTCTCTCTCTCTCTCTCTCTCTCTCTCTCTGGCTCTCTGAAACTCTGCCTGTCGCTCCCCCTCTTCGTGGAGGAACGACACTAAACCCTGCCGGGGCTTCATATCCGAGTCACGGCACCATTATGTCGCTCCCCCTCTTCGTGGAGGAACGACACTAAGCCCTGCATAGGCTTCACATCCGAGTCACGGCACCATTATGTCGCTCCCCCTCTTCGTGGAGGAACGACACTAAACCCTGCCTAGGCTTCATATCCGAGTCACGGCACCATTATGTCGCTCCCCCTCTTCGTGGAGGAACGACACAGGACCCTGCGCTGTTCTTTCGTCTGTTCGGCCCTCCCCGGGTTTGCTGCTGGTTCTTCCCGGGTTGGCTACTATCCCTTCCACCTCCGTGGAAGGGCAGTTCCCCCTGGCCACATTCCCCACTTCCACAGGGGAGCGGCACACCGCCGGCCGGCTCTCTCGGGGGCTGCACAGGTGTTCCTTCAGCTAGATGTTCCCCTTAGATGTTCCCGGTGCATGCCGTCTCTCTCCTCCTTTATAGTCCTCCTCCGCCAATCCTAACTCGGCTGCCCACACGCTGAGTACGCTGCTCTCCAATCAGGAGCAAGTCCTACAGTTTATTGGTTGAACTGGAGGCAGCTGTGCGGAAGCTGTTTACTTCTCTCCCAGCGCCATATTGTGGGAGAGCAGATGCATAGAATAAGTCTTAATTCCAGTAACTCAGTCCAGTCCGGGCTGCTCCCCACACTGCCTTTCAAATAAATTAATTAATTAAAAAAAAAAACTTCTCTCCTAGCAAGGAGAATTTTTTAAAAGGATAAATATTAAATGAAAGAAAAATAATAAGGAGCACAGAGGATCATTCCAGAAAGTTTATCATCTGTGCTCTAGAAGTCTCAAGAAAGAAACAAGAGAGACTATAGAAAACAGTTTTAAAAAAAAATACTCAAAATCCCCAAGTTGAAAAACATATGTCTTTAGATTGAACAATCAACCAAGTGCACTGCACGAAAGAATAGCTATAGATGAGAGAGACAGAGAGATGACAAATAGATATAATTAGCCAGAGGATAGAAAGATGATAGATCATAAAGATAGATGTAAATGATAGAGTGATATAGATGATAGAAACAGATAGGTAGACAGACACATTGTGAAATGTGAAGGCCACCAAAGGATAAAGATAAAATGCTAAGGAAAAACAAAAAGAAAAACAAAGCTGTTTGCATGGGAACAAAAACTAGATTGATATCATGTCTCTCAGCAAAATATTGGATTCTAGAAAACTGTGGGGCAAACGTTTCAAATTTCTGAGAAAAAAATTACTTTTTTTTTAAAGATTTATTTTATTACTTGAAAGACAGAGTTACAGAGAGAGGTAGAGCTAGAGAGAAAGAGAGAGGTCTTCTATCCACTGGCTCACTCCCCAAATGACCACAAAGACCAGAGCTGAGCTGATCCAAAGCCAGGAACCAGGAGCATCTTCCAGGTCTCCCACATGAGTGCAGGGTCCCAAAAACTTGGACATCTTCTACTGCTTTCCCAGGCCACAGCAGAGAGCTGGATCAGAAGTGGAGCAGCCAGGACTCAAACTGGAGCCCATACGGGATGCCAGCGCTGCAGGCCCAGGCTTTAACCTGCTGTGCCACAGCACCGTCTGCAAAAATTACTTTCAATGTATGATTCTATACCCTGCCAAACTATCATCCAAGTGTAAAATTAGGACAAAGATACTTTCAGACCTGAAAGAAATGAAAAAATGTGCTGTCTTTGAATGAAGTACTTGAGGATATCCTCCAACAAAAGAGTTTAGAAAGAAAGAAAGAAAGAAAGAAAGAAAGAAAGAAAGAAAGAAAGAAAGAAAGAGGGAGGGAGGGAGGGAGGGAGGGAGGGAGGGAGGAAGGAAGGAAGGAAGGAAGGAAGGAAGGAAGGAAGGAAGGAAGGAAGGAAGGAAGGAAGGAAGGAAGAAAGTTAGTTCACAAGATCAAGGAAACAACAGATCCAACCCAGGACTTTAAGTTTCAGGATGAAAGATGTCAGCACAGAGAGAATCAGTCCAAAATTGGAGAAAAAAAAATAGAAGCCTGCAGAGAAGAAAAATCAAGAAAAAGGGTGAATCCAATGGATTTCATAATTTCTCTTGTTAACAAAAGAACCTGTTTGTAATTCAGATATAAACTATCTGAAAAGAGAAAAAAAAGCAGTTTAAAATGCCAGAGAAAAAATAAAAGCTAAAAAAGAAATGAAAAATAATCAGAACAAACTCCTGGAAATACAATGAAAATATTTGCATATTTGTAATATAAAAACTTTTTCTGAAGGTTTAGCACTACTTATCATTAGACAATGCTAACCATGTAATTTACCCTTCCTTCCTCCCTATTTATCTGACAGGCAAAGTTATGGAGTGGGTGGGGACACGGAGAGATCTTCCATCTGCTGATTCACTCCCCACATGGCTACAACGGCAGGGACTGGGCCGGGCCAGGCTGAAACCAGGAGCCCATAAGTCCATCCAAGCATTCCACATGGGTGGCCAACCTGAACCAGGGAATGAGAGTGTTCTCGCTTTCTTTCTCTCTCTCCTTCATTCTCCTGCTTATGTGTATATCTCTGCATGTCTCTGCCTGAATAAATAATAAAATTTTAAAACTCAATAAATAGTAAATACTAATATTAATAGTGATAGTGATATGGAAGGAAACATCACATTAATTGAAAATAAACATCTCTGGAAATTGAGAAAGTGGTAGGAGCTGGGGGGGGGGGGGCAGGAGACTGGCATTTTTCCACTTATTACCTTCTCCTTTTATAAGTACTTTATTGAAATGCAATTTATATACTGTCCAGTTCATTAATTGAATGTGTACAAGTCAATGGGTTTTAGTATATGTAGTTACCATCTAACTTTAGAACATTTTCATCATCTCAAAAAGAATGATGATGCAGCTGTCTTAACAACAAGACTTGTAGAACTCTCATTTGTAAGACCATAAAAAAAAACTAAATTGAAAGAACAAAAAGGAGAGAGGCGGAGGGAAGGAAGGAAGGAGGAAATGAAGGGAAAGGAGGGGAGGGGGAATGGAAGGAGAGGAGAGGAGAGGAGAGGAGAGGAGAGGAGAGGAGAGGAGAGGAGAGGAGAGGAGAGGAGAGGAGGGGAGAGGAGAGGAGAGGAGAGGAGAAATAGAAAAGAACAGAACTGAGTGGTTCCTTGGGGTTGCTGGCAATGGACTGAAAGATGGGAACTTTTCATTGTCAGCCTTTCTGCAAAACTTTCTCCTTTTTTTAATCACATATTTGTATTGTTTTGATTTTAGAATTTTCCTTAGAAGTTACAACAATTCCTGAAGCATGACCTTAATGAAAATCAGGGGATTACATTTCTGGCCACATGTGCAAAGGCCCTCTGGAGTCTGACGCGCCTCGTGGATTTGGGGAACTGTCGTCACTCAGGCATCGCAGCAGAACTGGGTAAGAGGGGAAACACGAGGTGAGCAGCCTGGAGACTGCACGGTGTCAAGGTAACACCTGCTAGAGGCGCAGCTGCCACCTGGAAGCCAGAGCTACCCCTACAACCAAAGCACTTCTTGGGCAGTCCCCGGGTGCAGGGGCCTGTGAGTCAGTCTTTGGTGTGGGGACAGCAGAGACTGCCCCTCAGGACACACAAGTGTGTGCAAGTCCTGGCCATGGATCAAGGCAGAAAGGTGAGTGCCTATAACCCAGGTAGGAAGAGAAATGCGGCCCCATCATCTCAGCCAGAGCCGGGGCTCCCCAGCCAGCAGTTTCCCCTCCTCTTGGGATTAGGCCTTCTTCAGCTTTTCATCTTTTCACTTTTCTGGAAGAAATGGCCCCAAGCTGCCTTTTTTAGCCAAGGAAGGGCATTTGCCACGTCCGTGCTGTTTTTGCCTCTGCCTGAAGCTCTGGTTCTCATCTGGCTGCAGAGAGAAGAGGCTGATACTCAGCCAACAAAATGTCTCTGGGAAGAGAGGAATGGAAAATGTGAGGAAATTTCCTTCCAGAATCCCAAGGAATCCTCCCTCAGCATAACCAGTGAGAATGAGCTGCACAAGGAACCACACTGGGAAAAGGAAAACAGGGGCTCAATTCCTTCATTCCCAGTGGGCATCCAATCTTATAGCAAGACCTCTCCTTGTAGACCCCAAAGATGTTGTCATATGGAGGGAGGGGCTGAGGACGTGAGACCCCTGGGGGTTCCTGATAGAGAGGCAGGACCAACTGCCCATGAAGAATCTGAAGACTAGGACACAAGGTTGATGGTTAAGATGGTTCTCAGGGCCGATATTGTGGAGTAGCAGGTAAAGCTACTGCTTGTGACATGGGCACTAGTTCATGTCCCAGCTGCTCCACTTCTGATTCAACTCCCTGCTAAAGTCCTAGGAAAAGCAGAAGATGGCCAAAGTGTTTGGGCCCTTGCTACCCACATGGAAGACCCAGAAGTTCCTCCTGGCTTCTGGCTTCAACCTGGCCCAGTCCTGGCCATTGCAGCCATCTGGAAGTAAACCAGCAGATGGATGATCTGTCTCTGTGTGTGTGTCTGTCTCTTTCTCTGCAACTCTTTCAAATAAATAATAAATCTTCAAAAACAAACCAAAAAAGACTGTTCTCAACCTTCAGCCCTGCCCAAGCCTGCCCGGCCATCACTGTCTCTCACTTGTCCCTGAGTTAAACCCCAATCCCCAACCCAACCTGTCCCCAGAATATCAGAGGGGTGGCCTTTAGGAACACAGAGGGTATATCACATGTGCCCAGCCTACCTCATGGTCGTAATCAGAGCTAACCTTCTATGCATTATTTCCTACACATCAGTGCTCAAAGCCTCTGCTTCCAACAACGCTTGTCACCCCATGACAGACCAGTTCTGTACATTCTTATGGAGTGAACTGTTTCCCAAACATTTACATGTTGATGTCCTAACCCCTAGTACCTCAGAACACGGCCTGGTTGGGAAATAGGGTCATTGCAGAGGTCACTAGCTAAAATGATGTCATACTGCAGCGGGATGGGTGCCTAATCCAACATGACTATTGTTTGTAAAAAGGGGACATTTGAACTCAAGAGACACACATACAGGGAGAAGGCCATGTGAAGCCTGGGGTTATGTTGCCGTAAGACAAGGCACTCCCAGAGACACAGAGAGAGCCAGGTATAGAGCCTTCTGCGGAATCTTCAGAGGCAGCAAGTCCCTGCATACACCTTGATCTTGAACTCCTTGCCTAGAGAACGGAGTCCAAGAAGCCTCTCAGTGAATGGTATTCTATTGTGGTATTCTATTGTGGCTCCCATGACACACACATGTTATTATATTTCCATTTTGCAGATGAGAAAACCAAAACAAGACCTTAAGTTCACACAGAAAGTAGCTGATCTGAGAATCAGACCCAATCAGAACCTCTCCTTTAACTCTCCCATGACTGGCTGTAGCACTTAACTCCACAGGACTGTCATCAGGACCAGCTGAGATAATTCACGTGAAATATGTAGGTCTCTTCCCAGAAAGTACTAAGTGCTCAACAAATTCAGTTATTGTTGTTCATTATAATTGCTTTATATCCAGAGATCTGCATGTAATGCTCACGACCAGTTCTTCAACCTAGTCATCTGTATCCCCATATTATAAATAAACAAAGACTCAGAGTGAGTGATGTAGCTGGGATTTCAAAACCAGTTATGTCTTACTGAAAAATACACACTAAATCAGCCCTGTTTTCTATTTATTAATCTCTATCTTGCTCTACTGCAGAAAAGAATTTCAATAAGCTTTCATCAGAAAAATTCCAGCCGAGTTCACTCAACAGAGTAAGACAATTCTTTCAGAAGATTTGATGAGACAGGTGAGGCCGGCACCACCACTGAGATGAGAGGGGCCTGCAGACCCTGAAGCTACTCAGGTCACTGCAGGCTCAAATACCAGTTAATATGGATCATCACAGAACCAGGCCTCATCAGAGGAACCCACCAGAGAATATAAACTAAAACGCACCATGCCACTAAAATTAAACTACTAGAATTGAGTCCCAGAGAAATCTCTGCATTAAACAGGATTTGCTGAAATTCTTGTGAAAGTTCTTACACAAGCCCCAAAAGGCACAGACAATAAGGAAAAGATTAATAAATTTGACTTAGTCAAAATTTTTACAATTCTTTTAAGCAGAGGAAAAGTGTAACAAAGAAAAAAGTCAAGCTCAAAATATGCATTTGCAACGAGTATAACCAACAAAGAACTGGTATCCAGAAAACATTTTTTTAAGATTTATTTATTCCCATATGATGTAGCGATTAGGATTCCTGGTTTTCACCCAGGCAGCCCGGGTTCAACTCCCAGTATGGGAATGAAGAGTTGACTTTTGCCAGCACCGCAGCTCACTAGGCTAATCCTCTGCCTGCAGCGCCGGCACCCTGGGTTCTAGTCCCAGTTGGGGCGCCAGATTCTGTCCCAGTTGCTCCTCTTCCAGTCCAGCTCTCTGCTGTGGCCCGGGAAGGCAGTGGAGGATGGCCCAAGTGCTTGGGCCCTGCACCCCATGGGAGACCAGGAGAAAGCACCTGGCTCCTGACTTTGGATCGGTGCAGCGTCCCGGCCATAGCAGCATTTGGGGGGTGAACCAACGGAAGGAAGACCTTTCTCTCTGTCTCTGTCTCACTGTCTAACTCTACCTGTCAAAAAAATTTTATTTATTTGTTTGAAAGGCAGAGTTACAGAGAGAGTGGGAAAGACACAGAGAGTGAGACCTTTCTCCACTGGTTCATTCCTCAAATGGCCTCAATGGTTGGGACTGGGCAAGGCTGAAGCCAAAAGACTGGAATTCCATATGGGTCTCCCATGTGGGTGGCATGGGCCCAAATACTTGGGCCATCTTCTGCTTCCTTTCCCAGACACATCAGCAGGGAGCTAGATCAAAAGTGGAGCAGCCAGAACTTAAACTGGTGTCCACGTGGGATGCCGGCATTGCAGGCAGCAGTTTAACTCACAGTATCACAAGGCTCACTCCTAGAAAATATTTTTAAAGTTCCTATAACTCAGTAAAAACAAGACAAACAGTCTATCAGGGAAAGCTGGGCCCAGACCTTGAAAGTTCCAGCAGAACTCTAAAATCATGGGGTTTGCATTTCCTGTTCTGTTACCCACGAAGTATGGCTGCCTTTCAACTGAGCAGGGGAACATATTCTAAAGAAGCCCTTAAGCGTCCTCCAGGAGGTACAAAGCAGAATGCTCTGGGCAGCACTACTTGTGACAATAAGAAATGGGACAGGAATTTGGTTCAGCCATTAAGTTGCTGGTTGGGATACCCACATCCCATACCAGAGTTCCTGGTTCAAGTGCCCACTCCTCTGCTTCTAGCTAGTTTCTTGCTCACGTTCACCCTGGGAGACAGCAGGTGGTATTCAAGTACTGGGGCTCTTGCCACCCACATGCGGGACCCAAACTCAATTCCTGGCTCCAGTTTCAGCCTAGTCAGCCTTGGCTGTTGTGGGCATTTGAAGAGTGAACCAGATCTCTCTCTCTCTCTCTCTCTCTCTCTCTCTCCTTCCCTCTCTCTCCCTCTCTCTCTCTCTCTCCTTCCCTCTCTCTCCCTCTCTCTCTCTCTCTCTCCCTCTCCCTCTCTCTCTCCCTCTCTCCCTCTCTCTCCTTCCCTCTCTCTCCCTCTCTCTCTCCCTCTCTCTCCCTCTCTCTCTCCCTCTCCCTCTCTCTCTCCCTCTCTCCCTCTCTCTCTCTCCCTCTCTCTCCCTCTCTCTCCCTCTCTCTTTCTCTCTCCCTCTCTCTCTCTCACTTGCTCACTTACTCTGTCTCTGCTTTTAGTAAAATGAAAATAAATAAAATTTTTTTAAAAATGAAAACTATCTGGATAAACAAATGTTGGTATATTCATAAAAATGAACTATAAATGGGATCCAAGATGGCTGATGGTGAGAAGTTGCACTGAACTCAGCCGCAGAAAGATACTAAAAAAAAAAAAATGACCCTATTCCCAGGGGACTGACAGACTGACAGAGAAATTTTCAGTGGAGAAGTGACAGAGCAGAGACTCTTTGGGGCAGTGAAGAGACAGGACAGACATGCCACCGCCACCAGCCATGCCGCCAGCCGCCCCTGCATCTGCACTACCAGCTCCCAGATGGGAAACGCCATCTGCTGAGGGAAAGTAGGAAGAGGGGCTGCAGCCCCCACCAGTACCAGCAGCTTTAACTGAAGGAAACTTCCACGGTCTCCACTAACTTTTTTTTTTTAAGATTTTTATTTGTTTACTTGGAAGTCAGAGTTACAGAGAGGCAGAGAGAGAAAGAGAGGTCTTCCATCCACTGGTTCACTCCCCAGTTGGTGTTGTGCTGATCAGAAGGCAAAGAATCAGGAACAACTTCTGGGCCTCCCACACGGGTGCAGGGGCCCAAGGCTTTCCCAGGCCACAGCAGAGAGCTGGATCAGAAGTGGGGCACCCGGGACTCGAACCGGTGACCATATGGGATGCTGGCACTGCAGGCAGCAGCTTACCCACTACACCACAGTGCCACTGTCTCCCCCCCACCACACACACACCACTGACTGCTAATCCAGCCTCGGAGCTGACAGAGGTCTGGGCGACTGCTTTGCTCCAAAAGCAGATGGCACACTGCCTCCCTCCCCTCCCTCAGGCTAACGTGTCAGACTCAGTTTGCTGTGGCAGAGTCGTGGCTGGACTCCGTTTGATTCAGGAAACAGCAAATGGTCCTGCTGCTGCCAGAGGCTGCTGGAGCCAGAGATGGGCAGTTTACAGGGAGGACAGCAGATCCCTCTGCACCGTGTGGCTGTGGGAACTCTGGACATAGGCCCAGAGGGGGGAAAGTCGCGGGTTGCGACTGGGTTCCCATGCACCCACCCAGCCTGACTGCGGAGACTTGGAGCCCCCTGCACACTGGGGGTAGATCTCAGTAGGGTCAGGGGACGCACTACTGCAAGCTGGTGCTCTGGATGATGTACACGCCTGGTGGGCAGTGGTGGTACTGCAGGCTCACTCTGGGCTGCAAATCATTTAGTTCACCCAGCACAGAGGAAGGCAGGGGCTTTGGGCCCCCAGTCAGCTCCACCATCCCCTGCCCCTCTGACTGTTGCCAGAGGTGCTCCACCATGCCCATCCTCCGTGTCAGTCTAGATTCTTGTCTCACCCACAAGCGGTGGCCAGGGCTTCCTGCCACTCCCCTAGCACACACCCCTGCAGCTCAAGTGTAAGTCTTAAGCTCACCACTGAGCCCCAAGGCACATCTCCAAAAATAAAGCCTTCAACCAAAAAAAAAGAAACAAAAAACTATCTTCCAGAAACGATAAAATCAAGAGATCCCCCAAATGCACAAAAATCAACATAGAAACACAAAAAATATGAACAAGGAAGGCAATGACTCCCCAAAAGGAACACAATAGTACACTGATATTAGACTATACAGAAGGGGAAAATTGACAAAATGCCTGCAAAAGAATTCAAAAGAATGAGAGTAGGCCGGCGCCACGGCTCACTAGGCTAATCCTCCGCCTTGTGGCGCCGGCACACTGGGTTCTAGTCCTTGTCGGCGCCGGATTCTGTCCCGGTTGCCCCTCTTCCAGGCCAGCTCTCTGCTGTGGCCAGGGAGTGCAGTGGAGGATGGCCCAAGTGCTTGGGCCCTGCACCTGCATGGGAGACCAGGAGAAGCACCTGGCTCCTGACGACGGATCAGTGCAGTGCGCCAGCCGCAGCACATCAGCCACAGCGGCCACTTGGGGGGTGAACCAATGGAAAAAGGAAGACCTTTCTCTCTGTCTCTCTCTCTCTCTCACTGTCCACTCTGCCTGTCAAAAAAAAAGATTAAAAATTTAAAAAAAGATTAAAAATAAAAAAAAAGAATGAGAGTAAGTTTCCTCAAGAAATACAGAGAAACAGTTAAGTGAAATTAGGAAATCAGTGCAAGACATGGACAAGAAATCCAGCCAAGAGATTGAGATACTGAAAAAGAACCAAAGAGAAATACTAGAAATGAAGTATTCAATAAGTCAAGTTTTTAAGAAAATACAGTAGAAATCTCAGCACTAAAAGAAAAAGGAAGAGGATGAGGTGAAAGAGAAGGAATTAGAAAGAGTGAAAACAGTGTTCAGGATCTATGGGATACCATCAAATGACCAAATATGCCAAGTCTTAGAAGTTGCTGAAGGAAAAAATAAAAAAGAATGGCTTAGAAAACTTGTTCAATGAAGTAACAGCAGAAAATGTCCCAATCTGGAGAAATACATGGACATACAAATATAGGACGCACACAGAACCCCACATAGGCACAATCAGAAAAGGTCTTCACCACATTATAGTCAAACTTTCAAAAGTAAAACATAAAGAGAAGGGGCCAGCACTGTGGCATAGCAGGTAGCACTGCCGCCTGCAGTGCCAGCCTCCCACATAGGCACTGGCTCGTGTCCAGGCTGCTTCATTTCCATCTGACTCCCTGCTGGTGACCTGGAAGGGCAGTAGAGGACAGCCCAAGCGCTTGGGTGAACCAACGGAAAAAGGAAGACCTTTCTCTCTGTCTCTTTCTCTCTCACTGTCTAACTCTGCCTGTAAAAAAAATTTTTTTAAATAAAAAAACATAATATTGAATGAAAAAATGCAAGTTACAGAGATACATGTGGCATTCATTATGTCATTTATATAAAGTTTATAAACATGCAAAACAATGCGTTATATTGCTCCAAGCTAAAAGCATATGGAATAAATCTATAAATATACACAGGGCCCTGAAAAGTATCAGCCTCAAAACTAGAAAAGGGTGGGAGTAACGGAGTGGTTAGGAGACAGGAAGTTTCTAATGTACTTTTGTACATTTTTTAGTTTCTTAAGCTGGAGGCTGGATGCATTATTCTCTAAACTTTCATTAGTTCTGAAATTTTTCATAATGGAAAATAATGGGACAACTTTGCTCACAAGAATTCTAGGGCCAGAGGTACAGTGGGCTCCTGGGGAAAGAACGTGAAGTTAACGGCAAGCAGCCACTTTTCCCTGCACTTTTTTCCTGTTAGGCCTGCCAGGCCGGGACCTGAAGAGGATGATGGTGGCCATAAGCCCTGCTGCTGCCCTCAGATGGCAGTGATCGAACTGGGGAAGAATAACACTGGTGTCAGAAAGGCAGGAGGGAAAGAAGCCCTGCACGGCTGTTGGCTCTCAAACACTCACCCACCACCTGAGGCCTGCAGGGACATTGGCCACAGAGAAGGGAAAACAACTTGTCCCTGAGCTGCCTCTCAGAGCCATCTGAGTCCCCTCCCCTCCCCACTAACACTTACTTCATATTGTTGGCTAAAAATGTTTTTAAATGTTTAATTGTAGAATATTTCAAGGGTATAGAACAGGACAAGTATCGCTGGCCATCCTAGACTTAGCAGATGTTAACATCATTTGCACTTTGGTTTCAGCTCTTCTGCTGTTTGTCAGCACATTCAGAGTGAAAGCTGAACCTTGATCCCACCCCTCACTCCTCCCCCATTCCGGAGGGACCCACCATCCTGATGCTGACATTTACCTCTCCCAGGTAGACTTTTGGGTTCATGAACATAGAACATTGTCTTGAAGTTTTAATGAATATAAAACATTGGCTTTTCAAATTTTTCTATACTCAATCTAAGAAATGCATTTTACACTTTGACCTCATATACATACACACACGTGGGTCACAGACCAAATTCCTAAGGTATATAAGACTATCTCTATACTCCCCATCCTGTTCCACTAGTTTCTCTCTCTTCACATCAGTGTAACTATTTAAACTACTAGACCTTAATATGGATGTCTGAAATCTGGTAGAGAGATCTCTCATTGTCATTATTATGATTACTTAACATTTTCTGGATATTATTGACTGTTTCCTCTTTTTTTTTTTAAGATTTTTTTATTTGAAAGGCAGAGCCACAGGAGAGAGGAAGAGACAGAGGAAGGCACAGAGGAAGAGAGAGAGAGAGAATCTTCTATCCAGTTTCACTCTCCAAATGGCCACAACTGCTAGGCCTGTGCCAGGCTGAAGCCAGGAGCCAGGAACTCCTTCCAGATCTCCCATGCAGGTGGCAGGAACAAAAGCACTGGGACCATCATCTACTGCTTTCCCAGGCTCATTAGAAAGAAACTGGATCAGAGCAGAGCAGCTGGGACTTGAACTGGCACTCCATGTGGGACACTGGCATCACAAGCAGCAGCTTAACCCTCTCTGCCATCATGCCAGCTTCTGTTTCCTCTTCCATATGAATTTTTTGGTATATTTTATTAGCCTCTATTTAAAAAAAATCACCCCGTTGGGATTTTTTATTAAAATTGAATTAACTATAATTTGCACAAAATTTGACATCTTTTATATCAAGTCTTTCTATCAATGAACATGACATTTTTTTCTCTATTTAGTTCTTTCTTTGCCTTTTAATAAAGTTGTTTTGTTTTGTTTTGTTTTCCATAAAAATATTATGTTCATTTCTAGAAGTTCATAGTTTTTTGTTGTTACCATTCTATTATATATTTTAATCAAGTTTTCTTGTTATTTCTAATATGACTGTTGTTCAAGTCCCAGCTGCTCCACTTTGGATCCAGCTCTCTGCTGTGGCCTGGGAAGGCAGTGGAAGATGGCCCAGGTCCTTGGGCCCCTGCACCCGTGTGGGAGACCCGGAAGAAGCTCCAGGCTCCTGGTTTCAGTTTGGCCCAGCTCCGGCAATTGTGGCCATTTGGGGAGTGAACCAGCAGATGGAAGACTTCTGTCTCACTCTCTGCCTCTCTCCAACTCTGTCTTTCAAATAAAATAAATAAATCTTAAAAAAAAATACAGAGGAGGAAGCAAAGCTAATACTGACTTGTTACAGTGACAGTGAGCAATCATCAGACCTTTCAGTCCTCAAGTTCTCTAACATATGTGCTTGAACGTTCACACTTACATAGATTTTTTAAAGTCCTTCTTCCATCTCATGACTCGATCCGATCCTTATTACTGTCTATCACGGGCTTCCACTGTGCCGTCTTATGGGGCTGCTCATCCAGGAGCTCTCACCGGTCTGGTACACCCCGTTTCTCCCATGTCATTATACTAGAAAGATTCCTTTGGCATCTCTGATGGCCAAATTTGGTGCCCATACTGCCTTTCCCTCATGGTGGTCCTAGTGCTTGCTGTATATCTCACCAGAGTGTGGAAACCATACTAAGCTTCAGTAGGTCGCAGTACACACGAACAAGCTGTGGGCCTCCTACTTTCTCTCCAAGGTCAGCTTTTGAGGTCTTTGTTCTTCGGGGTGGGGGCGGAAAGGTGTCTTGCTGGGTTGTTGGTTTGAGGGAGGATTTGTCTTGTTTTGGGTGGTTTTGGAGTAGTCATTTGTTTTCCTCAATTTACATCATATTTTTAAAATCTGAAAATAAATATATATTTCATTTGACAGGCAGACAGAAAGAAATAGACATACAGAGACTTCCCGCCCCCTAAGTGCCCATAATGGCAGGGTGGGGTGAAAGTGGGGAAGAGGTCAAAGTCAGAAAATGGAAGCTCAATCCAGGCCCCCACATGGGTGACAGGAACCCAATACCTTGAGCCATCACCACTGCCTCCCAGGGGTGCATAAGCAGGGAGCCAGAGCCAGGACTTGTACTAGGTATGGCATGCTGCCATCTTTATTTTTTTTACATTTTTTTAACTTTTATTTAATAAATATAAATTTCCAAAGTACAACTTTCAGATTATATCGGCTTTTTCCCCCCATAACCTCCCTCCCACCTGCAACCATCCCATCTCCCACTCCCTCTCCCATCCCATTCTTCATCAAGATTCATTTTCAATTCTCTTTATATACAGATCAACTTAGTATATACTAAGTAAAGATTTCAACAGTTTGCACCCACACCGAAACACAAAGTATAAAGTACCATTTGAGCACTATTATACCGTTAATCCCCATAGTACAACACATTAAGGACAGAGATCCTACATGGGGAGTAAGTGCACAGTGACTCCTGTTGTTGATTTAACAATTGACACTCTTATCTATGATGTCAGTAACCACCCGAGGCTCTTGTCATGAGTTGCCAAAGCTATGGAAGCCTCTTGAGTTCGCCAGCTCTGATCTTATTTAGACAAGGTCATAGTCAAAGTGGAAGTTCTCTCCTCCCTTCAGAGAAAGATGACATCTTAATTTTTAATGATTCTTAAGTTGTTTTCTAAAAAATATTATTTTATTTATTTATTTGAAAGTCAGAGTTATATATAGAGAGATCTTCTACCCACTGGTTCTCTCCCCAGATGGCCACAATGGCCAGGAATGGACCAGGCCAAAGCCAGAAGCCAGGAGCCAGGAGCTTCTTCTGTGTTTCCTATGTCCGTGGCAGGGTCCCAAGCACGTGGGCCATCTTCCACTGCTTCTTCCAGGCCATTAGCAGGGAGCTGGATTGGAACTGGAGCAGCTGCATGAATCGAAGCCCATATAGAATGCCAGCATCACAAGGCGGCTTTACCTGCTCTGTCACAACGCTGGCCCTACATGCTGGCATCTTAATCATTGTCTCAACCTCCAGGCCAAAAGTCTACCCCTAAATAGGCTTTATTGTCAATGTTATTCTTTTTCATAATGCCTTTTTTGGATGCTTTAATTGTTTTTCTCTTCTTTAATCACTTAAACATTCCTTTTTTGCTATCTTCCAACTTGCTTTTCTATGGTTCCAAGTCCAGGGTTGCTGAACCTGGCGTGTCTGTAAACTCGTCATGGTGTTCTGTAATTTTCTGCTGAACGATCATCTTCAACTGAGCTTGATTTTTTTAATGGAAACTGCACGACCAGAGTGATTTCCCTCTGTATCTGGATGTAGTCCAGCAGTAACATAATCAGGGCCACCCTGCCTGCGCATTTCTTCATTTAGGATGTCCACAACCCAGGCCCAGAATCAACTCAGTTTTTGAAACTTATCAAAGCATATGCTTGGGATTTCACTTTCTCACCCAGGACGCAGGCAGAGGCACGCATTCCTGGCACCTTCCTGACTCGGTGGATGGATTTTTACCCCGAGTCTTCCTTTCACTTAGAGTTTCATCCGCAGTCACATCAGCTCTTTGCTTCCTGCTCAGGCTCCTGCATGGCGCTGGACCAAGGCCTTATCTGTCATCTCTGCGTGGGCCTTACCCAGCCAGCAGAGCGCAGACAGTCACACCCACAGCCTCGCCGGGCCGTGGCGCCCGCTCACCACTTCCAGCCATGTTTTTCCATTCCTTCTCCAGTTCCAGCAACCGGACTCCTCTGGTTTCCTTTCCTCCCACAGTTCTGTGTGTTTGTAGTAGGAGGGTTCCACATGCATCTGCTTCTCCCAGTCTCCCTTTTTCTCCGCACAGACCCTCAATCCCAAGCAGGCCTTCAACGCCCTGACAGAAGCCAGGATCGGATGCCTGTGGGGTTTCGGGTGAACCGTGCTGCAGAAGGCATCTCCAGAATGTGGCAGAGTCTTCTGGGGAGGAAAGGACTCGGGCCGCCCGGCTGCTGACTGGACGGTCTCTGCTTCACAGCCACCTCTGTTCCCGTGTTGGAATGGGACAGGAATGCTGCTCTCCGGCCAATTTCAGGAGATGAGATCACCCTTCCCAGGTCCTTGGGGAGACATAAGGTCGGGAATCTTCTGCCAAAGCAATGCATTCGGCGTGCGAGACACAGAAACTCGGCCCTGGGCCTCACCTTGAGAAGCACCCCCAGCAGGGTCTCGTTGGGGATCGTGTTGCTTTCTTGCTTTTACTTCATCTTTTATTTTTATTTTTGTCTTTATTGTTTGTGTCTTTTTTACTTTTAAAAGAAAAACAACAGCGGCCAATGTTGTGGTGTGGTGGGTTAAGCTACGCCCTGTGACTCTGGCTTCCCATACAGCAGCACTGCTTTGAGTCTCACCTGCTCCACTTCTGACCCAGCTCCCTGATAATGCACCCGGGAAAGCAGCAGAAGATGGCCCAAGTGTCTAGGCCCGCACCACCCACTTGGGAGACCCAGATGGAGCTCCTGGCTCCTGATTTCAACCTGGCTCAGCCTCACACGCTGCAGCCATTTGGGGAGTGAACCAGTGGATAGAAGATCTCTCTCTCTCTCTCTCTTCCTGTCACTCTGCCTTTCAACTAAATAAAATATATCTTATTTAAAAAAAATAAAAAGAAGACCAGCACTGAGCCAGGGAGGTTGGCCCTGGCTGGAGAGAACACGTTACTTCCTGGGTCAGTCGAAGGGCTGCAACTGGACCATGAAATTGTCTCTTTCAAACAGGATCGGGTGTAAAGGCAAGACAAGCCACTCTGCATCTCACAGAAAACAGAGTTCAGAATCTAAAGTCCATGAGACAGACATGCCCCTTACGAACATTCCCAGTAATGCTTTTCTTCTACACAGACACAAACACTGAAAGGCCAGTGGGCACTGCGACCATGCACCATGGCATGAAAACAGCCAGCCCAAGGCTGGTCATGTGCAGACACGTCCCTGCTAGAGCCCCTGGCCTTCGGAGTCACTGACATCTCCCCTCCATGGTAGCTGCTTTTCTCCTGTTCTTCAAAGTTCAATGCCCTTCTTAGAGTCAGAACTGGGGCCGTTGTTAGGGTGTAGCAGGTAAAGTCACTGCCTGCAGTGCTGGCATCTCATATGAGCGCCCATTTGAGTCCTGGCTGTTCCACTTCCAATCCGGCTCTCTGCTAGGGCCTGGGAAAGCAGTAGAAGATGGCCCAAGTCCTTGGGCCCCTGCACCCACATGGGGAGACTCCAAAGAAGCTCTTGGCTCCTGGCTTCAGATCAGCCCAGCTCCAGCCATTGCAGCCATTTGAGGAGTGAACCAGTGGATAGAAGACTTCTCTCTCTCTCTCTCTCTCTCTCTCTGCCTCTGCCTCTCTGTAACTCTTTCAAGTAAATAAATAAAGCTTAAAAAAAAAAAAGAACTGGCACTAAAGAAAAGTTTGGCTAGTCCATCATCCACAATTGAATGCGAATTCAACCCAGTGGATTATCCATCCAGAGACCTTATCTCTTGAAGAAGACAACCTCTGTGAGCTAGAATTGCCTAAAAGTATATGGTGCTGAGAGAGGACTCAAACAAGACCTTCCAGCTCCAGGTCCTGAGTTCTTCCCTCCAGAAGAAAGGAACGGAGCCTCTTCGCTGGGTTCTGAGCCCTGCCAGGCCTGGGTCTCCAGATCTCTCGCTTTCTGCACCTATGGGTACAGTGGTCTGGGGCTAACAGGGATGAACACACCCAGGTTCTATTCATGCCACTTCACACCTCCCACCGGTCAAATCTGTCTCCCACAAGCCTCTTCTATCAATGGAAAGATCAAGTCACCAGGAGGAAGTCTGCCAACGCCGTCACTCCACAAAGCCCTTGTTTCAGCACCACAAGCCCCTTCCTCCTCTTCTGTACAGAGGAAACGCACCCTCTCCCTCCCAGCGCTGAGTCTCCCACAGCTCCCGCTGATCGCGAGGTCTGATGAATCCTTTCATGCATCATGCACTCTCTTGTGTAGCTGCAATCTCTCCCTGTCTGACAGCACCATCCAGGGCCTCCAATCCTAAACCCTCTTCTTCTAGCCCAGCGTTCCTTTGGCTGCTGCTAGGCTCCCCTCATTCTCTCCCTAGCAAACTTGAAGGTGCAGTCTGATGCTTTCCCAAGCCTCAGTCATCCCTCCTCTCACCATGCTGCCATGGTGGGAAACTGCCCAGGGAAGCAAGGAGAGGTCTCTGTCACCAGCTCTGAGCTCCTGGTCCCAGTCCTCTTTCTACATTGCCACCTACTCTCTAGTGGTCATGACCCAGACAGAACGCCGGTACATGCAAACTGGTTGCTTTGCCCAAACCAGCCCACACCCCTAGAACTTGTCCCTGACTAAGGAAGAATGGCACAATATACCAGGGCCAGTGACAGAGTAGGCTTAATGGAGAGGGCCGCCTGACACAAACTGAGGCCTGTGGAAGAGGGTAAGAGCCAAGGAAACACCCCGACTCACCCACCGCCATCCCACCTACCTCCTGTAGCCTCCCCATTGCCTGGAACCCAACCAGGGTCCAGAGGCAGGAGGGCCACCACTGACAGGCGCTCCTCCCCGGTGCAGAGCGCAGTGAGAAGAGTGACGGTGGAGGATCTGAGGCCTCGCCTCCCCTCCTGACTCTTCTCTCTTGGTTTCTGTCTCCCCGGCTCTCCCGGCTGATCTCCTGATTCCTCACCAAGACTCGGAGGTCTCTCCACTGGTCCCTCTTCTTCCACTGACATCTTGAATGTCTTCTCCTAGACCCCATTAATTTTCCTTCACAAACCCTCTTCCTCTTTCTCTCCCTTTCCCTCCCTCCCCCCCACTTCAGCAATCCCCACCAGCTATCCACAACCTCCAAGGTGGGGATGACCCAGGTCTGTGACTTGAACCCTGACCTCTCACTGAAACCCAGCCCCACATAATTTCCCACAGGAAGTTCCTCACATGCAGCACATCCGTCCGAAGCTCCTTCCCTTCCACCCTGCCTTCACAGCAGGCACCTCCGCCTTCGCTTCCTTTACTGTTTGCTACTCGAAAGGCACCCCAAAGCCTGCAGTATGGACGTGTCCTGGGAGCTTGTCAGAAATGCAGACTCCCAGGCCCACCTAGACCTGCTGAATCCAAATCTACATTTAAATAAGATCCCAAAGTGGCCCAGGCACACATTACAATTTAGAAATGGGGGCTGGGAGGGCCGGCGCCGCAGCTCACTAGGCTAATCCTCCACCTTGCGGCGCCGGCACACCGGGTTCTAGTCCCGGTCGGGGCGCCGGATTCTGTCCCGGTTGCCCCTCTTCCAGGCCAGCTCTCTGCTGTGGCCAGGGAGTGCAGTGGAGGATGGCCCAAGTGCTTGGGCCCTGCACTCCATGGGAGACCAGGAGAAGCACCTGGCTCCTGCCATTGGATCAGCGCGGTGCGCCGGCCACAGCGCGCCGGCCACGGCGGCCATTGGAGGGTGAACCAATGGCAAAGGAAGACCTTTCTCTCTGTCTCTCTCTCTCACTGTCCACTCTGCCTGTCAAAAAATAAAAAAATAAATGGGAGCTAGGGGAGTTGGCCTAGCCATTAAGACACCCTTACCCCACATTAATACTGAACCCCTGTATCAATGTCCCTAATGCCAAGGCAGGACCCAGCCTCTCCTCCCTGTCTCCCTTAGCCCAGCGTGTCCTTGCCTGTCCTCTGGGACCTGAAGGAAACCACTGCATTGAGGGAGGATACAGCTGGCCCTACACAGTTCTAACCACCAGACTTTAGAAGTCATTTGCTTCTCAAATCAGTACAGCCAGTTGGCCAGTATTGTCAGGAGGGGTTGTGTAGGGAATCCAGGTCTGGGGCAGAAAGTAACCACCACTTATATGTAACCCCCTAGACCTACTGAAGCCCACTGTTCATCCTGTAAAAATTCCCTGAAGAGCATGGCATCATCTACCAATCGAAAGAAGATCACAAGTACCACCAGCCAACAAAGAACTAGGGACACCAGCTGCACACGCACCTCTCAGGCCCAACTTCAGTCTGTAAGGACCGTCACCCTGAACTTCTCGGGGAGTCCAGGAATTCAGCCATGGCTTCTCAGCTCCTTTCTCTACATTCTGCAAATAAATACCTACTTGCCTGGGCCAGCAACTAGTTGGGTCCCTGCCACACACCTGGGAGACTTGGATTGCATTCCTGGCTCCTGGCTTCAGCTCAGTCCATTTGGGGAACACTGCAGACATTTGGGGAATGAGCCAAGGGATGGACAATCTCTGTCAGTCTCTGTTTCTCTCTTTCACTCTCTGCCTTTTGGATCAATAAGAAAATAAATTACAAAATTTAGAAATGCTATTTGACAACAACTTCTTTCTTCACATTCAACAAAGTAAAGGCTAACATGCAGCAGACTTAGAGGGCTAATATTTAAGTGGGAAGAGGTAACCCCTGCTGGCAGCAGGAGCCCGGGGAGATTCCCCCCACCCCCACGCCGTGCTTTGGACTTTGCCTTGGAGAACGGTGCCTTCAGAGGACGCTGAGCCTGCAGACTCTCCTGGGTGCTTCCCGCTGTTTCAGGAAACCCTTTCCTGTCCCCCCCCCCCCCGAGCCTTCTTGCCTACATCCTTAGGGGGTCTCGAAAAGGCACTTAGATAACCCTTGATTGATTGATTGATTGATTGAAATATGACAATCTGGAATATTAAATCATGCTTTAACTCTGTATCCTCTTCCACTTTGTGGGGAGCAACCCAGACTGGACTGAGTTACTGGAATTAAGACTTATTCTATGCATCTGCTCTCCCACAATATGGCGCTGGGAGAGGAGAAAACAGCTTCTACGCAGCTGCCTCTCGCCAACTTGAGTGATGACCTCCAGGAGCTGATCCTGCTCCTGATTGGAGGAGAGCAGCGTACTTGGCGTGTGGGCAGCCGAGTTAGGATTGGCGGAAGAGGACTATAAGGGAGGAGAGAGACAGCATGCACCAGGAACATCTAAGGGGAACATCTATCTGAAGGAACACCTGTGCAGTCCCTGAGAGAGCCGGCCGGCAGTGTGCTGCTCCCCCGCGGAAGTGGGGAATGTGGCAGGGGGAACCGCCCTTCCACGGAGGTGGAAGGGACAGCAGCCAACCCGGGAAGAACCAGCAGCAAACCCGGGGAGGGCCGAGCAGACGAAAGAACAGCGCAGGGTCCTGTGTCGTTCCTCCACGAAGACGGGGAGCGACACACTTGACTTTAGTTTCCACGATCACGTGGCTACTCTCTCACTCCAACAAGCTCCAAAAATGGCACCTAGGGGTAAAATAATTCATATATATATATATATATATATATATAGAGAGAGAGAGAGAGAGAGAGAGACCGAGACCACTTTGGTGTCCCGGGCAGTGTTCCCCATTGGGAGATATGACACTCAGTTCAGTCTCATCAGGACTTGTGTCTCTCTGAGCCTCAGCTCCCTCATCTATAAAATGGTATTTCTGTGAGGATTGAGTCTCACAAGAAATGTGAAATATGCCCTCCAATAGACAGTCCTCAAACCTTCAGTGATTGAACATGGGAAGACCACAAAACCAAGCCCAGTAGCTGCTGGGTCCCGAGCTTCTTTCTGACTCCTCCCCACCGCCCTCCCACACCCACACCCACACCCACACGTGTGCACTCACACACACACATGTATGCATGCTTACACATGTACACACATGCACACACATGCTCACACATGCTCACATGCACATACCTGTGCACACACATCAACAACCATGCACATGTGTACAAACACACGTGCACACTCACCACCCCTGGGTGCCCACAGAGCCTCTCCTGGTCATGGCCGTGCCTTCAGGCCTCTCCACACCAGTTACTTGGTCACTCTGAATCACAAGCCTGATCACCTAACCCCTGTTCAAACCCTCACACAGCAGCTGGGTCAAGCCCCTCTGCACCCCTGAACACGCGGTGCGGTTTCACTCCTTGGAGCCTTGTCCCTTGAGCTTGGGACCACGGAGCCAAGTGCAGGCTCCCTCGTGTGACTCTTCCCAGACACCCCCTTAGTCACAAGTGGACCGGAGCGGAAGGGCTCTGGCCACACCATCGCCGCCTGCAGGAAGAAGCCGTGGCCCCTTCCTCTCCACCAGCCTCCTGCAGAACAAGCCTAGCTGGACAGATGCCACAGACACCAACATCAAGTTCACATTCACCAGTGAAAGCCTGGAATACAGAGAGAGGCTTCCCTGCCGCGAACGTCCAGGAGCTGCTGGGAGCACCAAGGGTCTCAGGAACTCCACAGCAGCTTGCCCCGGGGATGCTCTGGAGCGGCGGGCCCAGGCCGGGGGATAGAGAACCTGAGGCAGGACACGGCCAGAGCCCGCGTATGCACCGCGTTATGCAGGTAAGAAAGGGAAAGGGCTGAGCAGACAGCAGAGTGAGGAGGGGGCCCGCAGGGGCGCCCGGAAGCGTGGATGGTCAGGGAGGAGGGGCCTTTCAGATGGAACAGCGCTGCAGAGGCACGGACGTGCGGTTTGTTATGGTGATTCTGTGGGAAAGACAGACTTTCCCTGCTGACACGGACTTCTGCTCATGACATTGTTTGTGGCTTATTTCGACAGATGAATCACTTTGTCATCAGCCCTGCCAGGGCTCCCTGTGGCTAAGGAGCCTGGATGGGTTAAGCCCTCTTCCTTGCCCAGCCGTGCCAACAAACCACAGAGCCAGGCCAAGCCACAGGGAGCTATCAGACCAGGGAGAGGAAAGATAGCCTAGAGAACCACTGCTAGTCTCTGTCTCAAACTCCCAGAAGCAAGCCTGGGTCCTCCAACGCGTGTGCAAATTCACCATCTGTGAACCGAAACGCTGAACTCAACACCAGCGGGAAAGGCGGCAGGGGACGGGAGGGCAAGCAGCGCAGGCGCATGTCAGCTGATTTCTCCACCGCCCGACCTTCAACTGATGTGAGTGACGGCTCAAAGTCCCCTGCAAGGCAAAGTCCCCCAAGCCAAGGACGCACTCGGTTGTACTTTCAGCAGCTGTGGTGGGCAACTGCTAAAACAGCTCCCCAGGCTGAGTTCTGTGGTGCAGCGGGCTAAACCGCCCCCCTGGGACTCCCACATCCCACAGTGGAGTGCTGGGATCGAGCCCCACTTCCACTGATCCAGCTTCCAGCAAATATGCCTGGGAGGCAACAGATGATGGCTCATGCACTTGGGTGCCTGCCACCCACATCAGAGACCTGGATGGAGTTCCTGGCTCCGGTCGTTAGCCTGGCCCTGCCCCGGAGGTTGTGGGCATCTGGAGAGTGAAACAGCAGATGGAAGATCTCTCGCTCTCTCGCTCTTACTGTCTCACTTTGTATTTCAGATATATACAAATAAATAAACTTTTAAAAAATGGCTCTCAGTGACCCCCACCTTCTGGTTGTACCCTGGCACACTCTCCTCTCCTGACATGTTGACTGGACCTAGCAACTTACTTCTGTTTAGGAGAATACAGTAAAAGCCACTTCTGCAACTAGGTCATAAGACTGGCTTCAGTTCAGTTTCACTTTCTTTCTCTCTCTCTTTCTTTCTCCCTCCCTCCCTCCCTCCAGCTCCTCTAGTTGCCAAGTTCTGAGCTGCCCTAAAGAGGCTGGGAAAGAGGTGATCTCCGGCCAGTGACCAGTGTTCAGCTGACTCCCGGCAGCAACCAGTGTGTGTGCATTTGGAAGAAGATCCTGTGCAGGTGAGCCCAGCAATGAGACCTGAGCCTGGACACTCGGCCAGCATCTGCATAACCTGCCCCAGAGAAACTGTGATATAGTAACGGTTGTTTAGATCCACCAAGTAGCTTGGGGGTAACTTGTTACACAGCAGTAGATAACACCTACGTTTTCCAATCAGGCTTTTAGGTAGGACAACCAAGATCATGTGTGCACCTGAGCCGACGCCCGTGCCAGGCACAACCAGAAATGGCCCCTGGGCCTCAACCCCCAAGCCCATGCCAGCCACTAGCCAGCATGTCTCCCGGGTTGTTTAGCCAAAAAACCCAAGGCTTTTGGGTTGTTGAGCTCAAGAATAGCCTGAATCCTGTGTGCCACAGTTTTGCATGAAGCTCTTCCATTTCACCAGGCTTTGCGTACCTGGGCAGATACTGCAAGTCCCTTGGGAGTCCATCTTTCTTCTCCCCGAAGAAATCCTCTCCCACTTTCCCAGAAAGGGAACCTCCTCCTCCTCCTTTCTTATCAACACCTGCTGGTTTTGTTTGGGTCAGCATTGCGTCCAGCTAAATTATATCCTGTCTACGAGTAAATAAGATTATAAAACTTTGCTTATAAACTTAAATGTATCCAGTAAAGACTGGTTTGGGGGCCAGCGCTGTGGCGTAGCAGGTAAGGCTGCCACCTGCAGTGCCGGCATCCCATGTGGGTGCCGGTTCAAGTCCCAGCTGCTCCACTTCAGATCCAGCTCTCTGCTCTGGCATGCGAAAGCAGTGGAGGATGGCCCATGCCCTTGGGCCCCTGCGCCCATGTGGGAGACCCAGAAGAAGCTCCTAGCTCCAGCCTTTGGATCGGCGCAGTTCCATCCATTGCAGCCAATTGAGGAGTGAACCAGCGGATGGAAGACCTCTCTCTCTCTCTCTGCCTCTGTTTCTCCTCTCTCTGTGTGTAACTCTGACTTTCAAATAAATAAATAAATATTTTTTTAAAAAAAGTGATTTTTATTTTGAGATTACATCCTTCCTAAGTTTTTTATATTACAATGTTCTTCCTTTTGGAGGCAGCATTGTGGGGCAGTGGATTAAGCCGGCATCCCATATGAGCACCTGTTGGAGTTCCAGCTGCTCCACTTCTGATCCAGTTCCCTGCTAATGCTCCTGGGAAAGCAGTGGAGGATGGCCCAAATGCTTGGGCCTCTGCCACCCACGTGGGAGACCCGGATGACATTCCAGACTCTTGGCTTCACCCTGGCCCAGCCCTGGCTGTTGTGGCCATTTGGGGAGTTAACCAGTGGATGGAAGACAGCTCTCTCTATAACTTTGCCTTTCAAATAAATAAAATAAATATTTTTTAAAGAAGTTTTTTCTTCTAAGCAGTTCAGGGTTGCACGGAGCCCAGGTGAGGACGGGGGATCTGCTACAAAGGGGCAGCTCTTCACCACAAGGAAACCACTCTGTGTCTTGATTATGGAAGCACTGATAGGACTGTTGATACCAATCACAATTGCTCACATGTAAAACAGCTGACCTGTACTGCATGTGAATTAAACCTGAACAGAAACACAACTAAGGGGTGGGCATTTAGCCTACCAGTTAAATGCCAATTAAGATGCTCTCATCCTATGTCCCATAGCACAGTACCTGGACTGGATCCCTGCTCCAGGCCCCAGTTACAGCTTCTTGCCAGTGCAGATGGAACTGTAACAGGCAATTGTGATGGCTCAAGTAACAGGACTCACATCACCCACGTAGAGACTGGGGCTGAAGTCCCAGCTGTCAGCTTTGTTCTGGCCCCGTCTCAGCTGCTGCAGGCATCTGGGGAGTGAACCAGCTGATGAAGCTGCTCCTGCCTCCAACTAAATAAATAAATATTAAAAAAATTAAAAATGTTTAGGCCAGCGCCGCGGCTTACTAGGCTAATCCTCGGCCTTGCGGCGCCAGCACACTGGGTTCTAGTCCCGGTCGGGGTGCCGGATTCTGTCCCGGTTGCCCCTCTTTCAGGCCAGCTCTCTGCTGTGGCCAGGGAGTGCAGTGGAGGATGGCCCAAGTGCTTGGGCCCTGCACCCCATGGGAGACCAGGAGAAGCACTTGGCTCCTGCCATCAGATCAGCGCGGTGCGCCAGCCGCGGCGGCCATTGGAGGGTGAACCGACGGCAAAGGAAGACCTTTCTCTCTGTCTCTCTCTCTCACTGTCCACTCTGCCTGTCAAAAAAAAATTAAAAATGTTTAAACATTCTTTTATAAAAATGGTGACAGTAAAGAGTGGTTTTCATCTTTTAAGACCTATTTTATAAAACAAAAAGGCAGGGCTGGGCATCTGCCCCGGGGACACCAGCATCCCGCATCAGAGCACCAGGTTCCCGTCTCTGCTCCGCTCCCAAGTACAGCTTCCTGCCACAGCACGCCCTGGCAGGAATCAGGCGCTAGCTCAACCGCTTGGGGCCCTGCCACATGTGGGGGACCTGGATGGAGTTGCTGGTTCCCGTTCAGCCCCAGCTGCTGTGGCTATCTGGGGAGTAACCCAGTGGATGGGAGCTCTTGCTCTCTTATCTCACTCTCTCTCCCCTCCCCCTCCCACAAATCGATAAAAATTTAAAAAACAGGGGCCAGCAGGTTAAGCTACCACCTACAGTGCAGGCATTCCATATAGGTGCCGGTTTGAGTTTTGGCTGCTCCAGTTCTGATCCAGTTCCCTGCTGTTATGTTTGGGAAAGCAGTGTAAGATGGCCCAAGTACTTGGGCCCAAGTGGGAGACTCAAATGGGGTGAACCAGCAGGTGGTGGATAAAAATAATTGAAAGGAGAAAACATTATATGAATCCCCAAAACTTTCCAAAATTTTCAGGGTTAAGAATTTTTAAAAATATTTATTATTTATTTCAAAGTCAGAATTAGAGAGAGAGAGAGAGTGCTTCCATCTGCTGGTTCACTCCCTAGGCCTCCACAATAAGTAGGGCTGGGCCAGGCCGAAGCCAGGAGCCAGGAGCTTCTTCAGGGTCTCCCATGTGAGTGGCAGGGGCCCAAACACTTGGGCCATCGTCCTCTGCCTTCCCTGGCACATCAGCAGGAAGCTGGATCGAAAGTGGAACAACCAAGATTGGAACCAGGGCCTATAGCGGATGGCAGCGTTGTAGGCAGCAGCTTTACCTACTATGCCACAACACTTCTTCCGGGAGGGAAATTAACAAATCTGAGAACCACTACATTAGTTACATGTAGCTGCACAGGAAATTATTCCAAATCAGCAGCTGCAGATAATAAACATTGCTTCACCGTTCCCGTGAGCTGGGAGTCTGGGCCAGGCTGGCCGGGCCCATGAGCTCAGGTCCTGGGAGGTGGCCGAAACCGCGACAGCAGGGACCCTGCTCTCACCAGCAGGCCTGACAGTGCGCTGGCTGGCGGGGTTCCCCGCACTGTTAACTGAGGGACTCGGCCCCTCGCCTCCTGGGTCTCTCCTCAGGGCAGCGAGGTGCCAGCAGAGCGAGCCTGGCAGAATCTTCTAGAAGCCGCCTACGCACCCCCTCCCCTCCCCATCCAGCACACGGGCGAGCCAGGTCTGCAGGCTCAGGGAGCCTTCCTCCGGGTGACGGGAGCGGAGGCAAGGCCTGTGCAGGTAGGTTGGGGGCTGCTGGCTTTCCTTGTCTCCCTGGTGGCCAGCCACCAAGACCGGGAGGCAGCTAGCGTGGAGCATCGAGACGGAGCCGAGAAGCGCGTGCGAAGTGCTGCTCTTGCCGGAAGCTGAGCCTGGGGGGCTTTTCACCTCCATAGAAGCTGCATGTCCGCGCCCCACGTGGCTCCGTCCACGCTCCGAACTGAGATCCACCCGGGCTGCGATTTGCCGCCTTCTGGGAAAACTGCCTCGAAGGAGCCCAGGAGGCCACCAGGAGCCTGCACGAGGATGTTCTCAGCGGGCAGCAGCCCCACGCGACGGGAGGGCGCACGCAGCTGAACTGCACGGTCCACAGCCCCTGGGCACGCACAGTGCCCGGGTGCGCGAGCAGCGCCCGGAAGTGCGGGCAGCGCCCTGCAGCTCTTGTTGCCAGGCCCTAAGAGCCATCACACCTGGGAGGTGGCTACCAGGGACACCGTGCACGTCACCACCCTCAACTCGGCCAGGCTTCGGGACAGTCCCACTGGAAAGTCCAGCTGCGACTTGGGCCTTCAGATCAACACTGACCCAGCAGAAAGAACAGTGTCCCTTATCCCCGGGGCCACGCTCCACGCCTGCGTCTAAGGCAGTGCGCTGGGGTGGGGCGCCAAGGCGAGGGCACTGGGCCGCTGAGATGGGCTTATGCTCGCGGGCGACTCCCGCCAGCCACGCATCCTGTCCCAGGACTGTGCCCCTCAGGCTGGGGGGTGTGGGGGGGGGGTCCAAGGCCAACACCTCATCGGCCCATCTGTGCCAGCATCTCGGATCCGCACAGCCCTGGGACCAGACCGCAGACAGGCCGCACCTCCAAGGCCACAGCGCCATCAGCCTGGCTCCCCTCTGCACCAGGACCCTCGCTCAAGGGGCAGGAAGCAGTGGGCCCAGGGCTCCCAAACCACCTCGGCACCAAGCGCTCGGCCTCACTCTGAGTCCCCGGGCGGACATCCAGACCAAGGCAGGATTCCACTCGCCCCCAGCCTGGGCCGCGGGGCGGACGGCGCTTCCCTGCGAGACACCCCGACTCTCCCGGGCCCGCGATGTGCTGTGGACTGGGAACCGCTCCAGCCGTGCTGGCCTCAGCCGTCTTCCTTGTGCCAGAAAGGAGGGGGAGCCAGAGAGAAAGGAGGTGAGGGGGGACACGGTTTAGAGGGAGGATGCTACAGAGAGGCTCGCTGGCTTGTCTTCCGGGAGCGGCGACCTGGAGCCCAGTTCCCCGAGTTCTGAACCGTCTGCAGCTCTGCTCCGTGTAGATCAGAAAGGGTGAGCGGGAGCCAGGCAGGGCTTTGGGGATTTCGTGGGTGTGAATCCAGCACCCCGGGAACCCGCTCCCCGGGGGCTCCTCTGCACTGGGCCCAGATTTTCCGAACGGAAGCCACTTTCCGGTTCCGGTTAAGGAGGCAGAAATGGGGACCACAGGACCTCCCCCCAAGGAACGGGAAAGGACAGGGAGCCTGCAGCCCAGGTACAGGTGCGCTCCACGCGCTGACCCCCCCACCCCACCCCGGCTGGGAAGCAGGGTGACCGAACCTTGCAGGTAACCCTTTATCTCTGTGTGCACAGCACTCCTGGGAATGCTCGGAGTCCTTGCGGGCAGGCGGCTGGTGTCCTGCCCCTGCGCCCGCCCTGCGGCTGGCCGGGAGAACTCGGCCGCCTGGAGCGCGGCTCCGAGCGCCCCCTTGTGGTCGCCGCGCTTCCCTGCAGCCTCGCCACTCCGGTTCGCGGTTATCCCTGCCACACCCCGAGGGTGCGGCGACAAAAGCTGCGGCAGAGGCCAAAGTCCCCCACCCCCACCCCAGGACCCCTCTTTCTAACGGCAAGGCGGGGGTGGCCACAGCAACTTCGCGCTGGGCTTGGCTGGCAGAGGTGATGGCCCGGCGGGCAGGAGGAGCTGCAAAGACACCACTGCCCCTGCCCTCCAGAGGGGACGCCCCGGGGCGGTTGCGTCCCCAGGGTCCAGAGAAGTGCCCGAAACGGCTATCCCAAGGAAGGGAGGTCGGACGAGGGGAGGGCAGGAAGCAGCCGCGATGCTCCCGGGAGTCCGTCGTGTCCTGCCCTGGACGGCGCCAGGCGCATTCTGGACACACCACAGCCCCAGCCTCCCGGGGCCATTCACGGCCCCATTCTTGCAGCCACGGTGCGCCCCGCAGAGAAAGAAAATAAAGAAGGGCAGAGGGCCGGCGGTGTGGCTACATCTCACGTCCTCTGCCCCCTGCTCCCGCGGGCCTGGATGTCCGGGGCGTACAGAGAGGCTAGGGAGGCACTGCCCCCTGGTGGCCGCTGCCTGTCACCGCAACTGCTGGAGCCTGGATCGCCTTCCCGCTCGGGGCATTAGAGCGACCACCTGCCCCCGTCCCCGCCCTACCACCCCGACGTGGTGGAGGGCACGAGGGGGGTCACAACACCACCACAAGACGGCTTTCTTTCTGGTTCAGCCCCGTCTGCACCACCGTGAACCCCAACAATTCCAAAACCTATTCGTTCAAAGAAATGGAAGGGGTCTGGACCGCCTTGTGACCCATTTTCTCTTGCAGGGGAGCTGAAGTAAGCCTTTCTCTGCCCCTCGCGGCGCCCTCAGTTCCGTGCCTTTGCCCCTTGCCCGGAGTGACTGGCGTGGGTCAGTTTGGGGCCCTCTGCAGGTGTCCCCTTTAAGCCCCAACCATCCTCTTGCAGTCTCATTGAATAGGTTAGAAGAGGAAATGGCAGCGGCTGAGGTCACCTGGACCCCAGCCTGTCACCCTGGGGCCTCTCTGTGCCTTCCTTGGTCGCCTGTTAAAATCCCAGTGGCGGGGTTGGGGGAGTTTGGAGTGTTGGCGGCGCGGGTGCCCCTGGAGAAGCCCAGGGCCGAGAGCGGACGTGGGGGCGTGCGCCTGGGCGAGTCCCCGAGCCCGAGCTAGGGGGCACCACGGGGTCTTCAGCTCTTGGTGCCCGAGGAGACCGCATGACAGGAGTGGAGACTCCCTCCCAGGCCAGGCTTCTCCCCGAACTCCGGGGCATTTCCTGACACGCCTGCGGCAGCCGGGGTGCTGGCAGAGGGGGGCCGCGGACAGCGTGGCTGCTCCTGGGGACAGCAGTGGACCTGCCCTGATGCCTTGGAGCGCGCATGGTGCCTGCCGGACCGCGGGAAGTGAGCACTGGGAGTGCTTGTGGTTGGGGGTTGGCCCTCGTGTTTTCCTGCGGACTGGAGCCCCCCACCCCCTCCCAGGGCAGTGATGACCCCCGCTGGGCTGCTCAGAGCTGGGAGTGGGGGTCTAAGGAGGCAGGCGCAGGGCGTTCAGCTAGGAGAGAAGCGCCAACAGCCTCGGGCGGGTTTGCTGCGGGTTCTGGTCACACTGTGGACAAACGCCTGAGTTCCTACCTCACACCCTAAATTCCCAACCCCCCTCAAAGGGCTGTGTTCCTGGAGACTGGCCGTGCGTAGTGCGGGATCCTCTGCAGATGGCTGCAGATGCGAGGACGGAAGCTGGACCCAGCGCTTCCTGAAGCCTTTGAAGCACCGGGATCCAACAGTCCGTGCCCTTCTGCACTTCGGGTCCAAGGAGCGGGCTTTTGTTCCTCCCCCCGAAACGGGTTCTTCTGCCCGGCGGGAGCCCGTGAAGACCTTGCAAACAAGCAGCCGTGGGCTAACGGGAGGCCCACGGCTGCAGCCAGGCAGTCCCGCGAGGGGACACGGGCAGGGCAGGCGGCGTGTGGGTTCCCGTGAGAGCTGAGCTCGAGGGCCTGTAGGCGCTAGGCGGTGCTGGCTGTGGGCCATGCGGGGACCCTCGGGAGCGAGAAAAGGCCGTGGCTCTTTGCACACCTGGCGCGCTCCCTGCTCGCCGTGCCGGGTAACGGGCGCCCTCCACCCGCGCGCACAGGGCACGAGCGCGCGGGGCGGGCCCGGCTGCCCAGGGTTATTAAATGTGAAGAGTGTTTGTCAGGAAAAACCCTTTGTTGACATCAACAGCCGACGCGCCTCCATGGGAACGCGCCTTGGTTTGCTCCGCGGCCCGCAGAAGCCTCGCAGCCAAATTCCCACCTCCTTTTTCACTGCCTGCCCACATTTTTTTCTTAAAAAAAAAAAAAAAAATCTCCGGCCAAAATTCCATGATCTGCCTGCTTGGTTTTTAGGCTCAGAAAATCAGTTTAAAATAACTGGGGAACCAGCTGAAACCCCTGCCCAAGCTTCTAAATGAAACTTTTCTCTTCTCTTCTCTTCTCTTCTCTTCTCTTCTCTTCTCTTCTCTTCTCTTCTCTTCTCTTCTCTTCTCTTCTCTTCTCTTCTCTTCTCTTCTCCTCTTCTCTTCTCTTCTCTTCTCTCTCTCTTTTCTCTCTCTTCTCTTCTCTTCTCTTCTCTCTCCTCTTCTCTTCTCTTTCTCTCTTCTCTCTCTCTCTCTCGTTTTGTTTGCCAGACTACACTCTTCCTTCTTTGTGTGACCTCAGTTTCCTTGGGCCTTGCAAGCCCAGGGGACCGATGAGATGACGTCACCCACGACCGAGAGTAACCCCTGCCGGTTCGCTCCGGGTCCCCACCCCTACCCCCACCCCCACCCCCACCCCCACCCCCAGCGCAGCTCGCCCAGGCGCCTGGCCTCCCGCGGGTGCTCCCGGCACAATCCCCCTGCCTCCCGCGGCGGTGACCGCCAGCCGCCCGGGGTCACCTCTGTGCTGTCCCTGGCACCGGCACTTGGTGGTGGGTGAGGCAGCCCAGGAGAAACCCTCACTTCCTTTTGTGTAGCCCCGCGGGACTTGTCCCAAACCGGGCAACAGCATTTTCAGAATTTTAGAATGTATTCACATGCCCCTGCCTGCCAAAGAGCCCAGCCGGGGGTCCAGGGATCCAAGTGGGGCCACGTGCCTCTTCTCAGGACTGCGCGCCCCCTGCAGCTAAGGAACCGCTCATCCTGTGTGCCTAGGGAGTGTCCTGCGGCGCCCATCTGTCCCCACTCAGCCCCAAGCGGGATCCCCGGTGCGTCCGAGAGAGACCACCAGGAGTGCAGCAGCGACAGCCTGAGGCAGCCCAGGAGGCACGCGCTAGGGATGGGACCGCTGCACTCCAAGGGAAAAGTCAATTGCCATCAGATGATTTTCCGACAGCTTCTCCCCCTTCTTCGTATTTGCCGCATCGCATTCGCATTCCGGTTTTCAAAAGGACAGGCGCATTAATAACAGAAAGAAAAAAAAGCGAAAAGGACTGGGATGGCGAACTTTCTTTCATGTGGCTGAGCGTCAAGTCTGGCGTTGACCTGAAGCGCTCCCGGAGACCCGCGGGAACAGCAGAGCCAGACCCCACAGACGCAGCGATGGCGCAACGGCACAAGGAACCTTGTTTATGAAGCTGATTCCCATTTCGGCTTTCTGTGTGTTTCCTAATTGCCTAGCTAGAGTTTCGTGTACGTTTTCAAGTTTCTAATTTAGAAGACAGTAAGTAATGCCTGCTTTAGACCGCTCACCCACATTTCTGATGAGCTATACCCTCGGCATGTAACATACATCAGAGAGCTGAAAGGCAGGGGTCGGGTAGTGGTGACGACGCCCACACCCCACACGGCAGTACCTGGATTCCAGCCCCACCTCCAGCTCCTGATTCCAGCTGCCTGCTAGTCAGGCCCTGGGAAGTGAGGCTTCAATACACACATTCCCAACTCAACCCAGGGCCCGCAGAAACCAGAAACAACTTATAGAAAAGGGCAAACTGGCTGATTGGGGTGTGTGTGTGTGTGTGTGTGTGTGTTCGATCCTGACACTGCAGGGAGCCCTCTGCACCAATTGGGGGCAGCCATAGCCTAAGGCAGACTCTGCCATCCTTGCGTTCTGCAGAGGGTTGTACAGCAATTACAGGCCAGGTGCTTTCACTCGTATTATTTCACTGGCATCCACATTTGCAGGGGCATAAGGTGCTCCCTCCCATGCCACGGTTCAAGCAGACTTAACTTCACTGATCCATGTACCAGATAGATGGCTCCAGACCATTTCAACATTTTCCCCTCCAGGAAGACAAAATCATGGCTCTTGCACACTCTTGCTCAAGACTGCACAGCTGGGGGCCGGCCCTGTGGCCTAGTAGGCTAAGCCTCTGCCTGCAGCAACGGCAACCCATGTGGGTGCCAGTTAGAGACCCCGGCTGCTCCACTTCCATTCCAGCTCCCTGCTTATGGCCTGGGAAAGCAGTGAAGATGGCCCAAGTCCTTGGGCCCCTGTACTCACGTGGGAGACCAGGAAGAAGCTCCTGGCTCCTAGTTTCAGATGAGCCCACCTCTAGCCGTTGCAGCCATTTGGGGAGTGAACCTCTCTCTGTATCTCTCCTTGTCTATAACTCTGCCTCTCAAATAAATAAATAAAACTTAAATAAATAAAAAGATTGCACAGCAGAACCCCCCCAAAAAAGCACTGAGACCTAAAGAAAGTGCTTCTCAAGGAGTATTTCCGCCACCTTTATCCAGATTATTTTTAATCATTATCAAAAAGGCAATTCAAGGACCACAATCCCACCCGAGGAATCATAATCTCCTTTGCCGTCCAAAGGACCTTCACTTTGTAACTGTCTCCTTGGGTACATTACAATTTTTTAAGACTTCATGTATTTGCTTGAGAGAGAGAGTTATAGACAGAGAGAGCTAGAGAAAGAAAGAGGTCTTCCATCTGCTGGCTCATTGCCCAAATGGCCAGCGCTAGGCCAACCTGAAGCCAGGAGCTTCTTCCAGGTCTCCCACACAGGCGCATGGGCCCAACTACTTGGGCCATCTTCCACTGCTTTCCCAGGCCACAGCAGAGTGCTGGATTGGAAGAGGTGCAATATGGGATGCTGGTGCTGCAGGTGGAGGCTTAGCCTACTAGGCACATTACAATTTGAAAGCTACTTCGCCAAGACCTAAAAGGAAACTAAGGCAGAACTCCTCAGGATTTTCCTTAAGATTGTACTCTGCTGGGAAATGGTGATGACCAAGGGAGGCAGTGGTGATGGCTCAAGTACTTGAGTCCCTGCCACCCACGTGGGGATCTGGATCAAGTTCTCAGTCCCTGCTGTTGCTGGCAATTGGGGAGTGAACCAATGGGTGGGAAAATCCACAACTAGGAACAACAGAGCGAAGCTTCAGGTCACCAGAACCCAGAAAAGGATCCTAAAGGCACCACGAAGGATTGGCAGATTGCTTCTAAGGAGCAACAGTCAGTCTGACATCTCCGCAGCGACCATGGAAGCCAGAAGGTAATACGCTAAAACGAAAATAGCTGCCCACAGGATTCTATGCCCAGAAAAATAAAGACATATTCAGAGAACCAAAAACAGAACTTGCCTCCAAGAGGCTCACTGAGGGAAATCCACAGGAAGTGATGCCGGCAGGGCAGAGAAGCAAGAAAGAACAAAGGCGAATGTGGATAAATCCAAATGAACGCTGACCATATAAGACAATGTCTTATGATGTAACCTAGAAACTAAAATTAAAGTACATGTTAACAATAACACACAAGTAAGAATGAAGTCCTTCCATAATCTGGGAGGAGGAGAACTTGAGGTTCCGTGATGCTATGTATAAACACTGTGGTTGGTACAGTCACCCCTAGAAGAAGAGAAACAGAAAGTAACATCCAAACAAAGGGAAATGGGATGATAAGTATTTTCTCCAAAAAGGGACCCAAAAGGAGAGATAAAAAAGGCATAGCAGGTAAAGCCGCCGCCTGCAGTGCTGGCATCCCATAAGCCGGTTCAAGTCCCGGCTGCTCCACTTCCAATTCAGCTTTTTGCTATGGCCTGGGAAAGCAGAAGATGGCCCAAGTCCTTGGGCCCCTGCACCCATGTGGGAGACCGGGAGGAAGCTCCCGGCTTTGGATCAGCACAGCTCCAGCCGTTTGGACCAATTGGGGAGTGAACCAGCGGATGGAAGACCTCTGTCCCTCTGCCTCTCCTTCTCTGAGTAACTCTGCCTTTCAAAGAAATAAATCTAGAAGAAGAAGAAGAAGGAAGAAGGAAGAAGAAGAAGAAAAAGAAATAAAGACCAGCAGGCCAATGAGAAGGCACAAAATGAGATATAAATCTAGCCTTTAAAAAATGCAGATGGACTACATGGTCTACTTAAAAGGCAAATATTTTCAAATTGATTTTTAAAAAGGATTTATTTACTTATTTTAAAGACAGGGAGAGAGAGAGAGATTGGTCTTCCATCCACTGGTTCAATCCCTAAATGGTGGCAATAGCCAGGTCTTGTCAGGCTGGTCTCTCACATGGGTGACAGGGACCCAACTACTTTGGGCCATCTTCCACTGTGCATTAGCAGGCAGCTGGATCAAAAGAGGAGTAGCCAGAACTGGACTTTAGCACTCTCTAGGACGGGATGCTGGTGTCACGAGTGGTGGCTTAGCCACAATGCCGGCCCACAAACCACATTTTTCAAAAAAATCTAATGATAGGTTGTCTATACAAATTTCTACATAAGACCTCAGGATTCAAAAAGGCTGCAAGTAAAAAAGATGAAAAATATGTATCATGCAACTATTAACAAGAAGGACATTTGCATGACTATATTCCTAATAAAGCTAAAGAATAAAAATTATGACTAGAGGATAAAAAGTGTCCTTTCATAAGAAAATATTTCCAATATATCAATAACAATTCCAATGCATACATACCTAATATTAAAATGTATCAAGCAAATATGATAACATATAAAACAGTAATAAGAAATTAGACTAATTCTACATAGTAGAAGATGTAAAGACACCTCTTCCAGTAACCATTAACAGTTGGAACAGTTTGTGGCTCTGCAAAAATCATGCAGACCTTAAACCCCAAAGCCTTATGTTTACAAATAATGGATAACGTCAGTGGTAGATAGCTTAGGGCGTAGGCCTGATCCAATCACTGTATCTGAAGGTGGGGCCATTGCAAAGTGATTGGGTTCGACTAAATTGCTAGGGTGGAGCCCCATTGTTACAGGAATTCGAAGTCTGTTCTTGAAGTCTGTTCTTTGTCTCACAGTAACGAAGAATTACCACAGGGACAATGAAGAAGGGTGAGCAAGGCAAATCAAAGTAGGAACAGAGACTCCTGTTTACCAGGAGGGGTGCCCAAGGGAAGGGTCTGTAGAGGTCCTGGCACTGGGAGCTTACAGAGAGGATGCGTATCAATCGATCAGTTCTTTCACATAGTTTCAAAATGTCAAGGGTCATTTGTTTCTTCTGTTCTTTTGCACAGTGGCCATGGTTCCTGACCAGTTAACAAACGTAATCATGTTGACCACTTGGGAGATGTGAAAGGATGAGTTATTAGGGTTTTTTGTTTTTTGGGGGTGTTTCTATTTTTAGGATAGTGTTGGAACAGAGTATCCATATTTTAAAAAGGTAAAAAATGAATCCTACCATACATCAAACTTGAGATCGATTCCAGGTTAACAAAAAATGCAAGGATGAAAGGCAAAGCTATAAGGGTTTTAGAAGAAATATAGAATATTTCCTAGATCGAGGTAGAATGTCTTTGTTGATATCATATGAAAGCAAAAAAACTGATAAATTTGACTATGTTAAAGTTAATAGTTTCTGTAAATGCCAAAAAAAGAGAATGAAAAGAAAAGTCACAAGGGGAAAAACATATTTGTAACACACATAATTGGCAAAAAACTAGTCAAGGATATGTAAAGAATGCCTAAAAATTAAGGAGAAAACAATAGATTACCTAATGTTTAAACTAAGAGATATGATAAAACACTTCACTAAAACAGCAATCAACAGACATGAAAAGAGGCTCAACTCATTAATAATCAAGGAATTAAAAACTGAAATTGGGAAATAAAATATTCACCTATTGGACAAAAAATTAAGAACACTTACAATACTATTTGAATTGAAAATTGTATCATATGAATTACATGTGACAAATTTCCATGACTTGTAATAAACTTTCATGAATTTGTAATAGTGCCTTTTTATATGGTTAAATAATAAAAATCTGCCATTTAGGCCATTGCAAAGTATACAATTCAGTGGCAATAATTACATTCACAATGTTATGCAATCACCACCATTTTAAAAATTTTCAAAAATTTTTCGTCACTCCAAATGGAAACTCTGCACCCATTAAGCAATACCAATCCATTACCCTCTCTCTCTGGCATATTAACCTCCAATCTACCTCCTGTCTCTCTGAATTTGCTTATTCTAAATATTTCATGTAAGTTGAATTTTATATTTATTCTTTTGTCTGGTTTATTTCACTTAACATAGTTTTCATTATGTATCAGGACTTTATTCCTTTTTATGATTGAGTAATAGTCCATGCTTTGTCTATCCATTCATTAACTGATGGACAGTTGGGTTGTTTCTACATTATGATTATTATGAATAATGCTGCTGTAAATATTCTTTGCTCACTATTCATTTTTCTTACAGCACAAGCCTTTTTGAAATCATTTCTCATTATTTTAGTATTTATTTTTAGAAAATTCTATAGTGAGGTTCCAGTATTTAGTGACCAAATGTACGGAAATTTTCCCATCATTCTTGACATTTTCACGGCACCGAAAGTTTTCCAATGTCCTTGTTCCTGTTGTTGTAATTGGAAAATTAGCTGTCCGTCTAATTTTTGACTCTGTGCATGGTATTATCTTTCTAGTTGCTTTTTTGTTTAAGATTTATTTTATTTATTTGAAAGAGTTAAGAGAGAGAGACAGAGAGAATCATCCATACGCTGGTTTACTTCCCAAATGGCTGCAACAGCCACAGCTGGGCCAAGCCAAAGCCAGGAACTAGGAGCTTATTCCAGGTCTCCCATGTGGTGAAGGGGCAGTTGGGCCAACTTCCACTGCTTTCCAGGTGCACTGGCAGAGAGCTGGATCAGAAGTGGAGTAGCCAAGTCTCGAACTAGCACCCACAACAGATGCTAGTGTCACAGGCAGCAACTTCACCTGCTACGCCACAACGCTGGTCCCTTTTTTGTTTGTTTGTTTTCTAAGATTTATTTGTTTGAAAGTCAGTCAGAGAAGGAGAGAAGAGGAGGGAGAGAGACATCTTTCATCCACTGGTTCACTCTCCAGATGGCAACAGCCAGGCCAAAGCCAGGAGTTAGGAGCTTCTTCCAGGTCTCTCACATAGGTGGCAGGGGCCTAAACACTTGGTCCATCTTCTGATGCTTTTCCTAGGCCATTAGCAGGGAGCTGGATCAGAAATGGAACAGCTGGGACATAAACTAGCACCCACACTAGATGCCAGCATTGTAACCAGTAGCTTCATCTGCTATGCCACAATGCTGACTCCTATGTGAGAATTCTTTAAAATGTTTATGGAAAGTGCATATTCTGAAAAACAAATTTAAAGATTTTATTTGAAAGTCAGAGATACATACAGAGAGGGAGAGACACAGAGATCTTCTATCTGCTGGTTCACTCCCAAGGTGGCCCAGCGCCAGGAGCTTCTTCCATGTCTCCCAGGTGGGTGTCAGGGCCCAAGCACTTGGGCCATCTTCCACTGCTTTCCCAGGCCATTAGCAGGGACCTGGATTGGAAGCACAACAGCCTGGACATGAACTGGTGCCTTTATTGGGATGCTGGCATTGCAGGTGGTGGCTTTACCTGCTATACCACAATGCCAGCCCTTGACCAAGCGTCTTGTAAATAAATAAAAAAAGATTAACAACCCATTTCCACTTCTTACCCCATTCACCCAAAAGTCATTTTCAATTTTCCTTGATTGGTTTCAAGGTCATTGGTAGAGTCACATTAGGGATGACTGAAATCATTCCAAAGGAGCTATGCCAGAGTAGCTACAGATAAATGCATTTGAAATAGTATGACATAAAACTGCAATAAGGCCGGCCCCACGGCTCAATAGGCTAATCCTCTGCCTGCGGCGCCGGCACACTAGGTTCTAGTCCCGGTCGGGGCGCTGGATTCTGTCCCGGTTGCCCCTCTTCCAGTCCAGCTCTCTGCTGTGGCCCGGGAGTGCAGTGGAGGATGGCCCAAGTGCTTGGGCCCTGCACCCTACATGGGAGACCAGGAGAAGCACCTGATTCCTGGCTTCGGATCAGAGCGGTGCGCCAGCCACAGCGGCCGTTGGAGGGTGAACCAACGGTAAAGGAAGACCTTTCTGTCTCTCTCTCTCTCACTGTCCACTCTGCCTGTCAAAAAATAAAATAAAAAAAATTTTTTGGAAAAAAAAAAACTGCAATAAAATGGAATTTCATGTACTTAACAAAAATTCTGAGTTTGTAAAGTTACCTTTTTTTTGGGGGGGGGGGGGTTAAGATTTATCTATTTGAAAGTCAGAGTTACAGAGAAGGAGAGGCAGAGGCAGAGAGAAAGAGAGAATCTTCCATCCTCTGTCACTCCCCAAATGGCCAGGAGCTTCTTCTGGGTTTCCCACATGGGTGCAGGGGTACAAGCACTCCTCCCCTGCTTTCCCAGACACATTAGCAGGGAGCTGGATCAGAAGTGGAGCAGCCAGGACTCGAACCAGCACCCCTAGGGGATGCCAGTGTCACAGGCTACATTCCACCACAGTGCCGGCCCCAAAGTTACCTTAATTTCCTTAGCATCAAATGCTTACATTAGTAAGATGCTGATGTTTTCCCACTGGAAAAAAAAAAAAAAAAAAAAACAGAAACAAACCTGAAACATCAAGCCACAGTGCTAGCAGATCCTCTCCTAACTAGAGGCAGCCTTTAGCATCCGTATTTGTTACCTTTCTAGTGCTTTCTTACTTTCCGCTTCTGTTAAATCCTTTATTTCTGTACTCACCTACCTGTCTGCAATCAGGCAGTCCCTCTTAGTTCTGAAGAACTCGCCTTCATTCCTGGGTCCAAAGCAATCTACACAACTCTCCCTGCTCAGAAAACAGCTCAAAATAGTTAGATCAGTAATGTTGTGTCAGTGAATTCCGGATTCTCAGGCCAGCGTATTTTCTCACTTCACTTAAAACACAAAAACAAAACAGAAAGACTTCATGTGTCAAGAAATTTCAAAATTAACTTTTTTTTCAAACAAAGAAATGCTTTAAACTTTAGTCACAACACATGGGTCCAAGTTACCAACCAAGAACAAAAGATGGGAATTCCACAAAGATTTCTCATAGTTCCTAGGTTTCTACATAGCAGCAATGAGAATAAATTCAGTATTCAGTTTTCATTTTTATTCAAAGGATAAATACAAAATTAAGAGATAAAATTCAAAGCAAATATGCTCAACATTTCAAAACAATTGTACATATAAAAGCCAAAAGAAGAAAAAGCAAAAGCCCCCATAAATCACACTAGCTAGACACAGTCAAGTCCAACAGCAAGGAACTTGAATTGAATGCATTACTATTTATCTTGCCTATAAACAAGACTTTATTACCTCAGACAATAATTCCCCCATCCCATAGGGGTCTTGTTTGAAGACAATGGATCAAGGCTTCTAGGGAGTTAATCTCACATTTGACTTGCCATAGAAACCACCGACTGATGCACTGATTGTTTACAAGCTCCATTTCTGGTTCTCTATTTTCAATTACACTTCCATGCCTCATATCCAAAATCTCTTAGAAAATATGATTCTATGACAGCTTTCTCCGGGAGAAAATACCTAAGTGAGCCTTGGAATCTGAGTTACTGAATCATGTTACTGTAGCGCTCACAAATGTGACTTCCAACCTTAGAGATACTCTGGTGTGGACAACCTGACCAAGGAGGGCATGAACCACTCTTACTGTACCTATACTACCTGGGAAGGGCTCAGCTGACAGAACAACTAAACTAGGTCACCTTTCTGTGAGTTATCCCAAGAGTAGTCTACAGCTCCAGGATGCTCGTTAACTAGCAAGGTTCCTACAACATGTAAAAAAGATTAGGGAAGGGGCTGTTACTGTGGTACAGTGGGTTAAGCCACAGCCTGTAATACTTGCATCCCTTATGGGTGTTGGTTCAAGTCCTGGCTACTCCACTTCTGATCCAGCTCACTATTAATGCACTTGCAAAAGCAGTGGAGGATGGCCCAAATGCTTGGGCCTCTACACCCATGTAGGGGACCCAGATGGAGTTCCAAGCTCCTGGCTTCTGCCTGACCCAGCCATAGAAGTTGCAGCCATTTGGAGAGTGAATCAGCGGATGGAAGCTCACACGCACTCTCTATATATATCTCTGCCTTTTAAATAAATACATAAATCCCTTTAAAAAAGAAAAAAGGTAAAACTATTTACCATTCAGATTAATGGTAGAAACTTAACCTTTACTTCTTTCTTGCATCCCCCACAAAAAAGTTAAAAGAATGTATTTTTTTCTAAATGCCACAGCAATAAAAAGTGATCTCTTAATTTTTAGGGAAATTATTTCTTGGTCTTTATTTACGAAGCACTCAGTAAATTCTGACAACCAATGAAAGATAATTTGCTGAGAACTGTTTACTAGAAGTAAGGCTGAACTTTATGTCAAAAATGCAGCCTGAGAAACAAATACTCCATGCTGGTGGGGCAGCCCAGGCTTTGCTGCAGAGAGCATGAGCAGGAGCCAAAGGCAAGGCAGCGGGACCCGGGGCTGGGAGCAGGTGTCACCGCGGCTTGGTGTAACAGCAGTTCTACTCACTCAAACTGCCCTGGTCTATACATTTCCTGCAAACACAGTAAGTGCTACAAGCAGTAGGGACAGGAATTCCACTGCTGTTTATAAAGGACATCCGTGAAGGGAATCTCTGTCCTATATCAACAGGTGCCCAGACACAAGAGAAACTTCAGGTTGTCTTGCTAGTCACTCACTTCAAGTATCTTTCTTCTGCAACTATCACTGCATACCCTGGAAATGTGCCACAAACTACACATTATTGCAAAAAATGGTAAAAGACTTGAGAAAGTGCCTGACCTCTGAGCTGTGTTAGCAGCTTTTCTCTGATGACCCCTTGTGAAAGCACTGCAAGTATGGGTAGAGATTTGTGGCTCTGGGAATAATTCTCTGGTCATTTCCTCCGTTTAAAAGCAACAATAATGAGTACGCTTTTGGCATCAGCAATGTTCATTAACAACTACTGCAAACACTGGCTACATTCTGATCACAGTACCACTGCTAACACAACTATACACAGGACATGCTCCAAACACTGGCACACTGCTTCAGAATGAAATTCTCAGCACATTTTTGGTAATTTATTCACAGTTCAGGCTTAGAGACACTGGACTTAACAACACATGAGGACAAAATGACAAAGTGGCTCAGGAAACTAAACATTCATTTTAAAGAACCAAAGCTGAAACAGAGCAAGGATGATTCTAACATTTCCACCTCACGAGAAGTATAATTTAAACAAATACCAAAAGGTTTCTTTAAGCAAAAACACTTTCAAGAACAGAACATTCAAACAGCTAACAGGATCATTTCTATATTCATTCTGAAAACTAATACAGTAAAAAGGTAATCTGAGAATGTCCTAAGATGTTCTCATTAGCCACTATTTATGGTATATTACATAACATTTTGATATCAAGCTGGTGTAATTTTACAGTCTTGCTAGTTAACTGATTCTTATTTTAACCCTGGATATCATTGGTTTGAAGCGAATGTTTTCAGTCTGACTGGGGGTCACTGACACAGATTTGGAAATATGTTTAAATTCATCAGCCTAGGAAGATATTGAAATATTAACAATCTCTAAATATAGCAGGGAAAATCTGATTCATGTGTTACAATTTCTATACTTGAGACTCTAATAGTAAAAAAAAAAAAGTAATCTGAACTCTGTTTCCATGGGTAAAACACTCTGATCAGTATTCTTGTACACAAAATTTACTAAATGTGTGGATATCATGAAACTAAAATACCTTCACCATTTCCTTCAATTTTCTTTGGTCTTCACAAATTCAATGTGAGCTATGAAATCTTTTTCAATAAATAATTTTCAATGACATTGTGCTTTTTTAGGAAAAAACACTTAAGTTGTAGCATGCAACAGTTAACAGCAGTCTTTCTCTTTTATTGCTATAGTATATCCTAATTTTAAAAAACAATAAGAGAAAAAAACTGACCCTAACAGACTTCTTAAAAAATATGCTTGCTAAAGAAAATACTTCAGCTGGTTTTCTTATTTGAAGAGAAACAGAAATAGTCAGAGGCCAAGAAGCCAAAACCAGTACCAAGAAGCCAATAACAGGCTCCTTTCCTCCCAACACAGACCTAACTAGCGCCAAAAACACCTGTATTCAAACAGATAAGACAACTAGTCGAGAGGATTTTGAATGATCTCAACACAAAGAAACAATAAATGAGGTGATGGGCATGTCCCAATTACCCTGATCTGATCACTGCACACTGTACACTTGTAACTGTCACAGTGGACCCCATAAATGTGTACATATTGTGTCAATTAAAACTTTTTTTTAAAAAAAGGATAAGACAATCTCATGTTAGAAATAACCTTCCAAGAAACCTAAGAGAGAAAGACTGTACTGGCTCTCTTAACCAACAGCCCTACTGGCATGTCACCGTGTGTCAGTTCCCTTTCAGGAGCAGGTTTGATTGGTTTTCATCTTCGCACATTAGTCATACAGTACCATAGATTTTCACACACTCTGCAACAGCCAGGGCTGGGCCAGGCCAAAACCAGGAGACTGGAACTCCATCCAGGTCTCCTACCTGAGTGTTAAGAGCCCAAGCATTTGACTTATTATTTGCTGCATCTCAGGAAGCTGGATCAGAGGCAGAGTAGCCAGGACTCAAACCAGCACACCCATTATGGGATGCAGGTGTTCCAAGCAGCAAACAGCTTAACCGCTGCACCACCATACCCACCCCCGCAGTACCACAGATGTGTGTATCTGTGCAGTCTGTGAAACAGTATACTTAGCAAACATTTCACTTTTAATGAACACGGTTATGCCTCCAAATCTGAGCCACTATTTGTGTAAACAAATCCATTCACCCCAGCTCCATTCCCTCTCTTTCCACTTCTTCACCTTGTGTCTTCCCAACAGACCTCACCCCCTCAAGCGTCCAGTCCACCTGAGGATAAACAGAGAGTGCTCTGAGGGAGATGGACTTTTCAATGTCTAGCACAGTGACTTGCCTGTAACGGGTACTGATAAGCCATTTGCTGACAGTTATAACAACCTAAAAACAGTTCATTTTTCTCTTATCCTTTATTGCTATGGCACAGGTGATTTCTTTTCAAAAGGACTGAAAAGCTGACCCCAAAGTAACAATCATTTACTGGGCCATGTGTCAGATGCTACACACACCCCCTGACCAAGAAAGGCTCAGGTACGGGGACCTCTAAGTTGCATGAGTGAAATCTGAACTTTAAATGCACCACTAGAAGTTTACATAAAGGACTCTTACTGTAGAACATCTATTCTGAAAAATCAGATTCCTTACCCTATATTACTTTGGTTTTAACTGGACATGCTCACTTATTGGTCTGCATCATTGCAACAAGATTGTTAAGAATTTATAAAAGCATTTAAAAATTACTATATCAAATGGGTTAAAGAGCAAGAAAAAGAAGAGGGAGGAGAAACCATGTTGGCTCAGAAAATATCACTTTGTTCTTCATTTAGGCTTTCAATATTCAGCTTAGAACTTACCTAGTCGTATGTATGTGTAAGAGAAACAAGGAGAGAAGGAGAGAAGACAATGCAGTAATGAATGATTTAGCATATTATTTCAATGTGGAACGCTGACCCAAGCTATAGAGTGAGAAATGCCACATGATCTCACGCCTGTGTGCAGTCTACTCCAGCTGAGCTCACATGAGGAGAGAGCAGTGCAGGGGTTACCCGAGGTGGAGGAGAGGAAAGCAGATGAGGAGATGGGGAGATACTGGTGAAGTGGTGCAGCCGCAGCCAGGTAAGAGGGACGAGTTCTGATGTTCAACTGCACAGAAGGGTGAGCACAACCAACAATACTGCATAATTCCAAAAAAGTACATGAGAGGATTTTGAAAGTTCTCATCATGAAGAAATGATAAACATGTGAGATGAAGGATAATCTAACTATCCTGAGTTGATAATTAGACAATGCATAAACGTACCGAAACACACTGTACCCTACAGAGAAAGATGCACAATTATTATCTACTAACCTTAAAAATAAAAAGAAATGCTACAAACACATACAAATCATGTGTGTAAAATGCTAATAATATACTGAACATAAGCAATTATACTACACACACACTAAATCTAGCAGGCTTACACAAAGTAGTCTTAGAAACTAAGATAAAAACCACCAAAGTAATTATATGTAAATAGTGACCAAATTTTACTTTTGAAAACAGGTTTCTAGTCAGCATCTATAAGAGTCCTTCCAAATTCCTCAAACTATGCCAATCCTTTCTGTAACCCTAAAACACACACAGAACTCTATGCACGTCTTGCAGCCATCACAGCTGTTCAGAAAACCTTAACCTAATTAAGAAGTTCAAACACAAATAAGGAAGGAAAAGACTGGATTAAAAAATTACTGCTGAACAGCTCACCTTCACAGTTGCAAAGTGAAAATTTCTGAAAGAGAAGGACTTAACCAAAACATACACATACTCTCCTACAGCTCACAAGACCTGTTCCAAAAAACTCTGCAAGGAAATCATTATTCACAATTTTTTGGGTATCAAACTAATATTTTACTTTAAATATTTTAATCCAAATTGTCAACTTCTATTTCTTACACTAGCCAGCTGAAGGCACGTCAATACCCTTTTATTTATAACTTCTTCATTTGTAAATAAATTCCAGGGGTAGAACACAGAAAACACAGACAAGAGAAGTGATCCGAGGTGACCCTAGATGATGCCGTCTGTCACCCACAGAGGTAGAAAGCACCCTGTTCTTGCTACCAAGGCCCTCCTTAGACATCGGGAGACATAGAATTAGACAAAGACTTGCCAATCTTCCCAACGACTGCAAAGAACTGCCAGACTGGCAGTAAGGGTACCAGTTTTATGCAACAAGGCAGTGAAGGAAAGCTTGAATTAACTGCAGGAAATTCTCCCTTCCTTGACACATACTGAGTATATCGAGATTGATTTTATTTGAGACCTATGACAGCAACTCTGCTGTGATTTCAAAGAACAAGATAAAAGATGTGCTCAAAAGTTAAGAAATAAAAAAGACTACAGATACAAAGAAATAAAAACCACTTTTAGGAGATCGGAACACAGCTTCCATCTCAACTTTCCAACTTCAAATTTAAAATCTTACTGTCAGTTGTCCAAAGCAGCTCAAATGTAAAGTTTATGCTACATAATTGTGCAAATTACGTTGTTAAAGACTGGAGAACACTTATGCCCTATTATAATATTTTGCCTCCTAAATTAGCTTCTCCTACAGAAAACAGACAACAGGTTTCAGAAACTAAGATTAACCAAACTTAGAAATAAATTCCACCAAGAATAGTGTTCAGCTTTTTGTTGTACAGTTTGATCTAAAAACAAAACAGAAGCAGGCTCAAAATCAATTACAGCATCTTCTATTTATATGTAACTTAGCAAAGCCTTCAGTAAATATCCAAGTATCAGCAAACTTTGCCACGGGCTTTAGAGGCTACAGCTAAATGCACTACTCTTTCATTGGTCTGAATGAACAAAGCAAGGTAAAACAAATACCAGTTACTTTTAAAATACAATCCTCTCGGATAGAAGCAGAGGACCCAGAAATTCAATACCCAGCATTCTTTACAGAAAACAGCTGAAATCTTCTGCATATATTCCATTATTTAAACCACCCCAACAATTACTGGAAAAAATATAAGAGGTAATTTCACAAAAATCACAAACTGAGTGGACTAATTGTAACTGATATATAAATAAGGATTTACTAAAAAAGGCTTCAAGGAGTGATATTTCAAATCAAAGTTTTAAATACAAAAGGTGTCTTGTGTTGCTTAATCGTCCAGTTTCCGATGTTCCTTACTCTACAGTTACAGATTTGGCAAGATTCCGTGGGAAATCAACCTGCAAAACAAATTTTAAAAGCACAGGAATAAGGGAGAACCACTATAAGCAAGTTATTTTTGTTTATAAACAGTAAACAGTATGCTCATTAACCACCTTTATCACAGACTACAAAAAATTAGTAATATAATCCTATAATACAACTTGAAAAAAACTGAAATAACTAGGAAAAAAAATTCTCAAGGCACCAGTTCATACAGGAAGACCTAACATGGTCCTCTACAAAGGCAGCAGTCCTGGGAGGGGATGCTAGAAATAAAAGAACCATGTGTTTTGGGTGCCACAAGTGCAGTAATGTGGGTGATAGTTCCTTATGAGAATAAACTGGGCCCCTATCCCACCCAAATGCCAGCAGCTAACCCATTTAGAAACACGGGGAGGCCGGCACCGCGGCTCAATAGGCTAATCCTCCACCTAGCGGCACCGGCACACCGGGTTCTAGTCCCAGTCGGGGCGCCGGATTCTTTCCCGGTTGCCCCTCTTCCAGGCCAGCTCTCTGCTGTGGCCAGGGAGTGCAGTGGAGGATGGCCCAAGTGCTTGGGCCCTGCACCCCATGGGAGGCCAGGATAAGTACCTGGCTCCTGCCATTGGATCAGCGCGGTGCGCCGGCCGCAACGCGCCAGCCGTGGCGGCCATTGGAGGGTGAACCAACGGCAAAAGGAAGACCTTTCTCTCTGTCTCTCTCTCACTGTCCACTCTGCCTGTCAAAAAAATTAAAAAAAAAAGAAAAAAGAAAAAAAAAAGAAACACGAGGTAATGCTAATAAGAAAACAGATGGAGATTCCCTTAAGTGGGTCATGTCTTATGGATAAGATGTGAGGAACTACAAATTTGGTCACGAAAATACAACAGGTGTCAGTCATGTATCTAATGGGTTTCTCAAATGCTCCTGTTAAAACTTTAGGGGAAAACTATCAGAATGTGCCCAAGGAATAAGGCATCCCAAGACTTCTGTGGATTCCCGACGCCCACTTACATCATAGCCTCTCAACACAGCAAGGTGGAAAGCCAGCAGCTGCAAGGGGATCACGCTGAGGATGCCCTGCAAGCAGTCCACCGAGTGGGGCACCTTGATTGTTCTCTTGGTGTTCTTAATGGTCTCCGTGTCCTCCTTATCACAAATCACCACAGGGCGCCCCTGGGAAAGACAATCACACACACATACACACGATATGACCGTAAGCAAAAGCAGAGCGACGGCACATGAAAGATAAACTGTGGGGCAAACTATGCACATGGCCTCACTGACAGACCAATTTAAACTCACAGTCCTGGGGGTGAGTCTGATTGATGTCACTTACGTAGGGAAGGAAATCGAAGCTTTGGGAGATTTGGTAATTTTTTTAAAACTCACAAGACTAAGAAATTCCAGCCTAAGTTTGTGAATTCAGCTATGCCTATCTTCAAAGCTCAAGTTCACTACCACTACATTGTACTTAGGGAGCAGTACCTTTTGGAATTTCTATAGATATCCAGTGGCTCTAAAGAAAACTCCTATTGATGTAAAATCTAAATGTTAGGTTTCTCTTGAGCTATATTTAACAATCTAAGTTTAGAAGGAGCGGCACAGGTTAACTGATAGAGACAGGATCAGAGACCAAGAGCTCAGTTTCAGTCTTGGTTCTGTCTAACCTCTGAGCTGGGTCCTGTCAAAACTCTGCAGATAGGATTTCTCCCCTGTGAACCACGATGGCTATACTACAAAGCAAATGAGTTAGTGAGTTTCCCAAGTCAGATCCCTAGCACCAGTCTATCACTTTAAGTGTCACAAAATTCAAATCAGCTCTAGTAAGTAGGCTCCTAGGTTCCCAAGGTGTCCTCATGGCTGCTCCTGACTTACCTGCCGAGCAACCACCTGCTGGAGAGCGTTCTGACACTTGGCGTAAGTGTGGTCTCTCATGATGATCATGATGACGGGCATCAGCTTATCCACCAAAGCCAGGGGGCCGTGTTTCAACTCACCAGCGAGGATGCCCTCAGAGTGCATGTAAGTAATTTCCTTGATTTTCTAATAGGAAAGAACAAGGTGAGCCTTCAGTCCATTTTTCAAAAAATTCATATCCTTAAGTCAATATTATAGAAAATATCTGATATGTTAAGTTACTGTCTACTTAGCTACAAGAAATAAAGAACCACTGATCTGTAAATACAGCTTAGAAGTTAACAGATCATTATTTCTGTAATATCAACAACTGGACATTTAAAGTCCCATAAGAACCTTTTGTCTAAGACTTTATATTATCAAGAATACCTGCATATTTCTTTTAAGTGTTCTCCTATTTGCTTCATGTTTTACATCAAATTTCTTATTATCTAAAAAACTTACTACCTTATCCATATATGGACAACAAATTAACCTCAACACTTGATAAACTCAACTTATCATGCTAAACCACATCATATTCTTGGTTTTCACCTTTGGATTAAGTTCTCTGTTGTACTTTATCAAGATAAACAAAGTACACTAGGCAAGTACTGAGGTAATTTAAAGAGTTCTACCCACTTCACTCATTCAACCTGAAAGCATGACTGTGTCAGGCCCAGAAGTCAACAGACCAAAATTCACGGCACGTGAGCCAACTTACCAGCGCCCCTTCAAGACAAGTGGCATAATGATAGCCTCGCCCCATGATCAGGACTGACTTCTGATGATACAGTTCTGTTGCCAGCTTCTGAATCTCATCGTCCATGCTGAGTACTTCCTTAATCAAATCTGTAAGGAAGTAAGAGCAAACTCGATGAAAAAAGACAATAAACTGAACAAAACAACATAACAGCAATAATACTGGTAGCAATCTAGTGAATATTAAACACAGTGTTCTGTGCTTCTGTGGTGTCAGTGTGAGATTTCTTATACGTGCATCAAAAGCAGAAAGATCTTACAAAACAGCTACACAAGCTTCAAGGCTAAGAACAGAATGTGACCCAGCATCCACCCCTTTAGAGAACAAGGACTGATCTGTGAGCATCTTCGTACCGGGCAGCCGTTTCAGGCCAAGCATGATCTCTTTGCGTCTCTCTTGCATGGAGATCCTGTCATCGCACATCATGAGAGCGAACATCACAAGTGACACAAACTGGCTGGTGTAAGCCTGAAACATCAGAGCAAGCAGCAGAATGAGGTGCAGCTGCAGCTTGGAAATTTAAATTAAAGCAAAAAAAAGATGGAAGTAAACCAAATTCCCTTTAGTTTAACAGTATACATCTTTTATAAACACTGGTAACAATAAAACAAAACAGTACTTGAAAAATTACCACTATTCTCCTTTACTGAATCTTGAACAAACGACCTAATCTTTATTTCCCACACAAAAGCTAATACCTTATCATCATAGGATGCTTATGAATTCTCTAATAAATTCAAGAAATGAAGGAAAAGAAACATGCCAAAGGAAAGAGAGCAGACAGCAAATCTGCATATGCTAATCAAGTTAAGTTCCTAGTGTCTCAAAATGTCAAGGGCTAGAAGGACTTGCACTGGTATTGCTGGATTTATTTAAATTTTTTTAAAGATTTATTTATTTATTTGAAAGAGTTAGAGGCCGGCACCACAGCTCACTAGGCTAATCCTCTGCCTAGCGGCGCCGGCACACCGGGTTCTAGTCCCGGTCGGGGTGCCGGATTCTGTCCCGGTTGCCCCTCTTCCGGGCCAGCTCTCTGCTGTGGCCAGGGAGTGCAGTGGAGGATGGCCCAGGTGCTTGGGCCCTGCACCCCATGGGAGACCAGGAAAAGCACCTGGCTCCTGGCTCCTGCCATCGGATCAGCGCGGTGCGCCGGCTGCAGCGGCGGCCATTGGAGGGTGAACCAACGGCAAAGGAAGACCTTTCTCTCTGTCTCTCTCTTTCACTGTCCACTCTGCCTGTCAAAAAAAAAAAAAAAAAAAAAAGAAAGAGAGAGAGAGAAGAGAGAATTTAATTTCTTTAGAATTGATTTTTCAGCCTTGCCTACTGCTTGTTCCTCACCCCCATTTTCTTTTTTAAACAAAAATTTTGCTAAAATTAAAAGAAAGTACAACTGTAGAAAACTGAAATGGAAATGAGAATAATCTCCAATCCTATTAATAGGAACAATTGTATTACTAAATACTATTAATAACATTTGTGAACTCTGCCTCCTAGTTTTAACCTTGTTTTTCTTTACCTTGTTACGAAAATTAATTAACAGGCACAATTTTATAACTTGCTTGTACTCCTCATTAGCATGGAAAACACTTTCCTAGGAAGGAATTCTCTCTTTCTAGTGTGTGACCTTCAACAGTTCTCTTTAGGCCTCAGGTGTCCATCTGTTAAAGGCACATGGGACTTACAAGACCATGATGAGAACTAAGACATCAGTCAGTCAGCAAAATACTTGATACATAAATCTCAAACATACAGGATTTTATTGATGGACACATGAACTAAAAGACATTTATTTTTCTATGTTATACAACTGTGAATATTTTTAAACATGTGGTCATGTGGCCCAGACTATTTTCCCTCTAATTAATTAGCTGTATACAACTTTAAGATGTGCCTGTTCTATATGAAATATTATCTTTTTAGCAAATATTTACCACTTTGACTGCAGGACAATGGGCCCTCGGCACTACTATAAAATGCACATTTTGAATAAAAAAAAATTAAGATTATTTTCATGTTTGTTCAGCATTTGTTTGCTCTTCTGAGAACTGGCTTTGATGTTATTCATCTGTTTTTTTTTTTTTAAGATTTTATTTATTTATTTGAGAGATAGAGTTACAGACAGTGAGAGGGAGAGACAGAGAGAGAGGTCTTCCATCGATGGTTCACTCCCCAGATGGCTGCAATAGCCAGAGCTGTGCTGATCTGAAGCCAGGAGTCAGGAGCTTCTTCCAGGTCTCCCACATGGGTGCAGGGGCCCAAGGACCTGGGCCATCCTCCACTGCACTCCCAGGCCACAGCAGAGAGCTGGATTGGAAGAGGAGCAGCCAGGACTAGAACCGGCATCCATATGGGATGCCGGCACAGCAGGCGGAGGATTAATCCACCGCACCATGGTGCTGTCCCTTCACCTGTTTTTAATTTGGGTTTTTACTGATTTGTTTGGTTTAAATTGGTTTTTTTGTTGTTGTTTTTTTGTTTGTTTGTTTGTTTTGTTTTTGACAGGCAGAGTGGACAGTGAGAGAGAGAGACAGAGAGAAAGGTCTTCCTTTGCCGTTGGTTCACCCTCCAATGGCCACTGCGGCCGGCGTGCTGCAGCTGGCGCACCGCGCTGATCCGATGGCAGGAGCCAGGTACTTCTCCTGGTCTCCCGTGGGGTGCAGGGCCCAAGCACCTGGGCCATCCTCCACTGCACTCCCTGGCCACAGCAGAGAGCTGGCCTGGAAGAGGGGCAACCGGGACAGAATCCGGCGCCCCAAACGGGACTAGAACCTGGTGTGCCAGCGCCGCAAGGCGGAGGATTAGCCTAGTGAGCTGCGGCGCCGGCCTTAAATTGGTTTAAGAAGACCTTTACTGTTATGTTTCAAATAGTTTTTCTCGGTTTGAGAGGTAGAGTTATAAAGAGAAGGAAAGACAGAAACATCTTCCATCCTATGGTTTATTCCCCAAATGATTCCAATGGCTGGAGCTGAGCCAATGCAAAGCCAGGAGCTAGGAGTTTCTTCCAGGTCTCCCACGTGGATGCAGGGGCCCAAGCAATTGCTTTCACTGCCTTCCCAGGCCATAAGCAGAAAGCTGAATCTGAAGAGGAGCAGCCGGGTCACGAACCAGCACCTATATGAGGATTAGTACTATGGCACAGCACTGGCCCTGGTATACTTTTTTTTAAGACTTATTTATTTGTTTGAAAAGAGTTACAGAGGGAGATGGAGAGACAGAAAGAGAGATCTTCCATCCGCTGGTTCAGTCCTCAAAAAGCCAGAAACCAGGAGCTTCATCTGGGTCTTCCAAGTAGGTGGCAGGGGCCCAGACACTTGGGCCATTCTCCGCTGCTTTTCCAGGCAATTAGCAAGTAGTTGGATCAGAAGTGGACTAGCAGGGACTCAAACTGGTACCCATATGGGATCTACAAACTATACCACAACACCAGCCCCTTGGGTATACCTTTTAATACTGGTATTGATTGGAACAGAATTTTTACTTTTTAGTTTTTTTTGTTTTGTTTTTTTTTTTTTTTTTGACAGGCAGAGTGGACAGTGAGAGAGAGAGACAGAGAGAAAGGTCTTCCTTTTGCCGTTGGTTTACCTTCCAATGGCCGCCTTGGGCCCCTGCACCCACATGGGAGACCAGGAGGAAGCACCTGGCTCCTGGCTCCGGATTGGCACGGTACACCGGCCATGGCGGCCAGTTGGGGAGTGAACCAACAGAAGGAAGACCTTTCTCTCTGTCTCTCTCTTACTGTCTAACTCTGCCTGTCAAAAAAAAAAAAAAAAAAGGAATTTCTTTTCTAAAACACATCCCCCACATAGGTATTTTCCATTTAAAGAACTCTTATGTTTTATGTAAAGCATTTACTAAATTCCTATACCAACTAGGTCTTTTAGTTAATATTCTTAAGCTCTAATCAATTAAAAATAAGGAGAATTTTGTGTCATCTTTTCCCATTGTTTTACTCATTAAATTGGACAGAACTTCTAGAACAGGGATAGCCAAAACTTTTGGGGGCTTTTTGTAAATTTATTTGTTTACTTATTTGAAAGGCACAATGAGAGTCAGAGTGAGTGGAAGTTGAGAGTGTGAGAGAGAGAGAGATGTACATCAATCTTCCATCTACTTGTTCACTGCCTAAATGCCCATAACAGTCAGGGCTGGGCCAGGTCAAAGACAGGAGCCAAGAACTCCATCAAAGTCCCCCACACGGGTGTCAGGAAGAGGCTGGGTCATCAGCTGCTGCCTCCTGGCCGCATTAGCAGGAAGCTGGACTGTAAGAGGAATAACTGGGATTCAAATTGGCACAATAATCAATGCCCACCCAACAAACAGGTTATGTAGAGCCAACACCAGCCGTCAGCAGTCACAGTAAAACACATCATGTTGAGAGAGTCTAAGTCCATCCTGTTTGCTTCTGTATCACAGATAAAAATTCTTGGAAGGTTCAGAAGAGTAGCTGAGGCCAACTGACATGAAGTTCTTAAAGTTTTCTGTTCTGCTTTTTTGTTTGTTTGTTTTTTCCCATTTTTCTCTATTTGTCACATTCTATTTCATTAGGTTTCTACAGGCGTGGCTCATTTTCTCTCTGAAAATAAAGGATTATAGAATTTACCTCTTGGAGTAGGTGTTGGGACACCTGCATCCCACACTGGAGCGCCTGGGCTGGAGTTATGCTCCAATCCCAATTCCAGCTTCCTGTTAACTATGCACCCTGGGACGCAGGAGGTGACGGCCCAGACTCCATGTGAGAGATCTGGATTGAGTTCCTGGCTCCTAGCTTCAACTCTGGCTCAGAATCAGACAGGTGTCGGGGAGCAAAGCAGCAGTTAGGAGACTGACAGCTCTTTCTCTGTCTCTGTCTCTCTCTGCCTTTCAAATTAAACATTAAAAACATTTTTAGGGGCCAGCGCTGTGGCACAGCGGGTTAACGTCCTCGCCTGAAGCGCCCATATGGGCGCCCATTCTAGTCATTCTAGTCCCAACTGCTCTTCTGACCCAGCTCTCTGCTATGGCCTGGGATAGCAGTGGAAGATGGCCCACATGCTTGGGACCCTCCACCAGCATGGGAGACCCGGAAGAAGCTCCTAGCTCCTGGCTCCTGGCTTCAGATTGGCGCAGCTCCGGCTATTGCAGCCATCTGGGGAATGAACCTCTTTCTCTGTCTCTACCTCTCTGTGTAACTCTGTCTTTCAAACAACTAAAATAAATCTTTAAAAGAAAAAAAAAAAACATTTTAAAAAGAAGTTAACTGTATCCTACAGCCACACTGTCTAAATTTTTATAATATTGTTCATAATCTTTTGTAACACAAACACATCTCATTCTTAATGGTACTTCTAACTTTCTAACCCAATAATATATTTATGTTTCAAGCATGAGGCTTTACTTCCATGTTTATTATTAAATCACAAGAATTACTCTGCTGTGATCAGCTGCATTGTTATGTACAATTCTAACTTTAGGAATGTTATTGTTGCCAGCGCCGCAGCTCACTAGGCTAATCCTCTGCCTTGCGGCACCAGCACACCGGGTTCTAGTCCCAGTCGGGGCACCGGATTCTGTCCCGGTTGCCCCTCTTCCAAGCCAGCTCTCTGCTGTGGCCCGGGAAGGCAGTGGAGGATGGCCCAAGTGCTTGGGCCCTGCACCCCATGGGAGACCAGGAGAAGCACCTGGCGCCTGCAATCGGATCAGCGCAGTACACCGGCAGCAGCGCAACGGCCGCTGCGGCAATTGGAGGGTGAACCAACGGCAAAGGAGGACCTTTCTCTCTGTCTCTCTCTCTCACTGTCCACTCTGCCTGTCAAAAAAATAAATAAAAAATTTTTGAAAAAAAGCAATGCAGGCGTTTTTTCCACTGCATTGCTATTACAGCTTAATTTCCAACTTCAATTTGATATTTTTAATTTCAATATCAATAGAAACCAGGAAACCAATTATAAGAAAAATAAGTTATACCCCATATTTAGAATGTACTGAGGTTTGAAAGAATTTAGCAGGAAAATGTTGACTTTGAACTTTTAAACTTGGTTCTTCTTTTATTCAGCGAAAAACAAAGTTATATTGGTTTATTTTAAAAAATCAACAATAGTCAGCACTGTGGTTAAATACTAAACACCTGCAATAACATACAAAAATTGCTGAACCTGCACACTTATGCCCATCCACCCCTGCAGAAATATCAAATTGTCCACGGTCTGGTATTAGGAGCAAGTCCACAACATCCCTCTAATCATGACAGTTTTCCAGGCAAGGTTGGAATTCATAAACAAGATCATCACTGGGCAATGGGACCAGGATCAAAGATCTTTAAAGTAAGTAGCATAGGGGCCAGTGCTGTGGCGCAGCTGCTCCACTTCTAATACAGCTCTCTGCTATGACCTGGGAAAGCAGTAGAAGATGGCCCAAGTCCTTGGGACCCTGCAGCCATGTGGGAGACCCAGAAGAAGCTCCTGGCTCCTGGCTTCAGACAGGCCCAGCTCCAGCTGTTGCGGCTAATGGGGAAGTGAACCAGTGGATGGAAGACCTCTCTCTCTCTCTGTTTCTCTTTCTGTGTAACTCTTTCAAATAAATAAACAAATCTTTATTGGCCGGCGCCGCGGCTCACTAGGCTAATCCTCCGCCTTACGGCGCCGGCACACCGGGTTCTCCTCCCGGTTGGGGCGCCGGATTCTGTCCCGGTTGCCCCTCTTCCAGGCCCGCTCTCTGCTGTGGCCAGGGAGTGCAGTGGAGGATGGCCCAGGTGCTTGGGCCCTGCACCCCATGGGAGACCAGGATAAGTACCTGGCTCCTGCCATCGGATCAGTGCGGTGCGCCGGCCGCAGCGCACTGGCCGCGGCGGCCACTGGAGGGTGAACCAACGGCAAAAGGAAGACCTTTCTCTCTGTCTCTCTCTCTCTCACTGTCCACTCTGCCTGTCAAAAAAATAAGAAATAAAATAAATAAAATAAAATCTTTATTTAAAAAAATTAAAAAAGAAAATAAGTAGCATAAAATAATGCCTACTTTCTCATAGAAGATTTAACCACTGGGGGAAACTGAGTGAAGAGTACATGGGGCATCTCTGTATCATCTTTGTAATTTCTATAAATCTATATTTCAAAATAAAGATTTTTTAAAGGAATACAAATAAAGAACTACTGATACAAATAAAAATATGAATGAATCTCAAAAACTTTATTCTCTGAAGTGAAAAAAGCCAGACAGAAAAGCCATATATTATATAATTCCATTTGTAAGAAATTTCTGGAAAAACATAATCAAATACGAGAATGCAATAGTCACTAGGTGTAAGAGTAAAAGGCAGGATTAGAGATTCACCATAAAGAAGCACAAAAAAATGTTCAGGTGACTGAAATGTCCTAAAATTGAATTGTGGTCATAGATGCACAAAAAAAAAATTTAGCAAAACTCTATACTTGGGGCCAGCACTGTGGCGTAGCGGTAAAGCTGCTGCCTGCAGTGTCAGCATCCCAAATGGGTGCCAGTTTGAGTCCTGAGTGTTCCATTTCTGATCCAGCTCTCTGCTATGGCCTGGGAAAGCAGTAGGAGATGGCCCAAGTTCTTGGACCCCTGCACCTGTGTGGGAGACCCGGAAGAAACTCCCAGCTCCTGGCTTCAGATCAGCCCAGCTCCGGCCAATGTGGCCATCTGGGGAGTGAACCAGCAGATAGAAGACCTCTCTTTCTCTCTGCCTCTGCCTTTCTGTAACTCTCTGCCTTTCAAATACAAATAAATCTTTTTAAAATATATATATATACTTAATATTGGTGAATTCTATGGTTTAGAAATTGAACAATTGAAAAAGAGGTTAATGGTAGAATCCAGGAGGTGGCTATATATTTTAATGTAAAATTTTAAACACTGTTGTATGTTTGAAAATTATAACAAAACATTGAAGAAATTTTAAGTTCTCACAAACAAAAGAATTAGAAATCAAAAGAAGGGGCTGGTACCTAGGCACAACGGGTTAAAGCCCCAGCCTGCAGCAATGGCATCCCATATGGGCACTGGTTCAAGTCCTGGCTGCTCCACCTCCAATCCAGCTCCCTGCTAAGGTGCCTGGGAAAGGATGGAGGATGGCCCAAGAGCCTGGGCCCCTGCAACCATGTAGGAGACCCAAAGAAGCTCCTGGTTCCTGGCTTTGGATCAGCTCAGCTCTGGCCATTTGCGGAGTGAACAAGTGGATGGAAGACCTCTCTCTTTCTCTGTCTCTACCTCTCTCTTTGTAACTCTTTCAAATAAAAAAAATACATCTTTAAAAAAAAAATCAAATGGGCACTGGGTTCTGTCCCGGTTCCTCCTCTTCCAGTCCAGCTCTCTGCTGTGGCCCGGGAAGGCAGTGGAAGATGGCCCAAGTGCTTGGGCCCTGCACCCGCATGGGAGACCAGGAGGAAGCACCTGGCTCCTGGCTTCGGATCGGCATAGTTCTGGCCGTGGCGGCCATTTTGGGGGTGAATCAACGGAAGGAAGACCTTTCTCTCCATCTCTCTCTCACTGTCTAACTCTGTCAAATAAATAAATAAATAAATAATCAAAAGAATATCTCCCATGACAGTTCACAGTTCAAGATTTTATAAAAAGGTAAGTCAACAGCATGCATTCAATTGAGTGATCCCGTAGCCCACATACACCACACTGAAGCCCTTGTTGCCAGACCCCCATCAAAGCTGTCTCTTTCCACAATGATACAGACACCCACGAGCTGCCACCAGGGAGGGTGGCTGGTTATTTTAACCACAGGAATGGAAACCCTCATACTAACATCTTAAAGATTTTGATTACTATATAAGAAAACTCAAGTTTCAGCTATCTGTAAATTATGATGCCAGCAATATCAAAATACCCAAGAAAGAGAAACCTCACTTAGGGTTTAGGTGAAAAATTACAAATTTTCCACACACACACACACAAAATTTCTTTAAGGAAAAAAATTCGAATGTGCTTACATACATATTAACATCATCTTCCACAAACCTTTAATTAGATTCAAATCCACCAATACCCAAATATCTTATTAGACAATCAGCAAAAATGTTAAACTTAAGCAGAAAAACAGATAATGTGGAAGGACAAATGTCTATAACGTAAGTTCACTTTGGAAAAGTCCCTGCTGGCTACCCTCATTCATCCATTATTTATTTATTTGAGAGGCAGAGAGAAAGAGTTCTCATCCACTTATTTACTTCCCAAATGCTCCCAACTGCCCCTGACTGGGGCAAAGCAAAGAGCCAGGAACTCAGTCCAGGTCTTTCACATGGGTGAACATCTTTTGCATTTATACAACTTTCTAAGATCCTAATTGTCTTACTATAATAAATTCATGCATATCCTCATTTAAGAATAATAGTCTCACTAAGCCTTTTTTAAAAACGGAAAACACTGTTTTCCCAAATATCTATTTATTTATTTGAAAGGCAGAGTGACAGAGAGGGAGAAACACAGAGAGAGATTTTCCATCCACCAGTTCCTTCCTCAAATGCCCCCATTAGCCAGGGTTGTGCCAAGCTCATCAGGAATCAAGAACTTTAACCTGGTCTCCCACATGGGTGCAGGGACCCAAGTGCTGGGCCATCTTCCACTGCCTTCCCAGGTGCATTAGCAGGAAGCTGGATCAGAAGTGGAATAGCCAGGACTCAAATCAGTACTCCAATAGAGGATGCAGGTGTGCCAACTGATGCCACAATGCCTGCCCCATTTGAAAATACTATTAAGCCATTGCAGTATCCAAAGAGAAACACATATTGTCATACAATACTCACTAAAAAAATTTTAATCCTTCTTTATAATGCCAAATTTTACACCAAAGTGTACTACTCTTCATCAACTTTTTTTTTTTTTTTTTACAGGCAGAGTGGACAGTGAGAGAGAGAGACAGAGAGAAAGGTCTTCCTTTGCCGTTGGTTCACCCTCCAATGGCCGCCGCGGCTGGCGCACCACGCTGATCCAAAGGCAGGAGCCAGGTGCCTATCCTGGTCTCCCATGGGGTGCAGGGCCCAAGGACTTGGGCCATCCTCCACTGCCTTCCCGGGCCACAGCAGAGAGCTGGCCTGGAAGAGGGGCAACCGGGACAGAATCCGGCGCCCCGACCAGGACTAGAACCTGGTGTGCCGGCGCCACAAGGCGGAAGATTAGCCTAGTGAGCAGTGGCACCAGCCCACCAACTTTCAAAGGTAGTATGTATATTCTGATATATTTATAAGAAGTCAGGAATGTGTAAGTAAAAATAAGTCCAAAATTATTAGAATTTAATAATTTGTTACTTTTCTAATTGCTGACTTTACTTAATAAAAGGAGATATTATACAGTTACCATGAATCCACTATACCTGGCAGGAGGATTTGAAGGTTAAGATGCCAGGAAAGACACTTGCAATCCCATAACAAAGTAGCTGGGGTTAACATCCAGCTTCCTGCTAATGGACATCCTGGAAAGCATCAGTGATGACACAAGTGATTGGGTTCCTGTCACCCATGTGAAAGACCTGGACTGAGTTCCTGGCTCTTTGCTTTGCCCCAGTCAGGGGCAGTTGGGAGCATTTGGGAAGTAAAATAAGTGGATGAGAACTCTTTCTCTCTGCCTCTCAAATAAATAAATAATGGATGAATGAGGGTAGCCAGCAGGGACTTTTCCAAAGTGAACTTACGTTATAGACATTTGTCCTTTTAAACTTAAATTCTATGAGTGGGGGGAAGGAAGGGAAAATAAGTCTTACTTATTACAGACTCTTAAGTCTGTAATAAGTCTTACAATGATTATATTTGAGTAGGTGTTCTACAACTGCTAACACATGAAAAATAAGTTGCAAACTAGTCCACAGACACCACAATTAAATAATCACCAAAGAAATAAGCCAAGACATCACCTTTGTACTGGCCACGCCAATTTCAGGACCAGCATTGATGTGAACTCCACAGTCTGTCTCCCTTGAAATAGAACTGCCAACTGTATTTGTGATTCCCACGGTTAAAGCGCCTCTCTCCTTACAGTACCGAAGACCCATCAGGGTATCTGCTGTCTCACCTGTGCAAAAAAGGACCACAAATGTAATACACAGAGCACTTTCCATGTAAGCCATTTCTTAAATGTAAAAACAAACTGACCGCACTGTATTTTTTATTTAATTAATTAATTACTTTTTATTTTATATGAAAGACAGAGATCTACCATCTACTGGTTCACATGTTAAATGCCCTCAATAGTCAGGCCCAGGGCCAGATGAAGCCAGAAGCCTGGAACTCAACCTGGATCTCCCATGCAGATAGCAAGGACACAGCTACTTGGGCCATTTCCTCCTGCCTACCAGGGTAAGCATTAGTAGGAAGCTGAATGGGAGTGGAGGAGCCATGACACAAACCAGACACTCCAATATGGGATGTGTGTCCCAAGGGACATCTTAACTGCTACACCAAATGCCTGCCCCAAATTGCCACACTTTCAATAGTATCACTTTTTATATATAAAGCATAAAACATGCATTTAAAATTGCCTTTTTAGGATCTCTTCTCATACTCTACCTTTGAAAATTCAGCTCTTTTCTACTAATTCATAAAGAACTAAGTAATATTAAAATAGATGTCATATCATTTGCAATACCAGTTTATCTTTAAACATCAGTTTTTGCCATGATACTCTAGAAAAACTACAAATAATGACTTTCCTTCCCTTCCAGTCTTTAAAATTAATATGCCTCTGGGCAGATGCTTGGGCTAGCAGTTAAGACACTACTTGGGGGGCCGGTGCTGTGGTGGAACAGGTTAATGCCCTGGCCTGAAGAGCCGGCATCCCATATGGGCGCTTGTTCTAGTCCCAGCTGCTCCTCTTCCTGTCCAGCTCTCTGCTATGGCCTGGGAAAGCAGTAGAAGATGGCCCAAGTCCTTGGGCCCCTGCACCCACGTGGGAGACCTGGAAGAAGCTCCTGGCTTCAGATCAGCGCAGCTCCAGCCACTGTGGCCATCTGGGGAGTGAGCCAGAAGGTGGAGGACCTCTCTTTCTATCTCTACTACCTCTCTTCTGTAACTCTGTCTTTCAAATAAATAAAATAAATCTAAAATAAAGAAAAAAAAAAGACACTACTTGGGATACCCATGTCCCATACTGAAGTGCCTAGATTCAAGTCCCAGCTCCACTTCCGATCCAGTGCCCTGCTAATGTGCACCCTAGGAGGCAGTGGTGAAGGCTCAAGTAGTTGGGTCTCTTTCACCCACGTGGGAGAGCTGGATAAGGTTACCAATTCTCAGCTGTTGTGGGCATCTGGAAAGTGAATCAGGAGACAGCAACTCCATATCTCTATTTCAATCCCGGCCTCTCTCTCTGTATCTCTGCCTTTCAATCAAATACGTTTTCAGAAATAAATTTAGAGGCCAGCACTGTGGCATAGCGGATAAAACTGCTGCCTGCAGTGCCGGCATTCCATATGGGTGCTGGTTCGAGTCCCAGCTGTTCCACTTCTGACCCAGCTCTCTGCTATGGCCTGGAAAAGCAGCAGCAGATGGCCCAAGTCCTTGGGCCTCTCACCTGCGTGGGAGACCCAGAAGAAGCTCCTGGCTCCTGGCTTAAGATCAGCCCAGCTCTGACCATTGTGGCCATTTGGGGGAGTGAACCAGCAGATGGAAGACCGCTCTCTCTTTCTCACTGCCTCTGCCTCTCTGCAACTCTGCCTTTCAAATAACTAAATATTCAAAAATTTTTTAAAAAATTAACACACCTGACTGACTAATGAAAAAGCAAACATCATCTCGAAAGACTGGTGTGTTTCTATCCAAGAAGTCACTGGCCAGTTCCACCATCACAGGCAACTCTGTCAGCTCCTCCAGAACTTGACGTGTCTGCAGAGAAAAGATGACTTGGTCACACAACTTTTCTTTAAATGCTCTTCTTCACCAGCCCTCTTTGGACTTAACATATAGTTTTCACTGTCTCTTATCATAAAAATGATACATGAGTAATGTCAGAAAATACAATGTAGATTTGAGCACAAAAAATAATCAAAATCTCCATACTCAAGACAGAAGCAGTTAACACTTTAATGCCATTTAGACAACAATCAATGCATACATTCTTACATGCAAACACATCCACACACGTAAAACAAGTTGAAAAGACACTGTGTCAGCTTGTATGTTATCTCTGACATCTCAATTCCAAACTTTTTTTTTTTTTTTTTTTTTTTTTGATAGGCAGAGTGGACAGTGAGAGAGAGAGACAGAGAGAGAAAGGTCTTCCTTTTGCCGTTGGTTCACCCTCCAATGGCCGCTGCTGCAGCCGGCGCACCGCGCTGATCCGATGGCAGGAGCCAGGATCCAGGTGCTTTTCCTGGTCTCCCATGGGGTGCAGGGCCCAAGCACCTGGGCCATCCTCCACTGCACTCCCTGGCCATAGCAGAGAGCTGGCCTGGAAGAGGGGCAACCGGGACAGAATCCGGCGCCCCGACCAGGACTAGAACCCGGTGTGCCGGCGCCGCAAGGTGGAGGATTAGCCTATTGAGCCACGGCGCCGGCTCTCAATTCCAAACTTTACAATGAAAATTCATTTGATACCAGAGTCACTGAGGGATTTAATTGAGATGATAGGTGAAGAAATATTCAGTGAAAATTTAAATACTTTAAAAATGTACCATATTCATAAAAAGTACCATTTTCTAAAACAAGTCAATGCATTTCAGAAACTCTGTTTAAGAGGGCATACAGGGGCTGGCACTGTGGTGTAAGCGGATAAAGCCGTCGTCTGCAGTGCCAGCATCTCCTATGGGTGCCGGTTCAAGTCCTGGCTGCTCCACTTCCAGTCCAGCTCTCTGCTATGGCCTGGGAAGATGGCCCAAGTCCTTGGGCCCCTGCACCCATGTGGGAGATCTGGAGGAAGCTCCTGGCTCCTGGCTACAGATCAGCACAGCTCCAGCCATTGGGGCCAACTGGGGAGTGAACCAACGAACGGAAGACCTCTCTCTCTCTCTCTCTCTCTCTCTCACTGCCTTTCCTCCTCTCTCTTTGTAACTCTGACTTTCAAATAAATAAATAAATCTTTTTATTTATTTATTTATTTATTTATTTATTTATTTGACAGGCAGAGTGGACAGTGAGAGAGAGAGACAGAGAGAAAGGTCTTCCTTTGCCGTTGGTTCACCCTCCAATGGCTGCCGCGGCCGGCGCGCTGCGGCCGGCGCACCACGCTGATCCGATGGCAGGAGCCAGGAGCCAGGTGCTTTTCCTGGTCTCCCATGGGGTGCAGGGCCCAAGGACTTGGGCCATCCTCCACTGCACTCCCGGGCCACAGCAGAGAGCTGGCCTGGAAGAGGGGCAACCAGGACAGAATCCGGCGCCCCAACCAGGACTAGAACCCAGTGTGCCGGCGCCGCTAGGTGGAGGATTAGCCTAGTGAGCCGCGGCGCCGGCCTAAATAAATAAATCTTAAAAAAAATAAATAAATAAAGAGGGCATACAGTTTTCAAATTCTGTAGCGTAGGGAGGAGGGACTGAGGTAGAGGGGAGTGTGCTTCTCTTCAGAGGGCTCTTAATATTCACTTCTCTAAGTTTCTACCTAACTAAATTTTTTCTTTTAATTCTAAACATCAGAAATTTTAAAACAGCACAAAAATACATTGAGGGAGCAAAACCTTCAGGCCCAATAGACGTATACAGCTGGTGCTGCTCCCAGCGCTGGAGATGGCCTCTCCTGATGGCCTTCTGCCAGCCTCTCCAGCCAGACGGCCCCACCCATCTCCGCCCACTCTGCTCTCCTCCTTCACAGCCCTTTAACTGCTGCCTGCACACAAACGTAAACAGAGCTGTTTTATTCTAGATATTAGGTAATTGGTTTGGCACTTTTTAAACAACTATATATACCTTCATGTACAGAAAGTTTTTTAATAGAATCCTATTTTTAATTATCCTTTTCCATTGATGCATTTTATCTACTAATCATACATAAGTTATTGACATTAAAATATTAAATGCTCTCCCGTAAACAAATGTAAATAGCCACACACACACACACACACACACAGTTTATAATATAACTTTTACACTGGAATTATACTCTCCAAAATAAAAAAAGAAAGACACAAATCTGGCAACTTACCAGACATCTTAAAATAATACACTCTGAAAGAGTAATCTCAAGATATAACCTATGCTATTGAAGAGTTTGTTCTTTCAGAGGAAACTACTTCTTATAAACACACAAAATGGCATATTTTCATTGTAACAGAAAGCAATACTATAAATTCTATTGCAGGCTGTTGTAAAACTCAGAAACAAACTTTGAGAAGCATGCTAGACTTGGAATGACTTGAGTGCAGTCAGTTATTACTCAGGATATACTACAAAGTGTCATGCAAGTCTGTCATTCACACTTGACTCCATCAAAAAACAAACATGTAAGAGAGAATTATTGAATTAAATGGCACCATTTTGTATGACAAATGGCAGAGGGGATTGCTGATCTTTTTTAACTACAGTAGTCTTCTCACCCACAAAATACAAAACAAACTTTTATTACCTCATATTCAGCCATGATATAAGAATTAGAGAATTCTAACATATCATATAATTCCTGCCCCCAAATTCAGGCCTAGCATTAGATGAAGCAAATAGTGAATTTTTAAATTTCTGAATAGAGGGCGCATTCAGCAACAGACGTATGCCACCACTGAAGGAGCTCATCCTTTCCTTAATTTGCACTGAAGTCTCCAACTCATTCTGCTTCCCACACTCTCAACAATAACCTCCTTAGACCTCTCCCTTCAATACTGCACAGACTTTCCTTTTAGGACCATGTAATTTGGGGGCAGGGGTGGCCTCAGAGAAGAGCAAAGCTTATTGGGATGCAAGGGTGGATATCTACACAGTTCCAGAACTCACTAGTTCAACGACTGGCTCCTACAAGGGTATGATAATAAATATTTATGCCCCAGCAAATAAAAAATTACTATCTCTGAACTTTGGGAATCAATCCTAGAAGCAGAAACTGAATGAAAAGGTCTTCTATCAACAGCACAGAAACTGGCTCTTCCTAAGGAGACTACATGTGGCTGATTCACTGGACTACAGATGATCATATTCCAATGCTTCTGCACTGACAATCAATACACATCTTTGATGCAGAATTTCAGCTCCTAAAACAACAATTTAAGAACAAAGCCTGACAAAAAGCAGGCTTCTTTGCTTTGCCGAAATGCACCCATGACTAAGATCCTGTTGAGGATCGCACGTTAGTGACCATCAGTCTGGGGCAAGTGAACAACGCCCAGCAAAACGCGACCACTGCTCTTACACAGCAGGCATGCTCTGCAGGCCGTGAGTCTAGGATGGAAGATGCCAGGCTCTCCCTCCTAGAGCTCCCGTGAAGTCAGCTGCACCGGTCCGTCTGCATGTCTAAGGACTTCTCCACAGCAGATCTTCCACTGTTGATCACTCTGAGCCGCTCTTTGCATTTCTCCCCCTCCCTTCCTGATTTCTGTCTTTGCAAACATGAAAAGATAACTTTCAACAAACAACAATATTACCCGGCATGTTTCTAGAGGTACTATCAGTATCAGTCTGCAGACATCTCCTAAGCCCCAACACAACATAATTAACTTCCAGGAAGCCACTTACCGCTACTCCTGCATGGTAACTCGTTCCACAGGCAATAAGGATCAGGCGCCGACACCTCTGGATCTCCTTAATGTGATCCTTCAAACCACCCAGATTCACTAAAATAGAAGTTTGTGTATATACATAGTTAGGAAAGAACCATATGAAATAGGCAATCGCTTTTCATGAGTTCCACTGTCAATACGAGAAATTACACTGCCATTTTAGAGACTTCAGATTCCTTTTAGAAAACAGTTCCCCACAGTTCTGAACAGGTCACAACTTAACAGCCTCCCCCACCAAAACATGTAATTAAGCTTCCTCACCAGCACACAATCACCCACAGTTACTGTATTTTTGACATTCAGTGATTTGTCCATCCTTCTCTTTGGATTAAAGGTTATTTTAAAGGCAAAACAGACAAAAGATAAACAGATGTGGAAGGCTGGAGTGGGGAGCGGTGGACAACAAAGGAGCAAGGAAAGGGCTGGCAAGATGCAGGTGTTCCACAGCTCGCCAGGGAGAGGGCACCATCTCGTGAACACCCACCTTGTGTGTTCAAGTTTTTAACTTAAACACCGGGTCAAGCACTGAGTGACTAACAGGGTTCCAGACTCACTCAGTTCAGGGCCTGGCTGAGCAGAAGGTCAAGTCTACCCTCAGGGATGTCCTCCTCCACCTCTCTCACCTCACCCTATCTACTCTGCCCCCGCTCCCTTGATCTCCCTACCCCTTTTTCTACCCTAATTAATTAAACTATTAAGCCATGGTGGATGTTCTATTTTTTATCTTCTCAATAATTTTATATTCTCCATTTTAAATTTAAATAGTAAGAAAGTTCATATTTCTTTATTTTAAAAACAATAGCAAAGTGGAAAACAAAATAAAAACAATAACAAGAAGAGTACTGGCTTCCCAAATTACTTCAAATCCAACCCAAAATCTTTATTATGACCTTCAAGTCCCTCATGACCTGTCTCTTGCTTAATTCTGACCTAATCTCCTATATAGCCCCTCTAGCAGGCCATGCCAGTCAGACTGGCCTTCTGCTGTTCCTACACTAGACAGACCAAGCCTGATATGCATCTCTGCCAATTTTCCAAAGAGCTCGGCCCACACTGCAGAGGTTTAGGGACAAAGGAAATAACAGTAAGAGGTTGGGTCAGGGTCATGCAAAGGGAAACCATTCTGAAAATGACTCAGGATAAAAGCAGACTTAGAGGGGTTGGAGCTGTAGCATGGCGGGTTAAGCCACTGCCTGCAGCATCAGTGTCTCAAATGGTTCAAGTCCCAGCTGCCCCACTTCTAATGTGCCTGGGAAAGCAGCAAAGGATGGCTTAAGTATTTGGGTCCCTGCAACCACATGGGAGACCTGGATGAAGACCCTGGGTCCCAGCTTCTGCCTGGCCTCATCTAGGCTGTTGCAGCCATTTGGGGAATGAACAAGGCATGGAAGAATGATCTCTCTATATATCTCTTCTCTCTCTATCTCTGCAACTCTTTCAAATAAATACATCTTTAAGTAAAAAAAAAAAAAAAAAAAAAAAAAAAACCAGGCTTAGAAGAAGAGAACCCTGTATTGCAGATGATGATGATGGAATGAAAGGGAAGCAAAATGGTGAGATTAACTAGCCACAGGTTCCCCTAAAATCAGTCCTAGCAAATTCCTTGGTGGGCAAGGGGGTTTGGGACAGTTTTGGAAGGAGAGGCCCAAGGTTTGAATTGATGAGCCTTGGAGAGAAGTCTCATTTTGATAAGTTCGGTTCTAACCACTAGAGAAGGCAAGAATGCCTAATATGATGGGGGAAGGGATGGAGAGAACTCAGGAAAAGCACTGAACACATGGAGGTTAGTCTAGCTCCACAAACGACTACCAGTGTGACCTCAACTTACTCAAATCAACAAGAGCTTTGACTGCCTCACCTTAACAACAAAGACGACAATGTTTATACTGTTTGTATATACAACTTTTACACACATAATATAGATAAAAGTGTTTTTTAAAACCATGACCTTTCTCTCTGTCTCTCTCTCTCTCACTGTCCACTCTGTCAAAAAATAAAAATTAAAATTAAAAATTAAAAAAAAAAAAAAAAAAAAAAAGGCCGGCGCTGCGGCTCACTAGGCTAATCTTCCGCCTTGCAGCGCCGGCACATCGGGTTCTAGTCCCGATCAGGGCACCGGATTCTGTCCCGGTTGCCCCTCTTCCAGGCCAGTTCTCTGCTGTGGCCCGGGAGTGCAGTAGAGGATGGCCCAAGTGCTTGGGCCCTGCACCCCATGGGAGACCAGGAGAGGCACCTGGCTCCTGCCATCGGATCAGCGCGGTGCGCCGGCCGCAGCACGCCAGCCACAGCGGCCATTGGAGGGTGAACCAATGGCAAAGGAAGACCTTTCTCTCTCACTGTCCACTCTGCCTGTCAAAAAATAAAAATTAAAAAAAAATTTTAAACCATGAGTTTTTTAAGGTTTATCTCATCTTCTCCCCCATCTTACAAAACCTGACCTCAGGGCCGGCGCTGTGGCATAGTAGGTTGAGCCTCTACCTGGGACGCCAGCATCCCATTTGAGTACCAGTTCATGTCCCCACTGCTCCTCTTCCAATCCAGCTCCCTGCTAGTGGTCCTGGAAAGCAGTGGAGAATGGCCCAAGTCTTTGAGCCCCTGCACTCATGTGGGAGACCTGGAAGAAACTCCTGGCTCCTGATTTCAGATCGGTGTAGTTGTGGCCTTTGCAGCCACTGTGACCATTTGGTGAGTGAATCACCGGATGCAAGATCTCTCTCGGTAACTCTGGCTCTCAAATAAAAAAATAAATAAATCTTAAAAAAAAAAAAAAAAAAAAAAACACACACACAAACAAACTCGACCTTATTTTCATAAGTAACATAAATGACCTTTACTGCTTACACTGTTCCTGTTGCCCTCCTGGTCCTCACCTCTCTCCTCTACCCTCACTGCTGAACCCCAAGCAAGACAACATCTGGACAACTGCATCTCAGTCTCTAACTCCTCCTGGCACACTGGAGACTGGGGCCCACTTCACCACCATAAAGCACAGCTACAGTCATCCCTGGCTCCTAGGGCTTCCATAATCTCACAGTTTCTACAAGAGGAGGCACCCCAACCCCAGGTCAGAATGCAGTCAAGGCCACCCGCAGCAGTTTCTCTCACCTTCTTTCCCAACAAATCCCTTTTATTTCTCTTTAAGTACTAGACAGACAGAGCAGACAGATTAGACAACATAATATTCCATATAGAGCTTTCTAATGGTTTTTCTACCACCTCCCCTTATTTAATGCTCCTCTACGCAAGTAAGATGCTCCCATCTGTTCTTCGCCAACTGAAATCTTCCAGACCTTTCCACACCCTTACCTACCTGCTTCACCCTAAACCCAAAACCCTTCCCTACAGATTCATTCTCTAAAGCTGACAGGAAACTTTAAGCACTTTTTTTTCCTTTTTTTTAAATAAATAATTTTTTTAAATATTTTATTTATTTGACAGCTAGAGTTACAGATAGTGAGAGAGAAAGGTCTTCCTTACGTTGGTTCACTCCCTAAATGGCCACAACGGCTGGAGCTGTGCCAATCCGAAGCCAGGAGTTTCCTCCCGGTCTCCCATGTGGGTGCAGGGGCCCAAGCACTTGGGCCATCTTCTACTGCTATCTTAGGCCACAGCAGAGAGCTAGACTGGAAGAGGAGCAACCGGGACTAGAACCGGCACCCATATTGGGTGCCAGCCCCGCAGGCGGAAGATTAACCTAGTGCGCCATGGCGCCGGCCCCAACTTTAAGCACTTTAACACTGAAATGTGTTCTAGTGCCATTTATCACATTTTACCTTTCTTTGAACAGTCACTGATCTATTTACCCCCCTCTTCTAGATCATTAGAATCCCCACAGCAAGACTGTATCAGAGATGACTTTCCTACAGCCCACTCTTGGTTGAGATGGGACTGAGACTGACAGTGTGTGGTCACAAGATGTCCACAAACTCCTGTGACACAAGGTCTAAACAGAATGTCCACAAATACAATTAGTGTCGCACTCTCACCTCCACCTTAAAAATGCAGAAAGATACAGGTTACCCCACATGGTATCAGCATCCCCTGAAAGACCTCTGGGGAAGTTCACGTCTTTACTTAGCGTATAAACCGAGAGAGAAAACCTAGCCTGGGCAGATGTACACAAGATTCCCAGCAAGCACACAGGTCTCATTCTTAGAACCCAGTGCCCAAGACAGTCCCTGCCTGGTATACAGCAGGGGACCAATACAGGAAACTTACCATGTTAACTATTTGAAAGCATACAACACAGTGACACTAAGCACACTCGCAATGCTGTATTACTATCCATCTTCAGGATTTTTAAATCATTTCAAACTGAAATTTTGTACCCATTAAATGCTACCTTTTCATTTCCCTTTGCCCAGCCCCAGATAATCACTAATCTACTTAATCTAATTTCTTTATCTATGAATCTGATTGTTCTCTAAATCTCATATTAGTTAAATCACATAATGAAGGCTCTTAAAAGATGGTTGGTGGGGCCAGCACTGTGATGCAGTGGGTTAAAACCCCAGCCTGCAGTGCCGGCATCCCATATGGGCACTGGTTCAAGTCCCGGCTGCTCAACTTCCAATTCAGCTCTCTGCTATGACCTTGGAAAGCAGCAGAAGATGGCCCAAGTCCTTGGGCCCCTGCACCTACATGGGAGACCCGGAAGAAGCTCCTGGCTCCTGGCTTCGGATCAGCACAGCTCTGGCTGTTGTGGCCAATTGGGGAGTGAACCAGTGGGTGGAAGACTTCTCTATCTCTCTCTCTCACTCTCTCTTTGCCTCTCCTCTCTCTGTGTAACTCTTTCAAATAAATAAATCTTTAAATAATAATAATAATAAAAAGACTAAATACCCAACTAAAAGGTTAGAGGGGACAAGAACTAGCAGACTTTTCAACAGACTACTCTGTTTACCCAGTTCACTGCCAAAACAGGGAGAAGGGAGAAAATGTACAGATGAGAAAGAAAAGCCACACTTGACTACCCACCCCCTTAAAAAGAGACACCGTGGAGCTTCTAGTTCGTGTTATGTAAATCCCTAAAGAATAAAGATGCTCTGCGGGGCCAGCACCGTGGTGTAACGGGTAAAGCCGCCGCCTGTGGTGCTGGCATCCCACATGGGTGCTGGTTCAAGTCCCGGCTGCTCCATTTCCTAGGAGAGCAGTGGAAGATGGCCCAAGTCCTTGGGCCCCTGTACCCACATGGGAGACCTGGAAGAAGTTCCTGGCTCCTAGCTCCAGATCAGCTCAGCTCTGGCTGTTGTGGTCATCTGGGGAGTGAACCAGTGGATGGAAGACCTCTCTCTCTCTCTCTCTGGCTCTACCTATGTAACTCCATCTTTCAAATAAATAAAATAAATCTAAAAAAAAAAAGAGAGAAAGAGATAGAGAGAGATTTAAAAAAAAAAAAAAAAAGATGATGGCCGGCCTCCACTGTCGCTCTACAAAGCTATAAAGGATCAGGCAGATAATGGCATTCCCACAGGAGACTTTGAAGTAATAAAATAACTCATACATACTAACCAGTATAGTCATCAAAGTTGACTCTTCCTCTCATTGTGTTCACCACGGATTCCGGCTGCTCAAAAATTTCCTTCTGCATAAATGAACTGAAGTTGCCTAGAGCAATGGAAATTACATTAATGAAACAAAATTTAACAAACCAGAGAATAAGAAATTTGCATACTACAAAAAGTCTACCTCCAAAATAATCCCAGTAAATTAAAGGAAACAAAAGGCACTTTTATTTTATTTGCAGTTATAGTAAAACAGATAAATAAGACAAGCTCAAGTTCTGGAGTCAGATCTAGGTTTGCACTATAATTCTATCCTTTACTATCTATGCTGGGGAAATTCCTTAATCTGTGAAATAAAAATAGCAATTACTTCATGGTGTGGACTATGATATGGGTTAATAAAGCAATGAACATGATGTTATGCAATAACATCCTTTTATATAGCTTTTATTATATAGCTTTTATAGCTTTTATTCCAACCAAAGTCCCATCAGAAAGAAAGAGAATAAATATCAAAGACATGAAAATTATAATAGTTGGTAGCAACAAACATTATGTGAAGTGCACTAAGTGTCAAACACTGTTCTACAGGCTTTAATATACAGCCCTCTTAATCTTCAAAACAACCTTAAAGACGAAGGTTCCATAATTCCCATTCTATATTAGAAAACTAAAGCATACAGATAATGAGAGAGGAATAAGGAACAAAATACAAACTGTTTATCAAATATCTTAAAAATATCATGTAGTATCGGGGCCAGCGCCATGGTGCAGGCTTGTACTCCATCTATGGTGCCGGCATCCGTATGGGTGCCATATGGGCACCAGTTTGAGTCCTGGCTGCTCCTGTTCCAATCCAGCTCTCTGCTATGGTCTGGGAAAGCAGTACAAGATGGCTCAAGTGCTTGGGCCCCTGCACCCACGTGGGAGACCCAGAAAAAGCTCCTGGCTCCTGGCTTCAGATCGGCACAGCTCTGGCCATTGCGGTTATTTGGGGAGTGAATCAACAGAAGGAAGACCTTTTTCTCTGTCTCTCCCTCTCGCTGTCTGTAACTCTACCTCTCAAATAAATAAACAAAATCTTTAAAAATAAAATCATGTAGGGGCTGGTGCTGTGGCACAGTAGGTTAATCCTCCAGTTACAGCACTAGCATCCCATATGGATGCTGGTTCAAGTCCTGGCTGTTCCTCTTCCGATTCTGCTCTCTACTATGGTCTGGGAAAGCAGTAGAAGATGGCCCAGGTGCTTGGGCCTCTGCACCCATGAGGGAGAACCAGAAGAATCTCCTGGCTCTTGGCTTCGGATCAGTGCAGCTCTAGCTGTTGAAGCCATTTGGGGGGTGAACCAGCACTTGGAAAACCTTTCTCTTTGTCTCTCCTTCTCACTATCTATAACTCTACCTTTCATATAAATAAATAAAATATTTTATAAAAAATTAAAATAAAATCATGTACTATAAAATAGGGGATCTCATTTTTTATAATGTCAGAAATAAACAACCATGAATTACTTTGAGATTTGAGTCCCAGCTGCCCCACTTCTGATCCAGCTCTCTGTTATGGTCTGGGAAAGCAGTAGAAGATGGCCCAAGTGCTTGGACCCCTGTACCGAGTGGGAGACCCAGAAAACGTTCCTGGCTCCAGACTGGCCCAGCTCTGGCCACTGTGGCCATTTGGGGAGTGAACCAGCAGATGGAAGAACTCTCTCTCTCCCCCTCTAACTCTGCCTTTAAATTAAATAAATAGATCTTTAAAAAAAATAATCATCCGTGATCCTGGGGTTGTCTCCTCACTAATCATGTGGAAGACTGCCCTCAGCACCATAATTAGACTCACTAGCACAGAAGTAGAATGGCTCCCTTCCTTTAAGTCAGGGTGGAGGACTTTTTTCTGCCAAGGGCCATTTGGATATTTATAATATCATTTACAGGCCATGTAATTTATCAACTTAAAAACTAGCCTGCTATATAGATTTATTAAATTTCAGGTCCCACCTTGTGGTTGCCTGGGCAGGGCCATACCTAATGCAGCCTGTGTGGACTGGACATTCTCCAGCCCTGAGAAAGGACACTAAGCTGTAACATGACAAAAAACGTTCACCCTTCATGATCTGCTGGAGTTCCATCTGCAGGGTTTGCACAGCTCGTCCAGGGTGATCTCCTGCAGTCCGTTTAATTCGATGGATAGAAAGACGGCCATCCACCACTGCTGCGACATCATCATCTTCTAGAAAGATGACGCGGTTGGTATGTTCTATGACAGCACTACAAAATATTCAAGGATATATTACCATAAATAATCAAGGATCACTGTTAAAAATTAAACTATCATTAGAAGACAAGGACCAAATTTAAATGTAAACTCCATCATCCTGCAGTATCCTGCAGATGACTTTCTGGTCATTAACACCAGCCCCTTCAGGGAGTGGGGGGAGGTAGTCACTGCAAACAATAAAGGGAAAGATCTCTGTGCAGTGAGCTAAACCAAATCAGGTTAGATCAGAAAGCATAACCATTCCCTTCTCATTCCATCCATCACTAAATCCTAACATTTCACATACTAAACATTTCTCAAAGCTTCTCTCCATGTCCATCACCACAAACCAGTTCAAGCTGCCGTCAGCTCTTTGACTGGACTACTACAGAACATAACATGTCCACCACCTTCTCTCCTACCTCCCTCTATCCATTCTCCATTTCTACCAAAATGGTTATCAAAAGGCAACTCCAATCAAAATTCCTCCCTCACCCAGCATGCCATTTGATAGCTTCCCTTTGGCTCTAATGAAAATAATCAAATGCCTTATCCTGACCTCTATCTCTGTTCCAATCTTCCTATCCAAACTTCCTATTTTCTATTCCAGCCACACTCACACCCATTCCAAACACTCATTGGCTAACCACTGAGACCAAATGTTCTTCCCTCCACTTCTTCATAGTTCCTAAACTCTCCTTAAAGGCACTTATCCACAAGAAGGTAAATCACCCTGTTTAAGTGTTCTGTAGCTCTTGTCACAGCTGGAATTCTACACTTATATGATTATTGTTTCTAACTTATCTCCTACATTAAAGAAGAGCTCCTTAAAGGCAAGCAGTATTTTTATTTTCTCACCACAGTCTCCTGAGTTAGCTAATGGCTTTGCTCAGAGTGTTCAATGTGAATACATGAATGAATGAAAGATGGGTGCTATTTTTCTGCAACTCCCAGTTTATTTAAGCATAACTGTCATCTCTGTAACAAATCTACCTTATGCCAGCAATGACCCATGTGAGCACTGACTACACATCTTACCTCTCCACAGAAATTGAAAATAGAGAAGCTTATTTGCTTGCTGAGAAATAACATTCCCTGAAATCCAAAATGGCATCATCTTCTCATTTGGATTATTTTCTCTTATTCACTCAAATATCTGTTGGCAATTTGAGTGAACCCATTTTACCCTCATTCCTACTAGCATCTCATTTATACATGCATCTAAAAATCTGTTGCATTTTCTCTCAAAAATGTCTTAACCTAGTACTAATCTTTTATAAAAGTGATTAAGCTACAATTAACGCTAAATGTAAAACATATAAGTATTCACATTAGAGTATAATTCTAATGTTTTAGCAACAACAATAATGCCCCCCCCCCAGATAGTAACTGGACAGTAAAAATACTATAGACACTACTTTTTTCCTGTACATGCCTGGAAAAAGTTTGATAATTAGGCATGGTAAGAGATCACAACTAGTAATAAAATACAACAATTTAATATAATAAAACTGATTTATAACAAATTCATTTCCAAATCTTTTTAAAATTTATTTGTAATTGACATATAATAAGCATACATATTTACAAAGTACAGTGTGATATTCAAAACATGTATACAATGTGTAATGATCAAATCAGGGTAATTAGTATCTCCATCTCCTCAAGTATTTGTCATTTCTTTGTGTTTAGAGCCTCCAACCCCTATCTTTTTGTTCTTCATGAAACATATTTCTAAATTATTGTTATCTACAGTTGCCCTGCTGTACTGTAGAACATTAGGACTTTTTCTTCCAACTTAACTGTGTTTTGGTATACATTACCTACCCTCTCTCTATCCTCCTATCCTTCTCAGCTTCTACTAAAATGTATGACTTCTTCCTAGAACTTTCCATTTAATATTGTCAGACCTTGGCTGACTACAGGTAACTGAAACTGCAGAAAGTCACGCCACGGATGAGGGAGACTACTGAACACTGTAACTCGTAGGATGTTAAAACCTTCTACTCTGCAGTCGAAATCTCTCTCCCTACAAACCTGGTGAGGCTTCTGAAAGAAAAAAAAAAAATATTCAGAGCCCTAATGTGAACACACTGCGACTGGAAGGGCCTCAGGAATAGATGCTCTTGTGACCTGCGTGGTTTACAGTAAGAGAAGGTGGTGTTCTAGCCCATCTCCAAATGGGTCGCCTGCACTTGCTTGACTTAGCAAGTTCTATTACTAGATTGACACAGATGACTTCTTGGCCCCTATACCATGGAAAGTTTTACAAAACATTCTCTTTGAATCAACTAAGGACACTTACCTTGCATCAGAAGCAAAGTAATATTCCACTGCTTTTTCTTCAACAGGGAAAAGGCAAGTTGTGCTGTCCACACGAGAGAGATTGCAGCTCCCCTTCTTGTCTTTGCCTAGAGCATCCAGTTGACATGAATCAGCAAATGCAGAAGATCATGAATACAGAAATATACGTAACTTTTATAAAACCAACAAAAAAATCATAGCAACACAAAATAATTTCAGCAACTTTAAAATGCCAGGTAAATCACTTTATTTCCATGCAATAAGCCAATAAAAACAGACAGAAAAAGTAGAGTGAAACAGCAACTATCATGAGTGCATGGCAGATAATAGTGCTATATTATTAACTTTTTTTCATTAAAAACTTCTCTATGTAATATGTATTTGCCAGGTAAAAGTAAACTATTTTGTGAATATTATTTTTAACTGAAAGTATATATAGACTAGTCTTTGATTTTTTAATTTTTCTAAAAAAGATTTATTTATTTATTTGAAAGGCAGAGTGATAGAGTGAGAAAAAGAAGGAAACAGGGAGAGAAATATTGCTGGTTCATTCCCTGAATGGTCACAACAGCCAAAGCTGAAGCCAGGAGCCAGGAACTCCATCCGAGTCTCCCATGAGGGCAATGGGGCCCAGATACTTAAGTCTTCATCCACTGCCTTCCCAGGTGCCTGAGCAGTAAGCTGGATGGGAAGCACAGTAGCCAGGACTTGAACCGAAAAGCAGTGCCTTAACCCACTGCACTACAAAATGCTGGCTCCATACAGACTATCTTAATTTAACTTTATACAAAACTTGATGGACTAACCCATGTAAGTTGGGTGTACCTATACTTATCACCCCCAAAAAAATACATTTAAAATATCAAAATTGTGCAAGGAAAAATAAAATAAAGACTAATGGCAAATTGATCATCTCCTAAAAAAAAATCTCTAGATTTTAACAGCAAATCAGCATAACAAATGAAGTTGTACTCTTCACTAATTCTGATTTAAAGACAAAGATACATAATACATTCTATCTGGTATATCATATGTGGCACTAACAGCTAGAGACAAGGATTACTATAAAACAGGAGTATCTGTTTACTGAAAATTAGGTTTTCTTATATTTCTTTTAAGCTAGAATTAAGGTCACTCCTTTTACAATAATTTTTTTTAAAGATTTATTTATTGATTCGAAAGTCAGAGTTACACAGAGAGAAAGAGAGAGAGAGAGAGGTCTTCCATCTGATGGCTCACACCCCAATTGGCCACAATGGCTGGTACTGTGCCAATCAGGAGCAAGGAGCCAGGAGCTTCCTCCGGGTCTCCCATGCGGTTGCAGGGACCCAAGGACTTGGGCCATCCTCTACTGCTGTCCCAGGCAACAGCAGAGAGCTGGATCGGAAGTGGAGCAGTCGGGACTAGAACCGGTACCCATAAGGGATGCCGGTGCTTCAGGCCAGGGCGTTAGCCCACTGCACCACAATGCCGGCCCCTTTTTTTTAATTTTAGCATTTCAAAATCCTGGTATCTCTAGTTAATAATTATCAAGTCACTGATGAATAATTTTTTCTTTTTGCTCAATCACAACTAAAATCAAACCTGGAAAGCATACTGAATTTTGTCAAATTAGTCAAATATACAAAAAAATCGATTAGCTGAAATCTATATAAATGTCCCAGAGACAAAAAAGCATTTTTCTCTAAGGCCAGAACACAGCAGTTCTTACAGACACAATAGCCAGAAAATATTATAAATCCATTTACAAAAATTCTATACTGTATCTATCCTCTAAAATGCATATGTAAGGTCTTGATAATAATTATTCTTAAAAATGCACATCCAAAGTTCTCCACCATTTGTGATTATTTGGTATATTTTGGGCATGAAAACAAAATAGCTCTTCCCATCCAAAAACAGTAGTGAAGATTCTGGACTTTAAAAAGCAACTGTAAGATGACACCTCAAAAAAGGTGACACTCCAGAAAAAATCACAGATCAGTGTTTGCTTGGGCTAGGAATAGAACAAGGAAAAGAGTACAAAAGGAAGCTTGAGGGAACTTTCTTAGGAATGGAACTGTTGGGTATCTTGGTAGTGAGAGTGCTTATACAACCACTTTTGTTTGACAAAACTCATGAAAACTGAAAAACTGGCAAAGAGTAAATTTGGGAAGTGGGTATTTGGCTTAGCAGTGAAGACACTGGCCAGGACATCTATGTCCCACATCAGAGAGTCTAGGAGTTCAATACCCAGCTCTGCTCCTGAATCTACTTCCTACCAAGCAGACTCTGGGAGGTGGAGGTGACGACTCAAACGACTGAGTCCTGCCACCCACGTAGGAGGCCTGAGTTGAGTGCACGGCTCCTAGCTTCAGCTCCAGCCAAAGGTCACTGCAGGCTGGGAAAGTGAACCAACAAATGGGACCCTACCCCTTCTCTCTCAGCCTCTCTGTCTTTCTGCCTCTCAGAATAAATAAATACATTTTTTACTGTATCTAAAAAAAAGGGGAACTAAAAATAGGTAAAAGCACCTATATTTTTAAAATAAATAGAACTAGCTTTTGTCATAAAATGTCCTAATTGGGTTTAGTTTCATTCCAAATAATTGATAATTTTATTCTTCAAGTAACAAAATATATTTAATTAAAATATTTAAAAGATTTTGAGGTATCACTGCCTATTTAAATGAACACCATTACCTGACACCAGTACAATCTACAAAATATTATCCTAGGCCGGCACCGCGGCTCACTAGGCTAATCCTCTGCCTGCAGGGCCGGCACCCAGGGTTCTAGTCCGGGTTGGGGTGCCAGATTCTGTCCCGGTTGTTCCTCTTCCAGTCCAGCTCTCTGCTGTGGCCCGGGAGTGCAGTGGAAGATGGCCCAAGTCCTTGGGCCCTGCACTCGCATTGGAGACCAGGAGAAGCACCTGCCTCCTGGCTTCGGATAGGCGCAATATGCCAGCCGTAGCAGCCATTTGGGGGGTGAACCAACGGAAGGAAGACCTGTCTCTCTGACTGTCTAACTCTACCTGTCAATAAATAAATAAATAAAATATTATCCTATGTATAGACTATCTCATTTGACTTGACCTGAGTGGAACACAGGTGAACAGCCCTGTCCCATAGACAACAGACTTCATTTTGTCAGTGGCCACATCTAGAGCACACAGAAGCTTGAAAGCCAGTCCAGAGTTCTCTCCTTTACAGCGCATCTTCAGTAATAGACTATTCCTTCTAAGGAAACTTCACTGAGCTACACATTACCTACACAGTAATAGCTAGAAAATTAAGGACTCAAACACAGTGCTTCATCTCAAAAAGCTCTAACTCACACTGACAATTTTTCCTCCAACTTCATAAGGTCTTAGTCAATGTTTTTCCATTATTTCTAATAGTAGCCCAAGACAACATAAAGGTAATGTCAAAGATAATTTGAGAATTATTAACAAAATATAATAATATATATTTTAACGATTTATTTATTTGAAAGTCAGAATTAGAGTATAATAAATCTATATAAATATATAATAATATATTACTTATAATATATATAATATAATATAATATGAGCAGAATTATTAACAAAATCTGGAACTCTGAACATAAAGTCTATGTTCTCTTTGAAGATGAGTTTTGAAAAGAGGAGATGGGATGAGAAGAAATTCTCACCTCTTAGGATTGAAGGTTGTTTACAGAAATAACTTTCTGCTCTGGATAAAATGGTGAAAGCAGTCACCATCCAAAGATAGATAGGCTTAAAGTACTTTGCTGAACATTTTTCAAGAAACCAAGAATTACATATTAATAATATGGGTTTCAACTTCATGAGCCTATTACTCCCTATCTTTCAGGTAGAAAGCTTTTAGTAATAAGTAAAAAGAGTACATAGTTCTGGTTTTTTTTCTATGTAATTATATCAATAAAATTATCTAGAAATTGTGTAGCTGAAAGTCCTATTAGAAAAGAAACTTCAAAAATGAACAAAAACACAGATTCCAAATTCAAATAAAGCCAATCAAGATATTACATGTCATGTGTAAAATAAAATGTCATGCAAAAAGACTACTTAAACATTTTTCAAAGTTAACCTAAATTATTCAAATAATTAGCATTTAGTTCAATCTGCAATAACCTAGCATACAATGCTTTTTTGCTAATCTAAGCATGTATCCTACATGATTTTAAAACAAAGAAAAACAAACTTTACAATTTCAACTATTTTCTCAAATCTGAGATTTTAATGAAACAAATTATTAAAAGCAGTTTTCTAAATGGCAAAAGCAGACAGACAAAATATACTCTGCAAATTAGAAAAATAATGTGAAAATATATTTCCCCATAAAATAAGCATATTTTTAGAGGCCCAGCACATTCATTCACTCCAAGAACAAAGAATTAGTAACGAACAAACAAAAGAGGCTAAAATTCCTCCCCATCCATGCAGAGTGCATTTCCCACCTCTTTCTCCCTGTGATCCCCACCGTGTGTATTTTGATCCAATCTGAGTCCTAGCTAAAGATATACAACAGAAAAAAATTCTACTTGTCAGAGAACTCACAAAAACAAATCTTCCCATGTCCAGACAGAACTATATATGCACGAGGATCTGACCAAAGGGGCATTTATTCCAACATAAGGGAGATCATTTTTATATCTACTGCACTCAAGTTGTACATTCTCCCCATGGCATGATGTAGCAGTCGTTTTACCTGTTCTGTACAGTATTGGAATGTGATCAGTAGAAAGTTTATGTTCACTCCGTACACCAATCAGCAGAGGGCTACCTCGCCTGTAAATGCAAAATCAATCAAAATTAAACCATTTTAATAATGGTTAATTATTAACCTTTATTTAATTAGAATAACTATTTTAATAAATAATGTACTAACAATATAAAATTTAAATTTAATGAGCCAACTCTCTTCAAACAATGTTTAAATTTTCCCTCCAGGGACGGCTACTGTGGTACAACAGGTTAAGTCTCCCAAATCCATATAGGACTCCCAAATCCCATATTGGGGTGCTGGTTCAAGTCCCAGCTAATCTGCTTCTGATCCAGCTTCCTACAAGGCAGCAGAAATGCTTGGCCCCCTGCCAACCACGTGGGAGTCCCAACTGGAAGTCTGGGAGCCTGGCTTTGTCCTGGCTTAGTTCTGGTTGTTGTGGGTATTTGGGAAGTAAACTAACACTCACCCAATTTAAAAGTCACCACTGTCCATGCAACCAAGGTTACTCAATAAATATGCTTAGTAGGTGGAGGACAGAATTAGAAAAAAAATCTCATGCTTAGTATCAATATCTTCTCTCTCTCTCTCTGTCTCTGTTATGCTCTTTCAACTAGATAAAAATTAATAAACATTAAAAAAAAAACTCTTAAAATTCTTCCTCCTAATTCAACTTCAGATACACAAAAGAACTGTATTCAGAAACTAAGACCCATAGGCCAGGCTATCTATTTTTGTAAATTAACTTTTTTATCATTATTGTTTCTTTTAATCAACAAATTAAAACTGTATCAAATAATGTTTTATTGAAATGCACCAGGCCCATTTTTTTACATATGTTCTATAGTTGCTACCACAGTGTAACAGGAAAGTTTAGAGAGGTTAAATGGTATTATCTAGCCCATATCAGAAAAACTTTGCCAACCCCTGTTCTATACCAATGCATTTAAAATTTTTTTCCTTTTTAATACAAATGGATACTCTTAATTGCACGCAGAATACCAACGCATGAATGTTTAACAACTTGGCCTCTGTCAGCTATCTTCAGCTTTAAGGTATCTCTCTTTTACCAGATCTTAAGGAGCCTCACCACTCTTCAAAGTACTTCATAATCAGGCCTAGATATCCAAGCAAAAGTAGTGATGCTACAATTATCTAGGAATCTGCCCACAGTTAAGTTTCCAAAGAACAGAAAGATAATGTTTGGGGCCTGAAATTAGAAAATATCCAATAAGCAAATTCATAAAACATGCCAATCCCTGCCAGAGACAAAAGGCCAATTATAAATGCCAAAATGGACTTGTTTTATTCAGGGATTCTGATAAATGGAAGAGTGCTAAATCCACAGATGAGAAAGGGCAGACCCTTTACAGAAAAGGGTCATGTACAGTATACAGAGAATAAACTTGTAGCTCAAATATTTCAAAAAATGTGTTAAGTATCAGTCATTATTAGATTTATATGTACCTTGTGCCAACTGCTTGTCCAGGAAAATGAACGCTTTTAAACACAAGCGCAAAAGCACCCTCCTATGGAGAGAAAAAAAAATGCATTACCAATATTTATTATAATCAATTATCAAATGTGAAACGTCAAAAACATACTTGCCTCAGCAAAGAAGCTTTTTGTTCACACAGTGCTCTTTTGCATTACTTTCTTAACAGGTGTAAATTTTAGGTAGACACTCCTGAGCTTTGGTACAAACAAGATTCAATTTTTTAAACCAAGCCCACTCTCAAAATACAAGTATGCTCAACAGATAATAGCTACAAAAACAGACCACTTTTTTTTAAAGCTTATTTATTTTTATTTATTTGAAAAAAAGAGTGAGAGAAATATCTTCTATCTGCTATCCAGGATCCTGGAACTCTATCCAAGTCTCTCTTATGGGTGTTAGGGGCTCAAGTACTTGAGCTTCCTCTCAAAATATGCATTAACAGGAAGGTAGATCAGAAACAGAGTACCTAGTACGGGATGCAGGCATCCCAAGGGGTGGCTTAACTCACTCTGCCACAACACCCACTTTCAACCATTTAATTTATCACTATGTACATGTTACCAAGACTTCTCAGCAGACTTTTTTTTTTTTTAATTTGACAGGTAGAGTTAGAGAGAGAGAGAGACAGAGACAGAGAGAAAGGTCTTCCTTTTTCCATTGGTTCACCCCAAAATGGCCGCTATGGCCGGCGCTGCACGGATCCAAAGTCAGGAGCCAGGTGCTTCCTCCTGGTCTCCCATGCGGGTGCAGGGGCCCAAGGACCTGGGCCATCCTTCACTGCCCTCCCAGGCCACAGCAGTGAGCTGGACTGGAAGAGGAGCAACTGGGGCTAGAACCCAGAGCCCATATGGGATGCCAGCACCACAAGGGGAGGATTAACCAAGTGAGCCAGGGCACCAGCCCCAGCAGACATCTCTTAGACTATGAACTAGTTACGGTAGAACAGAATTAGAAAGGATCCCAAGCTCAATATCTAAAACTCATTCTGTGCCCTCGTAGTTATATTCCATTTATATTATATATTCCATTGTTATATTCCATTCTTTTTGACCTTGACATCAGAAATATAACTATACAAAACCACAGTCATTACCATGCACACCATACCACCCCATCAACCCAACCTCTTAGAGGACAAGGCCTAAGGAAATCAAGAATGGGTTAAGAAAGAAAACGAGTTAAGAAAGGAAGACACAAACTGGATTACAAAACAAAGAGAACGGAAAACCAAGTAGAAACTAGACAATGCTTGGAAGGCACACTACTCTGATGTGGCTAAAGAGAAGGCACTGGCCTTTACATTCCGCAGCTCCCTACCTCCTTCTGCTGCAGCCATCACAAGACTCGGATGCATGTGGGAGTTCAGGGTTATACCTTATTAGGAAAGTAAAGAGCTTTTAAATGGAAACATTATGCGGCCAGCATCATGGCACAGCAGGTTACACTGCCACTTGAAATGGCGCATCCCATATCAGAGTGCTAGCTTGAGTCCCAGCTGCTCCACTTCTAATACAGCTTCCTGCTGATGCATCAGATCAACAGAGGGAGGCAACGGATGAGGGCTCAAGTACTTGGGCTCCTGTCACCCATGTGAGAGACCCAGATGGAGTCCCAGGCTCCTGGCTTTGGCCTGGCCCAGCCCTGGCTGCTGAAGGGATTTGGGGAACAAACTAACAGATGGAAGATCTCTCTCTTTCTCCCTCTCTGTTTCTCTGTCTTCCAAGTAAAAAAAATAAACATTACAAAAAAATAATGGGAAAACTAGTGTTATGAGTAGAGGTGGGAACAGACATCACTATGAACTTAGAATTTTGTGGATCTTTAATGTCTTCAATCTTTAATTCTGGCAACTGAGATGGGATGAGAAAATTGTTTTTCTCTTGGGATGGAAAATACTTTTCTGTACAAATACTTTTCTGAGCCAAGGAGGAGTCACCAAAAGGAAAAATAAGGAGTAGGTTAGGCTGGTTCAGAGACATGCAGGTATTATACCAGAGTTAGATAAACCTCAATTTTGGATTAGTTTTCATTCCCATGACACTAAATTATAGTGAAATAAGTAGAATTTTAAGTGCATGTGGGTGAATAAGTTACATAATCGTTATTAAAGGTGAATAGTTATATATATGGAAAAGAAAAGCTAAAAATACTCAGGAAATTAGCACAGCTCCTGCTTATGAAACTTAATTTCAATAAAATTTCTTGTAATTAACATTGTCATGATTATGTTTTAAAATGTAGTTTAATACCAGTTGTTGGATAACTCTCTCCACCAAGGTAGTAAAACTGATATCTTGACTTTCCCGATTGTCATACATATACTTAACAAGCTTGGCAATTGTCTCTGTGTCTGTTTCAGATTCAAAGTCATAGCCTTTGCTCTCCTGTAAGTAGAAAGAAAAAAAAATGGCACACTTAAGGAGATATTCATGATATTCAAATATATCCCACAAAACCTTTTCCCTGAAAACTCATTAATTTCTTTTTTTTTTTTTTTTTTTTTTTTTTGACAGGCAGAGTGGACAGTGAGAGAGACAGAGAGAAAGGTCTTCCTTTTGCCGTTGGTTCACCCTCCAATGGCCGCCGCGGCCGGCGCGCTGCAGCCGGCGCACCGCGCTGATCCGATGGCAGGAGCCAGGTACTTATCCTGGTCTCCCATGGGGTGCAGGGCCCAAGAACCTGGGCCATCCTCCACTGCACTTCCCTGGCCACAGCAGAGAGCTGGCCTGGAAGAGGGACAACCAGTACAGAATCCGGCACCCCGACCGGGACTAGAACCTGGTGTGCCGGCGCAGCAAGGCGGAGGATTAGCCTAGTGAGCCGCAGCGCCGGCCAAACTCATTAATTTCTAATATTTTTTGAACATCATATCCCATTACCCATTGTCTAAAACTAAGAACACCATCTGATTATAGTGAACCCAAAAGTATGGTATTCTATGAAATGAAACATTCACTTAAATATAATTCGGGGCTGGCATTGTGGCACAGAAGGTTAAGCTACTGCCTGCGACCATATTAGCACTTAAGAGCCAGCTGCTCCATATCCAATCCAGCTCCCTGCCAATGTACCTGCGAAAGCTGTGGAAGATGACCCAAGTACTTGGGCCTCTGCCGCCCATGCGGAAGCCCCGAATATAGTTAAGCTCCTGGCTTCATCCTGGCCCAGTCTCAGCTACTGCAGCCATTTGGGGAATGAACCAGTGGAGAGAATATATCTCTCTAACTAAAAACCTTACATAAATCTATATATGCCACATATGAATAAATTTTAAATGAGAACACACAAAATACTAATACAATGAATATAATGATTTGCTTTGATAATAATACTTCAGTATCCAATAAAATACCCATTAACTGTGTGTGCCTTTTTAAATTCAGTTAAAATTAAATAATATTAGAGCTGGCACTGTGGCATAGCAAGTAAACACACCACTACCTGCAGTGCCGGCATCCCATATGGGCACTGGTTCGAGTCCTGACTGATCCACTTCTAATCCAGCTCTCTGCTTAGGCCCCTGCACCCGTATGGGAGACCCAGAAGAGTTCCTGGCTCCTGGCTTCGGATTGGCGCAGCTCCGGCCGTTGTGGCCAATTGGGGAGTGAACCAGTAGATGGAAGACCTCTCTCTCTCTGTCTCTCTGTCTCTCTGTCTCGCCTCTCTGTATAACTCTTTCAAATAAATAAATCTTTAAAAAAAATTTAAATAATTTCGTCCCTCAGTCCTATTAATTCAACTGTCCCTGTGGCAATGGCTACCTGCACTGAACAGCAGACAAACAGAATGTTTCCATCACTGCACACGGGTCAACTGCAACAGCCTGAGGGCGCACTCACTAAGGTCACCATTACCACCTACAGTGTACAGCTACCGCAGAAAGCACACAGAGCCTTCACTTACTCCATCCTGACTCTTCTTACATATCCTAGAAGCTAACAACTGACAAATAGGATCATTAACAACATAAATGATGTCCCCCAAAATTCCTATTTTATTTGGTCTTTTGGTCACCAGTAATATAATAAAATCAAGTAATGATCTCCTGGGGCCGGCCGGCGCTGTGGCGTGACGGGTAAAGCCACTGCCTGCACTGCCGGCATCCCATATAGAGTCCTGGCTGCTCTACTTCTGATCCAGCTCTCTGCTGTGGCCTGGGAAAGCCGTGGAAGATGGCCCAAGTCTTTGGGCCCCTGTACCCGCCTGGGAGACCTGGAAGAAGTTCCCGGCTCCAGGCTTTGGATCAGCCCAGCTCCAGCCATTGCAGCCACTGGGGAGTGAATATCATGGGATGGAAGACATCTCTCTCACTCTCTTTCTCTCTGCCTCTGCCTCTCTGTAACTCTGCCTTTCAAATAAATAAATAAATCTTTAAAGAAAAAAAAAAAAAGTAATGATCTCCTTTCCATAGGAGAAAGAATTATCCTATGTCAATAAAGAGAAGTCCAATATACCAGTCTTCTCTCAGAACTGCTCAGGAATTCTCTCATCATAATTACATGGTGCTACACATCCCAGCAAAAGGCCTCAGCACATCAGAAGTATCCCCAAGGACTGATGTCTTGAGGTCACTTTACTTACCAAAAACTTTTTCAAGTCTTTGTAGTTAGTGATGATTCCATTGTGAATAACAATAAATTCTAAACGAGATAAAAGTATGGATGACAAAAAATTAGAAGTCTGATAGATGCTGTATTTGTTACTATTGTGAATAGGTTTTTCTCAGGTGAAAATAATATGCAGCATGCTGAAAACTTCCAGGTGTAATTAAGCATCAAGTATTTCTCATGAGGTTTTTAGCAACAAGTAGAGCAGCAGCATTGTTTATGCAGCTTAGCAGAAGCAAACAGTTCTAGGGAAGTGCAAACTGGGAGGAAATACAATAAAATCACAGCCTAGAGACATTAATTTCAGTTGTGGTTAAACCAATAACCCAGTGTTACCCTATGTAGGCAGCGTCTTTACAGGGCCTGAATCCTCATCTGCACAATGAAAGAGCTACAATAAATAGCTACTAATCTCATTTCTCTGTTCGTTCATTCATTCCTGAGTATCAGTCTAAAGAGAGGCCTGTCAAACCACAACAGTGATCCTCAATTATACTAGACAAATTTAAGAACTAAAATGGGGGCCAGCGTGGTGGTGCAGTGGGTTAAGCAGCTGCCTGTAACATTGGCATCCCATATGGGTGCTGGTTAGTGTTCCAGCTGCTCCTCTTCCATCCAGCTCCCTGCTAATGCCTGGAAAATGAAGAATATGGCCCAAGTACTGGGGCCCCTGCCACCCAATAGGAGAACCAGATGAAGCTGCTCACTTCAGCCTCGTCCAGCCCTGGCCATTGCAGTCATTAGGAGTATGAAAGATATCTTATCTACCTCTCTCTCTCTCCCCTCGTCCACCAATACTGTAACTCTGACTTTCAGATAAACAAACAGGTATTAAAAAATAAATAAATAAACTGAAGGCATTTACTAAGAAAAAGCCAACAGTTATTCAATCTACAAATTCCCTTGCTTGAGGTCCACATAATTCCTAAAATGTCACATAAATGAACATTAAAATATAATTCCAGGGGCCAGCATTGTGGCATACTTCGTTAGGCATCCACCTGTGACACTGGCACCCCCATATGGACACTGGTTTGTGTCCCAGCTGCTCCACTTCCAAACTAGCTCCCTGCTTGTGCACCTGGGAAAGCAGTGGAGGATGGTCCAAGGGCATGGGCCCACGCCATCCATGCAGGAGACCCAGACAAAGCTCTTAGCTTCCACTGGCAGCCACTTGAAGAATGTACCAGAATATGTAAGATCTTTCTGTCTCTCTCTCTCTGTAACTCTGACATACATAAATACATAAATCTACTATATGTAATTCCAATAGCAAATTATTCTTGGGAATAATTTTCATCTTTTATAATTAAATTCCTTTGAAAAAATGCAAAAATTGGATAATCAAGAGTTAATAATGCTATTATTTGCAGTCAACAATAGTATATACAAAACTACCAATGTGAGTTGCTTTAAGGCTCAGTTAACTCATGAGAAAAGTTATTACTAAATGTAATTTTACATTAAATTATCAAAATGTTTTTCCTTAGAGACCTGCATAGCAGGTTAAGACACTGCCTGAAATGCCAGCACCCCATATGGGTACAGTTTGAGCTCTGACTGCTTCACTTTCAATCCAGTTCCCCATTGATGTACCTGGGAAAGCAGTGGAAGATGGCTCAAATGCTTGGTCCCCTGTACCCATGCAGGAGATATGGACAGAGTTCCAGGCTTCTTGCTTAAGCCTGTGTCAGCCCTGGCCACTAAAGTGATTTAGGGAGTGAATCAGCGGATGGAAGTGCTCTCGCTCTCGCTCTCGCTCTCTCTCTCCATCATTTTGCCTTTCAAATAAATAAATCTTTAAAAAATATCAAAAGGGGGGACAGCTTAGTGGGTGAAGCTGCTGTCTATAGTGCCGGCATCCCACATGGACACCAGTTTGAGAACCTGGCTGCTCCACTTCTAATCTAGCGCTCTGCTATGGCCTGGGAAAGCAGTAGAAGATGGCCCAAGTGCTTAAGCCCCTGTACCCATGTGGGAAGCCTGGAAGAGACTTCTGGCTCCTGGCTTCAGATGGGCCAGCTCGATGTTGTAGACATTTGGGGAGTGATCCAGCAGATAGAAGATCTCTCTCTCTCTCTGCCTCTGCCTGTTAACTCTGCCTTTCAAGTAAATAAATAAATCTCTAAAACAAAAAATCAAAAAGGGAGTATACCCACATTATATATACATGCATATTCAAACATATGTATTTGCTTATTTTTTTTAAAGATTTATTTATTTATTTGAACGAGTTACACAGAGAGAGGAGAGGCATAGAGAGACAGAGGTCTTCCATCCGATGGTTCACTCCCCAATTGGCCGTAACAGCTAGAGCTGTGCTGATCCGAAGCTAGGAGCCAGGAGCTTCTTCCAGGTCTCCCATGTAGGTGCAGGGGCCCAAGGACTTGGGCCATCTTCTACTGCTTTCCCAGGGCATAGCAGAGAGCTGGATCAGAAGCAGAGCAGCAAGGTCTCGAACTGGCACCCATATAGGATGCAGGCGCTTTAGGCCAGGGCGTTAATCCACTGTACCACAGCACCGGCCCCCGTTTACTTTTAAAGTTACTTTATTTCTATTTATTTCAAAGGTAGAAAGACAAAGAGAGGCAGAAAGAGACTTTCCATCCCCTAGTTGACTCTTCATATGCCCACACCAGGGGCAGGAGTTGTGGCATTGCAGGTTAAGCTGCTGCTTAAGACGCCTGCATTACGTATCAGAGTGCCAGTTCAAGTCCCGGCTGCTCCACTTCTGATCCAGCTCCCTGCTAATGTGCCAGGGAAGCAGCAGATGATAGCTCAAGTACTTGAGTCATTGCCTCCTATGTAGGAGACCAGAACGGAGTTCCTGGCTTCTGGCTTCAATCTGGCCTAGCCCCAGCTATTACAGACATTTGGGGAGTAACCAACAAATGGAAGTTTGCTCCATGTCATTCTGCCTTTCAAATAATAAATAAATAAGTCTTTTTTTAAAAATGCCCACAATATTCAGGACTAGGCCAGGCTGAAGCCAGGAGCCCACCACTCAACATGGGCTTCCCACATTGGTGGCTGGGACCCAGCTACCACAGCCATCACCTGCTACCTCAAGGAAGCAGGAATTGGAAGCAGGGCCAGGACTCAAATCCAGATACTATGATATGAGATGCAGAGTCTTAACCACTGCACCAAATACTCCCCCCATTTGCTTAGGGAAAAACAGACCCCCAAAATTGGTTAAACGATATCTATAGGGACAGATGAAATAAGAGGAAGCAAAAGGATAGAATCTACATCCAGCTCTCTGCCATGGCCTGGGAAAGCAATGGAAGACAGCCCAAGTCCTTGGGCCCCAGCACCCATGTGGGAGACCTGGAAGAGCCCCTGGCTAGATCTCTCTCTCTCTCCCTCCTCCTCTCCCTCTCTCTCTCCTTCTCTGTCTTTATCTTTGCCTTTCAAATTTAAAAAAACTAAAAAAAAAAAAAAAAAAAAAAAAAAACGAAGTATTAATATGACACTGGTTAAATAAATAATTAAAATAATGAAAACGAAAGCGTCTTCCCTGTTCTCCCATCACCAGCCCTCGGCAATCATTCCAAAGCATGTAGAATCTATGCATACCATTATTTTTATCAGAGCGCTGTGGGTGGCTATTGACAGGATTGGGTTCTCCATGTGTTGCCCAACGGGTATGAGCTATTCCAAGGTGCACATCAAATTCTATATCCAAATCCATATCCTGTTGTTCTGAGAAAATAAAATGAAAAATTCCAATTTTAAATCATACTATAAGCTATATTTAAATATAATTACAATAACCCCATACTTTTCAACAGAGGACACATTCCAAGATCCCCATAGATTCCTGAAACCCCAGATAATACCAAGCCCTATATGTGCTATGATTTTTCCCTGCAGTATTACAATGCTGCTCACCTGGAATATACAAGAATTAAAACTAAACGTCAGGCATATAAATATTCAAAATAGTAATTAAAAGACTTAGAAGTTAATATAGCTGAAATATTTAGGGCAAATGGTTTCAATAACAACCGAAAGCAGTATATAAAGAACATACATTTGCTTTAAGTGTGACATATTAACAATTGGTAAACCTAGATGACATATATGTGGGTAATTAATGTATGAGTCTTTCAAATTTACTAGAGGGTTGAAATTTTTCAACCTCAAGAGTTGAAGACAAAAAAGTTAATGTAATTTTTAAAGTCTGTATTTTATTCTTGCCCGGAAAAAAATTATAATCATTCATATTAGACATGTAAAAATAAATTCATTTTCTTAATGCCACAAAACCTTATGACTGAAATTTCTCCTGTCTGCAGTGACTATAAACACATTTCACAACATAAACTGCAATTAAGGCAAACTTCCAAAATCAAACATGCTCTTCAAAACAGAACAACACTGTAAACATATGAGGTTACTGGGAAATAGGTGTAGGCAGACGTTCCTTTAAATTGAAGAGCAACTGAATCTTTTTTTTTTTTTTTTTTGACAGGCAGAGTGGACAATGAGAGAGAGACAGAGAGAAAGGTCTTCCTTTGCCATTGGTTCACCCTCCAATGGCCACTGCAGCCAGCGCACCACGCTGATCCAAAGCCAGGAGCCAGGTGCTTCTCCTGGTTTCCACATGGGTACAGGGCCCAAGGACTTGGGTCATCCTCCACTGCACTCCTGGGCCACAGCAGAGAGCTGGCCTGGAAGAGGAGCAACCGGAACAGAACCCGGCACCCCGACCGGGACTAGAACCCGGTGTGCCAGCGCCGCAAGAGGAGGATTAGCCCAGTGAGCCGCAGCGCCTGCCAGAGCAACTGATTCTTAACTTCTTTGCCCTATACGCCATCTCTTCTTGTCTCTTCCTCAGCGAAAAAAAGGGACAGCTCTAGTTATTAACTAGTAATGCCCTCCTGCTAAAACCAGCTAACAAAGCTTATCAGAATTAGGTCTAAATTAACAGCAAACTGTTCAGAAGTCTAAACAGGAAAATCCACGCACTTTAGCATATCACAGTCTTTAGCGGTGTAGACCGACCAATCAAAGGTCTTTCTAAAACACAAGTTAGACCAAGAAACAATGCTGAAAATTTTATCCATTGCATAAAAAGTGGCTGGCTACCCTCCCACATATATGAATCAGCCTAAACCTTGTCACAAGGATTTATAAAAAGATTCTCCTACTCTAACATATACCCCAAGAACCATTTTCTCACAAGAAAAAGCCCCAACAGCCTTTCCTGGCACATGAGGCCTTTCATTATATGGTCTCCGCCCACATTTCCAACCTCATCATACTCCTCACATGCTCCTCAAAGCTCACAATAAACCTTTTACTTCTGGCCAGGTATTAAGGGCTTCCTACCTCTCTACCTACCACCGCAGCCCAAGCCACCACCATCTCCAACCTGGACTACTTCAACAGAAGCCTAACTGGTCTCCCGACAGTTGAGATTTTGCACACCAACCCAAGCAATCCTTTCAAAACAGAAGTGACACCATATCACCCCCTAGGCAAAACTCCAAGTGGCGTCCCAGGATACATACGGTAAAACCCACCATCCCAAAGCCACCATCCTAAAGCACCTTCATGGCCCTGTCCCCAGACACCTCTACAGCCTCATCTTCTCCAACTCCACCCCTCACCCCAGCCCCTGTGCTCTAGCCCCACTGACTCTCTGCCACAAACAGGCCAAGCCTTCACCAGGTCTTTGCATTTGGCATCCCTCTGCCTAGAGCCCCTTCCTTCAGATAATTACATCGTGTCTGCTCAAATGCCACTTCCACACTTTTCTTCACAGTACTAATCACTATCTAACATTATACTTGTGTTACTAGAAAGTAAACTCACGCAGAGTGTGTTTCTGCTATGTCCTCAAGACATAAAAATATGCTGGTGTGTAACAAGTACTCAATAAATAGCCATTTTATTATTGAATCCTCATACCACTCTTTGAGAGGAGTATCAATGTTCTCATTTTACAGATAAAGAAACTGAGGTTCAAGGAGGTCACTGAATCTCATAGCCAACAGAAGTCAAAGCTATTAGTTAAAGCTAACAGGAGGAAGAAACAGAATTAGAATCCAAGACAGTTTGACTCCAAAGCCCAAGATTAAAATCACAACAATAGGGGCCGGCGCTGTGGTGCATCGGGTTAAATCCCTGGTCTAAAGCACCAGCATTCCATATGGGCGCTAGTTCGAGACCTGGCTGCTCCTCTTCCGATCCAGCTCTCTGCTATGGCCTGGGAAAGCAGTAAGAGGATGACCCAAGTCCTTGGGCCTCTGCACCTCAATGGGAGACCCGGAAGAAGCTCCTAGCTCCTGGCTTCGGATTGGCGCAGCTCCGGCTGTTGCGGCCAATTGGGGAGTGAACCATCGGATGGAAGACCTCTCTCTCTCTCTCTGCTTCTCCTCTCTCTGTTTAACTTGTTCAAATAAATGAATAAATCTTTAAAAAAAAATCACAACAATATGCACTGCTGAACTACTACATACTGTCAAACCAGCTTCCATCAGAATTTGAGTTCTACAGAAGCAGTAATTTACCTTGAATCCTAAGAATTAAGAGGCTATACAATTGCTGGCGCCGCGGCTCACTAGGCTAATCCTCCACCTAGCGGCACTGGCACACCGGGTTCTAGTCCCGGTCGGGGCGCCGGATTCTGTCCCGGTTGCCCCTCTTCCAGGCCAGCTCTCTGCTGTGGCCAGGGAGTGCAGTGGAGGATGGCCCAAGTACTTGAGCACTGCACCCCATGGGAGACCAGGAGAAGTACCTGGCTCCTGCCATAGGATCAGCGCGGTGCGCCGGCCACAGCGCGCCGGCCGTGGTGGCCATTGGAGGGTGAACCAACGGCAAAGGAAGACCTTTCTCTCTGTCTCTCTCTCTCACTGCCCACTCTGTCAAAAAAAAAAAAAAAAAAAAAAAAAAAAGCGGCTATACAGCAGAAACATTTTATCATGGCTCAATCAATCAACAAAATCATGCATATGGGGATAGGTATTTTGGCACAGCAGGGTAAGCTGCCACTTTGGACACCCGCATCCTGTATGGGAGTCCCAAGTACTCTAATGCTCCAGCTTCTTATTAACACATCTAGGAAGGTAGCAGATCATGGCCCAAGAACTTGGGTCCTTGCCACCCACATGGAGTACTGGCTTCTGCCCAGCCCAGCTCTGACTGCTGCAGGTATTTGGGGGTGAACCAGCTGAAAGATTTAATAAAATTTTTTAGGGGCCGGCACTGTGGTCTAGCAGGTAAAACCACTGCCTGCAGTGGCAGCATCCCATATGGGCACCGGTTCAAGTCCTGGCTGCTCCACTTCCAATCCAGCTCTCTGCTATGGCCTGGGAAGCAGTGAAAGATGGCCCAAGTCCTTAGGCCCCTGCATCTGCATGGCAGGCCCAGAAGAAGCTCCTGGCTTCAGATCTGCTCAGCTCCAGCCATTGCAGCCATCTGGGGAATGAACCAGTAGATGGGAAACCCCTGTCTCTCTCTCTCTGCCTCTCTGTAGTTCTGCCTTTCAAATAAATAAATCTTAAAAATAAATAAATAAATAAATAAATAACTTTTTAAAAGGTATGTATATGTTGTTTCCTGGCTTAACTATGTTCAGAATATTTAAGGTGATCTGATAAACGACCTCCAAGAAATTAAGAATTACAGTTCACCTTTAATTAATAGGCTAATTCAAATAACGAAAACATTTCTTCAACTAGCTTATTTATGCTATAATTGAAGCAGTATGTTCCTGAACATGCTGGCAGGCAATACTGAAGACAGGCACAAGATTCTGTAAATTCAATGCATTTCAAATTCATGGTAATTACCATACCTATTTCACTGCTGCCTAAGGAACATTACCAAATGTCTAATAAGATAAAAATCATTGCTATGATAATGAGCAAAACAAACCTTCATGTAAAGTACATAAATTAATCATGAGTTCCAGTACTTGACTGCTTCATTCATTGTTGGTCTGTTACCCTTCTTCTAAAGTCCTTTTGTCAACTTTAAACCTAGATATCCCTATCTTCAGTTCCTATCCCCTCTCTACACTGCCAAGCACTATGAAGAACATCACAAAATTCTGTGAAATGAGTCCCTTTCAAATTCACAGTAATCAGCTTATCCCTGTCACTGCTGCCATTTAAGAAACATGTATCCCTACTCCTCCATTAAGCCAATATCCCAGCAGTTCATCACATTTTTTCTATTCTTCTTAAGCTCTGATCCTACAGAGAGCCCCTCAATGTCCACTTTACTCGGCTTTATTTAGCTTTTCTTTTTCTTGGACTCCTAGTTGGTAACCTTCTCCAAAAAGGCTAACTGCCTACCTGATCTTCCTGAGCTACCAGCCTTTAATAATCTACTGTGTGGGGGCCAGCACTGTGGTACAGCAGTAAGCCACCACCTGCAGTATCAGCATCCCACATGGCTGTCACTTTTGTGTCCCGGCTGCTTCACTTCTGATCCAGCTCTCTGCTAATATGCCTGGGAAAGCAGCAGAAGATGGTCCAAATGCTTGAGCCCCTGCACCTGCATGGGAGACCAGGTAGAAGCTCTTGGCTCCTGGCTTCATATCGGCTCCAGCTGTTGTAGCCAACTGGGGAGTGAACCAGCGGATGGAAGACCTTTCTCTCTCTCTCTCCTTTTCTAACTCTGACTTTCAAATAAATCTCAAAAAAAAAAAAATCAGCAAGGTGATGTTGGACCTATAAAGGCATTAAACTATTACCTGCAGTTTTACTGTCAATCGCAAAACATATCCACTAGTTTACACCCTAATCGGCCTCAACAGCCAGATCTGTGCCAACCTGAAGACAGAAGCCTGGAGCTTCTTCCGGGACTCTGCACATGGGTGCAGGGGCCCGAGCACTTGGGTCATCTTCCACTGCTTTCCCAGGCCACAGTAGAGAGCTGGATCGGAAGTGGAGCAGCTGGGATTCGAACCAGCGCCCAAAAGGGATGCCAATGCTGCAGGCAGTGGCTTTACCCACTATGCCAGAGTGCCAACCCCTACCAATAACCTCTTAATCTACCAATCCAAATGCCTTTTTTCAGATGTCTTCTTCCCCTTTTCAATAGCTCAAGCATACTAAAGATTTGTTGGGAACCATAAAATAAACACCACAAATATCCAGATTCCCAAACCCACAGTTAACAAATAATAACATCTGATAGTTTGGGTTCTAGGTCTTCTTTAACATCCACAATGTAAAACAAGCAGTTGATGCCTCCTTTGTACACTGTCCCATCCCATTCACATCCTTCCCAGAGGATTTTCAAATGGATGCAGAGCCTTCCTACTCATGCCCTTAAACTTATGAGGACATGTCACCATAAATGATGGTACTGGTTTTTCAAACAGCCCTATAATTTACACTCCAGGAGTTATCCGCATGTCCAAATACAAAACAAGACCTATTTCACTCCTTTCAAAAGTTACATACTGTCAATCATTGTCATATATACTATTATTCTTTTATCTTATTGAAGACAGGATGTTTCTCAATTTTGCTAGAGTAAATCTGGCTGTCATGTCTCCTCAGCATAGTCTTTCCCACAAGTACATGCCCAAAAGTAGAATCGCTTTCCTCTGGCCACAGGGCTTCTACCTAGACAATGCCAAATTGTTCTTAAAAGTAGTTCACCAGTTATGAATTCACCAGCAATGTCTACAAGTTCCCATCTCTCCATTATTTCTCCACTTTACTGCAAAAGGAGACACATTTCAGTACGTTGATCATCAAAGATGGTAGAGGGGGCATTAGACCTAGTGATCAGGCTCTTGTATCCCACATTAGAATTTTCTGGGTTTATCCAGCTCCACTCCTTAGTTCAGCTTCCCCCATTGGTACAGGCTCAGAGAGGCAGCTGCGATGGCTCTATTAACTGGGTCCCTACCACACACATAGGAGACTGGGACCGAGTTCCTGGCTTCCTGGCTTAAGCCCTGAATATGGCCACTGCAGGCATCTGAGAAGTGAACTGGTAGATGGGAGCTCCCTCACTTTATCTCTCCATCTGTCTGTCTCTCAAATAAATAAATAGAGGGAGATACTATAGCACAGTGGATTAAGCCACTACTTGGGACAACTGCATCCCATATTAGACTACCTGGTTCAAGTCCTGATTACTCCGCACTCCAGATCTAGCTTTCTGCTAAGGTACCTGGAAGAATGATGGCAGATGATGGCCCAAATACTTGGGTCTCTGCTACCCATATGGGAAACTCAGATGGAGCTTCTGGCTGCTGGCTACAGCGGTTGCAGGCAATTGGGGAGTGAACCAGTGGATGGAATGTATCTATCTATATCTTTCTTTCTACCTATCTCCCCCAACTCCAGACTCCTGACACTCTGCTTTTCAAATAAATCTTTTAAAAAAATAATTTATTTGATGATGATGCTGGGGTCACCACTGTAACAAAGCAGGGTAAGCATGCGTAGGAGACCAGGAAGAAGCTCCTGGCTCCTGGCTTCGGATAGGCGCAGCTCTGACCATTGCAGCCATCTCTCTCTCTCTCTCTCTGCCTCTCCTTCTCTGTGTAACTGTGACTTTCAAATAAAATAAATAAATCTTTAAAAAAAAAAAAAAGGCGGGTAAGCAGCCAATGACAATGCAGACATCCCATATGAGCACTGGTTCAAATCCTGGCTGCTCCACTTACAATCCAGCTCCCTGATAACATGCCTGGAAATCAGCAGAACATAATCCAAGTGCTTGGGTCCCTGCCACCCACAAGGAAGACCTGGCTCCTGACTTTGGCCTGGGCCAGCCCTGGCTTTTATGACTATTCATGGAATGAATCAGCAGATGAAGATCTTTTTATCCCTCCTTCTCTCCCTTTCTCTCTGTCACTCTTTCAAATAAATAAATCTTTAACCGTAAATAAATGATGATGCTGGTCACCATCTGCTTCTCTAGCCTCGCATACTCATCTAACAGTAAAGCAGACAGAAAGCACCACTAACCATTTCATCGACAACCCCGCTTTCCCTGCTCTTCTCTTTACCCAAGTTGTTCTACAAACAGTCCTATCCTCTCATCATTACTGCCCAAAGATCATCAGCAGCCTTTCCCTACGCAGCCCCAATCTCCCCAACCTGTGGGATCTCTCTCTCCCTCTCCTGAATCTCAGCGATTTGTTTGTTCTCTCTATAGAGCTCACTCTCATCAGCCTGGGATACAGGATGTAGAATTCACAGTAAACAGATTATTGATACCATGGTTTTCAAAGTACAGTTATTTGGGTATCTGCTTTATCCCTAGCTTATATTAACCACAATACACACAAGTAAGTACTGACTGACTGTGAAAATAGTACTACAGAACTACATGTATGATTTATTACAAAAGAAAAACTGACAGAATCCCATCCTCTTCTACCTATCCTCCTGCACAACAATTACAGTGGCAGCCATCTGAGTTGTTGCATAAACACCAGGTCTTTGTGGAGGATTTTAAAAATACTTTTTCGGCCGGCACCGCGGCTCAATAGGCTAATCCTCTGCCTGTGGCGCCAGCACCCCGGGTTCTAGTCCTGCTTGGGGCGCCGGATTCTGTCCCAGTTGCTCCTCTTCCAGTCCAGCGCTCTGCTGTGGCCCGGGAGTACAGTGGAGGATGGCCCAGGTCCTTGGGCCCTGCACCCGCATGGGAGACCAGGAGAAGCACCTGACTCCTGGCTTCGGATCGCCGCAGTGCGCCAGCCATGGCGGCCATCTGGAGGGTGAACCAACGGAAGGAAGACCTTTCTCTCTGTCTCTCTCTCTCTTACTGTCTAACTCTGCCTGTCAAAAAAAAAAAAAAAAAAAAAAAAAACCTTTTTCAATCAACGTACTTTGAAGTGTCTGTTTGTTTTCAATTTCTTCAGAAAAATAAGCTGTATAAGCATAAAACTCTGAACTGAGAAGTACTGAGAAGTAAATTCTCTTTAATGAAGCATACACAGGAGTGGGGTGGGGGTGAAAAGTCCATGGAAAATTCGTATTATCCTGTAACTTCATCTGTCCATGTTCTGAAGCCCCTGCATATCTCTGAGTACTCTGTGCCCAAGAAGAAAAGAGTGAGGGAAAAACACACACTTACCTGACTGTCCGACCTTCCTAAAGGGCACCATCTAGACCGGCTGCACATGCAAGCTAGCCATTCAGTCCAGAACGAAGACCACCAAGTGAGACACAGGAGCAGGAGCGCCAGTGAGCAGGCAAGAGCGGGGGCTCCACAGCTACTGCACTCTAAGGCACTGAGCTTTCTGTGAGCGCAGCACACCCACCAATTACCCTGGTCTACTCGCCGTGATCAGTTTTTCGAAGCTCAGGTGCCTTTTAAAACCAGTCTACACAGCAACAAAACTACTTTTGTTCCCTCCTTTCAACTTCCAGAATCATTGTCCTGAAAATGAGCCCCAAAATGCAGGATTTGGGGCAGGGTGATCTGATGAGGAAGGGGAAAAAGAGGAGAGAGGGGGCTGGGGGACAAAAATCAACTTAAGTACATTACTGTGGACTTCTTCATCCAGTGCCTTAACTTTTCCTTTCTTCTTAATGAGCTGGATTTTGCAGGCATTGGCTTCCCAGTCTTTGTCGTTTCCTCCATCAACTCCCACACCTAAATTGTCACAAGATAGAAAAGCAAGATTGTGAAACTGGCTATTGCTAAAATTACCAACGTGAGACAAAAATTTCCATTTAAAAAACTGTACTTTCATCTAATTAATCAATTCAACATTTACTGAAAACCTACTATGTATGAAGAACCTCAAGAGCTGCTACAGATAAAAATGAAAATAACTACCTCTTTGCCTCAGATTTTATTTCTAACAGTTTATTAAAAAGACAGGGGGAGGGGCTGACATCATGGCACAGGTTAAGCTACCACCTATAACACTGGCATCCCATATAAGTGGCAATTCGAACCCCACAGCTCCACTTCCCATCCAGCTCCCTGCTAATCCAACTGAGAAAGCAATGGAAGATGGCCCAAGTACGAGGACCCCTGCCACCCATGTGGGAGACCCAGATGAAGCTCCTGGCTTTAGGCTAGCCTACCCCAGCCTGGGTATTGCAGCTATTTGGGAAGTGAAACAGCAGATCTAAGATCTCTCTCTCCCCACTCTCTATAATCCTGCCTTTCAATATAATAAATAAATCTTACCAAAAAAGGAGGACAACAATGACAAAGAAGGCTGCATGTTTAGCACAGCAGTTAAGTCACTGCCTGTGACACCCATACCCTATATTGGAGTGCTTAGATTGAGTCCTGGCTCCACCACTTAATGAGCCAGCTTCCCACTAATGTGTACCTTGGGAGACAAGTACTTGGCTCAGGTACTTGGGTCCCTGTCACATATGTGGGAGACCCAGACTGAGCTCCAGGCTTCAGCCTGACCCAGTCCTTGCTATTGTAAATATGTGGGGAGTAAACCAGCAGATAAAGATTAGTCTTTCTCTCTTTCAAATAAAATGAAAAATAATAAGTAAAAATAAAAACACATGTATGAGAACCATGACATGGGTCAAGACAACATTTTAATAAAAAAGCATACAGCCAAGGAATACAGCATGATTGCAATACAGCATGATTGCAAGTTATAATAATGTGTTAGATACTTTTGCAACTGCAGTACAATGGAAAAATGCAGAAGATGGGCACTCACCACAGGAGGTCAAGGAGGAACAGTCAGGGAACATATATCTCTTGAGATTCTAGTGAAGTTGCTAGGAATTTGAAAAAGTTATCCTGAAGGTCCAGGGAAAACACCAAGTCATTTCAAGCAGAAAAAGACTTGGCAGAAACAGTGAGCAAGCTCTCTGCAAGCAGTGTCTAGGATGGACTGGAAAAACCAGCTGTCAACAGCTACAGCTACAGCAAAGCCAAAGTAAAGAGGGCTTGAACTACACAGTGTAATGAAAACAGATAGGCGATGGGGAACACAACCTGCTGGATGTGAAGTGAGAAAGCAGAACAAGGCTGGGATACTCCTAGGCTCAATAGACTTGGTGAATGACAGTCGAAAAAGGGACATAGAAGAAACATATGGGGGAGTGAGTGAGGATTGCAGTGTAGGCAGTTTAATGCCAAACATGCAGTTTATAATATCAAGGCCTATTCAGAAAGAAATTTCTAGAGGCAGAGAAAAATATGTAACTTGGGAAATACATTTGGACTAGAAACACATCTAGATTTTAAGTCACCAACACAGAGGAAGTTGATGAGTTCCAGAGCTCACCTATGAGGTAACAAATAAGAAAATTGGACCTAGGGAAGAATATTGAAGAATATTTAAGCAGTAGGTAGAAGAACATGAGCCTCCAAAACTGACAAAGAAACCAGAATGGGCCTTTGGTGCAGGGATTAGTCATCACTTGGGATGCCTGCGTCCCATACCAAAGTGCCAGGTTCAAATCCCAGTTCCTCCACTTCCAACCCAGCTTCCTGCCAATGCACACCTTACTCAAGTACTTGGGTTTCTGTCACCCATATAAGAGACACAGATTGAGTTACAAGTTCCTAGCTTCAGCCTGTCCCAGCCTCAGCTGTTGTGGGCATTTGGGGAGCAAATGGAAGATCTGTCTCTATCTCTCTTTCAAATAAAATGAAAATAAGTAAGAATTTTAAAAGGAAGAGATTGAGAAGGTGTACTATAATAGAAACTAAAGGAGAGAATTTTAGGAACAAAGGAACTGAGGAACTGACTTTCCATTACAAAGAAAAGTCTGGGAGGATAAATGCCCTTCCGGTGGCAATGTTAGGCATACAGAAGAGTTACACAGCAGGTCTGACACGGCTAACCTTAGGCCTCTCTTCAAGGTCGGCCCTAAGCTGGCACCTGGGAACTTGGACACTGGGAATTCCCACCACCCTAATTGAATAAGAGTGGCTTATGATGTCTACACTGTGCAAACAATGGGACTTAAGCTGAATGCCTGCTTTTCCCCTAAGAGTCTGGAACTTTGGTAGGTACTAAACAGACAGTGCCCACACAACCAGACTTGGTAAAAGCCGCAGGCACCGAGTCTCTACTGAGCACTGCTGGGAGACAACACTTCACAAATGTCCTGACATCTCACTGGAGGAGTTAAACACGTCCTGAATGACCACCGGCAGAGGACTGGTGGAAGCTCATGCATGGTTTTCTCCAGATTTCACCTCATGCACCTCTCCCCTTTGCTGATTTTGCTTGGTATCCTCGCACTGGAATCCATCGTAGCCCTGAGTATAACACGCTGAGTCTCAGGAGTCTTCCAGTCTGAGGGTGGTCCTGGGGAACCCTGACACAGGGCAGTTAGAGCTGAACACAACACTGCCAGAACATCATATATTTTTATTTGTTTAACAAATATAGTAGAGCCGGCGCCGTGGCTCAATAGGCTAATCCTCCACCTTGCGGCGCCGGCACACCGGGTTCTAGTCCCGGTCGGGGCGCCGGATTCTGTCCCGGTTGCCCCTCTTCCAGGCCAGCTCTCTGCTATGGCCAGGGAGTGCAGTGGAGGATGGCCCAGGTGCTTGGGCCCTGCACCCCATGGGAGACCAGGAAAAGCACCTGGCTCCTGGCTCCTGCCAGGATCAGCGCGGTGCGCCGGCTGCAGCGGCGGCCATTGGAGGGTGAACCAACGGCAAAGGAAGACCTTTCTCTCTGTCTCTCTCTCTCACTGTCCACTCTGCCTGTCAAAAAAAAAAAAAAAAAAAAAAAAAACAAATATAGTAGACTCTCAGGCAAGTTTCCAAGCCAAAAGCATGGAATTCAAAGAGAAAAAAAAAATAAACTTACAGGAAAGAAAAAAGAACTCATAAAGCAGGACCTTCAACATTCTACCATGAAAATGCCCTAAGTGTCTTATGTTACCAATGTGCTTCATAAAAGCTGACTGTTACAAGAAGCAGTACTCCACTTAAATGGTAATATTGTTGAAATTACATAGACAAGCCCTTTAAACATAAGACAAAAATTCTTTAGATTTAGATTTACTAAACACCAAGACAGACATTACTAAAAAGTCCAACCTCCAAAAAGAAAAGAAAAACATTCTCTATTTAGGTTCAAAAGTCATACAAAATCCACAATATTTTTTAAAAGAAAATACCAGCAGAATCGTATCCTCTATATTCCAGTCTCTGAAGGCCTTTGATTAGAGTCTCCAAGATTTCTCGTCTTGTGCGCGGAACATGGTAGTTTAAGTAAGCAAATATACCTGCAAACAAACATTTAATGAGAAACTTCAATTAAATTATTAAAATTGATCTAGAGTGTGTAAAAAATCTGACAGATTAGATTCCCTCTTTAAAAAGCCCCAGTTCAAGTCCCAGCTGCTCCACTTCTGATCCAGTTCCCTGCTAATGAGCTCTGGAAGGTAGCAGAAGATGGTCCAAGCACTTGAGTTTCTGCCACCCATGTGGAAGACCCAGATGGAGTTCCTACCTCCTAGCTTTGGCCTGGCCCAATCTGGGCCATTGCGGTCACTTGGGGAATGAACTACTAGATGTCTCTCCCTCTCTGTCATTCTGTCTTTCGGATAAATAAATAAATCTTTAAACAATGAAGAAGAAGAAGAAAGAAGAAAGGAGGAGGAGGAGAAGGAGAAGAGGGAGAAGGAGCAGGAGGAGAAGAAGATGAGGAAGAAGAGGAAGAGGAAGAAGAAGAAATAGAAATATTCATATGATGTGAACTGAACCTAAAAAGTAAAGAGGTAACAGGAGATGGTAAGGGAGTCCACATTTATGACCAGCAGCATGGACATCAACTGAGGTCCTCTATGACTGTGCTTCAGTAACGGTGGAGTCAGCCCACCTACAGAAAACCCAAGACCACGAAGATGTAAATTCAAACTTATTTGTGAAAGAATTGTCCTTTCACTTAACTACATTTCACTATGATTCTACAGACTCATAAAGATTTAAGTCAATTCTGCGGAATAGAACTCCAGAATGACTACTCTTCATTTCCATCTGAAAAAAGATCTTCATTTCTATAAAAAGCATGGTGCTATTTAAACATTTCAGCATACGAAAATACCACACTGTTAATATCCAACATAAAAGCCATCATAGGGGCCGACACTGTGGCAAAATGGTTAAAGCCACAGCCTGCAGTGCTGGCATCCCATCCCATATGGGTACTGGTTCGAGTCCTGGCTGCTCTACTTCCAATCCAGCTCCCTGCTAATGGTCTGGGAAAGCAGTGGAAAATGGCCAAGTCCTTGGGCCCCTGCATCCACGTGGGAGACTGGGAAGAAGCTCCAGGCTCCCAGCTTCATAGTCCAACTCTGGCTGTTGCAGCCATTTGGGAAGTGAACCAGTGGATGGAAGACCTCTCTCTCTCTCTCTCTCTCTCTCTCTCGGCCATTTGGGAAGTGAACCAGTGGATGGAAGACCTCCCTCTCTCTCTCTCTCTCTCTGCCTCTGCCTCTCTGTAACTCTGCCTTTCAAATAATAAATAAATAAATCTTTAAAAAAAAAGCAATCATAATGTATATACTGATCACCATGATCAGTACAGTAACATTTCCTCAAATAAACCATCAGGTCCCAAGAAAAGAAAGAAAATCTACACTTTAAAAATCAAAATCCAAAACAACCTGAAACAACTGTTTGAACATTTCCCCCAAAAGGGAGTATCAAGCCAAAGATTTATAGAAATTGTGTATTTCATTCATTTGAAAAAAAAAAAAAAAGGCTTATACTTGGAAATTTTTTTTTTTTGGTTGTCAGGTATTGTGCAATCATTTCATTTCCATAGTACCAGAATCCTGTAAGAGAGGTAGAACATCTATTTTATAGATGCAAAAATAGAAACTGGGTTAGTCAAAATCCCAGAGATAGTTAGGAATAGCACTCTTAATCTCCAAGCATAGCAACTAAGATAAGGAAACAAAACTACACTGGTTAACTGTTTCTAGGGTTAGAGTGGCAGCAGCAGAGCAGTGTGCACTTCATAACCTATAGAGGGCAGGAGACGAGCCTCCAAGACCAATTGTCTACTCAAAATAGATGCATGAGGTCTGGGTTTTATTATTACTGCTGTTCACTCAAAAAGCACCTGCAATATGCATCAACTAAACCGACAACCAATGTGCAACTTAAACTTTTTTTAAAGATTTATTTTATTTATTTGAAAGGCAGAGTTACAGACAGGGGGAGGGAGGGAGGGAGGAAGGAAGGGGGAGAGAGAGAGAGAATCTTGATATCTTTTATCTGCTGTTTCACTCCTCAAATGGCTGTAGCAGCTGGGGCTGGGCCAGGCCAAAGCCAAGATCCTGGAACTCCAAACGGGTCTCCCACATTGGTTACAGGAAACAGGTACTTGGGCCACCTTCCACTGCTTTCCCAGGTGCATTAGCAGGGAGCTGGATTGGAAGCAGAGCAACAGGAACTCAAAATGGGATGCCATACTACAGTGCTCGAGTTCCAATCCTAGCTCTGACTCCAATTCCAGCTTCCTAATGATGCATACTCAGAGGGGTAATAAACTGATGGTTCAAGTACTTGGGTCACTGCCACTTATGGGAAAAACCCAAACTGAGTTTCAGCCTCCTGACTACAGCTTGGTCCAGCCCCAGATGTTGTGAGCATCTGGGGAACAAATCAGCAAATGGAAGACCTCTCTGTTTCTTTCCATCTATGTCTCTTTTTCAAATAAAATGAAAATTAAAATTTTAAAAATAATTTTTTTAAATATTTTTAAAAAATCAATATAGAGACCAGCATTGTGGCACAGCAGGTTAGGCTCCTGCTGCAATGCCAGTAACCCATATCAGAATGCCAGTTTGAGTCTCAGCTACTCCAGTTCCAATCCAACTCCCTGCTAATGCACCCGGGAAATCAGTGGAAGATGGTCCAAGTACTTGGGATCCTACCACTCAGATGAGAGACCTAGATTGTGTTCCTGGCTTCAACCAGGCTTAGCCCCAGATGTCATAACCATTTGGGGAATTAACCAGCGGATGGAAGGTGTCTTTCTGTCTCTCCCTCCTTCTCTGTCACTTTACCTTTAAAATAAATAAAATCTAAAACAGAAGAAGAAATGTAGAGCAGGTGTTTGGCACAGTGGTTAAGACACTGCTTAGGACCACCACATTTCACATCAGAGTACCTGGATTCAAGTCCCCGCTCCACTCTGAATTCTAGCTCTCTAGCAGGGTAGCCTCTGGGGGCAGCAGGTAATGACTCAAGTAGCTGGGTCTCTGCTGCCCGTATGGAGACCCACAATGAATTCTGGGCTCCTGGCTTCAGCCTATTACAGGCATTTGGGGAGTGAACCAGAAGATGGGGTATATCTCTCTCTCAATTTTGAAATAAATATTTAAAAAATAAAATAGATTTAAGTCTGACAGAAGTAATACATTCAGAGATTTAAAGATTAAGGATAGTAATATAATGCCAATTTTTTAAAAAGATTTATCTATATACTTATTTATTTGAAAGTCAGAGTAACAGAGAGAAAAACAGAAAAAAAGAGAGAGAAATTTTCCTGCGTGCTGATTCAAATAGCCACAACAGCCATGTATGGGCCAGGCCAAAGGCAAGAGCTAGAAACTCTATCCTAGTGTCCCAATGGTAGCAGGGGCCAGCGTACTTGGGCCATCTTCTGCTGCCTTCCCAAGTACATTAACAGGGCACTGGATCAGAAGCAGAGCAGCTGGGACTCGAACTGGCACTCTATGATATGGGATTCCAGCATCACAAAGAGCAGCTTAAACTGCTACACAATGCCAGTCTAAATCTGATACCAATTTTAAAAACAATTTAAATGCTAATGATATAAAACAAATTATTCTTAAGATAAATTACAGATTCAACACTTCTGATGATTCAGAATGATGCAAAACAGACACGCTGTTTCTGATACATGTAACTCAACAACGTTCCGCTTGACATTGCTCTTAACGTCAATCTCCCGGGTTTACACTGGCACACTAGTGGAGTAAATTTTGAGATCCTGAGTTCATTTCTACAGAAAAGAAAGAGATCTTCTAAACCAATGCTCCCCTTCAAAGTTATATAATCGTAACCATCTGATAAACTAACAAATATACACACTAAACGTGTTAGCTCATAAAAAAGCACTCTTGTGTGGATGAAATCCTGTAAACTCTTTTAATTCCTGTGTACCTTCAAAGCTCTCCACTATAGCAGCCCAGCTCAGCCTCCCCTTCTGTGAAAAGAATGGCTTTGGCTGAGATGGTAAACAGATTTCCCAGCAAGCACCAGTGAGTCATTAGTTAGTAGTGGCTGCAGAACACCGCTGAAAAGGATTCAGGGGTCCCATTTCCCAAAGAGAAAAGAAAGCCATGACTGCTCAGCACCATCTATTCATGTGGAGGAACAAAACAAGGGCCAAATACCTCCCACCTCCAACACTGGAGGACACCTACAGTCCCCCAGCTCGTCATTCTACCATTCCTCACGATTCTCCTGCTTGCTTAGAGCCATTTCTGACAGGTGTGACATTTTTAAACACCCATACAGGGGCCAGCCTTATGGCCCAACGGGTTGAAGCTCTGCCTGTGATACCAGCACTTTATAGGCACTGGTTCAAGTTCTGGCTTCTTCATTTCTGATCCAGCTCCCTGCTGACTATCTGGGAAGGGCAGTGGAAGACAGCCTGCGTGCTTGGGCCTCTATCACCCATGTTGGAGACTAGGATGAAGCTCCTGGCTTCAATGCAGCCATTTGGGCAGGGAACCAGCAGACGGAAGACCTCTCCCTCTAACTCTGCCTTTCAAATAAGTGGACAAATATTTTAAATGAATAAATAAGTACCTCTACAGACTATAATTGCCTAGGTCTCATTTCTTTGTTGCATTTACATGATTTTGTTCTGTGTATACTATATCAAATTAAAACTGAAATCCTAGTGAAAAGCTTTATTTTCAAAGTATATTATTAAGAATAAAAGCAACAAAAGAATGAAATATTCAAGACATTTTTCTTTTTTTTGAAAGATTTATTTACTTGAGAGGCAGTTTTGGACAGAGAGAGGGAGAGACAGAGAGAGAGGTCTTCCATCTGCTGGTTCACTTTCCAAATGGCCGCAATGGCCAGCGCTGGGCAGATCTGAAGCCAGGAGCCAGGAGATTCTTCCAGGTCTCCGACATGGGTGCAGGGGCCCAAGCATTTGGGCCATCTTCTGTTGCTTTTCCCAGGCTCACTAGCAGGGAGCTAGATTGGAAATGGCGGAGCCAGGACTCGAACCAGCGACCATATGGGATACCAGCCAAGCACGCGGCTTTACCCGCTAAGCCACTGTGCCTGTCCCCAGGATGTTTTTCTACAAACCATATTATTACACCTTTGAAAATAATAGTGCTCTATCATCATCTAATACAATGTCCACATTCAAATTCTCCCTATCATTTTTTTTTTTTTAAGTCTTTCACAGATAGTTTGTTCATTCTAGCATCCACTTAAAGATCACACCTCACACTTGACTGGTATGGTTCTTAGGTCTCTTTGAATCCAGAATGGTATCCCCACTGCTTGAGCTACCTTTCTTGTTTAATGCCTCACTTTCAGGCTGGGTCTGTTTCCACCTAGTGTGGTCTAATCAGTTCCTCTATCCTAATAAGCTGGAAAACAGAGTTAAGGCTTAACTGAGTTAGGTTAAAAATCTGGGGCAATAATAGGCATTTAATCTAGGAGATAAGCCAGTCTTGCGTTCCATACCAGAGTGCCTGGGATTGATTCCCTTCTCTGGCTCCTGACTTGAGCTTCTCACCTATGGAGAGCCTAGGAAGTAGTGGCAATGGCTCAAGTAACTGGATTCCTGCCACCCATGTGGGAGACACAGATGGAGTTCTCAAGCTCTAGCCCTTTGGGCCCAGTGCAGCCCCAGCCATTGTGGGAGAAAGAAACTCAGTCCCACAAAACTCCCTTCCCTCTGTCGGTATCACATGCCACCCTCCTCCTTTCTGCCTTCACATACACAACTTCTCCAATGACTTCTTTATAACCAAATGCAATTAACTTCTCTCTGTGATATTAACATGAATGATCCCTTTCAACTTTTGTAGACTTCCAAGGCAATACACTACCCTGGAACTCTTGCCTCTAACCATTGTTCTTTGATCTCTCTTCCTGGCACTTCTATTTCAACACTACTGGCAGTAGTATTCAATCTATTTCTGCCTCCATCCGGTGATGAGTAACACATGCCATGAATGATCACCTCTCCTCATGCACTAATTCTCTACCAGCTGACACTATTCCTCCACCTAAGAGAACTGTCCCATCATCCTAACCCAGATGCCCAGCCCAGAGCTCTCTGGTCTCTGAATTTCTGCTCATTCCACTTGTGGTTTATGACATGGCAATGAACAAGGACTATGAATTATCACCTACAGCTAGTGCATGTGCATTCCTTTTATGTCCTCTGACGAGACAGCAATTCCTTAAAGGTAACTCCCTTACTTTAGGTGTCTCTTCAAAGGCAAGAGTGCCAAGTATAAAACCATCACTTTAAATATCTCCAAGTATCCTCTAACACTTTCTAGACACCTTAAATATATTCAAACAAAAATTCCCAAATCACAGAAACACAACATTGTTTCACAGGATGCCAAAAAGGGATGAGGGAAAGAAATGTTTCATAACTAAAAGTTTAAGACATACTGGGGAGAAGTTAACATTTATTTTCAGAACTTCCTAGAATTTCTGATCTTGCTAATTGTCAATCTCCAGCAGCAGAATTTCCCAAACTTGTGTTACCAAACCCTTTCCCACCTTCTATTGCTCATGAGCAAAACCTATTAACTTCTTCCTTTCCAGGGAGTACAACTGCGGAAATGCTTATTAAGCAATTAATTATTTTCTCTCACACTTCTTTATATCCAGTATGAGTTCTGAGGATATATTAACATTACTGGTTTTATGACTAATCCTAGCAGCCAGTCTTGGCACCCCTCAATTATCCCCAAAGCTATTAGACAGTATTATGACCCAAAAAAAAAACTTTCTTAAGGACTTAGTTCAGGATTTTAAATTGCAAATTCTCTTACTGCTTTTAAAAAGGACCTCATTTACAAAAATCTCATTTATATACACCATCAGATCAAAAAGGCAAAACCCCATTATAAAACAGCAAAATGTGCTAAACTTGGGGTGTAGCTTAAGTGCCCTGACACCCTCTCAGCTAAACCAAAGATATCACAAATAAAAAGGATACAGTGTACTCCAAAAATAAAAGGAAGATAAAATAAATTTGGAAAAGAAACAACTAATTTTCTGGGAGATTCACAATGCTTATTATTACACATTAAAGAGTGCAAGAATCCTCCAAGTTTAAAAAAAAAAAAAAAAACACTATTAAATCTGTTGCTGCTGGGATTTACCTGACTACAGAAAAATTTATGTTCCAATAAACTGATAAACATTGTAGCAGTTCTATCAGTATACCCAGATGTTAAAAAGCACATCACAAAACAAGTTACCTATCCCACCCTTCTGAATGGTTTTTTTGTTTTATCATGAGCAAGCCAAATAGGATAAAAGATTATAAATCAGGTCTTTTGTTGGGTTTTGTCTCTGCCTTATAACTGAATGTCAATCAAAATTGTGCTTAAAAATTTGACTGCCAAAGACCACTTCGGGTTTGTTCCTCTCTTGGAAGCCCCATTCCATGCCACTCTGGCTGGAGGTCTTTGACTCTAATAAATCTTGCTTTTAAATCTAAAAAAAAAAAAAAAAAAAAACACACACACACACAACACATCACAGTAACTTTAGTCCTCATTCTCTGCTTCAACATTTTGCAATGTTCAAACAAAATAATCTTTTAGGAAAATGACTGGCAGAAGGTAATCAGGAGGTAAATCTTTAAATTTTTCCATTTAATTTCATGCCCACTCCATTTCTCTACCTAGAAATGTTATTTCAATTATTATGATGTGGGAAAAAAGTAACAAGGATAAAGTCACCTTCTCAACTGCTATCTTCCAGAGTTTACATTGCATTAGAGAGGAAATAAATTATGATTGCCATTCTTGGAATCATCCAAAAGTCCAGTCTGGATTAAAAATAGGATCTCAGAAATGCCTCAAATACTGGGCTTTTTAAAATTTATATTCTATAACATGGTTTGTTTTTTTTTTTAAAGATTTAGTTATTTATTTGAGAGGCAGAGTTACAGAGAGAGAAGGAGAGACAGAGAGAGAGCTCTCCTATTTGCTGGCTCACTACCCAGATGGCCTCAATGGCAAAAGTTAAGCTGATCCAAAGCCAGCAGCCAGCAGTTTCTTCTGGTCTCCCACAACAACTTGGACCATCTTCAACTGCCTCTCCAGGCACATTAGCAGGGAGCTGGATCAGAAGTGGAAAAGCCAGGACTCAAACAGGCGCCCAGATGGGATGCCAGCACCGCAGGCGGAGGCTTAACCTACTACTCCACAGAGCCAGCCCCTATAACCTGTTTCTTTAGCAATAAAATTCTGTGGAGTGGAGCCAGCATTGTGGTGCAGTGGGTTAAGCCACTGCCTGGGATGCCGGCATTCCACATGAGTGCCAATTAAAGTCCCAGTCCTCCACTTCCAATCCAGCTTCCTGCTAATATGCCTGGGAAGGCAGCAGAAGATGGCCGGCCCAAGTCCTTGGGCCCCTGAACCCATGGGGGAGAACCAGATGAAGATCCTGGCTGTTGCAGCCATTTGGGGAGCGAACCAGTACACAGGAGATTCTCTCTCCCTCGCTCTCTCACTCTCGCTCGCTCTCTGCCCTTCAAATAAATACATTTTTAAATAAAAAAAAAAAAACCCTCTGGAATGGATATGCTATATTGACTAAGGGAAAACTCCCAACATTTGGTCTCTACCCTAAAAGTCTCATCCTTGTGTGTTCCTTTTTGAAATCGGATCTGATTTTTTTTTTTAACTTTACAGTACTTTGACTCCCCTTTTTTCTGGACGAGATGAGGAAACGAACTGCAACAAGAATGTCAGGTACTTGACTAGGCACATACCTCATCATTTAGGAACAGCTAGTTACCAAATAAAGCACACCCAGGATTAACTGGTTTGCAAATTCAGTATTTCACAGCAATAAAATAAATTATGTGCTTTGTGGAACCATTCTACTAACTAGACATAGGAAAAGTAATAGATTCTGAAGTCAGCTCTCCTCTAATAATTTCAGTAAGCTATTTATAGGTGTTTCTGTTTTTATGTGGGTTTTTTTTTTTTTATCTAATCTAAATTTAAACCAGCTCCTCATTTTCAGAAGCTGAAATGAGCATAAAGTTAAACACGGGAAAAATATACACCAATGAGTACAATTTACCTCCTGCTCTCAGTTCCTTCACGCAAGAGGCTGCAAATTAGCTTCCAAACAGCCTGAACTCCACCACAATCCCACTGCCCTTTAAAAAGTGTTCATTTTTCCAGGGGTAGAGTCAGTTGTGAACTTCAATTAGAAAAGTTAGAATACAATTCTCTTTCTTGACAATGGCCAAGTTAATTCCAATTTTGAGTCTATCAATCAAACCAGACATAATACTCAAAATCCCTTTTACTAACACTTCCAGGTAACAATAAAACGACTAACCCTCAAAACAGGGAATAAAAGGACCTATTTTTTTAACTGTTTCATGAAAGACATTTGTTAAATTTTTCATAGCTAATATTTTAAACGGTGGCACATGCAAGTGACAAATGATTAACATTTTTCATAGCATTTTTAAAGGGTGCACAGGCAAGTGATTGGCGATGTAGGATCTAGCACCAAGGGCATTTTCCGGCCTTTTTCACCAAAGGACCAGGTCTAAGCCCATTCACCAAGATATTGATCAGCAATGGTTTCTGGCGGGGGGGGGTGGTGACAGGAAGTAAGCTTCTGTATAACGTTACTGTACTAGCTCTAGCTTCAGTCTGAGCCCAGAGAAAGCAGCTAAATACATGCACGTATACTGAAAAGTAAATCCTAGAAGAATGCAAGGTAAGTTCAAGAGACTTGGCCCGATGTTCCACAGGTTGCCTAACTCACCTGGCGCAGGGCTGAAGGCACCCCCTGCGTGCCTCAGTAGCTTCAGCCCTCCCCCCCTCCTTCAATACTGGCATCTCTCGCTCCCCCACCCCGGGTTTCTTCTCCGCCCAAGGCGCCCCCTGGGCGCTCCCGCTCCCTCCAGGGCCCGCCCTTCTCTCAGGTGCCCTCCTCGGAGCCACCCCCTTCCGCGGCCAGCACCCGCAAGCGCCGCAGGACGACCCCCTGCCCATCACGCAGACTTCACACTCTCCACACCCCGCTCGCCGCGGGCGCCTCGGGCCTCAGCGGCGTCCACACCGCACCCCAGCACCGCCCCGCAACACGCCCCCCGCCCGCGGCCCCCTTACCGCACATGATGGAAGAGGCGCGGTCCGCAAGGCAAGAGACGAGCTGCTGGCGGGGTGAGGCACACAGACACGAGCTCCGGGGGCGATCGTGGGCTCCGGGGCCGGGGCAACGGCGACACGACTCCCTGGGGGATGCGACGGCCGAAGCAGCGACAGGCTTCTCCACCTCCCGGGTTCGGCCAGCAACCGCCACCGGGCCCCGCCCCTCGGCGCGCACCGCGCCGCCGCCGGCACGCCCCATTGGGCCGCGTCGGCGCCGCTCACGCGTAGGTCCCGCCTCCCAATGCCGCCCCGCCCCTCAGGTCCACGCAGGCGCTGGACGGCTGGCGGCGGAGACGTGGCAGCGACTCGTGGCTGCCTGCATCCGCCTCAGGTTCCTGGAGCCGCCCGCTCTGGGGCGAGCCGTGGGAGGGACCGGACGGTGCGGGAGAACGGAACTCTAAGCCTGACAGGGAGTGAGGGAAAGAGGAGGATGGAAATGTTATCAAGCTCCGGCCCCCCCGAGGAGATCCTGGGGCGGGGCGGGGGGGATCAAGTCAGGGTGGAATAGAGAAAGACGGCTGAGCAAAGACTGCGAAGAATTGCGTGAGGTGGGGGAGGGAGGTGCGCAGATTCTCGACGGCTCAGCGCCCTGCAGGCTCGGCCAGTCCTTCTGGCTAGGGGCAGCCCATTCGCTCCTAAGCCCTAGGTAATGTGCCTGGCCTCCCAGGGCCCTCCGCACCCGTCCCCACCCCCACCGTCGCCTTCCTAACCCCAGGGTTCCCAAGGACGGGGAGGGAAGGAATGCGAGGCTTCCAACCCTGCCCCTGGGCTCGGGAAACTGATGGCCCCAGAGGACTAGGAATTGCCCAACTTTGACAGTCTTGCGCGTGACTCATGAACGATTAATTCTCTGAATTAATGCACCACCGCTGCCAAAACAGACGTGATTAGAGAGGGATGATGTTTCCCAGCATGTATTACCTGCCTGTTTCCGTAAGGAAGATTTCAATGGCATCATTAGTCTAATGTAGATGGTTATCAGAGCCCTATCAGCAACTCTGCACTAGACTCAAATAAAACGCTTACATGCCAGGACTGTGGCATAGCGGGTTAAGCTGCCACCAGTGGCCTCGCCATCCCATATGGACACCTGTTGGAGGCCTGGCTGCTCCACTTCCGATCCAGCTCCTTGCTAATGCGTTTGGGAAAGCAGCCAAAATGGCCCAAGTCCTCGGGCCCCTGCACCCATCCACGTGGGAGGCCCGAAAGAAGCTCCTGGCTTCTGCCTGCTCCAGCCCCCGCCTCTGCGGCCATTTGGGAAGTGAACAAGTGGGTGGAAGATCTTGCTCCGTCTCTCCCTCTCTGTAACTCTGCCTATCCAATAAATAAATTAATTAAAAAAAAAAAAAAAAAAAAAACCCTCTTACATGGCGCACAGAAATCCTGGAGCTGTGACCCTTCTTTAGGTGTCTGGTCTTAGACTAGCGCTGTACTGCACCACCTTGCAGTTGTGTCCACTCCAACAAGGACCAGGCGGCTCCTCAACTGGGCCGACATTCCAAGCCTTAACATAGTATGGGGCCGGCACCTCTGATCCTGCCAATGCGCGAGGAAAAGCAGCCGAAGATGGCCCACTGCCACCGATTTGGGAGACCTGTAACTCTGCCTTTCAAATAAATAAGTCTTTAAAAAAAATAAATGCTGCCTCTTCTGGAAAACTTTAAGTCTCCACCAGGGGCAGATTTAGAGACATGCATTAAACTTTTTTATTGCGCTGCCCCATTCCAATCAATATGCTTTGACATTTTGTGAGTTTTAAAACCATTTCTCTGGCCGGCGCTGCGGCTCAATAGGCTAATCCTCCACCTGCGGCGTCGGCACACCGGGTTCTAGTCCCGATCGGGGCGCCGGATTCTGTCCCGGTTGCCCCTCTTCCAGGCCAGCTCTCTGCTATGGCCCGGGAGTGCAGTGGAGGATGGCCCAGGTGCTTGGGCCCTGCACCTGCATGGGAGATCAGGAGAAGCACCTGGCTCCTGGCTTTGGATCAGCGCGATGCACTGGCCACAGCGGCCATCGGAGAGTGAACCAACGGCAAAAGGAAGACCTTTCTCTCTGTCTCCCTCTCTTTGTCCACTCTGCCTGTCGAAAAAAAAAAAAAAAAAAAACTATTTCTCTACTAGATTATAAGTTTCTTGAGGCTAGAAGAAGTCTTTGGATGCCCAACACAAACCCTAGCACAAAGTCAGGTGTCAAAACATATTCAGTGACTGAAAAAGCCCTGTATCAGCAGAATTGACCTCTGACTGGTTACATAATGGAGTGAGCAAAGGACTTAAGAGTTTTTCTTAGGGGGAAAATTGCCTTTTTTACCAGTTGTTTTAGAGAGCCTAAAAATTTCACCTTTAACTATCAAACGTATTTCTCACCGAAAAGCCCTTTGATATTTCAAGCTCTTATACAGGAACTAGATGACTCTGAGCAAAGTTAAACAGTGAGCTGTTTGTTATTAGGCAATACATTTTTTAAAATTTATTTTTATCTATTTGAAAGGCAGAGGGAGAGATTTTCATCTGCTGTTTCACTCAACAAATACCCTCAATGTCAAGGGCAGAGCCGGGCCAAAGCCAGGAGCCCATAACCTAATCAGGGTCTCCAATGAGCCATTGTCTGCTGCCTCAAAGGGTATGAAATCAGCAGGAAGCCAAAGACAGAAGCAGATCCAGGACTCAAACCCATGCACTCTAAAATGGGATGTGGGCATTCAACTTCTATGCCAAACATAGAGCAATACATTTTTTAATTTGAAGAAGTAAAGCCTTAATCCAGTCTTTCTGCTAATGTGCACCCTGGGAAGCAGCAGGTGATGAGTCCTTGAGACCTTGATGGAGTTCTGGCCTGGAAGCTCGTTTCTCTCTTTCTCTCTCTCTCTCTCTCTGATTTACTTTTTTGAAAGGCAGTTTCAGAGAGAAACAGATCTTCCATCTCCTGGTTCACTTCTAAAATTACCACAACTGCCAGGGGTGGGCAAAGCTGAAGCCAGGAGCCTGGAATTCCATCTGGGTCTCCCACAAGGGTGGCAGGGGCCAAAATATTTGGACCATCTTCCACTGCTTCCCCAGGAAAGCAGTACAGGGAGCTGAATCAGAAGCAGGGCAATCTGGGACTTATATGGATTTATATGTCAGTGTCATAGGCAGCAGCTTGACCCACTGTGCCACAACACCAGCCTATTTCTTTGCCTTTCAAATAAAATGAAACAGGCCAGCGCTGTGACGTAGCAGGTAAAGCTGCCTTTTGCAGTGCCAGCATCCCATATGGATGCTGGTTTGAGTCCCAGCTACTCCACTTCCAATCCAGCTCTCTGCTATGGCCTGGGAAAGCAGTAGAAGACGGCCCAAGTCCTTGGGCCCCTGCACCTGTGTGGGAGACCCGGAAGAAGCTCCTGGCTCCTGGCTTCAGATTGGCTCAGCTCTGGCTGTTGCAGCCAGTTGGGGAGTGGACCAGTGGATGGAAGATCCCTCTCTCTCTCTTCTCTCTCTCTCTGCCTTTCCTTCTCTCTGTGTGTAACTCTGATGTTCAAGTAAATAAACAAATAAATCTTTTTTTAAAAAATGAACCTAAATAATTTTTTTAAGAAAGAAAAGAGGGTCAGCAATGTGGTGTAGCTGGTAAAGCCTCTGCCTGCAACAGCAGCATCCCTTATTGGAACGGTTGTGTCCCGGCTGCTCCACTTCTGATCCAGAGCCCTGTAATGACCTGGGAGAAGCAGCAGAAGATGGCCCAAGTGCTTGGGCCTCTGCCACCCACATGGGAGATCAAGAAGAAATTCCTGGCTCCTGTCTTCTGTCTGGCCCAGCCCCAGCCCCAGCCCCTGCAGCCATCAGGGGGGTGAACTAGCAGATAGAAGATCTCAATCTGTTTCTCTCTCTGTCTCTCTGTGTAACTCTTTCAAATAAATAAATAAATAAATAAATCTTTTTTTTTTTTTTTTAAGAAAAGAAACAAAAGCCTTTGTGAGTACATCTTAGCCCAAGAGCCATCACCTAAGAGGTTCAGGTAGAACTTCAATGATATTGCCAAGGAGTTGAAGTAAAATTCCAATGCATAAGCAATACCTTTGTGCACTGGCAGCACATCTGTCGATGCCACAGAGAAAATGCCAGCAGTTCCACCAACGTTCTTATGCTCCAACTATAATAATCTGCTGAAGCCTTCGCTCTCCCTTTCTGCCTGCTACTCCATTACAGTGACTATCAATCTGGCTTACCCATCTCCATTCTACAGCTATTTTGGAAGGTACTTATGTACCACTTGGGAGGAAGAAACTGTAAAGGCTAGTATTTTCCCAACCCAGCCTTGAACAACCTGATTAACCCACCACAACAAAGAACCCTTTGTAATCATGTGCCAGTCAAGAACTAATATGGAAGAACTTTGTTTGTCTGACCACCGTCTACACAGAGCTCTGTCTTAAATGAAACCTTCAGGAATAAAGCCTGCAGGAAAAATAAATAAATAAATAACTGATCTGCAAAGCAAAGGAGGCATCTGGGTCTAATTTGAACATCTGAGGAAATGCAAGAATACTTCAAGAAGTTCATAGGAAAATAGAATTAAAAGTTCATTGCAGTGCAATAAATTTTGAAATTCATGCATAAGGTTTCTCATAATATGCATTTTTAAAATATTTATTTATGTATTTGAAAGTCAGGGTTACACAGAGAAGGAGAGGCAGAGAGGGAAGGAGAGGCAGAGAGAAAGAGGTCTTCCATCCAATGGTTCACTCCTCAATTGGCTGCAACAGCCGGAGCTGTGCCGATCTGAAGCCAGGAGCCAGGAGCTTCTTCCGGGTCTCCCACATGGTGCAGGGGCCCCAGGACTTGGGTCATATTCTACTGCTTTCCCAGGGCATAGCAGAGAGCTGGATCAGAAGTGGAGCAGCCGGGACTTGAACTGGCGCCCATATGGGACGCCAGTACTGCAGGAGGCAGGCGGCCTTACCCGCAGTGCCACAACACCAGCCCCACAATATGCATTTCCATGTACTTTTTGAAAATCCCTCATATGCATGGATTTCAACATTTGTTGGCACGAAAATCAATTCATCTTTTAATTCTATTTTTCATGAGCCCATTTGAAAGAATTTTCCCCTCTGATCAAAAAGTTTTGAACTATCTTAAACAAAAGGGGGAAAAAAAAAAACAGTAATGATGGTAAGGGAGTATCATTCATCATCTCCTTATGTCATCTACTTCCCCGTTCAGAGGTTTAGTCCGGTCAGTTCAGAAAGCTCTTAGCACCCACCTTGCCTTGCAACCTGAAGGCCTAAAGTCCAGCAGGGTTCCAGTTGCCATTTCTAAAGAAATGAAGGCCGGCGCCGCGGCTCAATAGGCTAATCCTCCGCCTTGCGGCGCCAGCACACTGGGTTCTAGTCCCAGTCGGGGCGCTGGATCCTGTCCCGGTTGCCCCTCTTCCAGGCCAGCTCTCTGCTGTGGCCAGGAAGTGCAGTGGAGGATGGCCCAAGTGCTTGGGCCCTGCACCCCATGGGAGACCAGGATAAGTACCTGGCTCCTGCCATCTGATCAGCGTGGTGCGATGGCCGCAGCGCGCCAGCCGCGGTGGCCATTGGAGGGTGAACCAACGGCAAAAGGAAGACCTTTCTCTCTGTGTCTCTCTCCTGTCCACTCTGCCTGTCAAAAAAAAAAAAAAAAGAAAGAAAGAAATGAAGAACCACGGCTAAATCAGCTTTATAAGACTTCTAAACATTCCCATGCCTGTGATTTTTGTTACCCCTTAATTCCAATAATACATATCAATAACATTATTAAAAATCATAAAAACCTATAAATAATACAGGGGCGGGAAGAGGGGACAGGCATTTGTCGCAGCAGTTAAGACACCACTTTAGATGCCCACATCCCAAATTGGGGTGTTTGGATTTGAGTCCCTGTTCTGATTCCAAGCTCCAGTTTCTTGTTAATACACACTTTGGGAGGCAACATGTGATGGCCTGCTTGAATCCTTGCCAGCCATTTAGGAGAGCTAGATTGAATTTCAGGATCCTGGCTTTGGTCTGTCCCAGCTCTGACTGTCCTAGCATTTGAAGAGGAATCATCTGGTGGAAAACCTCTGTCTTTGATATATGAAATATATCAAATATATATATATGTATATATATATATATATCTGCCTTTCAAATAAGTAATTTTTTAAATAGTAAAAATATGAGAACTTAGGGTATGTATGTATGCCCTGGTTTTTAGGGTGTTTTGTGGATAAATATACCCCAACAGAGAAGATCCTGGCAAGCAAAGGAAAAAGAAATAGGTCAAGTCCCTAAGGCCTATGAGAAGGAAGAAATGAAGACAACAATAGAAGGCATCAATCACTCTCTCTGAGTGAAACCCTGTGGTTCCACCACCACTCCAATTCATGCTACACACCTTCACACCAAAATAATCTTTCAAAAATACAGATTTGCTCCAGTTTCTTTCTGCTTGAAATTCAGTGGGTACCCTTCACCTGCAAGATGAAGCCCAGACTTCCCGGCATGCACCACTGTCATTCAGGATCTCCTGCCAGTTTGGTCAACAGCATCTCCCATCACTCTATTCCAGAATCTTAGGGTCCAGCTATAATCACCTACTGAGAATTCCTGAAAGTAGAGTATCATCTCAGACTTCTATACTCCTGTATTTGGCCTTTTTGAAAAGAAACATTAAACAGGGAACCAGGTGAATGGTTGGGGCTTGATTATGTAGACTAGATAGCCATTTAGGAAATGGGACTGTAAGAGAACAAGAAAGTTATCTTGTCAAAAATTATTTCCACTCCCTACCTACCCATTGCCTACCATGGGTGTTGAACACCTGGACCATGAAAACCTGGTCCATGAACCCATTTGGTCTGGCCCTGCCAAGGCAACTGCAGGTGGGACTCAAAATTCAATAAATATACAGCAGGCTAATTTTTAAGTTGATAATGTTGCACAGCCCATGAATGATGTTATTAATATCCACATGGCCCTTGGCAGAAAAATCTGTATATTTAAGGCAGAAAATTCTCCCATGACTTCATGATAATGACTTCATTAAGTCATTATCAACTATTAACACTTTTGAGTTAATAGTTTAATTAATACTATAAACTATTTATAGGATTACTTTTCATTTGGATAGCAATTATGAAAAGGTCACTGGGAAATGGGAGTTTTGTTGGGGATGAGATTAAGACAGTCTGAAATCAGGAGAAGGGCAGACCTGAACAGACTGCCTGGGGAAAGGGGAAATACAAATGCATGTGGAATTGAGTACGCTGATGTGGTGAGGGGCCCCAGATGCAGAACTTCGTGAGGTTGATGGTGTGGCACAACTGCAGGATCCCAGATCAGAGTTCTGGCTGCTCTGCTTCCAACACAGTTTCCTGCTAATGCACCTGGGAAGGCAGTAAATGATAGTTCAAGTACTCGGGTCCTTGCCACCAATATGGACATCAGGAGGGAGTTCCTGGTTGCTGGCTTTGGGCAGGCCTTGCCTAGGCCATTGTGGGCATTTGAGGAGTAAATCAGAAGATAGTAGATTATGTGTGCTCTCTCTCTCTCTCTCTCTCTACCTTTCAAATAAATAATGTTTTGTTTTGTTTTGTTTTTTTTTAAAAAAGGGAAATTGGTAATTAAAGCTGACTTTATGCACTGTGGCAGTTCATTTTAATGTGTCAACTTGATTGGGACATGGTGACCAGATATTTGGTCAAATATTATTCTAGTTGTTCCCAGGAGGGTGTTTTTGGATGAGCTTAACATTTCAATTCGTGGATTTTTAAATGTTTATTTCCATCTACTTGACAGAGAGAGAAAGAGAAAGACAGATCTTCCATCCGCTAGTCTACTCCTCCTCCAATGCCTACTCCTCCTCCAGTGCCTGCAATAGCCAGGGCTGGTCCAGGCTGAGGTCAGGGACTCCATCCGGGTCTCCCACATGGATGACAGGGATCCAAGCACTTGAGCCATCATCCATTACCTTTCAGGATGCATTAGCAGGAAGCTGAATCAGAGAAGCAGAGAGATTGCCCTTCATAATTTGAGTAGGCCTCATCCACTCAGTTAAAGACTTGAATAGAACAAAAGACTGCTCTTCCTCAAGCAAGAAGACATGGTCTTCAGCTTTGAACCATAACATGCAACAGCGGTTCTTCCCTGGGTCTCCAGTCTGATAGCCTACCTTGTAGATTTTGAACTTACCAGCTTCCATAGTTGCATGAACCAGTTCCTTAAAATCAATTTCTCTCTCTCTCCCCCTCTCTCCACACATACAAATATACACAGTCATGCATCACTTAATGATCAGTATGTTCTGAGAAATGTATCACTGGCTGATTTTGTCCTTGTGAAGAAGAAATCACACAGTGTACTTGCACAAACCTAGATGGTGTATGTAGGTCAATCACTCAACATGGCCTCTTGATGCAATCAAGAGATGTCTGAGACTGCTGCCAGTGTAACATGGCAAACTTTATTTTTAATAAGGCGTACATTCTAAACTGGTGCTAAAAAGTAAAGTAAATACATAAACCAGTAACACAGACCATCATCAAGTGTTATGTACTGTACATAATTGCATCTGCTATACTTGAATACAACTGACAGCATAGGTTTGTTTATACCAGCATCACCATAAACACATAAGTAAGGTGTCCACTAGGCAATGGTGTAGTTTTCAATTGGTAGTTTTCAATTCCATTTTAATCTTAATCTTACAGGACCACAATCATATATGTAGTCCACTGATAACAGAAATGTTGTTTTGCAATATATGAACTGTTGTGCACGTGTATAATAGTTTCTCCATATGGTGGATATGTTCCAAGGCCCCCAGTACATACTTGAAACAGTGAATAGTACTGAACACTATATATATATATGTATAGTATTTTTCCCATTCATCCATCCCTTTAATGACATTTAATTTTTAAATTAGACATAATAAAAGATTAACAATAAACTAATGATAAATAGAACAATTCTAACAATATGTTGCAATAAAACTTATGTGAATATAGTCTCTTTCTCAAAATACCTTATTGTATTGTACTCACCCTTCTTGTGATGATGTGAGATGAATGACATAGGCACTGTGACAGTATTGGTTACTAAGGACTTTCTTTTTCTTAAAGATTTATTTATTTATTTGAAAGGCAGAGCAACAGAGAGACAGACAGAGACAGAGAGATCCTCCACCTGCTGGTTCACTGCTCAAACAGGGCTCAACAACGGGAGATAGGCCAGGCTGAAGTCAGAAGCCAGGAACTCACACAGGTGTCAGGGGCCTAAGCACTTGGACCATCATCAGCTTTACTAGCCATATCAGCAGCTGGGAGCTGAATCAGAAATAGAGCAGCCAGGACTCAAACCTAAATGCAACATAGGATGTCTGTCATAGGCAGTAGCTTAACCAGCTGTGCCATATGCCAGCCCCTACTACTGACTTTCTGACAATGCCAGAAGGATGGTAAGTCATGATGATGCCAACAGACTTCAAGTAACTAAAACAGCAGAAAAGGAAATTGAGGATAAGGGGGAACTACCATATACAAATGAGAGGGTCTTAAAAATTTTCATGAAAAACTATGCATGGATTTCAATATTTTTTGTACCAAAATAAACTTACCTTTTAACTCCATTTTCCATGAATGCTTTCAAATACCTTCATATATATCACACACACACATATCCTATTGGCACTATTTCTATGTAAATTCTGAATACATTAATGTATTAATCAATAATCAATACATTTCGTTGATTTCCCCAACATTCATTACACCTGTTTTAAATTTCTAAAGGGCACAGCTTTCACTGACAAATAACAGAAATCCACTTTACCTGGATGAAGAAGGGGATTCATTGGTTCACTCGAAAAGACAGGGCTGCAGCCAGCTTTGGGTACATCTATACCAGGAAGCAGCTCTAGAATCACATCTTCATGGCACTGCAGAAGCAGAAGCCACTCCTCCACCCTCACTTTATATTCTAGGCGAGGACTCTGAGGAGTCCAGAGTAAGGTACATGCCCTGTCCTGTGGCAAAGAAGGTGGGCACAGGGACTGGACAGCTCCACAAAAGCCACGTAGAGTCAGCGAGGGGAAGCAGTTTTTCAGAGGGGAAGGTGTTGCTAAAAGAACGAACACCACGAAGGTACAAACAGAAGGTAAGTGCTACATGAGGTGAACATGGCCTCTATGTCCCACAGGAAACCTCAGGCCTCAGGACAAATGATAACTCCAGGTGGAAGCAGGACTTTCTCAGCATGCAGCTCCCAGACGGTTCCAAGTTTTCCCAGCAGGTAGAAGCTGGGGCAGTTTCCAGGCTCTGCTAAAAATTCATTCTACTACCAAGAAAGTCAACAAATTGAAACCCATGAGATTAACAGGCCCTATCTTTAACCTACTATTTCTGTCCTGTAAGACATGATCAGGGCCAGGATAAGGGGTGGGCCATTCAGAGCTGCCTAGAGTTGAAAGGTCACTAGAAATTGAAGATGACAGAAAAATTCCTTGTTTCAAGGTTTCCTTTCAGGGGACCCAGAAGTCATCCTGGATGGCCTGTAAATGCCTGTGGAGTTACCACAGATAAATCTGATGTGGGGAAATGGAGTATAAGGCTAGGTTTCCCAATAAAGCACGTAGATTCCCCCCAGACTGGAGAGTAGCCAGCTTCACATTCCTGAACACAAAATGGACACAGGTGCACACACAGCTTTTTTGGCCTACTGTGCTTCTGGATTCAGTAAGAGATGGGAGCCTCCTGCCCAATGGAAAGCACCTACGAAGCTTCTCTCCTCTCCGAGGGAGGAATGCTCAGGAGGTACACTCGGCCTAGGCCTGAAAGCACAGCAGTACAAACAGCAGCAAGGAGGTCTGTATCCAGAATTCCAGGCTTGGTGTTCTCAGCTTTTCCGCTTAAGTTGAATGGCAATGGAAAATGTATTTCTCCTCCCTGTGCCTCTGTCTTCCAATCTATAAAAATAGAGACAGTTACCACTCACACAGGATATGGCTTCATAAATGTAACATGCTACAACAGAGTGTTTGTTATATAGTGAACGATCAATGAAAGTTTCCGTTTTTATATATTTTGGCCCATATAACCTTACCATTGTGCAGGGCTTCATCCTAATTTTTTTTTTTTTTAAGGCAGAGTGACAGAGAAGGGAAGGCAGAGACAGAGATCTTCCATCTGCTGGTTCAATTCCCAAAACGGATACAACATTCAGGGGTGAGCCAGGCTGAAGCCGGGAGCTGGCAACTCCATCTAGGTTTCCCACATGGGTGGCAGGTGCCCAGATACTTGGGCCATCTTCCACTGCTTTCCCAGGTGTTTTAGTAGGGAGCTGGATTGGAAGCAGAGCACCCAGGTTCAAACTGGTGGTCTGACATGGAGTGCCTGTGTTGTAGGCAGCAGCTCAACCCATTGCACCACACCCAGCCTCTTCATCCTAAATTTTGCTTAGTGAAAAATCCTCCAAGTCCTTGGTTTCTTCTTTTTTGTTAAAAAAAAAAAAAGTATTTACATGCGAGGCAGAAAGAGATAGACAGACATAGATCTCCCATTTGCTGGTTCACTTTCCAAATGCCTGCAACAATCAGGCCTGGGCTGGCACCAACGCCAGGAGCCAGGAACTCAATCTGGGTCCCCTATGTGGGTGGCACGGAGCTGACCACTTGAGCTACCATCACTAAGGTACAGATTAGCAGGAAGCCAGAATCAGAAGTGGAGCCAGGACTTGAACTCAAGCATTACAACATCATGTATGGGCATCTCAACTAGAATCTGAAGGACTAAGCCAAATGCCTGCCCCCATATTTATTTTTATTTTTGAAAGGCAGAGAGACAGACAGATCTTCCATCCACTAGTATGTCCCCAAGTGCCTGCAAGAGCTAGGGCTGGGCCAGGCCAAAGCCAGGAGCAGGAAACTCAATCCAAGGCTTCCAAGTGGGTGGCAGGGGCTCAAGTACTTGAGTCATCATTGCTGTCCCCCATGAGGCACATTAGCAGGAAGCTGGAATTGGAAGCGGAGCCACAACACAATCTCAGGCACTCGGGTATGGGATGTCGATATTCCAAGTAGGGTATTAACTGCTACACCAAATGCCTGCCCCAATGCCTTTTTCTTGACCATTAATCTTAGTTCCAATTATCTGTTGAAAGGGCAGGTATTGTGGTATAGCAGGTGAAGCCACTGCCTGCGACATCTGCATCCCATATAAGCACTGGTTCAAGACCCAGCTGCTCCACTTCTAATCCAGCTCCCTGTTAATGGCCTGGGAAAAACAGCAGAAGATGGCCCAAGTGTTTGGGCCCCTCCACCCATGTGGGAGACCTGTATGAAGTTCCTGGCTCTTAGCTTTGGCCTGGCTCAGTCCTGGCCATTGCAGTCATTTGGGGAGTGAACCTGCAAACGGAAGCTCTTTCTCTCTCTCTCTCTCTGTAACTCTGACTTTTAAATAAATAAATAAATGATTTTAAAAGGTTTATTTATTTATTTGAAAGGCAGAGTTACAGAGAGGGAGAGGCAGAAAGAGAAGTGTTCTATCTGCTGGTTCACTCCCCAAATGGTCACAATGGCTAGAGCTGGGATGATCTGAAGCCAAGAGCCAGGAGCTTCCTCCAGGTCTCCCATGTGCGTGCAGGGGCCCAAGGACTCAGGCCATCTTATTCTGCTTTCCAAGGCCATAGCAGAGAGCTCGATAGGAGGTGGAGCTGCAAGGACTCAAACCAGCACCCACACAGGATGCCAGCTTTACTATTATGCTACAACACCAGCCCCAATAAATTTTTTTTAAAGTTATCTGTTGAAATGTCCTGTATTTATAAAGCATTTTCAAGAATGTTTTCTGTAAAAATATTCTGTATCTTTTGGGGGAGTTAATTTCTATTTTTGTTTTAGAATGACTATTTTCTTTCTTTGGGATCACACACTGGAAATGAATTAGAATTTATTTTTTTTAAAGATTTATTTATTTATTTGAAAGTCTGGGTTACACAGAGAAGAAGAGGCAGAAAGGGAAGGAGAGGCAGAGAGAAAGAGGTCTTCCATCCGATGGTTCACTCCTCAATTGGCTGCAACGGCAGGAGCTGTGCTGATCTGATGCCAGGAGCCAGGAGCCTCCTCCAGGTCTTCCCATGCAGGTGCAGGGGCCCAAGGACTTGGGCCATCCTCCACTGCTTTCTCAGGCCATAGCAGAGAGCTGGATCGGAAGTGGAGCAGCCGAGACTCAAACCAGCACCCATATGGGATGCTGGCACTGCAGGTGGCGGCTTTAGCCACTAAGCCACAGCACTGGCCCCTGAATTATAAACATTTAGAAATTCCAACTATTACCTGATTAAACTATCACTAATAATCTTTGATTAAACAAGGTTTAATTAATTGAAATACATGTTAACTTGTTTAAGATTGATATCTGGCAGTCTGCCAAAAATAAAAAGGCAGTAGGAGTACGCATGTAGCCTATCAGTTAAGGTTCCTGTGTTCCACATCAGAGTACCTGGATTCAGTTCGCAGCTCTAGCTCCTGAGCCAGCCTCTTGCCAATGCAGACCCCAGCAGGCAGCAGTGATGGCTCAAATGACTGATTCCTACCACCCTCATGGAAGACTTGAATTGTGTTCCTAGCTTTTAGCTTCAGCCCAGCTCAGTCTCAGCCTTTGGGATATTTCAAGAGTAAAGTGAACCAGTGATGGGAGACCTCTGTTTCCCTTTGCCCCCCAAATAAATCAATTTTTTAAAAAGCAGTAAGATCGGATGGATCGGGGCTGGCGCTGTGGTGCAGCGGGTTAACGCCCTGGCCTGAAGCTCCCGCATCCCATATGGGCACCGGTTCAAGCCCCAGCTGCTCCTCTTCCCATCCAGCTCTCTGCTATGGCCTGGAAAAGCAGTGGAAGATGGCCCAAGTCCTTGGGCTGCAGCACCCGCTGGGGAGATCCGGAAGACGCTCCTGGCTCCTGGCTTTGGATCAGTGCAGCTCCAGCTGTTGTGGCCAACTGGGGAGTGAACCATGGGATGGAAGACCTCTCTCTCCCTCTCCTCTCTCTGTGTAACTCTGACTTCAAATAAAATAAATAAATCTTAAAAAAAAAAGATCGGATGGATCTTTGGTGTAGTGATTAAGTTACATCTTGGAATCCCGCATTCTGTATTTGGAGAGCCTAGTCAGAGTCCTGACTCCCAAGCTTTCTGATCCAGCTGCCTGTATTTAATGCACACTCTGGCGCTGTGGCGCAGTGGGTTAATGCCTTGGCCTGAGGCACTGGCATCCCATATGGGCAACAGTTCTAGTCCCAGCTGCTCCTCTTCCAATCCAGCTCTTTGTTGTGGCCTGGGAAAGCAGCAGAAGATGGCCCAAGTCCTTGGGCCCCTGCACCCACATGGGAGACCCAGAGGAAGCTCCTGGCTCCTGGATTCGGATCGGCGCAGCCCTGGCCATTGCAGCCAATTGGAGAGTGAACCATCGGATGGAAGATCTCTCCCTCTCTCTCTCTGCGTCTCCTGTCTCTGTGTAACTCTGACTTTCAAATAAATAAATCTTAAAAAAAAAAAAAAAAAAAAAAGCACACTCTGGGAGGCAGCAGATGGTGGCTAAAGTACTTGGGTCCCTGCCACCTACATAGGAGACCCATTTGAGTTTCAGGCTTCTGGCTTCAGCCTGGCCCAGTCCTGGATGTTGTGTGAACAGCCAATATAAAATGTTTGTCTCTTTATCTCTCTTTTTCTCTGCCTTTCAAATAAAATAAAAATGAAAAAAAATAATAATTTTTTTTTATTTATTTATTTTTTGACAGGCAGAGTGGACAGTGAGAGAGAGAGACAGAGAGAAAGGTCTTCCTTTGCCGCTGGTTCACTCTCCAATGGCCGCCGCGGCCGGCGCGCTGCGGCCGGCGCACCGCACTGATCCGATGGCAGGAGCCAGGAGCCAGGTGCTCCTCCTGGTCTCCCATGGGGTGCAGGGCCCAAGCACCTGGGCCATCCTCCACTGCACTCCCTGGCCACAGCAGAGAGCTGGCCTGGAAGAGGGGCAACCGGGACAGAATCCGGCGCCCCGACCGGGACTAGAACCCGGTGTGCCGGCGCCACAAGGTGGAGGATTAGCCTGTTGAGCCACGGCGCTGGCAAAAAATAATAATTTAAAAGCATTAAAATTACTTACCAAGTCCTTTGTGATTTACAAGTTTCTGCTAGAATGCAATCAGCTTTAAGCTTTAGAATACCTAATAGTAGCTAAAACAAGAAAAACATTTATCTCACACACTGTAAACTCTGAAGGTGAGTGGATCCTGGGCTGGCTCAGAGGTCAATGAAGTCCTCAAGGTTCCAGGCCCTTTCTTTCTTCCTTACAGCTCTCGTGGCCAGGCTTTTGTCATAATTATCAATCAACTGTCATTGCTCTGGACATCACACACTGCAGTACACCAAAGCAGGAAGAAAAGGAATGGAGGAAAAGAGCCTTCTTTACAGAGATTAACTCTCAAGGAAGAAAATCTTTCTAGAACTCTCCAGCAGGTATCTCTTGCAGTTCACTGGCCAGGACTGGGTCATATTTCCACCCTCTAGACTTACTCAATGGCAAAGGGAATTGGAGTTGGAATAACTGGCTTAGCCAAGTCACAACGAAGCCCCTGGTACAAAGGTGGGACCTACCTTCCCTGCAATCAGCTGACAAGTGAGAGGGCCTCTTTCAGCAAGAACTGAGGGTATATACTGGATGGGCAGCCAAGAGTGTGTGCAGCACTCCCCACTTCTGTACGATTTCCAACCAAGCACATCCACTTTCCACTCAAGCCACACTTAGCTTCTTGCAGTTCTCACATACATTTCACACCTTTGATTCTGCTCCTTATGCCTAGAATCTCCTTCCCTCACCATTCCTCGCTGTTCTTCACAGATGCTTCCTTTTGCTGAAAATCTTCCCAAAACTTTGGCCTCTCAGTCCCATGATCTCCTTTCTTCAAATAGTCTAATACTCTATTCACCTCAGCTACTTATTTCATGGCCATATCTAAGACTTATCATTAATTGCATTTCTTCCACAATCTCAATTACCTGTAGCTTTAACTGAAGGACAAGTTAAGGTATCTACCTTGCAGAGCAACTCCCAGTGTCTAGTCTGAATCTATTATAGCTCAGGGAAATAATTCTCCAATCCTAACTGCTGGTGCTATGAATCCCAGGATAAAAATATGCCCAGCACTCACAACTGCTGAAGCTGTTCCTGTTTCCATTTCTCTCTTGGTCTTTGGAACTAGGACTGCAGAGAAGCTGGGTATCGCTGCTATTTCCTCAACTTTCCTTTTCTGGGATTTTCTGTCAAGAGCTGTCTCTACATTACTATGAAAAATGAGAAAAGCTTACTTTGCTATTGTGGCTATTTGAAAAAGCAGTATCCTGACTGTGTAAAGATAACTGTCCAAATGCCTGGCATGGCTCAGAAATTAGTGTCAACTAACATAACTTAAATTTTTAAGCAATTCTAATTTAAATAAAAAGAACATGTGCATAGATGATTCAGGTGTTATAAATAACTCCCATGAGGAAAAGCAATATGGATCTCTGAGTTAGTAAGAACCAATGGAAAAAGGACTAAAACAATCTTTGATCTGTTTTTCAGAGACTCTGTTTCATGAAGTAAAGCCTTAAAAGCATGCTGATGCAATGGTTTTCAATTTAATTGTCTTACAACCAACTGAATTTTCTGTAGATTCTGAAACATACTTCTTGGGGTTTTAGCATTGCTATTATTATTTTTTATCTTTCAGTGAGAAGTTATGTGCTATGACATTGGGAACTACTTCTCGGTTCCCACTCTTAAACCTAATTGTATTTTTTTTTTTAATACGGTGAACACTTAAGTAAAAAAAGTTTCAGACATATCACAAAAAGCTAAGCCATTTTAGAATATTTAAAAAGCATTCTCCCTATTTGCTTCTGTATTTAATGAGAAAGTAAATTATATGGGGAAAATGTATTTTAAAATGTTTCACACATTAGGCAAAGAAGGAATCATGAAAAATGAGGAGCAAAAATAAAAATATCCCTGGATAAAATCCACGTGTACAGAAGATGATTCAGGATGTTATAAATAACTCATATGAGGAAAAGCAAACATGCAGTAATTATATATCATTCTCTAAAGAAAGGACGCTTTATTCATCCTTAAGTTCCTGAACATATTAATAATAAAGGTTTATTATATATTATTAGCAAGTCCAACTTCTGTGCCCAAAGAAAATCCAGGGTATTTAAGGTGAGTTTGCTTCTTTTTCATCTGATTCATCTTCCATAACCTAAAACCAAAAGATGAAGAGAACTTAAGAATTAAGAAAAGAATTAGAAATTGCTGTATTTCTGATTTTCATGTTACTTGTTTAAAAACGCTACTCCAGAACAATGCATGGCAATCTAATAAAAATAAATGAACAGTCCAAAAACACAAAGCTTGAATCACAACCTTGGTATCTCAATAATGTAAAAGCAAACTAAATATTTGCAAATTTATTAAAACCTGGATCTCTCTTCCTTCTCTTAAAAGATGCTTCCAAGCCGGCGCCGTGGCTCAATAGGCTAATCCTCCACCTTGCGGCGCCGGCACACCGGGTTCTAGTCCCGGTCGGGGCGCCGGATTCTGTCCCGGTTGCCCCTCTTCCAGGCCAGCTCTCTGCTATGGCCAGGGAGTGCAGTGGAGGATGGCCCAGGTGCTTGGGCCCTGCACCCCATGGGAGACCAGGAAAAGCACCTGGATCCTGGCTCCTGCCATCGGATCAGCACGGTGCGCCGGCTGCAGCGGCGGCCATTGGAGGGTGAACCAACGGCAAAGGAAGACCTTTCTCTCTCTGTCTCTCTCTCTCACTGTCCACTCTGCCTGTCAAAAAAAAAAAAAAAAAAAAAAAAAAAAAAAAAAAAAAAGATGCTTCCAGTAGCAGTGCCTCAGTTGAGAGAGAATGGAGCTTTTTTTCCAAAAGCATCTTATTTATGTAAACACATCTGAAAAGCTAAATGAAAGTATTATTATAAAAATACTTATTAGAAAAATTAATCTCTAAAAAGAATAAAGATCAAAATACTATATAGTAACTAATTACTTCGGCTTTATTCAGATAAAAATCATTTTTTATCTTAAAAAATGTTAAGACTTTCAGTTAAGAACAATATTAATGAATACTTGAAAAAAAACCAAAAAGATTAATATCTTTCCATGAGTTAATGTATTACTCAGATAATAAAGACCAACTCCTTTAGAGAGGAAAGAACTTTATAAACTCAAGAATGTTTCATTTCCTCACCACACCTTCTGCAAGTAAATACCAATTCAAGTTCATAATCTGACAGCCAATTTCTTGCTCCACCCTGGCCAAGTGAAATGATCCTTTGTCAATCCACCAAAGTGTCACGTAATATAATTTTTTAAAAAGCTATAAGGAGATTGGGTCTATACTGTGGTGTAGGGGAATAAGCCTCCACCCGTGGCACTGGAATCCCACGTGGGTGCCAGTAAAAATCACAGCTGCACCTCTTCTGATACAGCTCTCTGCTATGGCCTGGGAAAGCAGTAGAAGATGGTCCAAGTGCTTGGGCCCCTGCACCCATGTGGGAGACCCAGAGGAGGCTCCTGGCTCCTGGCTTCAGATTGGCTCAGCCCAGGCCATTGTGGCCACCTGGATGGACCTTTCTCTCTGTCCCTCCCTCTCTCTGTAACTTTACCTCTCAAATAGATAAAATCTTTGAAAAATAAAAATTAAAAAAAGCTGTAAGGGGATAATGGAGCAAAAATTTTTTTAAAATATAAACGAATTTGATTCTAAGACAAAACAGTAGAAAGACAATCATCTCATGATTTCTGTTTTAGGTGGGAGAAAAACGTATATTTAGTTCCAAGGAACTGATTTTTTTTTAAATATTTATTTTATTTTATTAATTCATTCATTCATTTCAAAGGCATACAGAGACAGATAGAGATAGGACTTCCACCTGCGGGTTCACTGTCCAAATGCCCCCGGTAGTTGGGGCCAGACCAAGTAGAAGCCACGATCCAGGAACTTAACCTGGGTTTACCCTCTGGGTAGAATGAATGCAATTACTTGAGCCAACAACTGCTGCCTCCCAAGGTATGCATTAGCAGAAGGCTGGAATCATGAATACAGCCAGGACTCAAAACCAGGCTGACAAGGTGCTATGATATATTCCTTAGTATGCTGAAGCAGGAAAAAAATGTTGATATTGTGCTGTAGATAAAGCTCTAGACCCTGCTCAGTACTAAAAGCAAGATTTTGTACAACAGGGGCCGGCACTGTGGCATAGAAGCTAAAGCTGCTGCCTGCAGCACCAGCATCCCATACGGGGGCTGGTTTGAGCCCCAGCTGCTCCACTTCCGAATGCATTTGGGAAAGCAGCAGAATATAACCCAAGTCCTTGGGTCCCTGCACTCACGGTAAGAGCCAGATGAAGTTTCTGGCTCCTTGCTGCCTCTGTCTTTGTCTCTCTAACTCTGCCTTTCAAATAAATAAATATTCAAAAAGAAAAAGATTTTGTAAACAAAGCACGATTCTGTAAGTTTCTCACTTGTATGTTCAATAACAATTAGAATTTAATTATATCATAGAGCTCTTCTACTCTTTCACTGAAGACTTCTAAAATTTGTCTATAAAATTACATGGCAGGAGCCAGCACTGTGGCATAGCGGGTAAAGCTGCCTCCTGCAGTGCCGACATTCCATATGGGCACCGGTTCAAGCCCAGCTGCTCCACTTCCAATCCAGCTCTCTGCTATGGCCTGGGAAAGCAGTAGAAGGTGGCGCAAGTCCTTGGTCCTCTGCTCCCATATGGGAGACCCAGAAAAAGCTCCTGGCTCCTGGCTTCAGAGCAGCGTAGGTCCAGCCATTGCGATCAATTGGGGAGCGAACCAGCGGATGGAAGACCTTTCTCTCTCTGCTCCTCCTCCTCTCTCTGTGTAACTCTGACTTTCAAATAAATAAATCTTAAAAAAAAAAAAAACTACATGACAGAGATGGACATTTAGCCTAGTGGTTAAGACCTGAGTTAGGACACTCATGTCTGACACAGGATGCCGGGGCTCAAGTCCCAGCTCCTGATAACAGTTTCCTGTTAATGTAGACCTTAGGAGGTGGCTGGTAACAGCTCAAGTGGTGAGTTCCTGTCACCCATGTGGGAGACCTGGATTGAACTCCTGGGTCCCAGCTTTAGCCCCCTGACCATCTTGGGCAGCTGGGAGCAAACCAATGGATGGGAGCTCTCCCTATCTGTCTCTCTCTCAAATAAATAAAAACAAAAAACTGCATGATGTTTTAAGTCATCTTTTCTTTTTTGTTTTAAAAAGATTTACTTATTTATTTATTTGAGAGGCAGAGTTACAGACAAGGAGAGAGAGGGAGAGGTGGGGGAGGTGGAATGAGGGAGGGAGAGATAGGTCTTCCATCTGCTGGTTCACTCCCCAAATGGCTGCAACAGCCAGAGTTGGGCCAGGCTGAAGCCAGGAGCTTCCTCAGGGGCTCCCATGTGGGTCCAGGGGTCCAAACACGTGGGCCATCTTCCACTGCTTTCCCAGGCCACTAGCAGGGATCTGGATTGGAAGTGGAACATCCGGGACTTGAACTGGTACCCATATGGGATGGCAGTGTCACAGATGGAGGCTTAACCTATTATACCATGGGGCTGGACTCTAAATCCTCTTTTCATAATTTTTTACAATCAAGCAGCCATATCTCCTGAGTCTGTTTCCTTATGCATTGTGGCACAATAGGTTTAAGCTGCTGCTTTGGACACCCACATACCCTATCAGAGTCCTTGGTTTGAGTCTTGGTTATGCCACTTCCAATTCAGCTCTCTGTTAATGTGCCTAGAAGCAGCAGATGATAGCTCAAGTACTCGAGTACCTGCCACCTGCATGGAATTCCTCTCCTAGTTAAGCCTGGCTGTTGCCGTCATTTGGGGAATGAACCTGTAGATGGAAAAATTTCTGTCTCTTGCTCTGTCACTCTCTGCCTTTCAAAAAAATAAATGTTTTTTTTTTTTAAATGTGAATGACTTACTTAATGAACTATTATTAGAAGATTAAATGAGGTAATATTTATAAAAAAAGCTTGGCACATAGTAGGCTCTTTAATACTAAAAGGTACTTTTATTTTTTAAAGATTTATTTATTTATTTGAGAGGTAGAGTTATAGACAGAAAAAGGGCAAGACAGAAAGGTCTTCCATTCACTGGTTCACTCCCCAAATGGCTGCAACAGCCGGAGTTGGGCCGATCCAAAGCCAGGATCCAGGAGCTTTTTTGGGTCCCCTACATGGGTGCAGAGGCCCAAGTATTTGGGTCATCTTCCACTGCTTTCCCAGGCCATAGTAGAGAGCTGGATTGGAAGAGGAGGCACCCATATGGATGCCAGTGCTACAGGTGGAGGCTTAGCCCACTACACCACAGCACCCGCCCCATAGAAGGCACTTCTAAAATAAGGAGGCTTCAAGTATAATGCAAATTGTAACACAAAGATTTATTCCTTGAAGAAAAAGACAGGATATGAATTTCTTTTCAAATAATTACTTTAATATTAAATCCAAACTGTCATATAATATTGGCATACCTGTTCTACACCTTCTACTTCTGGAATATAAAACTGCAGCATGTTCTGAATTCCATTTTTCAGAGTAATGATAGAGCTGGGGCAGCTGGTACAAGAACCCTGGAGTTTGAGCTGTACAATGCCATCTTCAAAGCCTTTATAGATTACATCTCCTCCATCTTCCTGCACAGTCGGCCTGTGATCACAGAGTGTTTGCGATATATTTAAAAGTTTTCACTGAAAAAACATAACATAGCTTGGCACTTAGATTTTACATTGACAAAATTCACAGTTAAAACCACTTTTATGATAGAGAACACTAACTATAGCTAAATTTTGTAATTTCAACTTTTTCTACTTTCAGAGAAAATGCCAAAATTCAATCATACAATTTATTACATTTTATCACACCTTATAATTTTTAAGCATGTAAGATTTCAAACTGCCTAACAATTATTATGACTACCTAAGATGTACTCAGTTTATTGAGAAAAAGAAAAGATAGATTCAGAAATGCTGGCTTCTTTTGTTTTCTGGCAAACTTTCCATTCAAATATGATACCAGTATAGATAAATACATAAATCAGGTTCACACCATTCTTTTAGTGAATGTTCACAAAGTGAACTTATATTTGTATCTATTACTGAAACTAAGAAACAGAGCAAAAGGACCTAAAAAGTCTCCCTTTGTGCTATCTTCTAGTCATTGGTCCCAACCAAATGTAACCAATCTACTAATTTCTATTGCCTTTGATTAGCTCTGTTTTTATACTTTATTTGGTAATCACACATTATTTATTCTTCTGAATCTGTTTTTATTTCTACTTTGTGAAAAATCATCCACGTTGATAAGTGTAGCAATAGTTCCTTCAATCTCACTGCTGCATAACATTCCATTAAATGAATATGTCCAGAATTTATGTATCTACTTGAACACCCACGAACATCTGAGTTAGCTTTTACAAATAGTTTAGCTATCAAGATTCTTATAAATGTCTTTTCATATACATAATTATTTCTACTGGAAGTAAACCTGAGAGTGAATTCCTGGGTAAAGAGTATGACTATGGGGGCTGGTGCTATGATATCATCCGCCTCCAGTGCCAGTATCCCCTGTGGGTACCGGTTCTAGTCCTGGCTGCTCCTCTTCCGATCCTACTCTCTGCTATGGCCTGGGAAAGCAGCGGAAAATGGCACAAGTGCTTGGCCCCCTGCACCCAAGTTGGAGACCCAGAAGAAGCTCCTGGCTCTTGGCTTCAGATCGGCCCAGCTCCGACCATTGCGGCCACTTAGGGAGTGAACCAGAGGACAGAAGACATTTCTGTCTCCCCCTCTCACTGTCTGTAACTCTACCTCTCAAATAAATAAAATCTTAAAAAAAAAAAAAAAGAGTATGAGATGTTCAGAGTTAGCAGATTCTGCCTGGGGATTTTCCAAAGTTACATAAACTTGTGTTCCCACCAGTGGTGCACAAGAGCTGCTGTTGCTCCACATCTTCACCAGCAACTCGTACTGCCAATCTTAATCTTTTAAAGATTTATCTACTTATATGAAAGGCAGAGTTAGAGAGAGGAGGAGACACACATACACACACACAGAGAAAGACTGCTTCCATCTGCTGGTTGAGAGAGAGAGAGAGAGAGAGACAAAGAGAAAGAGACAGCACTTCCATCTGCTGGTTCACTCCCCAAATGGCCACAATAGTCAAGGCTGGGCCAGGCCAAAACCAGGAGCCCAGAGCTTCTTTCAGCCTCTCACATGGGTGCAGGGGCCCAAGGACTTGGGCCATCTTTTGCTGCTTTCCCAAGTGCATTAGCAGAGAGCTGATTCAGAAGTGAAGCAGCCAAGTCTTGAACTGCACCCACATGGTTTGCCAGCATCGCAGGTGGAGGCTTAACCTGTTAACACCACAATGCCAGCCCTTAATCTTACTGGCTTTAATCATTCTAGTGAAATTTCAGTGATCCTACATTGTGGTTAAAATTTGAATATTTACAACCAATGAGATTGAGCACATTTATATATATATAAATATACTTATGTATATTTATGTATATATACTTATATATTTATATAAATATAAATAAGTATATGTATATATATACAAATATATACACACACACATATACTTAGTGGCTATTTAGTTATTTTTTTTCTTTTCTTTTTTTTTTTTTTTTTGACAGGCAGAGTTAGACAATGAGAAGAGAGACAGAGAGAAAGGTCTTCCTTCTGTTGGTTCACCCCCCACATGGCTGCTACCGCCGGTGCGCTGCACAGATTTGAAGCCAGGAGCCAGGGGCTTCCTCTTGGTTTCCCATCCAGGTGCAGGGCCCAAGCACTTGGGCCATCCTCCACTGCACTCCCGGGCCACAGCAGAGCGCTGGACTGGAAGAGGGGCAACCAGGACAGAATCCGGCTGCCCCACCAGGACTAGAACCCAGTGTGCCAGTGCCGCAGGCGGAGGATTAGCCTAGTGAGCCACAGCGCCAGCTAGTTACTGATTTTTTGTGAAGTGCCTGTTCCAGTGATTATCTGATTGGTTTTTCCCCTAACAATTCAGTTTTTTACATGGTCATGCACTGTAAATATCTCCTACTTTGTGCTTTGCATTTTCATGATAAATGCCATCTTTTGCTAAAAAATAAAGCTTTCATTTTACCATAGTCTGATTTATGTCTTTCCCTTTTAAAAAAAAAATTGGGGGCTGGAGCTGTGATGTAGTAGGTTAAGCCATTCCACACAGACGCTGGTTCGAGTCACAGTTGCTTCACTTCTGATCCAGCTCCCTGCAAATGGCCTGGGAAAAGCAGCAGAAGATGGCCCATGTGCTTGAGCCCCAGCACCCACAGATGCCTGCTTCCTGGCTTCGGTCTGGCCCAGCCATGGCTGTTGTAGCCATTTGAAGAATGAACCAGGAGACAGAAGACTTTCTGATTCTGCCTCTCACTCTCTGTAACTCTGCCTTTCAAATAAATAAATAAATCTTTAAAATATATTTATTGGGGGGGGGGCAACATTGTGGCATAGCACACAAAGCCACTGCCTACAACACCAGCATTCACTGTGGTTACCAGGTCATGTCTTGGTCACTCTACTTCCAATCCAGCTCCATGCTATTGGCCTGGGAAGAGCAGCGGAAGATGTTCCAAGTGTTTAGGTCCATGTCACCCACATGGGAGACCCGGTTTGAAGCTTCTGGCTCTTAGGCTGGCCTAGTGTCAGCCATTGCAGCTATCTGGGGAGTGAAACACCAGCTGGAAAATCTGTCTCTCCTTCTCTCTCTCTAACTCTGACTCTCAAATAAATAAATACATAAATAATTTTTTAAAAATGTATTTGATGAGACCAGTGTGGTGGCACAGTGGATTAAGCCACCAGCATCCCATATGAGTGCTGGCTGAAGAACCAACTGCTCTGCTTCCCATCCAGCTCCCTGATAATGTGCCGAGGAAAGCAGCAGAAGATATGCCAAGTGCTTGGTCCCCTGCCACTCACGTGGGAAACCTGGATGGAGTTCCAGACTCTAGGCTTCAACCTAGCCAAGCTCCAGCTTTTGTGGCCATTTGGAGTGTGAATCAGCAGATGGAAGGTTTCTGTCTCTCCCTCCCTGACGGGAACACTGCCATTCAAGTAAATAAAAGCTTCAAAATTTTTTTGAGAGGTAGAGAGAGAGTACTCCCATCTGCTTGCTCATTACCCAAATGCCCCCAAACAGCTAGGGATAGACTAGGGTTAAAGTTGGGAGTCAAGAACTCAATCCAGGTCTCTCACATGGGTGGCAGGGATCCAACTACTTGAGCCATCACCTTATGCCTTCCAGGGTCTAAAATGACAGGAAGTTTTAACTGAGAGCTGGAGCCAGGAATCAAACTCAGGCACTCTGATATGGGATGTGGGCATCCTGATGGTGTATTAATCACTAGGTCAAACACCTACCTATTCTGTATGTCTTTTCCTTAATTTTGTTTATCTGTTTGCTTGTGTCCTGTTTTTAAAAAAAATACTGCCTCTCTAATGCAAGACATGCAGACATTTATTTATTTATTTATTTATTTTGACAGGACAGTGAGAGAGAGAGACAGAGAGAAAAGTCTTCCTTTGCCGTTGGTTCACCCTCCAATGGCCGCCGCGGCCGGCGCACTGCGCTGATCCGATGGCAGGAGCCAGGTACTTATCCTGGTCTCCCATGGGGTGCAGGGCCCAAGGACTTGGGCCATACTTCACTGCACTCCCTGGCCACAGCAGAGAGCTGGCCTGGAAGAAGGGCAACCGGGACAGAATCCGGCGCCCCGACTGGGACTAGAACCCGGTGTGCCGGTGCCACAAGGCGGAGGATTAGCCTAGTGAGCCGCGGCGCCGGACGATATTCTCTTATTTTAAAATACCTTCATGAGTTCTTTGTTGACCCGTAGGTCTAAGTTTCTTTATTTGAAAGTCAGAGTGCCACACAGGGAGGAGAAAAAGGAAGGGAGGGGGAGAGAGAGATCTTCCATCCATTGGTTCAATCCCCCAAATCTTGTAAATGCAGAAGCTAGGAGCCCAGAACTCTATCTAGGTCTCCCATGTGGGTAGCAGGGGCTCAAGCACTTGAGCCATCATCTGCTGCCTCCCAGGGTGTGAATTAGCAGAAAGCTGGTTCAGAAGTGAAGGTGCTACAACTAGAAATGGCACTCCAGTCCTGGATGTGGGTGTCCCAAGGGGCAGCTTAACCTAGTGCACAACACCTGCCTCTCACAGTGCTTTGTGAAAAGCATTGTTTAGGTCCCAAATATATGTAGATTTTATATTTATTATTTCACCTGATCTTTTAGCCAAAAGGCTGCGAAGCAACAGTTATTATTATTTTTTTTAAAAGATTTGTTTATTAATTTGAAAGTCAGAGTTACACAGAGAGAGAAGAGGCAGAGAGAGAGAGAGAGGTCTTCCATCCACTGGTTCACTCCCCAATTGGCCACAGCAGCCAGAGCTGTGCTGATCTGAAGCCAGGAGCCAGGAGGCAAGAGCTTCCTCCAGGTCTCCCACATTGATGCAGGAGCCCAAGGACTCGGGCCATCTTCTACTGCCTTCCCAGGACACAGCAGAGAGCTGGATCTAAAGTGGAACAGCTGGGTCTTGAACTGATGCCCATATGGGATACCGGCATTGGAAGCGGCAGCCCAACCCGCTATACCACAGCACTGGCCCCACAATGGTTACTGTTTAATAACTGATGTCTAGCTTAATTTCACTGTAGTCAGAGAATAATATTTTCAATAACTTCATCCTTTAAATTTGTTGCGGGTTACTTTATAATCCAGCATTTAGGCCGGCGCCACGGCTCACTAGGCTAATCCTCTGCCTTATGGCGCCGGCACACCGGGTTCTAGTCCCGGTCGGGGCGCCGGATTCTGTCCTGGTTGCCCCTCTTCCAGGCCAGCTCTCTGCTGTGGCCAGGGAGTGCAGTGGAAGATGGCCCAAGTCCTTGGGCCCTGCACCCCATGGGAGACCAGGAGAAGTACCTGGCTCCTGCCATCGGATCAGCGCGGTGTGCCGGCCGCAGCGCACCGGCCGCGGCGGCCATTGGAGGGTGAACCAACGGCAAAGGAAGACCTTTCTCTCTGTCTCTCTCTCTCTCACTGTCCACTCTGCCTGTCAAAAAAATAAAAATAAATAAATAAAAATAATCCAGCATTTAGTCTATTTTGTACATCTTCTACATATACTTGAAAAGAATACTCTGTTCTTGTTGAGTGCAACATTCTACATATGTCAATTTAGTCAAGTCTGTGATTCAGGCATTTAAAACTCTCATATCTTCACTGATTATTTTAAGGGCTTGGTCTATTTGTTACCGAGAGAAGTATGTCAAACTCCCACCATGACTATGGATAATCTACATCTCAGTTTAGTTTTGTCTGACATTCTTCATTAATTTTGAGGTTCTATTACCAGTTGTATACAAGTTTTACACTAGTATATATTCCTACTAAAAATTATCTTTTGGTGGCAGGCGTTGTGGCACATCTGGCTTAAATGCCATTTGGAAGTTTACATCCCATATCAGATAGGATGGAGTCCTGCCTCTGCTACTGATCCAGCTTCCTGCTAATGCACCTCGGAGGCTGCAGAGGATGGTTCCAGTACTTGGATTCCTGCTACTCATATGGAAGATCCAGATGCAATTCCTGGCTCCAGGCTTCAGCCTGGCCCAGTCCTAGCTGTTGAGGGCATTTGGAGTGAACCAGAATATGGAAGATCTCTCTTTCTCTGTCTGACACTCTGTGTCACTCTACCTTTCAAATAAATAACATTTTAATAAAAAATAAATTTTTATTATGAAAGATCCTTCTTCATCTGTAATGTCTTTAACTATAAGGTACATTTTGTCTGCTATCGGTACAGAAACATCAGCTTTCTCTTTTTTATTCTTTAAATGCTACAGATTTTTTATTTTAACTTTTCTGTATTCTTATATTTAAGTTATATATCCTTTTTATAAGAAAGAGAATTAACTTTTACAAAATTTATCTTATTTATTTGAAAGACAGAGTTAGAGAGACAGAGGGAGAGACAATGATCTTTCACCTGCTGGTTCACTCCCAAAATGGCCACAACAGCCCACACTGGGCTGGAAACTTCATCCTAGTTACTCAAGTTGGTGCAAGGGCCCAAGCACTTGGGCCATCTTCTGCTACTTTACAAGGCACGTTAGCAAAGAGCTAGATAGGAAGAAGAGCAGCCAGGCCTAGAACCAGTGGTCATCTTTGCTTAACCTGCTGGTCCACAATGCTAGCCCCCAAGCTGTGTATCTTATAAGCAGAATGTAGCTGTGCTTTCGTTAATTTTTCTTTTTTTTAATTTGGAAGGCAGAGTTAGAGAGAGGGGCAGAGGGAGAGATAGTCCATCCACTGGTTCACTCCCCACATGGCTGAAACAGCCAAGGCTGAGCCAGGCCAAAGATAGAAATGAGGAACGTCATCTGGGTTGCTCAAGTGAGTGCAGGGACCCAAGCACTTGAGCCATCCTCTGCTGCTTTTCCAGGCACATTAGCAGGGAGCTGGATCTGAAGTGGGACAGCTGGGACTCAAACCAGCGCCCATATGAGATGCTTATATTACAAACAGTGACTTAACTCATTACGCCACAATGCCAGCGCCATTTTTTCTTTTTACATCAATCGACATTTTTTTTTTTTTTTTTTTTTTTTAGACAGGCAGAGTTAGACACTAAGAGATAGAGAGACAGAGAAAGGTCTTCCTTTTTCCATTGGTTCACCCCCCCAAGTGGCCACTACGGCTGGTGTGTTGCGGCTGGCGTGCTGCACCGATCAGAAGCCAGGAGCCAGGTGCTTCCTGCTGGTCTCCCATGGGGTGCAGGGCCCAAGGACCTGGGCCACCCTCCGTATTTATTAGCTGGCGCTGCGGCTCACTAGGCTAATCCTCCGCCTAGCGGCACCGGCACACCGGGTTCTAGTCCCGGTCGGGGCGCCGGATTGTGTCCTGGTTGCCCCTCTTCCAGGCCAGCTCTCTGCTGTGGCCAGGGAGTGCAGTGGAGGATGGCCCAAGTGCTTGGGCCCTGCACCCCATGGGAGACCAGGAGAAGCACCTGGCTCCTGCCTTCGGATCAGCGCAGTACACCGGCAGCAGTGCAACAGCCGCGGCAGCCACTGGAGGGTGAACCAACGGCAAAGGAAGACCTTTCTCTCCTTTCTCTCTCTCTCTCTCTCTCTCTCACTGTCCACTCTGCCTGTCAAAAAAAAAAAAATGTATTCATTTATTTTTATTTGAAAGGTAGAGAGAAAAAGAGAGAGAGAGAGAGCAGGAGATAGAGTCTATCTGATGGTTCACTCCCCAGATGCCCTCTGCAGATGGGCAGACTAGGCGGAAGCCAGGGGCCTAGAACTCAATCCAGATTTCCTCCACGGGTGACGAGGATCCAGCACTTGAGCATCACCTGCTGCCTCTCAGGATGTGCATAAGCAGGAAGCTGGAACTGGAAATGGATCTGGGACTTGAACCCAGGCATTCTGATACAGGATACAAGTGTTTCAAGCCATGTCTCATGTCTGTGCCAAATGTCTGCCCCTAGTCTGACAATCTTATCTTCTGTTAACCAATCTATGTACATTTAAACATAACTACTAATATATCTGAGTTTGTGTTACCATCTCATTATTTGTTTCTTATTTGCATTCTTTTGGATTGACCAAGATTTTGTTTTTATTATTACTATTCTATTTCTCCCTCTATACAGTTGTTTGCTACACAATGTTTTATTCTTCTTTGTTTATCCTATTAGATGTCTACTTTATCTCTTAGATTTTTTTTTTTTAATCTTTTTTTTGACAGGCAGAGTGGACAGTGAGAGAGAGAGACAGAGAGAAAGGTCTTCCTTTGCCACTGGTTTACCCTCCAATGGCCGCCGCGGCCAGCGCACCGCGCTGATCCGATGGCAGGAGCCAGGTGCTTCTCCTGGTCTCCCATGGGGTGCAGGGCCCAAGCACTTGGGCCATCCTCCACTGCACTCCCTGGCCACAGCAGAGAGCTGGCCTGGAAGAGGGGCAACCAGGACAGAATCCAGCGCCCCGACCGGGACTAGAACCCGGTGTGCCGGCACTGCAAGGCGGAGGATTAGCTTAGTGAGCCGCGGCGCCAGCTATATCTCTTAGATTTTACTGTAAATCAGTACTTTGCCACTTACCAAATAAGCCAGGCCTTAGGACATCTCCTTGTATACCTACCAACTTTTTGTAGTTTTGTCAAGCTTTTAACTCTAGATATGTCTAAAACTTATGCTATAAGATCTTGTCATTTACTTTGTCTCTCATGCCCTTTTCCTGTGTGTTCCTCTCTGTGTTTCAATCTGCATACTCTGTATTCCAGTATGGTAATCTACTGGTCCAATTTGATGGTAAATTAATGAGTTAAGCTCAGTAATTATATTTTTTAGCTTCAGAATTTTTCTGTTTTTTAATGGCTTTCAGTCTTACAATGAAATTCTTCATCTGACCTACATAGGGCTATCTGTGGATCTGTTTTATTTTCTCTTGCTATAGATTATAGATGTGCCTACTAATTTTTGACTAATTTTGGACTCAGTGACTTGGAATTATATTACACCAGAAAGGACTCATCTTATTTCTGGCAGTAATGAAGCTGACTCAATAAAGGGGACCTAATCTCTGGTCTTCCTTCATTTTGAAGGTATAATTCTCCAGAAAGCCCAAACATGGACCTGGATGTTTTCTGAAGCCCAAACTTCTTGACAGATTTTAAACTCCAATTTTTGTCCCTCACCCCACACCATAAAACTATAAAGCTCTGCTCTGCTTTCTAACTGCTTTTAGGTTTCTTAGCCTCTTTCTCTACACAGCTAAGAATAAGCAAATGCCTTGTTAAGAGAACTTCTCAATGTTAGGCTTATTTTTCTATTAATTATTTTTAGTTGACAAAAAGTATGTATGTTTATCACATAAAACATTACTTTTTAAAAGATTTATTTATTTATTTCAAAGGCAGATTACATTGAAGCAGAGGCAGAGAGACAGAGAGAAAGTCTTCCATCTGCTGGTTCACTCCCCAGATAACCACAACAGCCGGAGCTGGATCTGAAACCAGGAGCCAGAAGCTTTTAACGGGTCTCCCATGCAGGTGCAGGGGTCCAAGGACTTGGGCCACCTTTTACTGCTTTCCCAGGACACAGCAGAGAGCTGGATCAGAAATGGAACAGCCGGGACTCAAACCAGAGTCCACATGGGATGATGGCACTGTAAGCGGTGGCTTTACCCATTACGCCACAACGTCGGCACCTCCTAGTTTTTTTTAAGAATGCAGTATGGGTCGGTGCCATGGCTCACTAGGCTAATCCTCTGCCTGTGGCACCGGAACACTGGGTTCTAGTCCCGGTCGGGGCGCCAGATTCTGTCCCGGTTGCTCCTCTTCCAGGCCAGCTCTCTGCTGTGGCCCGGGAGTGCAGTGGAGGGTGGCCCAGGTCCTTGGGCCCTGCACCCGCATGGGAGACCAGCAGGAAGCACCTGGCTCCTGGCTTCTGATCGGCGCAGCTTGCCAGCCACAACACACCGGCCATAGCGGCCCCTTGGGGGGTGAACCAATAGAAAAAGGAAGACCTTTCTCTCTGTCTCTCTCTCTTACTGTCTAACTCTGCCTGTCAAAAAAAAAAAAAAAAAAAAGAATGCAGTATGTGGGGTTGGCTTTGTGGCATCCCATATGGGCACTAGTTAGAGTCCCATCCACTCCAATTCTGATCAGTTCCCTGCTAATGTGCCTGGGAAGACAGCAGAAGATGGCCCAAGTCCTTGGACCCCTGCATGGGAGACCTGGATGGAGTTCCTGGCTTCTGGCTTCAGCCGGGCCCACCCGCAGCCATTATGGTCATTTGGGAAGTGAACCAGCAGATACATGATTTCTGTCTCTCCCTCTTTGTAACTCTATCTTTCAAATGAATAAAATTTTTTAAAAAACAAAGAAGGTGATACATATTATTAACTACATACCCATACCTTTCTTAACTTCTCCACTCTCTGAGATTTTGGCACTTCAAATCAAGATCTCACTGGTAACTCAGAATTTTTTGTCTTCCTTTCTAAACAAACTTTCAGGAAGCTTGATGGTTTCTCTGACTCTCAGAAGGTGCCCTCTGCCCAGCTTCTCCTACCATAGGTCTATACCAAAAATAAGCAAACTTGTTTCAAGGGAAGCCTCAGTGAGCTGCTTCTCACCAGAAGTCTGTCACCTCGATACATGGTTGTTTGGGGAGCTATTTAATGCTTTCAAACCAAAGTTCACAATGGTATTTTATCTAGGTTTTCCAAGAGTTCTCAGAAGGACAAACAGTCTGCTACAAGCTTAAGTAGAAGCCTGCTGTTCTCCACTCATTTAAATTCATTCTTTATGAGCAACAGCCTGAAAACAGGGATTCCTTCTTTCTCAATAACCCTCCCCAACACTGTTCAGTTTTTTTTCTAAGAAACTTGATATTGTAATAATAGCAAATTGAAGTGGTGACTGTGCAAGGTAAATTTCTTCCTGGGGCTAAACAAATAGTGTGCTTTAAAATTTTGAGTGAACGTAGAGAAAGTAAAGGTTTTAAATTCAATTCTTAGTTACTTATTGTGGTTTACATTAACATGTACTTATTTTGGAACTCTATTATAATCACAGGCAACTAAAACTATATGATTACAATGAAAATTGCCTCTGTAGCCTATGAATTCAGATAGAAAGGGAGACATACCGTATTCTTGTATCTAACAATTCCTTAATCATTGCCACAACTTCATCATCTTCTTCAGATCCTAGAAAGATTACAAATAAAAACAAAAAAAAAAACAAGAGTATAAATTTTACATCCATGTAAATACAAGTACTTAGAGAGCATGGGGCAGGTGTTGTTAGGTGGGTTAATCTCCCCTTGGGATGCTGGCATCCCATATCTGAGTGCAAATTCGATTTCTGGCTCCTCAGCTTCCAATCCAACTTCCTATTAATGCATCCTGGAAGGCAGCACATGATGGCTCAAGTACTTGGGTCCCCACCACCCACACGGAGACCAGGACAGAGGTTCTGGCTCCTGGCTTTGGCCTGGCTCAGCCCTGGCTGTTGCAGGTATTTGGGGAGTGAACCAGCAGATGAATGACTCTCTCTCTGTCACTCTACCTTTCATGTAAAATTAAACACTTTTTAAAAAATATTTATTTATTTTACTTGAAAGGCAGAGTTACAGAGAGGGAGAGGCAAAGAGAGAGAGATCTTCCATCAACTGGTTCACTCCCCAAATGGCTGAGACAGCTGGAGCTCAGTCAGTCCGAAGCCAGGAGCTAGTAGCTTCTTCCGGGTCTCCTATGTGGGTACAGGGGCCCAAGGAGTTGGGCCATCAGCAGGGTGCTGGATCAGAAGTGGAGCAGCCAGAACTTGAATCAGCACTTATATGGGATGCTAGCTCTATAGGCAGTGGCCAACCCCAGAATAAATTTTTTAAGAAAGGCTGATTGGCCAGCACTGTGGCTCACTTGGCTAATCCTCCGCCTTGCGGCGCCGGCACACCGGGTTCTAGTCCCGGTCGGGGCGCCGGATTCTGTCCCGGTTGCCCCTCTTCCAGGCCAGCTCTCTGCTGTGGCCAGGGAATGCAGTGGAGGATGGCCCAGGTCCTTGGGCCCTGCACCTGCATGGGAGACCAGGAGAAGCACCTGGCTCCTGGCTTCGGATCAGCGCAGTGTGCCGGCCGCATTGCGCTGGCCGCAGCGGCCACTGGGGGGTAAAGCAACAGAAAAGGAAGACCTTTCTCTCTGTCTCTCTCTCTCTCACTGTCCACTCTGCCTGTCAAAATAAATAAATAAATAAATAAAATAAAGGCAGGCTGATTATACATGAAATTTGTATAACTTAAATAAAATTTTAAAAGGATAATTTTAATTTAATACCTCATAAAAAAAAACAGTACAAAACATGTAACTTGGTGTGGTCATATTACTGATTTTGGAAAAATGGAAAAATAATCATTCATCTGATTCCCTGGAGACAATTTAAGAAATACTGATCCACATACTATTTAGTGATTAAAATACTGTACTAAAATACATTGACCTATTAATCATGGCAGGGCTTAAAATTTTTGGGCAATAAACATGTAACTTTTCATCATTCTCAAGGATTCAAGAGTAGCAGAAAGAGATTAGTTGAATTTTGATGGAAACTCTGAGACAAAAAGGCACACCTACTTCTAAGTTAAGTTACATCTTTAGTTTCTCAACTTAGTAGTTTCCCAAAAGAAAACTATACTATTTATAGATGTAAGCCATCTGGAAATTTCTGAAATGTTCTAGAAATCTGAACAAAAGTGGGGCTTTCTTCTTTTAAAAATGTTAAAAGTATTTACTTATTTGAAAGGCAGAGAGATAGAGGGGTACAGATCGATGGATCAACCAACTAAATTCTTTTCATGTAGTTCACTCGCCATATGCCCACAACAGCTGGGGCTGGGCCAGGCCAAAGCCAGTAGCTGGGAACTCAATTTGGGTCTCCTTCACTGGGTGGTAAGGACCCAACTCCTTGAGTTCTTGCCTGCTGCCTCTGAGGGTATGCATTAGCAGGAAGTTGGAATGGGGACAGGAGCAGGGACTTAAACCTAGGCACTCCAGTATGGGATGCAGGTGTCCAAAATGGCAGCTTAATTACTGAGCCAAATACCTTCTGCCAAGAATTGGTTTTTCATTTTGTTTAAATTTTGTTTTTGCTTTACTTTGTAGCATTATATACTGATATTCACCAATGACTTCCTATCAGTTTTTGGAAATTTATTTACTTTTGGGAAAAGTAGAATTACACAGAATTCAATTTTATTTTATTTATTTATTTTTTTGACAGGCAGAGTGGACAGTGAGAGAGAGACAGAGAGAAGTCTTCCTTTTGCCGTTGGTTCACCCTCCAATGGCCGCTGAGCCAGCGTGCTGCGGCTGGCACATCGCACTGATCTGAAGCCAGGAGCCAGGTGCTTCTCCTGGTCTCCCATGGGGTGCAGGGCCCAAGCACTTGGGCCAACCTTCACTGCACTCCCAGGCCACAGCAGAGAGCTGGCCTAGAAGAGGGGCAACCGGGACAGAATCCAGCGCCCCGACCGGGACTAGAACCCGGTGTGCCGGTGCCACAAGGCGGAGGATTAGCCTATTGAGCCACGGCGCCAGCCCAGAATTCAAATTATACTGCAGCAAACACTAGATTTCTGGCAACCAATAAATAACGACTATTACCAGTAACTTTGAGTCTTTTTTAATAAAAGAAATAAAATATAATGCTAAAATTCTCTTAGATCTGCAAACCTAAGTTCCATTCCACACCATCCCTGCTGTAGGCAAACACCATCATGAAGTTTAGTGTATATCTTTCTACAACATATTTACATTTGCATGTGCAAATTTACACACATGAAATCACACTAGAGACACTGTTTAACACCTTACTTACTTACTGAACTCCATGTGGTGTCACTTTTCCAAGAGTTTTACACTAAGTAACTTATTAAAAATAAGGTACAGGGTCCGGCGCTGTGGCACAACAGGTAAAGCCGCTGCCTGCGGCACCAGCATCCCATGTGGGAGCTGATTCAAGTCCCAGCTGCTCCACTTCCGATCCAGCTCTCTGCTATGGCCTGGGAAAGCATGCAGCCTACAGCACCAGCATCACACATGAGTCCCGGCTGCTCTGCTTCTGCTCCAGCTCTCTGCTGATACAACTGGGAAAGCAGCAGAAGACGGCTCAAGTACTTGGGTTCCCTTACCCATGTGGGACACCCAGAAGCTCCTGGCTCCTGGCTTCAGCCTGGTCCAGACTTGGCCTTTGCAGCCATTTGGGTAGTGAATCAGCAGATGGAAGACCTCTCTTTCTCCCTCTATCTCTGCCTCTCCCTCTCCCTCTCTGTAACTCTTTCAAATAAATAAGTAAATCTTAAACAAACAAAAAAATCAATACTATATATTCTTTGCAGAAACTTATATGTGTAATAAAAGTATAAGAACAAACTAAGTTTACACACATCTGTGGAAACAAAGGGCAAAAGAATGGGAGTATAGGGATATCAGCTATATCTTTAATATTTTATTTAAAAATGAATCTAAAAACCTACAGCAAAATATCAATATTTGTTAAATCTGCATAGAGAGAAAATTCATAAGCATTATATTATTTTCTGCATATTTAGAAATTTTTTAATAATAGAAAATTTTAGCTCTATATAATCAACCCAATTTATATACACATTTTCAAAAATGATAGATAAAATAGTATACGTGAAGTTTTGGCCCTCCTGGAACTGGTTCCAGAGCTAAATATACTGAATAATAAAAATTTTCTTTCCTGGGGCAGGTATTGTAGTGAAGCAGGTTAAACCTCCAGACACTTGGGATGCCTGTATCCTGTACTGGAGTGCCTGGGATGGAGTCCCACCACTACTTTTGATCTGGCTTCTTGTTATGCACTAGGGAGACAGCAGACAATGGCCCAAGCACTTAGGTCCCTGCCATCCACAAGAGAGACACAGCTAGAGCTCCTGGCTCCTGGCTTTGGCATGGCCCAACCCTGGCTGTTGCAGGCATTTGCATTTCTATGAATTCTTGAATCAAGACAAATGAGAAGAAAGTAGAAAAGTCTAAAATAAAAGGCCAAATACTAATTATTAAATATAATATGTTACCTGCTTCTCCTGAAGATGTTTCCTCAGTTACTAGGGGCAAGCCAGATGCAAAGAAGTCCATGATAGTTGCATAAATATCTGGTTTCAATAAATTCCAGTCTAATTCTTCATTATCCTATAAACATTTGAAAAAAGAAGTTACATTTCCAGCCAACAGCAATGACAAATACAGAACCCCATCTTGCATCCCCCCAGAATCTTTCCCTATACGTATCCTGTAGTGTGCAACAGCACTCATTTCTGGAGGGTCTCACAGGGTCTCAGCTTAAATGACTTTGAGAAGACACAATCTTAGAACATCCTCCATTCATTCAGTCACTCACCTAACTTTTATTAAGTGTGGTGAATGTACCATGCCCTCTACAGAAGCTAGCAAGATTTTTTCTTTTCATGATGTGAGAATTTAAATATTAAATAGATTAGTGTCTTTAAAGAGAATAATGCTTAATCAAACATACAGAACATTCCAGAACTATTCAAAACATTCAAGTCAGATATATTAAAGATTATTAAGAAATTCAATGATGTTACCAGAGAACCATAGTTACTCTGCATAGTTACTCTGTGGATGGTTAACAAGATTGGTATCCTTAAGAAAGACTCAGGGGCAGGCACTTGGCCTAGCATTCTACATCTGACCACACAGCTCTGGCTCCTGACTCTAGCTTCCTGCTAATGTGGACCTGGGGAGGCAGCAGCAATTATTCAAAATAGTTGCACCAATATGGAAACCCTGGATTGAATTTCTGGCTCCAGGCATTAGAAAGGTTTCAGTCCCTGCCCAGGGTTATTTGGTGAGTGACCAATAGATGGGAGTGCTCCTTCTCTCTCTTAAATTAAGTAAACAATCTAAAAAAAAAAAAAATATATATATATATATATATATATATATTCCATAACTTTCTCAACTGTATAACTGGTCAACTAGTTGTTTCCAGAAATAAAAAGATAAGATTATCAAATATCTAAACATTACCAACACCTAGAAAAAAGTAATGTTTTATTTTGGTTTTTATTTATTTGAAATGCAGAGTTACAGAAACAGGAGGAGAGACAGAGATCTCCCATCTGCTGGTTCACTCCCCAAATGGCAGCAACAGCCAGGCTGGGCCAGGTCAAAGCCAGGAACCAAGAGCTTCTTGCCCCAGGTCTCCCACATTGGAGCAGGGGGCCATGCAGCTGGGTCATCCTCCACTGCTTTCTCAGTTGTACCAGAGGGCAATTGGTTCAGAAGTGGAGGCCTGGGCTCAAACCAGTGCCCATAAGGGAGGCCAGCATCACAGGCAGAGACTTTAGTTTTTTAAAAGAAAGCTCTTCAGGAAGAAAAGACTAGTAAATGCAGTCTATTTAGACTCTCATGATGCTTTTAACTACAGTTTACATTTAAATACTATCAAAAATTGAGTCAACATGGATAAAAGATAATCTTAAATTTTTATTAATATAAAGAGAATAGATTTTATGCTTTCCATAGATACAGTTCCAAGAGAACACCACACTTCCCTCACTCCTCTGCGCCTCCAAATCTCCCTCTTTTCCTCCCCTCTCATCATCAGTTTTTGCAAAGCCATACTTTTTTTATTTTGAATATAAGTTTCCTTTTATTTTGAAATTGAAACAGCGGAATGCAGTGGTTTGTCGCGGGGAAGAGAAGCGGAGGGTGTGCCGTGCAAAGGTCAGAGCCAGCTGCCCCACCCCCCAGACAAGCACAGAACAGACTCAAGGCTGGGAAGAGAGGTATAATCAGAATTGGGGTGGCGATGGCTGGCAGATTTCCAGTCATGTACAGTTTTCAAAGTTATCGCGATTACAGAGTAAGGTAGCACTCGTTCTGAAAATCACAAGTCACAAGAGGGAGTGCTCAGCCCCCCCCCCCCCCATTCATAAAAATACACCCGCCGCTCTCCCGCGTCAGGAGGAGATGCACACCAGCCCACCAGACATCAGGAAAGGGGCTCTTGTGACACATTCTGGCTGCAGATACTGGAAAAAGAGTGAGAACTCACACAAAAACAGAGGTGGCTCATTCATTATGCCAACTCATGAGCTGCTGAAATTCACTCTGAACACCCTCCCGTAGCAGTGGCTTCCAGGAAATCCACACAGAAATGTTACAAGGGGTCCCCCAGCCCCTCCGGAGGCAGTGCAGGGTCCAGACGTCAGTGCCCACAACACACACATACACATACGCTTTCGTCCCTGGGAAGCCCCCGGAAGTCACCTGGCTGGGAGGGGGAGGAGGTGAGGGGTCCAGGTAGGGCTCCTTGGAACGGGGTACGGGTGAGACGAGCCAAGGGGACAGAGTGACAAGTGTACCTGTCGGAACAGCTAGAGCATTATCTTAAACACGTGAAGAAAATCACCAAAGAGTGAAACTTCATTATGGGGGAAAAAAAAGTAAAGTTTGGGAAATTAAAACAATCCAGTGGTCACTGGAAAATATCTCCCTCTTTTTATCAAAAAAAAAAATTTTTTTTGTAGTTTTTTGGAAAGTATTTTTAAGGTAACTTTTTTTTTTCCTTTGGAAAAAGACATCTTTTTCCCTCCTAACCTAAGCAAGTGGAGTTGCCACTACTAATTTACCTCTATTGCCTGCTAAGAGGTAGATAAAACAAAGTGAAACGAGGCTTCTAGGAGGAGGTCCATCAGCGGGTGGGGAGGGGCCGGCTTTGCCGGGTGCCGCCGCCCGACTACCAAGACGCCTGCGTGCGGCGGAGGCCGGGACCTAGGACCACCTTCCGCGCCCTCGAGTCAGCCGTCCCGCTGAAGACGGTGGGGGGACCACGGGGGAGGCGGGGGACCCCAAAGACACGGCTGAAAAAAGTCTCAGCTCTGCCCCCCTAGCTTCCTGATGTTGGGGCTGAGTGATGGGCGCCAGGCCAGGCCCAGACCCCGACCCCAGCCCCAGCCCCAGCCCGCGCAACCCCTCTGGGAGCAGGGGCGGCTATGCCTTTCCTCACCATCTGATCCAACATGGCTGTAGCAGTGAGAGCTGATGGGGCGGAACACAGGCAAGGAAGGTCAGGGGTGGGGCCGGAAGCAGCCCCCCCCAACCTGTCTGAGTGGGGGTCCTGGCAGGTCTGTCTGTCCCCCGAGGACAAACCTTTCGTGGCAAAGCCATACTTTTAATCCACTCTATATTCACAGGCTTAATTTGCCACTAATCATAGTATTCAACAAGTAAAAGCAGGAAGACCACAGTTCCACAGGAGTATAAACAAGGGCTAAAAACGACAATTATATCCCAAATGACCATTTAATTCTATACCTTTTTTTGTACTTCTATATTAACTGTCACATATCAGAGAAAACATACTACATTTGTGTTTTTCAGACTGGCTTATTTCATTAAGCATCATAGTTTCCAGTTGCATCCATTTTGTTGCAAGACTTTTTTTATGGCCGTGTAGTATTCCACAGTGTATAATATACCACATTCTCTTTATTCAGTCATCAGTTGATGGACATCTGGATTGATTTCCTATCTTAACTATTGTGAATTGAGCTGCAATAAACTTGGAGATACAAATAATCCTCTCATATGCTGATTTCATTTCATCTGAGTAAATTCCCAGGCATGGGATGGTTGGGTCAAATGGTAGATCTATTTCAAATTTCTGAGGAATCTCCATACTGTCTTCCATAATGGTCGTACTAGTTTACATTCCCACCAACAGTGGATTAGGGTATCAATAAGAGGTACTATTTTTGTCATGGGATTAAAACCCAATTTAGAGGGGCGGGCACTGTGGTACAGCAGCGTAGGCAGCCACCTGCAAAGCCAGCATCCCACAGTGCAGTTCTAGTGCCAGCTGCTCTGTTTCCAACCCAGCTTCTTGCTAATGTGGCTGGGAAGGCAGCAGATGATGGCCCAAGAACCTGGCCACTGCCACCCATATGGATGACAAGGATGGAGTTCCTGGCTCCCGGCTTTGTTCTGGCCCAGACCTGGCTGTTGTAGCCATTTGGCAAGAGAACCAGACAGAAGATCTCTCTCTCTGTCTCTTTCTCTGTCACTTGGCCTTTCAAATAAATAAATATTAAAAAAAAATTATAGGGACATGAAATAACACAAAAGACAAACGGATATGGGGCCGGCGCTGTGGTGTAGTAGGCTAAGAACCTGCCTGTTGGCCAGCGCCGTGGCTCACTAGGCTAATCCTCCACCTTGCGGCGCCGGCACACCAGGTTCTAGTCCCGGTCGGGGCGCAGGATTCTGTCCCGGTTGGCCCTCTTCCAGGCCAGCTCTCTGCTGTGGCCAGGGAAGTGCAGTGGAGGATGGCCCATGTGCTTGGGCCCTGCACCCCATGGGAGACCAGGATAAGCACCTGGCTCCTGCCATTGGATCAGCGCGGTGCGCTGGCCGCAGTGCGCCAGCCGTGGCAGCCATTGGAGGGTAAACCAACGGCAAAGGAAGACCTTTCTCTCTGTCTCTCTCTCACTGTCCACTCTGCCTGTCAAAAAAAAAAAAAAAAAAAAAAACTGCCTGTAGTGCCAGCATCTCATATGTGCACCAATTCGTGTCCCAACTGCCCCTCTTCTGATCCAGCTCTCTGCTATGGCCTGGTAAAATAGTGGCAAATGGCCCAAGTGCTTGGGCTCCTGCACCCAAATGGGAGACCCAGAAGAATCTCCAGGCTCCTGGCTTCAGATTGGCCCAGCTCTGGCCACTGTGGCCATTTGGGGAGTGAACCAGCGAATGGAAGACCTTTCTGTCTCTCCCTCTCTCTATCTGTAAACCTACCTCCCAAATAAAGAAATAAAATCTTTTTAAAAATATATAAATAGGCACTGCTATGGATATAAGATACTGTAAAATTAGTAAGATAGGGGCCAGTGCTGTGGCGTAGTGGGTAAAGATACCACCTGCAGTGCCAGCATCCCATATGGGCGCCAGTTGGAGTCCCAGCTACTCCACTTCCAATCCAGCTCCATGCTAATGCGCCTGGGGAAGCAGTGGAAGATGGTCCAAGTCCATGGGGCCCTGCACCCACATGCTAGACCCAGAAGATGCTCCCGGCTCCTAGCTTTGGATCAGCCCAACTCTGACCACACAGCCATTTGGGGAGTGAACCAGCTGATGGAAGACTTCTCTCTCTCTGTCTCTTCCTCTCTTTCTCTCTGTAACTCTGCCTTTGAAATAAACAAGTCTTAAAAAAATTAGCAAGATAACAAGTTCTAAGTAGTATCACAACAAACTATTTGAAAGATGGGTAGACAGTCACCTCACATCTTTGGTAAATAGTTGGTTCTTACTAAGTATGGAAAGATTGGTAATAAAAAGAAAAAAATATTCTGAGTTGTCTGAATGAGAAAAAAGTCAGCAATATAAGCTGTAAACACACATATACATTTAAAAAATAACAAAAGTACATGCAGAAGTCTATCAATTATAAAACATAAAGTGAAAAGGCAATTGTGGAAGAAATCAAGTAAATGTGAATGTGACAGTCCATGACAAGAAAGAAAATAAATCAAAGCCACCATTCTAGCTACCAAATTTCAATGTGTGTACTAACTCAGAATACTATCTATTGATTATGTCATTTCAGTTAGAAAACAAAGGGAAACTAGTGCAATTTTAAAAAAGAAAAATAACAAAGGGAAAGGGAAATAAAAGATGACTTAGCAAATCAAATCAAGAAAAAAAAACATGCAAGATTTAATAAATATTTTACCTCAAAATTTTATATGATACATACTGTAAGCAAAATAACTTAATAAAATTTTCAAAAATACAATTAAATGGGCAGATGTTTGGCCTAGCAGTTAAGACACAAATTGCCAATACCACATCCCATATGCCACCCACATGGGAGACCTGCATTGAGTTCTTGGCTTCTGGCTTCATCCTATCCAACCCAACACTTGTAGGCATTTGGAGAGTAAACCAGTGGATGGAAGATCCTTCTCAATCTCTGCCTACCTTTCAAATAAGTGAAATTTTTTAAAAAAGCAGTTCAGTGATAAGTGTAATAAAGAAATAAAACAAGGTAACAAACTCCTAGAGAGAGTATCACTTTAATTAAGGTGGTCAAGAAAGGGCCTTCTGAGAATTTAGAACAATTAACACATTAAACAACAGGTAAGAACATTTTATAATGAGGACATTTGCTAAAATATCCATTGTCATTAGGACTGTCATCAAGGAGAACGCTCAACTGGATATAACACATTGCTAAACCAGCATATCTACTTTTAAGGCACACCAAGACCTCACAATAGGGACCAGCACTGTGGCGTAGTAGGTAAAGCTACCAGTGATGCTAGCATTTGACACGGGCACCAGTTGATGTCCTGGCTGCTCCACTTTAGATCCAGCTGCCTGCTAATGGCCTGGGTAAAGCAGCAGAAGATGGCCCAGTTGCTTGGGCCCCTACCACCTATGTGGGAGAAGCACATGAAGTTCCTGGCTCCTGGCTTTGGCCTGGCCCAGCCCTGGCTGCTGCAGCTATCTGGGGAGTGAACCTGTAGACTAAAGAGCTCTTTACCTCTAATTCTGACTTTCAAATCCACCAATCAATCTTAACAAAACAAAACAAAACAAAAAAACACCTCAGAGTAGCCCTTTCAAACTGCTGAAGGAATTTAGTGAATACTTTGATTTTTTTTTTTTTTTTTTTTTTTTTTTTTGGACAGGCAGAGTGGACAGTGAGAGAGAGACAGAGAGAAGTCTTCCTTTTGCCGTTGGTTCACCCTCCAATGGCTGCTACCGTGCTGATCCGAAGGCAGGAGCCAGGTGCTTATCCTGGTCTCCCATGCAGGTGCAGGGCCCAGGGACTTGGGCCATCCTCCACTGCACTCCCGGGCCACAGCAGAGAGCTGGACTGGAAGAGGGGCAACCGGGACAGAATCCAGCGCCCCGACCAGGACTAGAACTAGAATAGGATTAGCCTATTGAGCCGCAGCGCTGGCTCAGAGTTCACATTTAAACAGTGTATTTCCCAATTATCTAATGGACTTAAAACTAAAACAGCTTTTTCTAGTAGATGATCCTTCAATTATTGAAATGTGTAGTATATATTTAATTTGATTCCTGACATTTAGAGTTTAACCAAGTGCTGTAGAATTACACAGTCCACTGTTCTTTATCTGTAAAGCACTGAAGTATTACTGCTGGATGGTGGAGATTACACATGTATAATTTCTTTCATATCTCTCAACCAAATGTATATGTATCTCCCTTCAAAATGGGTACTTACATTATGGCATCTGACAAATAGTCATATATATGCAACTGTTTATACAAAATACATGTGAACAATCTGTTCATTTATATTTATTTAATTTCCTTTTTACTCTATCAATGCAAAGTAGGTTCCAGTAAAAATAATACTTGGAAGTTTAAATTCTAGTTCTGCTAAGGTTGAGTCTTGCTATAAGCTAACTAATCTTAGACACTGCAATGAAACCTCTGAAAGTCAAGTTTTTGTCTTGTTTGAAAAACGACGGGGGCTGGCACTGTGGCACAGTAGCTTAAGCCTCTGCCTGTGGCGCCAGCATCCCGTGTGGGCGCCTGTTTGGTTCCCAGCTGCTCCACGTCCAATCCAGCTCCCTGCTAATGGCCTAGGAAAGCAGTGGAAGATGGCCCAACTGCTTGGGCCCCAGCTCCTGCTTGGGAGACCCAGAAGAAGCTCCTGGCTCCTGGCTTCAGATTGACCAACTCTAGCCATTGCCGCCATTTGGGGAGTGAACTAGTAAATAGGAGATCTGTCTGTCTCTCCCTCTCTTTGTAACGCTACCTCTCAAGTAAGTGAACAAGTCTTTAAAAAAAAGAAAAAGAAAGAAAAATGAGGACCTATAGCTAACTTCAATTTGAAAATTCTATTGAATAATTAACTTGAGAAAAATGGAAAGGAAATTTTAACAGTATATGTAAAATAATTTTTTAAATAGTTCTTCCCTCATCTGTCTTTTTTTTTTTTTTAAGATTTATTTTATTTATTTGAAAGACAGAATTACACAGAGAAGTAGAGACAGAGAGAGAGGTCTTCCATCCACTGGTTCACTCCCCAGATGGCTGCAACAGCCAGAACTGTGCTGATCTGAAGCCTGGAGCCAGGAGCTTCTTCCAGGTCTCCCACATGGGTGCAGGGGCCCAAGGACTTGGGCCATCTTCTACTGCTTTCCCAGGCCATAGCAGAGAGCTAGATCGGAAGAGGAGTAGCCGGAACTAGAACTGGCACCCATATTGGATGCCGGCGCTTCAGGCCAGGGCTTTAACCCACTGCGTCACAGCACCGGCCCCCTAAAATACACTAGGAATAAATATTCTGGAGGGGGAACTGGACTCAGACAAAACTATTTCAAGTCTTTTTTTTTATATAATCATATGTATACCTTCGTGATAGTGATGAAATCTGGTCCAAAGAAGACACTTTTTACTCCTTCAATCCGAAATAGCTGCCTGTGAATTAAAAAAAGATAGTAAAATATTCCATTATGGGAAAGTTTAACGTATTCAAAAGTAGAGAGAAAATTGTATGAATCTCTATGTATCCATCACCAGCTTCAACAATTATCAGCTCAAGATCAACGGAGCTTCATCTTCTTTTCCTAGGATCTAGCAATCCCACTCCTAGGTCAGTTACTCAGAAGCAAAATCAGATGCTCCACAAAGACTTGTACATGAATCTTTACAGCAGCTTTATAGCTACCAAAAATATCTGGAAATATCCATCAACAGGTGAACAAAAAACCCAGACTGTGGTAGATCCATGTAACTCTACATGACAACAGAGGAATGAACTACTGACACGCACCAAAAACAGGATGAGTCTCAAGTCCTCCTGAAGTAAAATACGCTGCCCATTTATTCATTCAATTATTTACTTAACAAATATTTAGATATCTTTTGAGCTGTCAGCCATTGTACTAAGCACTAGGGATACAATGATGAGCAGGACAGACCAGTCCCATCTCAGGAAAGCTGACACACCAGCTCAGTGCAACAACTTTCTCAACAAACAAGACAGTTTCGTTTAACTGAAGATAGTAAATGTTGTGAATCCAAGAAATAGGCTATTTTTTTTTTTTTTATGACAGGCAGAGTGGACAGTAAGAGAGAGAGACAGAGAGAAAGGTCTTCCTTTTGCCATTGGTTCACCCCTCAATGGCCACTGCAGCCGGCGTGCTGCGGCTGGCACACCGCGCTGATCCGAAGCCAGGAGTCAGGTACTTATCCTGGTCTCCCATGGGGTGCAGGGCCCAAGCACCTGGGCATCCTCCACTTCCTTCCCGGGCCACAGCAGAGAGCTGGCCTGGAAGAGGGGCAACCGGGACAGAATCTGGCGCCCCAACCGGGACTAGAACCTGGGGTGCCAGTGCCGCAGGCGGAGGATTAGCCTAGTGAGCTGCGGGACCGGTTTAACAATGTTTTAAAAATGTATTTATTTATTTTTATTTGAAAGATAGAGAGGTGATCTGAGAAACACAAAATATGTGAACGAATTCTTGAGGTAAACATTTCAAACAACACACGTAAAGCTAAGACGCCCCTCAACTACACTCTCAAATCCGACAACACTTGGTATGCATTCTTCTGGACCTTTTCATCAGTGCATTTGCTGCTTTGTGGTTTTTCTTTTTATACACCACTGCCACAGTGTACTCACTTCTGCAACCTGCTATCTGCACTTACCAGCATGTCTTAGGGGCCCTGCATTAACAGTATGTATGGATCTTCCTCATCCTCATTAACATCTGCAGACTATGGACAAAGTTTATCTAACTCCCTACTGAAGAATATTTAGGCTGTGTCCAATTTATTCCTATTACTAACCAGACCACCATGAATATTCCTGCACACACCTTGTATACATGTGCAAGTGTTCTAAGGTAGGGATTTTCAAGCCAGCTGTGAGTTCTGAAATCAATTATGCAGTGACCAAGATTTATTTAACAAAACAGAGCAGAATAACAACAAAAAAACAAAAGATGAAGAAAGGAAATATAATACATTACCTATTGTTAAGGGTAAAAAAGTATGAAAATTATAAAATCAAATATTTGTTTCTTATATATACACACACACACACACACATATCCCAGGCCATAATCTAGAAAATTTTATTGTGACTTATATAAAAAAAAAAGTATGAAAAATCAAGACCAAAAAAATTGCATGCTTAGGTCAAAGAAATGTACATTTAATTAGAAATTTGAAAAACTATTCCTTAGCTTAGTATATTTCTGGCTTCCCTAAATGAGACATATACAATAGCTATGTATACACACAGAAACAGTTATCTAAGCTTTATTTTCCAAATATTCTTGGCAATCAGTATTAGGTTTAGATTACCAGAAACTTCAACAGATGCTGACTGTCTATAATATTTCTTATTATAAAGAATTTATCCAGGCTGGCGCTGTGGTGTAGCAAGTAAAGCTGCTGCCTACAGTGGCGGCATCCTATATGGGTGCCAGTTCGAGTCCCGGCTGCTCCAGTTCCTATCCAGCTCTCTGCTATGGCCTGGGAAAGCAGTAGAAGATGGCCCAAGTCCTTGGGCCTCTGCACCCGTGTGGGAGAAGCTCCTGGCTTCAGATCAGCGCAGCTCTGACAGTTGCAGCCATATGGGGAATGAACCAGCGGATGAAACCCCTCCTTCTCTCTCTGCCTCTGCCTCTCTATAATCTGCCTTTCATACAAATAAATTAATTAAAGAAAAAAGAAGTTATCTAAATGTAAATTTTTTTTATTTGACAGGTAGAGTTAGTGAGAGAGAGAGACAGAGAGAAAGGTCTTCCTTCTGTTGGTTCACCCCCCAAATGGTCGCTACCGCTGGCGCTGCGCCGATCCGAAGCCAGGAGCCAGGTGCTTCCTCCTCGTCTTCCATGTGGGTGCAGGGGCCCAAGCACTTGGGCCATCCTCCACTGCCATCCCGGGCCACAGCAGAGAGCTGGACTGGAAGACAAGCAACCAGGACTAGAACCCGGTGCCTATATGGGATGCAGGTGCCGCAGGCGGAGGATTAACCAAGTGAGTCACAGCACTGGCCCCTAGCTGTAAATAAAAAGAGGTTCATTCTAACAATTTTCTAAGTTGTTTTTATCAATTCTGACATATATTTAAACAAGTCTTTAATGAATCAAAGAACTGTCCCCCACTGACTCATTTTAAAAAATCATGCTGGGGCCAGCACTGTGAAACAGAGGGTTAAGTGGCTGCCTACAACACCAGCATCTCATATGGGCACCAGTTGGAGTGCTAGCTGCTCCACTTCCAATCCAGCTCTCTGCTAATGTTCCTGGGAAAGCAGTGGAAGATGGCCCTTGCACCCACGTGGGAGACCTGGAAGAAGCTCCTGGATCCTGGCTCAGCCTGGCCCAGCTCCAGCTGCAGCCATTTGGGGAGTGAACCAACAAATGGAAGATCCTCTCTCTATAACCCTGACTTTCAAAATAAATAAATCTTTAAAAACAGTGTTTTAAATTTTAGAATGACTTGTCAATTTAATGGATTTTTTTTCCTTAAGTAAAAATACAGATTTTTATTTATTTATGCTATAGGACTCTCAAATATATCACTCTTCTTTACCTTGTACCTAAAAATAAAGTCAATTATTCTCTACACTAAAAAAATAAAGTATACATAAAAATGCAATAGCTTAACAAGGCTGTTACTCTCAAAATCAGTTATTTGGTAAATAAGATGAAAACAGTATATACCTAGCCAGAGGGGAGCGAAATGCTGAAGCTGGAGTGGGAAAATCCATGGTCCTTGTCTCAAGAACTGGTTTTCCTGGTATAAACTTTAAACTGTTGGGATTTGGGGTATCTTGTGTTTGAATAAACATGTGTCTCACTAAAAAGAAGAAGAAGAAAGAATGTTATTCCAGAATAAAATTGTAGTTAATTAGTTTATGGACTATGAAGTATTCATTTTCTTTTTTTTTTTTTTAGAAAGCTTTTATTTAGTGAATACAAATTTCATAGGTACAGCTTTAGGAATATAGTGGTTCTTCCCCCAGTACTTGCCTTCCCACCCCCACTCCCAGTCCCTCTCCTATCCCATTCTTCATTAAGATTTGTCTTTAATTAACTTTATATACAGAAGACCAACTCTATTCTAGATAAAGATTTCCACAAAGAAGTACTCATTTTCAAAGAAAGAAGAAGGAAGAAAAATTTGGAAAAAGATAATAAGGCTTTAATGCCCAATTGACATATCTAAGAATTTATAAAAACAAGAAAGAAACATACCAAAATATTTAGGATAACTACATGGATTGTATATTAGCACTCTGATTATTTAAGTAACTGTTACCCACAGATTCCATTAATCCCCTGCAGGTACACAACAAGGCACATTATCACCATTCAGGAGTCTTCTGTCTTATTTATATCCTTCTTGGGATTGTGGTGCCAATGGTTATTGTAACCATAATCATATGTCTTTATCACTACATTCTTAATATAGTAAAAGGCTATATTCTCTTCTTTCCAAAATGCCACCAATATTTTAAAGACAATAAAGCTAGCCACTTATAATAACAAATATTTATTATTGGCTTATTACATGCTAGCTACTTAACAATAACAAATATTTATTATTGGCTTATTACATGTCAAATACAGATGCAAGTATTTTAAATGTATTTCTGCCTTTAACAACCCTATAAAGGTACTATTATTTCCATTTAAAATTTTTATTTATTTATATTTTAAAGGCAAAGAGACAGAGAAGGAAAGCCTGAGACAGATAGAGATCTTCCATCTGCTGGTTCACTCCCAAAATGCCTACAACAGCCAAGCCTGAGCCAGACCCACTCCAGAAGCCTGGAACTCAGTCTGGGCATCACATGTGGACAACAGGGATCCAAGCATGTGGACCACAACCTGCTGCCTCCCAGCATACACATTAGCAGCAAGTTGGAATTAGGAACCAGAGATAGGGCTCACACTCAGACACTCTGTCATAGGACGGGGGTGTCCCAAGCAGCATCTTAACAGCTGTACCAAATGCCTACTCCCAGAGTAAACTAAATAGCTATTTAACAAAATCATTCCAATTATAATCTAAATCGGGTTTAATTAAATATTTCAAAAATGACCCCCAAGTCCACTGTCCAGAAAGATGTTCCTAAAAGTATCATGAGTTATGAGAAGATAGAGAGGCTGATATATAGTTTTTCTTATTATGTTTGGTAATAACTAATAGGTACCTCAAGGCAGGCATATGCTCCCCCAAAATATAGATTAATGATGATTAAAGTCAGTGTCAGCTAAATGAGTGGGTTTCCAATTTAAAAGTCCAGATGGCAATATATTTCAGTCCTACAAAATTTAAAAATTCAATAAAGTTGTTTTCTCCACTGAATTACTCAACATTTACAAGTAAACTCTTCTGTGACCCTGGGAGACACACAAGCCTACAGGCAAGCACTTGCCTCAGTCTCCAGAAAAGATAAAGTCTCCATCCTAATTCAGCTCATGCCCTGGGCCAGTCAGCCACCTTCCAGAGTATGGCCACAGGAAGATGTTCAAGGCATTGCTGAAACACTAGGCTGAATGCACATGCTTCGAGCTCCACCACCACACACAGGTGCACATTTACACACACACACAATCACTCTGTTCCCAAGCTTCCCTAACCACATTACAGTGGTTATGTTTCACATCATTTTCAGGGGCCAGTATTGTGGCGCTGGCATCACATTTGGGCACTGGATCGAGTCCCTGCTGCTCCTTTTCTGATACAGCTCTCTATTATGGCCTGGGAAAGCAGTGGAAGATGGCCCAAGTGCTTGGGGCCCTGTACCCACGTGGGAGACCCAGAAGAATCTCCTGGCTCCTGGCTTAGGATCAATGCCGCTGTGGCCACTATGGCCATTTGGGGAGTGAGCCAACAGATGGAAGACCTTTCTCCCTGTGTGTGTGTGTCTGTCTCTCCCTCTGTCTGTAACTCTGCCTCTCAAATAAATCAATAACTCTTCTAAAAAAATCATTTTTGGGGCTGGCACTGTGGCATATGGTCCAAGTGTTTGGGCCCCTGCACCCACATGGGAGACTCGGAGGAGGCTCCTGGCTTCTGGCTTTGGATCGGCTCAGCTCCACATTGCCGCCAATTGGGGAGTAAACCAGCGGATGGAAGACCTCTCTCTCTCTCTCTGTCTCTCTCTGTGTAACTCTTTCAAATAAATCTTTAAAAAAAAAAAATCAGTAAGATCGTCAACAAAACCCTGGAAATTAATTTTGACCAAAAAAAGAAGAAAATCCTCCATTCTAAGATCTGGATGAAAACCAGAAATTTATTAATTTTAGGGGGTATTTGTATCAAAATAAGGAAAGCAATAGCTCAAAATACATGATTCTTTGAAACAAATCCTCTGTCAATTTTTTTATATTTTAATTTCAGAAATAAATTACTGAGCAACTCTTATCTTCCACAGCTATATTGTACAAGACCCTGAAATTTCACAGACCTACTGGACAACGTCGTCACAAATAATTGCAGTAAAATGTGGTGTTACAGTTTTAAAAGATACAAGTTTCTGAATAGAAAATTTACAAAGTCCCATTTTTTTTTGACCCACAAAATCCTAGCACAGCTCTGTTTCTGAAACACGATTTGCTCTAAAAGAGGTAAAAATTTACCTGTATTATTACATAAGGCTGCAGGCAATGGGAAAAGAGGTTTTCGGACAAATTGATGCAGAGGCTTTTTCTTAACGATGTATGGATTCATCATCACATGACAGAATCTACATTTAAAAACAATAAATGGCATTTTAAGAGATCTCATCTTTTAGTTACTACTGATCCCCAAAAAGACATATGTAAAATTTAAGCCTAACTAGCAATAAAAATAGTTATAGACCTGCTTTTCACTTTATATTAACATCTTTTCCACTTACCTAGGTAAGCAATATGTAAAATGAATTCAAAAACAGTTAGTGCTCAAATGGAAACTCATAGCCTTGATAATTGGGTCTACACAGGATAGTATTAACATTCAAATGCAAGAACAAATGCATCTACATTTATGATTTACAACCTATAGTCCCACACTCTTAGCTATGGATGAAGAATTCAAAGAACTTTTATTTCATCTTTAAAAAAATTTAAAACTAACAAATAGAAGCACATGGTTTAAAACTGATAAGGAAAGGATGTATATTACAGTGAAGTCTTCATGGTGCGGGGTGAATAGTAGTTAAGACACTGCTTGGGACACATGTATGTCATATCAGAGTACCTGGGTTTGAGTCCTGGCTCTGCTTCTGATTCCAGCTTCCTGCTAATGTGCACCTGGGAGACAGCAAATGATGGCTCAAGTCGGTGGATCCTTGCTACCCACAGGGAGACCCAGATTGAGATCTGGGCCCCTGGCCTCAGCACGGCCCAGCTGGCTATTTCGGACATTTTGGGGAGTAAAGCAGCAGATGGAAGAAAGTATTTCAATTCTTCAAAAAGTCTAATAGAAAGTGCACTTTTGCCCTCCCAACTGCTAGAGTAGTCAACAATCTTTACAAGCTTTGAGACTAGAAACATTAACCTCGTGTTCTTATTTCATTCTGCTAAGAAGCATTAACTGACTATTTTTCATGGTTTTGACAAATTAAAAACAAAAGGAGAAAAGAAAAGCAAATGTTGCCAGAAAAGGAAATAAAAAGAGAATTTAGTGGTGAAAAACTCTAGAACCCTGATGTAAAGTTGCTGTAAAAATCAGTTTAAAATGCTATCCTTTTTTTTTTATTTAACTTTTTTTAAGATTTTTTTTATTTAGTAAATATAAATTTCCAGAGTACAGTTTATGGATTACAATGGCTTCCCCCCCATAATTTCCCTCCCACTCGCACCCCTCCCATCTCCCGCTCCCTCTCCCCTTCCATTCACATCAAGATTCATTTTCAATTATTTATATACAGAAGATCAATTTAGTATATATTAAGTAAAGATTTCATCAGTTTGCACCCACACAGAACATAAAGTGTAAAATACTGTTTCAGTACTAGTTATAGCATTACTTCACATTGGACAACACATTAAGGACAGATCCCATATGAGAAGTAAGTACACAGTGACTCCTGTTGTTGACTTAACAATTTGACACTCTTGTTTATGGCATCAGTAATCTCCCTAGGCTCTAGTGATGAGTTGCCTAGGCTATGGAAGCCTTTTGAGTTCGCCGATTTCGATCTTATTCCGACAGGGTCATAGTCAAAGTAAAAGTTCTCTCCTCCCTTCAGAGAAAGGTACCTCCTTCTTTGATGGCCCTGTTCTTTCCACTGGGATCGCACTTGCAGAGATCTTTCATTTAGGTCTTTTTTTTTTCCCCCAGAGTGTCTTGGCTTTCCATGCCTAAAATACTCTCATGGGCTCTTCAGCCAGATCCGAATGCCTTAAGGGCTGATTCTGAGGCCAGAGTGCTATTTAGGACATCTGTCATTCTATGAGTCTGCTGTGTATCCCGCTTCCCATGATGGATCATTCTCTCCCTTTTTGATTCTATCAGTTAGTATTCACAGACACTAGTCTTGTTTGTGTGATCCCTCTGACTCTTAGACCTATCAGTGTGATCAATTGTGAACGGAAATTGATCACTTGGACTAGTGAGATGACATTGGTACATGCCACCTCGATGGGATTGTATTGGAATCCCCTGGCACATTTCTAACTCCACCATTTGGGGCAAGTCTGATTGAGCATGTCCCAAATTGTACATCTCCTCCCTCTCTTATTCCCACTCTTATATTTAACAGGGTTCACTTTTCAGTTAAAATTTAAACACTTAAGAATAATTGTGTGTTAATTACAGAGTTCAACCAATAGTACTAGAACAAAAAAAATACTAAAATGGATAAAGTATTACATTGTACATCAACAGTCAGGACAAGAGCTGATCAAGTCACTGTTTCTCATAGTGTCCATTTCAACTTCAACAGGTCTCCCCTTTGGTGCTCAGTTGTCGCTAATCAGGGAGAATATATGATATTTGTCCCTTTGGGACTGGCTTAATTCACTTAGCATAATGTTTTCCAGATTCCTCCATCTTGTTGCAAATGACCGGATTTCATTGTTTTTGACTGCTGTATAGTATTCTATAGAGTACATGTCCCATAATTTCTTTATCCAGTCTACTGTTGATGGGCATTTGGGTTGGTTCCAGGTCTTAGCTATTGTGAATTAAGCTGCAATAAACATTAATGTGCAGACAGCTTTTTTGTTTGCCAATTTCATTTCCTTTGGGTAAATTCCAAGGAGTGGTATGGCTGGGTTGTATGGTAGGGTTATATTCAAGTTTCTGAGGAATCTCCAGACTGACTTCCATAGTGGCTTAACCAGTTTGCATTCCCACCAACAGTGGGTTAGTGTCCCTTTTTCCCCACAACTAAAGATTTATTTATCTATTTGTAAGGCCGAGTTACAAAGAGGCAGATGGGGGTGGAGGTCTTCCATCTGCTGATTCACTCCCCAAATGGCCGCAACGGCCAGAGCAGTGCTGATCGGAAGCCAGGAGCCAAGAGCTTCCTCTGGATCTCCTATGCGGGTGCAGGGGCCCAAGGACTTGAGCCATGCTCCACTGCCTTCCCAGGCCCCACCAGAGAGTTGGATTAGAAGTAGAGCAGCCGGGACTCCAACCAGTGCCCACATGGGATGCCGGCACTGCAGGCGGCAGCTTTATCTATTACGCAACAGCGCTGGCCCTTAACTTTACTTTTTTAATATATAGAGAGAAGGAGAGAGAGATTTTTCACTTGCTGGCTCATTCCCCAAATGCCTACAATTTTGGGCCAGGCTAAGCCAGGAGCCAGGAGCTTCTTCCTGATCTCTCATGGGGGTGCAGGAGCCTAAGTACTTGGGCCATCCTCTGCTGCCTTCGCAGGCGCATCAACAGGAAGCTAGACCAGATCAGAAGTGGAGTAGCATTGACACGAACCAGCACTCCAATATGGGATGCCAGCTTTGCAGGTGTCAGCTTAGCTCACTGCCTACAATGCCAGACCCAGCAATAATGTTTTAAACTGGGGCCAGTACTGTGGTGTAGATTAAGCCTCTGCATACAGTGCCGGCATTCCATATGGGCACCAGTTTGTGTCCCTGCTGCTCTATTTCTAATCTGATACAGCTCCCTGCTAACGTGACTGCGAAGGCCCTAGTGCTTGGATCCCTGCCACCCACATGGGAAACTGGGAGGGAACTGCCAGCTCCTGGCTTCCTGGGCCATTGTGGCCATTTGAGGAGTGAACCAGCAGACCAAGGATCTCTCCTTCATTCTGCCTTTCAAATAAGTACACAGATCTTTAAAATATATATATATATATTAATATCCACTATGACTGACATTTTACAAAAGCCACAGAAAAATTTTAAGCACACGAGTCACTTTTGTGAGCATACACATAAGTACTTCTTAAAATCTTTACTTATTTGACAGAGCGGAAGAAAGAGTCAGAGAGAGAGAGAGTTCCCAACCACTGGTTTGTCGCTCCCCCTCTTCGCGGAGGAGCAACACTGAACCCTGCGCTGTTCTTTCGTCTGCTCGGCCCTCCCCGGGTTTGCTGCTGGTTCTTCCCGGGTTGGCTACTATCCCTTCCACCTCCGTGGAAGGGCAGTTCCCCCTGGCCACATTCCCCACTTCCGCAGGGGAGCGGCACACCGCCGGCCGGCTTTCTTGGGGGGCTGCACAGGTGTTCCTTCAGCTAGATGTTCCCCTTAGATGTTCCTGGTGCATGCCGTCTCTCTCCTCCTTTATAGTCCTCCTCCGCCAATCCTAACTCGGCTGCCCACACGCCGAGTACGCTGCTCTCCAATCAGGAGCAAGTCCTACAGTTTATTGGTTGAACTGGAGGCAGCTGTGTGGAAGCTGTTTACTTCTCTCCCAGCGCCATATTGTGGGAGAGCAGATGCATAGAATAAGTCTTAATTCCAGTAACTCAGTCTAGTCCGGGCTGCTCCCCACAGATCCCCCTTTCTTTTTATTTTTTGGCGTTGATACGCGCCTGTCTTCGGTGTCCCGCAGCACACACTCTGCTCTACTTGCTAGAGTTGCCACAGGCTCTTACAAGTCCTATCCATCAGGCAAACCGAATCCGGGCCCTCTCTTCGCCATGTTGTGAGGAGGTTTTTAGGCGCTGATGCGTGCCTGTGTTCGGTGCCCTGCAGCGCATGCTTTGCTCTGCCTGCAGGGGCTTACAAGCCCTAACAATCAGGCAAACCGAATCCAAGCCTTCTCATTGCCATATTGTGGGGGAGACTTATTAGTGTTGGTTCGTGCCTATCTTCGGTGACCTGCAGCTCATACTCTGGTCGAGCTGCTTGCTGGTGCTTACCGCCTTAATCAGGCAGACCGAATCCAAGCCTCCTAATTGCTGTATTGTGGGGAGGCCTTACTGATGTTAATTCGTGCCTGTCTTCGGTGACCTGCAGCGCATAAGCTGCTAGCCGCCCGTAGGTGCTCATCGCCTCACTTAATCAGGCAGACCGAATCCAAGCCTTCTAATTGTTGTATTGTAGGGAGGCCTTTCTATTTCTCTATTTCTCTATCTCCGCGCATTCCTATTTCTCCCATTTTACTTCTGTCTGCCAACATTCCCATTTCTCTCACTTTATTTCTAAACTTCTATTTTTCTTATCCCTGCAGCTTCCCGCTGCCCGCCCCGAGGCTGCTTCTCGGCGGCTTCCCGGCTCTGAGCCGCTTCAGCCTCTCTCATCTGCACGGCTCGGCTTTGCGCGGCTTGGCTTCGCGCGCTCCGCGGTCTCCACGCCTTTCGCGTCTGCACCACGGCCTCGCGCCAGCCCCGTTCCCTATCTATTCACGCCCCGTGCTCTCTCTGCACGCGGCGGCTTCCGCGAGTAACACAGCGTAGCTTACGTGTCCGCCACTAGCATTCAATCTAAGTTCCCCGGGCTAGCCTGGCGAATTCAACCCAGCATACGTCTCCGCCCCACGGTTTGGCTTCCCGTCCTTTGCTCCCCGGGCTAATCAGACGGATCCCAATCTGGCTTACGTTTCAGCTTCTGGTTTCAACTTTTCGCCCCCTATTCCCGGGCTAACTTGAGAACCCCAAAGTGGCTTTCGTATCCGCCTCGGCCTGCCCCCCGTGGCTTCAATTTCCCTAACATTTTTCTCTACCCGGTATGTTTCCCTAAGCTTTCTTCCAACAATACTCCTCCCTCATTTCTCCTGGCCTCTCCCCACAGTCCGCATCCGAGTCTGTTTGTTCTAGCTTTCACTTTCGCTTTCGACCTTAGAGATTTCTCCCAGCTTCCCCCCGTAGTCCGTATCTGAGTCTATGCCTAGGCTTTCAATAGCTTCTTCCGGCACCTTTTTCGTCCGGCTTTTCCCTAGGCTGTTTGCTAGTCTCTCTCTCCAGTAATTTCCCACTTCTTCCCGGTCTTTCCCTCCTAGGTTTCCTATCCGTCCTAGGTTTCCTATCCGAGTCACGGCACCATTATGTCGCTCCCCCTCTTCGTGGAGGAACGACACTAAACCCTGCCTAGGCTTCATATCCGAGTCACGGCACCATTATGTCGCTCCCCCTCTTCGCGGAGGAGCAACACTGAACCCTGCGCTGTTCTTTCGTCTGCTCGGCCCTCCCCGGGTTTGCTGCTGGTTCTTCCCGGGTTGGCTACTATCCCTTCTACCTCCGTGGAAGGGCAGTTCCCCCTGGCCACATTCCCCACTTCCGCAGGGGAGCGGCACACCGCCGGCCGGCTTTCTTGGGGGGCTGCACAGGTGTTCCTTCAGCTAGATGTTCCCCTTAGATGTTCCTGGTGCATGCCGTCTCTCTCCTCCTTTATAGTCCTCCTCCGCCAATCCTAACTCGGCTGCCCACACGCCGAGTACGCTGCTCTCCAATCAGGAGCAAGTCCTACAGTTTATTGGTTGAACTGGAGGCAGCTGTGTGGAAGCTGTTTACTTCTCTCCCAGCGCCATATTGTGGGAGAGCAGATGCATAGAATAAGTCTTAATTCCAGTAACTCAGTCTAGTCCGGGCTGCTCCCCACACTGGTTCAATACTCAAAATGCCTGCACTACTGGCCTGGAAGGGGCTGGCTGAAGAAAAAATGTGGAATTCAATCCAAGACCCAAGTGAGTGTCAGGAACCCAATTTCTTTTATTAATTAATTTATCTATTTATTTATTTTTTGTTTATTTGATAGGTAGAGTTATAGACAGTGAGAGGGAGAGACAGAGAGAAAGGTCCTCCTTCCGTTGGTTCAACCCCAAATGCCTGCTACAGCCAGAACTACACCGATCTGAAGCCAGGAGCTTCCTCCTGGCCTCCCATGCGGGTGCAGGGGCCCAAGCACTTGGGCCATCCTCCACTGCCTTCCAGGGCCACAGCAGAGAGCTGGACTGGAAGAGGAGCAACCAGGACTAGAACCCTGCGCCCATATGGGATGCCAGCGCCACAGGCGGAGGATTAACCAAGTGAGCCACGGCGCCAGCCCCAAGGAACCCAATTTCTTGAGCCATCACTGCTGCCTCCAGGCGTTTGCATTAGTAGGAAGTCAAGAGTTGCTGGTGGGCATCAAACCCAAGTCACTGATATGGGATGCAGGCATCCCAACCACTAGGTCAAACACCTATAATAACCTCAAAACACACACACTTCTCTATTATAGGCAGGAAGTGATGATCAGGCTACATCACTTTTTTTTTTTTTCCACAAAAACAGAATACTGTTTGTCACAAAGGAAGAATAAGTACCACTTAAGTGGAATGCAGATTACCTAAAAATTTTACCTACTTTTAGTAATCTTTAAATGAGATTTATAAGCAAAAGGCACTGTGGTACCATAACCATAGAAAGTTTCCTAGATGTTGCTGGAGAGACTAAAGGACTGGCACTGAGGAGTCACAACAGAGAAAGCATCAGTGACATCATGGAAACAACACTGGAGGGGAATTACGGACTCTGCGAGGCCTCCCTCCCTCCCTCTAGAGAGCTGGCCACAGCTAGGTAGGACACGACTTTAAATCACACGACTCTACGACAGCACTCTTTGTTTTCTCATTTGTCGTTTTGTTTTGTTTTGGTTTTTTACTAGATTGCAAGCTCATTAAGGAAGAGAATATCTTCCTGTGTTCGCAGGTACTAGCACTCCGCCTCAGTTCCTCACAGCTGCCTCTTAAAGGCTGGGATGACAGCTCCTGTGATCCGTGTGCCAGCGCCAGGTCTTGCAGTCACAGTCAGCAACGGTAGCTGCTACCGTTATCACTCTGTGCAACCGCTGGTTGAAACGCCCTGACTGCACTCGCGAAGTCTCTCTGGGCATACTCTGGAACTTGGAAACACACGGGAAGACCAGTATTCCTGCCCCTTCACCCACGGAGAAGGCAGCAGAGTGCCTACATAAGCACATTCTGACAGAGAGAAGTTGGAAGTTTTTTAGAAAACCGAGTAAAATTAGTCAAGGAAAACACCTACTGACGCATCTGAAGGGCAGACAGGGTAACCCACAGAATTCCCGCAGCTAAGAAACGCATTGAAACGTCAAGAGCAGCGTTAGCACCGGTCAAGAGGCCAAACTCCCTGTTTTTCTCTTGAAGTAAAAATCACGACCGGACACCCACACATGTCCTCTAACTGATGCTGACCGGCGTCTTCAGGAAGCAAAACTCCTAAAGGGACCAGAGAAAGGGGAACACAAAGGAACGGCGTGGGCTTAGGGGAGAGGGGACTCGGAGCTGCAACCCTTGCAAACTAAGCTGCGTGGCTCTGGACAGTCACGCCTCTCTCTGGGCCTCACCGGGAAAGTGAGGAATGAGACCAGGTGTGTTCTTTTTGATGCGACATTCTGATTTCGTGTCCACACCCGGGCTCCGCGGGCTCCCGAGCGCAGGCAGTCGGCCACAGGTCTGAGCCCGAGGCGAAGCGCGGCGCCGTCCCACCGACAGCCGTGCCCCTCACGACCAAACCCCCACTTGCGGCGACGGGGGGAGGCGCCATCAGATGCACCCCGTCCCCGCTCCCCCACCTTGAGAGACGACCGGCGAGGCGGCGACCGCTCGGCGGGATAGGTCCGGAGGCACGCCTCCTCCGAGTTCCCGGCCCATCACCTACCGACTGCGAAGCCCCGCGGCAGCAGCCGCAGCTCCCCAACCCCGCCTGGCCGCCGCCGCCATCTTAGTCCAGGAGTGCGCAGGCGTGGACAGGCCTCACCCCTTCGCAACGGGGCAGAAGCCGTGCGCAGGCGCGGGCCAGCCGAGCGCTGGGCGAGCACTGGGACGAGCGCACCCTACAGGCCTTCGGTGGCGCTGCTGCGAGTGAGCAAGGCTGGCGTGGACCGGGAGGTTTGCAACCAAAGCCAGCCTCCAGCGTGAGCCTGAACAAGGGTGGGGAGCTCTTTGCTCGGCTTGCGCAGGCGCCTTCCGTGAACCTGTACGCTCTCCGCACGTGTGTGCAGATGCTTACTTTACTTTCTTCTACCTGGGTTCTTCGCTGGGCTTGTCCTGCTGACGGAGCGCCGTTTTCCACCTCCAAACTGCCCCATACCCTCTTGAGCAGCCTGCTCGCTCTCCGCATCCGGCTCAGTGATTGCTCCCCAAGACTCCCGTAGCATCTCTGAAGAGTTCTTGCCTTGCCCCTGCCTTCCTCCCCTGGGGCGGACGCAGGCCTGGGCGTTAATCCTGTAGGCTGCGCTTGCCCCTCCTGGACTAACCCGCACAGAGGACACACCTACCGCACTGCTGCCCTTCTCTGGTAAGCGTGAATATTTACTACTTTCCAAAGTAGAGTACAAAAGCCCGTGAACCACTCTTCTAGAACCTTCCTGGGATACTCAGTTATTTTCTAGGACAGTGGTTCCTAGACTGGGGACTGGGACGCGCTGTAAATGCTCATTTTCAGGAATCACCTTAGACCTCCTGACTCAGAATCTTTCAGTATAGGGGGGCCCGCGATCTGTTTTAATAAGCCCTCCTGGTGACCGATGCAGACGAAACGGTGAGAACCGCTGCTCTGAAAGAGTGAACAGGTCGACGCCACACCCCGGACAACGCCAGCGCTTCTAGGGTCCAGAGACGCACGGGAGAGGCTGAGGCTCTGAGGCCTGCGGCTGGCCTGCGCCTGGACCCCGAGTGTGCTGTTTCCTCCCAGTGCTGCGGGCATGTCTGCCTCGCATCGCCGTCTTCCCGCTTAGTCCTCTACTCAGCACAAGCCTTCCCCTCTTTGCTCTGGACCCTGAATCAAGTGTAAAACCGGGCTCTTCCAGTCAGGATTCCGCCCTGGTTAGAGAACAGTCTTTCCTGCCTTCAGCTTCCCTTCTTGAGATTTCTTCTCGAGGAAAATCCTGCCTCGCCCCCCATCCCCTCCATCCCCCTTTTTCTTCATTCAGAGCCAACAGGCACGGAGAGTCGTGTGCGGTGTTGGGCTCTAGTTTATCACCTCCTTCCCCTCTAACCACCGAAGTCAGGCTTCTGTGTCCTGACGGTCCCAGTGTCAGAGGAGAAAAATCACAGCCATTGAGCTTGCAGAGCTTAACTGGCTTTATTTTCAATTCTAGAATTGGGCTCTCTGCTTCATCAGATAGGATGAGTGTTCTGGTGCCCTGAGGACAGGAGGTTGGTCTTACAGACAGAAACAGGCAGAAGAGAGCTGGAACAAAAACTGTTTCAAAAACTGTCTGCGGGGCTGGCGCGCTGTGGCGTGGTGGCTGGAGCTGCCACCTGCAGTGCTGGCATCCCATGTGGGCGCAGGTTCCAGTCTCAGCTGCTCCACTTCCGATCCAGCTCTGCTGTGGCCTGGAGGGCGGTGGAGAATGGCCCGGGTCCTTGGGCTCCTGCGCCCGCATGAGAGACCCGGAGGAGGCTCCTGGCTTCTGGCTCTTGGCTTTGGATTGGCGCAGCTCTGGCCATTGCGGCCCTCTGGGGGGCGAACCAGAGGATGGAGGACCTCTCTCTCTCTCTCTCTGCCTCTCCTTCTCTCTCTGTGTAACTCTGACTTTCAAATAAATCATAAAAAAAAAAAAGGCTGCACCAAAGTAAACTTAGCTTTAGATCTGATTCTCCATCGACTTTTTGAAATACCTGGGTACATTGAGCTTTTTTTTGTTGACAGACAGAGTTAGACAGTGAGAAAGAGAGAGACAGACAGAAAGGTCTTCCTTCCGTTGGTTCACCCCCAAAAGGAGCTAGGTACTTCCTTTTGGTCTCCCATGCGGGTGCAGGGGCTCAAACACTTGGGCCATCCTCCACTGCCCTCCTGGGCCACAGCAGAGAGCTGGACTAGAAGAGGAGCAACCAGGACTAGAACCCGGTGCCCATATGGGATGCCGGCGCCAAAGGTGGAAGATTAACCAAGTGAGCCACGGCGCCAGCCCCCGTCAAGAGCATTTTTATAATGAAACTTTGGGGGAGGAAAGCATTCATTGATTACATTGAACTTCCATTGGCTGTAGGTAAGAGGGGCCGGATGATGGGAACTGGGGCAGGTTTTGGGATAAGAGGACAGAGAACAGGACAGAGGCCTTGGTGGTAGCAGTGGTGGCCACAGACTTACTGAGCTGGCCACAGCCTGTCCAAATGTGTATATTTACCTCTGTTTGCTGAAGGGATCCAGAACATACCACAGTGAATGCTTTTTTTTTCTCCCTGAACTCCCTTTATCCACCTAAAAACAGAGCCTCCCCAAAAGAATCCAGCTGTCCTACATCCTCTCCCTAGAAGTTTCACAAGCGGGAAGACTCTGGTCACTGGCTATAAGTCAGTACCAGGGTAAGAAACAGGGGCCAGTACTTGGTCCAGTGGTTACGTCCCTGCCTGGGGCACCGGCATCCCATATCAGAGTGCCTGGGCTCCAGGCCCAGCTACTCCACTTCCAATGCAGCTTCCTGCTAATGCACACCCTGGGAGGTAGCAGGTGGTTCAAGTAGTTGAGTCCATGTTGCTCCCAACCCCAGTTCTTTGGTTCACTTGCAATTAGTAATTGACAGGAGGAGGCTAGTGGGCAACCCAGACAAGGATTACTGGGGCAGCTGCACAGGTGCTTTTATGGGGTTGGGAGTCCTGGCAGTTTCCCTTTGGCACCTGGCACTTCGAACTGCACCCAGCCTGCAGTTCTGCCTTGTCCCTCTGAGACTGTGCCATTTTGCTTTGCACCCAGCTCGGTGTTCTGCACAGGTGCTATTGGATGTTTCGCACACATGCACCTTCCCAGGAAGGTCACATATGGATCATGTCAGGCTGCTCTGGGCATGCAGCAGGTGGCAGGCATCCCGAACAGGGCGGGAGGAGGTCTTTTGCAGTTAGGGTCCAGACTGTTAGCTCCTTCCTCCTGATTGGCTTGGGTCCGGAGATGGATATTTGTCAGGTTGGAAAAGGCTTAGTTTAGTGCGTCCTGTTCTATCCTGTCTGCCAACCATGTGAGAGACCCGAGGGGAATTCCAAGCTCCTGTCTTTAGCTTGGCCAGCCCCAGCAGTTGTGGGCATTTAGGGAGTGAACCAGTAGATGGAAGATGTCGTGTCTCTCTCTCTCTTTCTGCTTTTCAAATATAATGCAAATAAATAAATACAAATTTAAAAAAGGAATTACCTAAACATTCTCACAAAAACTATCACACATCCCATCTCTTCTAAGGCCTGCTGAGCTTTCTCAAAAGTCATTTGTTTCCCCATTGTTGCCCTTCTTCTTCTCCCCTCCTTTATTGAGTTAAACCTTACTTTTTCTTTTAAGATTTATTTTATTTGAAAGAGAGAGAGACTTTTTTTTAAAGATTCATTTATCCATTTGAAAGGCAAAGTTACAGAGAGAAAGAGGGAGTTGGGGAGAGGTAGAGAGAGCAGTCCTCAATTCGCTGGTTCACTCCCCAAAAGGCCGCAACAGCTGGAGCTGGGCCAATCTGAAGCCAAGTGCCAGGAGGTTTCTCCGGGTCCCACACGTGGGTACTGGGGCCCAAGTACTCAAGCCATCTGCCACTGCCCTCCCAGGAGCAGTGGCAGGAAGCTAGATGGGAAGTGAAGCAGCTGGGACCCGAACCGGTGCCTATATGTGATGCCACAGCTGCAGGCAATGGCTTCGCCTGCTACACCACATCACTGGCCCTGATGGAGAGAGGCCTTTTGTCTGCTGGCCACAACAGCCAGGACTGGGCCAGTCCAAAGCCAGGAGCCAGGAACTCCATCCAAGTCTCCTGTGTGGGTGCAGGGGCCCAAGCACTTGGGGCCACCTTCTGTTGCTTTCCCAGGCACGTCAGCAGGGAGCTGGATCAGAAGCAGAGCAGCCAACTGGCATCGCTGAAGGTGCTTTAACCTGCTGGGCCATGATGCTGGCCCCAACAAACACTTTCTGACCATCTCCCTAGCCATATTTTCCTGTGAGCTTTCGTGTGTGTATATGACTAGGAATCTTATTAATCTTTTGCTGGTTTAACTCACAGCACCCCAGCTGCAACCCTAAGAAAGTAGAGGAGCAGTTCTTCTGTCCTCCCATAGAAGAAGTGTCTTCCTTCCCCAGGGCACCCCTCCACCTGTGCTCTCCACCCACCCACCACAGCCCACCCACTGCCACTCTCCTTCTGATGTCTTCTTACGTTACCAGGGCACTCCCTATCCCCATAAGGAACCAACACTAACTAAACTCCACCGTCTGCTTGGATCTCACTATTGTCCCACACATGCTCTATTCTGCCCCCGCATCCCATCCAACATGGTTTCACGGGAGTTGACACTTCTCGGACTTTCCTTGCCTGTGATGACCTGACAGTTTTGAGGTGCGCTGGTCAGATATTTTGTAGAATGCCCCATCAATAGGACATTTGTCTGGTGTTATTCTCTTGGTTAGTCTGGGGCTTGGGGTTTTGGAAGGGTGTCTACAGAGGTGAAGTGTGCTTCTCATCCCATCCTATCCAGGGCACATGCTGTCAGCATGTGTGTGCTTGTTAACAAGTGTCAGCATGTTAGCCTTGACCGTCTGTGAGGTGGTGTTAGGTGTTTCTGTTGCAGTTACTCCCCCACCCCCTTTTTGTATGATACCCTTCGAAAGCCAAGCCCACATTGGAGGTGTGTGGAATGATGCCCCACTTCATTAGTGGGGAACCTTTCCAAATTAATAGAAATTCTCTGTGACATTTGTCTTTCTTCCCATTTATCCAATAATTTTTATAGCAGTGTGGGCTCACAGATGTGTACTTTATACTTTGGGTGTTAACTTAATACTACAGTACTTACTTTTTTGCTCAGATTGTTCCAGCTTTGACCACTGGAAGTTCTTTTCGGTTGGTTCTTGCTGGCAATACAAGATGTTCCTGGTTCATCATTTGTATTTCCTGCTGTAGGGCTGGGCCACACTGAAGTCAGGAGCCAGGAGCTTCATGCAAGTCTCCCAGGTGGGTGCAGGGGCCCAGGCATTTATGTCATCCTCCCCTGCTTTCCCAGGTGCGTTAGCAGGGAGCTATATGAGAAGCGGAGTAGCCAGGACCTGAACTGGCACCCATATGGGATGCTGGCACTGCAGATGGCAGCTTTATCCACTATGCCATAGTGTTGGCCCACAATTTTTAATATTTGTATTTTTTAAAAAAGATTTTATTTATTTATTTATTTATTTGAGATGTAGAGTTCCAGACAGTGAGAGGGAGCAATAGAAAGGTCTTCCATCCACTGCTTCATTCCCCAAGTGGCTGCAATGGCCAGAGCTGAGCTGATCTAAAGCGAGGAGCCAGGAACATTTTCTGGGTCTCCCACATGGGTGCAGGGGCCCAAGTGCTTGGGCCATCTTTGAATGCTTTCCTAGGCCACAGCAGAGCTGGATCAGAAGAGGAGCAGCTGGGACTAGAACTGGCACCCATATGGGATGCCAGCACCACAGGCATCCCATACCTTCCGCACCACAGTTCTGGCCCCAATATTTGTGTTTATTCAACTCTTTACTTTCAATTCTTATGGAAAAGTTACCCTTAAATTTGGCAAATTTTAGATTATTCAAGGTCATTGGTCCTTATATAAAATGGAATCACCCTTTTGTTTTTTTAAGACTTCTGTATTTATTTTGAAAGTTGTTTTAGCGAGAGAGAGGGAGGGAGAGACCTTCCATCTGCTGGTTCACTCCCCAAATAACCTCAATGGCTAGGGATGGGCCAGCCCAAAGCCAGGAGCCAGGAGCTTCTTCTGTGTCTCCCATGCAGGTTCTGGGGCCCAAACACTTGGGCCACCCTCTGCTGTCTTCCTGGACACATTAGCAGGGAGCTGGATCAGAAGTGGAGTAGGTGGGACTCAAAACAGTGCCCATATGGGATGCTGGCACTGAAGGTGGGGGCTTAGCTTTCTATGACACAGCTCTGGCCCCTGTATTTCATTTTACTCTATTAACTATGATCAGTTCTCCTCCTATAACCTAGTTTCTCTACAGTGTGTCTCCTTGGGATCAAAATGTCCTACTCAAAAACAGAGGACTTGGGAGATCTGGTAGGATTACTAGTTTCACCATATCTGACTGAGAATTCCATTATTGAGCTATGACCTTCATCTTCAAAGTTCAGCACTAGAGACCTGGACTGCATTCTGGGTCTGTAGACTAAATTTAAACAAAACAGGTTGAAGGATTACTTGGTCTCCTTCCGTGTAAACTGACATGCTAAGCCAATCCCTCTAGATTTTTTTACCCCAAAAAAAGGAAAGATGAACTCAAGGACAAAACACTTAACAGGAAAGGAGAAGAGAGCTTTTCTCGAAATCGAGAGCAGACAGAAATCATCTTGTTCATGGTTTTTCCTTGGTTCCTTCCACATGGATCTCTGTTAGAGGAAAATATAAGGACACTTCTCCCTGGCTGGTTTCTTCACCAACCAGCCTCATGGGCAAAAGCCACAGAAAGGTGAATACAAACAGAGCATGCATGGGAGCTGCAACACCCAACTTCCGTGCGCCTATGCAGAACACAGGGCTAGCCAGCACAGGCGCGCTGCACCCTCAGAAGGCTCTGCCAGACTCAGAAAAGGCTATCCCCGGAACTTCTGCAGAGCCACAGACAGACTGCATTTTTGATTCATGCTAACTTGAATTAGAAAAAGTGTAACAACTTCATATTATAGAACGAAGATTTAGATCTTAAATACATTTTCAGAAAATGTAGGGCAACTTTAGTTTTACTCATGCACAATCCCTGGATCTTTTCAGCACCCCAAATCATAAGGTCGATTCCTTACTATACAGGCAAATACCATTGTGTTATCTTCTCATATTTGGAGAGGAAACAGGCAGGCAGATTCTCCCTCTCTGTCTCTCTGTCTCTCTCTCTCTCTCTCTCTCTCACACACACACACACACACACATTATGGGTCTTTTTTAAAATCTGGGGTTCATTTATTCCTAAGATTTCCTTCTTTATGTTGATGGTGGGCTCTCTCCAGTCATTGTGAAACTGTATTACTAGACTTTCTACTAAGTGACAGTCACCTATGGGCCCCTTCCATCCTAGATGTAAGAAATAAAACACAGTGTAAATGGTTTGATTAGGTCCATTTTAATAAAGTATACAGGAGTTTACAACTCAAACAATGCATAAAAACTATCAGAGACATAAGATAGATCACACCAAGAGTGCAATAACATGAATCCCACAGTCTACAAAGAAGAGGTATTGCAAGAACTAAGATTGACTTTGCAAATGTTTTCCCCTTCCTTTCCCTCGTTCACAGCCCTTGAGATTGTTTTATACACTATTGTTTTCTGAGGCCTGAAGACCTCAATACTCCTTATGGCTGGGTAGACTTCCTTACTCAGTCAACTCCAGTAACAGTCAGCAGAGGGAGGTCACTTTTATCTACATGGAATGAGCATGGTCTTGGTTTCTGTCTGCTAACAAATGATGTTGAACATTTCCTCATTCAAAGTAACATCTTGCAAGCCTTGTGGTATTCTGGTCACTACTGCCCTGCCAATGACACTGATGAGCCCTTAGCACATGCCCTCCTGAGTTTCATCCGCACTCCCCAGAGAGAAGCTAAGCAATGGCATATTTCCCCCACCTTTACTGAGAATAACTCCCGTTCTAACTGAAACATTTTGGCAAAGGGAACAGAATTTGTTCACGCCAAATACCTACTGTCACTTCTCAGTATTCTTTGGATGCCTTTATTAGGAGGGCTTGAATTAACACCATGGAACAAAGCATAAGGCTGCATGTGCCATACACACACACACACACATACACACACACATACACACACACTCCATTCATATCCCTCAAACAGGAATCTTTGGTTGACTTAAGAAAATACAATTGACTTGCCATTTCAGAGTGAAAAGGCTGCATTTTCTCTGATCCCCAAGTCTAACCCACCCGACTTTAAATGACATTGGGAAAAACCATTTCTGCAATTTGTTCCCAAGGGTAATCAAATAGACCCTTTTAGCATGTACATATAGCTCCATCACAATGCAAGTAACAGTGACTCGTTTCAAGAACACCATTACTATAAACTCAAAACTGTGTCACACATACTTCAAAGATTCCTGGGCTGTAACTCAGACTAAAGTCATAGAATTACAAGTTCTGAGAACACTGAACTAAGTCATGTGGCTAACATTTAGCCATTTTTACCAGCTACAGTCCCTTCTCATGTGAACTTCCTTGCATTCTGAAGCACTCGGAGGCTGTGTAAGATGGAGGTGGAGAGCTGCTCTGGGTTAGGGGGTCTCTCCACAGTAAGGCCGGGGTCCTGTCAACCTTCCTTCATCCTTTCTATAAGAAATGGGGAAGGTGGGCCGCTTCATTTTTACTTGGTGAGATTGTCACTGGCTAGGCTGAAACTATATGAAACTGTTTAAAAACAGCAAGGGAGGCAAATGAAAATGAACGTGATCGTTCAGCTGTATAGTCAAAAGAGGAAGGCAGGCAAGCCAGGAAGACTTCCAGGCATGGAGTGAAACAGTGACCAACCAGATTCTACCTATTTGCAAGCTTCTTGATCTCTTCTTTTCCTTTAGTGAAGTTTTCAGTAACATGTGTCCAAATATTCTGCTGGTTTAAAAACCACCTACAAGTATTGGTTGACAAAGGCAATGGAAAACGAAGAGTTTAAATTACACAATTCCATTTAAAATCTTCCATGTCTACTCCTTGGAAGTTGAGAACTCAGAGGGCAGCTCTAGACATCAACAGGGTGCTTCTGACTTCTCAGAGGCTAAGGTCTTTCCTGAGACTCTCCATCATTTAGGCTCCAAATTTCTCAAGTTAAAACTGCATCTGTGTGACCAGCAGCCATTTCAAAGTTAATTTGTATGCATGCCACAATTTCAATTCGAAAGACACAGTAGAGAACAGCATCTTTCTTTATTAAAGGGAGCCAAGTGACCCTGTTTAAGGTCATATCCTTGTTAGGGAGTGCATTCTATCTCACCCATCTCTAATTTCCTGTGATAAAATTTCCTACTTAACATAAGGCATACATATTATTTGATCTCACACATATATCTTGATTATTTTTCTTTATGGAAGAAAACACAAGATTTCTATTATCAGACCACACTGGTGATTATACTTAAATCTGCAGTTTTATGGATCAGTGAAATAAATGTATATCAAATAGCTGACACTGAAAATACCCGCAACTCTAATATGCACTAAATGAATAACGGGCCAGTGAGGTATCAGTGTCTGTCTTGGAAGTTTAGAGAAATCTTGGTTGCCAGGGAAGCTCAGACCTAACATGAGCTAGTAAACACATACACACCAGCTTACACATTCCTCTTAACAGTAAGTGGGCCCAAAATGAAGTATGGTTTCTGATCTACATTCCCTTAGGTGCTCGTCAGCATCTGTGTCAGCATCAAATTTTGCTCATTTTCTTTTTCAGAAACATTATTTTAACCAGCTGCTCCACAAGGTCTGCCTCCATTCCAATTTCTAATCTAACCAAGGTTTTGGACCCAAGGGCTGTATGTAAGGCCAAGAAACTGGCCAAAAATCCCCCCCCCCCACATAAAAGATTTTCATTAACCCGCTAGTGCCTGTGAGTCAGTTAACATGCATTCTTTGAGAGTTCATCAATACATGATGTGGCTCCAAGCTTTACATTCAAATATATTCTGGCTCATTGCTTTCCACTGAAATGAAAAGTCCCAAGTTCCTGTATTGCCCATCAAACGTGTAAACCAAGTAACACATAACACAAAGGAAAACAAGAAAGTGTGGTGCTTTGTGGATTATATATTTTCTTTTTCTCCTCAGCGTTAGCTTGCTGCAGTGTAATTGCTGGAAACATGCATGTGCTACTAATCCACAGCACCTGGAGCATTCCTGGCATCCCTTACAGTGAAATTACGCGGATTTCAAGATTCGGGATGACCTCTGGCAATTACGTTTTACCTTTAAACTATGCACTTACCCTGCGTGATCTCAAGATGTTCAGGAGCAAGGGAATAAAGCCTTGCTGCAGTACAAATCTGCAGAACTCACTGCTCATTAGCTACTAATGAATGCACTCCACAAGTCAACATTTTCCCATGCATCACTGAGTAAGAAAGAGGCAGAAGTAATTTGTGTGTATTTACATTCATTTCTCTATTTGGGGAAGGTATGCAGAGTCTCCACCCCTCCCGGACCACCAGGGAGAATTTAAAGAGCATTATAAACCCATGCTTGACATTTACTCAGCTGCATAATGAAGTCATGACTTTATTCTGATTTGTATGTTGAGAATTAAAAATGGCCACTTGATTAGGAGAGACTGATAAAATAAACAAAAGAAAAGCATTTTCCAGGGCTGTTATCAAGGTAATCTGAGTCTTTGACAATGAATTAGAATGAGTTCCCACCTTTAAGAGTTTTTGATTTCTGATGAGAAGTCTCCTTAAATTATTTCTATCTCTTGATAAAGACCATGGGAAGAGTTGGGGAGGAGGGATTTCCATGTACCTCAGCCAAACACATTCATACAAAGGAAAGACAATTTGTATGCACAGTTACAGAGAAAAATCAGAAATTAGGAGAAAGCAAACTCTTAGAATGTGTGTTTAGCATCCACCAAACTGAAAGCCACAAGTTTCTGGAACAGCTGAGACCTAAATTGGAGGGCCATTGCTGCTAGCTCTGAAACACTGCCAGTTGTTTAGCCATCTTGCAAGCTGGACATTTGAAATAGGTGGGGACTAACTACAAAGAAAAAGTGCTGAGAAGTAGTTGCTCCCACTCTACTGCCAACATCCTTAACTTCAGTGAGCATCATGCACATTTAGGCTTAATTCATTCCAGTAATTCCTGCGTCATTAACCCAGTTGGTTAAGCAACTCTGAACTTCTCCAGCGAATGGAGAATCACTAGTATTTACTAGAAGTCACAGAAGCTTTCAAGTTGGAACTTGATACAGCCACTCTTTCCATTAAGTTTTTTCCTCAGCAGAAATCTTCCCATTGAGATGTGGATTTTATGTTAAGGCACTAAAAATGAAAGGGTATGAAAAAAAAGCTAGGAATGAGTCAGATCTTCCAGATAGAAAAGACACTTTCAAAGGCATAAGTCAGTCACCTGTCTGACCTACTTTAACATCATTCTCCCAGACATTATTTAGATGTCTCAAGATTTACATTTCCTCAAGAGGCAGTAAAGAAAGATGGCAAGGATTTGGAAAGAAAAAGAAAAACCAAAACCCTGGCAAACCTACTCTGCAACCACCGTCTCATGAAAATGAATTCCACAAGGATGGCACTGAGTCCAGATACCCAGTGGCTGGAACAGCAACAAGGTGCTCTTTGCTGTCCTTGTAAGAGGAAAATGGAAAGGGGTAATCAATGTTTCAAAACTAGATAAATGGAATTTGTTAACAGCAAAGAGCAAATTCTGGAGAAAACGTCCCCTGTGAAACTTCAGTTCCAGCAGGATGTCTGTGTACCTTCCTGTGTACTCCGTTTTGCCATGAGAAACCACATGTACATAAAAACAGGGCTCAAGTCAGCGAGGCCAGCGGACAAATGCCAGTAAATGAGTACTTTGATTGTGGAGGTAGCATGGTGGGAAAGGAGTTACCTAAAGGAAAAAAGCTCCCTGGGCACACGTGCACACCCCCACACATCTGGCAGTCACACGAACTTCCAAAGCGTGGGGGTGGGGAAGGCCCTGCCCACAGGACTAGCCGCCAGATGGCCCCGTTCGCACGTTTCCTATAGGAGAGGAGCAGGTGCACATTGCACAGCTACAGACACTCACGCACACAGGCTCAGCAGCAGGACACCCTTCCAGGGCTGCTGCTTCTACAGGAATGATTAGTAGCTGCAGGATTACACTTCCTCTTGATAGGCAGGATTTTTCTCTCTCTCTTCTTTCCAGAAATTTCCTTCCCGAAAGGAGTAAATCAGGTCCGAGAGGGACTCTTGCTTCTTCAATGAACAGGATTCGAATAGGAGCTGCAGGAAGTGAAAGAAGCAGTATGACCCCTTTGGGGGGTGGGGTGCAATTTTCTGGATTTCAACAGTTTCTGGGCAGGAAAAAAAAAGAAGCAGAGTTCTGAGTTGAGGTGGAAGGCCTCCACTCACGAAGGAGATGGAAGTCCCGAGAGTCCAGAAATCAAAACAGACAACAGAAATGAGCATAACTTAAAGGGGTTCAACTGAGCACCACTGCAGCTGGGCTTGTGGACTGAAGCAGTTCTGCTGTGACGCAGGGAATAAAGTTTACACTTGATGATTCCTCCTTGGGAAGGCTCAGCTGGGAGTGGGGTGGAAGCAGAGGCTAAGGCGCAGGTCCTGCCCTAAGGTTTCGGCTTGCCTGCTTTTGAAGGGAAGGGTGCTAAAGCAAAAGGATCAGCAGCTGGCAGCTCCGTAGTCCTGGAGGAGAGGGAGGTGATGGAAACAGAGCCAGCTATCGACTGCTTGTTGGTTTGTGAAACAATTTTATAGGCAGCAATGGGCTGGGCTTCTGGACTGGGCTCATCTTCTGGGCTGTAGTGACGGGAATATTTGGATAAGGACTGGGGGCGGAATGGTTTGCCAGCCACGGGGCCTGAGACAGCTTCTTTCTGGGGCTGAGGTCCTTTGTTCCGGTCACTAGGGTGGGAGGAGCCCCTGGGAGTGAGGCTGTCAAGCTGGTCTGGTGCTTGCACAGAATGGGAGGAAAGGTTAGCTCCTTGCACAAACCCAGCCATGGGATATTGAGCTCGGACAGGGGTGTACACTGCTTTGTCGAGGCCTGAGAGCACAGGGACATCGGCCGGCTGGCCAAGGAGACTGGCCTGGGCAGGCAGCTCCTGGGAGATGCTCTGGACAGCTGGCAACTCCTCCATGCTCTTCTTCTTCGTAAAGGGAGCTCTCAAGAACACGTCCGCCTCCTCTGGCTGGGAAGGAGCCACACTGCCCTTTGAGATGAATGGGGCTTTGGAGAAAATGTCCATATCTTCAGGTGGGACCCTTGAGCTCCTGAAGGGCGCAGTGGCAAAGACATCTGGCTCCCCAAGACCATCAGCAGCCGGCTGTGGGAGGACTTGGAACTGGTTCTTTCTTCCACCTTGCACCACCTTAGCCTGCTCGGTAGCGACTTCCGGTGGAGAGAATGGACCGGCCCCGCCCAGTTTCCCTTGGGGAGGCTTGCAGTTCTCGTCCTCCTCTTCAGACTCCAGGAGTAAAGGTCGAGACCCACTGCAGTCCAGCATGTCTCCCTCCAGGTCCGTCCCTTCCTCCTCACTGCTGTGGAACGAGCTGTTGCTGGAAGGGCCGTCCCTGGCCAAGTAGTCAGACTCTAAGTTGTTCTGAGACTTTGTGCCAGACACTTTGGAGGGCTCTGGATACAAGGGAAGGCCTTTAACACCCGTGGATTCTTTAAAGTGCTCTACAGTTATGGCAGGACAGGGATGGGGATCTCTCTGGAGACCTAGAAAAGCATAAAAAAGCAGAATTAATGTGTAGGTCAGTTTAACTCTTCTTGGAACATATAATGGTCAACCCGCGGCAAAAACATTGTGGGACCAAATAATACATGTTGAAAATGGAGAAAGAAAAAACAGAAACATAAAAGTCAGGCAGGAAAATTGCACACAGACTGGAACACAACCAACCACTGTCTCACATTCTGAAACATGAAAGGCACAATGTGTGGGAAAGGAGATGGAGGTGTGAGGCACACAGACATTCGGCAGAACTATGCAACGCTCCTGCTCATGGGACCAGGCACGGACACCTACTCTACCTGGCACTGGCTCATGACGAAAGGAAACAAACCCAGTCACCCATCTCCACTTCTACCCTGGCAGTTTGGGATTGTGTAGAAGTACTGGCTGGGGAGGAACTCGATTCTGTCTCTGGCACATGGTCAGCTGCTCCACATGCAGACAGGCAGAACCTCCGAAAAGCAGCAGAACGTGGCTACCTGGTAAATGCCAAGTTCACTTGATGATTTACATCACAAGCATTATTCAAAGACCACAGAGTGCCCAAAATGCAAATACTGAAGGCACATTCTAAGGGGAGGCTATGGAATCAAAATCGTACAAAATAAATCACCTTCAGCTGGAGTTGCCCTGGAATTTTGTTTTCAGTCTAGATCTCTGCTTAAGTGAGTCCGTTACAAAGTTCTTTAAGCAGAAGTAAAGTGCATGGGTCATTACAGAAGTATTAGCAAATTCCAATACACTAGTCTTGTTCTATCTAGGTAGAGGTGCCTCAGCGTGCTCTGGCTTTTCAATTCAAATACACAATTATCAGAATGCAAGACAGCTTACCTTCCAAGAAATATTAGCAGGTTAGAAGTATGTCATTGGGCACATGTTAGCAAGAGGGCAGGAAAAAGGCATATGTAACTAAGCAAGAAGAATCCAGAGAAAAAGAGGGAGGTTGGGGGTAAAGGTATCATTTCATTGTGGGCTCACAAAGTGACACCACTGGTGTCTTCCAACCCACCAGGCCAAGAATAGTAAGTATAGTGGTCTGGAGCCACAGATGCCTCAGAACCCCTGGACACATGGAATGCAATCATCCCCTTCCCAAACTGCCCCTCTCCCCTCCTCAGCAAGCCATAGCTAGCAGCAATTTCTGCTAAAAATTATCCCCTGCTCAAGTTTCTGCTTAAATTAAGCACACAGAACACAGCAAAAGAGGCAACAAAATCAGTTTATTGGGAAATCAGTCACTTTGAGACATTACATTGTAAAGAGAATGTGGAGAGAAGTCTAGACATTTTATAAGATACTGTACAAAAATACTATGTTTCTCTGAGTCCTATAACTTTTTTTAGCAGTGCTTCTTTTTTAAACAGTTCTGACCTTAAATATTATTTTCCAAAACAAAAAAAAAAGTATCTTTTCACCCCATTTTTATTTCCATTTCAAACAGCTTGAATTCATTCTGTGAATTCCAAATTAGAATTTTGAGTTAAATTCTGTACTGGTGCCAAATGGCTTTCTGAAGAGTATTTGAAGAATATGATTTTGAAGATAATAATTTTTAATTACATTACAACCTTAATATGTGCAGCTACATGGTGACAGGAAAGCAATGGTCAGCTGACAGGAGATAAATGGAACATCTCTCTCGTGCAACCTATGTGGGAAGATATAATCCTAATTTCTCAGGCAAACATATATTTTGATATTACATCTGTCTCAGTAATACCCAGAAAGAATTCTTTGAGGAAATTCAAATGAAAGAGTGGAGGTAAAGATTTGAAAATAAAATTTGCCGAGCCTCAAAGAGTTACAAGAGGCCCCTCAAACTCCTTGAACCACTTCCCCACATGGCATTAGTTGGACAATGCCAAAACTAAGGCACAATTCCTCATCTTCTAAACTCCCCTGAAAGTCAGTATTAGTAAGCTGCTTCTGTAGGAGAGCACAATATCTGCTGGAGGGGAGGGAATGGAAAATGCAGCCAAACCAATGACTCAGTCTGGCAGCACAGGACCCAGTAATCAAAATGAACACTACCTTGACTTGAGTCAGTGTTTTTTTTTTAAATTTTAAATTGAATTCAATTAAGGCAATCTGTGTGCACAGACTGCCAAAAAGTAGCCATCTAATGAAGTGAATGCTTGTGGTGCTAGATGTTGTTTTGAGAACTGTGAAGTACCAAGGAGGTATGGTGAGGGATTCCCATATCCACAGCTCCAGAACTGGACGGAAGATCATGCCTGACCACACAAACGATTTCTATTAGAAAATGACTTTCAGTGGAGAACCCACTTGGGAAACCCTCTAGCTCAGGGCATATGTTGGGACCTTCATGGTGAATAATGGGAAGCCATACTGAACATTCCAGCAGCTTTAAAAAATTCAGCAGCACAGTTGTGAGAACACCACTTCAAGTTTGAAGGGAAAACCAATCTTATGTCATTCAAAACAAGGACCAGAGCTATTTCCTATGTCTTTCAACATTAGTCAGCTTTGTGGAAATGGAAAAGTACTTGGATAGAATTCTCCAGAGAAGGCTACTTCTCCCAACTTTCCATTCTTTTCAGAGGGGCAGTGGGACTGAAGCAGGGAGTAACCACTCTTTGCAACAGGCCTGCAACTCTGAAGGCCAAAGAAATTCCAGAGAATTCGGGGGAGCCCAGATAGCCACATGTGCTTAAGGAATTCTGGGAGTGGTAGCACAAGGAACAAGGTAGTCAAGAGAAGGAGTCCAAACAACTGTAGACAGAAGGTAGACGTTAAATCTTGTTGGTGGGTAAAGGTCTTTCCTGGAATATGTGGATGTGTTCTACAGGGAAGACGCATGTTTTCATGGGGACCAGTCCCTGTATATGGAGAGAACGATGCACCGACAGGCAAATGTGTTTGAGGCAGTCTTGCCCACTAGCAATGAAGGACTGACATCGGTTTAACCTCTGCTTGGCTCAGTTCGTTTGGAAACCAATGGCACACAGAGAAGATACTCTGTGACCCCACAGAGCTCAATAAAGCTGGTCTGTTGCCCCCCAGGGACTTATGCTCAAGCCTTGGCCTCAGAGTCTGCACAGTACTTACTTATCACAAAGCCCAAGGTCCCAAGGTAGGGCATTTTGTTATAATTCCCTCAAACTGGGCTATATCTTTAAAAAAAAAAAAAAAACAACCACCAAAAACTTTGGTTTAGCACATCAAATTAAAAAGCCCGAATGCATTTCTTCTTGTTCTGATGTAGGGCCATGGGCCAGGTAAAGCACACTGTGACACTTCCACTAGGGGTAACTTCCTATTAGTGCTGAATGGCTTGCAGTGGGTTTACTGTGGGTATTTTATCTGACTGACGTAGTGAGGATCATCAGGGAGCTTTCCACAGAATAGAAGTCTGTCTTCTATCCCTGGTTGGCTATTCCTTAATGTAATACATACACCATGCACAACCAGAACTTTGCTTTTTTCCATACTGTATATGGAATAACAGTTCCAAAACTGGAAATGAAGACTTGGGAGTATTAAGAAGTCTTCTGATATGGTTATTGAGGAGAAAGCCAAAACACCCCTTTGTAAGAGCTTTGACAATGCAGCACCAATTGAAATTTAGTCTTGGAACAAAATCAAGCAATCAAGAGATATGTAGCAGATTCATAATTTCCATGACCTTTAGGCTTAGATGATAAACTGACACATCTGGTTCTACCATATGTCCCCTGGAGAACAGGGACATGATAGGAGGGAGCCAGCACTGGCTAGAGATGCCATGCCTCTCGAGCCAACAAAGCAATTAAATGAGAGTTTTTTTTCACCAGGTATAAAGTTGTTCTTGCCAACATAAGATGTTTAATTAAATTGGCTTGGCATATTAATGATTAAATGAGAGAAGAGTAGCCACAAATCTGTGCTCCATTTTACAACGCTGGGTCTGATCAGATGAAAAGTACGCTCACAGAGAGTTGTTTTATTTTCCTTGACTGCAAGGAGATTCATTCTCTAGGATGGCCTTGACTCAACAAAATGTTCTCAGTATGTCTGTCACATGTGTCCACACTTTTCTTTTGTACTGATACTTATTATCACTCAACAATAAATTTAAATTCGCTCTGCTGAAGTGAGTTTTCAGCTATTTCAAGTTATTTACATCTCTAAACATTCATGCTCCCAGTTGAACAGATAAGACTTTATTCCCCTATATGCTTACATTAGAATTTTGTTTACAGACTTGTTTTTTGTACAATACTTGCGTAGCAATGTTCAAATTTCACATTTTTGCTGCATAAGATAGCTTCATGTCCATCTGTTTACTTTTCCTTTTCAGGGAGGACAGGTTAAAGACCTATGGTAAATATACATTCATGTGACAAGAGGGATGCAACGGGCAGAGTAGAATACTCACAAGGAAAGAGTAAGTTCAGGATACTACACCAAAATTAGAGCTAAGAAAATGTCTTTCATTCTAGAAACTACCACCATTTGGTTACTTTGCTTGCATAGGTTAGCATTACCCAAGGAGCCCCCTTACCTATCTTAGTAAAAGGAAACCCAGGAGAAACAGAGTCGAGTCTTATTTCAGATGATTGGAAATAGAGACCATCTTGGATTCATTTCAAGTCAAAAAGCTCAAGCACGTCCAACCTCAGAAACATCACTACCTTGGAAATGGAAAAGGCTAACTTTGTGTCCCTCTGCAGAGGAACAGGAGATAGCTTTGTAATATCTGGGGTGTTTCAAGAGAGTCTATTCTCAGTATCCATGTGAAAATTCTGTTCTGCCAGGCAGCCTTTATTTTGTTTAATTCAGTATACTGGGCAATGCTGGCATTTGTATCCCAAAACTTCAGTTAGTGACTGTGGGACCCTGTTAATTAATTCTTACAGGCTGAGAAAGATAGACTCCTGGGTCACAGAGAAGCCTCTTCACGGGACAGCTTACTTGAACCCAAGCTATCCATAGCACGCATGTGAACGCAGCTCCCTCCGCCCCTCCAGGCTGAGGGCCTCAAAGGTGCTCTCGTTCTCACAGCACTACTGCATGCAGAGCTGCCCCTGACCTAGGGCAAGGCTATGTTGGCTTGAATCAAAATGATTAATTACCTGCCAGGAGAGGAGGAAACAAGTATTAAAAACAAAACAAAAATGTTGCATCTTGAAAAAAAATATGTTCTTTTCTTGAGTTATTTTTCTGTGGATGATTCTTTTCACTATTTTAAACAGTAACCACTCTTCATCTTATGGGGGTGATTTTGGTGCTCAAAACCAAAAAGTAGTGGTGGAAAAGTAGATCAACAAAGAGAAAATATTTCTAGATGCTGAAGATGACACTAGTTAGTACAACTTAACTAGGAAGTACTACTAGTAAGTACAACTTAAGTGGCAGCTGCATCACTGGGATAAGAACTATCTCCCCAACCAGATGCCTTTGAACGCCTTTGACTCAATTGGATGTCAATATTCTTACTTGTCTGCTAAATAAATTGGTAATCGTAATAATTATAATCATATTTAGAAGTGCCCTTTAAATCTAATCTCCAAGGCCTATATTTTAAAAACAATGGGACTTGAATTTGGTGATCTTGTTATGCAAATAAAGAGAAAAAACAATTTGTGATGTTTTCTGATACAGTTATTACTCTTACACAGTTGGAATAGAAGCAAATCAAAAACACATTCTTATAAAATTTGCCCATTTTTAAATGGTAGATCCTTGATTATACATTTCAAAAGAACAGAAATCTTCTGATACTATTTTATTGGGATAGGTGTGTGTGTGTAAAACATTAAGGGAAAAAATATTATATATATAAAACTGTGATGATTTAGGCTTCTATTCAAATAACCAGGAAAGAACAACCCAGGTTAATAAAAGCCCATTATAATTCTCTAAAATGTACTGCTATAGCAATAGCAGGGATACAGAGGATTCTCTAAGAACATCAGGATTACATAAAAATCCTTATAGTCCTTCTCAGCTTCACAATACATACGTTGGGTATTACACTTCTATAGTCTTAAAGACCAGCTGGTCCAAACCTCTGCTGTTTAAGGACCAGCAGTTCCGAGGGGTGAAGTGCTTGCTGAAGGTCACTCAGCCAGTGACTGGCAAGGGTCAGGAGGAGAGCCCGGCTGGCCTGCCCTGCCCAGGTCTCCAGTGCAGGCCCCACGTCTGTAAAATGAAGTGGATGGACTAAGGGATGTTTCTAAGGTGTCTCTTGTAGCTCAGACTATGGATCTGCAAATCTACGAATTACTAGCATGCTATGCACACCTCAAATGAACTCTTCTAGTTCAGAGATGATAGAAAACTACAAGAAGGGCCCATTTACCAAATCACATGTATTCTTTACCAGGAAATAGTTCTTCTCCTTTGAGGCCCTACTCCTAAAGAACAAGCCAAATATAGCTTCTTGTTGTTATCTCCCTCAGGACTCTCATCAGTGTCACTGCCTTCTAGTCTGTTCATTTCCCTAAACCATCTCCATTAAACTTTATTGAGCAAATGACTAGATAATGTATCTCAATGTAATTAGGGGTAATGCATGAAAGGAACAATGTACAGACACCTAATCTATAAACAGTTCTCTTCATGGTTTCAATTAAATTGAGTAATTAGATATTTCATTATATTTTTAGCATGTTATATATGGAAAAATCAAATATGAAAACATAAAGCTGAAACACTATCCTTATGTAAAAATAAACATTTTCTTCACTAGTTTATACATTTTTTCTATGGTCAGGAAAAAGGATATGATTCTGAACTGCAGCAATTTTCCTGTCCACAAAGGGGTAAAGCCAAGTCCTATTTTCACTGTTTGCCACTCACAGAGAGATCTAGATGGGTATTTCTTTTTATCTTCAGCAGGAAGCTTGTACCTCTCTCAATTTGGGAAATGATCTGTTACCCTAACAGAGGCCTGTACTAAGCCCATCTAGTGTTGGGCGGCATAGGAAGTATTTAAAGTTGGAAAGAAAACAGAAGGATCCAGACTTTCCCTCTGATGTCTTTCACAGCTGCTCTCATGGCTGGGGTCAAAGCTTGCCCTCCACAGTGAAGTATTTTGCAGGCTATTGTTGCTGTGAACCACTCTCTCACCCCCCTTAAAGTGCAAATGTGGGAAGAAGAAGTAAAAGCACTAGATAGAGCAACAAGCAAATGGAGTTGGGATTTTATTGGGATAAATCTGATCAACTACAGGCTTCCCTTTGGATCTCTGACTGTGGCACTCAAGGACGAGAACAAGTGGAGGTTCTCTGTGCCCACCTCTTTTCAAAAGGGTGATTTTATAAAAGTGCTTTCCACGTAAGGAAAAAAATACACTTTAGTGAGTCAGTACATGTACAGAGGGTGACCACGAGGCATGTTGTCATGTCAGTGCAAGGGTCTTTATTTATTTTATGAACAATATTCTAATGTTAGTGAAGAAGTATGCTTTGTTTAAAATTTTAATCTAGGAAGCCAAGGAAAACCATCTGAACATATTTCATTGGCTGCAGTCTTCAATTTAAACATCAGAGAGAAAAGTAAGTAGCCACAGTCAACTTGTGCCTAGCTTGTCAGCACACTTATTTCTGATTATTGGAAAATAAACAACATGCTTATTCTACAGAGACAGAGGACCTGCTGGAAGCTTATAGCGACACACAAGTCTACTCAGAATGATTCCATATGTTACACTGTAGTTTTGCTGTGTAGTTAAACAAGGGAAAGAGATCATAACCCTGTACAGACACCTGATAGCGGACTTGAAACGCCAAGTGGAAACAGAACTAGTCAGCGTCTTCATTTATACACAATTTACAATATTTGATTCAAAATAAAAATCACAAGAAAAATACATCTGTTTTTGCTACAATTCCTTCCCCTCCCCCCCTTCTGCCCCCCAGTGAAAAGTCTTCTAATAAAAGGTATCATATTACCACCACTGTCCTGTTTTGGTCTAATTCTGGGATCCCAGCTTGGGACAGTTAACATGAAAAGGACTGGCAATACTTGGGATTTATATAACATACACATTTTATCCAGGGTCTCAGTACTTGTAGTCACGTCTCCAGATCTGCGAAATCAGCAGAAGCCAGAAAGCTGGACGAATGCTGGGCAGGTTGCATGGGGTGTAAAATCCCTTGGCTAAGTCTATGATCAAACAAGACCGAAGTTGGTTGGCTAGAGCTGGGCTCAATTTCTGTTCCCAAACATATACTAGCAGCTAGTTAGTTTTATCCTTTATGAAACCACACACCCATCTCTCCAGGCTATTGCCTAGAGTGAAGACCAACAGCGAAGCCACATCCTCATGATAATGCATAAGGATAAAAAGCAAAACAGGGAAACCCGTTCATCAGGAGATGGGCTGGGAGGACTGATTTCGGAGGCCATTCTCAGCAAGAATGAGACAACAGTGTCGATTCACTCCTTTCAGTTACTGTTAAGCTTTTGGTGGTGTCGATTCCAGCAGAGGTGAAGCTCATGGCATCTAGTGCTTGACTTAAGATAATGCTATTGAAGAAGGGTAATGAGAAAACACAGCAACCTAACAGGGAGGAACTGGCCAAGGAGTATCTGGAGGGTCAAAGTGATTTTTCTTTCCTTATCATTTCTACAGGAGAAGGCAAGGGGTGGGAGAAAAAGGGCTAGAGGGCCCTTTATTTGCAGATTAAAAAAATCATTTTCTCATAACTCCGTAATGAAAATGCGTATTACGGCATGAAGGTTACAGAACTGCATCTGCTACTGGGTCACGGCTACAGGTCTATGAGCTGATCCACCAGCAGTAAAGACCTGGCTAGGTTGGGAAGACTGGACTCAGAGCTCCCACTGCTGTTTCTAGAGTGCCCACCTGGAAGTGGAGAGATAGGAATTCAGTACAAAACACAGAGGTTTAGATGTGCAGAGCAAGCAAAGGAGAAAAACAGAAACAAAAAAGCCTCGAGAAGTGACATTTTACATTTTCAATCTCTTACATGTTGATCTTTAAAATAAAAATTAGTTCCCCACTGCTTCCCACCCAAAGTTCAGGCACTCTGTGCACATCATGGAATAGGCAGGCCTCCTTGCAAAGAGGACTGTATTTTCAAATCAATACATATTTAGCCTGAGTATTATTGGCTGTTTATAACTTCCTGAGAACATCAAGCTATCTGCTTGATAAGGTAAAAAATCATAATTTTGCTCTGAGGAGAAATTAGGTATTAAGACACTGAAATTAAGAACCTGCTTTAAAAAATAAATAGCTGTTCCTCTGGCAGCTCAGTGTTCTATGGCATGCTCACATGATTTCAATGTTCAAGAGATGTTGACGATACCAAAGCACCACTGTTAATCTCTTTGGAAGAATATTTACTACAGATTGTTCTAGTGGTGGTAAAAAATGTTAAATGCTTTTGGTACATCTCTTCAGCTTTGCATTGACTAAAGATTGCTTTAATTTTGGCTTGATACTTTGTAAAAGCTAGTATTTAGTAAAACTATTAAATACTTTTTGTTAATAAACACCACTGTCAAGCTTTGAGAAACCTATCTCTGTGTCTATCTTCATCAGTCTATTCTGGGTCATCTCAGCCTCCTTCAGTAGTTGGCTGATGCTTTTCCCTCCTGCAGATTAGACACATTTCTATTTTGGAGAGAGATGATGTCCCCACCCCCCGCCCGGCCTCTTTCTTACCTTGCGGGTTTTTGGTTATCAAAACAGGAATTGGGTCAAACTCATCCTCCGCCACCTTGTCCGAGCCCTCAGGGACATCAAAACCTGAGATGAGATTACTATCTTCTGCAGCTTAATACAGAATCCAAGTGTACAAGCAGAAACAACAGAAGTAGACATTAGCAACGAGAGAATGTGAAGGAGGCACACAGTTCCCCACTGTACAGCTACTGGTGTTTTTAAAGGCCAAGTACTTTTTGTTCTGAGTTGAAATGAAAGTAGCAAGACTGCAAATATAGGGATCTGGAAAAACATGTTTTCCAGGGTCCTGTGAAGACTTTCATAAATGACTGGAGAGGAGGGTCACTGAAAGAATTCTATCATTTCTAAGACCATTAAGTATAATTACTGTATGTCTTCAATGTCACTAAATCACAAAAACATAGGAGTTAGTCGCTTGTTATCTTTATTGAGTCAATAGAGGTCTAATATTACTTAAAAAACTCAATAGCTGCCGGCGCCGCGGCTCACTAGGCTAATCCTCCACCTTGCGGCGCCGGCACACCGGGTTCTAGTCCCGGTCGGGGCGCCGGATTCTGTCCCGGTTGCCCCTCTTCCAGGCCAGCTCTCTGCTGTGGCCCGGGAGTGCAGTGGAGGATGGCCCAGGTGCTTGGGCCCTGCACCCCATGGGAGACCAGGAAAAGCACCTGGCTCCTGGCTCCTGCCATCGGACCAGCGCGGCGCGCCGGCCGCAGCGCGCTGGCCGCGGCGGCCATTGGAGGGTGAACCAACAGCAAAGGAAGACCTTTCTCTCTGTCTCTCTCTCTCACTGTCCACTCTGCCTGTCAAAAAAACAAACAAACAAACAAACAAACAAACAAAAACTCAATAGCAGGGTGAGTAGTAGGGGACAGGAGAAGAGAATTAGAGGATCTTAAAGAAGTAACTACTATATACACGGTAAAAAAAGTTTTTCTTCTGGAAAGATTTACTGCTCTGTGACTAGGACACAACTCCGATGCCTCAGGGAACTTCGGGGCACATGCCACACGCACTGAGCCTCAAGCAGAAATGTGTTAGCATCTTCTCCATTCTAATTAGAGCTATCTCGCAGCCAGTGCTGGCAGAGCATCTATCTTGCAAGTGATACTTCTCTGAAATTACCCACCATTGCTAACACCTTCCTGCCAGACATAACTGTCTGAACAGGCAACCTCCCTCTACACAGCCCATGAAAATATCATTTTAATTCTATCACGGCAAAAACAAAAACTTGGCTATTTTCACCATAAACCACAGGCTAATTATTTTTAGTCATCTTAGGGAAGATTCCTTTTTGAATTTCATTCTGAAGAGCCATTCCTTTTTGATGCATCTTCTCCTGCTGCAAAACCAACTTCTACTTCCCAAGCAGAGAAAAAAGTTTAGCAAATGCCTATGCACAGTAAGCCGAGCATGAGGCCCATCAATGTCACAAACCACTTCTTTGAACAGAACTCAATTCAAGTTGTCTCTGTCAGAATTTCAAACAAATACTAATGCAAGCCTACGAAATGAAAATGGTAGATTAGAGAAACCCAGTAGTCAGTAGCAAATTAAACTAAAATTCGAGACTGCCGCAAGTTCAGTTGTTGACGGTTGCCTTTTGAGGAATGACACCTGTTTTTTAAATTGCAGTCATCACTACTCAAAAGGTGTGAATCCGAGTTAGGAAACATTTTCAAGTTCTAAGGCCTGGAGAGGTGAGAGCTGGCTCAAGCATCTGCCCCGCTGAGTGTAAAGGTGTCTACTTCCTAAGCCACTGGAATATCTGTGTTCTGGCTCTTTGTCAGGAAGCAACAGCTTCACCAGTTTGTTGTCTAAGCCTTTTTAAATATTCTTCTTGAAATCTATTATAACACAGTGACTAAGAGTACAAATTCAAGTCTTCCACATGGAGAGGTAGTTAAAAAGACTTTACTAGCAAAGACTTTTGATAAGGAAAACTCTCAGCAGTTGTTCACTTCTATGTGCACGCCTGAGAAGAAGAAAGAATTTACCTTTATGGGCTGGAGCAGAGATTGCTATGGGGGCAAACTCTTCCAGAAGGTCAGTAGTAGGGTTAGCAAGGAGAGAGCAATCAAGCAAGGAATCCTCCCCGGTGAGAGAATCTGAGTCCAGGTTAACAGCATCCCGGGCCAGTGATGGCATAAATGGCACACACAACAACATCGTAAGATTAGATCTCAGCCTTTAAATCACTGCATTTACATGTATACATACAAGCAAAGGTGGCAGAAAGAAAACCAAAGGAAATACATTGAGCCCTGTGGGTCTCTGTCTATAGAAACACGTATTTCTTAATTCTTCTTAACATTCATCTGTAACACAGGAGAATTTTTAAAATGAGTCTGTTATCTGGATGCCAATATAACTTTAGCAACTCAGTTCTCAGCAAACACCATTTGGGAAAATGGACTTGGCAATTAGAATTTTACTTAAACTTTCCCCGAAAACTCTCAGAAGAAAGTTACTCTACAGCGAGGTATACAAACTGATTAGGAGAAGGTTGATTCTGGCTTGCTGTTACTAGACTGTGATAACATTATATAGTACCTCCCAGAGCTCAGTCAGATTCCCATTCAAAATGCCTCTTAATAATTATCCTCTAAATTTGAACTGCTCCCTTGAAAACATGACTTCAGTTTTAGTTAAAGAATAGAAGACAAAAATCAGTGTTCAAGATTTTAAACAAGGGAGTTGTGTTTTGGGAGTTTTCTAAGAGAAAACATCCAAATGAGGTCAAAGGAAAGGAGCCACACTGTCTTTCGGGGTAAATTTTTTCCCACGTGGACAAGTTTATCTTCTCTTTTTTCCAGACTTGTCATTGTTCTATAACAAGTTAGAAAATTAGCCACTTTTATTGAGGTAATTAAGAACTCAAGAAAAGTTAAGGCTATCAAATCTGTATTTATGGCAGTTAAGGAATCCTAAGAATGAATTTTGACAAGACGATGAAAGTAATGCTGGATTCAGGGAGATTTCAACTTTGCCTACAGTGCAGCAGCAAGTCACCTATAAAGGACGACAGCACTGTGCTGGGAACAGGATGCCAACATACAGAGAGTAGGGACAGTGCTGGCATTGCCAATGGAGACCCGGAGGAGTTAAGAGTAGCCTTAAGCTCAGCAGAATTCTGCAACTGAGGAGGTAGAGGGGACCTGCCAGCAGTGAACAGAATCTTGAATAAAGAAATACTGTAACCAGACAAAGTCCAGGGGTCACTCTGCAAAGAACATGGTCCAGAAGGTACTCAGTCCTTTAGCAAGGAAACCTTCTACTCCACATCTAGGTGCCGGGGCTGTAAGAACAGTGCAGAACATCCCTTCTCTAGGAACTAGTGGCCAGGCTGCAAAATAAGCCCAGGGTTATCTGCCACAGGAGGAAAGACTGGCGCAGGGCCCACTGCAATGACCAGCCCCTGCAGCTGCAGACACCTGACTGACCTGTGCGGTTTGAAGTCACAGATTCCGTCTGAGATGGGAGGCGCTGGGGAACTGGGGGCTCCAGTCCTGGTATGAGACTCTCAACAGCAACATCAGCTTTTTCTTTTGTAATAGAGCATTAAGAAAGGAGAGGAGAGGGTACAGGAAAGGACGTCAGAAAGTTCTCAAGGGAATTCAGCGAAGGCGTTCTACAGGTCTCAACAGCGCCACTCTCAGACGAGACAGGAAGCACAGTGTTTCTTAGGGTATTTCTGGGCCTCACAGAGTGAGCGTGCATGTGCAAGGGCGACCTCTGTGGTCAGGCTCAGTGATTATCAGTTCTCACAGATAAATGCTCAATACCAGCCACTCGGCAAATCCCTTTCACAGCAGAAGAGATAAGCTGAAAGGCACCTTCATCTTTTCCCGTTAATTTTCCTTTCTGTAACCTGGGAGCAAACATCCTTTAGGCCATGCAAGGGCCACTAATCCATCTCAAAGCCCACCCTCGATGTAGCTGGGAGGCATTCTGCACCTGGGGACTTCCTGTTGGTTTATGGCATTTCTGAGTTCTAGGCCTTTTTGTCCAAAGATATTACTATATTGTTAGTGGCTGGCCCCCGCTGGAGTACAGCACCTTTGGCCATTCTATGGGTCTTGCCTGCCTTGCTGCAAGAACACAGCAGGGGACAGTAGGCAGACCCAGTCCCTGCCCTGGGTTCTGTGTATTCACAGGGCTTCACTACTGGGCAAAGTGTTTTCTCAGTGACTGACAGCACTCAGGACATACATGACCTTCTAAAGAAGAATCTGCTTAATTCCATTAAGTTCAGTAAAAGTTACTTAGAAACCAACTTTTTCCCAAGAAGTTTCTATAACTATATGTGAATTTTCCCACATTCCTCATTTATAAGAAATTACAGATATTAAGAAAAGCAAAAATAAAAGTGTTGTGCTCATGGACAGCAGAGAGCACTGTACTGGGAGTGATCTTAAGTGAGATGGGATAGCCTTGACTTCTGGCTTAGCACAAAGCACAGCTCCAAAGCCAGGGGGCTTCATGGCATTTCTGCTCCTCCTTATGGTTGTTCACTAAAGACCTGTTAACCAAGTACTTGTCATTCCTGAAACACACACACACACACACACACATACACACATATCTGAAGAAACAGATGAGGACTTTACCAGTTACAGCATCGGAAGTGCTACCAAAAGGATCTGTCATAGGCAAAAGGTCAGGGAGCAGGAGAGAAGTGTCAGGAGATTTGAGTCCCTCAATTAGTTTTTCTAGGTTGGGCAGAGAGGTAAAGAAAAAGCAAAAATGCAATGAGATTAAAGCAAGCAGATCTTTCATCATTTTTTATATAACACATTTTAGAGATCAACATTGGATATAGATTCATAAAAATGATTTTAAAAATCATAAAAATGATTACTATTAGTATCTTGTTAACAATAGGCCTTCAAAATTTGAGGTTTAAAAGTGTTTACTTCCCCAACTGAAGCATTAAAAAGCCTTCGAGATGCTACCCTAGGTTTGTTTGCTTTTGGGGTATAGCTTACAAATAATCAAAGTCACTAATTTTAACTGTACAATTTGATGAGCTTTAATAATTGTGTACATTCACATGATCGCCATTGAAATAATGAGTTAGAATGTTTCCAATGTCCCAAAACTTCTGTTGTGCCCCTTCATAGTCAACGCCTTCTTCTCTCCTCAGACTGTGACAATAACTGATCTGCTTTCTGGCCCTACAGTTTTGCCATTTCCAGAATTTCCTACAAAGGGAACCATACAGCACATGCTCTTTTGTGTGTAGTTCCCCTTATTAGTACAATGGTTTTGAGATTTGTCCATATTGCACTGTGCATTAGCAGTCTTGTTTTGTTTATTCTGAGTCATGTTCCATTGCATGGATATACGACATCTTGTTGGCCCATGCAGTAGTTATTAGACATTTGGTTGCTTCCAGTTTCTAACAATTAAAATATACAGCTAGCATAAGCATCTGCACACAAGTCTGGAAATTTACTTCTCTTTCTGAGCTTAGGTTTGAATCTTTCATTTAAAAAAATTATTTATTTAATTTGAAAGTCAGAATTACACAAAGAGAGAAAGAGAGGCAGAGAGAGAGCCATCTTCTATCCGCTGGTCCACTCTTCAGTGGCTGCAACAGCTGGAGCTGTGCTGATCTGAAGGCAGCAGCCAGGAGCTTACTCCAGGTCTCCCACGCAGGTGCAGGGGCCCAAGCACTTGGGCCGTCTTCTACTTTTCCAGGCTGTAGCAGAGAGCTGGATCAGAAAAGGAGCAGCCTGGACACGAACCAGAGCCATTATGGGACGCCAGCACTGCAGGTGGCGGCTTTACCCACTACGCCACAGCCCCGGCCCCTTGAATCTTTCTTTATGTTGAACTTGCACTTACAGTTTATAACTCACTGAGAGAATCCATTCACCCATACCAAAGTTAACTTCAAAAATCATTTATTGTCTGCATGTGTGCACCTGTGATATGCTGGTGGTCAATTAGTCCATGGTCAAGTCTCACAAACTCACTTAAGCCTGCAGATCGATGATGGCTGTCTTTTGGCCAAGAAACAAAAAGGATGTCAGAAGCAGTCACATTTGTCACTCCTGGTAACTTAATGTGTAACAAGAAGTATACACTGAAATCCCTTCCAAGACAATTCCTTTAGCCCAGATCCTTCAGCAACCCTCTGTTTATTTTTAATTTACTAAAGGTAGAGGATTAACTTGAAACAAAGTAATGAATCATAGAATCTTACAAGAAGGAACAAATTTAGAGTTCACATCTCCTGTTACTGACAATACTGAGGTCACAAATTCTCCTACTTAAAGGCATGTCAATAATGTTTCTTCTACCACAGAAATAAAATGCCATTAAGATAAAACTACAATTAAAAAGTTTACCCAAGAAAACAAAATTTAAAGCTCAAGTATGTACATAACGTTTTAATGACTCTGCAGTCTTCTAGGCCATTGGGAATTTTTTATTTATTTATTTATTTATTTATTTATTTATTTATTTTTTGACAGGCAGAGTGGACAGTGAGAGAGAGAGACAGAGAAAAAGGTCTTCCTTTGCTGTTGGTTCACCCTCCAATGGCCACCGTGGCCGCCGCACCGCGCTGATCCGATGGCAGGAGCCAGGTACTTATCCTGGTCTCCCACGGGGTGCAGGGCCCAAGCACTTGGGCCATCCTCCACTGCACTCCCTGGCCACAGCAGAGAGCTGGCCTGGAAGAGGGGCAACCGGGACAGAATCCGGCGCCCTGACCGGGACTAGAACCCGGTGTGCCGGCGCCGCTAGGTGGAGGATTAGCCTATTGAGCCGTGGCGCCGGCCCCATTGGGAATTGAGATGAGCAATGAATAAACTGATATTCATGGAAGGATAAGAACCAAATTTTAGGTGACCTGTAACTACATAAATCAAACAAAAGAATGGATTTTAGTGTCTCAGCAAGATAATTTGCTTTAATACAATTAACACATAGCAGAAAAAAGAAAATTTTATATGTAAAGCCAATTCACCATCTTTGGGGTAAATGGATGCAGATATCTTTTAATTAACTGACACTATGCTACATTTCTCATTACACCCGATTTCCACTGATGAAAGGAAAGAAGGAAAAAGGAAGCTTCTCAATAGCAGGGGGGAACCCAACAGGGCACTAACCAGTCCACAAATGTAATTACATCAGTATTAGTCTTGCACCGTACACATTTGTTATAAGACAAGATGTTAAAATATCTTTGCCAATTTTCGGCATACTGGTCAAAGGAAGACAGTTTTCTTAAAAAGTCTGACATTGTATTATCCTGAACCTAATTTTTGTTTTATTTCTTCTCCAAAAACTTTCATTAAAAAAAATGCAACTTGTTCCACTCATTTAGCACTTGTATATTTGCAATCCTGTGAAGCGATGGATAAAAAATAAAGACCCTAAGTTAATGATTTATTTATCTTTCATCCAGCAGTTTGCCCAGGTGCAAAAGCTCAGGCTTACTGGCTTTCAGAATTGAATTCTAGCGTCTCTGGTGTTGGGCTGTGACCATGGTTCGGTTCCTTACTTCTGACGCCATCTCCTCACCTGTCAAATGAAGACAGCTCTCCTGTGTCCTCTAAGCCTTCCTTGTGCCCTGCCTTTCCGCATCAGGAACCTTCTGGAGCAGCCACTCTCACTTCCCTCGCAGTCCTGACAACGTGACTACAGGCAGAGATGGTGTCTCATTAACCTCTGTATGCTCAGTTCTCAGATTCCTCTCCACATCTCTGCCACGTCTATGTCTTTTGGCTTGAATGAGAAGGATATAAGATCAACTGGAAAACATCAGGTACTTCGACAAGAATCTAATTCTTTTATTGGCCCTTAGTAAGTAACAGGGTAAAAAAGCACATGTGTGTGCATTTATACATGCAAGTTGTATGCTGTCCAGTGTTCTATCAGTTCCTAGGTTGACTCTGATTTTTTTTTTGTTCTGACTCCAGGTTTTAAATGTGTATTTGTGTGCATGTGTTTATGATGATTCCAGATTCTAAATCTGTGTGTATGTATGTGTACACACACATACATGTGCACGGTGTTGGGAGGATACATGAGTTTGGGGAGGGCATTCTTTTATTTACCTTACCTTTGCTGTGATACTACATTTTTAGGATTTTATCTGGGGTATGTAAAATCCCCCCCAAAAAACAAACAACATGAAAGAGTAAAAAAGCCAGAATTTAAGTTACCTAACTTTTCTGAGCATCAGTTTTCTCACTTTTAAATAGAGGATAAGAATTATTTTAGGAGCCAGAGTTGTGACATAGTAGGTTAAGCCTCCTCTTGTGCGACCGGCATCTCATATGGGCACCAGTCTGCATCCCAGCTGCTCCTCTTCTGATCCAGCTCTCTGCCTATGGCCTGGGAAAGCTGTGGAAAATGGCCCAAATGCGTGGCCCCTGGACCCACATAGGATACCTGGAAGAAGCTCCTGGCTCTTAACCTCAGATCAGCTTAGCTCCAGACATTGCAGCCATTTGGGGAGTGAACCAGTGGATAGAAGACCTTTCTCTTGGTCTTTCTATCTGTCTGTAACTCTACCTCTCAAATAAATAAATAAAATCTTTAAAAAAGAGGGCCGGCGCCGTGGCTCAATAGGCTAATCCTCCACCTTGCGGCGCCGGCACACCGGGTTCTAGTCCCGGTTGGGGCGCCGGATTCTGTCCCGGTTGCCCCTCTTCCAGGCCAGCTCTCTGCTATGGCCAGGGAGTGCAGTGGAGGATGGCCCAGGTGCTTGGGCCCTGCACCCCATGGGAGACCAGGAAAAGCACCTGGATCCTGGCTCCTGCCATCGGATCAGCGCGGTGCGCCGGCTGCAGCGGCGGCCATTGGAGGGTGAACCAACGGCAAAGGAAGACCTTTCTCTCTCTGTCTCTCTCTCACTGTCCACTCTGTCAAAAAAAAAAAAAAAATCTTTAAAAAAGAAAAAGGGTTGTTACAATTAAATGGCTATATTTATAACAACCAATTTGTGCACGCGTGTGTGTCTTTGTGCAATTAATGTGCTTTGCACATAGAGGGGGACTAACTTCTCATTTAAGAAAGTAGACAGGGGGCTGGCGCTGTGGCACAGTGGGTTAACGCCCTGGCCAAAGCACCAGCATGGTTCAAGACCCGACTGCTCCACTTCCAATCCAGCTCTCTGCTATGGCCTGGGAAAGCAGTAGAAGATGGCTCAAGTGCTTGGGCCCCTGTACCCACATGGGAGACCCGGAAGAAGCTCCTGGCCCCTGGCTTCAGATTGGCACAGCTCCAGCCGTTGTGGCCAATTGGGAAGCCAATTGTGAACCATTGGATGGAAGACCTTTCTCTCTGTCTCTGCCTCTCCTCTCTGTGTAACTCTGACTTTCAAACGAATAATTATATCTTAAAAAAAAAAAAGAAAGAAAGAAAGCAGACAGTAGACAGGAAAGAGGTCCTCAAGCCATAGTCCCAAACTCTACTCAAATACCTTGGTAAGTGGACAGGATAAGCAGAGCTCCTAGCACGAAGAGAAGCTCAGGGAGGAGGCAGCACAGCCTAACAGAGAGGAAGAAAGGTTCCAAGAGGCAGGAGACCTACGTTCTGCACTGTGTGTGATACTTTAGGCAAATTTCTTACTCTCTCTGAATCTAATTTTCCTTATTAATAAAATGAGGGCAAAGTTAAAGATCCTATCAACCATTAAAAGTCAACCATCCGTCATAAAGGGGAAATGGAGGCAAAAGATGAAAGTGGAGGCCATAATGACTGCAGGGAAGTCCAAACAGGCCCCATGGCAGCAGGTTTTGGGAAGTTCTGAGAGCTGACTCAATCCGTCCTTCACGGACACTCAGCCTGGGAGCAGGTTGTGGAGGTGGGGGAAGATCCAAACTTGCTCCTTAGGTGGAAAAAAGAATAATGTCTATTATTCTCTTCTATTATAAAGCAACACAAGCTTATTGTGGAAAGTTTGGGAAATTTAGATAAGCCAAAGGATAAAAGTAAAACTACCCATAATCCCATTTTAAGAAATATGCACTATTAGAATTTTCAGTGGACACCCTTCTATTTTTCCTATGAATTCTGATTGCTCAACAAATACTTAAACTTCAATAGAATAATTTTTGAGAAATAGAATTAAGTAAGGAGAAAGTAAAATTTTAAAGATTTTTGTTACAGCCTGCCAAACCGCCCTCCCCTAAAGTTGGGCTGACAGTCCATTAGCTAGAGCTGAGGCGCCTGTTTCCCTGCATCTTTGTCAAGCTCCAGGTGGTGGTTTCCTGTCTTTATCCAGATAACAGCAGAAATCACAGAACCTCACTGCTATGTAATCCAAGCATTTCTTGGATACATAATAAACTGTATAAGAAAAATATTTACTGGACATTTAGATTTCTTTTTCTGCTCTGTTTTTTCTGTTGATGGTGACTCCTTATCATATTCCTATTATTAAACTCAGTTGTTTCTCAAGTATCTAGGGTTCCCAGATAAAAATGAGCCTAGGATGGGGCCGGTGCTATGGTTCAGTGGGTTAATCCTCCGCCTACAGTGCCACCATCCCATATGGGCACCGGTTCCAGTCCTGGCTGCTCCACTTCCGATCCAGCTTACTGCTATGGCCTGGGAAAGCAGTAGAAGATGGCCTAAGCACTTGGGACCCTGCACCCACGTGGAAAACACAGAAGAAGCTCCTGGCTCTGAGCTTCCAATGGGCCCAGCTCCAGCCACCGAGGCCATCTGCAGAGTTAATCAGCAGATGGAAGACCTTTTTCTCTATCTCTCCCTCTCATTGTTAACTGTACTCTCAAATAAATAAATAAAATCTTAAAAAAAAAATGAGTCTGAGGAAGGGCTTAGAGAAGGTCTGAAATCATGGCTAATGGATTGAAAAGATGCACTCAGGGCCTGCACTGTGGTCCAGTAGGCTAAGTCTCCGCTTGAGGCACTAGCATCCCTTATGGGCACTGGTTCATGTCCCAGCTGTTCCTCTTCTGATCTGGCTCCCTGCTGATGGCATGGGAAAGCAGTGGAAGATGGCTCAAATGCTTGGGCCCTCGCTTTTTTTTTTTTTTTTTTTTTTGGACAGGCAGAGTGGACAGTGAGAGAGAGAGACAGAGAGAAAGGTCTTCCTTTGCCGTTGGTTCACCCTCCAATGGCCGCCGCGGCCGGCGCGCTGCAGCCGGCGCACCGCGCTGATCCGATGGCAGGAGCCAGGAGTCAGGTGCTTTTCCTGGTCTCCCATGGGGTGCAGGGCCCAAGCACCTGGGCCATTCTCCACTGCACTCCCGGACCACAGCAGAGAGCTGGCCTGGAAGAGGGGCAACCGGGACAGAATCCGGCGCCCCGACCGGGACTAGAACCCGGTGTGCCGGCACCGCAAGGCGGAGGATTAGCCTAGTGAGCTGCGGCGCTGGCCTGACCTTGGGTTTTTTAACGCCATAAGATAGCATGATGCCAAGCAAACAACCATGAGAACAAAGCTCATGCCAACAACAAACCACTAAGAAAACAAGGTTTTTCTTGCCCAACTTTTCAAGAGACGCTGGAGTACCATAAACCAAGAGGCCTATACATGTTTAAAGTCTCTGATTCTTAAAAAAAAAAAAAAGAAAAAGAAAAGATAAGAAAAGGCAAGACAAAGTTTCTAACTCTAGGAAGCAGTATTTAAAGGCATGGGCAACTAATACATTCTTGCTTAGGTTTGTGGAACACTGATGTCAAGAGATCAGCATTAAAGAATTACAAAAATCATTTCTGCAACCCCTTGGGCACCATTGGTAGGAATGCAAAATTGTGTCGCCTTTTGTGGTAAATTATAGGGTTACCCCACAAAAAATTAACAATAGAATCACCAGACAATCCAGCAATCTCATTTCTGGGTATATACCCCACAGCATTAGAAGGTCTCAAAGAGATATTTATATTCATTCATTCATGTTATAGCAGCATTATTCATGATAGCTGGAAAATGGAAGCAACCCTAGAGTCCATCAACAGATGAAAGGATAAATAATCGTGGGCGCACAGGAGTTAAGATGCTGCTTGAGACACCTGAATCTGATACTGGAGTGCCTGAGTGCAAGTACTGCCCCTGCTTTCACTCCAGGCTACTAATGCACAACTTGGGAGGCAGCAGATGATGGATCAAGTACTCTGGTCTCAACACCCAGCTGGGAGACCTGCATTGAGTTCTTGGCTCCTGGTTTCAGCCTGGCCCAGCCCTGGCTGTTGCAGGCTTTCAGAGAGTAAACTGGTGGATGTTAGATCTTTGTCTCTCTTTCTCTGTATCCTTTCAAATAAAATAAGTAATCTAAAAAATTGTGAAATATACATATAACTTAATGTGATCTTATCTTAAAAAGGAACGAAATTCTGACAAATATTACAACATGAATGAAGTTTAGACACTACACTAAATCAGTCACAAAAGGACAAAAATAAGGAATCCTTCAAAAAGGAAAACAGATATTATAAAAAAAAACTATGAATGGATTTCAAAATTTTTTAACTCAAACTTTTCTTTTAATTCCATTTTTCCTCAAGCCTTTTGAATTCCCTTTGTACTGTAGGATTCTACTTATATGAGGTGCCTAGAGTAGTAAAACCCAGAGACAGAAATAGAATGGGGGTGGTGGGAGTTCTGTTGCAGCAGGGTAAGCAGTTGCTTGGGAAACCCACATCCCATATCAGAGTGCTAGTTCAAGTACTGGCTGCTCTGTGCTTCCTATCCAGCTTCCTGCTAATGCTCCTGGGAGGTAGTGGATAAAGGCACAAACACTTGGCCCCTGCAACCCACATAGGAGACCTGGATGGAGTTCCTGCCTTCTGGCTTTGGCCTGGCCAAGCCCTGACTGTTGTGGGAATTTGGGGAGTGAACCAGCAGATGGAAGATCTTTATCTCTAACTCTGCCTTTCAAATAAATTAATTACTTAAAAAAACAAAAAGCAGAAAGATAGTTTCCAGGGCAGGGAGAGGGAGAAATAGAGAGTTATTGTTTAATAGATGCAGAGTTTCAGTTTGGCAAGATGAAAAAAGTTGTGTGGATGGGGGTGATGGTTTCAAATCAACGTGCATGTACTTAATGCTATTGAACTGCATATTTATAAATTATTAAAATGCCAAATTTTCTTCTGTATATTTTATCACAATTTTTTTTTTTTTTTTGACAGGCGAGTGGACAGTGAGAGACAGACAGAGAGAAAGGTCTTCCTTTGCCGTTGGTTCACCCTCCAATGGCCGCCGCGGCCGGCGCACCGCGCTGATCCGATGGCAGGAGCCAGGTACTCATCTACTGCTTTCTCAGGCCATAGCAGAGAGCTGGATGGGAAGATGAGCAGCTGGGACTAGAACTGGCGCCCATATGGGATGCTGGCGTCACAGGCAGAGGATTAACCTACTGCGCCACAGCGCTGGCCCCCATTTTTTTTTAAATTTATTTTATTTATTTGAAAGACAGAATTACAGAGAGAGAGGTCTTCCATCCGCTGGTTCACTCCCCAGATGGTCACAATGGCCGGAGCTGCGCCAATCCGAAGCCAGGAGCCAGGAGCTTCTTCCAGGTCTCCCACGTGGGTGCAGGGGCCCAAGGACTTGGGCCATCTTCCACTGCCTTCCCAGGCCATAGAAGAGAGCCTGACTGGAAAAGGAGCAGCCGGGACTAGAACCGGTGCCCATATGGGATGCTGGCACTTCAGGCCAGGGCTTTAACCCTCTGTGCCACAGCACCGGCCCCTTGGCCATGATTTTTTTCTTTCTAAGAAAATTTGTGTTTGGAAAATAAAAACACTCCTCAAACCAAAACAAGCCCACAAATATCCAGTGCTTATTTACAGTCTATCATTGTATCCTGGCATTCTATTTTAATAGCTCTCGGTCATATACAAGTTAAAAGTTATAAGAGCAAGTTTAATTTTCAGAAGAGAAAAATATCACCGTATGATCATTGGGACTGCTCCACTGGGTATAAACACCCAGAACCAAGGTTGTAACACCATTTCCATCTTTGTTATATTATAACTTAAAATTTACCTAGAAATTTCAAATACATGATTTTACCAAAACTTCATGACTACCCCTTAAGGTTTTTTGTTTTTTTGTTTTTGACAGGCAGAGTTAGACAGTGAGAGAGAGACAGAGAGAAAGGTCTTCCTTCTTCCATTGGTTCACCCCTCAAGTGGCCACTACGGCCAGCGTGTTGTGGCCAGCACGCTGCGCTGATCCAAAGCCAGGAGCCTGGTGCTTCCTCTGGTCTCCCATGCGGGTGCAGGGCCCAAGCACCTGGGCCATCCTCCACTGCCTTCCTGGGCCACAGCATTGAGCTGGACTGGAAGTGGAGGGACCAGGACAGAATCCAGCACCCCAACCGGGACTAGAATCTGGGATGCTGGCGCCGCAGGCAGAGGATTAGCCTACTGAGCCACGGCGCCGGCCCCTCTGAAGATTTTAATACAGCCAATTTAAAGGTGGAGGACATAGAGTTTAAATGATTCAATGAAATCATTCAGCTACTAAGTGGAAAGGACCTGGTACTTAAAAGTTCAAATCAATTTTTATATTTCCCTAAACCTTAAGTTTAGCTTTATTGATCTGGGAACTGTCCCAAAGACAACAGAAACGTCCACTGCTTGGAGGATGTGGCCTCACACTGGCAGAAGAGCCCCAGGACCCCATTTCCTCTCCTACAGGATGGGGATGTTACCAGACATTGGCACCTGCCACTCAGGGTTATCTATAAGGTCAAAGGAAACTGTATGTGACATGTTCACAGTACACAATCAAAACGTGAAGTCACTGAAAGGCATGGCTTGCAGGAGACCAAGATCCATGATGCTTATCATCAACTGACTGTGGAAGGTGAGCGAGTATCCAAAACAAGCCCCAAACCCCAGCTGGTGTCCATGGTGGGCTAGAGATGACAGACACGCAGTTGCTCAGATCCAGAGACACTGACCCCTCCACCCCTCCTTCCTCCAGATGCTCAGGCAGAGTAACAGTAAGTGCAAAGGCCCTGAGGTGGAAATGGTCTTAGCCTGCTGGAGGAAAGACAAGACTGAGGAGAAGAATGCTACGAGCTGAGTCAGATGGCTAGCCAAGGGCTACATCAGTGAGGGCCTTGCAGGTCACAGGAAAGTGCCTGGATTTGATGCTCAGAGATAAGGGAATTCACTGGAGTTACGATGGTGCTACATGTCTGATTTATGTTTTCACTGGAATCTGGTTTCAGAGATAAAAAACAAGTAAGACACTCCTGGCATTCTCTATTAAAATGCTAAGATACTGATTAGGACACCCATGTTCCACACTGGAGTATCTGGCTTCAGTTCCTGGCTCCAGCTCCTGACTCAAGCTTCCTGTTAATAATGACCTTGGAGGGGTTGGCGCCGTGGCTCACTTGGTTAATCCTCCACATGTGGCACCGGCATCCCATATGGGTGCCGGGTTCTAGTCCTGTTTGCTCCTCTTCCAGTCCAGCTCTCTGTTGTGGCCCGGAAGGGCAGTGGAGGATGGCCCAAGTGCTTGGGCCCCTGCATCCGCATGGGAGACTGGGAGGAAGCACCTGGCTCCTGGGAGGAAGCACCTGGCTCCTGACTTTGGATCGGCACAGCGCCAGCTGTAGCGGCCATTTGGGGAGTGAACCAACAGAAGGAAGGCCTTTCTCTCTGTCTCTCTCACTGTCTATAACTCTACCTGTCAAATAATAATAATAAAATAAATAAAAATAAATGACCTTGGAAAGGTAGTGGTTATGGCTCAAGTAACTGGGTTCCTGCCACCCTGTGGGAGACCTGGATTGTGTCTGGCTCCTCAATTCAGTCCCTGTTAGGATGTTGCAGACATCTGTGTAGGCGGCCAACGGATGGGAGCTATCTGTCTGTCTCCACCTCCGCCCTCTCTCTCTGACTCTTAAGTAAGTAAATAAATAAAAGTTTTTGAATTACATTTTAATAGATTTTTCCACTAAAACCCAAAAGTGGTCATGGCTTAGTTGGTATTAAAGTGCATTCTAGTAACACTTTAGCAGGAATTCACCAGAATGACAGAAGCAGGAAGGCTCACGTGACAGGAAAGATGACAATAAGGAAGGCAGATGGCAGCCAGCTGGTCTGATGCCCCCAGGTTCATCTCTACAACCTACTGCCTTGTGCACGTGCCTGGCTTCCCCCCATCACGCTGAGGGCTCTTGTGACAGCTGCCGAGGACAGCTACCTGCCTGTGGTCTTCTTCCTCTGCCCTGAGCAAGAGGCCACAGCTTCTGCAGCCCATAGCTCTCACAGAGCAAGCACCTAGAGAGATGTCAAAGGGAGAGCCCCTGCCATTGTCTGATTCCATGCTTTCCAGAACAGTGGCGAAGGAGGCCAGTGGGCCCCAGCTTGAGTTTACAGCCCATCCTTTTATAATTTTCTGCTCATAACTGGCTGATCCAGGCATTGCCAATTGTACTTGAAGGATGTACAAGAGAAAAGGGCCTCTATTTGATTCCTTTCTTCCCCTTTCTTTAACCACCGTGTACTGAAAGATTTCTCAGTCATTTTAGATATTTTCGAGCTACACACAGGTCTTACAAGCTGTAAAGCTACACACCACCAACTGATCACCACCTTAGAAGGATCAACAAATCTGGGGCCAGCACTGTGGCATAGTGGGTTAAGCTGTGACTGCAGCACCAGTATCCCATATGGGCACCAGTTCAATTTGGCTGCTCCACTTTCGATGTAGCTCTCTGCTATGGCCTGGGAAAGCAGATGGCCCAAGTCTTTGGGCCCCTGCACCCACATGAGAGACCAGGAAGAAGCTCCAGACTCCTAGCATTGGTCTGGCCCAGCTCTGGCCATTGTGGCCATTTGGGGAGCAAATCACCAGATGGAAGATACTCTCTCTCTCTAACTCTGCCTTTCAAATAAAAATAAATGCATCTAAAAAAGAAAAAAAAGGGTCAATAAACAACCTAAAGAAATGAAAACTGTGTTGTACATAAAGCATAGCAACATCACAGTCACAATCACTTCCAATCTGAGACAACCAACTGAACGTTTAGAACTTGTAGGGAGAGAAGAAAAACAGCTGATCCTGAGTTCAGGGTTAAGAATTGGCAGGGGTAAGAACAGGGAAAAAGGAGAAATTATCAGAAGCAACATGAGCACCCACTGTTTCTATTTCCTTTCTCAAAGAGACTCTAGAGAAGACAGCCTCTGCCTGGACATCACCTCCCTCTGCCTCCTGAAAACAAGTGAAGCAGAGTAGGAAGGGAACTCTTTTGCATTCATGAACTCCAAGTGGAAAGCACTTAATTGTGGTTTCAAAAGCTGTTCCCATCAGAACATACCATTTTTTAGCTTTTTACACCGCAGACAGGAAGGGACATTCTAATTCCTGCAGTTCAACTTGCTTCACTATCAAGTCTTCAGGTAGTGGTGGGGCCTGGAAGGGAACCCAGATCTCCTGACTCACCTTTCCTATCAAGTCTTATTATGTAGGCTTATGTTACAAAATAAAAGCACATTCTAGAAAGCCAGGCACTAGACAGGAAGTCACTCACAACTCCATCATCACACCATAACCACCATTCATTTTTCTGTTTCTTTTATCACATGCTGCTACGTCTCCTCCCTCCATCGCTGCAATTACTCTGGAGTAGTGTTCTTTCTGACACACAGGCCCCTCATACTGCCATTAATAAAACCAAAGCTGAAAACCTGAGCACCAATATGACATGAAATACAATTTGGTATAGCCTGAATGATTTTACTACTTTGTTAAGGGCTGGTACTGAGACAAGTCTTCCCCTCTTACTGAAACACAGTAAAAAGATACAAGAGCACCCTATTATTACTGGGGCTTGGAACTCAGACCATTTTCATGGAGTATTTAAACAGAGGCCCTGGGACATAAGAATCCAGCTGTGTCATCTCCCATCAGTTCTATTTACCTACCTGGAGCATCAGGTACTTGAAGAGGAATGAAAGGATCAGAGACGCTTAGAAGTGGGAGGCCAGAATCCACAGTCTGCCCACCCTTCCTTTTCTCAGCTGGAGGTGGTGGAGGGGAAAAATGGGATCAACAGAGAAAAGAGAAAAGCAGAAAACATCAAGTAAATCTAGATGAACTAACTGTCTATTAACCCAACAGCTCAAATTACAGAGGAAACCTAAAGCTAAGGGCAGAATAAAGGGGGATGAGTGGATATAATCTAGCAAAACAGAAAATATCTACCATAAGACAGCAATCCAGTCCTGGTAACATACCACGAAATGCTACTAATGATAAAATCAGGATATTCATACGTCTGAAATTCCATTTCTTCCTAGGATACTGTAGTATACAGGGATCTGTTCCAGAATTCCCACAGGAATTGCTGTCCACATCACACACTCTGGCACATCAACAGTGTCTAGTAGGTCATATAGCACATGTGGAAAGTATAAGCACCCACTGCCCTCTTGATGTCCTCCAGGGGCTATGTGCTGTTGCATCATCATAATGTCTGACATAGCACTAGACAGACACACAGGGAGAAGCAGAAATAGACTACTTGCCTAGTGCAAGGTCAGACAAGCACTAACCTCTGGGCTACATCTAACATACTAGGGCATTCATTCTATATTTGGCAAATTATAGATTTACAGCAGTCTATCTGCCTTTTAGAACATCAGAGCTTGAAGAGATCTTAGAATTTTCTAGCATAATTTTTTTTATTTCCAGAAAAGAATATGAGGTTAGCCAAAATTTAAGAGAATGAGTTAAACCATTAAGAGAGCAGCCAGAGACCCATTGGCAGAGCTGGAATAAGAGCCAGGTCTCTTGGTTTCTACTTGAATCATTCTTTACCCTGCATGCGAGTACACAGCTTGTTCAAAAATCTCATTTTTCCTGTTATGAAGTGCCTAACTTCAAACAATCCTAGAATCTCACAAGAAACTGCTGTACAGACCCCTATAAACCCTTCAATTTAGCCTCCCCAGCTCTAGTGTGCCATCAGACACTGGTGGGACAGCCTTACCTCAGCTATTCCACTTTCACCAGTTCTGACATGTACTCATTTGTGTGGGGGTTTGTATAATTTTTTCCCCACTTAGTGCCTGTGTCACCCACCCTGACTCCATCATCACTGCCAGACAGCCATGCAGGTAGAAGAACCCCACTCACCCCTTTGTCTCCTTCCATATCTCTCACATGGCTCTGGACATCTCTAACTTTCTCAATGCCTCTTCCTCAAACTCTGGTACAGGGCTGAGTTTGGAAGTCCAGAGGCCCAGTACCCCTCTACTAACCCTCTTGGCCTAGATCATCAGATGTGGGACATTTCTCTTCACCTCTCTAAGCCTCGGCAGAAATGGGCTTACAAAGGAATGAAAGTGCTGGGCACACATGGGTATTACTGGTAGCATCTCTATGGGCACTTGGCTCATATCTCTTTCCTCCCTGTCTCTTGCTCTGTCTTCAGCTTTGCTTCTGGAATAAGGAGGGTCTTCTTGGGTCTGTGAGGCAGCTTGGAAGAGATGGCAAATTTCTCACCCCACCCTATTCTCCCCAACTTCATGTCTCTCCTGGCTAGCAGACTGACTTGAGCTCTTTCTCCCCAGCTTACTCCTACTGGGTACCCCAGTTCCCCTGCATGCTCATCCCCGAGTATCACGCATTCCTTGGACAGCCACTGCTGCTGTCCTGAGTGCCATCTGCTCGGGGCCAGTAAGATGCAGTTTGAGAGGCAGGACAATGTGAAAGGTAAAGGCAGACTGACTCCCACTCCCCAGAACCAGGCTGCCTTCCTTGCACCCAGGCTTCATAGACACTCAGTGTCCTTCTCCACCTGAGAGGCCCCTGAAATACAGGAACCCAGCACTGCACACCCAAACACAGAATAGGAGTGGCACATATGGTACCTAGCCTTCCTCAGGCATACAGGATCCCCTCACTCTAGCTCAACCAGATGTACAGTAAGCAGCAGGTAGCAGGGACAGACCAGGGTGTTGAAGTCTAGATGTGGTGGAAGGCAAGAGGGAGGTGCAGTGGTGTCCCAATGGCGGGCAGTCTACTGGTCTCACTTGGACAACCCAGCACAGGGAAGAGTGCAAGGGCTCAAGAGGTGCTGCAAGGCTATTTAAAGATAGCAGATAGCCTTCCTTGACTTCCACAGCCATGCTCTACCCAATGGCCAGTTAGTCCCAGTATTCCAACAGTTGCTATCAGATTCCATTTGGTGATGGGGACACTGGACTCATGGACTGTGGGTACCTACCCCTCCCAGGCCTACCCATGAAGCAAGGAGGGAGAAGCTCACCCCAATATCCTACTACTACCACTCCATTTCCCTCCCTTGGACTCCCCACATCTCTAAGGATCCTGACTTCCTATTCTCTAATGCCCAACTGCCCCTCAGACTCTCAACCTCCCTCTTGCACCCCCAACACTCCTCACTGAAGCCATTAAGTTCCTCTAGAAGCCCTTTTCCCCATTTCTAAACTATGCCCTCTTAGGATCCTTAATTCCTATTAGAGCATTTACTTCCCTTCTGCCAACCTGGAGATAGGATTCTTAGCCATTTGTTCTATGAATAGATTGGTACAGCACCACAGTCTCACATAGCACTGCTCCATCAAGGGAAAGAATTACCTCACCCCACCCCTTCACAGTCCCACCCACCCTTACGCCTATCCTGCAAAACCACTAAGGTACTCTCAAGCTATAATTCTAAGAGTGGGCTTTTAATGAGATTTCTTTAAAGATAAAGAAAAGCATGAAACCACTGTTCCTAGGTCTCTGGTCTTAAATGGAGATACAATGAAACATTTGAAAGAAAAAAGCAAATTACACAATTGCATATACACATCACATTTGAAAAAAGTACACTTGAGTGTTTCATGTAATAAAACTCTAGGTATAAGGGCCGGCACCTGCAACATCAGCATCTTGTATGGACATCCTATATGTTCCATTTCTGATCCAGCTCCCTGCTAATGGCCTGAGAAAGCAGCATAAGATGGCCCAAGTCCTTGGGCCCCTCCACCCACATTGGAGACCCAGATGAAGCTCCTGGCTTCGGCCTGGCCCAACCCAGGCTCTTGTGACTGATTAGGGAGGGAACCAGCAGATGGAAGATCTCTATCTCTTTGTAACTCTGTCTTTCAAATAAATAAATCTTTTTTTCTTAAAAGATTTATTTATTTATTTGAAAGAGTTACAGAGAGAGGAGAGGCATAGAGAGAGAGAGAGGTCTTCCATCTGCTGGTTCACTCCCCAATTGGCCGCAATGGCCAGAGCTGTGCCGATCCGAAGCCAGGAGCCAGGAGCTTCCTTTGGGTCTCCCACGTGGGTGCAGGGGCCCAAGGACTTGGGCCATCTTCCACTGCCTTCCCAGGCCACAGAAGAGAGCTGGATCAGAAGAGGAGCAGCCGGGACTACAACCAGCACCCATATGGGATGCCAGCACCTCAGGCCAGGGTGTTAACCTACTGCGCCACAGCGCCGGCCCCAAATAAATAAATCTTTTAAAAAAATAAAATGTCAGCAAATGATTTTCTTTCAGAATGGAGTGATGAATTTGTTTTTCTTGCTGCTTTGGGCTTTTAATCATTTTCCCACATTTTTACAAACTAACATGTGCTCACATAAGTTATCAGTGAGACAATACCATAAAAAGGGAGGCACAGTGTTAAGTTTTAGGCATTTGTCTTTTCCTCCTCCAACGTATAGACTCCCTTCATTATCCCATACTTTACAAAAGGAGGGCAAAGGAGTTTCTAAGATCTAGGTATAATTTTCTTCCATTTATAAAGAATGAAGGTGTCACAGTAAAGAACTGTTCATACCACAAAGAAGAAAGAAGGGGAAATACCACTGTTCATATAAAAATGCTGGATAAAATGAGGAAGACAACAAGACACTGTGTAACATTTGTACTGCTGTGTTTGACATCACTGATTTACAACACTCCTTAGGCATGGGTGCAGTTACAGCCCTGAGCTGGACTGCCTATGTACAAATCTTCATCCCGTCATTCCCCAGCCGTGACCTTGAGCAGGTGGCTCTTATGGGGAACACTGGGGACAGTGCACAAAAAAATCACTTACTCACTGGGCTTAGCACATACCATGTGTTTGATACCTGTTTGCTGTTACAGGTATGTATTTGTGGCTCTTTATATATTTGTGGTTATACCTTTAAGATCCTTAAAAATATATACTGCCATTTGTGGCCTTCAAAGTAAAGGGGAGGAAAAGGCAAAAACAACAAAACAAATTACTTTAAAAAAAAAAAAGAGCTCACATAGACAAACAGTTAAACATAAACATAATTATGTGTGACAAATGAGAACTGGGTGTTAAAACCTGGTGGCAGGGCAGTGGTGGATGGAAAGTGATCGCAGTCCTCTGTGGTTAATGTAGTAAATCCAAATTCCTATCCTCTGGCCAAAAGCAACCCTTCTCATCATTCAACTAACCTGTGTTGGACCAAACATTGTGCTACATGCTGGGATGCAGCAGCAAAGGTGACTTTCCCAGAACTCATTCTATGACCTTCTCTCCAGAAACCAGATCCCACCCAGGACCATGGCTGGTCATCATTGTGATATTCTACGTCAAGGACAATGGTCCACGGTTTATACATTTGGTCAACCGTGTGGCACATCTAATTTCAAGCACCATGAACTCATCTTGGAATATTTGTAAACCCCTGATCAAAATATAAAAAAAGTAAAATTTACATGGACCAGACAACAAAGCTGAAAGAAAAATAACGCACAAAAACATTTTAAATACTTAATAGTAAATAATTTCAAAATAAAAACAAAGAGAACATCACACAAACACATATGGGATAAAGTTAAAGCTCCATAAAATCTCATTTGTTTCTTACTGGGAAATACACAAAAGTGCTGGCTGCTCTACCTCAGATTCAGCTCCCTGCCAATGACTGGGAAAGCAGCAGAAGACGGTCCAAGTCTTTGGGCCCCTACCACTCATGTTGGAGACCTGGATAAAGCTCATGGCTTTGGCATGGCCCAGCTCTGGGCACTGCTGCCATGTGGGGGGTGACCCAGCACATGGAAGATACCTCTCTCTCCTCCTCTCCCTCCCTCTCCCTCCCTCTCCCTCTTCCCTTCTTCTCTGTTAACTCTGCCTTTCAAATAAATCTTTAAAAAAATTTACAAAAAAAGACTATAAAGATGTACATCAGAGTCTGAAGCTGAGACTTAAAATTGTATAAAATTGTGGTCCCCTGTATTTTGGTAAGGAGATTATAACTTTCTTCAGATTCCCAAAAATATCTGTGACCCTCAAAAGGTTAAATGTCATTAGGAGACATCAGGATGGTATCTGTGTGGTACGTCTTAGTGAGACATGAGAAGTCTGAACATTCTTTTCTCTATACTACTAACTTTTATACATTGCCTCTCCCCAAAGTTGCATGCACGCATGCGTATACCCACCCACACTACACACACACACAAACACTGCTTGGCAGAGTATCAGATACAGGACAGAACATCTAATTCTTAGAACTCATCAAATCATCCCAAAGAATCTAAGCAACTACAAGAGATGAACAAAGTGCTGCTCCTCAAACTTGAAGTATTTGCTTAAGACATGTCTGCAGTTAGGAGAGAACAAGTGTGTCCTCATGGGGCTGCCATGCTGTCACTTCAACTCCAGGTGATTTCAGATCTTCCACAATGCCTTTCTGATTGAAGAACGGTTGAATAAAGGAGCATGTAAGTTACTGCCAGGATCTGGGGTGTGTTACCTGTACCTAGAGCTATCTGTGGAGGGAAAGCAGTGTGATGGCAGCAACAGTGAGTCTTAGTTTTAAGTGTTTGCCATACTAACCGGTTCCTGCAGAAAATGGTGGAGTGGCAAAAGCATCGCCTTGAGCTGACTGAAAACCTGGGAGCAAACTCTCGGCTGAGCCTCCGAGCTTCTCAGGATGTTTGCCTGCAAAGACAGAACATTGCTCAACTCATTCCTGCAGAACCCTGGGAGACTGCAGCTGGAAGGGCCGGGGCGGGGAGAGGCTGGGTAATGGGCGCCAAAACAGTTGGGTAGAGGGAAAATGTCCCGTCCTCCACAGCACTGAGCCACTGCAGCTAACAATAACCTGTTTTGTATGTTATGAAGAACTAGAAGAGCTTGAAAGCTCCTAACAAAGAAATAGAGACAAAAATGCTAACTACTGGGATTTGATCAGTATATACTTGAAATGTCACATTATACCCCACAAATATGTATATTATATCTTAATCAAATATATATATATATATGTGTGTATATATATATATATAAATATGGCCCTTGTGCAATATTAAATAGTAACAGGATGGAGGGGAAGGGTACCCTCTAGCCAAACTTCTAGACTTGACTCTTTTTACTGCATTACGGCAACACCTCTGCTATTCAAAGGTCCTTGTTCAGTCACAGCAGTAACTGAGAGAACAGCTGAGAAAAGGGAAGAGATTACTAATAATCAAGAGACAGCACATCAGTTCTCCAAAATGAAAAGAGTTCTGGAGATTGGTTACACAACAGTGTGAAAACACTTAACCTACTGAACTGTGCACTTAAAAATGAGTAAGATGGTAAATTTTATGGTCTTTTTATTAAAGTTTAAAAATGTTTAATAAATAAATAAAAATAACTGAAAAGAGAAAGCACAGAACTAAAGCCCCACAGCTCAAGCACATTACTCAGGGCACAATGCCTCCTGCCCTCACTTGGAATCTACTTGTTTTTATGTCATTCTAATGAGGTTCATGGCCTGGTTTCCCTGTGGGAAGCAGTATGGGTAGCAAATGAGAAGAGGGACTTGTGAAGGATGGCAGAGTAAGAGGCTACAAAGGACAGGCACAATGAAGTCACTTTATGTGTAAGCTGACAGCAGAACATAAACAAGGGAGACAGGAAATTAGTAAAAATAAACAGGGGAAAACAGAACTTGGGAGACCGATTAATCAGATGCAAAATCACTATAGCTTAACAGTCCATGACAATATTTCTGTTTATATACAGAACATAATGGGCACACAGAGTTGTCAAAGAAAGTTAAATCCCATGCCCTTCTTCTGTTTAAAAAGGCAGGAAAGTAATATTGATTCTTAAAACATTTCCATAAAATGCCAACTGAAGCCGAAATGTTTGGTCAACAATTGATATTATTCACTTGGTTCTGATCATTCTTTCACCCTGCACTCTTATCCACACTGTGGTATTCTTTGTGAACTGCATTTTAAAGAATTTTCCCAGGGCATACCAGTTTTCTAAAGAGTGTGTGTGTGTGTGCGCGTGTGTGTCTGTGTGTATATGCATGTATGCATGTCTGTGTATGGGCATGCATATGCGTGTGTGACAGTGTCCTGCTTTCCTAGACTGTGAGTTTTCTGGGTAGAATTGTGTCTTTTTTTTTACGCAATCTCTTATATAGTGAGTCAACCGCCATTTGGAACTCAGATCACAGTGAGAGATTCTGCATTCAAGTGATGACCCACTCACATGTTCAAGCAGTTACCACGTCCTAGAACAAGCCCACCTATACGGAGGGAGCCACCCTCCTCCTCCAAGAAGTGACCCTGCTCCAAATGATCAACTTGATCTATACCACTGAATGTTTTCTAGAACTTTTTCCCCTAATGTTCCCATTCTCCTTGCTAAGACCCATATAGGTCAGGATTTCTTGCACATGGAAGGCCTCCATGCTGTAGTAAAAATAAAGATGGATTTGCAGGCATGCTTTGAAACTGAGCCTTTGAGGACATGGCCCAAGTTTTTGTGTTCACATGCACACTCCTTTAGGGTTAAGATTCACTCTGGCTCCTCGTGATGTCTCAGCACAGAGATGTCATAACCAAGGATCACAAAAAGGGCACTACTCACTCACCTTCCCCCAGCTTGGCAAAGTCCTTGTTTAGCAGTTCTTCAGCTGTAAGTTTGGAGAAATTGTCATCATCAAAGGGATTCCACGTAGAACCTTCTGCGGGATTATAAACGTTTTGTTGGGAGGTCCGAGGAGAGCCTGATGGAGTGGTGGTTGCAGACCTACACAGGTTCCCACCCCCATGAAATAGACAGACAAATAAAAGTTTAACAAAACTTTGTTTAAGGGTCAAATTCTTTTCTGAGTCACACCATCCTTTTCTACAGTGTTTTCCTAAAAGGCCTTTCTGCAGCAATGGAGAACTTTCCATAGACACACTCACTTTGTGAACCAAACGCCTCCTTTCCTTCATAACTAACTACCTCCTACAACTTCTTTAATCTCTTGCTTAGTTGGTTCACCCCCCCAAATGGCCGATACGGCCAGCGCACTGCACCGATCCGAAGCCAGGAGCCAGGTGCTTCCTCCTGGTCTCCCATGCAGGTGCAGGGCCCAAGGACTTGGGCCATCCTTCACAGCCTTCCCGGGCCACAGCAGAGAGCTGGACTGGAAGAGGAGCAACCAGGACAGAATCCGGCGCCCCAACCAGGACTAGAACCTGGGGTGCCGGCGCCGCAGGCAGAGGATTAGCCTAGTGAGCAGCGGCACTGGCCAGTTTTCAGTCTTATCTGGAAGTCCTTTCAGTTCAGGATCACAAAGCAGCCTGCCCTTGGGCTTGAGCTCCCTGTGGTGACCACCATAATATATACAACCACTGACCCTCGGTGGAGCTGTCTTCTACCTTTCAGGATCTAACATGCACAGAATTAGAACCATCAACACAATCAAATAGAAATAGATAAAGTCACTGCTATTTTGTGCTTCTGGAAGGGAGGGGAGGGGAAGAGAAAGAAGGGGGAAAGGAGGGGAGGGGAGGGGAGGAGAGGCAAGGGAAGGAGAGGGAAGGGAAGGGATGGGAAGTGAGGAAGGCAGGAAGAAAGAAAGAGGAAGGAAGGGAGGGAGGGAGGGAGGGAAGGAAAATGCTCTCTAGAACATGGAATGAAAGACAGAGGGGAGGGGGGAGGGGAGGGAGGAGAAGGGAAGGGAGGGAAGGGAAGAGAAGAAGAAAGGAAGAAAGGAAGGAAGGAAGAAAGGAAGGAAGGAAGAAAGGAAGAAAAAAGGAAGGGAGGGAGAGAGGAAAGGAGGAAGGGAGGGAGGGAGGGAAGGGAAATGTTCTCTAGAACTTGGAATGAAAGACAAAATGGAAACAGTGGGCTGAAGAGGAAATTATTTCTAAAGACCAGCACAGTACATGTTCTACAGGCAAATTCAAGTTTTCTTATTAAACATGGCCATACGATATAAACATCTACACAATCTACATACTAATGCAAAGAATCACACAGTAACAGCCAAGGGCAGGCCTTGCCCACAAAAGCAAGAACAAAGAGGAAGCACCACATACTTGGACTTATTGAGACTGGCCTCCGCTGCAGCTGCTTGGAGCAGCTGGGTTGATTTGCTGGCAGGGACCCCAAAGACCGCACTGTGGGTTACATCACTGAGAATCCGCCTGTGCCCAGCACGCTGGGTTTTGGGGGATGATGGAGGAGTGAGAGATCCAAGTTTCTGCCCCTGGATAGCAGGAGGTGGGGTTGTCTGAACTTTTGGTTGTTGTCTTACTGGGGCTTGAATCTGCAAAGAAGAGAGATAGAAAGTGTTTCATGGGAGGGGGTAGGAAACGGGAAAACAAATAGATAAGAATAACTAAAAAATGCCACATGAGAGCTGACGTGGGACTCAAATGACTCAGCTCATCAATAACACCCAGGAAGAATAAACTATGCTTTGACAGTCTGAGCTGCAACTGTGAGCTGATTGTAACACAGCATCTGCCTGGTATTTACACATAAATTTCAATCCTCATTAGCAATTATATACAGAGCATCCATATGCAATTCAGCACAGAGCTTAAGCTACTCCTACTTCTGAAGACCTAGGATGCATCTTATATGACCACTTTCTGGTGCTGGCATTGTAGTGTAGCAGGTAAAGCTGCCACCTGCAACACTGGTAACCCGTAGAGGTCGCCAGTTTATGTCCCAGCTGCTCCACTTTCAATCCAGCTCCCTGCTAATTGCCTCAGAGAGCAGAGGAAGATGGCCCTTGTGCTTGGGCTTCTGCACCCATGTGGCAGACCTGGAAGAAGTTCCTGGATCTTGGCTTCCACCTGGCCCAGCGCTGGCCATTGTGGCCATCTGCAAAGTGAATCAGTGGATGGAAGATCTCTCTCTGTAACCACTTTCTTCTTCAGGGGGTCACTTAGAAACTTGTTCAGAATTCCAAAGAGTGGGCAGCAGTAGATTCTAATACTGCAGTTAGAAGCTGATGAACACCTGCAGCTTACATGCATTAAAGTTGAATGGTTTGGGTGAGAATTGTGGCACAGCTTATTAAGCCAGAATCCTATATGAGTACTGACTTACATACCAACTACTTCACTTCCGATTCAGCTCCCTTCTAATAAACCTGGGAAAGCAGCAGTATTGGACTCCTGCCACCCACATGGGAGACTTGAATGAAGTTCAGCCTGGCCTGGCCCAGTCTTGGTTGCTCCTGCCATTTGGAGAGTGAACAAGTAAATGGAAGCTCACTCGCTCTCGCTCTCTCTCTCTCACTGTGCCTTTCAAACAATTAAATCTTTAAAAAAAAAAAAAAAAAACCTGAAGGTTTCCACTAAGAGAGCCCTACCTCTAATAGCTGAGGCTCGTCAGGAATCAGAATTATACTGTGATTAATAAATGGTAATACTGTTTTTGGTTTTGGTAAGGCACTTTACTTCATTTTTGGGATGGATCCACAAGATCATTTCCTTGACAAGCCCTGAGAAATGTAAGGCATTGGGATGGAGGGATTAAGTTATTCCAGCCTTCACTTTGGAAATGGCTTTGGGGAATAGACAGAGAATTCCAGGGGACTTCAAAAAGGTTTGTGGAAAATGAAATTAGAAGATACATTTAGGGGCAGGTATATGGCATAGTCGTTAAGATGCCTACATCCCATATCAGACCATATCAGAGTACCTGGGTTCAAGTTCTGGCACCACTCCTGATACTAGTTTTGTGCCGGTGTCGTGGTGCAACACGTAAGCCAACACCTGTGATGCTGGCATCCCATATCAGAGCACCAGTTCCAGTCTCAGCCGCTCTGCTACCTGTCTAGCTCCCAAATAATGACACTGGGAAAGCAGTGGAAGATACCTTAGGTACTTGGGTGCCTGCCACTTACATGGGAGACCTGGATGGAGTTTCAGACTCCTGGCTTCAGCCTGCCCCAGCCCTAGCTATTGCAGCATTTGGGGAATGAACCAGTAGATGGAAGATCTCTTTCTCTGTCTCTCCCTCTCTGTTATTTTTTCAAATAAATTTTTAAAAAATCTTAAAAAATGCTTTTGAAATTCACGTATATGAAGGGTCACCAAAAAGTTCATAAAAATACATAATGGATTTCAAAAATTTTTTGCACCAGTATGAAATTTTAATTCTACTTTCCACAGTTTTTGAAGTACTTTTGTGTTTTAAGGGGAAAATAATGATTATGATGATGATTGAGCTGGTAGCACAAGGACTTGAGATGTGGACCACTGTCAGAACACAGCAAACTGCCATCACAGAACATTGAACAGGTGGGGACATCCTCATGACCACATGAGTGGTCCTTACATGCTATCACCTGTATCAGGAAAAATGAAGGGACTGGCAATGTGGCATATTGGGTAAAGTCGCCGCCTGTAGTGCCTGCATCCCCTATGGATGCCGGTTTGAGTCCTGGCTGCCCCTCTTCCGATCCAGCTCTCTGCAATGGCCTAGGAAATCAGTTGTAGAAGATGGCCCAAGTCCTTGGGCCCCTGCACCTGCTTAGGAGACCCAGAAGAAGCTCCTGGCTCCTGGCTTTGGATTGGCGCAGCTCCAGCCATTGAGGCCAATTGGGAAGTGAACCAGCGGATGGAAGACTTTTCTCTCTCTCTGCCTCTCCTTCCCTCTGTATAACTCTGACTTTCAAATTAATTAATAAATATTTTTTTAAAAAAGAAAAATGCATAAAATGTTAAAAGAGGGGGTGGGTGTTTAGCCTGGTGGTTAAGACACCTGCATGTCACATCAGAAAACCTGGGTTCAACTCCCAGCTCTAGGGGCCCACACTATGGTACAGTATGTTAAGCCTCTGCCTGCAGTGCTGGCATCCCATATGCTGGTTTGTGTTCTGGCTGCTCCACTTCCAAATCCAGCTCCCTGCTATGGCCTGGGAAAGCAGTGGAAGATGGACCAAGTGCTTGGACCCTGCACATACATGGGAGACCCAGAAGAAGCTCCTGGCTCCTGGCTTCAGTTCAGCCCAGCTCCAGCCATTGGGGCTATTTGGAGAGTGAACCAGCGGATGGACGATCTCTCCATCTTTTCTCTCTCTCTTTCTCTCTGTAATCTGCCTTTCAAATAAATACATCTTTAAACAAAACAAAAAGACCTCCTAGCTCTGGATCTTGAGTCCAGCTTCCTGTTAATGTAGACCTCGGGAGGCAGTGGTGATGGCTCAATAACTGAGTTCCCACCACCCGTATGGGAGGCCTGGATTGAGTTCCTGACTCTTAGCAACTGCAGACATTTGGGTAGTGAACCAATGAATGGGACTCTCTTTCTCTACCTCTCAAAAAAAGTCTCCAGTCTCATCCTTAAAAAAAAAAGAAAAAAAAAGTTAAGAAAGCCACCTAACTCCATTTCTTATTTCTAACAGTCTAGAGATAAAATTATTTAGGATATGAAATACACCAGGGATTCAACTATCCCTCCCTGCAGTCAGATGAGAGTTCCCCCTCCACGCACTGCAGCTCAGCTCCCACAGTCTGCCAATCTGGGCCTGAGAGAATTTAGGGAAACCAGAATATCCAGCTACTGGGGGCTAGAAGCTTGTAACTTGGGATATTGACTGTTCCTATATTGTTCTGGAGACTTGCAACATTTACTGAGGCAGACTATGTACATGTATCAGTATACTAACCACTTCACCAACAGGCTGGATGATACATTATAAGGCACAAGAATCAGTCATGCATTGTAATGCATTGGCTTGCTAAAGGAGAAGCAGAGCACTCTGAAGAAAACCAGTGCTCCAGCTCCCTAAGTTCCCACAAGGGTCCAGAGCTGCCCTGCCACTGCCTGCTGAACAGCAGCTCACACAGGCCAGAGGGCTGTGAGCACAGAAATGGGCTGGCTTATTTCATATTTCTTTTTTTTTTTTTTTTTGACAGGCAGAGTGGACAGTGAGAGAGAGAGACAGAGAGAAAGGTCTTCCTTTGCCGTTGGTTCACCCTCCAATGGCCGCCAGAGCCGGCGTGCCACACTTGATCCGAAGGCAGGAGCCAGGTGCTTCTCCTGGTCTCCCATGGGGTGCAGGACCCAAGGACTTGGGCCATCCTCCACTGCCTTCCTGGGCCACAGCAGAGAGCTGACCTGGAAGAGGGGCAACCGGGACAGAATCCGGCGCCCTGACCGGGACTAGAACCCGGTGTGCCGGCGCCGCAAGGCAGAGGATTAGCCTAGTGAGCTGCGGCGCCGGCCTATTTCATATTTCATTACTCTGAAAATGGTACTTAAGCATTGATCCCCTTAGCTTTTGAAGAGTCCACACTATCTGGAGCACATTTTCCCTCCTGCCTATTCTATGCAGCACACTGAAGTAGAGATGCCTCCAACCTTATGCTATAAAAGCAGTGTGCTGGTGCCGGCATTGTGGCATAGGAGGTTAAGCCACCACCTGTGATGCCAGCATCCCATATAGGTGCCAGTTCAAGTCCTGGCTGCTCCACTTTTGATCCAGCTCTCTGATAATGTGCCTGGGAAAGCAGCAGAAGATGGCCCAAGTCCTTGGGCCCCTGCCTCCATGTGGGAGACCTGAAAGAAACTCCTCGCTCCTGCCTTCAGCCTGGCCCAGTCCTGGCTGTTGCAGCCATCTAGGGAGTGAACCAGAGGATGGAAGATCTGTCTCTCTGTCTCTTTGTCTCTCCCTCCCCCTCTCTGTAACTCTGCCTTTCAAATAAAAAAATAAATCTTTAAAAAAAAAGAAAGGAAAGAGTAGGTTTGGATAGAAAGCTTCTGAACTTGGCTTTTGACAGGCTGTGTGTATAATAATACAAAAAATAAACAATACAAGCTGTGTGCTGCAGGTTAAGCACTCCTAATTTGAAAACCTGAAATCCTTCAAAATCCAAAATTTTTTGAATGCCAACAAGAGATCACAAGTAAAAATTCTGTACTTGACCTCATGTGACATGACACAGTCAAGATATGGTCACACTAAAAATACTATATAAAATTACTTTCAGACTGTGTGTAAAATGAAACAAAGGAATGTTCTGTTTAGATGTAGAACCCCTCCCTAAGATGTCTCATTATGTATGCTTAAGATATTTCAAAAATTGAAAAATCTGGGCAGGTGTTGTGACTCAGTCGGTTCACTGGGGGCAATCACATCCCACGTCAGAGCGCTGGTTGTCATCCTAGCTGCTCCACTTCCTGCTGACGTGCCCGGGAAGCAGCAGATGATGCTCCTGACACACAAATGGAGACCCAGATGGAGTTCCTGGCTCCTGGCTTCTGCTTGGCTCAGCCCCAGAAGTGTGGCCATTAGGAGAGTGAACCAGAGATGGAATATTTCTGTTTTTCCCTCTCTCTCCTTTCAGATAAATAAATAAACAAATAATTTTTAAAAATTGAAAAAATCCAGAACACTTCTGGTCCCAAGTATTTCAGATAAGGGATACTGACCTTGTTATGCAAAGCAGCTCCAATCTATTCAGCTACTACTCACAACAACCCCATGAGGCAGAAAATTTTATCTCCACTTAGAATCAAGAAATGTTCGAGCAGGCATTTGTCAGAGAGGTTAAGATGCCTCGTAGGTTGCTCACATCCTGTATCAGCGGTCCTGGGTTGGAGTATCAACTCTGCTTCTGAATCCAGCTTCCTGTTAATGAGCACCCTGGGAAGCAGCAGGTGATGATTCAAGAACCTGGGTCCCTTCCCCACAAGTGGGAGATCCGGTTTGGGTACCTGGCTGCTGGCTACTACCTTGCCCAGCCCCAGCTATTATGAGCATTATGGGGAATGAACCAGCAGATGAAAGCTTTCCCTCTCTGTCTCTCTTTCAAAGAAAACGAAAATAAATAATTTTTAAAGCATCAAAAAAATGTGAGGGTTGAAAGGGGCCTTTAGAGTCACAGATTCTAACTCCCTCACTTTAAAGAAGATGTAAGCACACCCCAGCGAGGCTAAGTGCTCGTGAGAGGCCATGTGCTTCACTGGAAGCAGAATTCATGTCTCCTAACTGTCACTTTGGACTCTTCTGCACAACACTCCCTCCTCCTCCAAAGACAGAACTAGGAAAAGATGGAGGGAAAGGCACACCACAGGAAAAGGACAAAAGGTAGACTCAGACGTCCACCTTGCTGATTATTAAAAGATAAAACCAAAGTATTTTATTATAAAAGAACTACAATCGTATCAAGAGATGAAGAGAGAGGCAGGGATTGTGGCACAGCAGGCTAAGCCATGGCTTGGGATGCCTGCATCTCATATCAGAGTGCTGGTTCAATTCCCTGTTACCCTGCTTCCAATCCAGCTCCCTGCTAATGCTCCAGGGAAGCGGTGGATGATAGTTCAAGTATTTAGTTCCTACCTCCTGGTTTTGTCTGGCCTAGCCCCAGCTGTTGCAGCCATTTGGGGATTGAACATAGTAGATGGAAGATCTCTCTCTGCCACTCTTTTAATAAGTAAATAAATCTTTAAAAAATAAAAAAATAATTCCATTCTACTACTCTAATACAATTATTATCTTTGTGGTGCCTTGTAGTTTAAGTCTCTTTTAAGTACCTGCTTTTTCCATAACTACATAAAAATTCATATTTCATGAGCTTTTTTTTTTTCATAGTATTGCACAGATTTTATAACCATGATTTTTAATCACTTCACAGTTGGGTTCCTGACAACATAGATTGCTTCCTTCTTTTGGGCTAATATTAATAAGACTGCAATAGACATCAAGGTGCAAGGCCATTTTTCTCTTGTGAATTATTATTTAAAATGCCTGCAGGGTCTTCCTCTGTACATTCCCTCACTTGTTGCTCTAAAGAAGCCCTGCCAAGAGTCAGCAAGACATGGATGCTCAAAGCTGGGCCAAAGCAGCATCTGTTCCTTTCTTTCACTGTCTCTTAAATCAACCACCCCATGGCAAAGTACTCAAAGTATTTTTCCACTCAGGAAACACGGAGAAGGTTTATAATTCCCAGGACAATGGATACCTCCATCCAGCTAAGAACTATAGTGAATAGCAGCTGATTGTGCAATCACCCTAGATATGCATTCATTATTATTATCCTTCAACATTGCTTCTTATCCCAGCCCCGCTACTGTCAGTTTGTATGACAGGGGTTTCAAAAAGTTCATGGAAAAATGGAATTGAAAGAACTTGAACGTTTTGAAGCCCCCTCATGGTCTCGGATGATCACTTTCTAGCATGGGCCTCAGCTTCCAATTCCATAAAATGAGGGATCTGAATTGGATTGTAAGTTCCCTTCCAGTTACATCACGTAATCTTTTTTTAAAGTTCTTTTTCCAATACCAAGAAGAGCTTTATCTCTTGTTAAAAATAAAGAGAGTAGCTGTCTGCCACACGCCTGCAGGAAGACTGAGTTGCTGCAGAAATGAAGGTGTAAAGACACTGAACACACACTTAGCTGAGACTTAAAGAAGACAATCTATTTACGGCACTGCTTCCTTTCGGAGGGATGCAGGTTTTCTGGTTTAAGATGGGCGACAAAAATCTATTAGAAATCAATCCTCAGAAAGGTGGTTTCTTACTTTTCCTTCGTTCGTCTAGTAGTTGGACTCTCCCTGGGAATAAGAAAGCAGCTGTGACACTCTATCGGTTGGGTATGAGAAATGCCTTCCTCTATGACTATAAAAAAACTTCATCACTATCACTCATAAAAATGTGAGTACAGAATAAAGGTCACTTACTAAAGGCCAAAGCGTGATGTGCCTGAGTATGCAGACACTGCAGAATTCAGTCGGGAAAGAGGTTCTGATGTCATACTCAGTCAATATGGAAAAGCAGACATGCCCAATTTCTAAACTGACAGGCTGGCCCAAACTAGTGGATACTCAGATGCTCCAGAACCCAAGGGGATAAGGCCATTATAAATGGTTCCAGGAAGCAGGCCCTTGAAGGGTGTTGAATGGTAGACCTGAACGGTGTGGTTCCTAACACTAGCCAAGACAAAGAACAGACACAGCACTGGATGCAGGGTAAAGGTAGAGGCCCACTGAAACTTCTAGAGGCTGGAAAGGGCACAGTAGATCAAACTGTTCCTTGAAGAGGGAAAGGGGATTATTAGCTTGAATCCTATCTACATCCTTGACTGTTCAGCAGTGGCACTGACAATGAACAGCTTTTTCTGCCAGCCTAATTTCACATTGATAAATTAGGATGTCTATCTCATCTGTAACCTAGAATCATTTTTATAAAAGCCTTTACCTTCTACAGAATATCTCACACTGTCTCCTGCATATGTCTAGCAAAGTTCAAGTATTTAAACCACTAGAGTGGGGAAGCAACCCAGCCCAAATTCAGAGGCCCCCTCATGGCTGCTGCCACCTCCTTTCTGCCCCTGTCTTAGCCCTCACTGCATACTCTTCTTCTGCCTTTGTGCTCTGTGCCCTGGCTGAGCCTTACCGCTGGCTCCTGGGCAGGGGATGGCTGTGTGGCTACAGTCGGCTGTGCCTGGGGCTGCTGGATGGCTGCCACGGCGGCCTTTTGCTGCAAGGCAGCCTGCTGAGTCATCAGCTGTTGTTGATGCAGGGCTGTGGCCAGCTGCTGCTGCTGCTGCTGCTGCTGCTGCTGTTGCTGCTGCTGGTAGAAATTCTGTATGAGCTGCTGTTGAGAGCCTCCTTGGGATACCACCGGGAACTGAGCAATGGCTGGTTGCTGGGTTGTTGGATGTACTGCCTGAAACTGAGCAGGACAAAGTGGCAAGAAATGAGGAGGTGACTAACATGCTATTCTGGAATTACATTCACAAAACACGAATACCTCTGTGTGACAGTGACCAGTGCTGAGGCTAAAGGCAAGAAAGGTAGGCCTGCGAGCAATATGGCAGCACTTTACACCGCCAGGCCCTGCCACTGCACTAGGCTAGTCTTCCAAGAGGGCTTCTAGACCTAGCCTGAGCAAAGCTGACTAAATACCATGTGACTTTAGAATCTGGAGTGTCACAGAAGCTAATATATGATTTCCCAGTCACAGGAGCAATCCCTACTTCTTTCTGCAGGGGCAAAGTTAAAGGGTAAGCGAAAAAGCAGATATCAAAAACTAGCTGCCTATCCATAACAACAAATGCTGGAAAAAATCTCAAATGTCTATCAACAGGAGACTGAACAAATGGTGATACACCCTCAAGGATACATTAAATAAAACACTTCTAGCCCAAAAACAGGAACCAGGGCTACCCATACGTATGAGCCAGAGGCCAAAGATTTTTAAAGATTTAACTTTGAAACAATGCCAGTGTTTTACATATTCATAAAACAAAGACAGCTGAAAATTTAAAAGCAATAATTAAAAACAGCACAATGAAACCAATAAACCTGTGTATCAAATTGGTAGCTAAACTCCCCAGAAAATAATACACTAAACTGTCTAAGGGTCAAAGGGACAAAAAATTTTAAACTGTTTTCAGTAATATATTGGTATAGGTATTTTGAAATGACAAGTCAATTAATTAACAATGTTAATGTTGTTAGGAATTAAGATTTTCAGATGAAAAAATAAAACAAAATCCACAAAGTTAAACAAAAATCCTGTAGTTACAAATCTGAACTCATACTGTGTATTCTTTAACAAAACATAACATTTTCTAAATGTCCTGAAAAGGCCTAGAAACAACAACTAACTCATTAATAAGTGAGGATCTCTAGCCTCAAAACTATGGTTTGTAAATATCATTTCCATTAAAAAGAAACAGAGCATCCTAGAGAAATGAATGATTCCAGGTGTAAGGCAGTGATCTTGAAACAGCTTATTATCCTAGGTAGCAAGGACACCATTAGAGGCCACTGGAGCCACATCCAAAGGACCCATAGCCATTCTGAAGAGACTTCCACCGGTCAACATTGGGACAACAATGTTGACCAACACAAGTAAGTTTTTTAAAACTTCAATGTATTAATAGATAACAAATATGTTAAAATCCATAAATTCATAAATATACTAAACAAAAGAAGACAAAAAGCTTATTGCTCATCTTTGGATAATACTGGGAAACAATGAATTATTCTGAAGACTGGGAAACAAAGGAAAACACTCAAGTATTTTTCCTGTCTTTTCTGTTCAAACAGCTTCCTCACAGGGTAACTAAATAGTTGATGCGAAAATTCCCCATAGAAAAATCCTAGCCCCTAAACAAAGAAGAAGTCCTGCAATATTATTTTGCCATTCCTAATGAATTAAGAGACTTAAGAAATGACCACCAATGGCTTCTAAGATAATGGGGAACATTAAACAAATGGATCAAACACATGGATTGATCTTTTTAAGAGAGGCAATCAGATATTACAGTCCTCCTGATACGATGCCACAGGAAGAGGAAGAGCAAAGAAATATCAAACAGAATAAAATATTGTGCAAGTCTCAAGAAATGACCAGTTTACACAGAGAAGGGAGGAACAGATCAAATGATACCACAGAGATACAATTAGCCAAATCTAGAATGTGGAAAATCCTACAGGACAAATAATCCAGTGTCTAAAAAAATAATTTGTAAAGAGAAAAAAAAGAGGGAGAGAAATCCTATGTATGAAAGAGGACTTAAAAGCTACAGCAATTGCCGGCGCCGTGGCTCAACAGGCTAATCCTCTGCCTTGCGGCGCCGGCACACTGGATTCTAGTCCCGGTCGGGGCGCCGGATTCTGTCCCAGTTGCCCCTCTTCCAGGCCAGCTCTCTGCTGTGGCCAGGGAGTGCAGTGGAGGATGGCCCAAGTGCTTGGGCCCTGCACCCTCATGGGAGACCAGGAGAAGCACCTGGCTCCTGCCTTCGGATCAGTGCGGTGCGCCGGCCACGGTGGCCATTGGAGGGTGAACCAACGGCAAAAGGAAGACCTTTCTCTCTGTCTCTCTCTCTCACTGTCCACTCTGCCTGTCAAAAAAAAAAAAAAAAAAGCTACAGCAATCATTACACAATGAATTTGTCCATTGTGAAAAACTAGAAAAAATAGTGGAAAACAAAACAATATAAATCAACTAAAATTAATACCTGGACTTTGGATCCTGATTCAAACAAACCAACTTAATTTACGAGACATAAGAAATAGTTAAACACTGTGGCTTAGCAGGTAAAGCCTCTGCCTGCAGTGATGACATCCTATATGGGCACTGGTTTGAATCCCAGCTGCTCCACTTCTGAACCAGCTCCTTGCTAATGTGCATGGGAAAGCAGCACCCACATGGGAGACCCGGAAGAAGCTCCTGGCTCCAGATCGGCCCAGCCCCAGCCATTGTGGCCATTTGGGGAGTGAACTAGCAGATGAAAGGTCTATCTCTCACTCTCTCTCTGTAACTCTGCCTTTCAAATAAAATAAATAAATCTTAAAAAAAAAAAAGAAATAAAACACCACTGGATGTTTGACAACAGTAAGAAATTATTATTATTTATTCCCCCAATATAGTATAGTAATGGTGGTATAGTTAGGTTAGCAAAAAAACAAACAAGGAAACAGAGAATCTTTAGAAAATAGCTCCTTCAGCAAGATTCCTCAATCAGCTGATAGATTGCTAATGGCCTGAGAAGGGTGGTGAAAGGGTGGGAATGAGTGATGAAGAAACAATGGTAGAACGGTTAACAGCTCTCTGTCTCCCCAAGGGAGACCCTTGTACCTAGCGGGCCTGTTCACCGTCACGACTCAGCTCTGCACAGCAAGGCTCACGCTGGCCACCTCACCTGCTGAGTCTGGGCCTGCTGCTGTTGCTGCTGCTGGTAGAATGTGCCCGCTGGCTGTTGTGGCGCTGGCTGCTGCGCTGGCTGCTGCGCTGGCTGCTGCTTGAGGAAGAGCTGCTGCTGGTGCTGAGGAGTAGCCTGGGCCTGAGTGGGCAGACCCTGGGCCTGAGTGGAAGGCGTCTGCTGTGGGGTAGGCGGAGCCTGTGGCTGTTTGGGCTGAGGCTGTGGCAGAGGCTGGCTAGGTTGGGGTTGGGCTTTTGGTTGGGGAACACTGGCCAAAAGGCCAGGCTGATTGCTGGATCCTGCAGAGAGAATAAACTCCATGTAAGGGCTTAAAACTTTTCCAGATCCAAACAGCTTTCTCTCTTGCCAACACAATAAAGAAGAGGTTAAGTGGGCAAATATCCCAAAATCCACGGGAGCTCCTCACTGCTTTTCCACGTGCTTTGTCCCACCTGGGATGTCTTTCCACCCTCTTGATAAACTCTTTTCCTCAAAACAAGGTTCAGTAACAAGGCTCAAAATGAGTACACCTCCATCAGTAAGTCCTCTGTTATCCATCATCCCATTGAGTCAATTGCTCAGCACGCTGAGTATCTGTCTGCATCAGAGGTGGGGAACCCTTTTCCTGCCAAGGGTCATTTGAATATTTATAACATCATTTGCAGATCATATAAAATTATCAACTTAAAAATTAGTCTGCCATACATTTATTGAATTTCAAGTCTCGCCTGTGGTGGCCTTGGCAGGGCCAGACCACACGATTTCATGGCCTTTATATGGCCTATGTGCTGGACATTCCCCACTCTGATACATTTTCTTTCTTTCTTTCTTTCTTTTTTTTTTTTTTTTTATTAGTTCTTCTGATACATTTTCTACTGGCCTCTGATGCTACTGCACATAGACACAATCTTGGCACCCACAGGCATGAGATTCTCGGATGCTTTAAGTGTTGCTTACACAACCCCAGTCTGGATGCCTGACTATAAAAGTAGATGGCCACCAAATTCACCTTTTTTTCTTAGAAAACTTTTATTTAATAAATATAAATTTTGAAAGTACAACCTTTGGATTATAGTGGCTTTTCCCCCCATAACCACCCTCCCACCCACAAACCATCCCATCTCCTACTCCCTCTCCCATCCTATTCTTCATTAAGATTCATTTTTAATTATCTTTATATACAGAAGATCAACTTAGTATATACTAAGTAAAGATTTCAACAGTTTGTACCCGCACAGAAACACAAAGTATAAAGTACTGTTTAAAGACTAGTTTTACCATTAATTCTCGTAGTACAACACATTAAGGACAGAGATGCTACATGGGGAGTAAGCACACAGTGACTCCTGTTGTTGGTTTAACAACTGACACTCTTATTTATGACGTCAGTAATCACCCGAGGCTTTTGTCACGAGCTGCCAAGGCCATGGAAGCCTCTTGAGTTCATAAACTCCGTCCTTATTTAGACGAGGCCATAATCAGAGTGGAAGTTCTCTCCTCCCTTCAGAGAAAGGTACCTTCTTCTTTGATGGCCCGTTCTTTCCACTGGGATCTCACTCACAGAGATCTTTCATTTAGTTCAATTTTTGCCACAGTGTCTTGGCTTTCCTGCCTGAGAAACTCTCATGGACTTTTTAGCCAGATACGGATGCCTTAAGGGCTGATCCTGAGGCCAGAGTAAATTCGCCTATTTTTATAGCTTCCTGATGGAGATTGTGAATTAATCCTCTATGAAACAAACCTCTCACCTCATTAGAAACAGAATACCAAATCATGGAGAGGCCCTTTAAGAGATTTTATAACAGACAAAGCATTCAACAATATTCCTTTGTGAGCATCAAAAAAAAAGGTGAGTTTCACTTCTTTAAAAGAGATAGGAATGGACTTATCACAAAATCTGGGACAAGACTAGGAAAAACAGGCTTTAGTGGTCTTGGAAATGCATCTCAGAATTCAGTGAGGGTCTCTCCTTTTGCCACACCATTTCACCACTTCCTTTTCTTGAAGGAAAGCCATTATTCTACATGAGTCCTCTGGATTCCATCCCTAAAGCAAAGCCATGCTACCTAAAGACTTCCCTGTTATCCAGGAAAACAAAGATATATCCAGCCTCACAGCAGTCCAATTACTGACCTGCAGCCTGAGGTGGGGGCTGCACTGTGGCCCTCTTGCGAGGTGTCAACGCTGGCTGGATGGGAAGGATTCCTGGGTTTGGCTGAGTCTGCCCAGCTTTAGGCCTCTGGCGGGGTGCAATTGAAGTCTCTGTGGTGGGAATGGGATCTGTCAGTCTAGAAAAGGAAATGAAAAAAAGATTCACGTTAGAGTGTGGGCAAGAGGGAGAGAGCTAGGAAGAGTTCATGATGCTTCCTGTGACACTCATCCAAATCTTCCTAAGCCAGTTAATCCACTTCCCAAAGGACAGCCCACAGGATGCTGGTGTGCTACTAAACGTTCTGGAAAGGCTTAGTGGACAAGTATGTTTTTAACACAATGACCAAGATATGCTGAACAGATTTCTTTCCAGCAGAACTCTTCATGTGTGAACGTACATGGAGAATCTCAAAGAGAACACGATACAGAAGCCTTTCCAGCTTACTGTATCTTGGGACACTTGTATCCAAACCACATGGGGTATCCCAGAGTACGATTCATGTGGTGATGCAAAGAGGGGTTTGAGGTGGATGGTTTTCTGATGCAGAGGGAATTCAGACTTGGTTAGAACTAACAGCCAGGGCCGGGTCAGTGTTGTGGCATAGTGGCCTGCAATGCCAGCATCCCATATACACATTGGTTTGAGTCTCAGCTGCTCCACTTATGATCCAGTTCCCTGCTAATGGCCTGGGAAAAGCAGCAGAAGATGGTCTAAGTGACTGGGCCCTGGCAACCCATGAAACTCCTGGCTCCTGGCTTCAGCCTGGGCCAGCCCTGGCCACTGCTGCCATCTGAAGAGTGAATTAGCAGATGGAAGATCTCTCTGACTCTTCCTTTCTCTCTCTCTTTGGAACTCTTTCAAATAAATAAATACATCTTTAAAACATAAATATTTTAAAAAAAAGAACTGTCAAAATGGTCTCTCTACAATGAAAACCATGGGAGTGAGTGAATTCTACATGGCAACTGAAAGGAGTAAGTTTGAGCCGTTTAAGAGAAATTCCATTTCCTCCAACACACAGACTCCCTGTTCTCCACAGTAGTAACTTTTTCAGCATCACATTGCCCGACTTTGTGTGTGCCCATGTATCTAAGTTGTGGCTTTACACAGGATGTAAGCAGATTCTTATGTGGCAGTTCCTAGAAAGCTTAAGAAATAAGGTTTAAGAAGTAAGTAGTTCGTGTCCATTGTCTCACTTCCTTAGCCACTCCTGGACACTGCCTCACTGCTCTGTGAATTCATGGCTCATCTGTGAATTCAGGGTGAGCCTTCTGCCTGGGCCCCTAAGGGCTTCATGAAACGAAACAGCCATACCAGCCCTGGCCTACTTACTGCCACGCTTTGTTTACTTCAGAGAGAAAAATAAATAAGTAAACGTTCATCTCCTACAAGCCACTGCACTGTGGCCCTCTTGCAAGGTGTGTAACTCACAAAGTCCACACCTAACACACAGGGAGGACCGCTGCGTGGCTGCTTGCTTCTGCTGCAGCCCATGTGCCAATTTCTACCCATTCACAGCCATCCGGGGGCTGCTTTTGCCTAACCCAGGGCAGAGCTCCTGCTGTCCTTTGAAACTGCACTTTAGGGAGCATAAATGAAGCTAAAGGCCCAAACAAACAAATTTCATGAATATTCCCAAAATACGCTGGCACTTCCTCCATGAAATGCAAAACAGAAAGCAAAGCAGGTGGCACCATGTCTTTCCCCATGACACAATTCCAAGGAGTCTCCATCTTGGACCCAAAAACTTTTCACTGGCATCCTGTTAGGAGGTGCTTTTGTGCTGGTTGGAGCACTGGTCATACAAATGCTATCTCATGTGGGCAGGCTGCAGCCTGGGGAACCGAGGAGGGAAGGAAGATGGCGCAGATAATGCTGGGGGAGTGAAGTGTAATAAAGAAAGATCCAGGGGTGAGGGAGGTGAGCAGATGTCCATCGAAATTCAAATATGAGAACCCCCACCCTGGTCCTCCCCTGAGGGGAACAAGAGTCAAGCTAAACTGCATTTGAGCTTTAGCTCCTCACTAGCTACGTATGTGGTGAGGAGTATGTTGTGTAACCTCCTTCAGCTTTGGGTCCCTTATGAGGAAAATGGAAAGACACATAGACCTACGTTCACAGATGGGGAAACACACGTATGCCTGCATCACACAGCAGATGTGGACATCAAGTGCATTAATGACTGTGAAACCACTTCATCAACTGTAGCCTGTCCAAAATTTTAGTTTCTATGGGCCTCAATGTGTGTGCTTTGTGGGAAAGTAGAAAGAGGTCCTTGGTTAGACTCTACAGACTATGTCTATGCCTAGTACAAGATGGCTATAAACCCAAAAGACTAAGGATCAGGGTGGGGAACGAGGCCAACCAAAAGCCAGGACACACGGTTAGTACACTCTTGTACCGGCAACATTTAGAGCCTGCCACTGCCTCATCTCCCAATACCCCTGTGCCTATTCCCAGGCTCAAGAAACATCTGTGGAGTTCTTGGTTCTCTTTCAAATGTAGATCACAGTATTTCATTATATTCCTCTCAAACAGTTTCTGCCTAGGGCAGACACAATTTCCTTTCCTGATCTGTGCACCCTCGGGTCATGGCAGCTAAAGAACTAAGAAACACAAGGCAGGACCCCCCTGCTGCCATGGCAACCAGAGCAGCACAGGTGCTCACAAAGGCATTTCTTACCTGGCCTTTGGCTGGGTCTTTTTTGCAGCTGCCTCACTGGCTTTCACTGGTTCAGGAAGCTTTGCAGGAATGGAGGAGTTCTATAGAATTGGAGGGGGAGGAAAAGGACATCAAAGATTTCTTTGTAAAACACAATAGCCAGCCTGAGTAGGACTGACGCGCTGGGAGAAGACCACGGTCACTCAGGGTGTGTGGTTGCTGAGCCAGCATCCCCTCCCCACAGGGGAGGCAGCAGTCAATCCACAAGCTGAGCTGAGTTCCTCCAGCCTGGATTCTGCACCATCCAATACTGCCTCTTGAGGAAGCATCAACCAGCTGTCCCTACCCACAAAACAACTGTTTACCATTGCTGAGAGAGGACAAATGACATGAGACTTCTAACATACACTCTTAAAAAACTAGTTACCAAATGAATGCTTCCAATTATATTTCATGTTATTTAACTTTACGAGTGGCAAAGTGGGACTGCAAAAGCAAGCACATACTATACCATAAAATACCCGTAGTATTAACTGGGAAACCTGGCAAACAATACTAGTTATGTAAAACTGGATTTGCAGGGTAAGCATTTCACGCAGAGGTTAAATTGCTTTTAGAGACACCTGCAACCCCCTTCAGAGTGCCTGGGTTCAGGTCCTGAATCTACTTCAGATCCTAGATTCCTGTACTGTGCACCCTGGGAAACACCAGGTGGTGGCTCAAGTGGCTGGGTCGCTGACATCCACGTGGGAAATCCAGTTTGAGTTCTAGACTCCTGGCTTTGGCCTGGCCCAGTGTTAGGAAACTGGAGCAGTTTTATCTATGGCACAATCTACACCCTGATTTACATCCTAGGCTGAAAGCCAGGTGGCCACGTGGCCAAGTGGTCAAGCTCCACTCCCATCCTAATGGGATTCACAGCTCCTACTTCCCTGCCCGCCCTCTGGCAAAGATTTAAAAGGGCCTGTTCCAACACATAGCTCTCTTGGCTTCTCTTCTCTCCGGCTTACTCTCTCTAGCCTTCTCTTTTCTCTCACTCCCCTCTCTCCTCTCCTCTCCTTCTCCCTCTTTGCCCCTTCCCTCCAGTCTGCTGGATTTTCCCCCAATAAACCCTTTCCCTTACTCCGGTGTTTGGTATGCTTTGTGACGGCTAACACCCAGTCCTAGCTATTGTGAGCACTTGGGGAGTGAACCAGCAAGTGAAAACTAACTCTCTCTCTCCCTCTCCTTGCATTTCAGTTAAAGAAATAAATGTAAAAAAAAATTTGGGGGTGCTGGCACTGTGGCACAGCGGGTTAATGCCCTGGCCTGAAGCGCCCGCATCCCATCCAGCTCTCTGCTGTGGCCTGGGAGGGCAGTGGAAGATGGCCCAAGTGCTTGGGCCCCTGCACCCGCATGGGAGATCTAGAAGAAGCTCCTGGCTCCTGGCTTCAGATCGGCCCATCTGGGGAGTGAACCAGTAGATGGAGGACTTCTCTCTCTGTCTACCTTTCTCCGTAGCTCTTTCAAATGGATAAAATAAATCTTTAAAAAAATTTTTTTAAACTGGCTTTTTAGGAGGATTCTCTCATTTCCTTTGTGTTTCCAGGTAAGGGGAATTTCTACTTAAAACAAAAACAAAAACAAAACCACTTCATCCTTTAAGCAGTCATCTCCTAAGGAAGAAGAGGAAATTGATGGATAATCCTGGGAGAGGAAAGTGAGCTTGTCTGGCCCACCTCTGTCTTCCTTGTTTTGTGGGACAGCCTGTCCCTCAGGGAATCAGGCATCTACACCTCAGGCAGTGTGTCTAATGTTAGGAAGCCTGACTGGTCAGGCTACGTCCTCTGATTCAACCATATTGGTAATAAAGCCAATATTCTCAGTTCCAACTGGATGAGTTCTGCATATAATTCCAAATGTGGGAATGAAAGAGGAAGGCTATTTATCGGCACCCTTAAGTCCCAGTTGAGACATCAAATTTTATTAATGGAGAAAGTAGTAAGAAAACTTCAGGTGAGGCTCTATTACAGTAAACTATTCATGAGAACTGGATCATAATATGACATGAAAATATACCAGGATGGTAAAGGGGGTGTTTCCAAGCATTTTATTTTGAAAACTGAGAGCACAGTTTTAAGATTACTAGGTATAGAAAATATTCTTATGGCCTGTTATGTGTAGAGGAAAAACAAGTGTGATTATAGATTAGCCAACAACAAGCAAAATCAAGAATGCCCTGCTGCAAGGAAAGACAGCAGAGAGGAGAAGCTCCAACTGCATCAGGCACGGGGCGAGGGCAGGGCCTGCTTCAGGAGAGCAGCCTGCGGAGCACCTCCAGTGAACACAGCAGGCACGTGGCTCTCAGTGAAAAGATGACAAGACAGGAAGTTGGACACTCTTCAGCCAAAGTGTTCAACTCATTCCCTTGGGCACTTTTTTGTTCAGTGTAATTGCCTTGATTTGATAATTAAATTCCAAGGGAAAAGTAGATTCCCTTTATAGCAATTGCTTCATAGTTAGCATAGTCTGAATGACCCCAGGAGATAAAGCAAGGAACATCTGTATTCATTTAAATAGCTGATTAACACCCCAGGAACTGAAAATGGCAATTTGATAACGTTTACTTCCCTTAAAAAGCATCATTGACATACCTGTACATTTGGAATTGGGCATTCTTTCTTGAGTAGTTTAAATGAGAAGTAGGAGACCTGGTAAATATCTGGTCTTTTGTCGGGGTCTGGCTCCAACATATACCCTAAGACAAACATGTGAATGTATTTCATTACATCCTAATAATTATTACATTAGCTAGGAAACAATTTCTTTCTTGGCTACCAAAGTCTATTGTTTTTAAATTCTTTCCTCATAAAAATCAGACAGTACAATTAGCCCTTTCTTCCACTCTCAAAAAGGGCAGCTTTAACTTCTTTAAAATATTTAATATCCACAAGAAGATAAAGTATGTGCATTTTAACAAAGACACTTGAAGTTCATACTATCCTGCTAAACAAGTCATCATTCTTGATAATTATAATTAAAATCCAAACCTCATGAACTTATATATTACTCTTTTATGGGAGATATTAGCTGATTTCCAGTTCAAAAGAAATTAAAAGTTAATACATAAAGATCTACTTCTACTGCCATCTATAGATCACACAACTATTTCCAGGTCCTGGAAGCTTCTGCCCTCTCTGGGAAACTTATCAGGGAAAAAAACACCTTGAGAATACACAAAAACACACATCTACATATACAAACAATAATGCAAGGTAGTTTGCTGCTTGGGTGATAAATGAATGGTTCAGACACTCAGTTCAGAAAAGACCAGTGAGGCTGCAGCCTTGGGAGAGCTTTCCGAAGAGGCAGGACTGAATCTAGTTAGGCAGGGGGAAGGCAGAGAAAAAGTCACTCCAGGCGAGAGGGCAGCCTAAGCAAAGCACAAGTTGGAACAAGGCAGGAGAATGCCCTGCTATAAGGCAACGGCAGAGCCAGAGGGACAGGGTGGAGAGGAGGCTGGGTGGGTGGGATGGAAGCAGACGGGAAGGGAGGATCTGAAATGCCATGCTGTGGGATCGCCAGCAAGCTGCTCAAGTTTACTGAACAAGGACATTTTGCTGAGAGGGTCAGGTCTTGTAAGAATTGATCTCATGGTAGGGGTGTGTTGCACTGACTACAGCGAGAACAGCTGGTGGCCAATCCACCAGTGCAGGCATGAGGCAGAGTCTGTCTATATTGTTGTGATGGAGATGAGAACAGACAGAATAAAATGAAAATAGCAGAAACTCAAGGGGAAAAAAAAGAAAGAAAAACAATTAGTTCTTGCTCTCCTCTTGCTAGCCAGATCCAAAGAAAATCTTACATATCGCTCACTGGTGTTTGATTGCTGATACCACTGAGAGAAACTGAAAAGAGGGTAACCTGGTATTGGGGAGTAAAAGGGAGGGAGGGACAATGATCATAAACTGAATTTTAGATTTGTGAGTTTAAGGTAACAACTGAATCTTCAAATAGTTCACAAACTAGAATGCTGTATGGGGAAGATGTCAATGGTAGAGAAATTCATAATTAGTTGTTTTTCCCGTTATAAATTTACTGAACAAATGTTAAAAAGGAAAAAAATAATAATACCCAAAAAATCCTACCAGTCTAACATCGAATTTGGCCATTTTCTCACATTGTCTTCTAATCTCATTTACTTAGCTGCAACTCTAGAACAGACATAATGCTTTACCTCTGAAAAAAATCCAACAATCATTAAATGCTATAACCTATTTCTTTAAATACTCATTCTTTTTTGTTAATGAATGGAAGAAACTCATGGATAACACTGGTACAAAGGAATGAGTAGTCACTTACAGACTCTAACTATGTTAACTTGGGTCAGTTACCTACACTTTCTTGGTTTCAGATTCCTCATTTGCATAACAGGGGTAACTAATTATGTTTGATATATACATTAAGAATTAAATAAGAGGCCAGAAGGTTAAGCCGCTGCCTGTGACGTCAGCATCCATGTAAGCTCCCTGCTAACATGCCTGTTCAGAAGGCAGTAGAAGATGGCCCAAGTTCTTGTGTCCCTGCCACCATATGGGAAACCTAGATGAAGTTCCAGGCTCCTGGCTTCAGCCTGGCCCAGTCCTGACTAATGTGGCCATTTGAGGAGTGAACCAACAAATAGAGGACCTCTCTCTCCCTCTCTCGCTTTCTCTCTCTCTTTTAAATAAATCTTAATAAAAATGAAAAGGTCCTCAACAAATGTCAAGTACTCCACCCCACAGCAGCCGCTTCTATTGTTTTCTACTGTTATCCCTTCCCAAGATCCAAACTGGGATGCTCAGGATTTAAAATCTGTAACAGTTATGGGGCCAGTGTTGTGGCATAGTGGGTAAAGCTGCTGTCTGTGATGTTGGCAGCCCATAGTGGCACCAATTTGTGTCCCAGCTGCTCAACTTCCAATCCAGCTGCCTGCTAATGACCTGGGAAAAGCAGAAGATGGCACAAGTGCTTGGGCCCCCATCTCCCACTGGAAGACCCAGATGAAGCTCTGGGCTCCTGGCTCCAGGCTTCAGCCTGGCCCAGCTCTGGCCACTGCAGCCATCTGGACAGTGAACCAGAGGATGCAAAATCTCTCTCGCCTCTCTCTATAACTCTGATTTTCAAAATAAATAAATCTTTTTTCAAAAATCTAAAACAGTTAAAACCTAGATGCCAAATGTCTTGACCATTGTGGAAAAAAGATCAAATCTGTTTCTTTAGCATTTTAGTACAGGGCTTTTGTGAAGATTATTCTACCATCTGGTTAATGAAGGTTAGTACATATGCTTGCTATGAGGATATGAAAGAGTGGGAGAATCTAAGCCTATTGTAAAAAAGCACTGAGTTTAGATGCTTGTCATCAAAATTCAATGATTAACCTAAATGAGAGGAAAAACCAGGATCCATGGAGTTATACAGTCTTAATGATACATTCACTCCAGCCAATGCAGTGCAATCATGTTTATTTGAGTCGCTTCCAGTTTTACAAAGATGGATTTCTTATCACTTGATCTGAGTCAGCTGGATTCCTTTGGTACCAAAGCTTTCACACAGACTGCATCAGAACACTACTCATAGCACAGTTAGGATCTCTGCCTGGGCAGCTGGCTTAGGTAAGAAACAGAGTTTAGATTCCTAGCAAAGACCCACCACTCTATCCACACCTTAGCTTTGAGCTCCAAACCACTATCAGCTAATTTCTTTATCTTGATATCCAATCCATTACTCCTGGAACTTCTTAATTCCTTTATCCTCCATTCATTCCTACTGATTAGAAATAAAAATACGAAACTCCTCTCTCTCTCTGCCTCTCCTCTCTCTGTGTAACTCTGACTTTCAAATAAATAAATAAAATCTTTAAAAAAATGATGAAACTAGAAACTTGAATACTTACTAATTAGGCAGTGCATGTCTTGAGAATATCGAGAGTTATCAGGAATTGTGAAGCTTCCATCACAAATCGCCACCTGACTCTCCCCAAATGGCAAAGTGAAGTAGCATAATTTATACAACAAACATCCAAGAGCCTAAAAAGTAAAGAAAGCAGATTGCTATTAGTGGTTTATTTACCATGATTGTAAATGGCTCAAACAATAGATACCAGCACCATCCACATTTACTAACAGATGTAAAAACTCTTTGCTCTCAATCTATCAGAAACTTGAATTTAGAGCCCAATTCCATGACTTAGCAGGTGAGTCCCATTATTTCTGTCATTATCACCAAACTGGGCTCTCCTAAAGAACAAGTAGTTCACCCAGTTTGCTCTTAATAGCTAGTAATATAAAATGTGAGAAAATACCTGAACAATTTTCTCAGAGCTCTGATGCAATTTCCTTTGTTTTGCTACAAGAAGCAGTAGTTGGTCCCTTCAGATCAAGAACCCAAGGGGTAGGCAGATCATGATATGGTACAGGTGCTACCATGCTATTACATTGTCTGCATTGAACTTAGGAACCTATAGTCAAGATTGCTGACATCTGGGGTGTGGACAGGTTAGTTGACACCTACCCAAATGTCTGCCTTCGTAGTGATGATTTTGCCACTGTACAGGTTGACCATTTCTGGTGCTCGATAGGACAGTGTTGTATATCTACAATCAAGAGATTCAGGTTTTGTTAAATATGTCAATGCTATAATTAAAAACCAGAAACAGCAGTAATAGTTTCTTTTCTTTTCTTTTTTTAAACACATGCAGTATAGAATCCAACTCCCTGGGAGTAATCTATAAAGGAAAGTATGAAATACCAGTGCAGATAAAAAGAAAAGCTTTCAGGGCCAGTTAATGCTGTTACCTGAAACACTGGCATTCTATATGGGTGCCAGTTTGAGTCTCGGCTGCCTCACTTCCAATCAAGCTCTCTGCTAAAGCACCTGGGAAGGCAGTAAAGAATGGCCCAACAGCTTGGGCCCCAGAAACCATGTGGGAGACCCAGAGGAAGCTCCTGGCTCCTGGTGGCCATTTGGGGAGTGAACCAGTGGATGGAAGATCTCTATCTCTCTGCCTCTCCCTCCGTTTCTGTAACTCTTTCAAATAAATAAAATAAATCTCGAAAACAAAAGAAAGAAAAGGGCCGAGCCGCGGCTCACTAGGCTAATCCTCCGCCTGCGGCGCCGGCACCCCAGGTTCTAGTCCTGGTTGGGGTGCCGGATTCTGTCCCGGTCGCTCCTCTTCCAGTACAGCTCTCTGCTGTGGCCCAGGAAGGCGGTGGAGGATGGCCCAAGTGCTTGGGCCCCTGAACCTGCATGGGAGACCAGGAGGAAGCACCTGGCTCCTGGCTTCGGATCGGTGCAGTGTGCCAGCCGTAGCGGCCATTTGGGGGGTGAACCAATGGAAGGAAGACCTTTCTCTCTGTCTCTCTCTCACTGTCTAACTCTGCCTGTCAAAAAAAAAAAAAAAAAAAAAGAAGAAGAAGAAGAACATGTGGGGACTCAAGACACTGATGCACTAAATCCTTAAAAGCCACTTTTCTTGGGTGCTCAAGTGACAAAATCTCCTTCTACAAATCCTTGTTGCCCGAAGCTATATTTTGCTGATTTTTTTAAATGGTAAACCCTTTAAATGTGGCTCAACACAGAGATGCAACTCTGGCTAGGAAACTAAACAGTGAAAGTGGGCCCTGGCTGCAGTGGAGAGCAGACAGGATCAAGAGTCCCTGATCTTTGCTCCTGTAATGGGGCTAAAACAACAATTTTCCTCTAAATGGTTTTCTGACTCAAGATAAGAGTAGAATAAGCACATCCTCAAGTGAGCATCTTTGTATTAGCAACATGTGATTTGTGCTGCTTGAGTCTCTAGACCCCAGATGGAGCTGGTTTAAGTGTCCATCAAGGCTTAAGCCTGAAGTCTTCCTGCTTCAGGCTTGTTGCCTGGGTGATGGGTGATGGGTGAGGGGAGAGAAGGATCAGGGTACACATGTGTTGGTTAGGCTGCTGATTTCTTAGTAGTAACACTGCTGTTGCCTGTGAAAAATCCAACACTGTGGACAGGAAGGGAGAGTCAGGTTCTTACGAGAGCCACAAATCCAAAGAAGGTTTTTCTCACAGAAGCTGATGACTCAGTATCTGTAGAGACTTCAATAACCTACTCACCATTCATTTTACTAGATTGTGGATGAACTCCTTATAAGCAAGAAGCAAGCAGCAATTCCGAGTTCAGTGAAAGGCACATCTGTGACTGATAATGTCATGGTTGTCATAATTTATACTTAAAAACATGACAGTTCACTTATGATATGTGCTCCACTCAGATTCTTTTGGGACATGTGACACCATTAATCAAAATATCTTTGTGCAGTGACCACAGGATCATTGACAAAGTGCTCTAACAATCTTTCCTTTTACTATCCTGGTCAAATCTTTTTTTTTTTTTTTTCAGAAAAAGATTTATTTATGTATTAAAAGGCAGAATTACAGAGAAGAGGTAGAGGGAGGGAGAGAAGAGAGAGAGAGAGAGAGATCTTTCATCCAAAGGTTCACTCCCCAACTGGCCACAATGGCTGAAGCTGGGCGGATCTGAAGCCAGGAGCCAGGAGCTTCTTCCAGGTCTCCAACACGGTTGCAGGGGCCCAAGGGCTTGGGCCATCTTCTACTGCCTTCCCAGGCCATTGCATAGCTGGATTTGAAGAGGAGTTGCTGGGACTTGAACCAGCGCTCATATGGGAAGCCAGCACTACAGGCAGCAGCTTTACCTGCTAAGCCACAGTGCTGTCCCCCCAGCCATCAAATCTTATAAGGACCCTTCTCTTCCTTCACTTAGAATCAAACAACCCAACAGTGGACATGCTGCTGCGAGAAGAAGGACAATTGACTAGCACCACCCATAAACTGACAGTGAACTTGCTTATCTGATAATGGACAAAACCGCAAAAAAGAAGAAAAAGCTTACTTCTTAATCTCATCTTCTACTGCATTGACTCCCTCAGTTTGTGGATTCTGGAATTTGTTGGTGGCACTTCCAAAGTCACACAGGACATAATGGCCTCGATCATGCAAGAGGATATTTTCAACCTGAAAGACATTCCCCAACCATCCATCCCAAGATATCATTTAGTCATGCATGTGAAAATTTGGTTTTATGGTCACATAAACAGTTTTATTTTTGGTACTCTCATTAGCGTGCACAGGAAAGTTATACTCCTTCAAGTATCTCAACAGGGGTCATCCCAAGTAGAATAAAAAGAGATGCATAATAACAGGACAAAATTGGGACAGACAGGGCAAAAGAGGAAACCCCACAGTGAAGAAAGCCAGAGTCCTGTTTCCCTAGGTTTTCAGTTATCTCTCTGCAGAAACAGTCCTCATATCTTTGCCCTTGCCTTCTTCTAGCCTAGCATGCTCTACACGACCCCACTTCTTTATTCAACTACCAAAATCCCTCTTATCCTTCAAATCCTGGCCCCAAGGCCATGTCCTTTTTGAAGCCTTCCCTTAGGCCCTCACTCAGGCAAATGTCATTCCTTCCAATTTTCCTTTAATATTTCATTCTTCTATGATGTCTACTACGTCCTGGGGACCTTATAAATACACATAGTAGTCTTTACTACATGTGGCTGAGATTTCCAGGGTTAATATTTTTTATATTTTAGATACTTCTCAGTGACAAAATGCTTGAGGGTAAATGACAGTTTTGCTATGAAAGCATTACCCTAATTTTTTAAAAACTAAATGAATTCTCTGGATAGTGAGTTAAGAGTAGGAAGGAGCTTATAAAGACCAAAATCTAAGTAAATCCCTGGTATTGAAAAACTACTCCAAATTAGTGGGTACTATGTACTCCAAATGTACTAATTACTTTTTGGCATAGGTGAGCTGCACTAAGATACTAGGGGACAGACCTGGCTATGTGTGGGCAGTAAAATGGCAGCCAAAAAATCTTGTCAGGCCAATAATAATAATAATTAAACCTTCCAAAGACTAATTACCTTTGAAAACAAAGGCAAGAGTAGACTACAAGCTCCTTAAAGACAAGCACCATCTCTTAATTATATTTGTAATCTTATCGACTCAGTGCCTAACATAGTGCCTAGTACAGAAAATATTTGTTGACTAGAGTAAACCAAGACTCAGAAAGACACATAACACCGTGTGTATGTGTGGAGCAGGTGGAAGCACATGTACGTACTGGCTCTGTCAGGATCAAAAACAACAGCCACCAAATACCCAGACCCTACTACTACTACTACAGCTGCTGGATCTTTTAAAACTAGCTAGTCGGTTATAAGAATTTCTTGTTTCTACATCTGTTTCTGTACTTTCCTAAAAAAAAAAATACATTTAGTACATTTTGTAGTCTGTATCTGTTAATTCCAATGCCTGAAGTCTTTGCTGCAAGAAGGTTTGCTATTAACTTATGTTCCTTGGGACATAACCTGTAGGAGGTCTTTGAGATTGTGTTTGAAGTCTCTTGTTCTTCCAGAGGGGATGTGCTGGTGTACTTGGGGCACCACTAACCTGGAATCACTTTAATCCAAAAGTGTGTCCTTGGATTATCACTCCCACAGGCAGTATAAACTATGGCCACTGACCTACACAGACAGGCTCTTATGATTAAAAATTCTTAATCACAGAATTATGAAGTAAAAATGATTAGAACAGATTTGTTCCCTTGAGATAAGGCTGAATCAGGCAAATATTTCCACCCTTGAAAGCTTTTTATAAAGCTCAAAAATTTAATCTAGTTATACAAAATGGAACAGTTGAGCTATCTTGTGCATACAGCCACTTTAAGAATCTAAAACAATTCTAACAAAGCAACACTAACTTTTCAATCTAATTTAAGAGGTTATAGAAATAACTGCCATCATTTCCTGAACTTATGCAATTGCTAGTCCACTGACACATGGATTATCCCACTAAATCCTCACGATAACAATATGATTATTAGCATCCCTGACTTACAGATGGAGAAACTGAGGCTCAGAGTGAGTCACTACCTAAAAGACAGGGAGTAAACCCATGCCTAGAAAAGGCCAGGCCCGCATCTGTGCCAGGGCAGCAAGCAGGTAAGAAGTACAGTAGTTACCCAAGGTTCCCACCATGACCCTCCAACTATGATGATGATTTTATACTTGCCCAATGTACGAGACACAAGCTTAGGACAGGGTTTTCCTTAGTTCTCTATGTTCAGAAATGCTCAGAAATCCAGTCAGTGAGGAACCAGGTATCTAAACAGTAGCCAGGCTGATTTATTCAATGTCTCCTAAACATTCCCTCTATCTCTTAATTCTCCTTTTACACAACTGGTCACTCTCCACTGGTCAAGTCCCAGCTAGTCTTTTCAGACCTTGCTCAAGTCAGTAAAACCTTCCATGACTGCACTATAAAATCTACAGAACCTACTATCAATAGGAAAGGGTCACAAAGGCCTGCAGGCTGAATGAAGTCACGCCCATGGGTTACTCATCCTACAGTCCAGGGCTGCTTCTGGAGCTCTGACAGAACAGAGCAGGTACAAAAGAGATCCCATGGCTGACAAGTCTAACATGTTTACTGTCTGTCCCTCTGCGGAAAAACTATACCAATCTTTTTCTTTCATTGTGCACTGGCATTTACCCTCTTACATATTTATGAAAACAAGTAAAAAAATCTTTGAGGGCAGGACATTGTATTATGCCTGTGTATCCCCCCACAAGACGTAGTCCAATATGAAACACATGCCAGCGATCCTCAAATGTTGCTGATGAAATCATTTATTCGGTGTCATTCAGCAACTATCTTCCTCCTGACCTCACGCACCTTACAGGCCTCCTATGAAACCAGCTTTCTCCTATTGTACGTGTCAGTTTCTATGCTTCCAATGCTGGAAAATCCATCCAGAAAACGGAAAGGATGATTCACTTTAGAACACAAATAAAGTAGTTGTAGGGCCGAAAATCACTGGTGGGGGGAAAGGAGGACTAAGTAGACAAAGTACAGGATACAGATGAGGCTCATTGTTGGCCTGATAAGAACAGTAATCCCTGCTCTGGCTACTTTGCAAATCTGTTGCGAGGATCAAATGAGATTACAAAATCGCTTTGGCGGCAGCCACCTTAGCAACTGCCACATTCTCTACTGGCTCCCTGTCTGTCCCTGTGACTTGTAATGGCTTCAAAAATCTCCATGGTGAAACTGGCCGCTGTTGGTGCCACCACCCACAAAACTCTTAACACAGAGCATGGTGGGTAGCAACAACACTGGATTGGGGAGCAGACGACCTCAGGGACTACTTGAGATGTCTGACCTTGGCCAACTCCTCCTGCCTCTTCTGGCTTGTTTCTCCTCTGCAAAGTGCAGCTGATTCTATTTCCACCATTGCTGCTGAGAGCAAGTAAGAGCATGTACATGAAAGCAAACTACAAATTTCCGTATACAAATGGAAGGTTGTTGTCAGCATTCCTTTACGAAGGAAGCACATTTGAATTCCTACTACATGAAAGTGCTTTTTCCAGGTTCTAAGGGTGATGTTGAGAACAAGGCCAGATGGATTTTCTCATGCAGCTTAGAATCCAAGGATATTAAGAGTCCAAGATAATAATGGTGATAAAAATTATGAAAAAAATTTGGCAGATTAAACACATGTAAGGTGAAGAGGGATGCTATTTTATACAGCATGGTCAGGAAGCTCTCTCTGATGAGGGGAGCATACAACAGAGTGAAGGAGAAACAGCTGCAGACCATCTTGGGGGAAGCCCTCCCAGCAAAGAATAGCCAGCACAAAGGCCCAGAGATGGATGGGCAGTGGGTGCCTGAAGTGTCTGAAGCTCACCATGGTCTGACCAGCAGTGTGCTTGGTGCTGAGACTGGAGAGGAAGCTGAAACTTGGGAAGGGACATATTATGGGCCAGGGCTCTCAGGGAAGGAGAGATGAGTTAATGCTGGGTCATAGAGGAAGGAAAAGGACTTAGCTAAGTAAAACTAGTAACAGGAACAAAGCAAGGAAGTAGCAGAGGTAATAATAATAATAGCATCAGAAGCTTACAGCACTTTTGTAAGCATCAGCACTTAACAAAGTGCCAGATACTGCCCCATGTACTTTTGCCCATAGCATTTCAGGTTACCCTTACAAAGCCTTACCATCCCACTTAACATATGAGAAAAGTGAGGCTAGAGAATTTGCCTAACTTGTCTGAGGTTACAAGGCATGTGAGCTCAGCCTGATGGGCATGATGCAGCTAAGGAGTATGGACAGTTCCTCTTGGCAAAGAGAAGGGAGCAGAGGAGAGAGAGAGGGCCAGAAAAGCAGGCAGAGGGCAGGCTGAAGAGAGCCACTTCAATATTTGTAACAGGTCAGCAGCACACGAAAACGGCCTTTTTTGGAAAGTTAACTTGGCAACAGAGGAGGGAACATCAGCAAGGGAAGAGCATGAGGGCAGGTACAATGGTCTATGTGAGAGGTGACCAGGGCCGCAGCTAAGGTAAGGTCAGTATTGATGGAAAGAGGTAGGCGGCTGAGTGGGTGCAGAGTAAATGAAATTTGGAAGGTGAACAGCCAGCTCGATATTCATATACCACCTTCTGAGAGCCTCAGAGAATTTGCACAGTCACTTTGTTTTTGGCAAAGTGTCTTAGGATGAAGGCCAACACTGATTACCATTGCTGACAATCCTCAAATCATTGTTAGTTGAGAGTTCAGTGTTACTGACTTTATTTCCCAACCTATCAGCTTAAGAGGGCAATTAAAGTTGTCACTCCAAACTGTGCTTACAGCTCTAGGTAAAAGGTCTGGAAAACCACTTCTTACTGATCTCTTCATCTCAATATTATTTCAAACAGGTAGGACAGTTAGACATTTTACCAGTTTATTGCCACTGAGAAATTGCGAGATTAGACCCATGTGGGTTTTTCAAGCCTGCATTTCTAAATGTGAGACAAGAGTCTTTATCCTGTTGTACTTTCATGAGATCAAAATCTCTTTTCTGTTAAAAATGGAGACTTCTATGACTTTTTCAACCTGAACATACTTGTTGAACCTTAACCCCTTCTTTATCTTTCTTAAATGCTTATAAAAATGGTGTGGTAAAAGATGACAACAAAACAAATTAAAAAGAAAAACCAAAAATGGGACTGAAAACAAAAAACCTTAGCCACTGTTCAGATTTGATCACTTGATTAGCTGTGCAGGTCAGAGCCTTTCCGTGCCAAGGTTTCCTCATTGCTAAAAGGCGTGGGCTGGCTTAGGTGAGCTTTCCAGCTCTGTGACCCCACGATCTACAATAATGATCTTTATCCTCAGAGAGACAAAAATCAAAAGCGGGGGAAATAAAGGGTTACAGAATGTATTTGAAGAGAGACCTTCAGTGTAGAACAGCACTTCTGTTTGGATTATTTTTAGAACACAGCAGCTTAAGGACAGGCGCTGCCTTCAGCTATTTCCTATCTGTAATGGGAAAGAAAGACCACACAGGCAGTAGGCGGGGCAGGAAGAGCTTTTCTCAGTTCTGCAGGTGAACCAGCAGACCCACACACAGGCTCATCAAGGTCCACAGCAGGCCGGGCCTGGGCCCATGACCCTGTTCCACTCACTCCTATTCACGGTGCTGTGAATCCACTGAAGTGTGACTGTTAATGCACACAGCTTTCTTTGGGGGTGATGAAATGTTCTGGAATCAGATACCGGTGACAGTTGCACAGCCTTTGCAAATATACTGAAAATTGTTAAATTGTGCACTTTAAAAGGATGAAATTTATAATACGTGAATTATATATCAATCTTTTTTAAAGAAAAGGAATCCAAGTATGCTGCTGTGACCCTCAAACTTCAGCGTATACAAACACCATGTGGGATGCTTATTAGGATATGAATTCCTGGGACTTCCTGCCATTACCACCTACATTCTAGCCCAACAGCTTCAGTGCAGAACCTGGCAGCCTGCATTTAACAAGCACACTGGGTAGGGCTGCTGATGTAAGTTATCAGCCATGAGGCATGTTTTATGAAGTACAGGTATAATGAAAAGAAACTAATTTAGAAAAAGGGGAGCTGATTATTCAAATTCTGGTACTGCTCCTTCCTAGTTATATGACCTTGGACGAGTCACATAACTTCTCTGCTCCTTAATATCCTCAACCATAAAATGTAATGAAGAATGTCTCTCTCCAGAGACAGAAAACATGAAATGTGGTAGAGTACATGGCATATAGTTGGTGTTTAATAAATGCTAAGCTAAAACTAAAGCAGGTGCCAATTCCATTCAACACACACTGTTCAGGGACTACAATGTGAAAGGCACAGTGCAAGGCAACGGTAATCAGTAGGACAAATTTTGAGAGTAATCAATTAATGGATTTTTCCAACTATGAAACAAATTTTAAAAACAAAGCATCACTGTTTACAAATCATTTAAATTAACAAAGTATCTTACATGACCTTGGATAAGTAAATTTGGGAATTTACTAGGAAAAATAAAAATAACATAGGTCCAGGTGATAATTATAAAGGATGTCTGGAAGCTATTTAAGTAATAAAGCTGACACCAGCACTATATTTCTTCCTTTGTATTTTCTGTCCCAGGGCGGAATGTAAGGCTAATATTGGTGACCATACTTAAACTTTTCTCACATCCCCATAGTGTAATCATGGGACAAGACAGAAAATACTCACTAAGTATGTGCTTAATGAAACAGCGCAGCCTCCTACCTTCAGGTCACGGTGGATGATGGGAGTTTTGCACTGATGCAGGCGGGCAACAGCTTCACAAGTATCACAAAATATCTGGAGCACTTCATTCTCTGTGAAACCTGTTTGTAGGCGCTGGTTCATCAGGTTCACCACCTGGCCTCCTGAGAGTGGCGCAGAGCAAAGGAGAGTTGATTAACACTCAGCCTCATCACTGAACCCGGGACAGTAAGGGGCTATCAAAGAGGAGCTATCTTGAACCCCAGCCTCGGGTTTATTTTCTTCCTCCAATGCCTCCTCTTTTGCATCAAACCCAGTTTCTTTATTTTATTAAGTACCCAGATGTGAGCTGCCCTCATTATGTCGTTAAGATTAGTAATGGCAACGGCAATGCAGTTCTGCTGCAGTTGCCTGGCCACACTGTCCTCATGTGTATGAGATGAGGACAAAGTCTCAAACTGCCACATCTTTTAGTAAGAATCAGATGGCACAACAGACCCAGAACAGGAAAAGACAGCTTCACAGTTTGTGCTAATGCACAGCTTGGTCTCGTGGGCTTCATTACTTGCTGCTTGGCCTGCGTAAATGCTACACCAACATTTCACCTTCAAGACCAAAAGACTGAGGAGCACACTTACAAAATTATCAAGATCCCTGAGGCCGGCGCCGTGGCTCACTAGGCTAATCCTCCGCCTTGTGGCGCCGGCACACCGGGTTCTAGTCCCAGTCGGGGCGCCGGATTCTGTCCCGGTTGCCCCTCTTCCAGGCCAGCTCTCTGCTGTGGCCCGGGAGTGCAGTGGAGGATGGCCCAAGTGCTTGGGCCCTGCACCCCATGGGAGACCAGGATAAGTACCTGGCTCCTGCCATCGGATCAGCACAGTGCACCGGCTGCAGGGCGCCCGCCGCAGCGGCCTTAGAGGGTGAACCAACGGCAAAGGAAGACCTTTCTCTCTGTCTCTCTCTCTCACTGTCCACTCTGCCTGTCAAAAAATTAAAAAAAAAAAAAAATCCCTGGAAGGGTCTACTGCTTGGCCTCTGAACAGTTTACCAGTTTACTGTCCAAAAAAGGAACAGACAGAAGGACACAACTTCTCAAGTTCAAACTTGATCATATTTTATAAAATCACATTAATAGTTAATATAATGAAAGCTGAAATTACTGGTTAAATTGCATTTTAGGAATTAGCAACATTTATGAATGGTACTTTATTACTATCATCATCATTATATTTTAATTAATTAATTTATTTGAAAGGCAAAGTTATAGACAGAGTTATAGAGAAAGAGGAGAGAGAGAGAGAGATCTCCCATTCAATGGTTCTCTCCCCAAATGGCTGCAACCATTTTGGAACTGTTCCAAGTTGAAGCCAGAACCCAGAGCATCTTGCAGTTCTCCCACATGGGTGAAGGAACATGGGCCATCTTTCGCTGCTTTCCCAGGTGCATTAGCAGGGAGCTGGATTGGAAGTGGAGTAGCCAGGACTCAAACTGGTGCCCATACGGGATGGCAGCCTAGCAAGCCATGGTTTAATCTGCTATGCCACAGAGCTGGCCCCTGTGAACAGTATTTTTAAGGGCAGGGAAAATGTTAATAGAACTAAGGGTGATTCCAAAAAGGACACCAAACATTATGCTTGTAAGTGGTGGCTGCTCAGGCCAGAAAAAAAAAAAAAAAAAAAATCACACCCCTCAACAACGGTTAGATACAATACTCTCACCTCTGAATAAATTCTTGCTAACTTTGGATTTTCAAGATAAATGTTGTTTAAAACTTTATGCTTTCAACTACTTAAGTCCACTGTTAACAGCAGCATCCTCTGAATGGAGTCTTCCTGGGAATAACAGCTCTAGAGCAAGGAGGGGGTCATTTCCATTACCCAAAAAGGATTCTTTTTTACTTCCTAACACAAGGTTGGCAGTAGGAATGGGAAGAAAATACACAAAGAGGGAGTAGAGAGGTTGAGCTCTTCCTTTAGTCCATCTTGGAGGCGGGTCTTTTTGCATGCCTTCATCATTTGTTTGAAAGCATCATAGGGGCTGGCACTGTGGTGTAGCCGGTAGAGCACTGCCTGTAGTGCCGGCATCCTGTATAAGCACCAGATCAAGACCCCACTGCTCCACTTCCAATCCAGCTCTAGTATGGCCTGGGAAAGCAGGAGAGGATGGCCCAAGTGCTTGGGCCCCTGCACCCATGTGGGAGACCCGGAAGAAGCTCCTGGCTTCAAATCTGCCCATTGTGGCAATTTGGGGAGTGAACCAGAGGATGAAAGATCTCTCTTCCTCTCTCTGCCTCTCCCTCTTTGTAACTCTGCCTTTCAAATAAATAAAAAAATCTTAAAAAAAAAAAAAGCAGCACAAAGACCACATTCATTTCTTTTTCTTTTCCTTTTTTTTTTTTTTTTAAGATTTATTTATTTATTTGAAAGTCACAGTTACACAGAAAGAGAAGGGCAGAGGCAGACAGAAACAGAGAGAGAGAGGTCTTCCATCTGCTGGTTCACTCCCCAGATGGCCACAACGGCCGAAGCTGCATCTATCTGAAGCCAGGAACCATGAGCTTCTTCCAGGTCTCCCAAGCAGGTGTAGGGGCATAACGACTTGGGCCATCTTCTACTGCTTCCCCAGGCCACAGCAGAGAGCTGGATCAGAAGCGGAACAGCCAGGACTTGAACTGGCGCCCACATGAGATGCAGGCACTGTAGGCAGCAGCTTTACCCGCTATGTCATAGTGCTGGCCCCATCACATTCATTTTCATATATTCTTATTTGTATACCAGCACCAAACTTTCCTAAACCTAAGAATGGAGTTTCGTATCATCTATCACTTTTAAATATTTGTGCCACTGCTCCTTGCATGATAAGAACACCAGCAACTGAGGAGGCTCTGTATCTTCCAGCTTCTTAGTAGTTCCCCATTTTAAAGCCAGAACAACATACTTAGGGTACAGTGCATATTAAGTGAAAGGATCCCCCTGCCCCAGATAATCAGAGCAAGAGACAAGCGAGAGCTTATGGGTAGGATTCACATACATACCTCGACAGAAGTCCATAAGAATGAGAACTTCCCAGACATCACCACTACTCACACTGTTGATACTTGAGTCAATGTAACCCACAATGTTCTTGTGACCTGACAGGTCCCTCTGTGAACAAGGTGAGAAATACACCATTAGTTATGGACACCAACAGAGACAGACAGAATTAGCCAGTCAGTTCCAATAGCCCAGAGAATTTAAGTATACACAGATGGTTCTAACAGTGTTGAGAGAGGAGATTGAGGGGCAGGGTCCAGCACAGGTCTCCAGTGCTCTCTGAGACTGACTCAGCCAGATCTCCACTCGAAATTCCACAGCTCTACTAACCCACAGGCATTCTTCAGAGCCTAAACTCTAAAAACAAATGCACACAGAAGGCCTTCTTGCTCACTGCATCTGTGCTCCAGGTGAGCCAAAAGCGAACACACTCATCTCCAAAAACACTGCAGAGAAGAGGAGACAGCGTGAACCATTTAAATGTGTGAGTTTTTAATTCAGAAAGGTAAAATGGATGTTTTCCTTGGTTACAAGGGGAAAAGTGAATAAAACCAGACTTTTAAATGGTTCATATTGTTTTTCTCCCTTTAGGAAATACATGAATAGAATAATTGCTTTACAAAGTTTTGAAGGCTCATAATTAAGCCCTTCAAGCCAACTGACTAGGACATAAAATGGGACCTATTTGCAGCTCTGTGGTTGGAACTACATGTGATGTCTCAGGGTTTCTTACACAGTTCATTCAGCCAACACGTGTTTATTGAGCACCTCCTAAATGCTGTGCCCAGCTGAGGCTGTGGACATTGCCTCACACCTCGGTGAAATCGTTTCATTGTCTGTAGAAGCAGATCTTTGTAATGAGGATGTTTAAAACCCAAGATTATTAAGAACTAACTTGGAGAAAGAAAAAGTGAGCAAGCTAAGTAAAATGACTTCAGTACAAATACACAGTAAGATTTTTTTAAAGCCAGTTTTAATAAATTGTTTTTATTTTAAAAGGTCAGGGGGAGGGAGTGGAAAACAACATGATTCTCTGAGAGTCCTCATACTAACTTGGCAGTGTGGACCATGAGAATAGAAACTACCATTACCTTAGCTGGAGATTCAGTTGTTTAAAGTGATCAATAGTCTCCTTTAATCTGAAACTATACACCAACACAAGAGGAGCCTCATGGTATTAAGTATACACATCTAAAACCTGAACTCAGTAGAACTCCCTTTGAGTCATGGATTCAGAATAACTAATGCGGGGCCAGTGTTGTGGCATACCAGGTTAAATCTCCACCTGTGACAGTGGCATCCCATATGGGCATCAGTTCAAAACCCGGCTGTTCCACTTCTGATCCAGCCCCTGCTAATGTGCCTTGGAAAGCAGCAGAAGATGGCCCAAGTCCTTGGGCCCCTGCACCCATGTGGGAGATCCGGAAGAAGCTCCTGGCTCCTGGTTTCAGCCTGGCCCGGCCCCAGCTGTTGCAGCCACTAGGGAATGAACCAGAGGATGGAAGATTCTCTCTCTCACTCTACTTTTCAAGTAAATAAAAACATAAATAAATCTTTAAAAAATATGATGAGCTCTTTAAAAAAAGAAAAAAAGAACTAATGCTTCAGAAATGGTAGACCCACAAAAGGTAAACAAAGGGAGAAGCATGACCCTGGAATTGTCGATCGGAAGTCACCAGACTTACGTCACAGTAATTCCAGGGAAGGGATGGGATAGAAGTGAGAATGAAACTGGACATGGAAAGAATAGGAACTAAGCTAGTAGAGCCAATCACTATAGATTACTCCTTCAGAATATCTGTGCTTAAGACAGGAGCAGCATTGAGGACGGGACACTGAGCCCTGGTGAATGGAAGAGGCCAGGGGATAGGATACAGGAGAGGATGAGGACAGTGGACAGAACCAAGTCCTGCAAGTAGAAGGGTGGTGATTAAGGGTATTATTAAAGGGATGGGCTGAGTGACATTTTCTTCCTGGCACACAAGAAGGAGGCAAGGATGGAACTGCATATTGCTGTAAGACTTTAAAAAAAAAAAAAAGGAAATTGAAGCAGTTCAGATCAAGGTCATCTTCAAATGTACAGGATGAGAGAGAAGCTTGATGAGACAAAAGGTTTAGAGCATATGCCTTAGATAACAGATAAAGGAGGAGATAATAAAGCTAAAAGGAATCTCCGGATTTCAAGTTTTTCCAAAAACAGAAAGTGATTTTAGGGATCATATTTTACAGGCCTATCCTTCTCTGTTTTTCTGTCTCATCATCAACCCTTCAAGAACTCGTTTCCGGTTACACAGTCATGAGATAGGAAGAACTGGAGAGAAGTTCCCTGAAACCAAAATAAAACAGATCATGTCCTCCAAATGTTCACAAGGAGGAATGAAAGACAAATGTCTCCACATTTAACCATTTGAAAAAAGTCAGCAGTATTGCCTGAGTTCTAACTCATTCCAAGAGAAGTATCAAAAAATCTGAAAGAGAGAAAAATTTCAGTAGATTCATGTTACAATCTGAATGTTTGTGGCCCTTCCAAAATTCATATTAAAGTTTAAATCTCCAGTACAACAGTAGTAAGAGATTGGGCCTTTGGGAGGTGATCAGTAACCTTATATAAGGGCTAGAGGGAATTAGTTAGGCCTTTCTGCCCCAAAGGCAAAGAGCTTGTATCTCTCACCACCACCACCACCACCACCACCCCACCTCCACCTTAAGTGCCCTGTCCAGTCCCTGAGGGAACAGCATTCAAAACACCATACTGGAAACACAGACTGGGCCCTCACCACATACCCAGCCTGCTGGCACACTGAGTTTAGATTTCCTAGCCTATAAAACTCTGAGAAAATAAGTTTCTCTTCTGTAAAATTATTCAACCTTTTTTTAAAAAATGATTTATTTATTTATTTGAAAGAGAAAATGGGGTGAGGGAGAGAGAGAGAATCTTTCATCTGTTGGTTCACTCCCAGAGACCACAATGACCGGGGCTGGGCCAGGTTAAAGCCAGGAGCCAGGTGGTTCTTTCAGGTCTCTCGCATGCTGCAGGGGCCCAAACACTTGGGCCTTCTTCCTCCGCTTTTCCCAGGCCATTAGCAGGGAGCTGGATTGGAAGTGAAGCAGCCAGGACTGGAAAGGGTGTCCATATTATATGCTGGGCATTCGCAGGTTGTAGCTTAACCCACTATGCCATGAAGCCAGTCCCAATTAACCAGTCTTGAATATTTTTTTCTAGCAGTACAGATGGACTTTGACAAGACAAGAGGAGGTCAAAAGTCTTTAGAGGTCCAAAACTGGATAATTAACATCAGCAGATGGCAACTTGCAGTTTGCCAAGATGTTTGCTCATGCCCAAACTGCTGTTCATTTTGTCTCTGCAGAGCTATGTCCAAGCAGAAAAGACCTACTTTTGGGAGGGACACCATGGCATTTACCCTTTAATGACCTGATGACGCAGCAGCAGCATCTTAGATCTTAAGAGTATAATTTCACTAGTTTATAATTCTGATGGAGAAGATCTGTGTGTGTGACTCACTACGAAATGTGGATCAAGAGAAAAACCTTACCACAAATTGAGACTGACTTGCATTTAAGGTACACTGGCAGCAGCTTCAGACCAGTTCTCAGCAGCCAAAGAATGCCCAAGCCTTCCTCTGGCTTTGGTTAAACAACCAGCCTCAAGCAGGCATTTGGTCTAGTAGTAAAGATATTAGTTAGGAAGGCTGCATCCCACATTAGAGTGTTTGGGTTCAATTCCTGGCTCTGGCTACTGACTCCAGCTCCCTGCCAAGCAGACCTGTGGAGGCAACAGTGATAACCCAAGCAGTAGAATCTGTGCCACCCACAAGGAAGACCTGGATTATATTCCTGATTCCTGGCACCAGCCCTAGTCCAGCCTTAGCTGTTGCAGGTATTCAGGCCAGTAGATGAATGTCTAGAAAAAAAAAAAGAGAGTCCAACCCCAGATCAGCAAAGAGGAATAGATGTGGAAGTATAGGATGGAAAACACAGGAGGAGAATCGCTGCTCCCATCTACTTACTCAGGAAAAAGCAGGATAGAGGAAAGATGCCTTTCTGCCCTGGTATTTTTGGGGTAGTGGGGCAGAAGTCTCTACAATGAGCATAAATCAACACACGACTCGGGGAATGTTCAGTTAAATAAATAAGGTCAGTCCCTCATATGATTTAAGCAGTGGTAAATTTAAAGGATGAGTTGTCATTTTAGACTTTTATTTATTTCAAAGGCAGAGTGACAGAGAAAGAGAGAGCGAAACAGAAAAGACAGGTCTTCCATCCGCTAGTTCATGCTCCAAATGGCCACAATAGCCAGGTCAAAGCCAGGAGCCAGGAATTTCATCCTTGTCTCCCACATGGCAGAGACCCAGGAACATCAACAGGAAGCTGAATTGGAAATAGAGTAGCTAGAACTCCAACAAGCCCTCCAATATGGGATGTGGGTGGCCCAGGCAGTGGCTTAATCTGCAGCACCACAACACTTGCCCCAGACTTTATTTTTTAGCTAATATTAAATGACATTTATAAAATACTGACAACTGTTACCAGAAGATCTGCTTCATTAGATATTTAAAGGGGTTTAAGTTAGCTTATTAACTATCATATTTAAATGCTTGAAGTGCTAAAAAAAACTAGTTTATGCATAGACTATGCATCTGAAAATTATATGCATGAACTACCACCTGAAAATCAAGCTTTAAACCCAGACCATGCAGATTCTCACAAACATCAAGTTTATCTAGGGTCCTAACTCATGAAGCTTGCAGCACACAACAGTATTCTATCCTTAGCTTCAAAACTCCTGCCACAGGAGAATTCCTAGTTAAGAACCCTAAGGCCTTATAAGAAAACTGAGCACTCTATTCCTTAGTATATCTATGAAAACCTTTATATTGACATTCAAGAAAAACAAGATGGCATTGTAAATGCTGTGCAAATAACAAGTCACTCAATTGAAAACAGTAAAACTAAGCATTGTACATTAGCTAATTTCTTTATACAGATGGTCTACAACTCACAACAGTGATTTTCTGACTTTGTGATGATGTGAAAGTGATACTCATTCAATAGAAATAACACTTCGAGGTTTTGAATTTTTATCTTTTCCTGGGCTGGTAATGTGCAATATGCAACTCTCTTGTGAAGCTGGGCAGCTGCATGAAGCCGCAGCGTCCAGTGATCGTGAGGAAACCACCAACACACTACACTGTACAGCATTGCTAAGCTAGGATGTTCAGCAGGTTGGGTGTATAAATGAGCTTTCAACTTGTGATATTTTCACCTTGTGATGGGCTTATTGTAAGCTGAGGAGTATCTATACAATTTGCTTAGATCACACTTCTTGGAATTTCAGCACCACAGCTGCAAATCCCTTCCGTCAACAGTGCTTATATTTTCAGATAGTAAGTTTCCAAAGAAGTGCCTCTTCCTGCTCTGACTCTCCATTCAAACAGTCAAGGTGTTCTGATCTTATGACTTAGTACTATTGCTACTATTTCCAGAATTACTCTACCCTATTAGCCAAATTTCAGCTCCTTAAATTAAAGATGAAGAAAACCAGTTTAAGGTCTGGAATTAGCTTTTCCCAAAGCTGCTTGTAAAAGTCTTCTTCTGCCTTACTACTCCCTCTTCCTTTTCTCTCTATAACCCTTCATTTCTTTTATTATTTTCTTTAAGAGGAGTTATTCACAGGCAAATAAAAGCTATCAAGTCCAGTGCAATAGTAAAAGAAACACTTCAAAATCTAGGCTGGCCCTGGAGTTCTACTGGAGGCCCCTTTGACTTTCAGCTACATAAGATATCCCAGATATAGTCTTACTTCCTCAAGGCTTACTCATTTATCAATATCTTTTAGTTATTGAATAGACCTCTCCCTCCCTCTCCCCCCCCCCACCTCCATCAAAATGTCCCTGTTTGCTTGTTCACTTCCAAAATGCCTAAAATTGCCAGGACTGGGTTGTGGCCAGAGCCAGAGGTTGGGAATGCAATTCTGGTCTCCCACATGGGGTTGAGAATCTAATCACTTGAGGCATAACTACTGTCTCCTAGGATCTGCAGTGGCAGGAAACTGGAGTCTGGATCCAGGAAATGACCCCAGACACTTGATGTGAAATACAGGTATCAACTGCTAGGCTAACTGCCCATTCCTAAATAGGTATTCTTTTTTTTTTTTTTTTTTTTTGACAGGCAGAGTGGACAGTGAGAGAGAGAGACAGAGAGAAAGGTCTTCCTTTGCCGTTGGTTCACCCTTCAATGGCCGCCGCGGCCGGCGCACCACGCTGATCCGATGGCAGGAGCCAGGAGCCAGGTGCTTTTCCTGGTCTCCCAGGGGGTGCAGGGCCCAAGCACCTGGGCCATCCTCCACTGCACTCCCTGGCCACAGCAGAGAGCTGGCCTGGAAGAGGGGCAACCGGGACAGAATCCGGCGCCCCAACCGGGACTAGAACCCGGTGTGCCGGTGCCGCTAGGTGGAGGATTAGCCTAGTGAGCTGCGGTGCCGGCCTAGGTATTCTTTTTTTAAAGATTTATTTATTTACTTGAAAGAGTGACACAGAGACACAGAGAGAGATGGAGAGGCAGAGAGAGAGAGGTCTTTCATCCGCTGGTTCACTCCCCAATTGACCGCAATGACTAGAGCTGTGCCAATCCAAAGCCAGGAGCCAGGAACTTCTTCCGGGTCTCCCACGTGGGTACAGGAGCCAAGGACTCAGGCCATCTTCTACTGCTTGCTCAGGCCATTGCAGAGAGCTGGATTGGAAGAGGAGCAGCTGGTACTAAAACCGGCGCCGATATGGGATGCCAATGCTTCAGGCCAGGGCTTTAACCTGCTGCGCCACAGCGCCAGCCCCCCTAAATAGGTATGTAAAGTCACCCAAAGTCTGACTCTAGAGCAGTGTTGCTCAAAATTTCATATGCATATGGGTCACCTGAGGATCTTGTTAAACAGCAGATTCTTACCCAGTGGTAACTAGGGTACGTCCTAAGGTGCGCACCTCTGCTGCTGGTCAGTAGCATTTAAAGCAGCAAGGATCCAGAACAGAGCTACTTAGAGTGTGATCCACAAACATCTCCTGGTTAGTGAACTCCTTCTAATCCATAAAAGATAAAGCACTTGCTCCAGGATATAAATCAATCAAACCACAAGCTAATTTTGTTTTCCTGGCAAGATTTTATCTGTAAAGGAATCAGTTTATTGATTTACATTCTAGCACAAGATCCTCTGAGTAGCACTTATACACACATTTATAGTCAAGTAATTTTTGACAAGGGTGCCAGGGTAACTCAATAGGCAAAGAATGGTCCTTTCAAAAAGTGGTGTTGGGACAGAAGACTATCCACATGCAAAAGAATGAAGTTGTGTCCTTACTTCATGACATACTCAAAAATTAACTAAAAATAGATGAAAACTAAATATTCCTCAAAAAAAATGTACAAATTTTTCTGATCCTGGGTTAAGCAAGGAATTTTTAGATATGACAAAGCACAAACAATCAAGAAAAAGGTAGATTAGTTGAACTTTACCACAATCTAACACTTTTGTGTTTCAAACGACAACGTTAAGAAAATCAGGAGCCAATATTGTGGTTCAGCAGATTAAGCCACCACTTGTGTTGCTGGCATCTCATATTGAAGCAACAGTTCCAAGTCCTAGTACTCTGCTTCTATTCCAGCTCCTTGATACTGTACCTAGGAAAACAGCAGCAGATGGCCCAAGCATTTGGACCCCTGCAACCCATGGGGGAGACCTGGATGGAGTTCCTGGTGTCAGGCTGGCTCAGCCTCAGATGTTGTAGCAGTCTAGGGCCTGGACCAGCAGATGGAATCTCTCTTTCTCCCTGTTTCTATCATTCTGCCTTTCAAATAAATAAATCAATATTTTACAAAATTGTTCTTGATTTTTTTAGAAAAAAGTCAAAAGGGGCCGGCGCCGCAGCTCACTAGGCTAATCCTCCGCCTAGCGGCGCCGGCACACCGGGTTCTAGTCCCGGTTGGGGCGCCGGATTCTGTCCCGGTTGCCCCTCTTCCAGGCCAGCCCTCTGCTGTGGCCAGGGAGTGCAGTGGAGGATGGCCCAGGTGCTTGGGCCCTGCACCCCCTGGGAGACCAGGAAAAGCACCTGGCTCCTGGCTCCTGCCATCGGATCAGCGCGGTGCGCCAGCCGCAGTGGCCATTGAAGGGTGAACCAACGGCAAAGGAAGACCTTTCTCTGTCTCTCTCTCTCACTGTCCACTCTGCCTGTCAAAAAAAAAAAAAAAAAGAAAAGAAAAAGAAAAAAGTCAAAAGGCAACATACAGAATAGAGGACAATATTTAAAATTTGTACATATAAGGATTTAGTGTCTATAATATGTAAAGAGCCCTTACGAATCAGCAAATAAGATGTTAAAATTCATAAAGGTGGAGCTGGCAACGTGGCATAGTAGGCTAAGCCTCCACCTGCGGTGCTGCCATCCCACATGAGCATTGGTTTGTGTCACAGCTGTTCCTCTTCTGATCCAACTTTCTGCTATAACCAAGGAAAGCAGTGGAAGATGGCCCAAGTGCTTGGGCCCCTGCACACACATGTGAGATCCAGAAGAAGCTCTTGGCTCCTTGTGGGGAGCAACCGAGACTAGACTAAATTACTGGAACTGCTAAGACTAATTCTATGCATCTGATCTCCCACCATATGGCGCTGAGAGGGAATAAACAACTTCCACACAGCTGCCTCACCAATTCGACTAACAAGCTGCAGGAGCTGATCCTGCTCCTGATTGGAGGAGAGCAGCGTGCTCAGCGCATGGGGAGAGAACGCCAGCAGAGTTGGGATTGGTGGAAGAGGACTATAAAGGAGGAGAGAGACAACATGCAGGAGGAACATCTGAGGAACCCCTGAGAGAGCCGGCCGGTGGTGTGCCGCTCCTCCGCGGAAGTGGGGAAAGCGGCGGGGGTGCCGCAGCAAACCCAGGAAGGGCCGGACAAAGAGAACAGCGCAGGGTCTGGTGTCCTTCCTCCGCGAGTGGGGGAGCGACAGCTCCTGGCTTCGGATTGGCTCAGCTCCACCCTTTGTGGCCATTTAGGGAGTGAACCAGTAGATGGAAGGCCTCTGTCTTTCCCTCTCTCTTTCTTTGGCTCTGCCTTTCAAATAAATAAAATCTTTAAAAATAATTTTAGGGGCCAGTGCTGTGGCGCAGCAAGTTAGAGCCCTGGCTTGAGCACCAGCATCCCATATGGGTGGCGATTCTAGTCCTGGCTGCTCCTCTTCCAATCCAGCTCTCTGCTGTGGCCTGGGAAAGCAGTGGAGGATGGCCCAGGTGCTTGGGCTCCTGCACCCACGTGGAAGGCCTGGAGGAGGCTCCTGGCTCCTGGCTCCTGGCTTTGAATCAGCTCAGCTCCGGCCATTGCAGCCATCTAGGAAGTGAACCAGCAGATGGAAGACCTCTCTCTCTGTCTCTACCTCTCTCTGTAATTCTTTCAAATAAATAAAATAAATATTTTAAGATAAATTAATTAATTAAAATGAAACTAATTTTTAAAAAGTAATCAACAGAAAATTATTTAAAAAATCATAAAGGATACAAATAGACATCTTCCAAAGAATATATACAAATGGCTAATAAACACATCAATCACTAGAGAAATGTAAATCCTAACTATAATGGGATATCACTTCAAGTCACTAAATGTGGCTATAATACAAAATATAAATAAAACATATTGGTGGCCAGCGCTGCAGCTCACTTGGCTAATCTTCCGCCTGCAGCACCAGCACCCCAGATTCTAGTCCTGGTTGGGGCGCCGGTTGCTCCTCTTCCAGTCCAGCTCTCTGCTATGGCCCACAAGAGCAGTGGAGGATGGCCCAAGTGCTTGGGCCCTGTACCTACATGGGAGACCAAGAGGAGGCGCCTGGCTCCTGGCTTCAGATCGGCACAGCACGCCAGCCGTGGCAGCCATTTGGGGGGGTGAACCAATGGAAGGAAGACCTTTCTCTCTGTCTCTCTCTCTAACTCTGCCTGTCAAAAAAAATTGGCAAGGTTGTGAAAACTGGAACTCTTATGTATTACTGGCAGGAATATACAATGGTGACTACAGTTCCTCAAAAAGTAGTTACCACCTGACCCAACAATTTCACTGTTTACAAGAGTCATGAAAACATTATATTGAGGGGCGGCGCTGTGGAATAATGGGTAAAAGCTGCTTTCTTGAAGTGCCAGCATCCTATATGGGCACCGATTTGAGTCCCCGCTGCTCCACTTATGATCCAGCTCTCTATTATGGCCTGGGAAAGCCATAGAAGATGGTCCAAGTCCTTGGACCCCTGCACCCACATGGGAGACCTGGAAGAAGCTCCTGGCTCCTGGCTTCGGACCGGCTCACAGGGAATCCACAGATGATAGATTCTCTCTCTCTTTACCTCTCTCTGTAATTCTGCTTTTCAAATAAATAAATAAATAAATAAATTTTTTTAAAGAAAACATTATGTTGACTCTCTAACTTCCTTTCAAGTAAATAAATTTTTTTATAAAAACATGTTGATATAAAAATTTGCACACAAATGCTTATAGCAGCAAATATAATGACCACAAAGTGAAAAACACCCAGATGTCCATCAACTGATGAATGCATACATAAAAGTGTGCTACCTTCACACCATGGAATATCATGTAGCCATGAAAAAGAATGCAGCACTGATACATACAATACAAATGAACCTTGAAAGTATGCTAAGTAAAAGAAATGATAGAAGAAGACATATATTGTATGAGTCCAGTTCCATGGAATGTCCAGAAGATGCAACAGAAAGTAGATTAACACTCACTAGGGGATGAAGAAAGGGACTAGGGAGAGGCTGAGGGATTTCCTCTAGAATGAGGAAAAAAAATGTTCTGCAATTAGATAAAGGGTTGTGCAACCTTGTAAACATACTTAAAATTACTGAAACTTATGCTTTAAAAGGGTTAATTTCACAGGATGTGAATTTTATCTCAGTCTATATATAGACAAAAATTATATGACAGGATCCAGCATTGTGGTGTACTGAGATAAGCTGCTGAGGCATCCATATTAGAGTGCCAGTTTGAATCCTGGCTGCTCCACTTGTGATTCAGCTCCCTGCTATTATTGTGCTTGGCAAAGCAGTGGAAAATGGCCCAAATACTTGGGCCCCTGCTCCTTAGGTAGAATCGCAGATGGAGCTCTGGATTCCTGGCTTTCACCTGATGAGGCCTAGCAATTGCCACCATCTAGGGGAATGAGCACACGGAAGTGCTTTCACTCTGTCTCTCTCTCTCTTTCTCTCCTCCCTCTCTCTGTGTCACTCTCCCCTTCAAATATATAAATAAATCTTTTTTAAAAAAGTAATATGACAAACTGGGGGAGTAGAGGCAGGAAATAAAAATTTTTAAAAGAAACACATAGGAGCAGAAAAGCCCAAGAGATTACATGTTTTGAACACCACCACTCTAGAGCAACCAGGCGAGCAGAGCTAAGCCCCCAGCATAGCCTTTCAACAAGCTCTTCTTTTAGATAAACATGCTCCCTGGCCGGCGCCGCGGCTCACTAGGCTAATCCTCCGCCTTGCGGCACCAGCACACCGGATTCTTGTCCCGGCCGGGGTGCCGGATTCTGTCCCGGTTGCCCCTCTTCCAGGCCAGCCCTCTGCTGTGGCCAGGGAGTGCAGTGGAGGATGGCCCAGGTGCTTGGGCCCTGCACCCCATGGGAGACCAGGAGAAGCACCTGGCTCCTGCCATCGCATCAGCGCAGTGCGCCGGCCGCAGTGCGCTGGCCGCGGCGGCCATTGGAGGGTGAACCACCAGCAAAGGAAGACCTTTCTCTCTGTCTCTCTCTCTCACTGTCCACTCTGCCTGTCAAAAAAAAAAAAAAAAAAAAAAAGATGCTCCCTCAGGCCCTCGGCTCATGTAAGACTAGCCTTCACTCTGTGTGTGTGTGCATGCAGACCCACTGTTCCTCCTAATCCAGGGGAACCTTCCATCTCCTCACTCTCTGGATTGTCCCTCTGACACAACACTAGCAAGCCTAGGCTATTTTTTCAATTCCCAAACAGGTAAAATTAGACTAAGTCTTTTCATCTCTGTTAAACATCCCCACGCTCTTTGACATGGTTTTTAGGACCATTGTGGCTGCTCCCACCTTTATGTGCTTTCCTTTGCTACATTCTTTTTACAAGAATGGCCCTGTGAAATTAAAGAAACACACTAGGCCCAGTCTGACTCATGCAGAGTAGACCAGCCCTATCACCTACTATAATTCTATTCATGTAACTAAAAATTACATTCCTTTTTCTTTTGGCAGACACATCACACTATATACACTCATATTGAGTTAATTGATCACTTAAATACGTAAGTCTTTTCCCACTCATGCTGCTTTTAATCTGTTTGTAGGAACTATGCCTGTAAGGCTGACTGAAATAAAATAAAAATCCAAGTCTGTGACCTTACCTTGTTATTTTATCTCCTTAGAATCAGTTCATTACTCCAATTAGTATGGATCATTCTATCATACAATGTAGTTGCTGTATTTTCCAACTTTATATTAGGTACATAAATTGACAAGTGTGTCTTTCATTTCTTACTAAATGTAAAATAACATAAAGCTAATAATAAGCCACAGTACTTTTTTCTTGGATTAGTATTAAATTACTGACCAGAAAGCTTTATTCCCAGTAGCAATTACACCTGACCAGCTTCCAACCTGGAGTCTCCAGCCTGCTGTCAGATCTCTGTTAACTGTCCTTATCCAAACAAGTAGACAAAAAATTCACTAACATTGAATCTACTGTACTCTGAGCTCTCTAACCAGAAACCTTTTCAAAGGAAAACTTTATGCTGATATAACAAGGCTTGTTCCTACGGTACCTGAAAGGCTCTTTGAATCCCTGCTTACTCATCCAAATGACTACAAAACACATTAAAATGTAATTTTTTCAATGAGTAAGATATTAACATCCAAATAGTAAAGAATATTAGACCATTATTTCCTGCTCCAGTTTGCATCCTCTCTAGGGAACCACTTTTAATCTTTCTTTCTTAAGCTCTCAAGAGGTTTTTTTTTTTTTTAAAGGCAAATTTAAACAATATGTATTCAACGCACACACACACAAACCAACTTTCTTACACAAAAGGTAGCATCAGTGCATCTTTTTAAATAATCTGTTCTAGATTCTTGTCCCAGTTTAAACCTGAGCTCTCTACCATACAGCATCTACCTCCCTCTTTTTGCAATATGAAAATGTTCTCTTCTGAGTACATCTTTTTTTTTTTTTTTGGACAGGCAGAGTTAGACAGTGAGAGAGACAGAGAGAAAGGTCTTCCTTTTTCCGTTGGTTCACCCCCCAAATGGCCGCTACCAATCCGAAGCCAGGAGCCAGGTGCTTCCTCCCGGTCTCCCATGCAGGTGCAGGGCCCAAGGACCTGGGCCATCCTCCACTACCTTCCTGGGCCACAGCAGAGAGCTGGACTGCAAGAGGAGCAACTGGGACAGAATCGGCACCCCAACCAGGACTAGAATCCGGGGTGCCGGCACCACAGGTGGGGGATAGCCTAGTGAGCCACAGCGCCGGCCTGAGTACATCTTCTTTAAACATCATCTTCTTTAAACATCAGTGGCGACTCAGTGCCCTCCACACCAAGCTCACTGAGACATACCATGCATCTGGCTCGGGAGAGGTGGATGCAGGACCACAGTTGACACATGTGGAACATCAGTTCTTCCTGTCACTGTTCTTACCCCCTTTAAATCTAAAGATAATGAATCTTCCTGCTGTCAGAAGAAGAGATCAGAAGTCTGAAATCACCTTCTAACTGCCATCAGAAATCAGAATTCCTCTGTATCTATCAAAGTACACATCCTGGATATATGTGTATTCATACCAGACCCTGGTAAATGGTAGACAGCATTTACCCTACCCACCGCCCCCAAATCGAATCCCCTAATGTTTCTCCTTACATTTCAGTCCAACGTGCCCACCCTTCCTCCACTGTGAGTACAAAGAGGAATCTGCTTCTCTGATTGCTAACATACAAGTCTTAGCATGTTAGAAAACATATTACATCTTCCAATTCCCTTTGCAATTCTTACAACCTCTGGGAGAGGCAGGCCTGGGGTTTTGGCTTCTATCTGATAGTGGGGGATAAAAACACATAGGAATTCAGATTAACAATGATAGAAAACTTTTTAAAAATTCACAAACATAAATCTGGAACCTTAAATAAATGGACAAATTCCTCAGAAATATAAACTATCAAAACTCGATCAGAAAGAAACAAATAATATGAACAGCCCTATAACAATTAAGAAAACTAAATTTGTTATTAAACTTCCAAAAATGAAATCTCTAGGCTCAAATAGTTTGGCAAATTCAACCAAATTCTTTTTTTTTTTTTTCTTTTTTTTTTTTTCTTTTTGACAGGAGAGTTAGACAGTGAGAGAGACAGAGAGAAAGCCGTTGCGGCCGGCGCATTGCAGCCGGCGTGCTGTGCCAATCCAAAGCCAGGAACCAGATGTTTCCTCCTGGTCTCCCATGCAGGTGCAGGGCCCAAGGACCTGGGCCATCCTCCACTGCCTTCCCACGCCACAGCAGAGAGCTGGCCTGGAAGAGGAGCAACCGGGACAGAATCCGGCGCTCCAACCGGGACTAGAACCTGGGGTGTAGCCTAGTGAGCCGTGGCATCGGCCCAACCAAATTCTTAATGAAGAATGAACACAAGTCTACACAATCCCTTCCAGAGCAAAGAAGTACTACTCAATTCATGTTATGAAGCATTATTATCCTGATACCCAAAGCAGAAAAGAAATAGCTAAAAACAACAAAAACAACTATGGACCATTTTCCCTCATGAATGCAAGTCTGTACCAAAATATTAACAATAGAATTCAGTAATATATAGAAACAACTATAGGCCACGACCAAATATTATTCCAGGGATGCAAAGCTGGTTCAATATCTGAAAAATCAATTAATATAATTTACCATGTTAACAGGCTAAAGAAGAAAAATGACATGGTCCTTTCAGTCAATACAGGAAAAGATTGTGACAAAATTCAACATCTACTGATGACTAAAACACATAGAAAAACAGGAACAGAGAGGAAATATCCTCAAATTCATTTTTAAGAAATGTACAAAAAATACAGCTAACTTTACACCTAATAATGAAAGACTGAATGCTTTCCTCAAACAACTGGGAATAAGGCAAGGATGTCCACTCACCATTCTTACACAACATAGGACCCAAGTTCTAGCCAGTGAAATAAGGCTAGAAAAAGAAATAAAAGGGACATAGATCAGAAAGAAAAAACAAAAACTGTCTCTTTATGAAGACGATATGATAACCTACATTGAAACTCATAAGAAATACACAAAAATTATTCCCAAAACCAGCATATAAGTTCATGTTCAGCAAGGTGACAGGATCCAAGATAAAAAAGCAAGAATCAATTATTTTTCTACATACTAGCACTAAATGCATGGACATCCAAATTTTAAAATACAGTTTCATTTATAGTCATTAAAAATATCTAAGTACAATGCTAAAAACATAAAAGATGTGAATTCTCCCCAAAGTAATACACAAGTTTAATGAAATCCTAGCAAAATTCCAGCAAGACTTTTAAGAATATTCTAAAACTTACAAATAAGGCAAAAAGTAACTAGAAAAGTTTGAACAATTCTGGAGAAAAAAGGAGTAAGATAAATCAGTACGAGTTTGAGAATTTATTATAGCTAAAGTAATCAAGGCTGTGTGGTACTGACACAGGAACAGACACACAGACTAATGGAACGGTGGAGAATACAGAAGGGTCTGGGAATGAACGTTTACAACTCAGCCCAACTGATTTTGAAGAAAAATATTCAGAGGAGGAGAGGGAAGCTTCTCAACAAATGGCACTACAGGAACTAGACAACCTCCACCTAAGTATCACACCCCATACAAAACCTAACTCACAATGGATCATGGATTTAGATGTAAAATGTGAAATTATAAAAATTTTAGAAAAAAATCTGCAGAATCAAGATCTAGGCAAAGATCTCTTAGACTTGAAAAGCATAATCTATAAAAAGAAAAACTGATAAACTAGACTTCATCAAAATTAAAAGAAAAACAAAATAAATTTAGAAATTAAAAATTCTAGGGCAGGCATTTGGTGCAGCAGTTAAGATGCCACTTGAAATGCCTGCATCTCACATGAGAGTGCCTGGGTCCAAGTCCAGGTTCCACTCCAGATTCCAGCTTCCTGCTAACACACACTTTGGGAAGCAGCAGGTGATGACTCAAGTTGTTGCATATCTGCCACCACATGGAGACCTGGGCTATCCTGGCTTTGGCTTGGTCTAGCCAGGGGTGTTGTGGGTGTTTGGGAAGTAAACCAGTAGACAGGAGACCTCTCTAAGTCTCTCTGATTCTCAAATAAATATGAACATGGGGCCAGCACTATGGTGTAGCAGGTTAAGCCACCACTTGCAATGTCAGCACCCATAAAACAGTTGACTCCTGGCTGTTCCACTTCCAATCCAGTTCCCTGCTAATGTTCCTGGGATAGCAGTGGAAGACAGCCCAAGGGGTTGGGACCCTGTATCCACATGGGAGATCCACAAGAAGCTCCTGGCTCCTGGCTTCAGACTGGCCCAGCCCTGGCTGTTGAGGCCATTTGGGGAGTGAACCGGCGGATGAAAGATCTCTGTCTCTCCCTCTCTCTCTGTAACTCTGCCTTTCAAATAAAATAAATGTATCTTCTTAAAAATATGAATAAATAAATAAATAATTTTAAAGAAATTTAAAAGTCTGGTAAATAAAATCTGAATGAAGTGATTTCCAATCTAGAAATTTGTTCTCAAATTGTCACACATTTGAGCATATAAAAAAGACATTTTCAGACTTAAAAGATCTTACTTAGGGCCTGCACTGGCATAGCAGGCAAAGCCACCTGCAGTGCCAGGATCCCATATGGGTGCCGGTTGGAGTGCTGGCTTCTCTACTTCTGATCCAGCTCTCTGCTATGGCCTGGGAAAGCAGTAGAAGATGGCCCAAGTCCTTGGGCCCCCGCACCCATGTGGGATGGCTTCAGATCGGCCCAGCTCCAGCAACTGTGGCCATCTGGGGAGTGTACCAGTGGATGGGAGATCTCTCTCTCTCTCTCTCTGCCTCTCTGTGGCTCTGCCTTTCAAATAAATAAATAAATCTTAAAAAAAATAATAAAAAATCTACCTATTGGAAAATTTCACCAGGAAGCTACTGGAAGATCAGCTCTACTAAAACAAGGAAGTCAAGCAAAAGGAGGAGTTAGAGGATTTAATGAAAAAGAGAAGAAAACAAAGGGAATGGCTAGGAAATCCAAGAAAAGACTGTAAATTAGCCTAGACAGCCATCAGCCCAGGGGACTGGAAGAGAAAATTTTAAGATGATTAAAAAAAAATGTACTAAGTACATTTAAAAATATTCAAAAATGTGTTCTACAATTTTAGGGAAAATTTGTCAAAAAAGGCCATAAACTGGGACAAAGCGAGAGAGAAAAAGACATTAATTTCAGTGAAAACAGAGCTGAATGGAAAAGTCATAGTAATAATAATACACCAGGAATTGAGTTTTTTCACAGGATAATGTAAAAATTAATACTAACATAACCAACATAAACTCATGGTATTTTAGAAGAATGGAGGGCAAGAACAATGCTTGGGGAATTGCTTCATGTGTTTTCTAACTAGTTCCCCTATTTGAATATTTAAGCTTTGAAAAAACATAAAGTAAATTAAAAACATAACAAAACTTCCACTGGTAATACAAAACTGGACCAGAACTTGATCCCCAGTAATTTAACTCCTAAAGAAGCCCATGAATTTTCGAGCTTCTAATGGGCCTGTGTGTCTTAGTTCTTCCACTTAATTGCTTGCCTTGCACAAAGTAAGCCCTCAGACATGTTTCTAAAGGAGTGGGGCAAAGCAAAAGAATGGAATTGTTTTTCTAACACAAGTAAATGAATGAGAACGGCATTCCAGGAAGAGGAAACAGCAGAAGCAAAGAGAAAGGTGTGTGAGAGCTGAGCAAGCATGTGGTAAGCAGGGAGGAGGAAGACACTGAGAAACACCAGAAACCTACTGACGTAGGAAGGGAGATGCAGCCAGAAGAGTAGTTTGGAGCTGTGTGGCAGCAGAGTGGGGGACACTGGAGCCTTGCAGACACGTCCACGCAGTCTTGGCTGGTTGGTTAAGCATTGAGGACAACTGCTTCCCAAATAGTTTCAGCTTTCTGGAATCCAGAGTAGTACTGGGCTCTCTAAAATCCCGAGTTCTCCTGTCAGTCACCCAACTGCAGTACACCAGTCACTCTAAGCAGCCTTGGGAAGGGCAGCACCACAGGGGACAAGGGGGGGGGTGTGTTCTGGTAGAATTCCTACAATGCTTATCTCTTTCCTTTTTTTCTTCTTTTCCTGCTCTTTATAAAAGTGTTGAAATCTAGGGCACAAAGGAATCATCATCTCCAGGGGAACACATCATCTGCTATTTCCATTATGCATATATTCATTTCATCCAAAGTTAGTAAGCACTTACTCTACGTCAAACGGTATGAGAGTATAAAGCTTCTGATTTTATCCTCAATAGCTTACTTTCTGATGGCAGAACTCCTTACAGTATAACGGGATTAGCAAAATAATTGCTGTACACAGAATTACTGGGGAAACACAAAGGAATGTGACAATGTAAAGTGGGTTTTTTTTTTTTTTTTTTAGAAATAATGTCAAACAGAGGTAAAAATATGATACTAACAAGCTCTCCATTATGGAGTCTTCAAAAAGCTCATGGAAATGTATGTTATGAACAAGTTATCCACAAAACTTCCAAATTTTTTGCTCCAAAATAAACATATCCCGGCCAGCGCCGCAGCTCACTAGGCTAATCCTCCGCCTTGTGGCGCTGGCACACCGGGCTCTAGTCCCGGTCGGGGCACCGGATTCTGTCCCGGTTGCCCCTTTTCCAGGCCAGCTCTCTGCTGTGGCCAGGGAAGGCAGTGGAGGATGGCCCAAGTACTTGGGCCCTGCACCCCATGGGAGACCAGGATAAGTACCTGGCTCCTGCCATCAAATCAGCACGGTGCACCGGCCACGTCGGCCATTGGAGGGTGAACCAATGGCAAAGGAAGACCTTTCTGTCTGTCTCTCTCTCTCACTGTCCACTCTGCCTGTCAAAAAAAAAAAAAAAAAAATCCCTTAATTCTGCTTTCTACAGACTGAAGTACCATGTGTAGTCATGATCCTGCTTGATCATCAGCTCACAGCCAATCTAGCTTCTCTTACAAATCTACTCATCTCTCAATACATTATTTCATTTATAAATAGTATAGGAATGATTTCTTTAAATACAGTCTGAATACAAATCTTGAAAAAAACTTTAATATACCCCTGTGTCATGGTCTTGGGCTACTCAAACAATACCCAGAACATTTCCATGTCCCACAGAATTCCCATATACTCCTTTTCTAGTGAATTTCTCACACTCAGATAACCAGTTTCTGATTTCCTTCTCCACAGATCCATTTTGCCTAATCATGGACATCTATAAATGAAATTATCTTCATGAAGTGCTTAGATTTCTAGGACAAAAAAGAAAAGCATTCAACGTGAAAGGGACATCCTGTAAAACTGTAAGGCTGAGTAAGGTGAGTAAGGAGGTATTCACAGAATGCCAAAGCGCTCAAGAAGGCTGAAATCTCAATCCAGGATCAGCAATCAGCACAAAACAAGACCAGAAGAGGAGGCTCATGGGAAAGTGAAGGTTTCCAGATTAAACACCAGCAGTTAATATCTGAACCATTCCCATGCTCCGAACTATTTCTCTGACCTAAATCTTAGTTTGTTCTCTCAGCGTGCCTTCTCTCCTCAGCCCTCCAACTGAGGATGACCAAGGCAGGAGCAGAGTTCTATATCCCCATCTTGTCCAGAGGGCTCTCCATCATCTCAGACAAGGGAACAAGCTCTGCCCAGCCCCACTGCCCTTTGGCTTTCTTATTAGAAGTTACAGTCTCTGTCCCCACATTAAACAAGAGTCCCAAGTCTGAGGACAGCCTTACCATTATCTGGATTTCTCTTTTGCACACCTGCAGATCATGCTCATTGTTGACAAACATGCGTTTCAAGGCACACTTCATCCCATTGCTTGTCCTCACCAGGAACACAATAGCGAATCCACCTGTAAGAGAAACACACAAGCTTTATTGAAGTGTATTATAAAAGTCAGTTAGATGGCCATGGTGGCTGCAGGCTGTAATGTCACTGTTACCTTTTTTTTTTTTTTTTTAAGATTTATTTATTTATTTGAGAGGAAGAATTACAGAGAGGGAGAGACAGAGAGAGAGGTCTTCAATCTACTGGTTCATTCCCCACATGGCCACAACGGCTGGAGCTGTGCCAATCCAAAGCCAAGAGCTTCTTCCAGGTCTCCTATGTGGGTATAAGGGCTCAATGCTCTCCCAGGCCATAGCAGGGAGCTGGATCAGAAGTGGAGCAGTCGGGACTCAAACCGGCACCCATATGGGATGCCAGCACCATAGGCAGAGACTTAACCTTCTACACCACAGTGCTGGCCTCTGTTCTGGTATTTATATCACTGTCAGCCAGCCTGGCCTGGCCTAGATGGCATCCTTAGATTCTTCGAACTCAAAGATATGACTTACAGAGTGGGTGGCAACAGTCAGAGAAATTGTTCCTAAACAGGTATCTAGAGATAAAGGAAGAATAGCAATGATCTTTTAAAGAATCTTCAAAAATTAGAAGAAAAAAAACCTGACTGCATTCCAACTACTGTCCTTTAACACTTAGATGCTCTTGTTTCATTCTTCCCACAATCCTGTGAGGCCAGGCATCATTTCCCCATTAAAACAATAACTAGGGGCCGGCTCTGTGGTATAGCGGGTAAAGCCACTGCCTGCAATGCTGGCGTCCCATATGGGCGCCAGTTCAAGCCTCCCCCACTCCACTTCAAATCCAGCTCTCTGCTATGGCCTGAGAAAGCAGCAGAAGATGGACCAAGTGCTTGGGCCCCTGCACCCATGTGGGAGACCCAGATAAGGCTCCTGGCTCCTGGCTTCAGGTCAGCCCAGCTCCGGCCATTTAGGGAGTGAACCAGTGGATGGAAGACCTTTCTCTCTCCCTCCCACCCTCTCATTCTCTCTCTCTCTTTCTCTCCTCATCCTCTCTGTAACTCTGCCTTTCAAATAAATAAATAGATCTTTTAAAAAAAGAAAACACAAGCTTAAAGACATTTCCTTCAAATGAAGAACTTTTTCTAACATACATGCAGCAGTCTTTCCCTCACACCACAGATACCAAGAAATAATTTCTCCTTTTAAAAAGATTTATTTATTTATTTATTTAAAAAGATTTATTTATTTGAAAGGCAGAGAGAGAGAGAGAAAGATCTTCCATCCACTGGTTCATTCCTCACATAGCTGCAACAGCCAGGGCTGGGCAAGGCAGAAGCCAGGAGCCTGGAACTCCATCCAGGTCTGTCTCACTGGTGGGAGGGGCCCAAGCACTTATGCTATCTTCTACTGCTTTCCCAGATGCATTAGTAGGGAGCTGGACTGGACGTGGAACAGCCAGGACTTGAATTGGCCCTCACAGGGGACGCTATGGCAGGTGGCAGGTGGCAGGTGGCAGCTTAACCTCCCTGTGCCATAAATAAATAATTTCAATAGTTGTCAGCTAATTTCAAGAATCTCCTTCTCTTCTCACCCTTCCTCACCACCCCCCTTGCCCACAGTTCAAAACAGACCTTGAGGTTTCCTCCTGACAGCCATACCTCACAGACATTAAGAGGATACAAGATACACTACGAAGGTACCATCCTGCACAGCAGACATTAGGCGAGTATGACTCAATTACTGGACAGACTTTTCAATGTCTGTGCTAACCTTTCTCTAAAGGACAGTTCCCAATTCATTAACAGAAATTTATGTAACTCCAACAGGAATTCTCACAGGCTCTCAATTTGTTACACTTCAGTGTTCCATAAATCCCTAGAACGCTTAACCTCAACCACCCGCCCAAAAGACTGTATAGGTACTCAGTGCCATTGTTAAAAGGGGTTAGAGATGGATAAGGCTCTGCAAATCCATCATGACTGAAGGCTTTGGAATAAGCAGTAGTTATACCGGACACACAGTCCATCTGCCTGCTTTATATATCTTCCTCATTTTCCTTGAAAATCCTGTCCATTGACTACGGACAGCAAAAAAGTTACCTGGCTCTTCTTTGTCAGAAGTGGTCACTAACTGGATGGAGGTGGACACAGAGGGAAGCCATCTGTATGGGAACTAAGGCTGAGGCTATGATGTAGTATGGGGCTAGCAGCCACATGCACAATTGGTAAAAATCAGTAAGCAGCCAGTGTAGAAACCTCAGGCCTCTGAGAAGTAAAGTTACAGGTCTTGACGCTGCCATTCTAATTCCCCAGGTTCCGTGGCTCTTCTATATGGAACTCTTGGTATGATGTCCATGGCATTTCCTGTTGTAGCTTTACAGTAATTATTCTTTTTCAAGTTAACCTCAGCATAATTCCATTCCTTGCAGCCAAAAAGGACATTAATCACAAAGCATGGTGTACGTTTTCATAAAATCACACATAATTTTGTAAAAAAGATTCTTAATGTACTTGAATATTCCAAATGTGCCTTTTGGTAGTGACTTACCGGCTGCATGTTTGTGTATTTGCTGTCACTATGTTTTTCTTCCATATTCAGATAAACACTAAAATTTACCATACAACCTTTAATTTTAACTGCATCTTATGTATCTTTGCATTTCAATACATTTTCCATTCTCATGGAATGCTTTAAAGTTTATTTACACTGTTCAATGATCAACTATCAATGTTAATTCTAGAGTTTTGAGTATGGGTATTTACTTTAAAAAACTAGTTGAGTGCCAGCACCCCAGGTTCTAGTCCCGGTTGGGGCGCCGGGTACTAGTCCCTGTTGCTCCTCTTCCAGTCCAGATCTCTGCTGTGGCCCGGGAGGGCAGTGGAGGATGGCCCAAGTGCTTGGGTCCCTGGACCCACATAGGAGACTGGGAGGAAGTACCCAGCTCCTGGCTTCGGATCAGTGCAGCACCGGCCGTTGTTGCCATTAGAGGATTGAACCAATGGAAGGAAGACCTTTCTCTCTGTCTCTCTCTCACTGTTTATAACTCTTTCTCTGTCTCCCTCTCTCATTTTCTAACTCTGCCTGGCAAAAAAAAGTAAAATAAAATAACTAGTTGAAAATCAGAGTTGTTATCACATACACATTCTAAATTCTAAGATGTATATTTTATACTTTAACTTTTAGGATAACAGAATCTGTCTTATTACAAGTGTAGTGCAGTACTATTTATTAATTATTTATTAATTCCAAAAAAGTTATTAAATCCATAATATATCTTACAATTAACTTATATTGGGGAAAATGATAATGTAAATTTTCAAATTTTTCTGTATGTTCATCATTGTTTTGTAACGTCCAAGTGGGTATTCATTTTATAGATATTTCAAAAAACCTTTTTAACTCATAGAACTACAGACTTTACAGACTCACTCTGGAAAGCATGAAGACCAGCATGTTGCTACTTATGACCAAAGAAGCCAAGTGAGACTTTGGAGTTCCACAGCAAGTGATGGACAGAACTAGGAGCAGTGTCACTCTCCTGCCTGTCCAGAAAATGTTCTTTTTTTTTTTTTTTTTTTTTTTTGACAGGCAGAGTGGACAGTGAGGAGAGAGAGAGACAGAGAGAAAGGTCTTCCTTTTGCCATTGGTTCACCCTCCAATGGCCGCCGCAGCCGGCGCGCTGCGGCCGGCGCACCGCGCTGATCCGATGGCAGGAGCCAGGAGCCAGGTGCTTTTCCTGGTCTCCCATGGGGTGCAGGGCCCAAGCACCTGGGCCATCCTCCACTGCACTCCCTGGCCACAGCAGAGGGCTGGCCTGGAAGAGGGGCAAACGGGACAGAATCCAGCGCCCCAACCGGGACTAGAACCCGGTGTGCCGGCGCCGCTAGGCGGAGGATTAGCCTAGTGAGCCGCGGCGCCGGCCCAGAAAATGTTCTTTTCACTACACTTACTGTAGAGAAAAAATATGTACCATCCCTTTAATAATAATGAGCCATCTGATAGTGCTGCAGGACAACAGTTAGGAATAGCTATTTCTTACAGCTCTGTAATGCCTGGCACCACTGCAGGATAAGGGAGTCCTTTCAGAAGCAAGTTGATGATACTGCAGTTTGAGATAACTGCCACCAGAGGGGAGCAGTGTAGTTGTCCTCACTAGGCAGCAAGATGACCTTTCCAACCACGACTGAAGAAATGGGTCAGCCACCTACCACAACATCCAGCAAGCACTACTGGTTAAGAGTCAGCCTAGACCCTCAAAGCCTATGACCAAGACAAATCTAAAAGAAAAGCAATGAATCATTATGCCTGATACTGACGGAACCATGTTATTAGGCACTAATGCCTATAAAAGGACTAGTATTTTCAGGTGAGAATCATTTAAATCATGAGATCAAAACCCCAGCCTAGCAGGATTTGTCAGTGTAAACATGTCAGCAGGTGTCACTGTGTAGTGTACCAAATGGAGAGGTAAAGCTCTAGGTTAGAAGGCAGAAGGGAGGTGGCACCATTCAAGATACTTCTCAAGCACAGTCTGTGTCCACCTCAGACATGGGGTCAAGGTAACAAGACCGTCAGCCTCAGCTAAACAGGGTTTAGGCTACAATGGAAAGGCTGTCAAGAGAGAAGACTGTCAGTAGAGACTTATTTGAGATTCAGTTGCATCCCAAGATCTTGATTACATGGAAATATCTAAAGCTGACCTGGGGATGGTTTGGACAGTGTTAAGAAAACCTAACATGCAGGAGCCAGGGCCACTCTGCCCGCTGGCATTTTTTGGAACACTAAGATGATTTTACTCATATGTCTACTAAATCACAAAGGCAAAAAAGCATCTGATCTATTAAGTGAAGCCAAGTAACTGAAGCAGAATAATTTTGATAAAAACATGCTTTGCCTATTATATACAAAGGGATTTTTTAACTTTTTTGGTTTCATAAAGAAACATGCTTTCTCTCATTTTCCTTAAAAAATGAACCTCTGTTAGTCTAACTTTATCTTCCTAATGTTTGACAGACACCTGTATGGATCTTTACAATCTGCCATGAATTTATAGATCTGGTCTGTTTGGGTCCCCTTCAAATCACCACAGCCTAGAACAGACCCTAGTACATGGTAGGCACTCAATAAAGAATTAACTTGTCTTTTAATTGTCCCCTCCAAAATGTGGAAGAGACTATGAGAAACTAATGTGTGTGGCCCACATAAAGACATCCTCAGTGAAGCAACTACAGACAATGTTGCCCTATAGGAGTATGCACCTGCTTTTGTCAGATCTGCCAATTTCCAAAGATAAACTGGAAACCTAAAACTCTTTGTGAAATCTCCATATTTACACAATGACAACAGGTCACTTCTTAATGCTGGGCATGCCAACATCATAGAGGCCAAAGAAAATACATTTAGAAGGCTTTAAGCCTCTGTTTTCCACCTCTGAGCAAGATTAGCACTTTCACTTTACTGACGGCCAATGATGGAAGTGACATGGTCCATGTCCCACAAAGTTAAAAGATGGCTTGCAAATTAACTCCTAAATATATATATACATATATATATATTACATGCACATATATATTAGCTCATATTTGGTTAACACCATTCTCGCTTTTCTTCTCTGAAGAGTTTATGGAATATCACTTCCTCTCCAGTATTTGTCTATGAAATATTTTAAAGTCATTTCAAAATTATTTCATTTATGTATGCGCAATCATTGAATGGGATAAGTCAACAATCCATAGTCCCCATTTTCCCAAACAGAAAGAGATGCTGAGAGATTAAGTTCATTTCATAAGAACACATAGAGCTAATCAGTGGAAGAATTCAGACTACATCCATCATCCTTTTACATTTTTCTTTTTAAATCAACTTTAAATATAATAAAATGCACCCATTTTAAGTACACAGTTTGATGAGCTCTTGCAACTGTTAGATTCTTGTAACCATCAACACAATCAACCTGTCACTAGCAACAATTCTTTATGCCCTTTTGTAGATAATTTCTGTTCCCCTCCAACACCACCCCATGCTGACTCTGGATCTGCTTTTCATCCTTATAGATTACTTTTGCTTTCTCTAGTATAAATGGAATGATACAGCATTCAACATAACATTTCTGAGATTTATCCTCATAGTTACAGGTATTAGATGTTTCATTCTTTTGGCCAACTAGTATTCTACTACAGAAATATACAATTAACATCCATTTACTTGTTAAAGGCTATCTGAATTATCTTGCTATTATGAATTAAATGTTCATAAATTCTAAAAATATTTTTTAAATTTAATTTTAAATGCCTGCAACGTTCAATACTGGGCCAGGCCAAAGCTGGGAGCCAGAAATCAATCCAGGTCTCCCATGTGGATGGTAGGAACCCAACTACTTGAGCCACTACCTGCTGCCTCTGAGGATTAGCAGGAACCTGCGGTCAGCAGCAGAGCCAGGACTTGAACCCAGGAGCTCCAATATGGAATGTGAGCATCCTAACTAAGGGCTTAACTACTAGGCCAAATGCCCATGCCCATCCCGGGTTAGGCCCAGAAGTCTTTTTATTGGACATGAGTAATTATTTCTCTTAGTTACATATCTAGAATGATACTGTTGTATCATTATGGCAAGTGCATACTCAGCATTATAAGAAACTGTCAAACAGTTCTCCAGAGTGGTCAAACCATTTTACATTCCCAACAGCCGCCTGAGAGTTCTGAGTGTGCCATATCCTCATTAACACTTGGCATTGTAGGTCTTCTTCAAGTCAGATATTCCAGTAAGTGTCTAGTGACAACTGGTTATGGCTCCATTTGCATTTCCCTATAGATCCTTCATCACTTAAATTCCCAGGATCGTCTGCTTCCTACCACTTTCATGAAAAGAGGTTTTAATAAGCACAGGATCATGGAGTCACCAATCACATTACTGAGATAACCTGGACTCTATCTCTCCGATGAGCACGATAGCAAAAGTGCCCAGTTCTCTGCTGGGAGAAGGGGCTGAGTGAGACTTTTGTAAAATGTTGGGGGGCTAAGTGGGGGTGGGATGGGGGGCTACATAATCTCTACAACCTGTTTTAGTTCTGACATCAACAACAGATTGTGGTGCCAAATTAAACTTTTCAAAGACAAAGAGAAGCAAAACCTCCTCAGAAGCCTCCTGATGATACTGAACAGCGGCCGCGAGGCTTTGGAAGAAGTCAGCAGTCCCTCTCCTGGTTCTGTATCAGACACTGAATCCTGCTAGAATGAATCAGGAAGCAGTGACTTCCACTTAGCAAGGAGAAGTGAGGGAAGGGGGAAGGAAGGTGAACAGAAAGAGAAGAAAAACACCACTCTGATTATCTGAGTAGTGAAGAGAAGCAGCTGGGCAGACAATGAAAATGATTAGACCAGGAGTATGAGACAAAGAAGCCCATCGTGGTGCTGAGACAGGGATTCTGGGTTTCCTGACAAAGAGGATTCTGGATATTTTAAATTAGGCCTATATTCTAGGCATTGAAACCTGCCACCTGTTTTTGTTTGTTTGTTTTGCAAGTAAAAGGAAACCTTCTTCCTAATATAAGTCCTCCTGATACTTCTGAGAATGGCTTCTGCTCATCTGGGATAGAAAGAAGACACGTGTCAAGCCACAGGACACCACAACCATGAGAAAACCACCGGCCTCTTTCCGCTCTTCCACTTTCCTGTCCCACAAACTCTCCCTCTCTTAATATTAGGCTAAAGTCAAGGAGTACTGCTAACTTAATGCAGTTTCTATTTGAATTACCCAAGGAAGAGAAAATAAGCATTAAAAAAAAAAAGACCATCTGCATCTTTGTAAAGAATCAGGGAACCCAGGGAGAGAGGAATTTACTCAGGAAATGCAAATAACAGGGCAACACTGGCCCCCACTTCCTCATCTGCAGAAATGAAGCTGACTTGCTGGTTTCGAGACCGAGTCCTCTGAGTCCTGGAGTTACAAGAGGTCCTTCACTGCTGCAGGAGGCAAAACTTACAGGGAGGGCTCTACACACAGTTTCCTTCTCAGCTTCAAATATAGAGACTCTGTTTTTATCTGCTAAACAGTCATTTTGGAAAAGATGCTCAGAAAAAAAGGGGCAACTCTGCTTTGAAAGAAGAAAATAAAGAATATTTTGTAGCTCTATGTATTTTATGAAGACAAAAGGATCATAGTATTGTAAGTCATGGCAGGGGGGTGGTGGGGCTGGGTGCTGTGCCATCACACACCCTTCACCTGATGTAGGACTCCATTAGAATCCAGTAAGTAAGGTTCAAACCTGGCTCAGGCAAGCTACCTTCTCCCCGGAGGCTGTCCTCTCGCCTGTCCAGGAAAGCTGAGGTCCAGCTCAGAACCTTAGAGGATTAACCAACAGGCAAGCATCCAGCACACACAAGGTATATAAGGAACAGAGGTGTTTTCTCCTTGCTCCTCTTCCCCCAAACCTTCTGTGTGTGCATAAAGCCTTACCTATCATAAAGTTTTCAATCTGGGATGCCTTCTTGAGATCAAGAGCACAAGCTCAGATGCCTCAGGAGCCAGACAGACCAGGAATAACAGCATGTACAGAAGGAGTCCTGTGACACAGAGTCAGTGTCAGGGAGCTCACAGGGAGGGGAGGAGACAGGCAAACCAGAAAACCCTGTCCCACTCATGGGGCAGCCACTTCTCAATGACAGCCATGTGCTGCCACAGAGACATGTGAACTGAGGGCTGCCAAATCTTTAGGTTTCCAAAAGTTAGTTTTGGGGCTGGTGTTGTGGCGGCATAGTGGGTAAAGCCGCTGCCTGCAATGCCAGCATCCCAGTTTCAGTCCCAGCTGCTCCACTTCCGATCCAGCTCTCTGCTATGGCCTGGGAAAGCAGTAGAAGATGGCCCAAGTCCTTGGGCCCCTGCACCCACCTGGGAGACCTGGAAGAAGCTCCTGGCTCCTGGCTTCGGAATGGCGCAGCTCTGGCTGTTGCAGCCATCTGGTGAGTGAACCACTGGACGGAAGACCTCTCTCTCTCTCTGCCTCTATCTCTCTGTAACTCTGCCTTTCAAATAAATAAAGAAATCTTTAATAAAAAAAAAAAAAAAATAGGGGCTGGCGCTGTGACACAGCGGATTAACGCCCTGGCCTGAAGCACCGGCATCCCATATGGGTGCCGGTTCTAGTCCTGGCTGCTCCACTTCCGATCCAGCTCTCTGCTGTGGCCTGGGATGGCAGTAGAGGATGACCCAAGTCCTTGGACCCCTGCACCCACGTGGGAGACCCGGAGGAAACTCCGGCTCCCAGCTTCGGATCGGCGCAGCTCCAGCCGTTGTGGCCATTTGGGGAGTGAACAGCGGATGGAAGACTTTTCTCTGTCTCTTCTCTGTCTCTAACTCTCTAACTCTTACTTTCAAATAAATAAATAAAGCTTAAAAAAATAAGTTTTTAGGTGAAATCTGATTTTCAGTCCGGGCAGCAGACTTTAAAAAAAAAAATCTCCTAAACTCTGCACAAGTGAACATCTCTAAGGCTAGGAATGCAGCACTGGCTTTGCTTCCAAATTTACAGGAGTCTATGAGGTAAGCAGGCCCTATGTTACAACCTCCAGTTGATTGACTGGGAAACTGAGGCACGTGGAAAAGCCCAAGTGGCCTCCCTACCACTGCCATCTAGCGGCAGGGCCAGGACTAGAATCCAGGTGTACCACTGGACTCCCTTCAGCAGCAGTCCTCACAGAAGAGCACCTCCACTCTCAGGGAAGGGACAAGAGAAAAGACAGGCAGAGTCCCCCACAAGCAAGGAACACCACGAGGCTGACACTCATCCGCACTCCACTCACCCTGGAGACAACTCTTCCTGGGGGCAGAAGGAAATGAACTTCTCAAACTCTGGGACAGATGGCGAAGAATACTGCAGAGCGTTCCCAGGAGAAAAGGTCATCCCGGATTCCAGCGGGCACGCAGGCTTTGTTTCTCTAATGTCAACCCCTCCTCGCTCGCCTCAAATTAAAAATCGCCATGTGCCAGCTCCTTCTGGGGAACATATCAAGGCAGTCCCTTCCCCAGGCAGAAAGAACACCCAGATGGGGGATGACTTGAAGGCATTCAACTCCCTGCCTCCCCAGCCAGGCCATGGCACGCAACCAGAGACCAGCAAGGCTGGCCGTGGTGTACAATCAACAGAATCCAATCAGGGCCACAGCCCAGGCTGAACATGGGGCACTGGCAATGAGTTCTTCCTCTCCAGGACTCCAGTGACTGCGAAGCATCTCCAGCTCAGGCACTCTTTAGGGAGTGTGCAAGAGTCTTCAAAAATAAAAGACTATGTGCTCTCTCCAGCATCATTTGCACCTGACAATATTCACCGCTCACTTTCTTCAGCCACAAAGTTGCTTATGCGACAACCTGCCTGAGAATCTCCGCAAACAATTCCCCTCCCTTCGCTGTCTTCCCATCCTTTCTGGCTGAATGTTACTTCCTCAGCAAAGCCCACCTGATTGTCCCTGGCCCTCACTCCCATCTGTGGATGAAGACCCCTGCCATTTGCAGTACCCTCTATTGTTCCTTCAGGACAGTATAATTAAGCAATTTCAGGGAGAATTGCTTGTACACTGTGGACTGCACGGACAGAGACGATGACTGATCCTCTGTGGCATCTCTGTTGCCCAGTGCAGTGCCACTACATAGCAGGTACCCAAGTGTTATGCAACATGTTTTCCTAGTACCACAAAGGATACCAAAGAAAACAAAACAAAACAAAAAAAAAAAAACAAAAAAAAAAAACAAAAAAAAACAAAACAAAAACAAAGCAGCAATGGCAACACCAAGAAAAAACAGTGCACACTCCCAGACTTCTGGAAGGTCAGAATGCAGTATGTGACAAAAGGATGCTTAACAAAGTTTGTGGAAAATGGAATTTAAAGGTAAGTTTCTTTTGGTGCACAATCATTTTGAAACCCATGCAGACTCAGAAGGAGAAATGCCCCTCTGGGCGACGAGGGAGGCTGCCCCTATAGAGGAAAGGCCCATGCTGCGCAGCCTGGCACCCTGGAGGGCAGCAGGAGCTGGAGCACCTGGGCCCCTCCTGCCAGGGCAGTGTGTGCAGGGTGCAGCCTTATATGGGATGTTTCACAGGAATCTCTGAGCTGTCACAGCAACCAACAGTTGTTCTACGCATGATCCCTTCTTTCAAAAACTACACTTGTGCAGGGCTGGCACTGTGGCACAGAGGGTTAATGCCCTGGCCTTTAGCGCTGGCATCCCATATGGGCGCCGGTTCAAGTCCCAGCTGCTCCACTTCCGATCAGCCCTCTGCCATGGCCTGGGATAGCAGTAGAAGATGGCCCAGGTCCTTAGGCCCTTGCACCTGCATGGGAGACCTGGAGGAAGCTCCTGGCTCCTGGCTTCAGATCGGCGCAGCTCTGGCCATTGCGGCCAATTGGGGAGTGAACCAGAGGATGGAAGACCTCTCTCACTCTCTCTGTGTAACTCTTTCAAATAAATAAATAAATCTTAAAAAAAAAAAAAAAACTATGCTTGTGCTTCAAATGAAAAAGCCTCTTCAGCGGAGAAGCAAAGAAAGGAAATCAAACAGCCACGCTCAGCCCTACACCACCCTTCACCTGAAGGAGCGCAGCACTCTTCAGGCCACCAGGCCATATCACTCCACACTGCACACCCCCTGACTCGGGCTCCAGTCACAGCCACCAGGACTTGATGTGTGCCTCTTGGTCCACATTCTGCAGAGGACAATGGGGGACTCAGAAAAGCTGAAGTTGGAGCTGACCCTCTCCCAGATCCCACTGTTAATTCCAGGGCAGCCAGCTTAACGCCATGCTTCTGCTTCTGCAGTAAGACCCAGTGAAGTGGCTCTGAATCCTGTTCCAGACAGAGCACTTCCTCATGTGGTACTCTGCATTTAGCAGACAGATGACACTCTTAACTTCCGTTCTACTGCGACATGTGCTGGGGTCAAGGGACATAACTAATATATATAAGATTTTAACTCTTCAGTTTTCATTAGAACTTGTCTTGAGACGTAGCTCCACTACCCAGGTCATCAATTCTGCCCCAACTCACCCAGTTCTGAGAAGGGACAAGCTCTCATCCTGGAGGGCAAGCTGACGCTCTCCCTTCTTCCTGCTCCCAGCTGTCAATTTCAGAGCATTCCAATTTAATTTCAGGTCAAAGCCTTTCCTGTAAGGTCTAGGCTACTAAGCCATACTAACAATCTCCCTCATCCACCAGCCCCTAGGCCATGGTCCTTCACTTGAGCGTGGGCACCAGCTCACAATCTCCTCCCCATTCCACCTGCCACCATCACCCACATGGATCTGAGTTTGAACAATTCTATTCTCTAAATCCAAACTCCATTCCTTCCACTCCGTCCCTGAGGCTCTTCCAGTAGCTCACACCCACCTTTTTTCTGACCAGAGGAACTAAAATAGAGTCCTAACTTACGTACCTTAGATTTCTTTCTCTTTTAAAATCTACTAGCTCTTCTTAAAAGCATTCATTAGTCCTCTCAAGCTAGAATAAATTCCAAATTCTTTAATGCAGCAGTATATGAGAAGCTCTGTATGTTCCATTTTATTACAAAAAAATTCAAGCATACAGTAAAGTTGAAAAGATCATACTGCAAATATCCATATATCTACCACCTAAGAGCCCAGAGCTGTACACATCTGCTGTACTTGCTTTATCATCTACCCAAGTATCAACACCTATTTTGATATATTTCCAAGTCAGTGGAAACCTCAGTGCTCTTCACCCTAAACATTCAGCAAGCATATGGTGTCCAGGGTTCCTTTTAAGGGGTAAGGGATAAATAAAATTTATTTACAGTGAAATATACAACTGTATTACTGGAAGAGTTCTTTTGTTATTTTTTTTTTTTTTTTAAGATTTATTTATTTGAGAGCCAGAGGCAGAGAGAGAGAGATCTTCCATTCACTGGTTCACTCCCCAAGTGGCTGCAATGGACAGAGTTGGGCCAATCCAAAGCCAGGAGCCAGGAGTTTCTTCCAGGTCTCCCACATGGGTACAGTGGCCCAAGAACTTGGGCTTTTTTCCACTGCTTTACCAGGCCATAGCAGAGAGCTGGATTGGAAGCAGAGCAGCCAGAAGTCAAACGAGTGCCTGTATGGGATGCCAGCACTGCAGGCAGTGGCTTTACCTGCTATGCCACAGTGCGGGCCCCTGGAAGAGTTTTGATAAATGCATTCACTTCTGTAGCCCAACCTCCATCAAGACATAAAATTGTTCCATCTCACAGTCCTTCAGGCCCCTTTCCATGCAACCCCACCCACATCCTCTCAGAGGCAACCAGTGTTCTGATTTTTTTCATCTGTTACCAGTTGTGCCTACTTTAGAACTTCATACAAATACTTTCACACGGAATACTATCGTAAGGTATGTGCTTTCTTGTACAAGAATATTTTACTTGCCATAATACTTTATACTCATGATGTTGAGCATAACCAGCAGTTACTTTTTACTGCTGACTTATATTCCATATTTGAACAAATCTTTTTGTTCTTTTCCTAACAGATGGATATTTGGGCTATTTGAAAGGCGGGGCTATTAGGAGGAAAGCACTATACACATTCTTGAACAAGTCTTTTTGTGTCATGTTTTTATTTCTCTTGGGTAAATACCCAACAGTAGAAGTGCTGGGACACTGGGTAGGTATAAATTTAACTTAATAAATTAGTTTAATGAGAAACTGCTGACCTTTATCAGAAGCAGTTGTATCATGTTGTACTCCACCAACAACAGATGACGGTTCCTGACTCTTCATAATTTGAATACTGGCCTCTCCTCACCCAGCTCTGACTCCCAATACTCTCCTCCTTGAGTACCACACTTTCAGAACTTGAACCAAGATGCACCTTAACTCCCAGGTTTACACACACTATTCCCTCTGCCTGGAATATCTGTCCCAATCTTGTGCCTGATGAAAGGCACCACCTCTTCTGGATGCCTTCCCTTTCCCTGCTGGTCACCTGACTTGCAAATTAACACATATATGGCCTGTACCTCCATTTAGTTGTTCTTGTCACAGTGTAATGACTGGGATAAGTTATAGAGAAGGGCAAAGACGGAAGCATTCTTTTCTGCTTGGTAGAAATAATACTTGTTACTGTTTTATAAAAAAAAGATCTATTTATTTATTTAAAAGGCAGAGTTACAAAGAGAGACAGGAGGGAGATCTATCTTCCTGTTTATTCCCCAAATGGCTACAATAAGTGGTGCTGGGCCAGGTCAAACCCAAGAACTCCATCTGGGCTTCCCATATGGGTGGCAGAGGCCCAACTACTTAAACCATCTTCCGCTGCTTTCCCAGGCACATTAGCAGGGAGCTGGGTTGGAAGTAGAGCAGCCAGGACACAAACCTGTATCCATATGGGATGCCAGTATCACAGGCAGTGGCTTAACCTGCTGTGCCACAATGCCAGCTCCAATATTTGTTATTTCTTTTTAAAAAATTTATTTATTGATTTAAAAGAGTTACACAGAGAGAGGAGAGGCAGAGAGAGAGAGAGAGAGAGAGAGAGAGAGGGTCTTCCATGTGCTGGTTCATTCCCCAATTGGCCGCAACGACCAGAGCTGCGCTGATCCGAAGCCAGGAGCTTCCTCCGGGTCTCCCACATGAGTGCAGGGGCCCAAGGACTTGGGCCATCTTACACTGCTTTCCCAGGTCACAGCAGAGAGCTGGATTGGAAGTGGAGCAGTCGGGACTTGAACCAGCGCCTATATGGGATGCCGCCACTGCAGGCAGTGGCTTTACCCGCTATTCCACTGTGACAGCTCCCAATATTTGTCATGTCTACACCAGTTTAAGGCTTAACAGAGTACTTTGAACCCATAAGGACAACATTCTAGATGGTTCTCTGCGTGGGGCACCTGAAAAATGAGTCACCAAGGAAAATCAAAATGGCAAGAAGAGCTTATTTTTCTTGGCATCCTCATGGCTAGTATGATTAATAATCAAATCCCAGCCTGAATGTGCCATACAAAGCCCATCATGAACTGGAGCCCACAGAGAGCCTGTTAAAGGCTCACTGTTAAAGTGCCTGGGCAGTGCCCTCTGAGGCCTCAGTGCTTTTAGCATGCATCCTCCACTGGAACATCCAATCCCTCCCTAGCTACTAAGCCTGCAGCTCCATGTTCAAGTGTAGTTTAGATCAGGACTACTTTGGGAACATTCACCTGATGGAATACTCATCTCACAGCCATCTGTTTTTCTTAACCCTGATCATACCCAACTTGTCTGCATCTCACTTATCTGCATATCAGTCTTTCTCACTTTGACCATATTATCTGAGAGGGCAAAGACTTGACTTTATTCTTATTCACTGTAGGAAACACACTGGTCTAGTTGATCATACTCTTCACCCCATGCTGAAATGATGATCAGGTGTACTATAGCAAGTGACCCCCTTGGCCACAGCTAACTGGACCAGGAGTAGACAGCCAGCACACACTCGGCCACATACTCCCCCTTGAGAATCTGAAGTGCTCAAAATCAGATGGTACTGCACTGCCATAAAGATAATGGCGCTGGCTGCTTGTCAGCCACATGCACACTCACAAATAAGGAAAGGGTCTTTTGCAAAAAGGTGAGAGGATGGAGCAGACACATTGGAAGGAAGCACGGTCTGAAACGATGAGGCTTCAAAGGGAAGCAGTACCCACAAAAGCTTGCTTCACTTCTTTTTTTAAAAGATTTTTATTTATTTATTTGAAAGTCGGAGTTACCCAGAGAGAAGAGAGAGAGAGAGAGAGATCTTCCATCCACTGGTTCACTCCCCAGTTGGCCGCAATGGCCGGAGCTGCGCCAATCTGAAGCCAGGAGCCAGGAGCTTCCTCCAAGTTTCCCATGCGAGTGCAGGGGCCCATGGACTTGGGCCATCCTCCACTGCCTTCCCAAGGCCACAGCAGAGAGCTGGATAGGAAGTGGAGCAGCTGGTACTCAAACCAGCGCCCATATGGGATGCCAGCGCTTCAGGCCAGAGCATTAACCCACTGTGCCACAGCGCCGGCCCCTTGCTTCACTTCTAGCTGCTGCTGAGTTTTGGGAGGTTTCTCTGTATTTATCAAAAACATTCCTTTTTACTTAATCTAATTTGAATTAAATTTCTGTTCCTTGTACCTAAGAACCCTAAGATAGCTTTCACCAATATGTTTTTAGAATATATGAGCTCTGAGGCCAGTGCTGTGGCATAGCGGGTAAAGCCACTGCCTCCAACAGGAAGCTACCTTATGCTATAAAAGCAGTGTGCTGGTGCCGGCGTTGTGGCATAGCAGGTTAAGCCACCACCTGTGATGCCAGCATCCCATATAGGTGCCAGTTCAAGTCCTGGCTGCTCCACTTCCAATTCAGCTCCCTGATAATGCACCCAGGAAAGCAGAAGATGATGGCTCAAGTCCTTGGGCCCCTGACACCCACATGGGAGACCTGGATGAAGCTCCTGCCTTTGGGCTGGCCCAGCCCCAACTGTTGCAGCCATTTTTCTCTTCTGTCACTCCCTATCTCTGTAATTCTGCCTTTAAAATAAATAAAATATATATATATATTTTTTAAATGAAAGCGCATCTTCAAAAAGGAGCAGAGGCACACTAGCACCTATCAAAGAACACAACTGAGGGGAAAACTTCCTCTGCCCTTGCTATATATCCAGACGAGGGGTAAAGGAAGGGAGGTACCTGCCCAGGGAATAAAAATTAAGAGGAGTATTAGAAAACTTAGGAATGAAGATAAATAACTTTTCACTTTTTTTAGAGGCAGAGAGAGAGCAAGAACAGGAACTCCCATGTTCTGGTTCACTCCTTAAATGCCCACAAAGGCCAGAGCTAGAAGCCAGGAACCAGGAATTTAATCCCACCTGGGTGGAAGGAACCTAATTACTTGAACCATCACTGCTGCCACCCAGGGTCAGCATTAGCAGGAAGCTGGAGTCAGGAAGTACAGCCACGTTATCAATACCAGTACTCTTAGATGGGCTGCAGCGGTCTTAGCCAACATTTTTTTCTTAATTTATTTAACAGTCAGAGTTACAGACAGTGAGAGAGAGAGAGAGAGACAGATAGAAAGGTCTTCCCTCCCTTGGTCCACTCCCCAAGTGGCCGCAATAGCTGGAGCTGTACTGATCTGAAGCCAGGAGCCAGGTGCTCCTCCTGGTCTCCCATGCGGGTGCAGGGGCCCAAGCACTTGGGCCATCCTCCACTGCCTTCCCGAGGCCACAGCAGAGAGCTGGACTGGAAGAGGAGCAACCGGGTCTAGCACCGGCGTCCATATGGGATGCCTGCGCTGCAGGCGGAGGATTAACCTAGTGTGCCACGGTGCCAGCCCCAGCCAACATCTTAACTGCTAGGTTAAGACACTTAGGTGTCTGTCACTAATGGCAAGTTTTTTTTTTTTTTAATCAAAATTAAGGCAAAAAATGCACAATAAATTTCAATTTTTAAAATAAAAACAGGATGAATATTATCTTTTCCTTTTGCCTCCAACTCAACATGGCTGTGCATAGTACTGTTACTGGTCTTTATTTTAAATTCTGTTATTTTGTTCATCATGGAGTTTTTGGCATTAAACTGTTTCTCTGTTTATTATACTTCCAACTGGCTAGTTTCCTGGAAGATGCTTCCACTCTCCATCATGGTCAAGGGAGTGCGGTGGACCACTGCCTGTGTGGTCGGAGGGCAGCACTGAGCAGGACGGCAAGAACAAGGAAGGTCTGGAAAGGGGAGTGATCTGGTCTAAGAGTCCCCCACACTCTCCCAGTTCCTCCGCCACAACTCCTGCAGGTCTTACCTCCTGCCCAACTTCTCTCCAAAGTGATTTTTCCAGGATTAAAACAGAAAAATATTTTCCATCCAGAAAATAAATAATGTGTAATGACTGATATTCCCTCCCGAATGCTAAGGGGAACATTCATTCTTTAGCAGAATACTATTCTAAAATATTTATATGGTAACAATTATGCTTGAGTTTTAATTGAGGTATAAGCATGTAGTGTACACATAAACAGTCAAAAAGCCAAGGAATGGAAATGAATGAATTATAATAAATAGCCCAATTAACTACCACGCTTATGAGAAGTTCATCAAGGTCTTGGTAGCTCCACCTGGCATTACTTCTGTACTTGCCTAGAAGAGACTAGCCTCTAGAGCCTGCCTTGACCAAGATCAAGTCAGCGGTCCAGAAGCACCAGCATGCAGGACAGCGTTCTGAAAAATGCTGTGGTGGTAACACAAATATGATCCAAATATAAGGGAAGGAAACTTACAATCTAACACTCCACAGTGTTAAGGCCACATGGTCTATCCCCATCACATCTTCCAGCTACTTTATAGCGCAACTGTTTAGGACACATCCAAAAATAGCACTATTGAGATTCAGCTCTGCGTCAAGCACTTTCACATGCTTTATCTAATTGCATCCTCATGACAATCCCATGAGGCAAGTTTCATTACACTCCTCTTGCCGAGGGGATCAACCAGAGGTTCACTGTGAGCAGCACAACTCCAGTCTTTTGCCAAAAATCTGCTCCTGGCCTGTGCCTAAGAGGCTCATTTCCTAATCACCCCCATCAAGTGGTCCTCCAGTGCATCCTACTGGGATTTTATCATGAAGTTACCCATCATTCACTATTTCACTCATTATGTCACCATTACATCAGTACTCATGATTATACTCACGACCCATTTTACTGATAAGGAAGATGAGAAAGGGGCCGGCGTTGTGGCGTAGCAGATAAAGCCACCACCTGCAGTGCCAGCATCCCATATGGGCACCAGTTCATGTCCCAGCTGCTCCATTTCCCATCCAGCTCCCAGCTAATGTCCTGGGAAAATCAGTATGAGAAGGTCCAAGGGTTTGAGCCCCTGCTACCCATATGGGAGACCTGGAAGAAGCTCCTGGCTCTGGCCTGGCCCAGCCCCAGCCGTTGCAGCCATCTGGGGAGTGAACCACTGGATGGAAGATCTCTCTGTCTCTCCCTCTCTGTAGTTCTGACTTTAAAATTAAAAAAAAAAAAAAAAAGCCTTTAAAAAGATGAGACAGAGGAAACCTAGAAATTCACTGAATTCATCACTATCTGATCTGTGGCCCTGAGGTACTTAGAGTGGGCCACTGTGCCATCTTGTGGAATGAGAGTCCCCTGTAGAATTTATGCCCCTAATGGGAGGCCCTGCACCTGCCGTGTTTTGTGCTGGTTAACACGCGCACTGTCCCCACTGGGAGGGCTGAGAGACAACACAGGAGAGAGCCAAGCAGCTGCTGTGCACTGGCTTTCGGCACACCGTCGTCCGCCCTGCAGCTCAGGGGAGATCGTTTTCCAGAGCAGTCTGCGCAGGGGTTTCAGCTGCAAAGCTTGAGTTACATTCCTTCCGTCGTGGCCCCAACTCTTCTTCTTTCACCCTTTGGGTCCACCCTGCCAGCAGGAGGCAAGGGGAAATCTACACATGGCAAAAAGGAGAGCAGGGCCTGCTGGCAAATTCTTTATCCCTACCACAGGCTGCTTCCACTGGAGGCAGGATGAACTCACACCAAGAAGCAGCACATTTTGATGGGGCCTAGCAGCACAGGTCAAGGAGGGAGGGGGAAGGGAGAGATGGGGTTCTTATCCTTAAATTTCACTTTTCACCACCCCTGGGTATCCCTCTCACCTTCATTTCACTAAAGAATCCTTGGAAAATCAGGCTGCTGGGGCAACATGGTCTGAATGGGAGGGGGAGGCCAGCAGTAGGGAGGAGCCAGGAGTACAGCTCACTGCCTTCCTCTCCCCTCTCCCTCCCAGCGCTAAAAAAGAGAGCATAGCCATCTCACCTCTTAGGCTTCAGTCGGAGGTTTGAAGCAAACACCAGTTAGCATTAGACAATGTCATATCATGCACACATCCCACCAGGGTTACATTAGGAGAGCAGGGGGTAGGGTTACAGAAAATGTGTCCAGTGAAATTCTGAACAGAAAGATGTCCTTAGGCTTTATTCTGAACGCTGACCAGGAAGAGATGCTGACTGGTCTGGTCGGAGCCTGCTTCACTGCAATTAAGGACTCGATCCTAAGGAAACCTGAGCATCCAACGCTGGGTACCACGACAACCGGCACAGACTCGAGTCCAGATGCAATGAGATCCTCTTTCTCTCCAACTCCCACTGTTCTATACAGCACAGCCACCCTGGGAGGGCTGAGAGATACTCTTCTCTTTATAAAGTATTTTCAGGGTTGACCAGCACCATGGCTCACTTGGCTAATCCTCCACCTGTGGCACCGGCACCCCGGGTTCTAGTCCCGGTTGGGGTGCAGGGTACTAGTCCCGGTTGCTCCTCTTCCAGTCCAGCTCTCTGCTGTGGCCCGGGAGGGCAGTGGAGGATGGCCCCTGCACCCACATGGGAGACTGGAAGGAAGTACCCGGCTCCTGGCTTCGGATCGGCACAGCACCGGCTGTAGCGGCCATTAGGGGAGTGAACCAACGGAAGGAAGACCTTTCTCTCTCTCTCTCTCTCTCTCTCTCTCTCTCTCTCTCACTGTCTATAACTCTCTCTCACACACTGTTTAACTCTGCCTGGCAAAAAATTTAAAAAAAAAAAGTATTTTCAGGGTCAAAAACATTTTTAAAAAATGATTTTATTCATTTGAAAGGCAGAGAGACAGAGGGAGAGACAGGGAAAGAGAGAAAAATCTACCCGCTGGTTCACTCCCAAGAAGAGCTGGGCCAGATGCAGGGGCCCAAGAACTTGGACTATCTTCTGCCACTTTCCCAAGTGCATTAGTAGGGAGCAGGTTTGGAAGTGGAGCAGCCAGGACTTGAACCAGGCAGTGGCTTTACCCACTATGCCACAACGCCAGCCCCAAAAAATTCATTTAAAAATATCCCAAGCACTGAAAGGGGCCTTCAATCCTCCTTTCCAACCACTCCAACTTAACAATTCTCATGCCCCAGAAAGCCCTGAATCTATCCCACGTCCCCCAATCTCACACCTGTCCTCTTCTTTTCTAAGGTTTTATTTATTAGGCAGAAGGACGAGAAACAGACAGTGAGAGACAGAGATATATCTTCCATCTGACGGTTCACGCCCCAAATGGCCGCAAGAACCTGGTCTCAGTTAGGCAGAAACCAGGAGGCAGGAATTCCATCCAAGTCTTCCATGTATGCAGCACATACCCAAATACTATGCTGCCTCCCAGGTATAACAGCAGGAAACCGGGTCCCGAGCAGAGGAGCAGGGCTTAAACCAGGCACTTGGATATGGGATGCAGATGTCCCAAGTGCAGCCTAACCCACTGAGCCACAACATCCATCCCACTCCTCCCTCTTCTAGGTTCTCTGAAGCAGTCCTATCCTTTCTTCCATCCTTCCTGCTGTCTCTGGGAACCTATCACTCCCCATTTAGGGACTTCACTGCAGAAACTGTCCCTCTTCTTCTGTATTCTCAATTGCTCCTCCCTTCTGCCTCTCCCCAACCAATGTTTAAACATGCCCCAAGTCTCTCTGACCTTAAAAAGAAAAAAAAAAAAAAAAAAAAAACAAAAACTCTTCATCCCTTCAGGATCCAACTAGCTACCATCCATCTCTGCTCCTCACAAGCAGACATTTTAAACTGTCTATACCCCTCTGCCCCCTCCCATGCCACTCCCATATCCTACTTCTGTCATTCAGAAACCTCTTGTAACATCCCCTTTGCTCTCCCCAAGGCCCAGGGCTTCTCTGTGGGTCCTGGTGGTAAAGGCTCTGAGATGCTACCTCATGTGACAGCTAGGTATTACCTTTCCTGGGCGACATTCTGGAATCAAACCCTCTTTCCCTTGGGCTTCCAAAGGAAAGGGCGCTGCACAGTCAGCCCTGGCTACACCTCTGTCTGCTTCTCAATCTCTTCATCCTTTCCCTGCTTTCTGAAGGCTAAGGCTGAGTCCTCTCTGCTCACTTGGTAAATGCTCCCTGGGTGATTTTGCACAGCAAGCACTTACATAGTCTTTAATCATATCCATAATACTGACAACTCTCTACAGAGGTGCAGCACCACCATACCATATGAGCACTGATTCAAATCCCGGTTGCTTCACTTCTGATCCAGCTCCCTGTTAACGTGCTTGGGAGTACCTGGACCCCTACCACCCACATGGGAAACCTCGATGGAGTTCCAGGCTCCTGGCTTCGGTCTGGCCCAGTTCAGGCCTTTGCAGGCATTTGGGGAATCAATCAAAGGATGAAAGATCTCTACATCTCTCTCTCTCTCTCTGAAGAAAAAGAAAAGAATTTAAAAAGTCACGGAAAATGGAGCCGGCACCGTGGCTCACTAGGCTAATCTTCCACCTGTGGCACCGGCACCCAGGGTTCTAGCCCCGGTCGGGGCTCCGGATTCTTTCCTGGTTGCCCCTCTTCCAGGCCAGCTCTCTGCTGTAGCCGGGGAAGGCAGTGGAGGATGGCCCAGGTCCTTGGGCCCTGCACCCCATGGGAGACCAGGATAAGTACCTGGCTCCTGCCTTTGGATCAGCGCAGTGCGCCGGCCGCAGCGCGCCGGCCGCGGTGGCCATTGGAGGGTGAACCAACGGCAGGAGGAAGACCTTTCTCTCTGTCTCTCTCTCTCACTGTCCACTCTGCCTGTCAAAAAAAAAAAAGTCATGGAAAATGTGCAATTATCTTTTAATTTCATTTTTCCATGAACTTTTGGAAGTTCCTTGAATATGCTGCTTATGAACTATAAATAAATTTGATGTTTAAATTTGATACCAGCTCCAAAATATCTTATTATGTATATGCAAATATACCAAAATCTGAAAAACCTAGAATTCAAAACACTTCTGGTCCCAAGCACTTCAGATAAGTACTCAACTTAGAGTCAATCTATGAGCAAAATGATGTTCCCAATCGCCCAAGGATAGCCAAATGCATACCTAAATAATCAACTTTTTAAAAAGGTGCTTGGATTAAATACAAATTAATGAGAACAATCTATTTTTTAACCCAAAGTGTTTTATGTATGTCAATTTTCAACCAATTTACCATAAATTTACCTTTTTTTTTTTTTTTTTTTGACAGGCAGAATGGACAGTGAAGAGAGAGAGACAGAGAGAAAGGTCTTCCTTTGCCGTTGGTTCACCCTCCAATGGCCGCCTCGCTGCAGCCAGCGCACCGCTGCGCCAGGAACCAGGTGCTTCTCCTGGTCTCCCATGTGGGTGCAGGGCCCAAGGAATTGGGCCATCCTCCACTGCACTCCCGGGCCACAGCAGAGAGCTGGACTGGGAGAGGGGTAACCGGGACAGAATGCCGGCCACCATATATTTTTATGTATTTCTTTTTTGAAAAGCTCTGAATTAAAACATTTCTCTGCGGTTCAGTAGATCTCATTTGGCACTCTGCAGGTGGGCTAGTTCATCTATAAATGGGTTGTTTTCAAACATATTTAGAGAATTCTCTCCATTATTCATTCTTATATTACTTAAAAAAGTCAGATTTACTTTACAACATCACATTGAATGGAATACACTAAGTTTTAAAATAACAAATTTTTCTGCTCTCTCAACATGTTCTAGATAAATTCATAAGCTACTTTTTAAGTATCCAATACACAAAGTACATATTACATCACTAATCAAATACTTGGTAAGGGGCAAAATGCTGAGAAAGGGTTTGATTCAGCAGACTTGAATGAGCCCTGGGATCTTTTTTTAAGCCTTCTAGACAACACAGTTCATCTGCCAGGCTGAAGAACTGCTACTCAGGACCAAAAGATATTCCAGGTCTCTTTGAAATAAAAAGTAAAACCACAGTATGCCGAGAACACAGAATAGAATCAGAATATAACTCTTTATATCCAAAACATCTGAGCGAGTGTGTGACAAAATTAAATGAACCCTATTAAGGGTTTGGGGTGGGAGAGGTAGTGAGGAAGTTTGACCAGGCTGCCTCTCTTTATCTAGGGAAGGAAGTTAATGACTTTGCAAATTTCTATTCTGAAACCACTTGCCACTGGGGGTAGGAATAGGATCAAAATACACATTTTAAATGGTTATTCAAGATCCTATAGAGAAACTTCTTTGCCAGATGTCTGGCCTAAACTAAAGTCTGAATGTTAGGGAAGTCAGGCCAAAAAGAAAGGCTGGGGTGAGGCTGTTTCACAACTGGGGCCCAACAAGAAGTAGTGGTCAAAGGCAATAGAAGAGGCCTATTTGGTTATGGAATAAAAGTTTCTGTTTCAAGGTCTTTGGCAACTTATGGAAAAGAATGATGATGCCTGATGCCTCAAATCTCCTCCCTACGGCTCCAAGGACTCTGCTGCTGGAAATCAGGACACTAGTGAGAAAGCTCCCCCATAACCGCCCCGCAACCTGTGCCCCGGGTTATAGCCATGGCTGTGCAGTCACACGTCCACCACAGTCACATGTGAATGCCACTGCCACCAAACTCCTGGCACCATTTCAAATCAGCCTCCACGTGAGAGATACAGGAAGCACAACAGGCCAGGATCCAGAACAAGCTTTTGTCCAAGTTCCACAAATGACAAGCTATGACCTTCATCAAGTCACACTACTCTGTCCTCAGTTTCCTTACATGTAAGAGAGGTGTGGCATCGGATTAGAGGCAGAAAAACCCCTCACCTTTGGAGCCAGGTATTTGCTACATTTGTGTGATTCTCTGGGGATATGAAACATCCCAAATGGCCTCCTACATTCTATACAGGAATTTGAATTATCAATTATTTAAAAGACAACTCTCTGATAGCTGGGGGAGAGGGGTAGGAATTGGCAAAACATTACTTCCTTAGGGATGATCACTCTCTATTGCTCCAGGCCCTCTCTGATTTTCCCAACATAGGCACATTTTTAAAGCCCAGAGACAAAGAGATTTTCTGTTGAAGAAAGCGTGACAATTTCCTTGAAAGCTACTCCCTGTGTGTCTCCTGTACAAGCAGATAGGCAGTGTGTCAACAGTCACCTGGGTCTGAGTCTCACGGCAGACCATGCAGACCCCTTCCAGCCTGAGCGCAATACCCTGGAGGAGGTCCAAAGACATCACTCTCTTCGCCTGCTGCTTTCTGCTATCTGTGTGCTTTCTTTCATCTGATTCTTGGACCTGAGCTGCTCACAGGCCACTCAGCAGGTACCCTGAACATAGTGGTTGTGCTTCAATTCTAAGTTGACCTAGTCCCATTTATTCAAGATCACAGATATTTTTGCAAAATATGGGTCTTCAACCATAGAGGGAGAATTTTTCACTCTTTCTCCTGAATGGGGAAAAATGTCCAAAAGTGAGGTCTCACCCATATTTTGACAGCCATCTTTACCTGAGCACCCCTCCCTAACACTGGAGCTTCTTCTACAGAATAATGAACCTTCTACCACTGCATTCCATGCTTAGGAGCCCTTAAGGTTGCTTCCTCTTCTCCTCCACAACTTACAAACTTCCTTCAAGAAAAGCACCAAATTTCTAGTGCAGTTTCCCTACTCCCCTCCCCCAGTACACACACGGCACCCTTAACAATCTAGCATCTTCCTTGAAAAATACAATCAGGGAACCTTAACCAGGCAGGCGTGACTTCTAAGCAGATGGCAGGCCTCATAATTAGGTCATTACATAATGCCTCTTCTCTAACCAGCTTCTCTACCCTTCACTCCAAGACTCTGGGGTGATGAGCTTTATACTGTGGTTACTTTAATTATCATTTGCTCCTGGGAACACAGTAATGCCATGTTTTGATAAAAGAAAAGAAACAGGATGAGAGAGTGTGAGAAAGTAAGAATCAGAAGGCTGTTTTTAGCTTCAGTTTTGAGCAGTCCAGACCTGTACTGGTAACTTTGCTCTTAGTACCTTGGTTTCCCAACCTCAAGCCAATCTCTCCAGTTGTATTGCTTCTGTCACAGGGCTAGCATACAATGTTACATGTCTCACATGATTCAATTTCTAAGGGAGAGGCCGGTGCTGTGGCATAGCAGGTAAAGCCACCGCCTGCAGTGCCAGCGCCCCAAATGGGCGCCAGTTTGAATTCCGGCTGCTCCACTTCTGATCCAGCTCCCTGCTGTGTGGCCTGGGAAAGCAGCAGCAGATGGCCCAAGTCCTTGGGCCCCTTGCACCTATGTGGGAGACCCGGAAGAAGCTCCTGGGCTCCTGGCTTTGGATCAGCGCAGCTCCAGCTGTTGCTGCCATCTGGGGAGTGAACCAGTGGATGAAGGCTTCTCTCTCTCTCTCTCTTTTTTTTTTTTTTTTTTTTAACTCTTAAGAACCAAAGTTTTATTACAAGCAGGAACAAAGGATACTGACTTAAAGAAGAGGCATGTGGGAGCCCCTCCCTTCTAGCTGGCTCCCTCCCTGTGCCGAGGGCCCTGAGGCTGGGCGAAGCTACTTTTCCCAGAGGGGACCCTCTGTGGCTGCCACTTCGCAGCTGTTTGTGACCCAGAAGGGCAAGACCCAGGACTTCTTATGTCCCTCTCCAAGACCTCGGCCTGCCTGGAGGGATATGGAAGGGGCCAGAGGGACAATTCTCTGCCTACTTGATGGGAAACTGCAGCTCCCACCACAGGGATACCCTGCTTTCTGGCGCAGACCTGGGCCACCCTCCAGGTGCCTCTAGGCCCACCCTGCTCCTCCGCTCCTCTTCTCCCAGTGGAGGCTCCCAGGTGGCACAGACAGGCTTCTCTTTCCTTCTCTGTCTCTGCTTCTCTCTGTGACTCTGCCTTACAAATACATAATATATTTTTTTAAATATAAATTTTTTAAAAAATTTCTAAGGGACACTACATCTCATTTCAACATCGTGGCAGGTTCTCAGCAACTCACCATGGAGCTAGATTGTGCAACATGTGTTCACAGGCAAATAGGCAGCTGCTGCTCTTGGTAAGAGCTCAGAAGAGCTTCAAATCAGGTTTCATCTTAGATCTCCTTACAGACCTCATTTACCCCCCAAAACTCTGAAGACTTCTACCCCACTCTGATCTTGGTTCTTTTCCAAGAGCTATGCACACTCTGAAAATCACTGTTCCTTCACTCATCATCAAAACTGTCCGTATCACCAATCTGTTAGTTTTTAGGGAATCCTAAGTCTCATTACTGCTACATTTATACATGGTCTGCAATTACAGAAGTCATCCACATGAGTGAAGTCATCCATGTGAGTATATGTTCTCATTTCCCCCATTACAATAAACCTGAATTATCATTTTGTAGATTTAAAACTAAAGCCAGATAAGCGTTACCAAAAAAAAGGTGCATAAAGATTCATAATTTATAATTTAGGATTAAAAAAAGAAACTATTCTATTAAAAGGAGAGGTCAGTGGTCTACAACTGGGTTAACGTTCAATGGGAAATACTCCTAAGCTAGAGGCCCATGCCTCCATGTGTCTTCTGGCTTACCTCTGCTTGCCCTGAATTTTCCAAATTCTGACACTGGCCTGGGCAAGGGCTGGGTTGGTCCTTGGTTCCTGTGAGTTAACCTAAGGGCACTGTGCCTGCTCTCCTTCAATTCCCAGACTGCCATACTCAAGGTTACCTTCTCTGAGTCCTGCTCCAAGTCCTATCTCTCCTGTATCACTGAAGCCAAGCCTTGAGCTCTAAAACCCACTAAAGACACCAGAAACCAAACTCAAGAGTCATCCACAAAGGATGCTTGGACTAGATCAAAAGAGTTTCATATGATATGGCACGCAGCATAAGTTAAAGAGGGTGCCCCTCGGAAATCAGATTGCTCCAGGGTTTCATTTCTAGAAAAAAAAAAAAAAAACTATTTATGTAACCTCATGAAAGTTACTTAACTTGTTCAAGCCCCAGTTATTATGTACAATTTGCAGATGTAGGAACTTTCTCAACCATGCTATGGAGAGGCCCTACAGAATACTGTAACACAAAAAGGCGCAGCACGGAGCCTTCCTGCAACCCGGCCTTCCTCCCAGCACCATCTTCTGCCTGACTGGGAGGATGTGCTCCCTGCCCTCTGCACATTACCATCTTCAGGGGTCTGGGAAAAAGTGTACAAATACAAAGTGCAGTCTTCAGAAAACATGGTGGGATGAACCAAGACTGTGAACTCATTAGAAAGCACAGCAGAGAGATCAGGGTGACCACCAGTGGGGCAGGTTTTGTCTAACTTTGCGTTTCTAAAATAATCACGGTGCAGCTTTTCAGGCCTTTTCCAGGTGAGATGCTTAAAAATGAACTGAGAACAAAGCAGTGAACTGAAAAGCTGTGGGCCTGTGAACCTAAAGCAAAGTGGGTGGCTGAATACCAGGCTGGTAATGAGGCAGAAAGGCAGGCAGGAGACTTCTGGCAAGGGAAGTCATGGGCTATGGGGGCGACTTAGTGCAGTGTTAACAGGAGCCGCTTACAGAACACAAAAGGGGGCCTGGCAATGATAATATTCAAAAGGCTTAAATACACAAAAGAAGTGGGAAACCTGCATTCCAATTGTGGCTCAGCACTAACCAACTATGTCACCTTAGGCTAAAAACTTCAAAGACAGGGAAAATGTTTTGACTCTTTGCATTTTCTCTATCTGCTGGAATAACAAACAGCTGTTGCTGGGTGGGTGCCAAATAAGGGCACATCTGGCTTTGGAGCTCTCTGGGCTTCTGTTTCCTCTCACACATCATGTAAGAATTGGAAGGGTTATCTCCAGGGCCACTCCAGGGCTCGCATTCATTTTGCACTGTTTCTTGCATTTAGACAGTTTCTCAGTCCTACCAGCACATCTGAATTGCTTTGGAAGCTTTTAAAAATATAGATGTTCCAGTTCCCCATCTGGAGCCCACTGAGATTCAGAATCCTTGGTGGTGGGTTTGGCGTGCTCTTTTATTTTTTCAGTCTCCACAGGTGATCCTAATAGGTGGCTAATGTGAGAACCAATGCACCATGATTTTTAAATGCAGCAGCCTTTATCAGACAAAAGAGTTGAGGAAAACACTTGCTTCCATATCTCTTGCCTCAACCAAAATCTACACCTTCCATTCTCTAAAGCAAACTCGGCTCGTTTCCAAGAAGCTAGGCTTTGGAGTTCAGACTAGGGCACAAATCCCAACACAAACACTCCATAGGTGTATGACCACAGCTCACTTATATAATGAGCAACCATTACCTATTTCACAAGGGTGTTGTGAAAATCATACAAGATAGCGTCATAAAGCACCTGGTCCTTATCTAAACACAACAGTACTTAACAAAGGTTTATCCCCAATGTCCTTTACTCCTTCCTTCCTAGGTAACATTCTTCAGGTGGGTGTCTAACATTACCTGCAGCCCTCAGAAAAACTCCAGTACAGGAATTTCTACTGATAAATACTCCTTTTGGGTCATGGAATTCAGTTTCCTGGCCCCATACTGGCATTCAGAGGGAAGAGTAAACCCTTCCTCTTCGTAACTAATGACCCACTGTATGTTATAATGATGTGTTGCTAACAATAGATGGCTTCAGGTGACGCAGGTATCCAGAAACCCAACCCTCTGAGTGGTCTCAGCAGGACTACTCCTGGGTGCTGAGCAAACTGCAATTGTGTGTCTCCTCAGTGCTTACATTTGGTTTACACCTGCTGCCACAGCAGCATGTTCCCCGGAATGCAGGTTTTCACATGTTCCTGATACTGAGTTCTTCTGTATTTAGTGTTATCAAACGACACATCATCTGTTAGGACTATCCTAGTCAATTATATGGAAGAATATTTTATAAAGAGCTCGATTTAGATCATATAACAGAATAAATGAAAGTGCTGCTACCAAAAGGCAGCTTCTGATTTTCAAACGAATATCCACTGCTTTTTGGATGCCTTTTAGGAAAGGTGGAATCAGTCTTGCAAGACTTAGCAACAACACATTGATATGGTTTGCACAGAGTCAGTCTCCTTCTACAGCCTGATCACAAACCATTACTGGTATTAAAGGTCAAAGTACAGATAAGAATCCAGGGTTCTCAAAGAGAACCCTTTAGCCAAAGTTGGGAAGAGATGAGTCTGATTGGGCAGGAGCTGGATAGTCCTTAGATAGAGAACAAGTCAACACTAGTGGAGAGGTGTCAAAGTCAGGAAATAAACTGAGTCCAGACAAGCAGATTATATCCTGGACAAAGTTGAGAATACAATCATTGGACTCTAAAACGGCAGAATGTTCAAACACTGCTGTACAGAGTCAAGACCTGGAAAGATCGGCAGAAAGGAACGCCTGGGAGCTGCTAACAGAAAAAAATGCAATACTGCCACCAAAGGCAGCCAAAGAAGTGTGGGGTCCAAGAAGCTGAGGGGAGCGTCCTGAAAGCAAACGCAACCTAGAGGCAGACCTGTGTCAAGCATTCAGGTATGAAACAGGCACAGGCAGCAAGCAGCAGCTAGTTTGTTTCAAGGTAGTTTCCACTTCATTTCCACCAAAAAAAGCTACACAAGATGATAAGGAAACATGGTTAAACTGGTTCTGATGAGGTAATACACAGAAGTCAGCTCTGCCAGGCCAGAAGAGTAAGTCAAGGAATCTCAGTGTGGCCCTGCTCTTTATGTGGGACAATCAACAGCAGAAGACAGACACGAAGACAAGTTGGAGCTTCTCTCCCTCCCTCAGTGAGCCTAGCTGCACTACAAGCAAGTGTCCATCCGCGTACACCAGCAGAGTACCTCCTACCATCCATTCTCGGCACTCTCCATGCCGGACAACCATGTTAGCTTCGGAGTCCTTTCTGTGCGTATCACCAAAGGAAGAAGGCGCAGGATGGGTCCTGCTCCTAAAACCCCAGTTTTGGCTGGTATTATTACAAAGCGCTATCGATAGCAGCAGGAATGCTATGGATTAAAGCAGAGGACACTGGGGACTTTGCTTGGCAAAGGTGTTTGAGAACAGGAGAGAGCACACCTTCCAAGAAAGCTCTCTAGACAAACTGCTGTAAGCTCAGAGTCTGTACACCACCCTCAGACTGCCACTGCACACTGCCTGTCCTTCCTGGAGGACAGAGCCAGGGCTGGAGTGATTCAGCACAAGCCAGCCCGGTTAACCTTGTACATAGCCTACTTAATATAGCAGGCTTAGATGTCTCAATACTTCAACCGGCAACCCTAGGATTCTGCACACTGCAGATAAAGGAGCAACTCAAAAGACATTTTTAGGTTTGTACAATTTCTCTAGCTGGAATCTCAGTGCCTAACGGGTACTATCCTTGGTTTAATCACCTATTAACTGGAAATGTCTGTTTCTCTCAAGCTCCTGTTTTCATAGTTGTTAAGTGGGAACCATTATATCTATCCTAACAATCTTAAAGTTAGTAGGAAGATCAAATTAGATAAAACATAAAAGTGATTTAATGTAACATAAAAATGTGATTCCTCCTAATCCCTACTCCTACTACCCCAGAGCACAACTATTGGAGAAATGACATGAAACAATGAGGAAAGATCAGCTGACCCATAATACCTGCTATAAAAAGATGAACATTAGTTGCAATTGGTAGGGAAGGCTTTTTGGAACATATTTGGAGAGATTCTGAAGGACTGATAAGACTGGGAAAAGCAAATGCATTTAGTATGTCCGAATTTCATGCAGCGTTTACTTAAACTGTAATTAGAATATCTATAGTTAAGGAGTTAACATTATAAATATCACTGCAGTATCTCTCAGAGATTTTAAGAAATACGTATTGGACAGAGGACTCAATTGAAAAGGTCACAGCAGCAAAGCACAAAATTAAGCCCAGTTCAGTATTCTACATTGCCAGGCTCAACTGAAGCAGGAAATAAATGGAACTCAATCAAAACCAGTTAAGGTCTTATGATCCACAACACTATTTTGAGCCCGCCCATGAGATTTATGATGTGCTTCCAACATATGGAAGCATCATTCCTACAACCCACGGTGAAGCAGGGCAGGAGAAATAAGATAAACACTTGTATTCGGTATAATTCTCTGCACATGAGCTTATTCTGGAGTCAAGAGGGTTACAGTTGCTTCCATATTTTAAACCACAAAGACCACAGACAGTCTAACAGAGCTTAAATTGGAAAGCTGGGGTAATATGTTACCAACGGATCTGCTGATAATTTTCCTAACATTTTTATTAATAACTTCCAGTTACCCTTCCCTGGTTCTTTTATTCCACAGAGGGGTCAGTAACAGAAAATAGGAAAGTGAGGCAGAAGAACTAAGAGACCAGTAGAATTCACAAACTGTAACAAATTCCCAGTTTCCAAATGCCCAATTCCTCCAATCTGTTGACTGTAATTCTCACGAAACGGCCTACCAGAGTATTCTACTTGGCCAATGAACTGGTTTCATATCTTGCTGGTGTTTCTTATTGAGCTGCATCTAAGTCCACTTCAAGACCTCTCATACTACTGCTTCTCAAGAGAGGGCAGTTTTGCCACCGGGGGACATCTAACAATGGGAGACAAGATTTTACTGGCACAACTGAGGAAACAAGAAGTGCTATTGACATCAAAGGGATAGAGATCAGAGATGCTAACAGTCTACAAAGAATAGGACAGCCCCACACACAAATTATAGAGCCCCAAATGTCACTAGCCATAAATGATCCAGGCAATGATCTATCACACACGTCCCAGGAACATGTAAAGTCAAACCTGTTAACTCACAAATGTTGACAATGACTGTGACAGGGAGGTAGTAACAAATTATAAGAACTACGCTGGCGCCGTGGCTCAACAGGTTAATCCTCCGCCTGCAGCACCGGCACACCGGGCTCTAGCCCCGGTCGGGATGCCAGATTCTGTCCCGGTTACCCCTCTTCCAGTCCAGCTCTTTGCTGTGGCCCAGGAGCGCAGTGGAGGATGGCCCAATTCCTTGGGCCCTGCACCCCATGGGAGACCAGGAGAGGCACCTGTCCTGGCTTCAGATCAGCACGGCGCGGTGCGCCGGCTGCAGCAGCCATTGGAGGGTAAACCAACGGTAAAGGAAGACCTTTCTCTCTGTCTCTCTCTCTCTCACTGTCCACTCCGCCTGTCCAAAAAAAAAAAAAAAGAACTAAACACATACCTTTGAAAAAATTCATAGAACTTCTATAATATGTAAGAATAGGATTCTAAGCATTTTTGAAGTTGTTACAGCACAGACTTGACAGAATGTGGTTTTTCTTCAGAAGTTGATATTCAATTATTGACAGCCTATGTATTCTATTAAGAGCAAAATTTATCCAGTTATGTGTATAAGAACAAGATTTTGAACTGTGTTTACAATGAAAAACATGAACGTTGCAGCCAACTGGGGAGTGAACCAACAGATGGAAGACCTCTCTCTCTCTCTCTCTCTCTCTCTCTCTCTCTCTCTGCCTTTCCTTCTCTCTGTGTAACTCTGCCTTTCAAATAAATAAATAAATAAATCTTTTTTTTAAAAAAAGCAATAATTAGGAGTTGTAGAGATTGAGAGATACAGGAGGATAATCAGTCCTTCCTAGAAGGCATTTAAATTCCAACTTTTGGCCGGCACTGCGGCTCAATAGGCTAATCCTCCGCCTAGCGGCGCCGGCACACCAGGTTCTAGTCCCGGTTGGGGCGCCGGATTCTGTCCCGGTTGCCCCTCTTCCAGGCCAGCTCTCTGCTGTGGCCAGGGAGTGCAGTGGAGGATGGCCTGAGTGCTTGGGCCCTGCACCCCATGGGAGACCAGGATAAGTACCTGGCTCCTGCCATCTGATCAGCACGGTGCGCCAGCCGCAGCGCGCCGGCCGTGGCGGCCATTGGAGGGTGAACCAACGGCAAAAGGAAGACCTTTCTCTCTGTCTCTCTCTCTCCTCACTGTCCACTCTGCCTGTTAAAAACAAAAAAAATTTTTTTTAATTAAAAAAAAAAATTTAAATTCCAGCTTTTAAAAACACATATACTAAGTGAAAAAACAACCCAAAATCCCACCTCTTAAAAACACGTTTACAACTTGTAAAGTAAAGGCAACAGATAAAATTATACAACTAATAAAAGAAAATTAAAGGAGTAGTATGCTTTGAGGTAGGAAAGTTTTTTATAAACATACTATGAAAAAAAACCAAAAATTTGATTATTTTTCCTCATTAAAATTTGGAATTTCTATGGAGTGAAATAAAATCCACAAAGTTAAAGGCAACCAAAAAGTAACATAAACATCAGTAAATACAGTACCTAAGATTGACTCATTTGGGTTAATGAAATTAGACTCATTTAACATTTCTTCTTCAAATTATGAAGCGTTTCTTCACTTTTTTTTTTTTAAAGATTTTATTTATTTGAGAGGCAGAATTACAGAGAGAGCGAGAGACAGAGAGAGCTTCCATTCACTGGTTTACTCCCCAAATGGCCACAGTGGCCGGAGCTAGGCTCATCAGGAGCTTCTTCCAGGTCTCCCATGTGGGTGTAGGCAAGCACTTGGGCCATCTTCCACTGCCTTCCCAGGCCATCAGCAGAGAGCTAGATTGGAAGAAGAGCAGCAGGGACATGAACCAGGGCCCAGATGGAATGCTAGGGCCACAAGCAGAGGCTTAACCTACTACACCATAGCACTGGCCCCACATTTGTTAGTATTTATGAGAAGTTAATCAATTCTGTAAACTCCAGGAACAGGAGGATGTGTTATAAGAGTCATTATGCTGTGTACTTTTAGAGAACCAGTGGCTTGCTAATTTATAAACCATCATAATCTCATATATCACATTCTCTACGATGCATCTTCTCATTGACTTCTTTAGTTTTTACTAATCTATTTGCATTTTTTGGTATTAAGGACTGAATTAGATAAACACTACCCTAAGAGAACTACAATCAAGTATTGGCAGGAATATAGTGAAACAGACACTTGAATAGGGTAGTAGAAGAATTCGGCAATAAACAATGGAAACCTTCAGAGAGTACTCATCCCCTGATCCGACAATTCTTCCAGGCCTTTATCTTGATGCAATGTAGAAGTTACATACTTAAAGATACTTTACACAGTGCTAACCCAACTCAGAAACCTAAATACCCAACAATTGGAAATTAACTATATTACAATATTTCCATGCTGTCTAAAAGTGAACATCTATAACTCAGTGAAATGGGAAAATACTCACAAGTCTATTAAGTGAAAAAAGGCTTCCCAATCTGATTACAATTAATACTATACATTTAAAAATGGCTAACACAGCAAATTTTTATGCATTTTTTACACAATTAAAATTTTTCTGTTTTGAAAAGAGTGGACTTCAAGTTCTCACATATAAATTTGGTATAAATATATATATTATTATATTTATATTTCCTATAATATGTAAACATTATATATTTTATACACTAGAATAACACATATTCATAGAAAAGGGCTGTAAAGCCAAATACTAAAAAACTAGTTAAATATATGGATAATAAATATGAGCTGTTTTTATATTTTTCCTTTATGTCTCAGAATGTTTACAATTTATGTGAATTTCCTGCAGTAAAAATTTTAAGATAAGCTATTATTCACACCTAGATGTCCCAAATTGTAAAGCAGATAAAATTCCACCTTTTATTGCTAACTGGAGAAATGATTACAAATATTAATTAGCTGTTTCAATCAACAATGGGATGCCCTCAGAAGCTACTGGACTATGTAATGCTACTTCTTTCACTCATGGAGGAGCTCCAGACGGCAATGTTTTTAACTCCTCTGTCAGCTTGCATGCATTTTCCTTTCAGCTTAGTGGCTCTCATCATTTTTCACTACTCTCTTTCTCCATTTTAATTTATTGTTTTTAATTTAATACTAAAACCACAGTGTAAGAACTCATTAATAAAAAAAGAGAAATAATAAAAACATTGAAAGGAGGGCATACAGTCCTCTCCTTAGAAACAAGTTCAAATAGGATTTTGTAAGAGACCTTTCTTTGGACGGGAGAGGAAGCAGGGACATATTTCTAAATGCAAAGCTATGTTTTAGGGGTGGGTGTCTGGCCTAGCATTAAGATACTCACAATTCCATGTCAGTATCTGGGATTGAAGCTGGGCTCTGGTTCCTGACTCTGGCTTCCCGCTGGGGCAGGACCTGGAAGGCAGCAGTGATGGCTCAAGTGATTGGGTTCTTGCCATCTATCCATAGGTGGGACACCTCTGATGAGTTCTTGGCTCCTGGCCCCAGTGAGCACAGCCCCAGCTGTTACAGGCATTTAGGGAGTGGGCCAGCAGATGTGAGCTTGTTTGTGCTCTCTCCCTTTCCCTTTCAAATAAATTTTTTTGAAAGAATTTTTAAAACTATGGTTTTTTTTTAAAGTCAGGTTTTTTTAAAGTCAGGGTTTGTGGTTTTTTTTTTTTTTTTTTTTTTTTTGAAAGTCAGAGTTATACAGAGAGAAAAGAGGGAGAGAGAGAGAGAGAGAGAGAGGGAGACAGGTCTTCCATCCACTGGTTCACTCCCCAATTGGCTACGATGGCCAGAGCTGTGCCAATCCAAAGCCAGGAGCTTCTTCTGGGTCTCCCACATGGGTGCAGGGGCCCAAGCACTTGGGTCATCTTCCACTGCTTTTCCAGGCCATAGCAGAGAGCTGGATTGGAAGTGGAGCAGCCAGGTCTCAAACAGAGACCCATATGGAATTCCAGCACTGCAGGCAGTGGCTTTACCCGCTTGTCACAGCGCCAGGCCCATAAAACTACGTGGGTTTTTTTGTTTTTGTTTTGTTTGGCTTTATTTTATTTATTTATTTATTTTAAAGAGTTACACAGAGACAGAAGGAGAGGCAGAAAGAGACAGAGAGAGGTCTTCCATGCATTGGTTCACTCCCAATTGGCTGCAATGGTTGAAACTGTGCCGATCCAAAGCCAGGAGCCAGGGGTTTCTAACGTGTCTCCCACATGGGCACAGGGGCCCAAGGACTTGGGTCATCTTCCACTGTTTTCCCAGGCCATAGCAGAGAGCTGGATTGGAAGTGGAGCAAACGAGACTCCAACCAGCACCCATATGGGATGCCAGTACTGCAGGCAGCAGCTTTACCCGCTATGCCACAGCATCGGCCCCTAAAACTGCATCAACAACATAGTCATTCAACTGTCCTCTGCCATGAAATGTATCTCAATGATATTCACAAATAAGACATATACCCACGAACATTCAGGGGACTCATGTAAGGGCTCTACTTTAAGTGGGAGAATCCTGTAGGCTATGTCATTTCTTAAAGGTAAAAAGCTGTACCTTAGCAACATTCTCTGCATTCAAGAAAATTTATCAAAATTTAAGGAAGAGTTATATTATTTTGGGGATACCCTTGAATATACTCATGGGTTTATTTATATGACTACATTTCAAAATTAATGATTTAACATTCAGTGCTTTATACTTTTTTATGTTACTCAGGCTTCTTTTTTTAAAAAAGATTTATTTGTTTATTTGAAAGGCAGAGTTACAGAGACAGACAGATCCTCCTGCTGGTTCAAATCCCCAAATGGCCACAATGTCCAGGGCTAGGTCAGGTTGAAGCCAAGAACCTGAAACTCCATCAGCGTCTCCCACATGGGTACAGGGGCTCAAGCACCTGGCCATCTTCTGCTGCCTTCCCAGGTGCATCAGCAGGTAGCTGGATTGGAAGTGGAGCAACCAGGACTCAAATCTGCACCCAAATGGGTACACCAGTGGGAGTTACAAGCAGTGGCTCAACCTGCTGCACCACAATACCAGGCCCCAGTGCTTCAAATTTAACCACATGACACAGGCATGTGGTGATACCATAGTAGAGAGCCATGTTTTCAAGGTTACAACTGCCAGGAGTGTGACCACTGAAGAAGTGAGACACTGCTATGTCCAATTATTTTGACATTACACCTTCACTGATATACATGAATAGAAATCACCAGCTCTCCCAAAAGGATGCTGGTGAAGCCAGAAACTCAGAGATGCTAGTAAGAAACTGGGTTCTGAAAAATGTCAGGGTAACTTGTTAAAAATGGCCGTGGAGTAGTGGGGGAGAGCAGCTCCCTTGTATCAATACTGACCCAAAGAGACCCACCTTCTTTGTTTCAATTTGCCACTCAACCTCTAGTTCAACTACAAAGCTGGAAGGCACTATGACCAGAGAGCAGAAGGAGAGACATGTCTACTATGAATGCCTGCACTAGAACAGAGATGTTCCTGGTGTTGGAAGGTGGTCAAAGGGTAGTCCCAACACTCTGCCTCACTTCCTGCCTCAGCTTCTGGCTAAGCCTTAGGCTGAAAGATGAATTCCCATCGTTGTGTAGAGCCTGCATGCTCTCACCTGTGACTTCTCCTAAATCCCTACCAACCAATCATTCAAGGCTCATTTCCCTCAAAACAGTTTCCTTGACTATTGTTCACGTTACTCATCTCTTCTTTTTAACTTCCAAAACATCTAATTATAAGAATTTGCAATTATACACGACTTGGTATATAAACACTTCTTCATACTATGCATAGTTTTGGACTCTCCAACATATTAAACACTAGCTTCTGTGACTCATGCAACTGTAGCCTCAGCATAGCATGGGATATGGAACGTGGCTCAGTAGATGGCTACCTGATTGGATGGCCCTGGTAACCAGAAGCAAGGCATGTTCACAACAAATGGTTCAGTCCAGAGGCAGTTCACTCAAGACTCCAACTCACTACACCTTGGAAGTAAAGACACAGGGTCAAACGATCAAGCCAGAGACCCAGTGGCTGGATCTATCATGGGCCTTGGGTGACCAAATGAGGAGCCCAAAGGTTATAGATTATAACCACTCTTCTCAAAAGTGTGACTAAAGGTAAAGTAATACCTGCAAAGACAAAACCATAGTGGGGGTGGGGGGATGTGGCTGATCCGTCTAATAGATTGAATGAGCTCACTTTCTCTTGGCTTCCCTTCAGCCCCCAGGGTGCTATATCCACCTGGAGCCTCCCTGTTTGTTGTCTCATGAGAGGTGCTGTACCCTAACAATAGTGAGTCAAAGTTTGAGGAGGAACAGGATATTTCTACAGAACCAAAGTATCACCCCACAAAATGCTTACTAATATGAAAGTAAATAGTAACTTTTCGGTGGAGAAGGCTAACAGATACAGCTCAGTGGAGTAAAGTGAGTCACCAGTAAGGAGATGACAGGTATCCTGTGCCTCAGGAGAAGGACGTTTCACTGCAGGATTCCAGCCAAATCCATGTAATTTGAATCTAAGCATAGGAAACAGATTCACTCAAATTAAAAAACATCTTAGAAAAAAGAAGCAGTCTGGACTCTGTAAAATAATGTCAAGGTCATGAAAGACAACACAAGATTAAGGAGCTGTTCCAGATTAAAGGAGATTTAAGAGACATGACAACTAAATACAATGTTTGATCCTGGATTAGATCTTGGACTGGGGGAAAACATTTTTCTTTTGCTCTAAAGGATATTAATGAGGTAATCGGCAAATTTTGAATGATCAGACGAGATAACAGCCTAACATTAAGTCAATTTTCTGATTTTAACAATTGCACTGTCTTTTTTTTTTCCCAAAGGAAATACACAATTAAGTTTTTAGAGATAAAGGGATATTGTATAACTTACTTTCAAATGGTTCTAAAAAAAAGACACACAAATACAGGTCAAATGATAATACAAATGTAGCAGAATTGTGGCCTTTGGAGAATCTGGGTAAGGAGTATATGGGAATTTTTTGGTATTATTTTTGAACTGCTTTGAAATTATTTCAAAATTTAAAATTTAATAAACAAGAGAGGGATGGGCATTTGGTGTGGTAGTTAAGATACCACTTGGGATGCCCACACTGGAGTACCTGGGTTCAAGTCCTGCTTCAGCTTCTGATTCCAGCTTCCTGCTGATGTGCACTCTGGGAGACAGGTGATGGCTCAAGTACTTGGATCCCTCGCACCCACTGAGGAAACCCAGGCTGAGTTCCTGTCACCTGGTTTGGGCACATAGAGAATGAACCAGAGGGTGGAAGATCTCTGTCCCTGTTGCTCTGCCTTTCAAATAAAATGAAAAATAAATAAATAGACAAGAGGAGTAAAAAACCAGTCCCCTGAGCCCCTCCTGACCATAGAGACTCAGTGTTCCTAGGGGCCTTCCTCCTTTGATGTGGGCTGCAACCATGAACTGGATGTTCAAGGTCTCTGGTGCTGTGCAGGCCTAGGTTCTATTCACTGCACCTCACAGAAACTAATCCCACAAAAAAGATGCTATTTACTATTTTAAAAAAATCCAAAGGGGCTAGCACTGCGGTGCAGCGAGTTAAGCCACAGCCTGCAGTGCTGGCATCCCATATGGATGCCAATTTGAGTTCCGATTGCTCCACTTCTGATCCAGCTCCCTGCTGATGTGCCTGGGAAGGCAGCAGAGGATGGCCCAATCCTTGGGCCGCTGAACCCAAATGGGAGACCTAGAGGAAGCTCCCAGCTCCTGACTTCAGCCTGGCCCACCCCAGGTCATTGCAGCCATTTGGGGAGTAAACCAACAGATGGAAGATCTCTCTGTCTCTCCCTCTCCCTCTGTAATTCTCTCTCCCTCTCTCTCTCTCTCTCTCTCTCTCTGTAATTCTTGCCTTTCAAATAAATAAATCTTAAAAAATTAAAAATTAAAAAAATTTAAATTAAAATCCATAAAATTATGTGAAGACTCCTTCATGTAAGAACAGCCCTAATATCCAAACTTTGACATTTAACACAGGAATGAAAAAACTACACACTATCCCAATGACAAATAAAGATACAGAAATACTGAACAAAAGTATTGAACCTGGCAGTATAATAAAATAATAAGTCTAGTATGGCAAAAGCAAATTGGTTCTGAAAGGTAAGAATGGATGGATCAGTGAATATCGAAAAAATCTACTAAAATAATCAATCAGTTATGGAAGTCAAAAAGAAAAAGACCCACAAACTCAATAAAGGAGCATTTTCAACATATGAACATCTTTTCCTGATTTTTAAGTGTTTATTTTTCTAGTGGGAACACTTGTAATTTTCTGATTATAAAGTTAATTATGTTATTGTAAAATTTTTCAAAGAACATAAAAGTAGGTAGAAAAGAAAGTTGCCTGACATGGAAAGTCGTGACACGGTGGCAAAAAACAATCTAAATGAAAGATCCTGGTGAACAACACCCCAGCAGAAGGATCAGGCCATCAAGGAGAGAGGCGCCTTTCTCTGAAGGGAGGAAGGAACCTCCACTGTGATACGGCCTTGACTAAACAAGTTCAGAGTTGGTGAACTCAAGGGGCTTCCATAGCCTAGACAGCTCATAGCAAGAGTCTCGGGTGATTGCTGACATAAATAAGAGTGCCAATTGTTAAATCAACAACAGGAGTCACTGGGTTCATGCTTCCCACGCAGGATCTCTGTCCTTAATGTGTTTAACTATGAAACTCAAAAACAACACTACTAGTCGAACAATACCCTATACCTGGTTCAGTTGTGTGAGTGCAGCCTGTTGAAATCCCTGCTTGGTATATACTAAATTGATCTCCAGTATATGAAGGTAACTGAAAATGAAACGTGATGAAGGGCGGGATGGGAGAGGGAGTGGGTGAGGGGAGGGCCACGGGAGGGAGGGAGGTTGCGGGGGGAGCCACAACAATACAAAAGTTGCATTTTATATTCTACTTAAAACTATTGGTTGAACTCTGTAATTAATACACAATTACTCTTAGGTGTTTAATTAATGCTATAACTAGTACTCAGTATGTTACACTTTGTGTTTCTGTGTGGGAGCAAAATGTGGAAATCTTTACTTAATATATGCTAAATTGATCTTCTGCATATAAAGATAATTGAAAATTAATCTTGATGTGAAGGGGAAGGGGAGAGGGAGTGGGAGAGGGGAGCGTTGTGGGTGGGAGGGAAGTTACGGGAGGTGGGGGAGGAAGCTATTGTAATCCATAAGCTGTACTTTGGAAATTTATGCTAATTAAAAAAAAAAAGAGAGAGAGAGAGAAAGTTGCCTGAATAATCCGGGGCAATGTAGAAGCTTTCCAGCTTGTGAAAGAATATTTATCAGTAGATAAGTAGTCAGTCAGCAAGGAGAGAGAGAAAGAGAGAGAGAGACACTTCCTGAGAGCAAAAGGTGGAGCCTGCCCCACTGACTGCTCTAATTAGAAATGGGGCTCTCACAAAGCTTACCACTGACGAAATGCAGCCAACAATGGAGCTCCCCCTCTTCATTACCATCCCCCTCCCTGTGTAATCAGTCATCAATCCAGAAAGTAGCAAATCTACATGACTCATTTCAGAGATGCTCTCGTCACATAACAGGTCCCCACCACTCAGACACTATCAATCATTAGCCATCAAGAGCTCTCTGTGTACAAAGACATGAGGATTAAAAATATATATATATACTATAAAAGAGAGAATATTTAGGTATAAAATTTAAAAGATGGAGAAATTAAATAGTCAAGGAAATGTGCAGAAGAACCCAAACTAAAATCACTATCATCACCATCAATGCCATCTGCTTTGTGGACCTTACACACATATTATTTGGAGCCCATTTGTGTTTAAATTCTCTGGTGTTTCTGGGATTGGCAACAGGTTTTCAGAACTCAGCAGACAACATCACTCAAGTCATGAAGAGAACTTCATTCCCTAAGGCTCTTTTCTATTAGTGGTTAGAAAAAAAGGCATTTTCTGGGCCGGCGCCGCGGCTCACTAGGCTAATCCTCCACCTAGCGGCGCCGGCACACCGGGTTCTAGTCCCGGTCGGGGTGCCGGATTCTGTCCCGGTTGCCCCTCTTCCAGGCCAGCTCTCTGCTGTGGCCCGGGAGTGCAGTGGAGGATGGCCCAGGTGCTTGGGCCCTGCACCCCATGGGAGACCAGGAAAAGCACCTGGCTCCTGGCTCCTGCCATCGGATCAGCGCGGTGCGCCGGCCGCAGCGCGCTGGCCGCGGCAGCCATTGGAGGGTGAACCAACGGCAAAGGAAGACCTTTCTCTCTGTCTCTCTCTCTCTCACTGTCCACTCTGCCTGTCAAAAAAAAAAAAAAAAAAGGCATTTTCCAATAAGAAGGACACAGAATCCGATAGGACACACACTCATTCCCATTTCCAAATAACATGCCCTGCAAACACCAAAGATCTGTCTGAAACCAGGGAAGTTAAGAGAGTCTGATCTCATCCCTTTAGAGCACCCAGAGATCAAGGTTACAGTAATCTGATTCCCCGGTATTATTTTGAACTTCATAAAAACAAAAGCTGTCTCTGATGCACTTCAATGCCCATCCACCTCACCAGAGAATCAAATATTAAAAATTAATCAGGCTGGCAAGGTACCATTCAGTGGAAGGCAGCTCTACATATGAGATGCAGCTTTGTGTGAACTTAGAGTAAACACTTATCCTTTGTGTTGTCACAAACCTCTATGGTTTAGACCATGGCCTATTTCCACCACCCTGGTCACGTCCAGTTCTGACTGACCAGTTTTGGGGCAGTAAGCAACCAAGCTTCCATTTGGCCTCACTGCTTTTGTGGCTCCTTGATCCTCCAACTAGCCCTTTCCTCCAAGACTCGGCACCTCAAAGCAGATTGCTAACACACCCACATCTCTTCTTGCCCCACTACAGCATCCATGGACAAAATTCATACTATTCATAGCAAAGTCCATCCGTCACCTCTACTGTGAAATAGACATGGTGGGAACACGAGAGCCAACACAGCATGGGATTACACTAGATGGGTAGGAAATGAGGGACACTCAAGGCTGAAGCAGAGACTTAGAAAGTACACTGAGATGACTGGGGAAGCGGCAAGTGGTCCAGGTGGATGCAGCTTCACATGCAATGCCACTCTAGCTCTGGCTCTGCTTCTCCCAAGCTCCATACTCCCACTGCACACCAGACTCTTCACATGGGGTCCTTCAGGCACCTCAAACCATAGTTGGGTCCTTTCTCCTCCTATACTCTCAGTTTTGGTAAGAGAACCACCATGTATCCTGCAAGTCAAGTTTAAAACTTCAGTCATCTCAGACTCTCCCTCTGAACACACAGTACTTCAACAGTTTGCATTAATGCTACTCCAGAATGGCCCTGAATCTTTTCTTGAGACTTAATTCCCACAATCACTAATTTTAGCCTTATCTGTCACCTGGGCTTTTCCAGAACCCAGTGTGTGCCACCAGAACTCCCACTCTTCTCCAACAGTCAGCTCAGTCACTGTGTCACTACAAAGCCTTCCGCACCACCAGCAGTTGGGCTCCCTTTGCCTTGCTCTCATACTGCTGTGCAGCTGTATTTTCCAGTAAAATCCCAGCACACAGAACAATCTTTCCATAAAACATGACTATCATCTCCACTCAGTAACAAATTCTTAAGAATGGGTCAGTTCTTGTATATGTGTGTATATGTAGGAATATTTCCATGCAAAATTATGACACATCTAGATTCATACTACTACTACAATTGAAACACAGAACTGTTCCATCACCACATAGGTCCCTTATGCCACCTCTTGTCATACTCAGTCACCTTTTCTCCTCCCTTACCTTTTCTCCGTCCCCACTGTCCCTAATTCCAACTCTAGTATGTTTTCCATCTCTATAACACTTTTAACAATGTCTTGCTGCCTATAGAATAAAGTTCAGAGACCTCATTCAGTGGCAGTTGAGGCTTCAAAATATGGTCTAGATCTACTGCTCCAGCCCATCCCTTACACTCTTTACCCCATGAACTTGCTATTCCAGTCACACAAGACAGCTCAGTGCCCTAGCAACGTGCTTTGCACTTCCCTGCCTTTGTATCTTTACCCACACTATTCCCATGCTTATGGCATTCTCTCCCTGCTTGTCCGTGAAGAAACCCCATCTTTTAAGGCTCAAATCAAACACCATATTTATAAAAAAAAAAAAAAAAAAAAAAAAAAAAAAAAAAAAAAAAAACCCTGTTTCCTGACCTCTGCCATCCCCATCTCTCAGACCAATCAGCACACAAAACTCAAAACTATTATGTGCCCATGTACTTGACCATGATGGCCTCAAATACAGGAATGTATCTGATTCATTTTTGTCATCACAAGACCCAGTGATCTGGTTCAACAGACTTTCACAGATCCTCCCTTTGTGCCACCTATCACTAAGTGCACTTAGTGCTGGAGATGCAAAGATAAACAGGCTCTGAGTGGACGTACAGTCTGGTGCCTAGTATCTGGCTCTATGAGGACACACACCAGAAACTCCATGGGTAAATGAATGAGTCAATGAACACTAACAATCTGTAGGTCACTTGAAAATACTTTAAGACTCAGCAGCCTAGAGCAGACATCCATCACCCACAATCCGGACGCTGGAGAGTGACACCAGCACTGGAGTGGCTATTACACTTCAAGCACTTTTCTAGGTCCTGTGGATATAGCAGTGAACAAAGCTGAAAAAAAATCCTGCTCTCATGGAGCCTATACAAAGGCAGACCAAAGGCCCTAAAATACACATATAAATTTAAATATGGATTAGATTGTGTAACTGCTACGGATAAAAAAGAAAAAACAAAAACGGTAACAAAGAGTATGTAGTGGGGGCAAATGGTGGACACTTTAAAATCAGCAGTCAAGAAAGTGCTCCCTGAGAAGGTGGCACCTGAACCAAATCATAAAGGAAGCATAATCTACCTGGAGGGTGACTATCCCAGGCAGAGGGAAGAGCAGGCCGGAGCATACCTGGCTAGTAAGATAGCTGGAGCAAATTACTATCAGGAAGTTATGTGCATGTGGAGTGGTGGGGAAGGAATCAAGCATGGCCTTGCAGAACACCAGGACTCTGCTTTGATTACTGGTGATGCTTTAACTCTATATCCTCTTCCACTTGATTTTAGTTTCCATGATCACATAGCTACTCTCTCACTTCCAAGAAGCTCCAAAAATGGCACCCAGGGGTAAAATTACTCATCAAATGCAGACATCAACTATTGCTAAATACCAGGACACAAAACCTATTGGATGTGGACATGAAAAAATGGGAACACATCATCAAAGCCTTCCAGATTACATCTACAGTAAACCAACCCATTTCTAACGCAGTAATTCTTTTTGATTAAAATTGATTTCTCCCCTCCCCAAATTAAGAGTGATACTGGAGAAAGTCTCTTCTCTATCCCAACTAGTAGACGAGGGCTTGGACTCCTCATGAGTACAGGCATAATAGAGTTCGCTGTGAGTAGGAATGGGAAGATCTTGATAATCCCATCAGCTGAAGTCAGAGAATTATTTTATAGAACACCTGGGTAAGATGGCAAGAGAAAGACAGGTTTCTCCTGCCCTTAGTCCTTTTTCAAAGAAATTAAAACCTGCATTTGAGCTGGAAACCAGGAGGGATGCCACCCCACCTGCCTGGAATTTCGGGAATTTCTACCAGACAAAGTCAAGATGGAGTAGGGTCAAGGACAGCCCAGTGAAATCTTCATGGATAAGCAGTATGTTCTGGCAAAAAATGCAGGCAGCAGAATGGGGGTAGGGCTAGGGCACAGAACTGCCACAATATAGGCCAAGGGCCTCCTCAGAACAGAAACTTACCTAACTCCTTGCCAAGGCCACCAGACCTGACAATGGGACTGCCTCTGAAGGGCTGGGCAGATCCTAATATAGGCAGCCCCAATATAAATTTAGTCTACCTAAAGCTTCCCTCTTGTTTCTTTGCTTGGATGTGAAGTAGTTAGAGAGAGACTCAGCTATCTCCTTAAAAGACTTTGGTGACAGATGAAAACTCTAAAATATGTTCAGAAAAAGATTTAAAGAGTCAATAAAGATACAATATTTGGGGGCGGCACTGAGGCATAGCAGGTAAAGCTGCCACCTGCAGTGCTGGCATCCCATATAGGCAGTGGTTGGAGTCCCGGCTGCTCCACTTTCTATCCAGCTTTCTGCTATGGTCTGGCAAAGCAGTAGAAAATAGCTAGATGCTTGGGTCCCTGCACCCACATGGGAGACATGGAAGAAGCTCCTGGCTCCTGGCTTCAGATTGGCCCAGCACCAGCCGTTGCAGCCATCTGGGGAATGAACCAGTGGATGTAAAACCTCCCTCCCTCCCTCTCTCTCTCTCTCTCTCTCTCTCTGCCTCTGCCTCTGCCTCTCTGTAACTCTGCCTTTCAAATAAATCTTTTTATAAAAAAAGGATACTTAATAAAGCAGTCCTTTAAAAAGGAATTTGTGAACCAGGAAAGACAGAATGGAAATCAAACTTGAAAGCTGATTTAAATAAGAATGGAGGGAAGAAACAACAAATTGTGGATGACAAAATCCAAATAGTAAAGTAAAACTTAAATTTCCCAAGAAGTCACAGAAGTATCAGATGACAAAAATGAGACAGGAATTAATTTCAACAGCACAGTACAGCAAGAGCACAGAACAAATGAAAATCTTGGGCTTACTAAAAAAATCCTCTTAGAACTAATACACAGGGCCAGAGCTACTATGGCGTAGCAGGTAAAGCCACCACCTGCAGTGCCAGCATCCCCTATGGGCACTGGTTCCAGTCCAGACTGCTCTTCTTCCAATCCAGCTCTCTGCTGTGGCCTGAGAAAGCAGTGGAAGATGGCCCAAGTCCTTGGGCCTCTGCACCCACATGGGAGATCCGGAAGAAGCTCCTGGCTCCTGGCTTTGGATCGGCACAGCTCTGGCCATTGCGGCCAACTGGGGAGTGAACCAACGGATGGAAGAACTCTTTCTCTCTCTCTGCCTCTCCTTCTCTCTGTGTGTAACTGACTTTGAAATAAATAAATCTTTAAAAAAATACACAAATTCATCAAAGTTATAGGATATAAAATCAACATACACCAATCAATTGCATGTCCACAGACTAACAATGAATGTGAAAAGGACATTAAAGAGACAACAAACTTGCACACTAAAAATGACAAAATAATGCTTCCAGAAATTTGAGAAGACTTCATATGTATATAAAGTATATATAAATGGAAGGCATCCTGTGTACACAGACTGGAAAACTTCATATTGATATTAATACTTTTTAAAGCAATCCACAAAGTAAATGTAAAGACTTCTTGTTAAGAGGTCAATTCTAGGGTCAGGCAGAGTAAGCCACAGTTTGCTATGCTCCTACACACTGAAATGCCAGTTCAGGTCCGAGCTACTCTGCTTTTAATCTAGTTTCCTGCTAATGCACCTAAGAAGCAACAGTGACCACTCAAGTACTTGGGTTTCTGCACCCACATGAGAGACCCAGCAGAAATTTCCTGGTTTCTGGCTTCAGTTTGGTCCAGCCATTGCTGTTACAGGCACCTGGGGAGTGAACCTACAGATGGAAGATACCTACTACCATCACACCCTGTTCCGTATGTGTGGGTGTGGGTGTGGGTGTGGGTGTGTGTGTGTGACTCTGCCTTTCAAATAAATAAATCTCTAAAATCAAAATAAAAGTAGAATGGTGGTTGTCAGAGGCTGGAAGGAAAGAGAAATAGAGTATTCATATTTAATGGCTACAGAACTGGGAAAAAATGAAAAAGTTCTGGAAATCAATGGTGAGAATTGCACAACAATGTGAGTGTACTTAATGCCACAGAATGGTCCACTTAACAATGATTAAAATGGGGATGTGTATTTGGCACAGCAGTTAAGACACTACCTGGGATACCCACATCCCATATAGGAATGTATAGTGCCAGTCCCAGCTCCACTTCTAACCCATTCTCCTGCTAATGCACAACCTGGGAGACAGCAGATGACAGTTCAAGTGCTTGGGGTCCTGCCATCCACGTGGGAGTCCTAGATGAAGTTACAGGTTCCTGACTTTGGCCTGGTCATGCCCTGGCTGTTGCAGGCATCTGGGGAGTATATCAGCAGATGGAAGATTTATCTACATGTTTCTCTCTTTTTAAATAAAATGAAAATAAATAAAATTTTTGAATGGTTAAAGTAGTAAATTTTCCATTATGTATCTTTTATCATTTCTAAGAAAGGCTTGCAGTTAGGGTCAGCAGTCTCTCTATGCACTAGTAGACAATTCTGTGGCCCCAGGCAAGTTGCCTAAACTGTCTCAGAAGTAAAACAAGGTAGTAACAGTACCCACCTTGGCCGGCGCCGCAGTTCAATAGGCTAATCCTCCACCTAGCGGCGCCGGCACACCAGGTTCTAGTCCCGGTCAGGGTGCCGGATTCTTTCCCGGTTGCCCCTCTTCCAGGCCAGCTCTCTGCTGTGGCCCAGGAAGGCAGTGGAGGATGGCCCAAGTGCTTGGACCCTGCACCCCATGGGAGACCAGGAGAAGCACCTGGCTCCTGCCTTCGGATCAGCGCAGTGCGCCGGCCGCGGCGGCCATTGGAGGGTGAACCAACGGCAAAAGGAAGACCTTTCTCTCTGTCTCTCTCTCTCACTATCCACTCTGCCTGTAAAAAAAAAAAAACAGTACCCACCTCTTAGAGCTATTGAGATGAGACAATTCCAGTAAGGCGTGTCCACATAAGCACCAAAAGTTAGCTTTTATGATGATGAGGAGGAAGAGGAGGAGGAAATCACAACTGTGCTAGAAAAGGACTATAAATTTCATTTTGAATTATGCCTAGGAAAGAAGTCTTTCAGTCTGTTTGATGTTTTATTGATAAAGGTCCTTTCTATTTGCTCCTTAAATGGCCCTTGCCCTCTTCACCATTCACCCTGAAATGTGTGCTGTATAATTTTTATCCAGCAAGTCTCAATGTTGTCAAAGAAGGCAAGTCATTCCTTAGAGAAACTAAGAACTGGCAGAGTCACACCAAGGTGGAAGATAGGACCCAGATTAGGGAAAGCAACTCGATGATCTCCAAGCCAGTCAAAGACTTCAAAGGCTTGTTGTCCTTCACTCTACTATGATGTCAGCTTTACAGAGTTGCCAATGTTTTGATCAGTGTTAGAAGGGCTATTTGGAGAAGTGCTCAGCAGGTTTCTGAATCTTCAGAAGTATTATTCTTTAGGGGAGAACAGCCATTTATCAATGGCCAGAGCTCCAGATCTGGAAGAAGACCAGGAAAACCCAATGGAAGTGGGCAATCACCTCCCCCAACCCATGACCCACTTCAGAACGAGTATTCTTGTCAAGGAAGATGAGATGCAAGCAACTGAAGGCACAAGCTTTGTGCAGGTCCCAACGGTTCTAGAATCACAGACTAAGTGATATGAGCAATGATTAAGGAGCTAGGAGGTGGGAAGACCACCGCCACGGCACTATGACATAATCAGAGATAAATACTTGGTCTCTCTCTGGCCCCAGTTCCCAGCAAAGAGTATCTAAAACCCCTGGGATCTCCAGAGTGTTTATTTTGCATGCTAATGAAATGGCTTGTGGCTAGGGTCCCTGGAGAATTTCAGGATGGGAGCATCAATCATGTGACTAGAAGGCTGGAATTTACAGTCCCACACCCATCCCCACGCAACCTCCAGAGAGGAAAGAGGATCACTAACAGCCAGTGATTTAATCAACCCTGCCTACGTATTGAAACCGGACAAGGCAAGAGTTCAGAGGGCTTCCAAATTGGTGAGCACATGGAGCTGCAGGGAAGGTAGTGCACCCAGAGTGGCTGTGGAAGCTCCACACTCTTCCTCACACATTGCCCTAGGTACCTCCTCACTGGGTGATTCATGAGTATTCTCTATAATAAACTGGCAAAGAAACTGTCTGAGTGCTCAAAGCCGTCATACCAACTATCAAACATGAGGAAGTAGTCAGGGAACCCTCAGTTATAGCCAAGTCAATTGGAAGCACTGGAGGCTTGGGACTTGGAATTGGACTTGGAATCTCACGTGGGGCAGTCTTGTGGACTGAGGCATAAACCTGTGGGGTCTGAAGTTAGCTCCAAATAGTGTCAGAATTGAACTAAATTGTAAGACACCCAGCTGGTATCCAGAGAGTTGGGGAATTTGTTAACGGGTGGAAAAAACCCACACGTTGTCATAAATGTTAAGTTGAGGAAACTCCTTTCTTTTAAGCACCATCATCAGCTGAGTCAGCTCAGAAGACAAGCAACAAAGAATTTCCTTAATAAACTTTAAAGTTACTAAAATATATACTTGTTTTATTTACCACCCATAATAAGGAGTGAAAAATAGCAAAGGAAAGCAAAGTACTAGAGAGGAAACATGCTGAAAACATATGGCAAGGAAAGCGAGAGGGAAAAGGAAGGACTCATGGAAGGAAGACAGCAGTAGAGTCAGAGGGGGAAGGGCTCAGTATATGTGAGCAGGGCTCAATTAAGATGGCTGGCCGAGCTGACTGGTCAGGCCATCCCTTCCCTGTGAAGCTAAGAGCCTCCCAGTGGGTGGCAGCTCCATGGACCAGGTGAGGGAGGCAGTCATGCCACTCCACTGCATTCTGCCTCCTTCATCACTGTAGGGTGGTGAACAATAGACCCTAAAAAGATAATGTCCATGTTCTCATCCTAGAAAGATGTAAATATGACCTTATTTGGGAAAAGGATCATTGTAGATGTAATCAAGGATCTTGAGATGAAATAATTCTGGACTCCTCTGGTAGGCTCGAAGTCCAATGACAAGCACCCTTAGAAAAGACAATGGAGGAGAGGCACACAAAAGAAGAGAAAGTCAGGTGAAGAAAGAGGCAGGAGGCAGAAGGCAGAATGGCTGCGGCAACCAGAGGCAAGCAGCAGTTTCTCAGAGCTGTGGAGGGAGCCCAGCTCTGCAGGCATCGTGACTTCAGCCTTCTGGCCTTCAGAACTGTGACGACGTCTTTCTGTTGTAAGCAACCTGGTTTGAGGTCACTGGTTACTGTGGCCCCGGGAAACTAATACGACCCCAGTACGCTTTGCTGTGCTCCCTCACGGGCACCATCAAAGCTCTTCCTTCTGGGGACTCACCATGGAAGTGCCATGTTCATTTGTACTGTTCTTCCCATGCAGACCCTGACCTCAGCTCAGCCTACCTTTTAGGGACTTCAAAGAGAAGCCCAAGGGCCAGAACACTGTGGGCCTGCTAGGATCCTGGACAGCCTCATCTCACTGGAGCTCTGATTCTTACATAAAATATGGAGAATCTCAGTATGAATCCAGATTTTAGATAAGGCCCTCACTCTTCTATGCATCTTCCTCACTGAATAAAAGCTAGAAACATAAAAATTAAATTAAATTAAATACAGAGGATGAGAAGTAGGTACATGAGTACATGAGTTTTGTTTTTTGTTGTTTTTTGTTTGTTTGTTTTTTGACAGGCAGAGTTAGACAGTGAGAGAGAGAGACAGAGAGAAAGGTCTTCCTTCCATTGGTTCACTCCCTAAATGTCTGTCATGGCCAGCACACCGCGCTGATATGAAGCCAGCAGCCAGGTGCTTCCTCCTGGTCTCCCATGCAGGTGCAGGGCCCAAGCACTTGGGCCGTCCTCCACTGCCCTCCCAGGCTACAGTAGAGAGCTGGACTGGAAGAGGAGCAACCGGGACAGAATCTGGTGCCCCAACCAGGACTAGAACCTGGGGTGCCGGCGCCACAGGCGGAGGATTAGCCTAGTGAACTGCGGCACCGGCCATGAGTTTGCTTTTTAACCCAGCCAGAATGAAATACCACAGTCTCATCTGTCTGACTCAAAAAATAAAGACAGCCTACATGGAAGATGTTTGGAAAATCAGCCTCGGGGAGCCAGCGCTGTGGCATAGTGAGCTAAGCCTCCACCTGCAGCACTGGCATCCCAAATGGGTGCCGGTTTGAGTCCCAGCTCCTTCTCTTCTGATCCAGCTCTCCGCTATGGCCTGGGAAAGCAGTAGAAGATGGCCCAAGTCCTTGGGCCTCTGCACCCACATGGGAGACCTGGAAGAATCTCCTGGCTCCTGGCTTCAGATCAGCCCAGCTCTGGCCATTGCTGCCATTTGGGGAGTGAACCAGCAGATGGAAGATCTTTCTCTGTCTCTCCCTCTTTCTGTCTGTAACTCTACCTTCAAAGAAATAAATAAAATCTTAAAAAAAAAAAAAAAAACCAGCTCGGGGAGCTTCTAGAGGAATTTGAAACAGATAATTTCCCCAGTGGACTGCAGGACAGGACAACTGCCACCCTATCAGCGCCACTTCCTCCTCACTCCCTGGTCTTGTTTTTCTTTTTGTTTATTTCTTCCTTGTTTCTTTGAAACATATGAATTTGCTCATATATGAAAGGAACCAGACGCACACACAAAGTGAAAAACCCTACCAAAATGGCTCCCTCTCCTATACTTTCAGCTAAATTCATTCCTAATTCTTAAAGCCTTATTGCTGGGAGTTCTAAAGTCTGCGTCTCCGTTAGACTCTAAGCTCCAGCAGAGCAAAGCCAATACCTGTTTTGCCCATCGTAACTCTCGCAGTGCTTTCAACAGTGCTCTCTAGAGCAGAGGCTCAAAATATATTTGTTGAATAATCAGTCTATACCAAAGGAAAAACAAAACACAATGGGATATCACTTCACACCAATGAGAATGCTATTGTAAGAATGTGGAAAAGTTAGTATCCTCACACCTTGCTGAAGAAAGCATACACAGTTCCTCAAAACACAGAGTTACCATGACCCAGCAATCCTGCTCCTCAGTATCACTCTGAAAGAACTAAAGACAGGTGTTCAAACAAAAATGTACACACAAATATTCACAGCTGCATTCATGACAACAGCCGAAGGCAGAAAATACCCGACATTCCCATCAATGTATGAGTGGATGAACAAAGCATGGTATAGCCATACAGAGGAATAGTATTGGGCCATGAAAAGAAATAAAGTACCAATATATGCTGCAACATGGGTGAACCTCAAAAACATTATGCTAAGTGAAAGAAGTCAGACATAAAAGACAATCATACACTGTGTGAGACTATTTATATGAGATATCCAGGATAGGGGTGAGCACTGTGGAGCAGCCAGGTAAGTCACAGCTTGGGATATCCACATGCCATATCAGTGTGCCTGGATAGGGTGACCCTCCTCTTCCAATCCACCTTCCTTCTAACCTGCCTGGGAGGCAAAAGGTGATGGCTGAAATACTTGGGTTCCTAATACCTACATGGGAGGCCTGGATACAGTTCCTGGATCCTGGCTTTGGCCTGGCTGAGCCCCAGCTGTGGCAGACATTTGGGTAGTGAACCAGCAGACAGAAGATCGCTCTGTCACTCTGCCTTTTACATAGATAGATTAATTAATTAATCTTTGAAATATCCAGAATAGGTAAAGAGAAAGGTAGACTGGTGGTTCCTAGGGGCTGAGGAAGGAGGAAATGAGAAGTAACTGCTAAATGGGTAGGGGCTTCTTCTTGGAGTGACAAAAATGTTCTGGAACTAGAAGAAGTGGTGGTTGCACAACACTGTGGAAGTACTAAATGCCTCTGAGTCATTCACTCTAAGATGGCTAATTATGTTATGTGAATTTTGTCTCAATTTTTTAAAAAAAAGAATGGAAAGGAAAAAGGTGAAATAACCCCAACTTTGCCCTTTAATCACAGAATTCAAAGTGAAGCACACATCTAAAACAATTTCTTAAATGACCTTTGGTAATTACAAGAGTCTAAATCAGAATTATTCACTGATTCTGGGGGAGATAATCCCTGTGCTCAGGGCCTCTCCTGTGCACTGCAGGATGCCAGGAGTACCCCTCCCCCAGCTGTGACACTAGAAATGTCCTAGAGATTGCAAAATACCCCCCTATGGAGACCACTAGTCTACACTGAAAAAAGAGCTCTCCTAGCAATTACCAAGAATTTGTTTTTTTCCTATCCCTTGTCAGTGTGCCAGTCTGACTCACTGCTGCTTGCCAACTCTACTAGATACAAATGACCTATCTGTGTGAACTTCTGGCACCTGATTATAATGTCTTTCTACTTCCAAATTCTCTAAAACCACCTATAAGTGCCTTGGACATGATGTCTTCTACTTACGCTGCTGCCAGGCCACAGATTAGCCAGTACCCCCTGGACTGTCTACCATGGTTCCATTAGCAGTCACAAAACAGAACAATGTCCTTAACGTACAGGTCAAGAAAGAACAAATCTACCAGTCTTACAAGTAGAACAGAGCTTCCTTGTCCCCAGTCTCAACAGTTAAAGAACAACCAGCGTGCAAGCCATCACCCCACCCCCAAGCATAGTAAGAGATTGAAAACCTCTATCCCTAGAAGATAAGGTTGAACTTTCAAGGACTTCAGTTGCCTCTAACTTCAGGGAAAGGGAACACAATCAATTCAGGCCTAGTTATTCGAATTAATCTTTCAGAAAGACCCAAAAGAGGGGTGGGTGTTTTGGGGAAGCAGTGGAGTCACTGCTTGGGATGTAAGAATTCCCTATCAGAGTATGGGGTTCAAGTTCCACCTTCACCTTCAACCCAACTTCTTTTTATGCACACCATGGGAAGCAGCAGGTAATGGCTCAAGTAATTGGGCCTCTGTCAACCATGTAAGAGACCAGAACAGACTTCCAGGCTCCTGGCTTCAGCCTGACCCAGTCCTAGCTGTTGTGGGCATTTGGGAAGATGCTTCTCTGTGTGTATGCGTATGTGCACACACACATGTCTGTCGCTCTGCCTTTTAAATAAAACTTTTTTTTTAAATCGTTCAAAAGAAAGAAATGAGAAGTGTATTCTAATTCCATTTGAACCTAACTGTGTTGCCTTGGATAAGCCATTTACTGCTCCTGGGAATGGTTTTCTCCTTTGCAAGTCGTGTATGTTTGGGGCCAGAGTTGTGGCTCAACGGGTTAACCTGCTTCCTGCAATGCCAGCATCTCATATGAGCACCAGTTTGAGGCCTGGCTGTTCCACTTTTTCTTCTTCTTCTTCTTCTTCTTCTTCTTCTTCTCCTGGCTGTTCCACTTTTTCTTCTTCTTCTTCTTCTTCTTCTTTTTTTTTTTTTTAAGATTTATGTACTGGGGCTAGCACTGTGGTGTAGCGGTTAAAACCATCGCCATCTTCCGCTGCTTTCCCAGGCTATAGCAGAGAGCTGGATCAGAAATGGAGCAGTAAGCACTTGAACCAGCACCCCAGCTGCTCCACTTCTAACCCAGCTTCCTACTAATGTACCTTGGAAGGCAGCAGAGATGTGGAAGACCTGGATGGAGTTCCAGACTCCTGACTTCCATCTGGCCCAGCCCTGGCTAATACAGCCATTTTGGGGGTAAACCAGCACATGGAAAATCTCTCTCTGTTTCTGTGCTTTTCCAAATAAATAAATAAGATGTGTGTGTTAGGCTGTATGAATTCTAAGTTTAATGATTAATTTAATACCTACTTCCTAGGTACCTACTTATTAAGAGCATACAAAAAGATGAGCAGGAACCTAAGCACACTCTCAAGGAGCCCAAGCTGAATCAGGAGTGGGTGGGAATAAGTCAGTAGAGTAGCATGTAACACTAAGAAGCTATGTACCAAGCACTCTTGAGTGCATGACATACAAACATCAGGAACAACTAATCACACATAAACAAAGGAAATACATATTCCCAGCCTCACTGTATCCCAGTACAGGGGTGAAGTGAAAAGTTCTGAAGTTTTAGGGGTGTGAAGGGGGCAACAGTAAACTTTTTATTTTTAATTTGAGAGGCAAAGACAGAGACAGACAGAAGATAGAAATCTCCCATACGCTGGTTCATTCTCCAAATGACACCAAAGACAAGGGCTAGACTAGGCCAAAGCCGTGAACCAGGAACTCAATCCAAGAGGCCACCGACCAAACCACAATCATGAGGGCCTTAAAGTTGCAGATGAGCCAAACTCCCAGCAGTAAAACACAAAAAGCAAATTCAAACCATGTACTGAGGATGTTTCCAGAATGACCACTCAAGCCAACACCCAAAAGAGAAAAAAAGTATATATATATAATATATAATGAAATATAAATATTTACATCTTAATAACACAAGTAAATATAAAACTAAGAAGCTTAATTCATTTTAATAGGAAGAAACATAAAACTGTCAACCATAAATTATATGTACATAACAATAAAAACTACTTAGCTTTATAAACTGGCCAACAGATAAATCATCCAAATTGCTCTGGCCTACTACACCAGCCAACACAGCTTGCATCACTAGCCCTCTGGCACCATATTTTCCTACACCCCAGTGCCTCAGGGCAGGAGGTCAGAATTTTCCTTGCTCTCCTAAGCTGATTCCATACCACTACTCCTCTACCCTCATGTAAAAGTTCCTACTCTGAGCTAATGCCGCCTGGCTATTCTGGCTTCATCCTGCCTTGCTTTTGTGCCTCTTCCCACTTACCTAACATTCACTGAAGCCTTTGGCATCTGGCTTCCTCTCCACCACAACTCCTGAAACTAGTGGTTTCAAAATTTACCAGGATGATTTATCCCTTGCAGTATCCTGCTTTGCTGTAACGACCTTTGGTCTTCTCAACCCCCCGCATCAATGGCTACAATCTAGGCCTTTTCAACACAAATCTTAAATGTCAGTCTTTGACTTTCTGATACATCCTGCAAGCCTTCCAGTCTCTTACACCTTCACCTGGCCTGATCTGTCCTTCAAACTCACCCAGTCCTCTATACTTTGGTTCTTCCACCTTCTCTCAATCACTTAACCAACACGAACAGTCTTACCACTGAGGCTGCAGGGCTGACCATGTGGACTGTCTCCTTGGGTTCCTCTGCACCCCTGACCTCCCATCACAGCTTGGATCAATGCTACATCTACCCCCTCTGTTCTGAACCCCAGGTTCCTGAGTTCTACAGAGAAAAATCATAGCCTTACAGAACACATCACTCTCAACCCATGGTCTCCATCATGCCTGCGGTCCTACAGTTCTGTGTCTGTTTCTCACTTCTCTCTCTCTTTCTCTTCCTCTCCCTCTTTCCTTTCTCTCTCTCTCTCCCTTCCCCCTCCCTCCTTCTTTCCTACTAATAATATGCAAGCATTTCCCAATCTCTGGCTACCATATGATCTCTCCCTTTCTTTCCTTACATAAAATTCTTGAAAAAAAAAATAGTCTAAACATGGTGCTCCCACCCATCAGCTCACTGTAATTCATAGTTCCATGTCCATCACTCTTCTGAAACTGCTCCCGCAGAGTCCAATGACACACCTCTGCCTAACCCAGGGGACATTTTCCAGTCTTGATCTACTTGATCTCTCTAGGACATCTCACCCTCTTCTTTAGCATATTTTAAGCCTTTTTTTGTTTTATGTTTTTTTAATTACTCAAGGAAGCTTTTTTTTTTTTTTTTTTGAATGGCAGAGTTAGACAGTGAGAGAGAGGGACAGAGAGAAAGATCTTCCTTCTGTTGGTTCACCCCCCAAATGGCCACTACAGCCGGAGCTGCACCGATCCAAAGCCAGGAGCCAGGTGCTTCCTCCTGGTCTCCCATGCGGGTGCAGGGCCCAAGCACTTGGGCCATCCTCCACTGTACTCCCGGGCCACAGCAGAGAGCTGGACTGGAAGAGGAGCAACCGGGACAGAATCCGGCGCCCCAACTGGGACTAGAACCCAGGATGCCGGTGCCACAGGCAGAGGATTAGCAAAGTGAGTCACAGCGCCAGCAAAAGCTTCATTTTTTTAATTTAGCTTTTTAACGCTTTCATAATGATGTTCTGCTCCTCAATAAGAACTACAGATTTTTGTCACAGACACATTAAACACACAGACAACCACCGCAGGCCCTGCTCACTTTTTTCTTTTTAGGCAACCTCATAAACACTGTAGGCCTCTCAGCACAAATGCCCTGAAGTCTGCCTGGGCACAGGCCACACACAGAGTCTGCTGCTTTCCCAAACTTCTTGGTATAAAAGTCAACAATTCTATTTCTGAGGGCTTAAGACAGCCTCGTTTTGTCAGAGGCTGTATTTATTGCAGGAGAGGCCACAATGGCATATCAAATGCTGGACCACTGGAGCATCTCTGGACACCATCCCAGAAGAGCTACTCCAGTGTTTTCACTATGGAGGGCCCCATGTCCGCAACAGCCCACAGTCCTCTGCAACTCTCCTTGCATTTCTCTGGATACTCATCTGTCTCCTTTAAGAGCTCTCTTACTGAGTTATCTTTTAAATGTTGATGACTCCTCAACTCTGTCCTCAATCTATTACTCTTCTGACTCGTATGTGCAATTTTCTTTTTAATGTTTGAAAAAAATGTATTACCATTTTCATTTCAAAGGAAGACAGAGAGAGAGAGAGAGAGAGATCTATTTGCTGGTTCATTCTCCAAATGCCTGTCACAGGCAGGAGCCTGGAACTCAGTCTGAAAACATGGGTGGCAGGAACCTAAATACCTGATCCATCACGTGCTCCCTCCCAGGGTGCTCATTATCAAGAAGCTGGATTTGAGTGGAAGTATCTCTGCCTGGAAGGCTTCAAACAAACCAGTTTCACAACACTCAACTTCCTCATGTATTCTGTCCTAAAAATGATTTTCCCAGATTCCCCAAAGCATACCCTTCACCCAGCTTTCACTGTGGTGCATCTCCGAAGGTGTGGGCAACACCAGAGCCCTGGGTACAAACTCACAGTGCTTCCTGTACTTCTCTGACATATGCACACTAGAAATATTTCTGTTACAGACAACACGTGGAGCTAGAAACATGCTATTTGATCTAAGTTGGGATGCTCTGACTTCAGATATAAAGTAGACTGTGGTGGGAGGAATAAGGGCAATTTTGGGAGCCCTCACAGAAGTCCAGCTGCACTCTCAGTCAACCCCCAGAGTCATGAGAAACAATAAACTGCTGGTTTGGTCCAGGAGGTTTTGGAGTGGTTTGCTACAGAGCAGCAGACAACCCAAACATACCACAAACTCATTAGAGCCAACAATGAACTCAGTATCTTCCCTCATTAACCCTCTTTCCACCTTCCTCCTCTTCCTGGATGACAGCACCATTAGTGCCACTCTAGCTCATGCAGCTGTACACACAGAGCAGAAGCTGGAATCGCTCAACTCCACACCTCTCCCTTACTCTATATCCAAGCATGCACCAAGTCCTGACGTCAGGACCTCCTAAACATTCCTCAAAGGCACTTGTCTCTGTCCCCATCTCTACTCTGCACTCAAGCTTTCCCTGTCTTCACCCAAACCATGACAACAGCCTCCTAATGTCCCTCCAGGGACCCTCTGCAAACCTCACTGCCTTTCTCTCTCTCTCTCTCTTTTTTTTTTTCATTTGACAGGTAGAGATATAGACAGTGAGAGAGAGAGAGAGAGAGAGAGGTCTTCCTTCCGTTGGTTCACCCCCCAAATGGCCGCCACAACCGGCGCTACGCAGATCCGAAGCCAGGAGCCAGAGCTTCCTCCTGGTCTCCACGCAGGTACAGGGCCCAAGCACCTGGGCCATCCTCCACTGCACTCCCGGGCCACAGCAAAGAGCTGGATTGGAAGAGGAGCAACCGGGACAGAATCTGGAGCCCCAACCGGGACTAGAAACTGGGGTGCCAACACTGCAGGCGGAGGATTAGCCTAGTGAGCCATGGCGCCAGCCAAAAAAAAAATTTTTTTTTTTAAATCAAAATACAGGGCACCGGTACGGTGGCATAGTGGGTTAAAACTGCCGCCTGCAGCCTGGCATCCTATACGGGCACCAGTTTGAGTCCAGGCTGCTCCACTTCTGATCCAGCTCCCTGCTAATGTGCCTAGGAAAGCAGTGGAAAACCTTCAAGCACTTGGGACCCTGGCTCCTGGCTCCAGCCTGGCCCAACCCCAACCGTTGTGGACATTTGGGGAGTGAACCAGCAGATAGAAGATCTCTCTCTCTCTCTCTGCCTCTCCCTCTCTGTAACTCCACAATTCAAATAAATTATTTTTTTAAAGATTTATTTATTTATTTATTTATTTGCAAGTCAGAGCTACATAGAGAGAGGAAAGGCAGAGAGAGAGAGAGAGAGAGATGTCTTCCATCCGCTGGTTCACTCCCCAATTGGCCGAAATGGCTGGAGCTGCGCCAATCCGAAGCCAGGAGCCAGGAGCTTCTTCCAGGTCTCCCATGAGGGTGCAGGGGCTCAAGGACTTGGGCCATCCTCTACTGCTTTCTCAGGCCACAGCAGAGAGCTGGATTGGAAGTGGAGCAGCCGGGTCTCGAACTGGCACCCATATGGGATGCTGGCGCTTCAGGCCAGGGCATTAATCCACTGTGCCACAGCACCGACTCCATAAATAATTTTTTAAAGAAAGTTAAAATATGGATATATTTTGATATAATCAACTCACAGCCAGAAAGTTATTCTAAGGAAGTAACAGAAGAATACTCAAGGCTTAAAAGAATATTCACTGCAACTGTCTTCTTTTTTTTTTTTTTTAAGATTTATTTATTTATTTGAAAGTCAGAGTTACACAGAGAGAGGAGAGGCAGAGAGAGAGAGAGAGGTCTTCCATCTGCTGGTTCACTCCCCAACTGGCCACAACAGCCGGAACTGTGATGAGCTGAAGCCAGGAGCCAGGAGCTTCTTCCAGGTCTCCCACATGGGTGCAGGGGCCCAAGGACCTGGGCCATCTTCTACTGCCTTCCCAGGCCATAGCAGAGACCTGGATCGGAAGTGGAGCAGCCACGCCTTGAACCAGAGCCCATATGAGATGCCGGCACTTCAGGCCAGGGCATTAACCCGCTGCGCCACAGCACTGGCCCCATTGCAACTGGTTTTTTACAACAGCAATAAAATAACCTAAATTTCTAATAATAGATTAGTTAAATAAAGCATAATTCATCCAAATAATAGCCTAAAACCAATAACACACACCTTCAGCACAGAAAAATATATAATACTAAATAAGCAAGCAGATTACAGAAGATGCTACAGACTATGTTCTTATTTCTATAATAATATGAGTACACAAGCCTTGAAGGGTACAGATCGAAATATTAAAAATGGTGCTCTATAGGATTATGGGTAATATTTCTTCTTTTGTCTGGCTTATCTTCTAATCATGCTACTATCACTATGGATTAGTTTAAAATCAAAAATATTTTAAGACTTCTTAATTGCTTTCTTCCATATCAGTAGAAGATTATACAGTAGTCGTGTTGCCACATGATATTTCAGTGAATGACAGACAACCTATGTGACAGTGGCCCCATAAGATTACATTGTCTAGTGACATTGTAGTGTCTTAGCTTTTTCAAGTACACTCCATGATGTTTGCACAATGACAAAATCGCCTGATGATACATTTCTCAGGAAATATCCCTATGGTTAAGTAATGTATGACTATATATGGAATTAGCATTCATTTATTGTTTCAAGTCTTTCAGCCCCCAAGAGTCTCCAGCAGGGCCTTTATTGAGTTATAAACATATCTAGCACTGAACAATGAATTACAATCCTGGAAACTTCTCTCTGATTTCAGTAAACAGAAACTTAAAAACTGAAATAATATTATAATTGTGCCCAGAACACTGCTTTACATCCATTGTGCAGAGAAGATACTTAGGAAGGCAGGTTGGAAGATGGTAAGGCAAGGGACAGTAATGAAAAAGGAAAACGGAAACAGTAAGTCCCTAAGCACTGAAACTTAACTTTTCAAACAAATGGTAGAAACATATTTAATTAACTATAGATAGCAAATGGTAACTTATTATCTCCCAGTACTCTACTTTTCTAGAAGAACAGGAGATATAAAAAAAAATTTGTTTCCTTGCCAACAAGAGCTATAACGTGCATGCACATCAGACCATGTTTTTTAACCTCACACTCAGACTAAGAGCTTCCACAGTGTTACATGTGGTTCTAACAAGCTTAGTCATCCAGTGTCCAAGTCCAGAGCAGATTAAAAGCAACAAATTAGACGAGTGGTGCTAATTCAGGAAGGTACACAGATCAAAGCAAGAAGTGACAGCAGTCTCTTAAGGAAGGAACCAGAAAAACCCTACAAAGCACAAACATGAAATTCAAAAAGGACAGCAACCCAGGGCCATTATCATTCATATGCAACCTGTCCTACTCATATCAAGCAAACATCCTAACAGACTTGTAACAGAACAGTTAACATTCTCAGAGCAAAAATGCATTTGAGAAATAAAAGAACTGCCAGGATCTGGTGGACAGAGTTGGGCAGCAATCTGCCCAGAGTACAGGACATGCTGCCTCTGTGTCATATACTTGAGAAGACAGGAAATAGGCATATATATATATATATATATATACACATACATACATAAAATATATAGTGTATTCCAGATAAAGTCTTATCCACAATAGGAAAACTTTAAAAGATATCCCCAGGGGGCAGGAAAATCTATTCCCCCACAGTAAGTCATATGGAAGGGGCTCCCCACATAACCAGGTCATTCTTTTTGTTTTGTTTTGCTTTTTTTTATAGAAAGCTTTTATTTAATAAATATAAATTTCATTTATATTTATTATTTATTTATATAAATATATATTTATTTATGGTACAACTTTTGGATTATAGCGGTTCTTCACCCCAACCCACTCTCCCACCCCAAAACCGTCCTACCTCCTACTCCCTCTCCCATCCCATTCTTCATTAAGATTCATTTTTAATTATCTTTATATACAGAAGATCAATTTAGTACATACTAAGTAAAGATTTCAACAGCTTGCACCCACACCAACACACAAAGTATAAAGTATTGTTTGAAGACTAGTTTTACCATTAATTCGCATAGTCCAACACATTAAGGACAAAGGTCCTACATGGGGAGCAAGTGCACAGTGACTCCTGTAGTTGATTTAACAATTGACACTCTTATTTATGACGTCAGTAATCACCCAAGGCTCTTGTTATGAGCTGCAAAGGCTATGGAAGCCTCTTGAGTCCACAAGCTCCAACATTATTTCGACAGGGCCATAAATAAAGTTCTCTCCTCCCTTCAGAGAAAGGTACCTCCTTCTTTGATGGCCCCTTCTTTCCACCAGGATCTCACTCACAGAGATCTTTCATGTAGGTCAATTTTTGCCACAATGTCTTGGCTTTCCATGCCTGAAAGGTTCTCATGGGCTTTTTAGCCAGATCCAAATGCCTTTAAGGGCTGATTCTGAGGCCAGAGCGCTGTTTAGGGCATTTGTCATGTATGAGTCTACTGTGTGGCCTGCTTCCCATGTTGGATCATTCTCTCCTTTTTAATTCTATTATTATTAGCAGACACATGGTCTTGTTTATGTGATCCCTTTGACACTTATTCCTATCTTTATGATCAGTTATGAACTTAAATTGATCACTTTAACTAGTAAAATGGCATTGGTACCTGCCAACTTAATGAGATTTGGAGTCCCATGGCAAATTTTTAGCTTTACCCTTACAGGTAAGTCCAAGGGAACGTGTGCTGAACTGTACATCTCCTCCCCATTCTTTTACCAACCCTTTGTCATCTCTTCTCTCTCCAAACCTAGGTAGGGAACTCCACCACATCCCTTTCTGCTCTTCACTCTCCAATTCAATTCCCATCCTCAGCATTCAACAGGAAACATAAGTCCCCAAGCAAGGATTCCCTCAGCTTCCCAGACTTCATCAACTTGGCTCTGACCCATTCCTTTTTTTTTTTAACTTTTATTTAATAAACATAAATTTCAAAAGTGCAACTTTTGGGCCAGCACCGCGGCTCACTAGGCTAATCCTCCGCAGGGCGGCACTGGCACCCCAGGTTCTAGTCCTGGTCAGGGCACCGGATTCTGTCCCAGTTGCTCCTCTTCCAGTCCAGCTCTCTTCTGTGGCCCAGGAGTGCAGTGGAGGATGGCCCAAGTGCTTGGGCCCTGCACCCACATGGGAGACCAGGAGAAAGCTTCTGGCTTCGGATGGGTGCAGCACGCCAGCCGTAGCAGCCATTTGGGGGGTGAACCAATGGAAAAGGAAGACCTTTCTCTCCATCTCTCTCACTGTCTAACTCTGCCTTGTCAAAAAAAAAAAAAAAAAAAAAAAAAGAATGTGCAACTTTAGGATTATAGCAGCTTTTCCCCCCATAACCTCCCTCCCATCACAACTATCCCATCTCCCACTCCTTCTCTCATCCCATTCTTCATCGAGATTCATTTTTAATTATCTTTATATACAGAAGATCAACTTAGTACATACTAAGTAAAGATTTCAACAGCTTGCACCCACACCAACACACAAAGTATAAAGTATTGTTTGAAGACTAGTTTTACCATTAATTCGCATAGTCCAACACATTAAGGACAAAGGTCTTACATGGGGAGCAAGTGCACAGTGACTCCTGTAGTTGATTTAACAATTGACACTCTTATTTATGACGTCAGTAATCACCCGAGGCTCTTGTCATGAGATGCCAAGGCTATGGAAGCTTCTTGAGTTCACAAACTCTGACCTTATTTAGACAAGAGCATAGTCAAAGTAGAAGTTCTCTCCTCCCTTCAGAGAAAGGTACCTCCTTCTTTGATGGCCTGTTCTTTCTGCTGGAATCTCATTCACAGAGATCTTTCATTTAGGTCATTTTTTTTTTGCCACAGTGTCTTGGCTTTCCGTGCCTGAGAAACTCTCATGGGCTTTTTAGCCAGATCCGAATGCTTTAGGGGCTGATTCTGAGGCCAGAGCGCTGTTTAGGACATGTGCCATTCTACGAGTCTGCTGTGTATACCGCTTCCCATGTTGGATCGTTCTCTCCTTTTTAATTCTCTCAGTTATTATTAGTAGACACTGGTCTTGTTTATGTGATCCCTTTGACTCTTAATCCTATCTTTATGATCAATTATGAACTGAAACTGATCACGACCTATTCCTTTTCCTCCTTCCAAGTCCATGATCCAGGTGCCCTTTCTTCCTTCAAGGTCATCACTTTGAACTGAGTTAATGACCTCATCCATGACCTCCCATCATCTCCTCAGCATTAGTCCATCAACAAAAACCCTGGTATTGTATTTCCAATCTCTTCCTCTCTACTGCTTCCTTCTTCCCTGTTTAATAAACTTACCACTCTTCCATCATTATTAAAATAAAAATAATTTTAATAAATAATTGGAAATGATTGTTAGTAAATCATAACAAATCCTGCCCTGACTCAGCATGCACCTCACTTCCCACTCTGATGTCATTTCACTGAATTCCACTCCACTGCTCTAACACGGCTCATGATTACTTCCAAATCTCTCCCCTACTTGACCTTTGTGATGTGTTCACACCCTGAGGTATCCACTCCTTCTTGCGGTTTTACTGGCTTTCTGTTTCATCATCTTACCCTCTCCTGATTTGCCTCTTTCACATGCTTATTCTTCACTTAACTGGTTTTCACTGAGCTCTGCAGATATGCCAGGCACTATTCTAGGCACCTGGGACGCAGCTGTGAAAGAGTCAGCCAGTGTCCTCGCTTCATGGAGCTGAAATTCTAGTGGGAGGAGAAAGCAAATAAATAAATCCACAAATGCTAGGTGGTGAAATAAAAAAGAACTGGTTCCTTCCATTGAGTAGTCCAGGAAGGGCCCCCTGAAGTGAGACTTAGATGAGATCTGAGTGTCAAGAAGCCAGCCACGGGGACATCAGGAGGAAGAGTATTCCAGGCAAAGGAACCAGAAAAGCCTAGGACACTACAGAGGAAACACCATGACAAACTCAGCCAGAACACAGAAGAATCGCCTGGACTAAAAGACCTATTGCTGAGGTGAAGAGAGAGAGAAGCTCCTGTAAGGCCTTGCAGGCTAGGGTGAAGAGCTGGATTTTATTCCAGATGTGTTCATCTCCTGCTCCCATGAATCCACCCAGGGCCCACTTCCCCCAACACACAGCCTCCTGAGGAGTAACCATTCCTATCACATGGCTAAATGACAACTGCCACCCAAGCTCTTCTCTAAAACGCAGGACAGTCTTATCCAACAGCATCCTCGACTACATCTTGCGTCTTCACTGGCACTTGAAGCTGAAATCATTCTCTCTCCCTTCAACACTGTCCTTCCTTCCTTCCTTCCTTCCTTCCTTCCTTCCTTCCTTCCTTCCTTCCTTCCTTCCTCCTCTCCTCTCCTCTCCCCTCCCCTCCCCCTCCCCCTCCTCCTCCCCCTCCTCCTTCTCCTTCTTTTTGACATTATTACCTACCCCATCATTTAAACCAGAAGCCCAAGATTCATCCCAGCTTTCTCTTATCTCTAACATCTAATTATTTTAACACTGACTTTTTGAAAATTTAAGGAAAAGACAGAAGGCAAGTGAGTAGAAAAAAATGGAATCTTTCACCTCTACTAATAATGACACCTCCCAGAATGACTCAGACATAGGTCAAGGTTAACTATCTACCTCGGGAATGTTGTCTTAGTTCCAGCTACACAAGTGTAACAATCTATCAACCACACCCTGCCTCCACATGGTCTCAACAGAAATGACAAAATTTTAAAACCATGTTTGAATTTTAAAAGATCTTCTAGAACATCGAGTTCTCCTTATTTATATAAGAAAAGGCAAGTTCAGAGAAAGGAAATGATGTGTCAGGATCACACAGCTATTCTTTCATATTCTATGAGCTAACTCTAGGAGGACTTAAACGTAGTCTTGACATCATCCTGTCATATCAACTTAAAAATCACCCCAGGGGCCGGTGCTGTGGCATAGTGGGTAAAGCTGCCGCCTGCAGTGCTGGCATCCCATATGGGCCAGTTCAAATCCCGGCTGCTCCAAACACAATCCAGCTCTCTGCTATGGCCTGGGAAAGCAGTAGAAGATGGCCCAAGTGCTTGGACCCCTGCACCCACGTGGGAGAACCAGAAGCTCCTGGCTCCTGGCTTCAGATCGGCACAGCTCTGGCCGTAGCAGCCATCTGGGGAGTAAACTAGCGGATGGAAGACCTTTCTCTCTCTGCCTCTGCCTCTCAGAATTCTGCCTTTCAAAATAAATAAATAAAGCTTTAAAAGAAAGAAGGAAAGAGTTCATCTTCCAAGACAGTCTCTATTTAAAATAAACTTTTTTCAAGTGAATTCTCATCATTGTTCAGAGAGCCACTGAGAGCTGACCTTTCAACAAGGTCATGGAGCTCACAGGGCAAACCACCAGACAGGATTTGCTGCTGATCCCAGTTTCCACCCCTGAGTCTAGCAAGAACAGAGAGAACGTGAGTGCCTACCTATGTTCTAGAGCAACATGCAGTGATCAGTTTTAGGCACCACCTCTCTAGCCTCATTTCATAGTTGCTACTGTCACATCTATCAGCCTCCTAAAAACCATATCCTTTTGAAGATCAATGTCTCAAGTCTTCTCCACACCCGAACTCTCTCTGCCTTTGCCTCTCTGTAACTCTGCCTTTCGAATAAATAAAGCTTAAAAAAAAAAAAAAAAAAGTGTGTACCACTAAGCCCTAGCCTCTTTGAAGTTCCCTTCATAATTGGCTGGACCTGAGGCCAATCAATACATTTTCAAATTATATATTTCTTTCCTTTTTGTCCCATTCTCACCACCCCACATACTGTCCTAATTTACTGTAGGCCAATATTCATTATAAAATAGAAAAAGAATGTATTCCTTGCTTAAAAGATAAATTCCAGGAATATACGGGGTGAGTTTTTTTGTTTTTTTTTTTTTTACAGCAGAGTTAGACAGAGAGAGAGAGAGAAAAGTCTTCCTTCCGTTGGTTCACCCCCTCAAATGGCTGCCATGGCTAGCGCGCTGTGCCGATGCAAAGCCAGGAGCCAGGTGCTTCCTCCTGGTCTCCCATGCGGGAGCAGGCCCAAGCACTTGGGCCGTCCTCCACTGCCCTCCCAGACCACAGCAGAGAGCTGGACTGGAAGAGGAGCAACCGGGACAGAATCCGGCGCCCCCACCGGGACTAGAACCTGGGGTGCCGGCGCCGCAGGCGGAGGATTAACCAAGTGAGCCGTGACGCTGGCCAGGGTGAGTTTTTTTAAAAATATATATTTAAGGGGCTGGTGCTATGGCTCAGCGGGTTAACGCCCTCACCTGAAGTGCCAGCATTCCGTATGGATGCCAGTTCAAGACCTGGCTGCTCCACTTCCAAGCCAGCTCTCTGCTATGGCCTGGGAAGGCAGTAGAAAATGGCCCAAGTGCTTGGGCCTGTGCACCTGCATGGGAGACCTAGAAGAAGCTCCTGGCTTTGGATAGATGCAGGTCCAGCCGTTGCAGCAAACTGGAGAGTGAACCATCAGATGGAAGACCTCTCTCTGCCTCTCCCTCTCTCTGTGTAACTCTAACTTTCAAATAAATAAATAAATATTTTATATATATATGATATATATACTTAATCTAATGTCCATCTTGTACAGCGCAGCATGTAAACAGTTTTAGAGCTTCTTTATGTAACTAAGATACATATACCTTATATCCCCACTTTTGAGTGATAGCATCAGGCAGCTATAATTTAATCCAATCAATAAAGGAATTTGTGTGTCTTTTCTGAAAGATGTCTACTTTGCTTCATATTTTAATCCTCAACTTTACTGACACCCTAGATGATTCAGTCATTCTTATCCTTGTAATAAGCTACACACAGATCTATTATATTATTGGAACAGGGATAAGGGAAGTCTGTGTATCTCAAATCTGACTGGTCTCTCTGCCTGCCCAGAGTTTGAATGAGTAATGATTTATTGTAGTATCCATTCAGCTATTCTTCAATACCCACAGTTACACTGTTCAAGTTTAAGAGTTCTGAACTGAATACAAAATACACCTAAGACCTGCATAAGCCCTGTTCTCCTCTCCTCCCCGGGAACTAATTATCAACACTGAAAAGCAGACACAAATGAAATACAGAGTAACATACACCTTGAGCTTATAGGCCCACAACAGTCAACACAGCCAGCAAAAATGGTAGGTATCCAGACCTTCGCCTGGCACAGCAGATAAAGCCACCACCTGTGATGCTGGCATCCCATATGGGTGCCAGTTCAAGACCTGGCTGCTCCACTTCCAATCCAGCTCCCCGCTAATGTGCCTGAGAAAGCAGCAGAAGACGGCCCAAGTGCTTGGATCCCTGCACCCACCTGGGAGACCTGGATGAAGCTCCTGGCTCATGACTTTGGCCCGGCCCAGCCCCAGCCAATGCAGCCATGTGAGAAGTGAACCACCAGATGGAAGATTCTCTGTCTCTTATTCTCTCTGTGTAACTGACTTTTCAGATAAATAAATCTTAAAAAAAAAAAAAAAAAAAAAAAAAAAAAAAAAGAGGTAGGTAGGTATCTAGAGGTGGTTGTCAGTACTGATGTCACATAGGATAAAAGGTAGATAGGATTAAGGTGGGTGAGTGGGAAGGAAAAGGTATGCCAAGTGCAGGGAACACTATGAGTAACACTGGAAAAAACTAAATGCATGGCACAAGGGAGATGAGGAGGGCACAGGCCTGGATGAAGCAGATCTATAGATCAGCAGCTGAGGGCCAAGCAATGCTGCAGGGAGAGGGGGTTATGGAGCCCAGTCTACAAACAGCATGGGCTCCTAGGACAGCCACTTAATAGAAAAACAGCAACTTAATAGAAACACGTCCCAACACTTTGCTGGCTTTTGAGAAGGGGAGTAGGGGGTGAAGTAGAGATTAAATTTAAGTCTCTCTTCTCCCTTTTCCTCATCTGTAGGTTTGTAGAAACTAACATACATGTCTCTGTGTGTATCTCCCTAAAACTCTAGCTCTACCAGTTTATACACACAGCAAAACAAACACTGCCTGATGAAAACAAAATTTACACACCCAAATATCAGGAATCACCATTTAAAGGATGCTAACAAAATGCCAGCTACTGTGGGAAGTGCTTTGCATATGCAAAAATTATTTCACTTAATCCTTACAACAACTCATGTTTTTGTACTTCAAAAATGAGAAGACGGGCCGGTGCCATGGCTCACTTGGTTAATCCTCTGCCTGCAGCACCAGCATTCCATATGGGCACCTGGTTCTAGTCCCGGTTGCTCGTCTTCCAGTCCAGCTCTCTGCTGTGGCCCGGATGGCCCAGGTGCTTGGGCTCTGCACCTGCATGGCAGAAGGTGGGGGGGGGGGGGGCACCTGGCTCCTGGCTTCAGAGTGGCGTAGCTCTGGCCATAGCAGCCATTTGGGGGGTGAACCAACAGAAGGAAGACCTTTTTCTCTCTGTCTCTCTCTCACTGTTTAACTCTATCCGTAAAAAATAAATAAAAATTTAAAAATGAGAAGACTAGATCTCAGCAAACTGCTCAACATCACAGGGAAGGTGCAGGATTCAAGAAGGGTTGCCTACCTCCAATGCCCATGCCTTTAAGCCACCACACATGTGCTAACCTTAAGTCTTCTAAGGAGACCATCACAGCACTCCCTTCATTCCAGAGGAAAGGATCTCCACAATCCTTACTGAGTTACACCAGGTCAGGTCAAGATCTTTCTACACTCAAGAGGCTTAACAGAATTATTTCTTCCTATGCTGCCCCCTGCAACCTCCCCACCAAGATTCTCCAGCTTCTAAAAATAGTAGAGGAGGAAGGTCTGAGGAACAGGGCTGGGCTGCCCCCAGGGAAAATCAAACAAATCTGTTAGATAACCAGCACTTCCTGAACCAAACAGATTCACTAACCAGGGAAACTGAGGAACCAAGCAGAACCAAGAAGAAAGAGGAGGGAAGGAGGGAAGGGGGGTTGGGAGGGAGGAAGGGAATATCTTTATGTTCTTAGAATTGTATCTACAGAATTAAACCTGTTTCTGTAATTAAACCTGGTTTAATTCTGTAATTAATACACAGTTATTATTAAGTGTTGAAAATTAACTGAAATGTGATCCCTGTTAAACATAAGAGTGGGAATAAGAGAGGGAAGAGATGTATAATTTGGGACATGCTCAAGCTGACTTGCCCCAAATGGTAGAGTTAGAAACATACCAGGGGATTCCAATTCAATCCCATCAAGGTGGCATGTACCAATGCCATCTCACTATTTCAAGTGATCAATTTCAGTTCACAATTGATCATAATGAAAGGACTAAGAGTCAAAGGGAGCACATAAACAAGTCTAGTACCTGCTAACACTAACCGATAGAATAAATAAAGGGGAGAGTGATCCAACATGGGAAGTGAGATACTCAGCAGACTCATAGAATGGCAGATGTCCTAAATAGCACTCTGGCCTCAGAATCAGCCCTAAAGGCATTCGGATCTGGCTGAAAAGCCCATGAGAGTATTTCAGGCATGGAAAGCCAAGACACGCTGGCAAAAGACCTCTGTGAGTGAGATCCCAGTGGAAAGAACAGGTCTTCAAAGAAGGAGGTACCTTTCTCTGAAGGGAGGAGAGAACCTCCACTTTGACTATGACCTTGTCTAAACAAGATAAGAATTGGAGAACTCAGAGGGCTTCCATAGCCTTGGAAACTCATGACTGGAGCATAGGGAGATTACTGATGCCATAGACAGGAGTGTCAATTGGTAAAGTCAACAACAGGAGTCACTGTGCACTTACTCCTCATGTAGGATCACTGTCCTTAATGTGCTGTGCATTGAGATTTAATGCTATAACAAGTACTTACTCAAACAATATATTTCACTTTGTGTTTCTATGGGGGTGCAAACTGTTGAAATCTTTACTTAATGCATACTAAACTGATCCTCTGTAAAAAAAAAAAAAAAAAGAAATTATCAACTCCCAACTTGACTCTCACTGGGATTAAACATGACAATAGGTCTGATCTGATTTCATCATCATTTAAAAAAAAATCATCTATTATTTTTCACTTTATGTTTCTGTGTGGGAGCAAACTGCTGAAATCCTTACTTAATGTATACTAAGCTGATCTTCTGTATATTAAGATAATCAAAAATGAATCTTGATGTGAATGGAAGGGGAGAGGGAGTGGGAAAGGGGAGGGTTGTGGGTGGGAGGGACGGTATGGGGGGAAGCCATTGTAATCCATAAATCGTACTTTGGAAATTTATATTCATTAAATAAAAGTTAAAAAAAATAAAGTTATACTTAGGAAATAAAAAAAAAAAAGAATTGTATCTACAAAGCACATGTATCTGTTAATGGGTCCAACCCATTCCTCCTTCCTGCCCCACAGGTAATAATGTGGCATTTTGTTCTCAAATTCCTGCTCAGTACAAAAATGACAACAATTTTCCTGGTCCCAGTACAACTGCACATCCTTGGAAACAGGCACCAAACAACTTGCATGGTGTTTATACTACGACTTTCTCCAGGATTCATCCCACAAGAAGAGCATCAATTCTTAATTACGAATGATAATCTAGCATCATGTTATGTTTACATAGTCTGCTACCATAATAATAGAGGGCTGCCACAGCTCCTAGGTCCAATGGTCTCTCAGATTTTCAGAAATCTTAAATAAGAAAGCTCACTGATTGGCACTGCCACTCGTTGTCTGCCAAGAGCCCAAGGAAAAAACTGACCAGCTCAAGCTCATTCAACCACAGCTGAACTCAAAGGAAGCTCCAAGTGTTTACTTTTTTTTTTTTTTAAGACTTTATTTATTTGAGAAGTAGAGTTAGAGAGAGGGAGAGAAAGAGAGAAAAGTCTTTTATTTGCTGGTTTTATTTGCTGGTTTATTCCCCAAATGGCCACAACTGCCGGAGCCAGGCGGATCGAAGCCAGGAGTCAGGAGCTTCTTCCAGGTCTCCCATGTAGGTTCAGGGCCCAAGCACTTGGGCCATCTTCTACTGCTTTCCCAGGCCACAGCAGAGAGCTGGATCAGAAGAGGAGCAGCCAGGACTCGAGCTGGCACCCATATTGGTTGCCAGTGCTGTAGGTGGAGGCTAAATCTACCACACCAGAGCATCAGCTCCAAGTGTTTACTTTCAACTTCAGGGACTTGCCCTCTGCCAACGGGAAGTCTCACTCAAAAGGATTCCCCTTTCATGACAATTATCTGTGACTCAACAGAAGAACTGGGATTGTGTCAAGTATACATAATAGACTCAAGATAGTAATAGACTCATAATAATGCAAACAATAGGCCAGCACCGTGGCTCACTTGGCTAATCCTCCGCCTGCAGTGCCGGCACCCCGGGTTCCAGTCCTGATTGGGGCACCGGGTACTAGTCCCGGTAGCTTCTTTTCCAGTCCAGCTCTCTGCTGTGGCCCAAGAGGGCAGTGGAGGATGGCCCAAGTGCTTGGGCCCTGCACCCGCATGGGAGACCAGGAGGAAGCACCTGGCTCCTGGCTTCGGGTCGGTGGCCATTTGGGGAGTGAATGAACGGAAGGAAGACCTTTCTCTCTCTCTCTCTCACTGTCTAACTCTGCCTGGGGAAAAAAAAAAAAAAAAAAGAAAGAAAAGAAAAGAAAAAAAAAAAATAATGGAGGAAGAAAGGCACAAAATCCTGTAGCCAGTATTACCTTCATGTGCTAATGTTCCTTATTCCTGAGTGATTCAAATTCACATAGAGTAGAAAGGCTTATTTTGTGTATGAGTATAAATCAGAGTATCTTTTACTTATATAGATAATTTTGTTCCTCAAAAAAGAAGGCAATACTACAACTTTACTAAGACTAGAAATACGCAAACAAGTAAACCAGCCGTGTGCCCTCAAACAGCTGATTCTGCCCCCATGCACAGTGACGCTTATCAATGTCTGGACACATTCTTCATATCACCACAGAGTGGCTGTGTTAATTCTTGTATGTAGTGGGTACAAGCCAAGGACAATGCTAAACCTCCTACAGGGCACAAGACATCTAGAACAACACAGCCCAAAATGCCAGCAATGCCAAAGTGGCACAACATAAAGTGCTGACCAATGTAAGGAGAGAAAGTTGGAATGGTTCAGAGGGGTTTAGTTTTTTTTTTTTTTTTTTTTTTTTTTTTTTTTTTTTTTTACAGGCAGAGTGGATAGTGAGAGAGAGAGACAGAGAGAAAGGTCTTCCTTTTGGCATTGGTTCACCCTCCAATGGCCGCCGCGGCCGGCGCACTGCGCTGATCCGAAGGCAGGAGCCAGGTGCTTCTCCTGGTCTCCCATGGGGTGCAGGGCCCAAGCACTTGGGCCATCCTCCACTGCCTTCCCGGGCCATAGCAGAGAGTTGGCCTGGAAGAGGAGCAACCAGGAAAGAATCTGGTGCCCCGACCGGGGCTAGAACCTGGTGTGCCGGCGCCACTAGGTGGAGGATTAGCCTATTGAGCCGCGGCGCTAGCCAGGCTTAGTTTTCTGTGTTAACTAACTGTAGGTTAATTATTTAATTTTAAAATTTTAATTTTCTTAGAATCCATGAACTAACAACAATCTTTCTCAATCTATTATGGTTAAAAATTCTCACCAATCATTTTCTGCATTAAATAACTGCTTACAGAAATAAACTAGTAAACCAAAGAAAGCAGAGTGGCAAGTCTTCGTAGGCCACGGTTGAGTGGGATTACAATAGTACTCCACTACTTACTCAATATGGACCTTGAGCTTCAAAACACTTTCTCCAAATTTCCACATGAGTCCTATGATTTGAGTAGTCCCCCCAAAAATCACAGGTGTGAACCCTAATCGCTAAGGAGATGGTATATCAAAGGTGTGAAGCGAAACTGCCCTGCTCCTTCTACCATCTGAGGATACACTGAGGAGCTGACAGGCTGCAAACCAGAAGAGGGTCCTCACTAGACTGGGGCAAGGATGGCGCCCTCATCTTGGGCCTTTCAGCCTCTAGAACTGTGAGAAATAAATTGATACTGCTTGTAACCTACCTGATCTGTGATGTTCTGTTATAGCAATCCAAATGGACTAAGATACTGGCAATCCCAAACTGTTGGAGAGGCATCTCCACAGGGAGAGATGGGTTGGAAAGGGTTATGAAAGGCCAAGAGTGTCAGGAGCTGATTTGATAAAAGAATTGTCAGGAAGAATCCCACACTTGCAGCCAGGAGCTGTGGATTCAAGTTCTTTCACCACTTCTTGTCAAGATGGCTTTAGACAAGTCATCTAACCTGTCAGCTTCCGCTTGTTCATCTGTACAGCTGGAGTAATCACTATCATTCCTATCTGCGTAGGGATGCTGTGATCACAAAATGAGAAGATGCAGGAGGCAGCTTTCCCTCCCAGTGAGTCTGCAAGGTTTTCTGAGCATCTCGTAGGTTCTCAGCTATATCTGAGCTGCTAGGACAGAGAAGTAAGGGAAGACTTGACTCCTGCTTCCTAGTTGACATATGATCAATATACAAATAATAAGTGAACTTCACAAGAGAGTATCTATTGCAATGCTGGGATGTGTTGGATAGTCTGTAAATTCTGGAGGGGCTGGGGGAAAGGAGATCAATGAAAAATGAAAGGCGTATGAAAGAGATCATAAAGACGGACTGTTCTTCACTGAGAGCCTGCTCTCTGGAACCCTTCCTTTGAGGAGTCTTATTTTAGGGAACATATCTAGTTCAGCATGTCTGCATACTTTTTAGTCTCAGGAAAAACTGAGTACACATTGCCATATTTTTTAAGGAACAAAAAGTGGTTGAAAACTGATCTAGATCAATGGTCTTCAAACAGTGGCATATGAGACAATCCTCTGGGGTACAGAAAGGAAACATAAGAGCCACTACTTCTATTTATTTTCTTCTTATAAAAATCATATTTTTAGAGTAAAAAGGCAACCCACACAATGGGAGAAACTATTTGCAAATCATATATCTGACAAAAAATAAAATACATAGAGAACTGCTAACAACAAAAGCAATTTGATTCAAAAAAGGGCAAAGAGTTTAAATAGTTATTTCTCCAAAAATACATAAATGATTAATAAACACATGAAAAGATGCTCAACTTCAAGAATCCTTAGGGAAATGCATATCAAAATTATCATGAGATACTGTCTCGTATCCATTAGGGTAGCTAGTATCACAAAACAGAAAAGCATAAGTGTCCCGGAGAGTGCAGAGGAACTGGAACCTTTGTGCACTGTTGGTGGGAATGCAAAACCAGTACAGCTGCTCCAGAAAACAATATGCAGGTCCTCAAAAAATTGAAAATAGAATGATCATATGATCTAGCAACTCCACTTCTGAGTTTATAAACCTAAAAGAATTGAATGAAAGGTCTTGAAGATACTTGTATATCACAACAGCTAAAAACTGAAAGCCACCCACGTGTCTATCTACAAACAAATGGATAAGCAAAATATGGTAGACACTTACAACAGACTATTATCAAGCCTTAAAAGGAAGGAAATTATCTGACATATGCTTCAACATGGATGAACTGAGGACATAGGTTTATGTGAAACAAGCCAGTCACAAAAAGACAAGCACTATATGATTCCACACATGTGTGGTTCTTAAAAAAGTAGTCAAAATCATAAACATAGAAAATGAAGTGGTGGTTGCCAGAAGCTAGAGGGAGAGTTTAGCACGGAGTTATTGCTTAATGATACAAGTTTTACAAGATGAAAAGAGTCAGATGGATGGTGGTAATGATTGCATATTATAAATGTATTTTAAAATCACTGCACGGTACACTTAAAAACAACTTAGATGGTATATTTTATATGTACTTTACCACAATAAGAAATCCAGAAAAACAGATTTTACTTTTATTAATAAATAATACATGGCCCAACACTTATGCTCCTACTCAGTCCATATGGCAGTTATGAGTCTTGTACTAGAGGACGATCTGTTTGGCACACAGAACTACACGTACTGCAGTTCAGGTATGCTTGGTTAAGGGGATTTGCTATTTACATTATTTTAAATGACTCGACCCTCATTAAACAAGAGGCTTAAAAAGTCTTTTTTTTTAAAAAATAACATTTTGGATTAACAGTAACACAAGCATAAATGAAAAAGAGAATGGGAGAGCTGTCATTTGTACTCCTGATAATCTTCATCAGTCACATTACAATGTAGAAACAACCACAATCTAATAAGATATGACCTTGTTGAGATTATTTAAAAAGCAGATTGCATCTACTATCATTCATGATGAACCTCATCCCAAGTACTTAGAGTGTCCTCCCACAGTAGCCAACAACAGCAGGACATGAGTGTAACTTAGAAATACACAAGCAGGGGCCAGCGCTGTGGCCTGAAGCATTGGCATCCCACACGGGTGCTGGTTTGAGACCTGGCTGCTCAACTTCCAATCCAGCTCTCTGCTATGGCCTGGAAAAGCAGTAGAAGATGGCCCAAGTGCTTGGGCCCTTGCACCGGCATGGGAGACCAGGAACAAGCTCTTGGCTCCTGGCTTTGGATCAGCATAGCTCCGGCTGTTGCGGCCAACTGGGGAGTGAAACATCGGATGGAAGACCTCTCTCTCTCTCTCTCTCTGCCTCTCCTCTCTCTGTGTTAACTCTGACTTTCAAATAAATAAATAAAATCTTAAAAAAAAAAAAAAAGGAAAGAAAGAAATATACAAGCATACATACATGAAGAGATTGTGTGCTTTTCAAATGATGTGTGCTATGCTACCCAAAAACTTAGAGACTACTGCTTTAAACCAACATTGGTTGGCTGGCGCCGTGGCTCACTAGGCTAATCCTCCACCTCGTGGTGCCGGTACACCGGGTTCTAGTCCGGTCAGGGCGCCAGATTCTGTCCCGGTTGCCCCTCTCCAGGCCAGCTCTCTGCTGTGGTCCGGGAGTGCAGTGGAGGATGGCCCAAGTACTTGGGCCCTGGCTCCTGCCATCGGATCAGCGCAGTGCGCCGGCCGCGGCAGCCATTGGAGGGTGAACCAACGGCAAAGGAAGACCTTTCTCTCTGTCTCTCTCTCTCACTGTCCACTCTGCCTGCCAAAAAAAAAAAAAAAAAACAAAAAAAAAAAAAAACAAAAAAAAACATTATGCTGAGTGAAATAAGCCAATCCCAAAGGGACAAATACCACTTGTTCTCCTTGATAGATGACAACTAACTGAGCACCAAAAAGGAAACCTGTTAAAGTGAAATGAACACTATGAGAAATGGTGACTTGATCAGCCCTCACCCTGACTGCTGATGAACAACTTGATATGTTATCCCTCTTAGTATTTTTTTTGTTTGTTCTACTTAATACTTTTGGTTGAATACTGTAATCAATACACAATTCTTCTTAAGTGCTGAAACTTAACTGAAAAGTGATCAATGTTGAATATAAGAGTGGGAATAAGAGAGGGAAGAGATGTGCAATTCGGGACATGCTCAAGCTGACTTACCTCAAACGGTAGAGTTAGAAACATACCAGGGGATTCCAATTCAATCCCATCAAGGTGGCATGTACCAATGCCATCTCACTAGTCCCAGTGATCAATTTCTGTTCACAATTGATCATAATGATAGGACTAAGAACCAAAGGGATCACATAAACAAGACTAGTGTCTGCAAATACTAGCTGACAGAATAAAAAAGGGAGAGAATGATCCAACATGGGAAGTGAGATACACAGCAGACTCATAGAATGGCAGATGTCCTAAACAGCACTCTGGCCTCAGAATCAGCCCTTAAGGCATGTGGATCCGGCTGAAAAGCCCATGAGAGTATTTCAGGCATGGAAAGCCAAGACACTCTGGAAAAAAAAAAACTAAATGAAAGATCTCCACAAGTGAGATCCCAGTGGAAAGAACGGGTCATCAAAGAAGGGGGTACCTTTCTCTCAAGGGAGGAAAGAACTTCCACTTTGATCATGGCCTTGTCTAAAAATTATCAGAGTCAGTGAACTCAGGGGGCTTCCATAGCCTTGGCAGCTCATGACAAGAGCCTAGGGTGATTACTGATGCCATAAACAAGAGTGTCAATTTGTTAAGTCAACAACAGGAGTCACTGTGCACTTACTCCTCATGTAGGATTTTTGTCCTTAGTGTGCTGTACATTGAGATTTAATGCTATAACTAGTACTCAAACAGTATTTTTCACTTTATGTTTCTGTATGGGAGCAAACTGTTGAAATCTTTACTTAATGTATGCTAAACTGATCTTCTGTATATAAAGAGAAACGAAAATGAATCTTGATGTGAATGGAAGGGGAGAGGGAGTGGGAAAGGGGAGGGTTGCGGGTGGGAGGGACGTTATGGGGGGGAAGCCATTGTAATCCATAAGCTGTACTTTGGAAATTTATATTCATTAAATAAAAGTTTAAAAAAAAAATCAACATTGGTCAACAGAACTTTTTGCTACGGTGAAATATTCTTACCAGTGCTATTAAGCAGTTGAAATGTGACTAGTACATCTGAAAAATTAAATTATTGTTTTATTTAATTTTAGATCATTTAAATTTAAATAGCCATATGTGTCTAGGGGCTACTCTAGTGGTTAGTCTAGCCCTACACCACTCATGAGTTACTACTCTCTAAAAACATATAGCTCTTTGAGGCCAGTGCTGTGGCATAGTGGGTAAGGCCACCACCTGCAGTGCTGGCATCCCATATGGGCGCCAGTTCGAGTCCTGGCTGCTCCACTTCCGATCCAGCTCTCTGCTGTGGATTAGGAGAGCAGCAGAGGATCGCCCAAGTCCTTGTGCCCCTGCACCCGCATGGGAGACCCGGAAGAGGCTTCTGGCTCCTGGCTTCAGATTGGCTCAGCTCCAGCCATTGCAGCCATTTGGGGAGTGAACCAGTGGACGGAGGACCTCTCACTCTCTCTGCCTTTCTCTCTCTGTGTAACTCTGACTTTCAAGTAAATAAATCAATCTTAAAAACAAAAATAAACTCTTCAGAACAACTTGCACTTCCCTGCTTTTATTTCTTTAGCCATGTTACTGCCTTATCCCAGAATGTTCTCCCTACCTTGTCTGTCCATCTAGCAATAAGTTCTCAGTATTGAAGACACATCACAAATGGCACCTCTCTTTGGCTTTCCTTGACTATTTCCCACCCCACAAAACTCATTTTTCCTTCAGGCCTGTGCCCTGGCCCTTTGACATCCCTGCGTTCTAGCACTTACAGCTCTTTGCTCCTGAGCGTGAGTTCCTTGAGGCAGAGCTCGTAGCTGCGTGATGCCTGGCACACAGCAAGTGCTCAGTATCAGATACTGAGTAAGGCAGTGGCAGATCCAACAGACCTTGATTTTCCAAATCATAACGCGGTGCTCCTTCCACCACACTGAAATCTGGCTCAGGGAAAGTAGACTGGGGCAAGTCTGCACTACCTCACAGTGCTGGATGCTACGGTTATAGGCAACACTGTTTCTATCGTTATTTCTTATCTCCTTCAGACGCAGATGTCACAGTTATCTCCTCAAGGCTCAGAAGTCATTCATCCTCCAGAGAGGGCAAGATGACGGTAAAAGCCATAGGAAGCATCAGCTTTGAAACATGGCAGGCTAAATGAGGGCTCTGGTGCAGTAATATTTTTATGTGTGTTCTACTGATATCTATGAAGCATTCCATGTGAACTCTACATGCTATTTTAGCTATTCAGGTACAAGTTTGTGCCTCCCTCACAACCTCCATTTAAAACCTACATAAACGGTTGCTATTTCTCCATCACCTCATTAAATGAGCTTGAATTTGTTAGGCCACAGAATAGATTTGACCATGGCAATTGCTTATTCTGGACTTCATTTCTGAATTCCAGATTTGGCTATATTTAGTAAAGCTATAACTGTCATTATGCCTGAAACCAGGAAGAAGACACCATTCACAAACCACCCCCTGAAAATCTGCAGTTGTCTAGAAAAAACCAGACTTCCCAGCAGGCAAAGACATCTGAAGTGGGAGGGATCAAACTAGTGTTTGCGTCAAGACAAGGCGTCAGGTGCTTGTAACTAATCTCTCTGGCTGGCGCTCAAGGGTCACCACATTCTTCTCCTCACTATACCTTCCGTTACCACCCCCTTCACTCCTCTATGTAGCAGTGGTTGTCTCACTTCCACTTGCTTCTGCTTCAAGCTTCTAGCCTCCTCTCTAACCTCTGGGACCACTCCTTCCCCATGCTAGCCACTCCCTTTCCCCATGATTAGCACAGGGCTGAGGTTCAGGAGGGGCACACTGCACATATCATAATTAATCAATAGTTATTCAGAAGTCCAAAGCCAGTGAAGAAGGCAGGCAGCAAGTAGAACAAGGAAGCAAATGTAAAAGAATTTTCATTCTACTAGTCTGTGTTCTTCTTTCATTAACTCTGAAGGGAAACTTGTACCAAACAAAATGGTCATGATCCATCAACACTCCTGAAACTTGCCACACCATTTCACCACTCTGCATCTGTGCATATGTTATTCTCTCTGCCTTGAAGGCCTTGGGTAACCCTGCACTGAAGGATCTGCTGCACAGTGTCCATTAATGTCATCTATGAGCCCTCATCCCCAGGCCCTTTCTCTTTACCATCTTATAACATCTTTTACCATCTGCTATATACCAAGGACTATGCTAAGCACTAGACACTTATCACAAGGTTATTTGTTATTTGTTGGTCTGTGAGTTCCTTAAGAGTCAGGCCCATATCCCACCCATTTTAATAGCCCTGGAAACTAATACAGGGCCTGCCACAAGAGGCATTAATAAATGTCCACTGGACGAATACATTCATGCATCATGTTGATACCTCCAAGGTTTAGGAGTGTATGCCTTATATGGATGTTGTCAGTGGTTCCACACACATTGTCAAGCTCCATTACCTTACTCTGCAGGTAGGAGAAACTTCCAAAGTTTACTGACAGGGACACTTTGCTGTTCTCATTAGCCCTAGACCTGTAGTCCTTTAGTGTAGGTGAGAAAACGGTTCTTGAGGAACCATTTGGTCCACCTTACATTGAATTGATACAGTTCAGGAACACTGTCCTGGACATGCAGGTACTCAACAAACATTTACTTATTGTTTAAAACTTAGATATGGGGCTGGTGTTGTGGCGTAGCAGGTAAAGCTGCCGTCTGTGACACCAGCATCCCGTATGGGCACCAGTTTGAGTTCCAGCTTAGCCTCCTTCTAATGCACCTGGGAAAGCAACAGAAGATGGCCCAGGTCCTTGAACGTTTGAACCCTGTGGGAGACCCACAAGAAGACCATGGTTCCTGGCTTCAGTCTGGTCCAGCCTTGGCCATTTTGGCCATTTGGGGAGTGAACCAGAAGATGGAAGATCTCTCTCTCTAACTCTGCTTTTCAAATAAATAAAATTTAATTGATTAATTTAAAACTTATATAAGGCCTCATATAGGTAAGGAAGTAGGATAAAAGCACAGTTTCTCAGCCCTTCCTTGAGCATCACTCCAGTTTTCCCATTGAGCTCATTCTGTAAATTTAAAGCAAATCTTCCCTTGACATCAAATGCTAATTAACTCAGACGTGATTTAGCATCTCATCATGGCATCTTGGCTGAGAAGGCTACAGAGAAAATATCCTCCTGATCACCCAGCCTACAGATGGCCACATCCTCTACACTCATGACTAAGCCTCTGCTGGACAAGTTGGTGAAACCAGGCCGGCAAGGCTGCCGCTGCTGTTGCTGCTTGAGAAATTGCCACCAACATTCTGTCTTGCCTAGCACCTGCTTCTTGGTACCTTGCAACCCCTCACTCTAAAGCATAGTGCAGGGATTCAATGGGATGTGGTGATAACTGGGTCTGTGCTTGAAGGCTCCCACGCCACCCTTTCCTAAAGTGCCCCTGGGTACTGGGTGCACAACACTCATCGTCCTTAGATAACTCCAGCTGGGACTGATAGAAAGGTCAGCACCTAGGCACTCAAAGAAAGAGGGTCCAGGGAAGGAGCATGGCTCCCACAAATACCTGATGGTCCTTCAAAGAGCTGGAGAGGCCTCTGCAAAGAACATCTGGTTCTGCCACCCACGATGGGGGAAAGGGATTGCTTCCAACTGTGGCCGCCAAACCAGCCTTCACATTCAACCCTCCTTAACTGTCAATATGAGGTAATGTTGCTGGTGCTATTCACTGAATGCCTGAAAAAGGTTAAATACTTTACATCTACTGCCTCATTCAGTCTTCAAGATTACCCTATGAGGCAATGGTTCTCAAACAAGAGCCTGGATCAGAATCTCAGCGGGGGATGCGGGGGTGGGGGGTGGATGGCATTGTGGTGCAGCAGGTAAAGTCACCGCCTACAATGCCAGAATCCCAAATGGGCACCAGTTCGAATCCCAGCTACTCCAATTCCAATTCAGCTCCCTGCTAATGACCTGGAAAAAGCAGCAGAAGATGGCCTAAGTGCTTGGGCCCCTGCACCATGTAGGAAACGCAGAAGAAGCTCCTGGCTCCTGGCTTCAGCCTGTCCCAGCCCAGGCCTTGGTGTTGCAGCCATTCGGGAAGTGAACCAGCTCTCTCTCCGTCTCTCTTTCTCTCTCTGTAAGTCTTTCAAAAAAATAAATAATCTTTTGTAAAAAAAGGAATCTCTCCAGGAACGTGTTAAAGCCCCACACTTAACAGTGTATGGAGTGAGGCCTGAGAATCTCTTTCCAACAAGCTCCCTGGTAATGAGGATGCTCCTGACCCAGCTCCACACTTTGAGAACTACTGTCGTAGGGTAAAAGAGATTCAAGAAAGGTTTAGACTGTCTCATCCAAGGTTCCACAACTAGCACAGACAGATTCAGAATTTGAACTCAGCTCTGTCTCTACATCAACACTAGTAACCAAGTCACTGGGTGTGTGAAGGTATGCCTTGTCCTTCCAAGCTCACTGGCAGCCCCTTCAAGGTATAGAGCATACTTTAGGACTCCCTCATTTCCTCTCAGTAGTACACTGAGACTTTGTAGGGGCTGCATAGACTTTGTATACTAGCTCCAACTGAGCTACACACTTCTAAAAGCCACAAATTCAAATTCAATTACAGCTACTAAAGAACATAAAGACAGTATTGCCAGACCCAGCTTTCCATAATACCTCTTGCTACCTGAGTCTTCCCCAATGCTGCCACCACACTGGCTAACTCCTATGCATTCCTCAGTCATTTCTCCTAGAAAACAATTCTTATATCCCTAAAACTGGGGGCAACTTGTGCCCTAAGCATATCTCCATGATGTCCCTTATCACTCTACTCCAGCATCTAGTACAATGCCATTTCCCCAAAGCCTAGCACAGTGCCTGGCATATCACAGGCACTACAAAACTGTTGAATAAAAAAAAATCAATGAATGAATACAACGCTGCAAGCCCTAAGTTCCACTTCAATATATCATCATGTATAATGCACAGTTCTCAGCGATGGACTCCAGTGAAGAGGAGAGCTGTCTAGATAATGAAGACCAGTCTTGCCTTTTCTTTTCCCCATCAGTCTTCTAAGACTTAGAGAACAGGCTCCACTTAGTGCAACACCGTCCATGATGAGACAACATTCTAGCTGAATAAATAAATGTTCCTGGACGCTGAAGTCAGCAGAGGCCATTAGAAGGGGAGGGAGCGCTTTGCCCTGTGTTCCTCCTGATGTGTCTCACACACACTCCTTCTCTACTTCACCATCCCACTGCAGTCAAGGGCTTTGGCACAGGGATGAAAGAGACAGATCAGACTCAAGGGTGCAGATCTGGCAGCAGGCACAGAAGCATCTCCTATCCTGCACCAAAGCCCACAAGGAAGGATCCAGAGCGATGGTGACTCAGGCCCCGGATTAAGTCCAGCTAGAACAGTACTGGGAATGAAAAAGAGCAAGAATTTCACAAGGACGTGAACTGTCAGATAACTATTTTAAAACAGTGTTTTTAAAGTGAAGCCTTCAACCATGCCCTGGCAACCTGGGCCCTGTTGAATCCTGGGCATACACAAGCTCAAAGCCACAGACAGCTTCTTCCTCTTCCCAACCCACCCACCAGCCTGCAACGCTCACCATGACAGGCACTTCCCAGGCCCACGGAGGGACCCTTGCTTCAGCCTTAGCTTGCAAAAGGTTTCCTTTCTAAAGGGGCCTCCTTGCTGCCCTTCGTCCCCAAGGCACTCTTCCCCACCACCATGTTGCAGGAAGAGGACTCCTGCTTCCCCCAACCCCTCAGTCTATAACACAACCTATGGCAGGTTGGCCCATTCAATTAGTTTGAATTGCTTCATGCCAAGGAAATTGCTGCTTTTATTAAAAATAAAAGCACACTAGGCAGGCAATGAGCTGTGAAAAGTGTGAGTTCGGCATAATTATGAAGGTCGAGGTTAAGGTTACCCAAAGAGACAGGCAGAGGTTTTCCAAAAGCCTAGGGGATCAAGATACGCATCTACGTGAGTACAGATACCCAGACAAGCAAGAAATTTACACCCCACATCTAAATAACACCCTCTCCAACAGAGGAAAACCAAAGTAAGAGCCACTCCGGAGTAATTCTTCTCTGGGTTAAAAAAATAAATAAATAAATAAAATTAAAAGCTAAAATGGGAGGAAGAGGGGCCTACCAGATTGAACTCCAAATCACCACGCTGATTTTCTATCATGTCTGCTACCCTGAGGAGCTGATTCTAGCTGGGTCGGGAAACAAATCCACCAGGAGCCTTGAAAACATCCCCATCCTCCCAAAATCCGCTCACAGAAGTGGGAAAGTTGGGCAGAAGGAGAAAGCTTTCTTTTAAAAGGCCCCCCACCTCTCATCCCCACCCTTCCGCCTCCCACCTCTCAAGTTTTAGGGGATGACAAGCCCACCACCCGGCATTGCACCTAACGCTCTTCACTCCACCAAGGGCTGCTCAGTTTGTCGGCGGCTGGCTTCCCAGCATGTTTGTTTTCTAAAATAAAATGCCACCAAGGTAAACAATTGCAGCCTTCTCCCCCCCTCCCCAAAAGCCCTGTCACTTTCAGATCTCGGATTTAAATCTCTCAAGGACAATGACTCACAGGGCCAGAGAAGGGGGGAAGGGAGGGTCAACTGGTAAAAACCCATTCATACATTCAACAACTGGAGACCACAGTCCTGCCACATCAGCACAAGATTTCAATCCCCGGCGCGGAGTCCCACCGTACCTTCCGCCAGCACCTCGTCCACGGTGACCTGCTGTCGCCCGATGCCGAAGACCCTTCCGATGTAGCCACTGCCCAGGCCCGACGTGCTGCCCCCTCCTCCGCTGGAGCCCGAGCCCAGGCCAGAGCTTCCCTGCTCGCGCCGGGAGTCGAAAAACTTCTTCATCTTGCAAATGGGAAGCAGCAAAACAAAATACCAACGGTTTCTAGATTTTTTTCTTCCCTTTTTTTTTTTTTTTTTTTTTAAGAAAACAGATCCAAGGATTTCTTCTCGGATTTCAGCTCGCTGAGGAGCCACCCGAGCCCGGCCGTGGGGGCGGGGGCGAGGGAGGATGCGATCGGAATATGCGTGTCAGTCGCGCCGCGGGTCCCCTCCTCCTCCTCCGGAGGGCGATTCGTGTAAGTTTAGACCTGTGATGACAGAGGAAGAGACAGGATGAATCAGGAACACACTTAGAAATTCACTGCTGAGTCCTAATGCGAGCAAAAGCCATCACCCTGGAGAAAGGCTTCATGCATTTTCCCGGCGAGAAAAACGCACCCCCGGCCCCAGAACCCGGGACTCCCGTGTCTAAAGCTCCTGGAGAGACGGGATACGGGCCGCTCCGGGCAGCGCTGACCGCGCCGGGCACTGCCTCCCCTTCGTCCCCGGTCTCCCCGCCGCCCCGCGGGGCAGCATCCCCGCGGCACCCACTTGAGACTGTTCGGCGGCCGGCGCTCAGCTACCAGCCCCGCAACATTGTCACGGCCGCCGGGCCGGCCTGCGTCGCGGAGAGGAGGCGGCGCTGCAGCGAGAGCCGGGGCCGCGTTTGGCGCCCGCCCGCCCGCCAGCTGATCCCCGGAGCGCCCGGCGGAGACTGACCCGCCGCCCCTCCCCCGCGCGCGCTCCCGCCCGGCTCCATCCACCCAACCAGGAAGTGAACCGCCGCCGGAAGTGCCTCTCGGGGCGGCGCGCCGAGAGGCCGGGACCGCTTCTGCGACCCCAGCTCTGTCGCGACTGTCGGGAAGGGGTCAACGGCTAGAAGCGGGCCGAGGAAACGGGGTCTCAAGGCAGAAAGAGTTTTTGGGAAAGAACATTGATAGCGCCCGGCCCGCAGGGCACCCTGGGAATGGTAGTTCGGCTCAGGCCGACGACTGGACTACAACTCCCAGGATGCCCCTGGAGGAGCGGGCGAGGCAGCACCCGTGGCCTCTGCGGCCTGGAAGGTGGTTAGTGGGGTGCTGCATATTTAGGGTTTAGGTTATGTAAACACATCCGGTAAAAGAAAGTGCCTGGGACTAGGTTTACCCGCTGCTGCACGTTCCACACTTCTGGAACCATCTTATTTGCAGCCTGGCCTCCTGGCACAAGGGATTCTGGGAGTTGTGGTTTCTCACGGATGGAGGCTGACACCTGAAGGACGCTTGCTTAACCGCGGAGCCCCAAGCGGCTCCAGCGGGGCTTCCCGACGTCAACTGAACAGACGGTGGGAGAGGGCGATCCAGGTGCTTGTATCGGCGGTTGGTTCAGGCCACACCGGAACGCCAGCTCTGAAATAAGTGAAACCGGTGCGGTTCCGTCCCCAAGCTGATGGGCTGCTCTGGCTCCCGGATGATACTAAGATTCAAACCAAGAAACGGCTCAAGGTTGTGTGCAAGGCAGATCCTAGGAAAACGAAAGACCCAGCCGTTGGCTCGGCCCTGGACTTCGGGGCTTGTCAGTCCACAGGGTAGCCCTCCATGCCTTTGTTGACTTTCACTCACTCTTTTCCACACAAGAACCCTGGGCTGACCTCTTTCTCACTTCAAGATTCTTCCCTGGATGTTTATTTTACCATAATACCGCCTCAGTGCCCAGAATATGTGATTTGCACCTGCTAAACATGGCAGATTCTGAAAGCCATTTGGAACCCTTCTCTTACACTAGATTCTCCGAGGTGAGGCTGAAGGTGTTGCCAAATCCCTGCCCTTCCCCAAAAAGATCCGTGAGTTTCCTAACCCCTGAATATGGGCTATTTCTCACCTCCACCCTCTGTCCCCACTCCCTAATGCTGCGACAGCCCTTTTGACTTGTAATTCATTCTACAATTTTTCCCCCCAGTGGGCACTTGAAGAGAGGAGAGAAAGAGTCTCAGGAAAGAAATGTTCTTGCTTCTCTCTGATCTGAATATTGAGCTGAGCTGGACTGAGCTGGCTGTGGCAGTTCCTGCTGCTGGGGCTGCTGCTGTGTTTTCTTGTTTCAAGTAGTGCCATTGTAATTAAACTGCCTGTGCAGAGATACCATCTCTTCTTCCGGAGAGAGTCAGTGCTGTCACTGCGGGTTCACAAATTCATGCCGCCACCTCTAGGGTGAAAAGCAGCACCTGCTAAAACATTCCCTCAAAGGAAGCCCACAGAGGCATGTTCCTCTCGCTTGCCTTAAAAGGCTACATTTTTGTCGAAGGAAGTTGGGAATAGATCTTAAAATAGATGAGAAAGTTCATTTGGCTCATTGTCCCCCATTTTTCTCAGCAGCACCTATAGGTCTCACATAATTTTTTCAGGTCCTAGAGTTTGATTCTGGGTCAGTTTTCACTTTTGTAGGCTTTTCTGTGTCCAGACTAGGCCAGAGTTACCCAAATCTCAAGTCTTGCTTCAGAGATACAAAACTGCCCATAGGAGTAGAAGTAGCTAATGTGTATTTATTTGAACATGCACCTCAATACTTTGATCAAAATCCTAGGGAAGACTGAATTCCTTGCTTTTCATTCTCTCAGAGACAGATAGTAATGATAAATACACAGGTTTTTTTGTGTTATATATTATTTAATCCTTACAACACCCTATTAAAAAAAGTATTACTATTCATTTTATAGGTGAAGAAAAGGAGCAAATAGAAAAGTGACTTGCCCAAAATCACACTGATCATAACAGGCAAAGCCAGGGTTCAAATTCAAATATCTTGGCCTCAAAGCCTGGTTGCTTACCTGGCCACACTACCCTATCTAGTTAGAAAGAGCAAGCAAACTGATCAAGTGAACTACTGAGAACAGAGACACACCTATAGGCAGTGCAAACCAACACACAGGAAACCTCTGCCATACATGGCAATGACCCAAGAAGGCTTGGATCTCAGGACCTATTTTTCTCAACCATAAAATCGGAGCTTTCTGACAACTCTTAGTAAATCTTTAGTTCCTGAGTACAAAGAAAGCACAGATAAATCACTAATCTCAAAACTCCTAATATGGGGCCACCTACAAAGCTGGCAGTCCCTTAGAGGAGTGCCAGCTCGAGTCCCAGCTGTTCTGCTTCTGATTCAGCTCCCTGCTAATGCACTTGGGAAGGTAGCAGAAGATGGCCCAAGAAATTTGGTCCCTGCCACCCACACGGGAGACCTGAATGGAGCTCCTGGCTCCTGGCTTTGGCCTGGCCCAGCCTCAGCTGTTGCAGCCATTTGGGGAGAGACCATTGGATGGAAGATACTGCTCGCTTGCTCTCTGTCTTTATCTCTATATTGCTCTCTCCCCCTTTTCTACCTTTCAAATAAATAAATCTTTTTTTAAAGCCTCTTGCCACACTTCCTTCCAAATATAATTTTTCCCAACTTGCCTTGCATTCCTACTCAAATTTGTGTGTATAGTGTCATCTCAAATACCTCAAAATCAGGGAACATCATAAAATCTCAACATCTTATATAATAGTAGATACAGAGTGTATTCTTGCCAATTTTTTAAATAATTGTCTTCACACTAATTATGACAAAAAGAGCAATCTGATGAAAGTAGAGAGACTGAAGTATTCTAGATCAGGTGAGCTTTTTAAAATAAGTCCAAGGGGGCTGGCGCTGTGGCATAGTGGGTAAAGCCGCAGCCTGCAGTGCCAGCATCCCATATGGGCACCAGTGCAAGTCCTGGCTGCTCCACTTCCAATCCAGCTCTCTGCTGTGGCCTGGGAAAGCAGTGGAAGAAGGCCCAAGTCCTTGGGCCCCTACACCCACATGGAAGACCCAGAAGAAGCTCCTGGCTCCTGCTTCAGATCGGCCCAGATCCAGCTGTTGTAGCCAATTGGGGAGTAAACCAGCAGATGGAAGACCTCTCTCTCTGCCTCTGCCTCTCCTTCACTCTCTGTGTAACTCTGAATTTCAAATAAATAAATAAATCTTTAAAAAAAAATAAAATAAGTCCAAGAGATGCTAAGGATAAACGCCCAACTAAACAGATTAGGAGGCCAGTGCGGCGGCTCACTGGGCTAATCCTCCGCCTGTGTCGCCGGCACCCTGGGTTCTAGTCCCAGTTGGGGCACCAGATTCTGTCCCCGGTTGCTCCTCTTCCAGTCCAGCTCTCTGCTGTGGCACGGGAAGGCAATGGAGGATGGCCCAAGTGCTTGGGCTCCTGCACCCGCATGGGAGACCAGGAAGAAGCACCTGGCTCCTGGCTTCAGATCGGCAGAGCGCACCGGCCATAGCAGCCATTTGGGGAGTGAACCACCAGAAGGAAGACCTTGCTCTCTGTCTCTCTCTCTCTCACTGTCTAACTCTGCCTGTACAAAAAAAAAAAAAAAAAAAAAAAAAGAGAGAGAGATTAGGAAAGGACACTGACATTTACAATATTTACAATGTATCTTTCATACAAAGTATGTCAGTTACTGTGTTAATCAGGGAATTTGTTATTTTGGTTAATGCACTGATGCCTCCAGGCAAAATGGATACTATGACCTCTTCTGTTATACTGTTACCCCCAACTTTACAGCTGGACGGTGAAGATGGTGAAGATGTCCGTGGTGAACAGAAACCCAGGGGCCAGCATTATGGTACAGTGGGTTAAGTCCCCACCTGCAACACCACCATCCCATATGGTGTCTGGTTCGAGTCCTGGCTGCTCTACTTCCCATTTTAACCCCTACAACAGCCAGGGCTGAGCCAAACTGAAACCAAGAACCTGGAACTCAATCCAGGTCTTCCATATGGTTGCACATTACTGGGGAGCTGGACCAGAAGCAGAGTTGGAATTGACCTCAGGCACTCCTGTGTGGGACATGGGCCTCCCAAGCAGTGTCTTAGCTGATGTGCTGCACACCTGCCTCCATCCAGGTGATTCTGATACGCAGTCAAGTTTTAGAACCATTGTTTAGCAGAAGGGAACTTCTAAAGGCTGTTTTCAGTTAAAAAGAACATATCGATTTTGATTTAGTTTTCTGGATAGAAATAACTATATGCACATTAAAGAAGGTATAAAGAAGAAAATTAAAATTGGCTGCAATTCTACCCCTCAGAAAAAAATGCTATTGACTTAGGCGAGTGACGTAAGTCCTGTGCCTGTTTCCTCATCTATAAAATAAACATAATGTTGATACCTACCTCATTGGACTGGTCTGAGGATTAAATGAAGTAATGCATATAAAACATTTAGACCAGAGCCCGAGACCTAACATCTAATAAACATTAAAAAATAAATAAAGTGAAAGGGCAGGTGTTGTGGCACCATAAGTTAAGCTGCCTTCTGGGGCACCCACATCCTATATTGAAGTGCTGTGTTCAAGTCCCAGCTTCTTGCTAATGTGTACTCTGTGAGGCAGCACATGATGGCTCCAGTATTTAGGTCCTTGCTACCCGTGTGGAAAACCTGGATTGAGTTCTGGGCTCCCAGCCTTGGCCTGATTTAGCCCTGGTTATTGTGGGCATTTGGGGAGTGAACCAGCATATGGAAATTCTCTCTCTCTAGGTCTGTCTTTTAAACAAACTTTAAAAAATCATTTTTTTAAATAAATAAAACTAAAAGAAAAGGTAAAATGGCTAGGTACTCAATTCCTGTACACAATTTTTCCCTTCAAATTTTGTAAACTTCTCCATTGTCCTCTAATGCTTATTGATATGGAAAAGTCCAAAACCTTCCTTGTTTTTGTTCCTTTGTGGTAAATTTTATTGTAGGATACTTTACCATTAAAATTCAAAACTTTCACAAGGATAGGACTAGGTCAGGCGTAGGGAACGTCCAGCCCACAGGCTGTATAAGGCCTGCAAAATCATTGAGTCTGGCCCTGCCGAGGCAACTGCAGGTGAGACTCAAAATTCTATACATCTCCAGCAGAGGCTAATTTTTTTAATCCTTTTTTTTTTTTTTTTGACAGGCAGAGTTAGATAGTAAGAGAGACAGAGAGAAAGGTCCTCCTTCTGGTGGTTCACCCCCCAAATGGCCGCTATGGCCGGCGCACTGTGCCAATCCGAAGCCAGGAGCCGGGTGCTTCCTCCTGGTCTCCCATGCAGGTGCAGGGCCCAAGCACTTGGGCCATCCTCCACTGCACTCCCGGGCCACAGCAGAGAGCTGGACTGGAAGAGGGGCAACCGGGACAGAATCCGGAGCCCCAACTGGCTAATTTTTTTTAAAGTTTTTTTTTTTAAAGATTTATTTATTTATTTGAAAGTCAGAGTTACACAGAAAGAGAAGGAGAGGCAGAGAAAGAGAGGTCTTCCATCTGCTGGTTCACTCCCCAATTGGCTACAATAGCCAGAGCTGCACCAATCTGAAGCCAGGAGCCAGGAGCTTCTTTCGGGTCTCCTACGTGGGTGCAGGGAGCCAAGGACTTCTACTGCTTTCCCAGGCCATAGCAGAGAGCTGGATTGGAAGTAGAGAGCTGGGTCTCAAACTGGCACCCATATGGGATGCCAACACTGCAGGTGGTGGCTTAAACTGCTATGCCATAGCGCCGGCCCCCAGCAGGCTAATTTTTAAGCTGATCACTTTGTATCACCCACAAATGATGCTATAAATTTCCACATGACCCTTGGCAGAAAAAAGTTTCCCTAGTCCTGGGCTAGGTAATAGTTTCAGACGTTGTTTTACCTCAGAGTAGTTGTCTTCTACAATCTATTTCCATACAATCTTGATTATTTGCTTTAATTTTCTTTTTTTAAGTTTTCATGTATACCAACATTACCTATGACATAGTCTAAAGAATTGAAGCGTTCCATGTAGTTGGTTGTGAAGGACAGCAGGCTCCAGCCCCTTTCTCTCCTATTCCTCCCTTCCAGGAAGTAATAACTTTCACCTGTCTTGGATGCTTATTTTGGTATTTTATTTTATTTATTTGAAAGGCAGAGTTGGTGGAGGAGCGGGGCATGAAAAGAGAGAGAGAGAGAGAGATCTTCCATCCACTGGTTCACTCTGCAAATGCTGGGCCAATCAAAGTCAAGAGCCAGGAGCTTCCTCTGGTTCTCCCACATGCGTGCAGGGGCCCAAGGACTTGGGCCATCTTCTGCTGCTTTCCCAGGCACATTAGCAGGGAGCTGGATCAGACGTGGCATAGCTGGGACATGAACCCACAGCTTTACCAGCTACACCACAACACCAGCCTCTAAATGATATGTCTTTATTGCTACCTCTGGATTTTTTTTACTTTTTGTGATAATCTATTGCTTCCTCACTAGGGTACAAAATAACTTAGCTTTCAGGAATCCACTACTTGTCTTTTTTTTATTTATTTATTTACTTATTTATTTGAGAGATAGAGACAGACAAATATCTTCCTTCCATTGGTTCACTCCCCCAAATGCCCACAACAGCCAGGACTGGGCCAGGCTTAAGCCAGGAGCCGAGAACTCCATCCAGCTACATGGGTAACAGGGACCTAAGTACTTAAGCCATCACTGCTGCCTCCCATGGAAGGTGGAATCAGCAGTGGAGCTGGAACTTGAACCCAGACCTCTGATGTTGGATGTGGGCATCCCAAGCAGTGTCTTAACCACTGCACCAAACGCCTGTCCCAGATGCTTTCTTAAGTTGGGACTCAATCTTTTTGTTTTGAAAAACCTGTTGAATTGACTGGAGTGGGCACTTTAACGAGTTGAATGGAGAAGGTATATTTGTTATATTTGACATAAAATATAGGCTGAGGTTCCTGAGACGGTCGGGGGAGCAGTGTGAACATTCCTGGCCCATCCATGTTAAGGAAACATCTGCTCTTGAGATCTTTTCTCCATTAGTCCCTAGCCTCCGAATTGAATCCCTTAGCCACAGAGGTTGTTTTGACCCTAAGGGTGCAGTCTATGTGTAAGGAACAACAGGAAGCTGTGCCTCAGCCACACAGGGACCACATCTAGATTCTGGGCTCTGCATCCAGGACTGTATGAGCAAATAATCAGAGACTCTGTCTCTATCTCTCTCTCACTTGTGACTCTGCCTTTAAAATAAATAAATGTTTTAAAAAGTACTTATTTGAGAGACAGAAAGACAGACAGACAGACACTGGGACAGAGATCTTCCATCTGCTGGGAGCTAAGAACTCCAAGGGTTCTAATCACTTGAGTCATTACCTGTTGCCTCCCAGCACACTAGAAGGAAGTTGGAATTGGGAGCCAAGAAGGGCTCAAACCCTGGCACTCTGATATGGGATGCAGGCATCCCAACCAGCATCTCAACTGCCAGGCCAAATGCCTTCCCAAGTGGGGAGACTACGAATAATCATTCTGGGACAACAAACATTAACTTAACTGGGTAAGCTGGAACATAGATGGTTGCCTCATCCTTAGATTTCTCTCTATGGGCCCACCTGGCAAATGACCTCCTGCACCTCTCTCTCCTTAAGTGTAATATGCCCCTAATTCCCAAATCCCAGGCACCATATGCTTCACAGGATAGCCCAGCAATTGCACCTGGCCCTCTTATGCCAGCATTTCCTAAATCGTTCCTGGAAGTTGACTTTTGCTTGGAAACTGTGACTTGCCCTCTTGCCCAAACTGAGGCTTCCACCAGTCACTGTATCCCCCAGAGCGTACTTCTGAGGGTCGGGAGCCAGTTTTCAGCCACACCTCTGTGAGGACGTTTAAAATCTGAGGCATGGTCATGACAATTGAATGATTAAATGAGGCATTGGCCCCAATTCACTAGAAACATCAGCACTGACTGCTTCTCTGCAAATGTCTTCCAGATCTTTCTCTAGTGCACTTTGTATAACAAGAGCACAGGGATTAAGCCACAGCAGAAATCCAGTGTTCCAGCTGGGTTTCTATTGGAAGCAACTGTGAAATCACACATTATTTGTGAATTATTACAGCGGTCTTCAAATGTTTTTTTTTTCTGACATAACACTACAGTTAATTTTGTAATCCCATAATTCTCACATACATTTTTTAAAAGATTTTTTTATTCATTTGAAAGACAGAGATACATACAGAGAAGATGAGAAGGGCAGCAGTGTGGGGGGAGAATATTTTCCATCCACTGGTTCACTCCCCAAATGGCTGCAATGGCCTCTGCTGGGCCAGGCTGAAGCCAGGGGCCCTGAGCTTCTTCCAGGTCTCTCACGTGGGTGTCAGGGGCCCAAGCCTTGGGCCATCTTCCACTGTTTTCTCAGGCATATTAGCAAGGAGCTGGATCAGGAATGGAGTAGCTGGGACTCAAACCGGTGTCCATATGGGATGCCAACATGGCAGGTGGAGGCTTAACCTTCTGTGTCACAGCACCGGTCCCTCTCACATCCATTTTGAAGTTCACATATTGAAATTTTCATCATACATCTAATTGCAAAGGATACAATTTTAGGCATCTTGTAGGTGTTACGTAATTATAGCTATAAAATAAAACTTGTATCACTCTCTTAAATGGAGGCAATGGAGATTCAATACTACATATTCAGTGGAAGGGCCAGTGTTGTGGTACAGCATCCTAAGCCGTAGCTTCTGATGCCAGCATCCCATATCTGTTTGCCAGTTTGAGTCATAGCAGCTCTGCTCCAATCCAGCTCCCTACTAATGTGCCTGGGAAGGCAGTGGATCATGGCCCAGATGCTTGGGCCGCTGCACTCACATGAAAGACCAGCATGGAGTTCCAGGCTCCTGGCTTTGTCCTGACCCAGACTTGGCTATTGTAGCCATTTGGGGAGATCTCCCAGTGAATGGAAGATCTCTCTCTCTCTCTCTCTCTCTCTCTCTCTCCTTCCCCTCTCTCTCTTTGTTGCTCTGCCTTTTGAATAGATTAATCTCACAAAAAATTCAATGGAATAGGGGCCAGCATTGTGGTGTAACAGCTAAAGCTGCTGTCTACAATGCCAGCATCCCATATGGGCACTGGTTGGAGACCTGGCAGCTACACTCTCAATCCAGCTCCCTGCTTATGGCCTGGGAAAACAGCAAAAGATGGCCCAAGTCCTTGGGCTCCTGCCACCCACATAGGAGAGCCAGAAGAAGCTCCTGGCTACTGGCTTCTGCCTGGCCCTGGCTGTTGTGGCCATTTGGGGAGTCAACCAGCTGATGGAAAATTTCTGTCTCCCCTTCTCTCTCTCTGTAACTATGCCTTTCAAGTAAATAAATAAATCTTTAAAAGAAGAATTCAATGGAATATATCATCACCTATTTAAGAATACTTAAACTTGGGGGCTGGCGCTTTGGCGCCATGGGCTAAAGCCTGGCCTGAAGCACCGGCATCCCATATGGGTGCCAGTTCTAGTCCCGGCTGCTCCTCTTCCCATCCAGCTCTCTGCTGTGGCCTGGGAAAGCAGTAGAGGATGGCCCAAGTCCTTGGGACCCGGCACTCACGTGGAGACCCAGAGGAAGATCCTGGCTCCTGGTTTCAGATAGGCGCAGCTCTGGCCGTTGCGGCCATCTGGGGAGTGAACCAGCAGATGGAAGACCTCTCCCCCCCACCCCCGCCCCACTCCGCCTCCCATCTCTCTGTGTAACTCTTTCAAATAAAAAATAAATCTTTAAAAAAATACTTAAACTCTTCCAACAGTTAGAAATTTTACATTGTTCCTGTTTCTTCTAGAACACTTACACTTACTTCTTTTCTTTTAAACTTCTTTTTTTTTTTTTTTTTTGACAGGCAGAGTTAGACAGTGAGAGAGAGAGAGACAGAGAGAAAGGTCTTCCTTCCATTGGTTCACCCCACAAATAGCCGCCACAGCCGGCGCGCTGCACCAATCTGAAGCCAGGAGCCAGGTGCTCCCTCCTGGCCTCCCATGCGGGTGCAGAGCCCAAGCACTTGGGCCATCCTCCATTGCCTTCCTGGGCCACAGCAGAGAGCTGGACTGGAAGAGGAGCGACCGGGACAGAACCGGGGCCCCAACCAGGACTAGAACCTGAGGTGCTGGCGACACAGGTGGAGGATTAGCCTCGTGAGCCGCAGCACCAGCCTTTCATTTTGTTTTAATGTGAAAGGCAGAGAGACAGAGAAAGAAGAAGACAGAAGCAGTTAGAACCATCCTTGGTTCACTCCCCAAATGCCCATAACAGTTAGGGCTGGACCAGGACAAACCCAGAGTCCTGGAACCCCATTGGAACTCCCACATGGGTGACAGGGATCCACATACTTAAGCCATCACATGCTGGCTTCCAGGGTGTGCATTTGGAGGAAGCTGGAACTGGAAGCAGAGCCAGGACTTGAACCCAGGCACTCTGATATGGGATGTGGGCATCTTAACCTCTGTACCTAATGCCCTCTCCTAGAACATGTATTTCTACTCCTTCCAAGATTTTATTCTAAACAAATGTAATTTTATGCTGGGAATTCTTTCATTGATTGTGTCATTATAATTCTCTGCAACAAAACATGGATCCATGTGTAACTTTAAGCATTTTCCTGTGAATTCAAATGTTTTCTGGTTGAGTCTTTCTCCATGAGGTTTTTCCTATGGCCACATGGTGGGAGATGCTTCCTATAGTAACCGCGGTTTGCTTTATTCACAGGGCTATTTGTCAGGTCTGCCAGAAGGAACTATAAGACATTTACTGAAAGCATGAAAGACATACTAATATTTTCACTTACATTTTTTCTTATAGATTGACTTATGATAACTATTCGTTTTGTACCATCATTAGAACTACACAAATATGATAACAGATTTTGATGACACAAAGTAAAAATATTGAATATTAGAAGTACATTTCTTCAGAGATTAGTGGAACTTTCCAGAATTTAGTTAATTTCATCCTCTCTATTCATACGGAAGTACTGGGAAAAGTTGCATGGTACATAAATGAATGGAGCTTTAGGACCCTTTTAAAAGTCTATTCAAAGCAAAGAAATGGAAACCGCTGCCTGCAGAAGTTCATCATAGTCACCGAAGCCTTTCATGTCCTCACCTTCTGGGAACTGCATCAATCGATTTTACCAAGATTTAGCAAGTGGCTGCTATTATTCCCCCTTAGAAAATCTTGTTAAACTCAATGTTCTCAGAATGGGTTGAGAAAATAGAAATAATACTAATTTTATTTTTAAAGATTTATTTATATATTTGAAAGGCAGAATTACAGAGAGAGAGAGAAAGAGAGAGTCTTCCATCTGCTTGTTCATTCACCAAATGGCTGCAACAGCCAGAGCTGGGCTGGGCAGATCCAAAGCCAGGAACCAGGAGTTTCTTCCAGGTCACCCACAAGGGTGCAGGGGTGCAAGGACTTGGGCTATCTTCCACTGTTTTCCCAGGCCATAGCAGAGAGCTGGATTGGAAGTGGAGCAGCCGGGACTTGAACTGATGCCCATATAGGATGCCAGCACTGCAGGCAGCGGCTTTACCCACTACGCCACAGTGCTGGCCCCAATAATACAAATTTTTAAAAGTGCCTTCGTCCATGCAATATCTCTTGGTAAAATGTTATTCTCAGGGTGTAATTTTTTTTATTGGACCAAAACTCAAGAGGTGTCGATTTTCTCATTTAATAGATGAAATGTCTTCCATATAATATAATTAATAAAGTTAGTTCTGTCTGTCAAACCAACCAGGTAAGATGGACTTTATGAGAAAGAAGTCTACCTCACTCTTTAAAAAAAAAAAAAAAAATTTATTGGCCGGCGCTGTGGCTCACTAGGCTAATTCTCTGCACTGCGGCGCTGGCACACCGGGTTCTAGTCCCAGTCGGGGCGCCGGATTCTGTCCCGGTTGCCCCTCTTCCAGGCCAGCTCTCTGCTGTGGCCCGGGAGTGCAGTGGAGGATGGCCCAGGTGCTTGGGCCCTGCACCCCATGGGAGGCCAAGATAAGTACCTGGCTCCTGCCATCAGATCAGCGCGGTGCGCCGACCACGGCAGCCATTGGAGAGTGAACCAACGGCAAAAGGAAGACCTTTCTCTCTGTCTCTCTCTCTCACTGTCCATTCTGCCTGTCAAAAAAAAAAAAAAAAAAAAGATTTATTTATGTGAAAGAGTTACACAGAGAGATGGGAGGCAGAGAGAGAGAGAGAGAGAGAGAGAGAGAGAGACAGCGCAGTGCCGATCCGAAGCCAGGAGCCAGGATCTTCCTCCAGGTCTCCCACCTGGGTGCAGGGGCCCAAGGATTTGGGCCATCTTCTACTGCTTTCCCAGGCCATAGCAGAGAGCTGGATGGGAAGCGGAGCAGCTGGGTCTCGAACAGGTGCCCACGTGGGATGCCGGTGCTTCAGGCCAGGGCGTTAACCCACTGTACCATAGCACCAGCCCCATACCTTACTCTTTCTTCTGACTTAATTTTCAATACATGTGTGCTCATATATGTTTCAAGAAAGGTTAGGAACTATTGAGAAATAAATTATTGATAGTATCTAGAAAATTATTAAATTATTAAAGACAAGGTTAAAATAACAGATCTCATGTAATTGGTTTTTCCATTTTATTTTATAAAACAAGGTGAAAAGATTATGCTGGGGCCAGCACTGTGGCGTAGAAAATTAAGCCTCCGCCTGCAGTGCCAGAATCCCATATGGGCACCAGTTCGTGTCCTGGCTGTTCCACTTCCAGTCCAGCTCCCTGCTATGGCTTGGGAAAACAGTGGAAGATGGCCCAAGTGCTTTTGGGCCCCTGCACCCATTTGGGAGACCCCAAAAAAAGCAGCGGATGGAAGACTCCTCTCTCTCTCTCTCTCTCTCTCTCTCTGCTTCTCCTTTCTCTGTTTAACTCTGACTTTCAAATAAATAAATAAATCTTAAAAAAAAAAAGAAAGTATGTAACATTTTATCAAAAGTTGTATAGAATAACCTCAGAAAACACTCAAATTACATTTAAAAGTATCTCTCATTTGTTTGTCCTGCTTATTTAGTTCAAGGATACTTTTTAGGGCTGGTATTATGAGGCAGTGGGTTAAGCTGGCACTTAAAATGCTGGCATCCCACATCAGAGTGCCATTTTGAGTCCCAGTTGCTCTGCTTCCAATCCAGCTTCCTGTTAATGTGCCTGGGAAGGCAGCAGATGATGGCCCAAATGCTTAGGCCCCTTCCATCTTTATGGGAGGCCAGGATGGAGTTCTTGGCTTCTGGCTTCAACCTTGCTAAACCTGGTTGTTGCAGCCTCTTAGGGAGTGAACCAGTAGATGGAAAATCTCTGTCTCTCTGTCTTTTTTTTCACTCTCTGAGGCTTTGCCTTTCAAACTAATAAATGTGGTTTTTTTAAATAAAGGATACTTTTCTTTCCAGCTATTGTTTCATAAGGATGCATATTCACAGTTGCTGAAAGGAATTGCTTCTGTTTAAAAAATTATAGCTTTTAATATTTCTTTTTTAAAAAAGATGTATTTATTTATTTATTTGAAAGGCAGAGCTACAGAGAGGCAGAAGGAGAGGGAGAGGGAGAGAGGGGGAGAGGGGGAGAGGGGGAGAGGGAGGGAGGGAGAGAGAGAGAGAGAGAATTTTCCATCCACTGGAAGATGGCCACAATGGCTGCAGTTGCGACGATCCGAAGCCAGGAGCCAGGAGCTTCTTCCAGGTCTCCCACATGGGTGCAGGGGCCCAAGGACTTGGGCCATCTTCTACTGCTTTCCCAGGTCATGGCAGAGAGCTGAATAGGAAGTGGAGCAGCCGGGACTTGAACCAGTGTCCACATGGGATGCCAGCACTACAGGCAGTGGCTTTACCTGCTACACCACAGCACCAGCCCCTTTAATATTTCCTAACAATACTCTTTTTGCTCTGCTTTCATGGAACTCCCACAAAAGTGTCATTCATTCTATGTTGACAGTTGGAGGGCAGGAGAGCAGATTGGGGAAGAGGAAACCTCATTAAATGGAAATTGTCATTACTCCCTTAGCCTCATGCTATAATCTGAGTTCAGCAGATCCCAACATGAGCAAAATATACATATCCGTGGCCCAGCTTCACCCATAGGCACGTTAGACAAGTGCAAGACACGAGGCTGAAAGCATGTTTTTGTAACTTCAATATTAATTAAAAGATACTTCTCAGAAACCATTATTTTCTATAGTCCCCTTGGCTGGAAGGTTTTTACACAGTGAGGCAAGGAGTGGCAGGTGTACCTTCCTTTTTGTAAAATGAGAGAAGGGCTATTACGAAAGTGAAGGTGGGAAAGGAGAGTCTGCACACACCTTTACCATAGCCAGGTCCATTTTAGGACAAAATTTGCATGAAAATGGAAACATTTTGAGTTAATTCCCTTAAGTTAGGTTCCAGGGCCCCCTTCAGCTTACAGGGTATACTTTCCCCTGGTAGAAGAATGCTAAATTGCTACACAGCTGAATGCTGAATTATTACATGAAGTTTTAATCCACAGAACAGCTCCATACATTTTTTTTCTGTATCCTCACCTGTCTTTCGGGTCCTCAGCTTGCCCTCACAGTTGCTTACTGCGCACAAAGACATTTTTCAAAAAGTTAAAAAGTAATAGGCGATAGTTCTGGAACCATGGAATGTCTGCCAACACTAATAGTTAAGAATGCTGGGTGCAATATTAACAAGTCTTTAAATGTATCCCTGAGCTTGCAAGAAAGGAAGCAGGTGCTGACGTCAGAGGGAAAAGGCCCCAGCTACCATTGTACCTGCAGTGGGGAGTGGAGGAAGGAGGGAAGTCACAGTTATAAACTTCAACTTTAAGGCATATATAGGAATAAAGTACCTGACCCTAAACCTGCTGTAGACAGAGAATTGAGACAGAAAGCTGGAACTCTTAAAAGCTGGCTGCCTCTGTGAAAGGGAAGATAGAAAAACATCCACTCGCCAGCCTAGAGGTGACAAGAAAATGTATCTTTACCTGTACTCTGGCTAAGGAAAAACATTTTCACTGAGAAATTGAAAACCCATACTTGCTTTCTGTTTTTTAGATTTTTTTAAAAAAATTTATTTGAAAGGCAAAGTAACAGAGTGAAAAGAGGGAGAGAGAGAGATACCTTCCATCTGCTGGTTCACTCCCCAAATGGCCCCAATGGCCAGGGGCTGGGCCAAGCTGAAGCCAGGAGCCCCGAGCTTTTTCTGGGTCTCCCATGTAGATTCAGGGGACAAGCACTTGGGCCTTCTTCCACTGATTTTGTAGGCGCATTAGCAGGGAGCTGGATAGAAAGCATAGCAACCAAGACTTGAACCAGTGTCCATATGAGATGCTGGTGCCGCAAGTAGTGGCCCCTAGTCTTGCCTTTTTTTTTTTTTTTTTTTTTTTTTTTTGACAGAGTTAGACAGTGAGAGAGAGAGACAGAGAGAAACGTCTTCCTTCTGTTGGTTCACTCTCCAGTGGCCACAACAGCCAGGGCTGGGCCAGGCCTAAGCCAAGAGCCAGGTGCTTCCTCCTGGTCTCCCATGCGGGTGCAGGAGCCCAAGCACTTGGGCCATCCTCCACTACCTTTCCGGGCCACAGCAGAGAGCTGGACTGGAAGAGGAGCAACCGGGACTAGAACCTGGCGCCCAAATGGGATGCCGGCGCCACAGGTGGAGGATTAACCTAGTGAGCCACGGTGCCGGCCCCTAGACTTGCTTTTAATATTGCTTGTAGCTTTTTCTTTACACTGCCCTTGTAATCCAGGTATCCTTAAAAGAAGTTAATATAAAAATTGATTCTGAACCAATGGAAGACCATGAGGCCCTGACAGGAGCAAAGGCAAAACCAACCTGAAGAGATCAATGGTTCTCAGGGAATAAAGCACCCCTAGCTAAAAAAGAGTTTATAACAGAAGAGCATGAAGCATCAGAAAAAAATCACTCATGATTTCAGTCAGGAGATCAAAACAGGAAGGCTGGAGCCAAAATGCTGAAATATTAGACAGTCTAGGTGACAACAGAAAATGAATACTATTTAAAATAATTATGCATAGGGGCCGGTGCTGTGGTGCAGTGGGTTAATGCTGTGGTCTGAAACGCCGGCATCACATATGGGTGCCAGTTCTAGTCCTGGCTGCTCCTCTTCCCATCCAGCTCTCTGCTATGGCCTGGGAAAGCAGTAGAAGATGGTCCAAGTCCTTGGGCCCCTGCACCCGCGTGGGAGACCTGGAAGAAGCTCCTGGCTCCTGGCTTTGGATTGGCACAGCTCTGGCCGTTGTGGCCATCTGGGGAGTGAACCAGCAGATGGAAGACCTCTCTCTCCCTCTGCCTCTCCTCTCTCTGTGTAACTCTGACTTTCAAATAAATAAATAAATCTTTAAAAAAATTATGCATAAAAGAAGACATCAAAGCCCTATGATTAAGATTATTTGAAGAAACAACAGCTAGAAATGGACAAGTACCAAAGAGAAATTTTAGAAATGAAAGACACAAAATTGACTTTTTAAAAGATATATTTATTTATTGAAAGACAGGGTTACAGAGAGAGAGAGAGAAAGAGAGAGAGAGAGGCAGAGGCGGGGAGAGAGAGAGAGAGAGATCTTCCATCTACTGGTTCACTTCCTAGGTGACCACAATAGCTGGAGCTGGGCCAGACAGAAGCCAGGAGCCAAGAGCTTCATCGAGTCTCTCACGTGCCTCTCTATAACTCTGCCTTTCAAATAAAAAAATAAATCTTAAAAAAAAAAAGGCAAGAAAGAGAGAGAGAGAAAGAGAGGGAGGGAGGGAGGGAGGGGGGGAATGAGGAAAAGAGGAAAGGAAGGAAGAAGAAAATCAAACTGAGAGGAAGAAATGGGATGCAAGAAATCCTTATTAACAGACAAAGAGAGTTAGGCAAAGTCTTTGTAGATAGGCATATGTGATTTTTTAAAAACAAAGATTTCTGTATTTATTTGAAAGTCAAGAGTAACACAGAGACAGAAGGAGAAGCAAAGAAAGAGAGAGAAAGAGAGAGAGAGAGAGAGAGAGAGAGAGAGAGTCTTCCATCTGCTGGTTCACTCCCCAGCTGGCTGCAATGACCGGAGCTATGCCAATCTGAAGCCAGGAGCCAATAGCTTCTGGGTCTCTTTTTGAGTGTAGAGATCCAAGGACTTGGGCCATCTTCTACTGTTTTCCCAGGCCACAGCAGAGAGCTGGATCAGAAGTGGAGCAGCTGGGACTCAAACTGGCACCCATATGGGATGCCGGCCCTGCAGATAGCAGCTTTACCAGCTACCGCACAGTGCTCGCCCCATGGGACTTTAAAAAATAGATTAATTGGATTTCATCAAAATTAAAAACTTCTTTGAAGGACATTCTGAAGACAACAGAGACAATCTCACAGAATGGGAAAAAATATTTTCAAATCATGTATCTGTCTATAAGGGCTAGTACCAAGAAGATACAAAGAACGCTTACAACTCAGCAATAAAAAGCTACAAATAACCTAAATTTAAAATGCACAAAGGATCAGAATAGCCATTTCTGGCCGGCGCCGCAGCTCACTAGATTAATCCTCCGCCTGCGGCGCGGGCACCCTGGGTTCCAATCCTGGTTTGGGCACCAGATTCTGTCCTGGTTGCTCCTCTTCCAGTCCAGCTCTCTGCTGTGGCCCGGGAAGTGCAGTGGAGGATGGCCCAAGTGCTTGGGCCCTGCACCCACATGGGAGACCAGGAGGAAGCACCTGGCTCCTGGCTTTGGATTGGCACAGCGCCAGCCGTGGTGGCCATCTGGGGAGTGAACCAACGGAAGGAAGACCTTTCTCTCTGCCTCTCTCTCACTGTCTAACTCTGCCTGTAAAAAAGAAAATCAGTCAGAATAGCCATTTCTGTAAAGAAGAAGCACATATGGTCAATAAGCATATGAAAAGATGCTCAACATCATCAGTTATCAAAATCACTGTGAGGGGGCAAGCGGGACAACCAAATCCCATATTTGAATCCCTGGCTGAAGCCTGGCTACTCTGCACTGCCAATCCAGCTTCCTGCTAATGAATCCAGGAGGCGGCAGTGGTGGCCCAAGTACTTTGGTTCTTGTTATCCACGTGGGAAGCCCAGATGAAGTTCCTGGCTTCAGCTTGGCCCAGTCCTGGCTGTTGTGGCCCTGTGGGGAATGAACCAGTGGATGGAAAATCTGTCTTCCTTCCTATCTCCTCCTCCCCTCTCTGTCACTCTACCTTTCAAATAAATAATTATTTAAAAAACACAACAAAGAAGTAAGATATGGCTTCATACCCATTGGGATGGCTGTAATAAAAAAGACAGACAATGAAAAGTGTTGGCAAGGACATAGAGAAATTGGAACCCTCCTAGACTGTTGGTAAACTGGGCAAATGGTGGAAAACAGGCTAACAGTTCCTCAAAATTTTAAGCACAGTTTGCCATATGACCCAGCAATTCCACTCCTCAGTATATACTTAACAGAAATAAAAAAAAAGCCTACACAACATCTTGTACATGAATACTCATAGCAGCATTATTTATAATAGTCAAAAAGTGGAAACAGCCCAAATGTCCATCATTTGAATAGATAAATAAAATGCGGTATATCCATTCAGTGAAATACAAGAGTACTACAAAAAGTCCATTAAAGATGAAATGGAAAAAGTGAGTATTTTGGTGCAAAAAATTGGAATCCAATCACAAAGGACCACATGTGATTTAATTCATATGAAATATGTAGCTTAGGCAAATCTATACAGGCAAAAAGTACATTTATTTCCCAACTTCCAGCTTTGGCCCCAGAGCTGGGTCTTGGAGTATTTGAGGAATGAAATTATGGATGGGAGTTTTCTCTGTCTGTGTTTCTCTGCCTCTCAAATAAATAAATAAAAATCAAATAAGGGGCTGGCATTGTGGCTTAGCGATTATGGGCGCCCATTCAAGACCTGTGGCTCCACTTGTGATTCAGCTCTCTGTTATGGCCTGGGAAAGCAGTAGAGGATCCCAAGTTCTTGGGCTTCTGCACCTACTTAGGAAATCTGGAAGAAGCTCCTGGCTCCTGGATTCGGGTCGGCGCAGCTCCGGCCATTGCGGCCAATTGGGGAGTGAACCAGTGGATGGAAGACCTCTCTCTCTTTCTGCCTCTGCTCTCTGTAACTCTGCCTTTCAAATAAATAAATAAATAATTTTTAAAAAAATCAGATAAAAGTATAACTCAATAAACAGATATATTTATCATCCAGAATATGTAAAAAAATGCCTATGAATCAACAAAAAACAATACAATAGAAAAATGCACCAAAAACACAGGACATTTCGCAAGATAAAAAATATGAATTCTCAAAAAGCACACCAAGAGATGACTGACCCCATTTTCAGTCAAGGAAATGTAACACGAAACCAAGGTAAACTATTGTATCACAGCTGAAATGTCAGAAACAGTCAAGTGGATTTTTTTTTTAACATTTTACTCATTGATTTGCATTTATTTGAAAAGCAGAGTGACAGTGAGACAGTGAGAGAATGACGTGGACAGAGAAAGAGATCTTCTATCCACTGAGTCATTCCTAAAATACTCAAAAGAGCTGGGTTGGGCCAGGCCAAAGCCAGGTGCCTGGAAATCAATCTGGGTCTCCCTGTAGGAGGCGGGCATTACCTGCTGCTTCCCAGGATGTGCGTCAGCAAGAAGCTGAATTAGAAATGGAGTGGGGGCCGGCGCCACGGCTCACTAGGCTAATCCTCCGCCTTGCGGCGCCGGCACACCGGGTTCTAGTCCCAGTCGGGGCGCCAGATTCTGTCCCGGTTGCCCCTCTTCCAGGCCAGCCCTCTGCTGTGGCCAGGGAGTGCAGTGGAGGATGGCCCAGGTGCTTGGGCCCTGCACCCCATGGGAGACCAGGAAAAGCACCTGGCTCCTGGCTCCTGCCATCGGATCAGCGCGGTGCGCCGGCCGCAGCGCGCCGGCCGCGGCGGCCATTGGAGGGTGAACCAACGGCAAAGGAAGACCTTTCTCTCTGTCTCTCTCTCTCACTGTCCACTCTGCCTGTCAAAAAGAGAAGAGAAGAGAAGAGAAGAGAAGAGAAGAGAAGAGAAGAGAAGAGAAGAGAAGAGAAGAGAAGAGAAGAGAAGAGAAGAGAAGAGAAGAGAAGAGAAGAGAAGAGAAGAGAAGAGAAGAGAAGAGAAGAGAAGAGAAGAGAAGAGAAGAGAAGAGAAGAGAAGAGAAGAGAAGAGAAGAGAAGAGAAGAGAAGAGAAGAGAAGAGAAGAGAAGAGAAGAGAAGAGAAGAGAAGAGAAGAGAAGAGAAGAGAAGAGAAGAGAAGAGAAGAGAAGAGAAGAGAAGAGAAGAGAAGAGAAGAGAAGAGAAGAGAAGAGAAGAGAAGAGAAGAGAAGAGAAGAGAAGAGAAGAGGAGTGGGGAAACCCGGACACTCCGATACAGGATGCCAGTGTCCCCACTGTCCCACACGCCTGCCCCATCAACCCCCAAGTGCTGCTGCTGACGTGGAGCACTGAGAACTCTCACTCACTGAGGCTAGGAGTGTCAATCACACCAACAGTTTCCAAAAGGTTTGATACTTTCAGCTAAAGATTCACAAACCATAGGACTCCATGATTCAATTCTTATGTGTGTATATCCTAGGGAGATTTTGTGTATGTGTTTCTAGGAAATATGTAGGAAATGATTCTAAAGCATTGGCTATTTTAAAATGTTTATTTGTTTACTTGAAAAACACAGCAAGAATGAGAGGGAGAGAGATCTTGAATTTGCTGGTTCACTTCCCAAATGCCTGCAACAGCGGGGACTGGGCCATGCAGAAGCCTAGAGCCTGGAACCCCATTCAGGCCTCCCACGTGGGTGCCAGGGGCTCAAACACTTGAATCATCACCTGCTGCCTATCAGGAGCAGCAGCAGAAAGCCAGATTAGGAGCACAGCAACTGGGACATGAACCAAGCACTCCAATAAGTGATGGTAGTGTCCCAAGTGGTGGCTGAACCCGCTGTACCACACCACGCATTGTTTTCTTTTTCTTTTCTTTAAAGATTTATTTATTCATTTGAAAGTCAGAGTTACACAGAGAAGAGAGACAGAGAGAAAGGTCTTCCAACCACTGGTTCACTCCCCAACTGGCCTCAACAGCAGAAGCTGCACTGATCTGAAGCCAGGAGCCAAGAGCTTCTTCCGGGTCTCCCACACGGGTGCAGGGGCCCAATGACTTGGGCCATCTTCTACTGCTTTCCCAGGCCACAGCAGAGAGCTGGATCGGAAGTGCAGCAGCCAGGTCTCGAACCGGAGCCATATGAGATGCCAGAGCTTCAGACCACGGCATTAACCCACTGAGCCACAGCACTGGCCCCAGCACTGTTTTCAATAACAAAGAAAACAAACTGGAAGCAACCTATTGTTTACAGGCTGAAGATAAATTGTGAAATTTTAGTGGACTAGAGTTTATGGACATGAATCACCATGGCTGAATATAAAACATATCAAAATATAGAGCAGTATATTTTGGTTTATAGAAATACATGCATTTCAAAACCAGCAAAATCAGGCAATATTTTTGTGGAAGTCTATTTACGAAGAAACCACATCAAAATATGCGTGTGAATGATAAATACCATATCCAGAATAATGGTTACCTATGGGGAGAGAGGGACAGAAATGGGTTTGGGAAGAGATTCATAAACTTCCTACCATGTTATCACTTCATTTCTTTTTTTAAAATCCAAAACAATTATGAGAACATGCTAAGAGTTGATGAAACTTTGTGTATTGTTCTCCTCTTCTCTATATAGTCAATGAGTAGACATAATAAACATTTTTTTTTTCAAAGATAAAAATAAGCATATAAAGGAGCAAAGTGCTGACCTGCTGCTGCCCTCTTGGAGCTGACTTCTGCCTCACTCACTTCCCCTCCTCCCTCAGCAGGCCGCTCCTCTCCACCCTAGGCCCAGGGCCAAACAGTACCGTGGGCTGGGAGGATTCCCTCTGGGATTCGCCTCCCCCAGAGACTGAGGCAGCAGTGGAGACTGGAGGCTGGGCTGTATGTGGCCCTGCATGGTCCCCCAGGGTAGCCAGTGGGGCTCTAGGGGAAGGGTTAGGGAGGTGCAGAACATTCCTCCAGCTGTTGCCCCACTGTGCTTCCTACCCCTCCACGGTTCCTGCTCCCTGCGTGCCCTGGTAGCACACCGTGCCCAACACGAAGGAAGTGTCCCAGAAGCCTAAGCCATTAGCAGCATGTCAGGGGCCTGACTGCTGGGAGGATATGAAAACAGCTGGCCCACGAGGCCATGTTTGCCAGTGTCCCTCCTGTCCCCTACCTCTAGCTGACCTTCCTGGGAAGTCTGGCCCACTTGCAGCAGGTATTCAGAATTTCTAGGATTCGGGCTTAATTTCAGATGGCTCACCTGCAAGAGTTGAATTCTGCTGTCTTTCCCTCCCTTTTCCACATCTCAAACCAAGTTTTTATACCCATGCAGCCAGATAAAACTTTTTGATTCAGAAAGTCATCTGAGTGGCTGGCAGAAACACCAGCTCAGTGTTTTCTATTTTTACCCCATGTGTAATCGATGGGAACACACTGTGCCCAGAGTGGAGAATTATGAATTGATAACAGCAAACTATTGATGTTTGCTTTTGTTCCTGGGCGAACGGGGCACGGAGCGTGCACCTCATATGCATAATATAATGGTCACTCCGTGGGCCATTCTTCCTGCCAGAGTTCTCAGGGGTTCTGGGCTTGTTTCCAGTGGTTTCCCACTGGAAAGGTGTGCTGTCCAGATTCAGATTGGCTAGACTTGGGGAAACTTTTCACAAGAACTCATTCTTTAGAAACACGGAAATACAAGATACTTTCAGCACTTTCTCCCCTAAATTATTAGCCTGTCATGTCAACATCTACAGTTTGCTACCCTCTTAAAATAAAAAATAATCTGTTCACCAATTTGATAATACTCTTGATCATTCTTTAAAAATCTCATTTCAAGGGGCCAGCGTGGTGGCGTAGCAGGTAAAGCTACTGCCTGTGATACTGGCGTCCCTTATGGGCCCTGGTTCTCATCCCAGACGCTCCACTTCCAATACAGCTTCCTGCATATGGCCTAGGAACGCTATGGATGATTGCCCAAATGCTTGGGCCCCTGCACCCACGTGGGAGACCCAGAAGAAGCTCCTGGCTCCTGACTTGAGACTGGCTCAGCTCCGGCCATAACGGCCATTTGGAGAGTGAACCAGCGGATGGAAGACCTCTCTCTCTCTCTCTCTCTCTGCCTCTCTCTCTCTCTCTGCCTCTCTGTAACTCTGCCCTTCAAATAAATAAATAAATATTTTTAAAAAAAGGTTTCAGGCAGGTAAATAAGAGACATGAAATCTAGACAATTTCTACTAGACAGTAAAAAATTAAGTTTTCAATTCTCTTATGATTTGAATTTTTAAATCTTATGTTGTATTGAATTTGTTTCTAGAGTCATTAAATATATTAGATTCAATTTTTTTAAATGTTTTCCTGATTATAGAAATATATATAGTGTTGGTAGACATTTTTGAAAAGCATATAAAAATTAAAAAATCATCCATGTTCCCATCCTTACTGAATAAAAATTATGAATATTTTGGTATATCATCCTTCAGGATAGTTCTTATATGAGCACTTGGTTGAAATTACCAACATAAAATTTCGTGTCTTCCTTTCATCATTTAACATATTAAATCAAACATCATTTACCATGTTTTTAAAGGTTCTTTAATAAGAATATAAGAATATAAAGAATATAAAGGTTCTTTAATAAGACTATAAGAATATAATTTTAAATGTGTTCAGGATGTGTCTTATGGCTATATCATAATTCACTTAATCATGCCTTTTTTTTTTTTTTTTTCCACTTGACCAGGGCTCAGAACATGGAACTCCCAAGTGTGGCTCTTCAGGCTGCTGAGCACTCTGTCCTGGAGGGGATGTCCAGGACCTCAGAACCAGCAAGTTCACACTGACCTTCACCCCCCATGTCTCCCTGGAAGTAGATCACAGAAACTGGAATCTCCGTTCCCACGGTGGTCAGATAAACTAGAACTCTTGTCTCATCAAAGAAGCCATAAAACTAGAAATGTTGCTCTCTGACCTTCTTCCTTCTCTCCTGGAGACCCACATGTGACAGGAGTCCTGCTCTGTACTTGGAAGAAGGAATGCGACACAGAGACAGGGAAGAATCTGGACAGACAAGCTTTGCCGGGTTTCCAGTCTGTTACCTTTAGGTCATACACTTGTTGTGCAACCACATTTCACCAAACCTGAGCACAAGCTCACCTCCCACCAGGGCCTTTGGGCCTTTTTTGTTATATACATTTTTGAATAAATAAATTCATTATGCTTTTCCTTGTGAATTGTCTTTTGTTCCAGAGGTTGTGACATAGACCACGTAATGAGTGAGGGAAAGGTATTCTACCTTTCTGCCCCCATTTAGGCCATTTACAATTTTTGTTATAAATAATGTAGTGATCCGCTTTGTCTACATTTCAAATTATTATTTAGGAGGGAGTTCTAAAGGTAAAACTCCTAGGCAAAGATTATAGATATTTTAAGATTCTTGGGTTTTGTTGCTAAATTGCTTTTCCAAAAAAGCATTATAAATTTATACTTTCAACAAAAAATATTTCACCACTACCGAGTAAGAATAATAAGACCTAGTATTTGTTATGCATTGAGATTTTAATGAAGTACTGAGCTAAGTACCAAAAAAGGACTTATTCCTTTACTTGAATGGCATAGTTACAGAGAGAGAGAGAGAGAGGGAGAGAGAGAAAGAGAGATCTTCTATCTGCTTGTTCACTCCCCAAATGTCCACAATGGCTGGATCTGGGCTGGTCCTAAGCTAGGAACCTGCAGCTTCATCCTGGTCTCCCATGTGGGTGCAGGGGCCCAAGCACCTGGATCATCCTCTGCTGCCTTCCCAGACGTTAGCAGGGAGCTGGATCAGAAGTGGAGCATCTGGGACCTGAACCGTAACCCATATGGAATGCCTGCATTGCAGATGGCAGCTTTACCCACTATGCCACACTACAGGCCCCTTAATTTTATCTTCTGATTAATAGTGTCAAAGGACAAAATTACAATTTAATTTAAAGCTTTTAATTGACATTATTTACTTATAGAATTGGTCAATACCTCATTAGGTGAAATAGAATAAGTGTTCCAATGAACCAATCTGAGATATTTGTTTTATGGACAGAACAGAGCTAAAGAGAACAGAAACAAAAAGCAAAAGGGTAGATTTGTTATTTCAAATTATTTTCCTTATAACAGAGGGACAGAAAAGAGAACTGGTTACCGTAGGTTACCCTTTCTGGGACAGGATTAAAGCAGAGAAAATTTCATCATCTGGGAAATCTGGCTGTTATTGCTCTAATTCTGATTTCTTGGAAGGTCAAACAGCTTAGCCTGAGTGACTCCATTTTGAATTACAGCCCGATCTGTTGAGGCCTAGTGCAGGAGCTTAGCTTAGAATAATGGCCTCCTGTAATTTTTATTTAATAATAGTGATATTGAGCCATGTTTAGTGTTTCAGTCATGCAAAGGAATTATTTGTAAGTCACAAGTTACATGCTTTTCTATCATGAGTTATTGTCCTTATTGGTGTATGTGAGCTCTTTGTATAATAGCATTTAATCCTTTATCACATCCACTATAGCTGTTATCTGTTTTCTAATTTTATTTATATTTTACATGACTATGTTATAAAATCTATTGAATTTCATGTTGTCATTCACTCTTGCTCTTAAGATCATTTACTGGGGCTGGCGCTGTGGCACAGTAGGTTAATCCTCCCCTGCGGTGCCGGCATCCCATATGGGCACTGGTGCTAGTCCCGGCTGCTCCTCTTCCAATCCAGCTCTCTGCTATGGCCTGGGAAAGCAGTAGAAGATGGCCCAAGTCCTTGGGCCCCTGCACCCATGTGGGAGACATGGAAGAAGCTCCTAGCACCTGGCTTCGGATCAGCGTAGCTCTGGTCCTTGCGGCCATCTGGGGTGTGAACAAACAGAAGACTCTTTTCTCTGTCTCTCCCTCTCACTGTCTGTAACTCTACCTCTCAAATAAATAAATAAATTAAAAAAAAATAAAATAAAATCATTTACTTAGTGACTCAGGCATAATCAAGTTTTATCTTACATGTTTGCAACACCCCGCTGTTTGCACACACTATTTCAAGCCTTTGCAGTAGGACAACTAAACCAGATCCTTTTGCCAGTAAGTTTCTTTACATAACTTACAGTCTTTACATAACAGTTCTTTTGAAGCTTAAAAAGTTCTTTCTCAACCTGTATTTCCTTCCATATGGAATTGACTAAGTATATGGAACAAAGTAAAATGGGAAACCATGGAGTCCTTAAAGTCACACTTTATGCCTATACTTGGTGACATTCAAAGAGATTGGTGGCATTATCAAGAAAGAAGGACAAAGAAAATACAACAAAGATCACACACTCCTGTAAAATTCAGCCAAAATTTGCACAAGAAAGTGTCCAGAGAGAGCTTACCAAAGTTCTCGCAGTATTTATTTCTGGGTGATGACACTCTCGGTGATTTTTATGATCTTCTCTGTGTTTTTTTTAAAAATATCTATCTATCTATCTATCTATCTATCTATCTATTGGAAAAGCAGAGTTACAGAGAGGCAGAGACTAAGAGAGAGGGAGAGAGAGAGGTCTTCCATCCGCTGATTCACTCCCCAGATGGCCACAAAGGCCAGAACTGCGTCAATCCGAAGCAGGAGCCAGGAGCTTTTTCCAGGTCTCCCATGTGGGCACAGGGGCCCAAGGACCCTCTTCTACTGCTTTCCCAGGCCACAGCAGAGAGCTGGATCGGAAGTGGAGCAGCCAGGATTCAAACCGGTGCCCATATAGGATGCCGGCACTGCAGGCAGTGGTTTTATCCGCTACACCACGTTGCCGTCTGTGTTTTTCTAATTTGTTTCAAGACTTTATAATAAGGGCTGGTGCTGCCACCACCTGTGATGCCAGCATCCCATATGGGTGCTAGTTCGACTTACAGCCTGGGAAAGCAGTAGAAGATGGCCCAAGTCATTGGGCCCCTGCACCCGTGTGGGAGACCCGGAAGAAGCTCCTGGCTCCTGGCTTCGGCCTGGCCCAGCCTTGGCTGTTGTGGCCACTGGGGAGTGAACCAGCAGATGGAATACCTCTCTCTCTCTCTCTGCCTCTGCCTCTCTATAACTCTGCCTTTCAAATAAATAAATAAATAAATCTTTAAAGAAAGTTTTTATAATAAGCATGTATCTTCTTCACTAAAACAACCAACTTACTTTTAAAAGCATGAACAAAATCTTTCTACATACCAAGGGACAGTTGTATTTGCCCTTATATTTTTTTCCTGGTCTTTTAATCAAATACTGACATTCAGAGAAAGAGACATAAATAAGATTTTCCTTTGCATTTGAACAATTATCAAGAGGTATAAACATTTTTGCATATGAACACAAGAAGCAATTTTTCTAAGATGGGCCTGCTGTGTGTTAACAGTCACTAGTTAAAAGAATCTTAGGTGCGTTATTGTAATCTGCAGACCTTCCTACTGCATAACTTGCTGGATGATGTCACGCAAACCTCTTCCTGCATCTGGGACTCTTTCCAGGGGCTACATGTGGGAGCTTCCCGTTTTTGTTCTGAGTGAGTGATGTTTACTGGAAATGGAGGTCCACTAATAAGATCTCAGTTCAGATAGCTTTGTGGGGCAGGAAAAATGATTGAGATGGACTTGGCCAAAATCCTTTACTTTCTCTTTTGTCATTATCTTGTTTTGATAGGTTTGACTTAGTTTTGTTCTGAAATTACCTCCTGTGAAAAGCCTGAGAGGAATAAGATGGAGTCTTTCTCCTCCTCCTCTTCCCTTTCCTCCTCCTCCCCCTCCGAAGACCCCCAAGGTAGATCAAATTTTTCTTTGCTGACCCTCCCTAGACGCCTGCACACATGCCTATTACAGAGAGCAAATGGAGACAGCCCATGACCCAGTGACATAGCAGGTGGTACACTGCTCTGATGTTTTGGACTTGAAAGAACTTAGACTAGTGTTTAGCTGTGAACAGAAGAGGCAAGAGAATTATTCAAGTTTGCACAGATGAATAAAATGGAAAACCCGGGTTTTCTGTCTCTTAGCTCAGGGCCTCTGGGTTAAAACCCTAAACGTTGTTAACATTTTCTTTCAAAATTGTTCCTAAGGGCAACCTATAGAGTATAGGTAAAAAGAAAGGCATAAACCAAGAGTTGATTATATTAAAGACTTGTTTCATGTTAAAGATCAGCTACATAAAATTCAAAAGAAAACCACTTAAATAGATTGAGCTCTTTCATCTTTGTGGCTTGTGTGTGTGTGTGTGTGTGTGTAACTTGTCTTGATTGTGATTGTGTGATCTAAGGGGTATCTACAGTTTTGCTCAAAAAGTTTCAAGATGAAAAATTCTGAAGGCCAAATTAACTGAAAGTTTTAAGACAACACCAAGCTGCACTTCAGGAGGTAGGAAGCTTGTTTCAAATTCAAGTGAGGATGGAGTGTCACAGTTTCCGTAAAGCCAAGAATCTCGTACCAAACAGCTAACCTACCATCACATTGTTATTACCTATAAAGCAGTTATAAGTACCAGAAGACTCCGTAAGTGCAAGCTATTCTGAAACTACAAGATTATGTTGTGGGTGCTCTATTGTTTTAATAAAGTTTGAGGAGTGACATCAAGTAAAGGATGGGCCACGCAGCTTGGGGCCACCGTCAGTGGGAGACATAGAGAAAAGTGAGCTCTCCAATCCTCTTATTTCTCGCTCTCGGGCAAGGATATTCCTCCTCCACACGACAGGAGAACGGTGAGAGCAGTACAGGAAGGAAATGAACTTTGGTGAAGGAAGATGAAAGGCTAAAGTGGAGGGACTGGCGCTATGGTGTGGTAGGCTAAGCCTCCGCCTGTGGCTCCAGCATTCCATACGGGTGCCACTTCAAGTCCTGACTGTTCTACTTCCAATCCAACTCCTTGCTAATGTGCCTGGGAAAGCAAAAGATAGTCCAAGTTCTTGGGCCCCTGCACCCAGGTGGGAGACCTGGAAGAAGCTCCTGGCTCCAGGCTTCGGCCTGGGTGTTGTGGTCATCTGGGGGATGAACTGGCAGATAAAAGATCTCTCTCTCCTCTCTCTGTATTTCTGCCTTTCAAATCAATCAATCAATCTTACAAAGAAATAAAGACAGACAGGCAGGCTAACATGAAGGAACAGAATAAAGAGCCCAGAGCTGCTCCAAGTGCGTGAAACCCATAGCTTTGAGGAATACCATCTTAGGGTCCTGAGGAAATGTTAGGGGATCACCAAACAATTGGCCGTGAGGTTGGGGACATCCTCATAGGAGAGATACCAGAAGACTGGTGATAGTGATGGATTCTGATTTTTGGAAAGAGAAAGAAGGCAAGAATTGTAGATAATTGCAGCCTCCATCTCAGGCAGGAGTCTAAAACAGGTTACTGGAGGAACGATTCCAGGTACGAGGTAAAGAAATAATTACCAACACTCAGATGACTTCATGAAGAATAAGCCACATCTGATTTACTTTCTCTCCTTTTGACAGAGTTAGGCAGTCCAGAAGCTCAGGAGATGCCTGTCCTCATAGACTATTTTGTCATCAGGGCAGTGACTCGGCACGACAATTAAAATGTCACTTGGGATACCTATATCCCATATCAGAGTGCCTAGGTTCAAGTTCTGGCTCCACTCCCAATTCCAATTGCCTCTTAATGTGCACCCTGGAGGCAGCAGGTGATGCTCACATACAGGCCATCCCTGCAGGCGACCAGGATTGAGTTCCTAGCTCCTGACTTGGCTCGGCCCTGGATGTTGCAGTCATCTGGGGAGTAAACCAGTGATGGGAGGTCTCTGTCTCTCTCTGTCTGCCTTTTCAAATAAAATGAACATGAATAAATATACTTTTTAATTTTTGAAAAAATATTTTGTCATCAGACATTTTTAAGAAAGATTTATTTATTTATTTGAAAGTTGGGGTTAGAGAAAGAAAAGGAGAGACAGAGAGAGGGGGAAAGAGAGAGAGAATGAGAGAGAGGGAGAGAGAGAATCCGCTGGTTCACTCCCCAGATAGCTGCAACAGCCAGTGCTGGGCTGTACTGAAGCCAGGAGCCAGGAGTTCATCCCATATGAGTGGTAGAGGCCCAAATACTCTGCCATCTTCCACTGCTTTTCCCAGGTCATCAAGAGGAAGCTGGGTCAGAAGTGGAGCAACCAAGATACAAACTAGCATCCATATGGGATGCAGGCAAACGGGCGGTGGCTTTACCCTTTACACCACATAGCCGGCCCCATCAGTTAGACATTTAATGAAGTTTTTCACGATATTGTTTTGGACAAGTCAGAAACTGAACTAGATGCTGGCACACAGGATGAATTAGTACCCAGTCAACTACTTGCACAGGTGCACACAAATGAGTTGCTATCAAACTGCAAGGAAGTATCTAGTGGTGAGCCCTTGAGCTGTGTTCTTCATCTAACACTCACAAATGCTTTCAGAACAAATATATGTGGGTACTTCAAAAAGCTGGAAGAGAATGAAATGAAAATATAACCTCATGTGGATGTAAAAATTTTGAAATGTATGCATAGTTTTTCTCACAATACACATTTTCTGTGAATATTTTGGAGCTCCCTCATACAGAAGGCATATGCAGGTGACCCAAAATGAGAAGTATGATGAATACTTAGATGACAGAAGGAAAATTATTGGGCTGAATCCTATAGGATGAAATTTAAAAGCGGTTAATATGAGGTCTATGGAATTAAATGGATCAGTAGGAATGGGTTATACTTGTTTCAGCAGTTGCTAAGAGCCTGACCCCATGACTTCAGGCTGGATCCAACAGTGTAGCACTAAATGTTTAACAACCAGCTTTCTCTGATTGTCAGTCCTTACCAATTTTTCTGAAAAAAAATTTTTTTTCATTTATTTGAGAGAGAAAGACAGAGACAGACATACAGAGCTTTTCTATTCCTTAATTTATCCCTTAAATGTCCACAAATTCCAGGGCTAAGCCAGAATGAAACCATGAGCCCAGAACTCAGTCTGAGCTCTTCATGCAGGCAGCAGGGATGCAAGTTCCTGAGCCATCACCTACTGCCGCTCAGGGTGCTCATTAGCAGGAAGCTGGGTCCGAAGTGGAGGCAGGACTGAACCCAGGCACTCACACACAGATGCAGGCGTCCCAAGCAGCACCTTTTTTTTTTTTTTTTTTTTTTTTGGACAGGCAGAGTTAGACAGTGAGAGAGAGACAGAGAGAAAGGTCTTCCTTTTCCGTTGGTTCACTCCCCAAATGGCCATTACGGACGGCACGCTGCGCCGATCTGAAGCCAGGAGCCAGGTGCCTCCTCCTGGTCTCCCATGGGGTGTAGGGCCCAAGCACTTGGGCCATCCTCCACTGCCTTCCCGGGCCACAGCAGAGAGCTGGACTGGAAGAGGAGCAACCGGGACAGAATCTGGCGCCCTGACCAGGACTAGAACCCGGGGTGCCGGCGCCACAGGAGGATTAGCCTAGTGAGCCATGGCACCAGCCCCAAGCAGCATTTTAACCATCACCCCAAACACTCACCCGCAGATCTGACAATCTCTCTAGTGCAGATTCACCCCACCTCACCCCCGCCACGCTAATCTCAGTGTCACTGAGGGCAGATTTAGAAGAGATGAGCAGTAGTATACCATTATGTGGTATTTCCACTATGCAAAGACCACAGATGTGAGTAACCCCAAGAAAAGAGATGATAATAACCTGTAGTCAAAGTACTAGGGGTGGAGGCGCCAGCGGTCTGGCATCCGTGGCTGGTAGGCTCTGGACTCCCGGGCCCGGATCCCGGTTTTTGCTGGCTGTAGGCGGCGACAGGCGGGCTGGAGGTACTGTAACTAGATCACCAGTTTGATCCAGAAGGTACAATGTCTCGCGTGCGACAGCCTCCCCTTGTGACAGGCATCTCTCCCAATGAAGGAATACCATGGACGAAGGTCACAATCAGAGGAGAGAACCTGGGCACTGGTCCCACGGACCTGATAGGCCTGACGATTTGTGGACACAACTGCCTCCTGACGGCCGAGTGGATGTCTGTGAGTAAAATAGTGTGTCGCGTGGGACAAGCCAAGAATGACAAAGGGGACATTATTGTGACAACTAAATCGGGTGGCAAAGGAACCTCAACAGTGTCTTTCAAGCTGCTGAAACCTGAAAAAATAGGCATCATGTATCAGTCTGCTGTGTGGGTGGATGAAATGAATTACTACGACATGCCCACTGACAGGAATAAAGGCATTCCTCCCTTATCCCTCCGTCCTGCTAATCCACTTGGCATTGACATTGAAAAGAGTAAATTTCCACAGAAAGACCTAGAAATGCTGTTCCATGGAATGAGTGCCGATTTCACAAGTGAGAATTTTTCCACTGCCTGGTATCTCATCGAGAACCACTCAACCACCAGTTTTGAGCAGCTCAAGATGGCAGTGGCCAACCTCAAGCGGCAGGCCAACAAGAAGAGCGAGGGCAGCCTGGCCTGCGTGAAGGGCGGGCTCAGCACCTTCTTTGAGGCGCAGGACGCCCTCTCAGCCATCCATCAAAAACTAGAAGCGGATGGAATGGAAAAAACTGGAGAGTGTTCTGAATAGGGCGAGCAACACCGCAGACACGTTGTTTCAGGAAGTCTTAGGCCGAAAGGACAAGGCAGATTCCACCAGAAATGCCCTCAATGTGCTCCAGCGATTTAAGTTCCTCTTCAACCTGCCTCTAAATATTGAAAGGAATATTCAGAAGGGTGATTATGATGTGGTGATTAACGACTACGAAAAGGCCAAGTCTCTCTTTGGGAAAACGGAGGTGCAAGTTTTCAAGAAATACTATGCTCAAGTGGAAACGCGAATCGAGGCTCTGAGAGAGTCGCTGCTGGCTAAGTTGCTGGAGACACCGTCAACTTTGCATGACCGGAACCGCTACATAAGGTACCTGTCCGACCTCCAGGCGCCCGGGGACCCAGCCTGGCAGTGCATCGGCGCGCAGCACAGGTGGATCCTTCAGCTCATGCACAGCTGCAAGGCGGGCTACGTGAAAGACCTGAAAGGGAATCCAGGCCTGCACAGCCCCATGCTGGATGCAGAGAGCGACGGGCGCCCCTTGGCACTGGCCCAGCTCACGCAGACGGTGTCGCTCAAGAGAGGAAGCAGCTTTCAGTCCGGACTCGACTAAGGAGTCTGATCTCTTGCGGGTGAGACCTGCTTGTGGCTGCTGAAGCGGTGCAGGATGGAAGGACAGTGTGCAGGAGTGAGGTGGCAAAGAACGTCCGAGCCGTTTCACACGCGGATTTTTAAGTGTTGCCTTCTGAACCAATTAAACTGTTTGTTTCTGGTATGGATATTACAGATATAAAACCAAGCTTCCTGGTAACACTGTTTATGGAAATGGTCTTATGTAGCAGTGCGCACACTCATAATAGGTATGGAATCTTTTTAGATGCATGTGTGTAGATGCGCCAGTGAATTGTTAACATATTTGCTTAATCTTCACTCTTTCAGCTAATCATGTTAAATCACTTTTCACTTTTATTGTGTAGTCCTTTTTTTAGATGCTGTTAAATTGCTTTTGTTTTTATTGTATAGTGTTTACACATAGGGATGCCAAAACCAGAACCATTAAATTCATAATAATTTTTAAAAATTTTAAAAAAAGTACTAGGGGTGATCAATTTTAAATATTTATTACTTTGTTTTTGATATATCTATTTGTAAGTTTGTCACTTAGTTCCTAATCAATACTGCTTTTAACAGCTGGTTCAGAAAATTCTTGAAAATTTAACTATGGTCTCATGTAAGTTTGCATAGAGGGGCTCCAGGCCCGGGTAACCAAGAAATATAGTGACTGGTAAAAGGGAAGTGATAGCCCCGCTGCTCTCCATAATAGTCGGGCCACACCCAGATCTCTTTGTTCTAGCACACAGAACTTAAAGTGAATTTGTTCTGAGATCAGAGCAAGCAACCAGCAGGGCAGGAAACCCAAGTCTTGCAAGGGCGGAACACTTGACACCATCAAAGCTGCTGATTGGAGCTTGCAAGTGGGGTGAGGGGAAGAGGGCCAGGTGAATGATTATTTTCAAATATTTGAGGAACTGCTGTTGTGTAAAGAAGGGTTAAGTTTCTAGTCTATGGGTAGAAGAAGATACAAGGACACAGATTTGTAGATTTCTGTTGAGTATAAGGAAGAAATTTCTTACAGGCAAAACTACCATATGGAAAAGGCAGAAGGTAATCCTGCAAAATATGGTAATGACCTTAAGGAAGAGTATGGGGGGATGGAACAATTATGGGGTAGGATAATCTTAATGATCTCCAAATGTCTACAATTTCCTAATTTTGGATTCATTGCTCTTTCTAGGCACATGCAAGGCAGCAGCCCCACTCCTGGCTTTGCTTAGCTCATCTCAAAATGGTGGTGGACTATACTTTAAAAGACTCTTTTGGGGGCTGGCACTGTGGCATAGTGGGTAAAGCTGCTGCCAGCAGTGCTGGCATCCCATAAGGGTGCCGGTTCGGGTCCCAGCTGCTCCACTTCCAATCCAGCTCTCTGCTATGGCCTGGGAAAACAGTAGAAGATGTCCCAAGTCCTTGGGCCCCTGCACCCGCTTGGGAAACCCAGAAGAAGCTCCTGGCTTCTGGCTTCGGATTGGCACAGCTCTGGCCGTTGCAGCCAATTGGGGAGTGAACCAGCAGATGGAAGGCCCCTCTCTCTCTCTCTCTCTCTCTCTGCCTCTCCTTCTCTCTCTGTGTAACTCTTTCAAATAAATAAATAAATAATAAATAAATCTTCTAAAAAAAGGTATTTTCTTAACTCCATCAATCTCATTTTGTATTTTCTTATTAAAAACTCAATTCGCAAAACATCAATACAATTACTTGTCCATTTTATTTCACAATAAATAAGCAAATATTTTAGAAGTTATTACTTTTCTTTTCTTTCTTTCTTTATTTGAGAGGTAGAGTTATAGACAGTGAGAGAGAAAGAGACAGAGAGAAAGGTCTTCCTTCTATTGGTTCACTCCCCAGATGGCTGCAATGGCTGGCATGCTGCACCTATCCAAAGCCAGGAGCCAGGTGCTTCCTCCTGGTCTCCCATTCAGGTGCAGGGACCCAAGGACTTGGGCCACAGCAGAGAGCTGGACTGGAAACGGCGCCCATATGGGATGCTGGCGCCACAGGCGGAGGATTAACCTAGTGCGCCACGGCACCAGACCCCGAAGTTATTACTTTTCTAATAGTACCATGAATATGTAATAACTGAAATCTATTTAATGTTGTTATGTAGTTCTTTTTGGTTGTAGTGCTCATAAAAATGAAAATCAATTAAAACCAGTTGAATTAGTTCGTCCTGTGTCACTACACCACCAACATAGAGTATCTGAGGAATCTGCAAGAAGCTTGTGGAAAATGTATATTATGAAGAAACTATGCATGGATTTCAACAAATTTTTGGGCAAAACTAATTCCATTTTCCCCAAGCTTTTTGAGTTGCCTTCATAAATTTCAGTTGATTTGTTTCATTTTTACTTTGCTTTATAGTGATTACTTTTTAAAAAGTGTGTTCTATAATTATATGAAATGTTTACAAAGTTAAATCTGTAATACCAGCCACATTCAGAGAAGTGTGGCTTGTATCCCATTCCCTTCACCCTGTCTCCTCCTCCTCACAAAACCTTTCTTTCTGAGTTTTATGGCTTATTCTTTCACTTAAACATAAGCAAACATTTTCTCATACAGTCTGCAGACAGGCGGAGGATGAAACTGGAACTGGATTCAAAACTGTAGGCTCAAGGTTAAACTATGAGAACCCTTGGGTCTCTCTCTCTCTCTCTCTCTCTCTCTCATACACACACACACACACACACACACACACACCTGTGGGCTGTTTTGCTAGGACTGGCCACAGAACTCTTGAAGCTGCCGCTGACACCCAGGGAGCTGTGGAACGCAGTTGGCAAAGGCATGGGACATGAAGGCCTGGAGCAAACGCCCTGGGCTGTCCCACGGCAGCACGGATGCAGCTGGCAGCATGGAGCGGCTCAGTCCCCAGGGGTGGGCCTCCTGGCCTCAGTCCTGAAGCGAAGTAGGATTAATGAACATCTAAGAACTCGTATATTTTCTTCAGAAACGCCCAGAAAACTGCCTCACATGGAACCCCGGTAAGGAGATCTTATGTAGAGAGCCCTGAATTAGGAAATATAAATTTGGACATGATTTGCATTATGCAATTTGCCACAATATTTATAGAGAAAGTCAAAGAATATAGCCCTCAAAGTATCTCTGGAAAAATGTAATGGTTTAGGCCTCTGTGCGCTTGTACGTGTGGTGCATTTTGCTTGGAGTCCTCTTTCCCCATATCTTCTCATCCAAATGAACTCCTTCTCGTTTTTATAACTCAATTCAGTGTTATCCCCTCCTGATTTCCATAACATATAGTGTGTACCTCTTGTAACAATTTCACATTATGGGGGCTGGCCTTGTGGTGCAGCAGGATAAGCCACAGCTTAGGACGCTGCATCCCCCATCACAGCGCTTAGGATTCAGGGTTTCCAATTCCAACACCTGCTAATGCACACAGAAGGCAGCAGGTGATGGCCGAAGTATTTAGATTCCTGGATGGAGCTCCTGGCCTTGGTGTGATCCAGCCCTGACTTTTGTGGGCATTTAGGGAGTGAGTCAGTGGATGGAAGATCACTGTGTGTGTTTACATGTTTCTCTCTCTCTCCCTCTCCCTCTTTTTCCCTCTCTCTGTCACTCTGCCTTTCAAACAAACAAACACATCCTTTTTAAAAATCCCAACAATAGGAGCCAGAGCTGTGGCATAGCAGGTAGTTTAAGCCTCCACTTATGGCGCCAACATCCCTTATAGGTGTCAGTTCAAATCCCAGCTGCTCCACTTCCAATCCAGCTCTCTGCTAATGGCCTACGAAAGCAGCAGAGGATGGCCCAAGTCTTGGGTCCCTGCACCCACGTGGGAGACCTTGAAGAAGCTCCTGGCTTCGGATTGATTGGCTTAGCTCTGGCTGTTGCAGCCATTTGGGGAATGAACCAGCGGATGGAAGACCTCTCTATTCCTCTCCCTCTCCGGGTCTGGAGCTCTTCTTCTCAAAAAAGTAGTCTTTAAAAAAAAATCCCAGGGGCCGGCGCTGTGACGCAGTGGGTTGATGCCCTAGCCTGAAGTGCCAGCATCCCATATGGGCACCGGCTCTAGTCCCAGCTGCTCCTCTTCCAACCCAGTTCTCTGCTATGGTCTGGGAAAGCAGTAGAAGATGGCCCAAGTCCTTGGGCCCCTGCACCCGCATGGAAGATTGGGAAGAAGCTTCTGGCTCCTGGCTTCAGATCAGCGCAGCTCCGGCCATTGTGGCCAACTGGGGGGTGAACCATCGGATGGAAGACCTCTCTCTCTCTCTCTGCCTCTCCTCTTTCTGTGTGTAATTCTGACTTTCAAATAAATAAGTAAATCTTTTTTTTTTTTTTGACAGGCAGAGTGGACAGTGAGAGAGAGAGACAGAGAGAGAGATAAAGGTCTTCCTTTTCCGTTGGTTCACCCCCCAATGGCCGCTGCAGCTGGCACACCGTACTGATCAGAAGCCAGGAGCCAGGTGCTTCTCCTGGTCTCCCATGCGGGTGCAGGGCCCAAGCACTTGGGCCATCCTCCACTGCACTCCCAGGCCACAGCAGAGAGCTGGCCTGGAAGAGAAGCAACCGGGACAGAATCCAGCACCCCGACTGAGACTAGAATCCAGGGTGCCGGCGCCACAGGCGGAGGGTTAGCCTATTGAGCCATGGCGCCGGCCAATAAGTAAATCTTTTAAAAAAAATTAAAATATCACGTTGTGTAATAGTTATAGTTGTCCCTATGTAGCCACAGTGGCTTGCTTCCTGGACCCTCTGTAGGTGTTCAGTATAGATGTGACCTTTTCTAGTATTTGGCCTGTGACTGGTTGGCCCATGGGTATGGAACTCACAGATACTGTGGGCCAATTATACTTGTTCCTTGCCTGTTTGATAATAAACTGTGCGTTTTTTTGGAGGAGGAACACAGTCTACATATTTCAGTGACTAGCCACAAAGACATCTGAGACTTTTTAAGTGATCTCCAAGACCAACTAATCTGGTTCCTCTAAGCACACAAAACCAAGGCCCATGGAAATTCTTTAAATTCAGTAATTCAACAAGCACTCAATTCATTGTGTACCTGGCTCTTTGGAAGGCTAAATGTCTTCAGTGTATTTTTAAACATGATCCACAGTAGCCTTCATTCTCATTTGTTTAGGGATCAGAGGATAAATATCGGCAACTTGGGATTCCTCAGAGATACTAAATTACATTCAGAATTGGTTTATATCAATTCATTTTACTATATTCTAAGAAAGTATCATCCAATAATACTATCTGTAGAATGTGTGTGTGACTATTTGTGTGTGTGATTATGTGTGTATGTGACTGTGTAAGTGTATGTGAGTGCATGTATATGTGTGAGTGTATGTATGTGTATTGTGATTACATGTGTGTTAATGTATACATGCGTGTGATAATGTGTATGTGTGACTCCATGATTACGTGTATGATTATGTATATGTGACTGTGTGAGTGTATGTGTGTGAATGTGTGAGTATGTATGTGACTATGTGTGTATGTGACTGTGAGAGTGTGTGTATGTGAATGTGTGGGGGTGAGGATGGGGTGATGGTGGATGCGTTATGTGCCCAACTTAGGAAACTTAACTTAGGAAACCCTGGGTTACAGGAAAGCACATAGTTTCTTCCTTGACATTCCTAAATACTTAAGAGTGATTAGTTAAATCTCCAGGAAGGGCATGGAACAGGCAGTGTTTCCCAAGTGTGACTATAGAGCCCTCTCCTCTCTCTGCTTTTTGTCCCTATTATTATATTCTAGAAATGAAGTTCTGCAAAACCTGATCTGGTCGAGGCAGATCTCTGAGAAGTGAATGGGGTGGATGGAGTCAGCAGTGCCCTCGTGGCGAAGTCCCGGAGAGCTTGCTTGTCCCTCCCACCCCATGAGAGCGTAGCAACGAGGCACCCGGGGAAGCAGAGAGTGAGCTCCCATCCAATACAAAATTTACTGCTGCCTTGATCTTGGGCCAGAGCTATGAACGATTGAGTTCCACTGTTTATAAATTCCCCGGTCGGCGGTATCTTTGCTTTCGTAGCCTTAACAGTCTACAACACTAGTCATTCTGCATTGTTTATAACTCTGAGAACATATTAAATATAAGGAACATATTTAATGCAAACATCCAGGCACAGCCAAGTTATCCCTATATATAGTTGTCCAAAGGCAGTGTCCACCCTCCTCACGCTGAAGCTATGGGCAGATGTGCGGCTGCAACGCAGAGAAGCCCAGCCTTTGACTTCATCCTGGGGTTTCTTCATTTGGTGCTGAGGTGGCACTTGGCACCAGTGCTGATTTCTCTCAAAAGTCAAAAAAAAAAAAAAAAAAAAACCACTTGGGTGGAAAATCAAGGCAAGCAATATTATTTGCTATTTTTGGAAATGAGGGAGAAAAAGAAACTTGCAGAAAGTGTGAAAGTAAACAACACAGAACATTAGACCATGAGTGTGAAATAAAATGACACCCTCATGGTCCTCTTGCCAATGATCAGAGGGAAGTGAGGGAAGGAGAAACAGCCCTGGCCCAGGCCTGTCCTGCTGCGAGACCCTCCACCTTTTCACACCATCCCACTGGGGCTAAGGATTTCAATACGTGAGTCGGGGGCACACACCCACACACACCCACACACACACACGTGTGCGCAGTCTATCCCAGATGGGCAGGCCAAGGCCAGATCCCCTGGAAGGCCCACTCTCTGAAACTCAGGAAGCTGAAGAGCCACCTGCAACACCCTCATTCCGTTTGTTGCCCTCTTCCCCCAGTGGAGAGCACTGTTTCTCCACAGAGAGCTGCGGTTTTCTCAGGAGGCCAGGCCCAGGGAGAGTGCAGACCGTGGGCAGCAAAACTGGAGGCCTAGGAGCAAGGCTGTTGCCTGTGCAGCAGGCACGCCATGGGCACGTCCTGTGTTGAGGACCTGACAAGGCGGGCACTATGAGGTGAGCGAGAGAAAGCTAATAGTGCCTCCACGATGCTTGTACAGAGGAAGGCGCAGAGGCAATGGAGTTAAGCTGCTAAGGGTGGCTCTAGGATTCAGCGGACTCGTATGCTTCCTGCCTTCACCAGCCTCGTCCCTGCTTCTCAGGGTGGCCACCTAGACAGGAATTCAGGGTCAGGGGTCTGGAGCTCATCTTCATTGTTATGGAGGGGGACTCAGGGGCTGGGGTCCCTCTGGGAGTTGGTGGCACATCTGGAGCTACATTTTGGCCTCCTGGCTGTGGGAACCAGGACTCCTTTCTCTACATTGCTCACCTAAGGAAGTTGGACTAAGGACGTGGAAAACCACACGTGAACCCTTAGAGCACACCCATGCAGTAAGGAATTTAGGCTTGCCACTAGTGATGGGCTCAACCTTCCTACAGACTGAGCAAAAGCAGGAGGGTGGAGGTGCTGGGAAGGAAAGCTGCAAGACGGCTGCTTTGGGTGTTTGGAGCAAGGGCATTCATCACGACCAGGGAGACTTGATTTTTCAGATGTGCGCTGGGCTTGCAGTACATGCTGTGCATGGGCCAAGGGCAAGCTCTATAAAAAGTTGGAGGGAATGCAGTGAAAAAGCTGCAGCTCTGAAACTGTCCCAGTGTCATGCGCAGTGGCCACAGAGCGGTGGTGGCTGACTTGGACAGGGAACTGAGTGCCCACAGGGGATGGAAGGGAAGAAGAGAGAACTGAAGAAAGGTATAGAAAGACAAAATGTTTAACGTTATCATTCTGAAATCTGACCTACTGAAAGGGTACCTAGATGTAACACCCAAATGGAAATTCATCTTGCATACCATCTGCCAAACCCACAGCCTCTGAGTACAATATGTCACATTTCTTTTTAACAAATAAAATTAAAAAGGAGTATTTTCAAATGAAGAAAAAGGCCAAGTAATATAAAAAAAAAAGTTTAAAATAAAGGCCTACTATCATCGTCACCATCACTACTCCTTTCCCCACTGTTAACGCTTTATGGCTCCAAAACATATGCTATGGATACATAAAAATTACTAATAATCCATCACATATACACAGCACACACACACTTTAAAAAACATAGGGCTGGGCATTAAGCCTAGTGGTTTAGACCTCAGTTAGGACTAATGACCCATGCTGGAGTGTGTGGTTTGATACCCAGCTCTGTCTGCTGACTCCAGACTCCTGCTGTTGTAGATTCTAGGAGGCAGCAGCCATAACTCAAGTAATTGGGTTCCTACCACCCAAGTAGGAATCCTGAATTGAGTTCCTAGCTCCTGGCTTTGGCCTGGCCTAACCCAGCCCAGACTGTTGGAGGGTTTATTTGGGTCCACCCTCACTCTCTCCCTCTCTGTGTGCACTTGAGTGTTTGCCTCTTAAATAAAAACAATTTGAATTAGAAAAAGTATCCAGGTTGGACTGGCATTATGGCATCCCATATGGGCACCGGTTCATGTTCTGGCTGCTCCGCTTCCTATGTAGCTCCCTACTAGAAAAGCAATGGAGGATGTATCCTTCACTAAGCTTCCTTCCCACTCCAACTTTTAGTAGACCTCTACTTTTAGTAGACCTCAGAGATAATTTCATCTACAAGTTTTCTATACATATCTCTAAAGATAAAATTTTAAAAATATATATAACTGTAACACTGTCATCACATGTTAAGTGGTTTTTCAATATAAAAACTATTTCATTTCTATGCAAATTTATCAGTCATTTTGTATGTGGTTTCTGGTTTTTGTGTCATGCTTAGCAAACTCTTCATTATAAGATGATAAATGACTTCATCATGTTTTCTTCTAGAATTTTTTTAAAGATTTTATTTATTTATTTGAAAGAGTTACACACAGAGAGAAGGAGAGGCAGAGAGATAGAGATAGAGAGAGAGAGAGAGAGAGAGAGATCTTTCATCTGCTGGTTCACTTTCCAAATGGCCACAACAGCTGGAGCTACACCAATCCAAAGCCAGGAGCCAGGAGCTTCTTCCGGGTCTCCTACGAAGGTGCAGGAGCCCAAGGACTTGGGTCATCTTCTTCTGCTTTCCCAGGGCATAGCAGAGAGCTGGATCAGAAGTGGAGCAGCCGAGACTTGAACTGGCACCCATATGGGATGCCAGCATTGCAGGCAGCAGCTTTACCCACTACGCCACAGCGCTGGCCCCGCTAGTATTTTTTTTAACTCAAAAAGTATTTGCTTAGGTTAAAGTGATTGGTGAAGGTACACAGGTACACACAGCCCGTTGAGTTCTGGGAGGAGGTGGAGAGGATGATCAAAGCTTAGAGGGAGCCATCCCCTGCTCCCTTCTTCTGCAGACTGGGTCCGCAGGTCCCGCCCCGTGGCCTTCCCCAACCTGGTGGCAGCCTTCTCTGGACTCTCCAGGTTAGGCTTTTCTCTTTTTAAAACAAGAGTGCTTTTGTAATGTATTCACGTATTGTAAAATTCACCCTCCTGAAGTCTACAATTCAGGATATTCACAGTTGTGCAACCGCCGCCAACATCCAATTTTAGAACTTGCTCAACACACCAAACAGAAGTCACATTCCCATTAAGGAATCTCATCGCCATTTCCCTGTCAACCCCCAATCCACTTTCTGTCTCTGTGGATTCCCAGGACATTTCAGATAAGTGGAATCACACAACAGGTAACCTTTTGTGTCTGGCTTCTTAATTGCTAGTGCTTTTATGATTTCATTTTAGCATTTTATATCACATTCCTTCTGGAATTTACTTTAATGAAGAACTGGGGTTGTACAGCTTGCTTTTTTCCCACCCCCCCAACCTCCCCAAATAGTCTGGTCTTTGTCTCAACACTGTTTTTTGAATAATTCAACTTTTATTTCATGGGTTAGAAATATCACCATCATCATCTAATGAATTCTCCTGTGTATTCTATGTATTTCTGGATTCTGTTTCATTCCGTTGATCTGTCTAAATCTCTGCTAGAACCAAACTGTTTTTAATTCTTGTAATTTCAAAATGAATGTAATTATCTTCTATCTCTCCTTCCCAAATTAAAAAAGGGAGCAAGTTTTTAGCAATGTAATATTTTCAGACTGTGACTGACTGCAGGTAACTGAAACTGTGGAAAGCAAAACTGTGGGGACTGATGTGTTGGCTCAGTGGGTAAAGCCACGGCCTGCGATGCCAGCACCCTATATGGGTGCTGCTCCACTTCTGATCCAGCTCCCTGCTAATGCACCTGGGAAATCAGCAGAAAATAGCCCAAGCGCTTGGGCCCTGTACCCAAGTGGGAGACCCAGATGGAGTTTCTGGCTCCTGGCTTCACTCTGGCCCAGACCTGGCCATTGTGGCCTTTTGGGAAATCAACCAGCAAATGGAAGATATCTCTGTCTGTCTCTTCATCTCTCTCTGTAATTCTGCAGAGTTACAGATAGAGAGAGGGAGAGACAGAAAGAGAGAAAGACATAGGTCTTCCATCTGCTGGTTTAGTCCCCAAATAGCCACAACAGCCAGAGCTGTACTGATCTGAAGCCAGGAGCCAGGAGCTTCTTCTGGGTCTCCCACCTGGGTGCAGGGGACCAAAGACTTGGGCCACCTTCCACTGCTTTTCCAGGCCACAAGCAGAAAGCTGGATTGGAAGAAGAGCAGCCAGGACATGAACCGGCATCCATACGGGATGCCGGCACTGCAGGTGGGAGGCTTAGCTCACTACGCCTCAGCGCTGGCTGCCTAAATCTTTAAAATAAATAAAAATGCAAAGACAAAGAAATGTGTTTTTGATATAATTCTAAGAAGAAAACAAACTTATAAATAATATCAGTATAATATTAGCAAGACATCTAAAAAGTGTGTAAGTGTATGTCAAAATAGTAAGATATCATGTAAATGGAAATATATGGCTGGTGTTTAAGTTACCCATAGTTTTTAAGGTTTATGTGGACAGTATGCTTTAGCTATAAGGGGGGAAATGTCATAAAGAAGTAAATAATTAGGGCTGGTGCTGTGGCACAGCGGGTAAAGCTGCCACCTGCAGTGCCGTGCATCACATATGGGTGCCAGTTCGAATCCCGGCTGCTCCACTTCCCATCCAGCTCTCTGCTATGGCCTGGGAAAACAGTGGAAGATGGCCTAAGTCCTTGGGCCCCTGAACCCACATGAGAGACCCAGAGGAAACTCCTGGCTCCTGGCTTTGGATCGGCACAGCTCTAGCCGTTGCGGCCTTCTGGGGAGTGAACCAGCAGATGGAAGACCTCTCTCTGCCTTTCCTTCTCTCTTTGGGTAACTCTGATTTTCAAATAAATAAATAAATCTTTTTTTTAAAGAACTAAATAATGGATCAGCTATTGTGACGCAGCAAGTTAACCTGCCACTTGGGATGCCTGCATCCCATGTTGGAGTGTCAGTTCAAGTCCTGGCTGCTCTGCTTCTAATCCAGCTCCCTGTTAGCAGATGATGGTTCACGTACCTGGATCTTTGCCACCCAGATGGGAGACTAGAATGAAATTCCTAGCTCTTGGTTTCAAGCCTGGCCTACTCCTGGATGTTGCAGCCCTTTGGGGAGTGAACCAGCAGATGGAAGATCTCTCTATGTCTCTCTCTTTGTCACCCTACCTTTCAAAAAATTAATAAATCTTTTTTAAAAAAGAAGTAAATAGAGTAATGCTTCGTACTTCCCTTACAACCTCACCTGATTTCAGCATGATTTGTGCTACCATAAGGAACAAAGTGAGTTAGTTAATTGTACGACAGACCTCCAAAGAGCTTTGGACTATCATTCCAGCTCTGCCTTAGAGCTGCAGGCAGTTTTTCCGAAATGGGACTCAGAACTGTGAGATATCCAGCAAAGTCACCATGTAGCTTTCTGGGGAGCTGCTTCCCAGGTATGTACTCTAAAATATGCAAAAGCTCTTCATCTTACCTTCAGTGACTTGCAAAGATCATCTTGAGAAGTCAGTCATGCCTTTCGTACCTGGAAGAGAGCATCTCTGCTTCCACGCACAGAAAATGAGATCAAAGAGAACTGGGCTGGAGGGAAAATAATGGGGCAGTTAAAGAGAAAAGCCTCAGTTTGAGGACAATGTTGGGGTTGAAGGAAGATCAGAGTGGAAAGAGGAAATGGAGAAAGCCTAAGCCAACACATCAGACTTCATGTAAGTCAATTCTGTAGAGAATTGCAGTTTGCACCTGCAAAGTCTTATCCTGTAAATAATTTGTCTCCTTTTACCCATTTTCAATTCTAATTTTAAAGTAATTTCTGTTGTGCTCTGAAGCCTGGTAGGAGAGTACAATTACTATTGGATTTATTGAGAGAAAGGACTTCAGGGAAATTAAGATGCTTCTCCAGGGATGATGCTCATAAGAAGGCAATTTCCTAAAGCAGCATGTTTCCTGAGGCTCAGTGATTTAGCTCTTATCAAAAGTATTTTTGAAGCTGGTCAATGACTTTACCCAAAGCAGGCACAATATATGTTTGCTGATGAGTGACCTATGGAACCAAGAAATATTCAAATAATTATTCAGAAGTTCTAGTAGAGGGGTTTTTCAAAGTTTGGTAGCCACTCAAAATCCAATCGAGTTTTGTTCTTTGATAAGACAGAGCTGGGCATTTACTCTAGAGATTGACACCCACATCCCCTATTAGAGAACCCCGGGCTTGATGGCCAGCTGCAGCTCCTGACTCTAGCTTCCTGATAACACAGACCCCGGGAGGCAGCAGTGATGACTAAAGTAATTAGGTGCCTGCCATCCATGTGGGAGACTTAGATTGAGTTTCTGGCTCCCAACTTTGGCCCTGGCCCAGCTCCAACTGCAACAGGCATTCGGGGAATGAATTAGCAGATGGCAGCTCACTCTCGCTCTCTGCTTCTCTGCCTCTCGAAATAAAAAAGAAACTCAGTAAGATGGAAATGCAAAGGGCCAAGAATAACCAATAAAATCTTAAAGAAGAAGAAAATGGGAGGACTTTCTCCACTGTATATATAATAGATATATTTTTTAAAGAGTTAATTATTTATTTGAGAGGTAGAGTTACCGACAGTGAGAGGGAGAGACAGGGAGAGACAGGGAGAAGGGTCTTCCGTCCGTTGGCTCACTCCCCAGATGGCCGCAATGGCCACAGCTGCACTGATCTGAAGCCAGGAGCCAGGAACTTCTTCCGTGGCCCAAGGACCTGGGCCATCTTCTACTGCTTTCCCAGGCCATAGCAGAGTGCTGGATTGGAAGAGGAGCAGCCAGAACTTTTACTGGCGCCCATATGGGATACTGGCACCGCAGGCATAGGATTAACCTACTGTGCCACAGCACCAGCCCCTCTCCACTATACATTTAGATGCATTGTAAATAATTTGGGCACAAGAATAAACTGACTGATAGAATAGAACAGAAAATCCAGAAAGAGGTCCATGCATATATGGATATTTCTGTGACAAAGGTGACATTATAAAGCAGTAAAGAAAAAAAGATCTTTTCAACAAATGGTTCTGGGACATTTGGATAATTACAGGGGGAACGGACTTGAACCATACTTCATATCATACATAAAAATTCACTTTAGGTGTAGCATAGACTTAAATGTGAAGGGCAAAACAATAAAGTTTCTAGAAAACAATATAGAAAATGAGCTTCATAACGTTAGGGTAGGGAAAAATTATATCCCAAGTACTAATCATAAAAGAGAAGAACAACGCACTTGAGTACACTAAATTTAAAACTTCATTAAAGCTAGCCGGCGCCGTGACTCAATAGGCTAATCCTCCGCCTAGCGGCGCCGGCACACCGGGTTCTAGTCCCGGTCGGGGCGCCGGATTCTGTCCCGGTTGCCCTTCTTCCAGGCCAGCCCTCTGCTGTGGCCAGGGAGTGCAGTGGAGGATGGCCCAGGTGCTTGGGCCCTGCACCCCATGGGAGACCAGGAAAAGCACCTGGCTCCTGGCTCCTGCCATCGGATCAGCGCGGTGCGCCGGCCGCAGCGCGCCTCCGCGGCGGCCATTGGAGGGTGAACCAACGGCAAAAGGAAGACCTTTCTCTCTGTCTCTCTCTCTCACTGTCCACTCTGCCTATCAAAAAATTAAAAAAAAAAAGAAAAAAGAAAAAAAAAAACTTCATTAAAGCTAAGGAAATACTTCTTAAATAGGACACATAAAGAACTAATCATAAATAATAAAAAGATTGATAAATCTGAAATTAATTAGCCTTTAAATTTAACATTAATATCAAGAGCTTTTATGATGAAAATATACAGAAAATTATGAAAATGGGGCTGGTGCTGTGACATAGCAGGTAAAGCTGCCACCTGCAGCACCAGCATACCATATGGACACTGGTTTGAGTCCTGACCGCTCCACTTCTGATCCAGCTCCCGGGCAATGTGCTTGGGAAAGCAGCAGAAGATGGCCTAAGTGTTTGGGCTCCCGCACCCACATAGGAGACCCAGAAGAACCTCCTGGGTCCTGGCTTCAGATCAGCCCGATTCTGGCCTTGCGGTCATTTGGGGAATGAACCAGTGAATGGAAGATTTCTCTTTCTGTCTTTGCCTCTCTCTGTAACTCTGCCTTTCAAATAAATAAATAAATCTTTTAAAAAATCAGATGACAAACATATCAGCAATGTCTATAGCCTACGAAGAGATCATATATGAAATACATGAAGGTAATACTACACATCCACAAGAATGGCTAAAATATTTTAACTCACAATGAGCATATATTGCTGGTAGGAATGAAAATGACACATCTTTGGAAAATAGTTTATCAGTGTTCTATGAAGTGAAACTATCTTTACCAGACTACTCAGCAATTCTTCTCCTAGAAATGAAATGAAATTTTACTCCCAAGAAGAGTGAAAATATGTCCACACAAAGACCTGTATGTGACTGTTCATAGCATTTCATTCATAATATCCCCAAACTGAAAACAATCCAGTATGTGTATCAGCTAGTAAGTGGATTAAAAAAAAAAAAAAAAAAAAGCTGTGATGTGGCTACACGCTCACAACACAATATTTCTCAGTAATAAAAGTGAGTGAGCTACATATATATGCAACAAGAAAGACAACTCTCACAAGCAGTATGCTAAGAAAAGACAACAGGTGTAAATGACTACCTAGTATCCGGTTTCATTGATAAGACATTCTAGAACAGAAAACGCTATGCTGACAAGAGCAGATGCACGGTTTCTAGGGGCTGGGATAGAGGTGAGAGCCTGACTGCAGGAGAACACGAGGACACCTGGGGATGCAGTAATGTTCTATGTCTTGATCATGGTGGTGGTTGTATGACTACACACATTTGTTAAAATGGATTAAAGTGGACACTTTTAATGGGTGAATTTTTAGTTTGTAAATTATACCTGATTTTAAAAATAGGGAATGGGGCAGATTTTGTGGCAGAGCAAGTTAAGCCACCACTTGGGACTCCTGCACCCCATGTCTGAGTGCTTGGGACTGAGTCCCACCTTCATCTGTCAACCCAGCTTCTCCTAATGCACCTGGGAGGCAGCAGATAATGTTCAACTACTTGAGTCCCTGCCATTTATGTGGAAGACCCAGATGGAGTTCCCGGCTTCAAGCTGAAGCCTGGCCCAGCCACAGCTCTCGTGGGCATTTGGGGAGTGAACCAGCAGATGGAGAATCTCTCTCTCACTCCCCCTCTCTTTACTACTCTGCCCTTTAAATAAACTAAAAATGACTAAATAAGCACTTAAAATTTTTTTAATTTATTTGAAAGGCAGAGCTACAAAGAGGCAGAAGCAGAGAGAGAGAGAGAAATCTTCCATCTGCTGGTTCACTCCCCAGATGGCCACAATGGCTGGAGTTCCACCGATCTGAAGGCAGAAGGCAGGAGCTTCCTCCAGGTCTCCCATGTGCCCAAGGACTTGGGCCATCTTCTACTGATTTCCCAGGCCAGAGCAGAGAGCTGGATTGGAAGTAGAGCATCTGGGACTCGATCCGGCACCCATATGGGATGCTGGCACTGCAGACAGTGCTTTTACCAGCTACACCACAGTGCCGGCCGCAAATAAGCACTCTCTAAAATAAGATTTATTTATTTATGTGAGAGGCAGATTTACAGATAGAGAGAGGGAGAGACACGGGGTGGGGGTCTTCCACTTGCTGGTTCACTCTCCAAATGGCTGCAATGGCCAGAGCTGGACTGATTGGAATCCAGGAGCCAGGAGATTCTTCCAGGTCTCCCATGTTGGTGTCAGGGGCCCAAGCACTTTGGCCATCCCCCACTGCTTTCCCAGGCCATTAGCAGAGAGCTGTATTAGAAGTGGAACAGCTGGGATTTGAACTGGTACCCATATGGGATGCCAGCGCCACAGGCGGCAACTTTACCCACTACACCACAGCACCGGCCCCTAAACAAGCACTTTTTAAAAAAACAGAGAATGACTTTGAGTGTTTTTTTTTTTTTTTTTTTTTTTTTTTTTTTTTTTTTTTTAACTTGGCTTGGGCGTCTGACATGAAGTGAACCTAAAGGACAGGTGCAAGGATAATGACTTCTGATTTTGAAAGTGTTAACAAGAATGAGTTAACGAGTTTAAAAAGAGAAAAGAGACACGGAAATGAGAGGGAAGAAACCCCAGTGCAGAACATAGGAACAACAAGACAGGAAGGGAATATTGTATAAAGTTAGGACTTTTAGTGGGTGTTGCCTATTTTCACTTTTTCTCTATTCTCTTGGTCTCTGCCTTTCCTGGGGAGTCTTACACACCACACGTGACTAATCTGTGTGCCTAAAGTCCAAACAGACCACACTCCAACAAAACTACCCAATGAGAACGAGAGGGGGAGGAACTCAGCCCAGAGAGAAGGTGGGGATGGGCACCTGCTCTGAAGTGCATTAGCAGGGAGGGTTCACGCCTGGTCCTTGACATTCTGTAGAGAGCAGCAGCAGCAAATTACCAGGGTATCACCATGAGTTTAAACAGCTGAATAGGAAAATAATTTTAATCGCTCCATTAGGATCTGGGCCAAGGACTTCTCCTTTGGGTTTGTTGTGACTAATTAAAGGTTAATGGTGACACTTTTCTTTCAGCCTAGGGCAGACAACCACACCAGTCATGATCCTAATCAGATCCAACTGAGAAACTCCAGAAATGAATTGGTGATGTTCTGGGCCTTTTAATATGCATCCACCAAAGGTGGGATTGTGTTTTTATTTTCTCCAAATTCTTGGGCCGGCGCCGCGGCTCACTAGGCTAATCCTCCGCCTAGCGGCGCCGGCACACCGGGTTCTAGTCCCGGTTGGGGCGCCGGATTCTGTCCCGGTTGCCCCTCTTCCAGGCCAGCTCTCTGCTGTGGCCAGGGAGTGCAGTGGAGGATGGCCCAGGTGTTTGGGCCCTGCACCCCATGGGAGACCAGGAAAAGCACCTGGCTCCTGGCTCCTGCCATCGGATCAGCGTGGTGCGCCGGCCGCAGCGCGCCGGCCGCGGCGGCCATTGGAGGGTGAACCAACGGCAAAGGAAGACCTTTCTCTCTGTCTCTCTCTCTCACTGTCCACTCTGCCTGTCAAAACAAAACAAAACAAAAAAAAAAAAAAAACAAAAACAAATTCTGGAAAGTCATGGGGTCCACTTGCTCTCTCACAAAGACCCGAGGGACCAAGGCTGGGGGCAGTGCCTTCAGTTTGGTATTCTGTTATTCACTGTGTCTAGAAAGAAATAAAGGTTTCTTGGGCCATGGAGTCGTGGAAATAACACCTGAATGCTATCCACATTCTGTGGATGGGGTCTGTGGGCTGCTGCCACATCACAGTGGCTCAGAGAAGCCAAGAGGACTCTGGGGGCATCAGGAGCCTTGTTAGAGCTGATGAGCAGAGTGTTCTGGCTTCCCACCTCCTCCACCCCAAATTCACACACACGGTTCTGCTCACTCTGATGTTACCCCACTTTCCGCAGCCTCGTGCAGTGGGAGAGGGATGGAGCTGGCTGTGCACCCCAAGTCTGTCTCCACACTCGGCTGCCTCCTGGTGTTTCCCCAAACCTTCAGATCAGACATTATTGAGACTAAAAACAAACAAACAAACAGAGCAAGGCAGGCAAGGTGGTAAACAGAGCCCCTTTATTTCTATTTCCATGTTTCTACGAAGGACCCACTCTGCTTTTCTGGGGGGAGCACTCTTCTTGGTCCTCTCTCCCATCTCTTTCACTCCTCCCTGAGGAAATGGCAGTGGTAGCCAGTTCAGGTTCAGCAGCTGACTCAGCCGCTATGGGAGGAGCCAGCATGTGCCAATTCCCATGGTGTAAATCCTTCCACCATCACTGCTTACAAGCTCCCAGAATGACGCCAACCAGCCGTACAATCCTAAGCAGTTAATGTGCAGTGTCGGTTGTCAACATGCTGGCTCCAGCGGCCCCCCACCCTCCCAGCGTGGGTATGTGGCGGTGAGCTCGCAACTAGGCACACACTTCACAGCTTTGGTTCTTTCTGAGGTTGTTCCTCCATCCCTCCTGCTTCTTTCCTAAAGGCACCACCTCTGTAGCCTCTCCTTCTGGGGCATCTAACTCTCTAAGGAGTTTTGGATAACCAGGATGGATGGAAAGGGGGGTGGGGTGGGTAAGAAGACAAATGTATCTTGAAGGGGAGAAAGGGAAATTGTAATAGAAAAAGACTCGATTTTTCCTGCTCTGTGCTCCCTGAGGGACTGGAGCAGCCAGTCTTCCATCCATGTCTCTGTCCCAGGTGAGTTTCCTATGACACATTGCTCTTTAGGCTTTTGAGACATGTGGGCTTGGTCTGAATATATTCCTGATCTCCCATTTTCCTGGAAGTTCCTCTCCTTCAGAGCCAGCTGTCTTCCAAGGCTGGGCTTTTCACGCCTCCAGGAGGCAGCTGGGCCCTGGGCCGGCAGCCCTACATGAAGCAGAATTGACTCTCCCCACAGGAGAGGTATGCATGGGATCCAAAGCAGGAAGGACACCGTGAGGACCACAGGCACCTGCTCACGACTCGAGATTTCAAGAAGTTGGTAGAATACAGGCACCTCGTCCTGACAACCACAGCAGGAGGAGCACAGACAGAGGGTACGCAGAGGGTTTCAGGTACAGAGTGTGACAGACCTCACACAACACTTTCACCCCAGGGTCAGTGTCAGGAGGTGAACTCAGCCCAGCCAGTCTGCTGTCCACAATGTGCCCATCGCTGTACCCACGGCCACCCCTGGCACACAGACATTATCAAACATCAGTTGCTAATGTCCCCATATTTCCTGGGACCCAGGCAGAGTTGAAAGACTGGCTGAGCTCCCCTTGAACTTCCTGTGTTGTCGACCCAGCTCCTACACATGGAAAAGGGCTTGCATTGGGTCAGATCCCAGGGCTGGGCCAACGTTTGGTGATGCCCTGGGAAGCAACACTTCAGCCTGCGCCCAGTCACCAGGCAAGCACCCAGTTGTTTTTAACTTGGGTTTCCCAGGGCTTGTCCACAGTGCCCCCTGCTGTCCACTTATAGATTCCTCCTCAATTCTGTCCTCCAAATAGCACAGTAACCCTCCTAGGTGACAGTGAATAGAGACTGAAATGTTTTGGAGAGCTTAAAAAAGAAAACTTCTAGGGTGGGTATTGTGGTGCAGCAGGTTAAGTTGCTGCTTGGGATTCCCACATCCCATAGGAAAGTAGCTGGAACTGAATCCCACCTCTGCTTCCAATTCCAGCTTCCTGCTAATGAACCTGGGAAAACAGTAGATGATGGCCCAAGTACATGGGTCCCTGCTACCCATGCAGGAGACCTGGATGGAATTCCTGGCTCCTGCCTTAGGCCTGGCTCAGTCCTGGCTGTTGCAGGCATTTGGGGCGTGAACCAGGGATAGAAGATTCCTCTCCCTTTCTCTTTCTCTCTCTCTCTCTGCTTTTCAATAAATAAATATATAAATAAGTATTTATTTAAAGAAGACTATATAAATGTAATGAACCATTATTATAAAGACGGGATTGAGGACAGAACTGAGCATCTCCCTGGTCCTACAAATTGGTCTTGCCTGGGCCCTTTCTATATCATCCTCTTTCAGGGGACATAAACTAATCTATGATACATGGGTCCTGCTACTGTAACTAAATTTAATTGTGCCTAAAGCAAGGCCCCTATTTTAGAAGGGAAGATAGGCAAATGCAATTAAATGTATTGGGTGCTATTAATACTATTGTAGTAACTATGGTGTGCCTGATACTTTGCCTGTGTCTTTAATCCTTGCAACAGTCCTATAAGATTGTACAGGTGAGAAAGTGGAGGCACGAGAGCCTGAAAGCTTTCCCCAAGTCTCCTACTGTTATAAAGCCCACGTCTGTCTTAGCTCAAAGTCTGTTTCCTGCCCCATGGGTCCTTCTGCCTATACACAGAGGGCAGTGGGAACATGTATGGGAGTAGGACGAGGGAGATGGTTGCAGCAGACATCAGGGGTGTACCCTCCTTTCTTGCTAAGATCACCTCCTCGTTTTGTTATAGAACTCCCCAAAATTGGTTGGAAAAAGTGCCATAGGACCTCATAACTGAGTCGCCTGGCTTGGAGCACAGAAAGATGATAACTGACACTGGGTGGTGGGAGGAAGAAGTTTATATGCAGTGCAGTATGCAGAGCAAGGAGTCAGGCAGCTGTCACTCAATTCCTGGACCCCTGTGGGGATGAGTAGCGCATGATCTGCCATGTGCGGGCCTCTGGTTTGTCAGCAGTGCTTGTGGCCTTCCTTGGACTGGTCAGTGACAGCCGGCCAGCACGGTCTTCTGAAGATGCTGTGATAGCAAAGGGGGCTCTGGGCGTCTGGGGTCGATGGGTAGACTGACTGTTACTTTGTTTCATCAGGGTTTAAGTTCCTGTGGAACACCTCGGACTAGGCTGGTGGTCAATGTTAGCCACAGAGACCATGACTGAATGCTGAATGTTGCCACCCAGAGTCCCGCAGAGTCAGCCCTATCCTTGTACCACTCCCTTAACTTAGTGAGTTAACCTTTAGTGTGGAGGTGACTTGTAAAGGCCACAGTGAAGACAGAGGGACTGCATGCTAAGAGATGCTCCATCCTGATAAAGTCTACATCAAAGGCATAAGGGATCCATTGGTTTCATTTCATCCAAGAGCTGCTCCCTGACAAATAAAGTGCTGGTTCTCCTGTCCCAGGTCAAGAAAGATGGCCCAAGAGTTGACCAATCATAGCTCTATCTATTCAGTCCAAAACCAAGCACTAACCTTAGTGCTTAGTGGATAGCTACATGGAAAAGAAGATGAAAGGATGAGTGTTTAGCCTAGCTGTTAAGACACACTTGAGTTGCCTATATCCCATATCAGTATACCCGGCTTCAACTCCCAGTTCTAACTCCAAATTCCAGCTTCTTGCTAATGTGCACCATGTGAGGCCATGGGTGACCATAGGTGGCTCAAGCAGTTGGATGCCTACCACCTATGCAGGAGACCTGGATTGAGTTCTTGCCCCCTAGCTTTGGCCTTAGCGCAGCCCCAACAATTGCTGGCATTTGGGGAGTGAACCAGCAGACAGGAGCTCTCTATCTTCCCCCAGCCCCACCTCTGATTCTCTGCTTCTAAAATAATTTAAAAATAGAATTCAGACCCTTGGAGAAAAACTAGCTCTAACTTAAAATGGATCATAAACATATACATAAGTAATAACGCTATAATTATTTCCAAGTTGATGTTTGGCGTAGCAATTAAGATGCCACTTAGGATGACTGCATCCCACATCAGAGTGCCTGGATTTCAGTTCCAGTTCTGGGATCCTGCTAATGCAACACCATAGGAGGCAGCAAGTGATGGCTCAAGTGCTTGGACCCTGCCATCCATGTGGCAGATCTGGGTTGAATTCCTGGCTCCCAGCTTGAGTCTGGCTCAGCCCTGCTATTGTGGGCACTGGTGGAGTGAACTAGCAGATGTGAGATGTTTTCTCTCTTTCTCTGCTTCTCAAATCAATAAATTTTTTTTAAAAATGTAAAGCTATCCGGCTGTTGTGGCCATCTGGGGAGTGAAACAGCGGATGGAAGACCTCTCTCTCTCTCTCTACCTCTCTCTGTAACTCTTTCAAATAAATAAAAATAAATCTTTAAAAAAAGGTAAAGTTATAATAATTTCCAGAAGAAAACATGAAGAAAATACTTATGACCTTGGATTGGTACAGATTTTTCAGGCAACAAAAGTACAATCCACAGAAGGGAGATTGATAAATTGGACTTCAACAAAATTCAATACTTGATGCTTCAAAGATCACCATCAAGAACATAAGCAGACTAACCACAAAAGGAGAGAAGATACTTGCAAATCACACATCTGATAAGAATCTAGCATCTAGCATATATAACTAACGGTTACAGGGGTGGACATTGTGGCTCAGCAGGTTGAGCTGCCACTTGGGACACCTGTGTCCTATATTGGAGTGCTGATTCAAGTCCTGGATCCTCCACTTCTGATTGCTAATGCATCTGGTAAGGTAGTGGAACCCTGCCATCCACATGGGAGAGCAGGATGGATTTCCTGACTCCTGCCTTCAGCCTGCCCAGACCTGGCTATTGTGGACATTTGGGGAATGAACCATCAAATAGAAGATCTATTCCTGGGGCCAGCACTGTGGCATAGTGGGTAAAGACGCCACCTGCCATGCCAGCATCCCATATGGGCGCCAGTTCGAGTCCTGGCTGCTCTACTTCCAATCTAGCTCTCTGACTGCTATGGCCTGGGAAAGCAGTAGAAGGTAGCTCAAGTCCTTGGGCCCCTGTAGCCATGTGGGAGACCTGGAAGAAACTCCTGGCTCTTGGCTTCGGTTCCGCACAGCTTCAGCTGTTGTGGACAAGTGGGGAGTGAACCACCGGATGGAAGGCCTCTCCCTCTCTCTCTCTCTTTGCCTCTCCTTCTCTCTGTGCCTGACTTTCAAGTAAATAAACCTTAAAAAAATCTATTTCTCTCTCTCTCGCACACACACACACCCCATCTTTCCCTTTCTCTGTGTCACCCTGCCTTTTAAATAAATGAATAAATATATTTTTCAGAGAATCAGTTGAGCTGAACAATAAGAAAAGGCAAATGGGGTGGGTTTTTGGTGTAGTGGCTAAGATGCTGAGTTGAGGTACTTGCATCCCATATCAGAGTCCCTGGGTTTAAGTCCCAGCTCTGCTAACAGTTCCAGCTTCCTGCTGATGCACATTATGGGAGGTAATGTTCCAAGAGGTTGGGTCCTTGCCAGCCCCTTGGGAGACCTGGATGGGGTTCTTAGCTCCTGGCCTCAGCTGGGCCGAGCCCTGGCCCACTGTGGGTGGGAATTTGGGGAGTCAGCAGATGGAAGCACTCTTTCTCTCTCTCTCTCTCTCCCTGCATCTCAAATTAATTAATTTTTTAAAAAGTTAACTTAACTTTGAAATAAGTCATTTCTCCAAGGAAGATATTCAAATGGTCAATAAGCTTTATATTTGGGGGTTTGAGGGTGGGTATGGGGGGAAGAACCACTATATACCCAAAGCTGTACCTATGAAATTTGTATTTATTAAATAAAAGCTAAAAAAAGAAAAACAAACTTTATATCATTATAATTGTCAGGAAAATGCAAAGCAAAATCACATGAGAAATTCATAGATTCAATGCAATACCAACCAAAATACCAAAGACATTCTTCTCAAATATAGAAAAAATGATGCTGAAATTTATATGAAAACACAGGAGACCTTGAATAGCTAAAGCAATCTTATACAACAAAAACAAAGCCAGAGGCATCACAATATCAGATTTCAAGACATACAACAAGGCAGTTATAATCAAAACAGTCTCATACTGGTACAAAAACAGATGGATAGACCAATGAAACAGAATAGAAATGCCGGAAATCAATCCATGCATCTACAACCAACTTATCTTTAAGAAATCAATCCCTGGAGCAAGGACAATCTCTTCAAGAAATTGTGCTGGGAAAACTGGATCTTCACATACAGAAGTATAAAGCAGGACCCCTACCATGTACCTTCCACAAAAATCCACTCAAAATGGATTAAGACCTAAATCTATGACCTGATACCATCAAATTTTTAGAGAACATTGGGGGAAACCCTGCAAGGCATTGTCACAGGCAAAGAATTCTTGGAAAGGATCCCAGAGGCACAGGCAATCAAAGCCAAAATTGACAAATGGGATTACATCAAATTGAGAAGCTTCTGTACCACAAAAGAAACACTCAGCAAAATGAAGAGGCAACTGACAGAATGAGAAAAATTATTTGCAAACTATGGAACTGATAAAAGATTAATAACCAGAATATACAAAGAGATCAATAAACTCCACAACAACAAAACAAAACAAACAACCCAGTTAAGAGATAGGCCAAGGACTTAAACAGGTATTTTTCAAAAGAAGAAATCCAAATAGCCAACAGACACATGAAAAAATGCTCAGGATCACTAGCCATCAGGGAAATGCAAATCAAAACCACAATGAAGTTTCACTTCACCCCTGTTAGAATGGCTTTCGTACAGAAATCAACCAACAACAAATGGTGGCAAGGATATGGGGAAAAATGTACCCTAATCCACTGTTGATGGGAATCTAAACTGGTAAAGCCACTATGTAAGACAGTATGGAGATACCTCAGAAATCTGAATATAAACCTACCATATGACCCAGCCATCCCACCCTTGAGAATTTACCCCAGGGAAATGAAATCAGCATATGAAAGAGTTATCTGGGGCCAACGCTGTGGTGTACTGGGTAAAGCTACCACTTGCAGTGCTGGCATCCCATATGGGTGCTGGTTCGAGTCCCAGCTACTCCACTTCCAATCCAGCTCTCTGCTATGACCTGGAAAAGAAGATGGCCCAAGTCCTTGGACCCTGCACCCATGTGGGAGACCTGGAAGAAGCTCCTGGCTCCTGGTTTCAGATCAGCTATCTAGGGAGTGAACCAGCAGAGGAAAACTTCTCTTTCTTTCTCTCTCTCTCTCGCCCTGCCTCTCTGTAACTTTGCCTTTCAAATAAATAAAATAAATCTTTTTTTAAAAGTTATCTGTACCCCCATGTTTATTGTAGCTTAATTCACAATAGCTAAGACATGGAATCAACCCAAATGCTCCTCAACTGAAGACCGGATAAAGAAATTATGGGATATTTACATCATGGAATACTACACAGCAGTAAAAAAAAATCCAGTCACTTGCAACAAAATGGATGAAACTGCAAAACATCATACTTGGTGAAATAAGCCAGTCCCAAAAAGACAAATACCATATATTCTTCCTGACATGTGATAACTAATAGAGCACCTAAAAGGCAATCTATAGAAGTGAAATTGACACTTGGAGAAGCAATGACTTAGAACAGCCCTTGTCTCAACTGTTGAGGAACAGTTTTTATATATATATATATATATACTATTTGTTGAATTCTTTACTTAACACAGAGTTAATCACATGTAATATAATATTAATTGAAAATATATTTTATTAAAAAATAAGAATGGGAATAGGAGAGGGAGGAGGAAGCGGGGTGGGAGAGTGGATAGACTGGGAAGAATCACCATATTCCTAAAGTTGTAATTATGAAATATATCAACTTTGTATTCCTTAAATAAAAGGTTTCTGGGGAAAAAAAGATTCCTGTAATCCATATGGAAGTACCTGGGTTTGATATCCAGCTCTGGGTAGTTACTCCTTGTTTCTTCTAATACAGACCCTGGGAAGCAGCCATGATGGTTTGTATTCCTTAAATAAAAGGATTCTAGGGGGGAAAAAAAGAAAAAAGAAAAAAATCTCAATCTTAGTATCAATATCATCTCTCTCTCTGCTGCTCTGCCTTTCAAGTAGATAAAAAATTAGTAAACATTTTTTAAAAAATCAATGAGATTCAACTTCTCATCCAATAGAATTACTGGACCTCCTTAAACAGAGTTACCGTATGATTCAGCAAGCCTACTTCTAAGTATATAGCCAGGAAACTTGAAAACATGTGGCCATGCAACAACTTGTACATAAATGTTCACAGTAGCATTATTCACAGTAGCCAAAAAGTGACAGCAACTCAAATGTCCATCAGCTGATGAATGAATAAACAGAATATAGTACATCCATACAATGGAATGTTATTCAGTCATAAGAAGACATGAAGTCCTGATATATTTTACAACATGGTGGAACCTTGAAAACACTATGCTAAATCAAAGCAGACAGACACACAAGGCCACACAGTATATGATTCCATTTAGAGGAAATGCCCAGATTAAGCAAATTTCTAGAGACAGAAGAGAAAGTAGTGGTTTCCAGGGGGTAGGAAAAGGAAGGCATGGTGGGTGACTTCTAAAAAATATTTCTGGAGTGATGAAAATGTTCTAGAATTGGAGAGTGGTAATGATGGGACACCCAGATGGTGAACGATGATGAATACTCTTTTGTGTCTCACTTCTTTCATTCGTTATGTGAGATTCATCCTCATTGTTGCATTGTACCAGTAGTTCACTCTTTTTCACTACTGTGTGGTATTACATTCTAAGACCATGTCACAATTTAGGTTTTGTTTTGTTTCATTTTAAGCTTTATCCATTTATTTGAAAGGCAGAGTGATGGAGGCGTGGGAGAGACAAAGAGGAGAAATCCTTCTTCCACTGGTTTAGCCATCTGCAGCAGCAGCCAAGGTTGAACCAGGCTGAAGCCAGGGACCAGGAACTTCATCTGGGAATCCCATGTGGGTGGCAAGAACCCAAGAGCTCAAGCCATCTTCTCTGCCTTCCTAAGTGCATTAGCAGGAACTGGATCAGAAGCAGAGCAGTCAGGACTTAAACCAGCACTCTGGTATGGGATGCACGCATTCCAAGCAGCACCACCATGCCCGTCTCACATTTGTCTCTATAGTAAAAGCCTTTCAATGTGGGAGCCCAAGTTTTTATGGAGCTTGCTGAAGTCTGCAAAAGCTTTGCTGAACCAATTCCCTGTGAATTTTCTGGGGCAGGGGCTATCTTCGTTTTCTTCTCCAGTTTTCTTTCCTTTATCCTCCTCTTCAGCTATGCACTCCTGTTGCACTTTCAACAACTCATGAGTCAAATTCTTCAAGGATCACCTTTAAGAGGTCCTCGAAGGCACCTTCATCCACTCAGGTTCGAGATGTCTGCCATGTCCAGCACAGCCATACTGATTTTGCCTCCTCTTCATCCTTTGAAGTCACAGACAAGCCTCTTGAGCGTTTTCTTCCAGACGCAATCTGGACACTCCTCAGTGATGTCGCTCCAAGCAAGGGCAAGGCCCCCGCTGCAGTCCCGGATGCTGTCATCCTCCCAGAATTGCAGCAGCATCTTCCTCGGTTGTGGTGATAGCTTGAGCAGAGGTCTGCCCCAGGTAGGAGGCCTCAAAAGATGCTCCAACTCTTTAATCCACAGGTTGGATCACAGAGGTGATGTCTGGAGAAAATACCACGGTAGTAGTGGAATGGAGATCACCAGTAGAAGGACGATATATGGGCCATTATCAACAATCAGCAGAATCTCGGAAGGGATGGTATTCTCAAGCAGTGCTACTCCATCTCACTGTCATGGTGATTCAGAAGAGTGTCCTGGAAGGGGATGCAGGCCATCCATGACTTCCCACTGCTACCAGGGTGCACTGGCAGTGTGTGCTCACTGATCCGCTTGAAGGCCCTGGATTCTCACTGTGCAAAGGATCACAAGGAAGTCATTAGTTGCCTACAACAATGCTCCCAAGTTAAAACAGTTATCTTGGCCTTAAAAGCCTTGAAACCTGGCACTGACTTGGCCTCCTTATGGATGGAAGTCCTGGCAGGCACCCGTTCCCAGATAAGAGAGGTTTCATCCATATTGGAGACTTACTGTTGTAGGTAATTTCTCTCTACAATCAGCTTATCCAGAGTTTCCAAAAATTCTACTGCTTCCTTCATGTCAGCACTCACAGACTCACCATTCACTTTTCAAAAAGATTTATTTATTTATTTGAAAGGCAGATTGACAGAGAGGGGGAAAACAGAGAGAAAGGTTTTCCATCTACTGGTTCTTTTCCCAAATGCCTACAACAGCTAAGGCCAGGTCAGGCCGGAACCAGGATCTAAGAATTGCATATGGATCTCCCCCACAGGTAGCCTGGCCCACACACTTGGGCCATCTTCCACTGCCTTCCCAGGTGCATTAGCAGGAATCTGGCTCAGAAGCTGAACAGCTGAACTTGAACTAGCACTCTGATTTGGGATGGCAGCATCACAAGCGGTAACTTAACCAGCTGTACCACGAGGCCAGCCCCTCACAATTCACTTGCACACTGTGGAATGACTAGTGAGTCTTGAATCATTTAAACCGCCCAGCTGGCAGTAAATTCAACATCATAATTGGATGCAACCTTTCTTTCAATGTTACCAACAAATTTTGGCTCTGATCTTCATGGTGAGGAGAAGGATATACTTCTGTGTTCAGTCTTCAGTCCAAGGCATCTGAAGCTTCTCCATATTTGGGAAGGGCCCTTCTTGAATTTTTGTTAATCTTTTTGCCTTCAGTAAAGCAGATCCTATTTATTTATTTATTTGAAAGAGTTACACAGAGAGAGGAGAGGCAGAGAGAGAGAGAGAGAGAGAGAGAGAGAGGTCTTCCATCCGATGGTTCACTCCCCAGTTGGCCACAACAGCTGGAGCTACACCAATCCAAAGCCAGGAGCCAGGAGCTTATTCCGGGTCTCCCAAACGGGTGCAAAGGTCCAAGGACTTGGGCCATCTTCTACTGCTTTCCCAGGCCATAGCAGAGAGCTGGACATAAGTGAAGTAGCCAAGTCTCGAACCGGCTCCCATATGGGATGCCAGTGCTTCAGGCCAGGGCGTTAACCTGCTGCAGCACAGCTCAAGCAGATCCTTTAATAGCTTCCATCCATTTGTTCTTGTTCTTCAAGATCAAGGCTATTGTGGAATGGAGCACTGACCATCACTGGTTTTCCACCTTTGTAGTCCTGAATCACTTGGTTTTATTTAAGATTTATTTTTATTTGAAAGGCAGAGTTACAGAGAAGCAAAGGCAGAGGCACAAAGAGAGAGAAAGAGAGGTCTTCTATCTGCTGGTTCACTCCCCAAATGGCTGCAGTGGTTGGAGCTGTGCTCATCCAAAACCAGGAGGCAGGAGCTTCTTCCGGGTCTCCCATGCAGGTGCAGGGGCCCAAGGACTTGGGCCATCTTCTATTGCTATCCCAGGCCATAGCAGAGAGCTGGATGGGAAGTGGAGCAGCCAGGACTTGAACTGGCACCCATATGGGATGCCAGCACTGCAGGTGACGGCTTTACCCACTACACTACAGTGCTGGCCCCTCCTTAATCACTTTTAATTTTGTTTCCAGGTCAGTCTCTCAATGTGACCTCTTAGTGGCAACACGAACAGTGGATTTTGTGTGTGTAGGGGCCCTGGTGAACAAAACCACACAAGATCAAATCCAGCACAAGACAAAACAATGAGCTCAAGAGACTCAATGAACACAGGATATCTGAGGCTGCTGCCATCATAAAACAACATATCGCTTTATTTATTTATTTATTTATTTATTTTGGACAGACAGAATGGACAGTGAGAGAGAGAGAGAGAGAGAGAGAGAGAGAAAGGTCTTCCTTTTCCATTGGTTCACCCCTCAATGGCCGCTGCAGCCGGCGCACTGTGCTGATCAGAAGCCAGGTGCTTCTCTTGGTCTCCCATGTGTGTTCAGGGCCCAAGCACTTGGGCCATCCTCCACTGCACTCCTGGGCCACAGCAGAGAGCTGGACAGGAAGAGGGGCAACCAGGACAGAATCCGGCGCCCCGACTGGGACTAGAACCCGGGGTGCCGGCACCGCAGGTGGAGGATTAGCCTAGTGAGCCGCAGCGCTGGCCTTATGTTGTTTTTTAATAAGTAGAAGGAGCACACTCTAAAATAATGCTTTAAACATAAGTCATCTGTAATATCAAGTTTTACATACTAAACATAATTGTATTTGCTATACTTTTAGATTGGCAGCCCAGTAGTTTGCTCACACCAGCACCACTGCAAACACATGAGAGATGTGTTGCACTACACATTGGGACCACTGAGACACACCAGACAACAGGGAATTTCTCACTCTCTCATCATCTTATGGGGCCACCATGGTTTACGTTGACTCTTGTTGACCAAAACGCCCAGCCTGCTGCCCAAGATTCCAAACTGCTGATGGCACTAGAGAACTGGGAAGTTAAGAACGTAAAGATTGATACTGTAAAGGCTTTACTACATTCCTATTTTTTTGCTATAGACTCTTAAGAGGAAAGCCAGGGAAAGACAAAGATAATGGATTTGTGGTACTGGCCAGTCCTAGAGAAGACTGTGCAGTAAGCTTGAACCCAAGCCCCAACACGGTGCCTTGACTTCAGATTCCATTAGGCCCCGTCTCTTAGCTGAGCTTACTGAGGGGAGGGAATGGCACAGCTGCCCTAGAAGCTTCTAGTCTCCGGACTCCTGAGGTCATTTGCTTTCCCAATAGATAACACCTTGATGACCAGTATTGTCTCAGGGGGTTTTGTTTGGGGGACTTCCAGGTCCATGCAGGGTAATTCCAGGCTCCGGACAGAAAGCTCGGAAGCCTACTTGGCCATCATAGAAATTGTCTGGAGAGTACAGCATTGCTAACCAACCAGAAACTTGGGCACAAGCTGAACATGTACCAGCCCAGATAACCACTGTGGCACCAACCAGCCACTTATCACCTGGCCAGAGGTCAACATGCAGCTGTCCCCATCCTCTCTTCCCCTTGCTCCTGACTCCCTTGTTCTTGTAGCCTCCCCCACAAAAAAAAATCCCCAAAGCACCCCCCTTCGGCAGGGCTGTAGTTGTGAGACATGAGTCTGCTACCTCCTCATCTATCTACAGGTTACACTTTCTCTTTCATTTATCTTCAAACCTCGTCCACATTTTGATTCAGCATGGTTCTTTATTTAATTTTATTTCATTTATTTATTTATTTATTTTTGACAGGCAGAGTTAGACAGAGAGAGAGAGAAAGAGAGAGAGAGAGAGAGAGAGAGAGAGAGAGAGAAAGGTCTTCCTTTACCTTTGGTTCACCCCCAAGTGGCTGCTATGGCCGGTGCGTTGCGGCAGGCACACTGTGCTGATCTAAAGCCAGGAGCCAGGTGCTTCTCCTGGTCTCCCATGCAGGTGCAGGGCCTAAGGACTTGGGCCTTCCTCCACTGCACTCCCAGGCCACAGCAGAGAGCTGGACAGGAAGAGGAAAAACCAGGACAGAATCTGGTGCCCCAACTAGGACTAGAATCCGGGGTGCTGGCGCCGCAGGTGGAGGATTAGCCTAGTGAGCCGCGGCAGATTCCCCGTGATTGACAATGGCATCAGTGACAACGACTGGGCTTTTGGTAACAAGCCAGACCTTTAAGAACTTTCCTAGCCCATGCCCTTCTCTTCTGTAGAGTATCTTATTTCCTCTGTCTCCTCTCTCTCCCCAAACCTTGCCTCAGCACCAAGTGCCCTGGGCCCTCACTGATGCTTCAACCGATCTGTCTCAGGAAGTGTCTAAATTCTGGGACTGCCCAGATCCCCACAGTGCTTGCCCTGGGGGCTTGGCTTCCTACCAGATGACAGGCAAGCTAAGGAACCTTAGACCACCTGTGGGATCTCTTCCTCCTAGGACATTTTAACAGGGGTCTGTAGTCAAGAAAGCTCAAGTTAAAAGGAGTTGTTTTGATGGTAGGAAAACCTGGCTTAGGAAATGCTTCCCTGGGAAGCACAGGCCTGTGTGTCTAGCTAGGTGGGGCACAGTTCAGCGTGTTCTGCATTTCACAGCAGATGTTTGGTTTGGAGAGTTTCTTGTTTATTTGGCTTCTAGACTCCCCCTCTCTCCCCGGGACTCTGCTGTTGGAAGACAGAACTCATCCATCACTTCCTTGAATGTTAAGCTCCTGCTGTGTGACCCCAGGAGAACCTCGCTTCCTATCTACATAACAGAAGCAAGGATCTCCTTCCTTTATCCCCATTTCCTGGACAAAAGCTTAGATGGGTGGGCAGATTGTGTCCCAGCAGGTCAGGTTCCCAAAGAAGGCCGCTATTGGAAGAAAAACTGTAACATAAACATTACTATTCCCTGGATGTTGGTCATCCCCCTTCCTAATTCTCTTTCCTAGAGTCTCTCAAGAGATTTTTTTTTTTTTAAGTGATTGTTGCAAGGTGTCTGACGCGTAAAAAATCTTCCCAGGCAGACGAATCAATTAATTCACAGGCTTTTATTGGGATTCTGCTCCTGGGCGAGGTTCCACGGCCCTAACAGAGCAACGGGGTGGGGGTGGGGGTGGGTGGGTGTCGCGAGTCAGAGATTGGGAGAACTCCTTTTATAGATTCAGGGCATGGGGGTTAAAGGTTGAGGTGGGCCTGATCCTCATTGGTTGACCTTTAGGCACCGCGGGGGACCTTGACAAGGACTTTCCATTCCCGGAAGTATAGGCCTTCCCTCCTTGTGGATCCCAAAGCTATCAATTGTATTTACTAGAAAAGTAGAGAGAGGGGCAGGAGTAGCGGGTTAAGCTGTCCCTTGGGACATCCACATCCCATCTTGAGAGCCAGTTTGAGTCTTGACTACTGCACTTCTGATCTAGCTTCCTGCCAATGCTGCTGGGAAAGCAGTGGAAGATGGCCAAACTACTTTGGCCACTACCACCCACAAGGGAGTCCAAGATGTTGGTCCTGGCCCCCAACTTTGGCCTTGCCCAGCCCTGAGTGTTGCACATATTTGGGAGAGTGAACCAGCAGATGCGAGATCAATCTCTCTGTCATTTTTTATAAAGATTTATTTTAAAGGCAGTGTCTTTTTTTTTTAATATTTTTATTTTTTTGACAGGCAGAGTGGACAGTGAGAGAGAGAGACAGAGAGAAAGGTCTTCCTTTGCCGTTGGTTCACCCTCCAATGGCCGCCGCGGCCGGCGTACCGCGCTGATCCGATGGCAGGAGCCAGGAGCCAGGTGCTTTTCCTGGTCTCCCATGGGGTGCAGGGCCCAAGCACCTGGGCCATCCTCCACTGCACTCCCTGGCCACAGCAGAGAGCTGGCCTGGAAGAGGGGCAACCGGGACAGAATCCGGCGCCCCAACCGGGACTAGAACCCGGTGTGCCGGCGCCGCAAGGCGGAGGATTAGCCTAGTGAGCCGCGGAGCCGGCCTCTTTTTTTTTTAAAAGAGCTATTTATTTTTATTTGAAAGGCAGAGTTACAGAAAGGCAGAGAGAGAGAGAGACAGAGAAAAAAATAAGTCTTCCATCCATTGGTTCACTCCCCAAATGGTGGCAACAGCCAGAAATAAGCTAAGTTGAAGCCAGGAGCTTCTTCCGGGTCTCGTGGGTGCGGGGGCCCAAGGACTTGGGCCATCTTCTACTGCCCTCCCAGGCCATAGCAGAGAGCTGAATCAGAAGTGGAGCAGCCGGGTCTCCTACAGGCGCCCATATGGGATGCCAGCACTGCAGGCGGCGGCTTTACCCGCTACACCACAGCGCCGGCCCCTGGCAGTGTCTATTTTTTTAGTGTGCCAAACCACCTACACCTCTTCAGAGATTCTTGAGACTAGGGACATAATTCACCAGAGGGGAGCTTTCTCTTTCTGATACTGTACGCGCTGTGTTTGGGAACTGCTTCATCAGAGCTTGAGGGGGTCAGAGTGTCACTCCGGCTCAGACGTGTGGAAATTACCTGCACTGACCCTGCCGCACTTGCCTTCGGCTCCAGAGTTCTGCGTCTGCTGCTTCCTCCGCCTGGAATCTCCTCCTCTCCTCCCCGTCGTTGGCCGCTACATATCCATTCCTTCAGGATGCTCCATTGTAGGGCTCCCCTGCCGGTCCCCATCTGAGCTAGCTGCACTTCCCCGCTCACAGTTTCTAGTCAATAACCGTTTCCCCATCTTTACAGTGGGCAATAAGCTTGATCGCCACTGCAGTTCCCATGGGCCAGGCCTCCTAAGCGGTGGTGCAGGTGGGCAGGTAAACAGAGGCTTCGCACTGTTACCCTGCCACTCCTTCCGGTTTGGGCTGCGCTCCCTCCCCCAGCAGCTGAGTGATGGGAAGAACATTTCCGGAGAGCGTCATTTCCGCTCCGTTCGGGACTAACTTCCTGTCCGCGGGACTTGGCTGTTGGCAAGAGGGGGTCGAGGCAGAATTGTACTCCCTGCTTTCAAGGGACTTCCATCTTTCTGAGGACAGAACCAATGTGAGTCACCTCCCCGCGCCACTGCAGCAGCCCCAGATCCCTCGCCCTCGCTGTAGCAGTGCCCTGGTGACGGCTGTCACGCAGGCTTCTCCAACTATACACAGCCGAAGGTTCACGCGCTCAAGGGTCCAGTGTGTCCGTGAAACTTCAAGGCGGCCAGGGCAGCTGAAGCCAAGGGCACTGGGGACAAGGAGCAGGGGTGGCCGTGGGGGGAGAGGAGGCTGGGAGGGCATGAGATCTTGGGCACATGCAGAGCCATTTATCATGACCGCAGACGGCAGCCACAGGAGGGCTGAGCAGGTTTTTAAAGCATTCAGCATCCCTGTAACTCTGTCTTTCGAATAAATAAGTCTTTATTTGGAAGAGTTAGAAGAAAGAAATCTTCCATCTGATGGTTTACTCCCCATATGGCTGCACCGGCCAGGGCTAGGCCAGGTTGAAGCCAGAAACCTGGAATGCCATCTGGGTCTCCCCATGTGGGTGGCAGGGACCTAAGCATTTGGGCCATCATCTGCTGCTTTCCCAGTAGCATTGGCAAGAAGCTGGATCGGAAGTGGAGCAGCTGGGACTTGAACTTAACCTACTGCATCACAACGCCAGCCTCTAAAATATTCTTGCTGCAGTGTGGACAACTGACCAGAGGACAGTTGACCACTGGAGGCAGGAAGTCCAGTTGGCATTGAGAGCTCTCAATCTGTTTGCACCTGGGGAGCCCTAAGGAATGACCAGGAGCAGGGCCAGGATAGCACTTTTGTTTCTCCCCACTCCCCAGTGATTCTCCTGCGCACCCAGGTGGAGAACCACTGCCCTGGAGGTGCAGGGGTGCTTGCTGTGGCTGGAGAACCCAGGGATTTGGCAGGGGAGCCAGGAGGAACACCAGGGAAGAGCTGAGCTCCCCGCCCCAGAGGGTAACATCCATGTTTCTCTGATTCACACCAAGTTTGGTGCTACTGATTTTTTTAATTGGAGGTCATTCCCAGTATTAAAAATACTTAAAATTCACACAAAATATGCTCATTTCTACTTCTCTTAAGAAAGTTGAAAGGCACGGCCAACCTGGATCTGTGTGCCAGCTGCCCTCTGTGGACCTAGTGTGTGCTCTCCAGGCTGCCACAGCGGAAACACGTATCAATTCCCCCTGTCCCAGCCAAGTGCCAGCTGCTGTTTTTCACCTTGTACCCGGCCAGCTGGCTCATTCAAGTTAGTTCCCTAGTCCCTGTTCAGATGGGAGTTTGGAAGTCAAGGGCTAGAATCTGCAGTAGACCTGTTAGGGTTTTGTGGTGCTGTGTGTGTGTGAACGCTTGAGACACACAAAACTGCCTCAGGTTTTCCCACAGAACATGAATGCCATCAAGTTGCTGATGCTAACAGATTACTCTGAAAGATGTGGTTAAGACACATATCACATATATATATATATATATATATATAGGCATCCTGTATAAGAGTGCATGGGCTTGATGCCTGGCTCCGGCTCCCAATTCCAGCTTCTAGTACAGGCCCTGGGAGGCAGCAGCTGATGGTTCAAGTAATGAGTCACAGCCACCCACATAGGAGACGTGGATTGAGTTCCCAGCCCCAACCCTTGCCAGAATTTTTGGAGTGAACCAGCAGCTAGAAGCTCTGTCCATCTCTCATTCTCTCTGCCTCTTGAATAAATAAATAATACAAAAATAAAATATTACTCTTATCGTGTAATTCCAAGGAAGAACTGCTTAACTAGGCATGAGGACAAATCAAGACCCCCTCCAGTCTCCTCCAGCTCTTCTACAGGAAAATCTTTATTTGCAGTCCTGTAAGCAGTTTTTAGTAAGAATGGGTATTCTCACCAGTGATTGTCAGAAATAACAGGCAAGATAGCAAGACAGGTTGAGAATCAGATTGGGCCAGAAAGAGGAGGATATGCATTTGAATCTCAACGAATCTGGCACTGGTTGCTTGACCCTTGGCAGACTCCCAGAAATAAGAGCTCAGACCTGCCTACCTACCTCACGATCATTGTGAAGCTCAAATAAAAATGGATCAATGCTTTCTAAGCTGCAGAGGGATTCACAGATGTACAATATGATTATCATTATTCGCTTGTTTACCAGACTCACACCCAGTGCTATGGTGTATGTGTTTGGCTTGTACTCAGCTTAGGGATGTAAAAATGAATGAGATGAGCCCTAAGGGACTATGGTCTACTGGAAGTAGCAGTGATATAAAAGAGTGCTTTTAGGCAATAAACTCAAAGAATTAAGAAATAGACTCCAACACACCCTGGCATGCCAGCATTCATGGAATTATTCAGGATAGTCCAAAAATCGAAACAACCCAGCTGTCGTCAGTGGATGAATGTGTAATCAAAATATGGTGTGTATGTGCAATAGAATATTACTCAATAGAATATTACTCAGCCATGAAAAATAATAAGATTCTGACACGTGCTGCAACATGGATGGATCTTAGGAACACTGGGCTGAGTGAAGTAAGCCAGACACAAAAGAACAAGTATTAAATGACTCCACTCACATAAAATACCTAGAATAGGAAAATTCATAAAGACAGAAAGTAGATCAGAGGTTAACCAGTAGCGAGGGGTAGGTAGGAAAGGAGATCTAACTAATGAGGACAGAGTTTTCTATTTAAGGTGATGAAAAATTTTGGAAATAATGGTGATAGCTATTAAGAATCTAATTGATGCCACTGAGTCATATACTTAAAATCAGTTAAAATGGCAAATTTTATGCTATATTCTTAATAAAGATATTTTTTAAAATTGTTTAGACTTCAAGTCAAGACACTAGAAAAAGAACAGAATAAAATCAAAAGTATAATAATAAAGATAAAACTAATGTGAATGAAGTAGAAAACAAACAGTGGAGAAATTCAACACAGCAGAAGCTGACTCAGGGAAGGAGAAAGTGTGCATGAGTACGTTTGCAGAAATCATGATCAACTGTGAGAAGCGCTGGAAGAGGTGTACTCAAGAGTGCTATGAAGAAGCTGTCACTGCGGAAGGAGGCAGGAGAGGGCTTCAAAGAGACAGGCTCTTAACCTGAACACTGGGGAGCAGAGCATAGGCGTTTGCTGGGGGCACAGAGGGCAGGGGAGCGGCCAGGCAGAGTCTGGTTGTAGTCCTTTTGTATCTTCCTCCTGGCCCTGTGTCTCAAACTAGCTGCTTAAGAAATGCTTGCTGTGGGTGGATGTGCAGCCCATCCAGTATCAATGTGCCATCCAATATCAATATTTGCATCTAATATCAACGTGCCTGGGTTTGAGACCCAGCTCTGCTTCCGACTGTAGCTTCTTGCTAATGTGCACCCCCGAAGGCGGCGGGTGCTGGCTCAGGAAGTCAGGTCCCTGCCACCCACATGGGAGACCCAGACTGCATGCTGGCTCCTGACTTCAGCCTGGCCCAGCTCTGGCTGTTATGGACATTTAGGGGAGTGAACTAGCAGATGGGAGAGCTCTCTCTCTCTCAATAAAAAAAAAAAAAAAAAAAGTTTGCTAAATAATAATCATCATCTGTGTCTTAGTGCTACACTGTGTCTTTTGTTTGTGGCTTTTTTAAAAAAGATAGATAGATAGATAGATAGATAGATAGATAGATAGATAGATAGATAGATAGATTTGAAAGTCAAAGTTACACAGAGAGAGGAGAGGCAGAGAGAGAGAGAAGGAGAGAGAGAGAGAGAGAGAGGTCTTCTATCTGCTGATTCACTCCCCAGTTGGCTGCAACGGTCCAGAGCCAGGAGCCAAGAGCTTCTTCCAGGTTTCCCACATGGGTGCAGGGGCCCAAGCACTTGGGCCATCTTTTTACTGCTTTCCCAGGCCATAATAGAGTGCTGGATGGAAAGAGGAGCAGCCAGGACTAGAACCAGCACCCGTATGGGATGCCAGCACACCAGGCCAGGGCATTAACCCACTGCACCACAGCACTGCCCCTTTTTGTGGCTTTTAATGTATGACATTTCTTAAGCTCCTTCCCTATGACTTTGGATTTGTCCAATTCCATGTTGTAATCTTTCATGACAAAGCAGTATGGCCCTATTTTCCTAACAACACTACGTGTGATGCCTTGACCCCCTCTCTCCACTCAATAACTGGGCCTAGATAAAAGCTTGGTGCCTGTTGAAAAGAAAACTGAATTTTATTATATTTTATTTATTTGAAAGGCACAGTGACAGAGAAGGAGAGACAGAGAGAAAAAGAGATGTTCTACCTGCTGGTCCATTCCCCAAATGGCCACAGTGGCCAGGACTGGGCCAGGCTGAAGCCCAGAGCCTGGGATTCCATGTGGGTCTCCCACATGGGTGGCAGGAGCCCAAGCACTTGGGACATCAACCACTGCCTTTCCAGGGAATTGGTAGGGAGCTGGGTCGGAAGCAGAGCAGCCGGGACTGGAACCGGAGCTCCAAAGTGGGATGCCAGCACTGCAGGCAGTGGCTTAGCTCCCTATGCCACAGTGATAGCCCCACGGTGGGATACATGTGAGGGTGGGGTGTGCCCATCCTGTGCTGTGTCTTTAGGCGTCAGTGTTTGTTGTGGGAAAATGAGGTGCCAGGAGAGGATACTGTTCCTGCACACAGCAGCACACAGTTGTGCATGTTGCTACTGCACAAGAGTTCCCAGCGCCTATCCTCTGCATTCCAAGCTGTGCATCCTTCTAACTGGCACCTGAAAGAAAGAGAAAAAAAAAAAGCGCGAGTGTGTGTGTGCACACGCGCAAAGCTCCTTCCTTTTCGGGGCTGGCCCTACAGTTGCCTCTCCTGCCACTAGATGGAAACCTTTCCCTGTTCCTGGAAACAAACTTGGCTAAGGCCTGAACTGTGGACACAAGGTGGAAGCAGGGGCTGCTTTTGTGGAAAGGTTAGTGGATCCCAGAATCTTTTTCGATTTGGAAATGATTTATCGTCTCATCGGGTAATTATTTCATAAAGATTTATTTATTTCTTTGAAAGGCAGAGTTAGAGAGAGAGAGAGTTAGAGTGCAAGATCCTCTATCTGCTGGTTCACTCCCCAGGTACCTGCAACAGCCATGCAGCCGTGTCTGGGTCAGGTTGAAGCCAGGAGCCAGAAACTCCATCCTGGTCTCCTATATGGCTGGCAGGGGCCCAAGGACTTGGGTTATCTGCCGCTGCCTTCCCAGGTGCATTAGCAGGGTGCTGGGTTGGAAACAGGGCAGCCAGGTCACGAATCTGTATTCTGATATGGGATACTGGTATTGCAGGCCTTGGCTTAACCCACTATACCACAACACCTACCCCTCTTCTTTTTTTAAATTGGGCTGTAATTTATAAATATTTAAAGGCACAATTTTAGTGCAGCATTCACTGCACTTTAGTAAATGTATACAACTACCACCCCATCAGGACAGAGAGCATTTCTGGCGTGCTGGTCACATCTCTTGTCTCCTTCAAAGTCACTCCATGACCGAAGAGACTGAAGGCCCATGAGGGGTAGGTGGGGGCAGGAGGTGAAGCAGTGAGCAATGGCCTTAGGACTAAGTGCCTGACAAGAGGCTAATTCCAACCCTAAGTTATTTGTGGCTTTGTGTTGTGCCTTTTGCTGGTAAAATCAGCAATTGTATACTTTGAAAAAAGGGCATTTTAAAGAAACAGCTCATTTTTTAAATGATTTTATTTATTTATTTATTTAAGAGGTAGAGTTATAGACAGAGAGAGGGAGAGACAGAGAGAAAGGTCTTCCATCTGCTGGTTTACTCCCCAAATAGCCACAATGGCTGGAGCTGAGCCAATCTGAAGCCAGGAGCTAGAAGCATCATTGGGGTCTCTCATGTGGGTACAGAGGCCCAAGCATTTAGGCCATTTTCCACTGCTTCGGCCATAGCAGAGAGCTGGATCAGAAGAGGAGCAGCCAGGTCTTGAACCAGTGCCCATTTGGGATGTCGGTACTGCAGATGGAGGCTTAGCCCACTATGCCACAGCACCACCCCCAAGAACCAGCTCATTTTACCTTGCATTTTAGTAAAATGATTTTCTTCCACATTTGTAAATGTAGGAAATGCTCTAAAATATGTTGAGTGACTACTTCATGATTTGGCTCTTGTGATGTTCTTTTTCCATACAGTTGCTGGTCTGCAGCTAAGAAAATTTTCAAAACTTGGGGCTGGCATTGTGGCATAGCTGGTAAAGTCACTGCCTGCAGTACCAGCATCCCATATGGGCATCAGTTTATGTCCTGCTGCTCTACTTCCCATCCAACTCTCTGCTAATCCGCTTTGGAAAAGCAGTAGAAGATGGCACAAGTGCTTTGGTCCCTGCACCCATGTGGGAGACCTGAATGAAGCTTTTGGCTCCTGGCTTTGGCCTGGCTTAGTGCTGGCTGTTGCAGCCATTTGGGGATTGAACCAGTGGATGGAAGACCTGTGTGTGTGTGTGTGTGTGTGTCCCTCTCTGTAACTCTGACTTTCAAATAAATCTTTTCAAAGTTATCAAAACTGTTCAGTGGGACCAATTATTTATTTATTTCTAAAGATTTATTTATTTATTTGAAAGTCAGAGTTACACAGAGAGAAGAGAGGTAAAGAGTGAGTGAGAGAGAGAGAGAGAGAGAGAGAGAAAGAAAGGTCTTCCATCCACTGGTTCACTCCCCAATTGACTGCAATGGCTGGAGCTGCACCAATCCAATTCCAGGTCTCCCATGCCAGTGCAGGGGCCCAAGGACTTGGGCCTTCTTCTACTACTTTCCCAGTCCATAGCAGAGAGCTGGATCGGAAGTGGAGCAGCCAGGACTTGAACCAGCACCCAAATGGGATGCCGGCACTGCAGGCAGCAGCTTTACCCGCTACCCAACAGTGCCAGTCCCAATTATTTATTTTGAAACCAACCTTTCCTGAAGAACCATGCTTCAGCCCAGGAGAGGGTTCATTCATCAGCTTGCAATGGCTGTGCCTTTATACTGTGCTGGACAAATGCAGTGATTTGCTTTGCTTCCTATCCAGCTTCCTGCTAACGCACAGGCTAGGAGGAAGCAGATGGTGACACCAATACTTGGGTCCCTGCCACCCAGGTGGAGAGACCTAGATGAAGTTCCAGGCTTCTGCTTGAGCCCGGCCCAGCCCTGGCTCTTGTGGGCATTTGGAGAGTGAACCAGTAGATGGAACTACTCTCTCTCACTGTCACTTTGCCTTTCAAATAAATAAATTATAAATTATAAAATAAATACACTAAAAAAATCCAGGTGATTTGTTTAAGAGTGTTTCACAAAGTTCATAGAATAAAAGTTTTGAAAAAAGTTTTTTAAGCAGATGAACTTCACCTGATTTTGAATTTTCCATAAACAGAACCATGTGAGAGGAACAGATCTATGTGTGGTTGTCATCATCTCAGCGCTTTATTTGAGACGGACCTGCATATATGTTGTTGTATATACTTGTAGTCTGATATTTCTCCTGCTGGATAGAACCATAATTTACTTTTTTTTTTTTTTTTTTTTTTGACAGGCAGAGTGGACAGTGAGAGAGAGAGACAGAGAGAGAAAGGTCTTCCTTTGCTGTTGATTCACCCTCCAATGGCCGCTGCAGCCGGCGCACCGCACTGATCCGAAGGCAGGAGCCAGGTGCTTCTCCTGGTCTCCCATGCGGGTGCAGGGCCCAAGCACTTGGGCCATCCTCCACTGCACTCCCGGGCCACAGCAGAGAGCTGGCCTGGAAGAGGGGCAACCGGGACAGAATCCGGAGCCCCCCAAAAAATGTCTTTTATTTTTTAAAAGAAAAAAAAATCTATTTGAAAGAGGGAGAGAGCCGGCGCCGCCATGGCTCACTAGGCTAATCCTCCGCCTGCGGCGCTGGCACCCAGGGTTCTAGTCCTGGTCAGGGCGTCGGATTCTGTCCTGGTTGCTCCTCTTCTAGTCCAGTTCTCTGCTGTGGCCCGAGAGTGCGTGGAGGATGGCCCAAGTGCTTGGGGCCTGTACCCGCATGGGAGACCAGGAGGAGCACCTGACTCCTGGCTTCGGATCAGCGCGGCACGCCGGCCGTAGTGGCCATTTGGGGGGTGAACCAAGGGAGGGAAGACCTTTCTCTCTCTCTCACTGTCTAACTCTGCCTGTCAAAAAAAAGGAGGGAGGAACGGGGGAGGGGAGAGAGACAAAGAGACAGAGAAACAGAGACAGCTCCCACCCTCAAATGCTCACAATGGCCAGGACTGGGCCCAGCTGAAGCCAGGGTTCACAAGGAACTCAGTCTGGTCTCCCGTGTGGGTGGCAGGGACCCAACTACTTCAACCTGACCTGCTACCTGCAAGAGTGCACATTAGCAGGAAACTGGAATTGAGAGCAAAACCAGAACTTGAACCCAGGCACTGTGATGTGGTGTGCAGGTATCCCAAGAGGTGTCTTAACTGCTGGGCCAAATGCCTGCCCTGGAAAGATCTTTTGAATATTAAGGATACATTGCCGGGTCATAAGGAACACATTTGTTCAGCTTAAAGTGATGCTGCCACACTGTTTCCCAACATAGTTGTGGCAACTTTTGCTCCCACCAGCAGTGTGTAAGAGTAACAGTTGCTTCAATGTGACATTTGGTGCAGTGGGATCTCACCAGGGCTTCATTTGCATTTCTTTGATGACTAATAAAGTTGAGCATTGTCACATTGGATATTTGTATATCTTCTTTGCAAACTGTTCAAGCCTTTTGTGAATTTTCTGCAAAATATGTGAATAGGCATTAAACAAAAAAATTTAATTTTTCTTTTTTTAATTTTTAAATAACTTGAGACTTTAGCAGAAACAATGCCAAAAAATCCCAATTTCCTTCATACAACTTGATAGTTTGATATCTTACACAGCTGTAGCTGATTATCAAAATAAGAAACCTTAACATTGGTACTTGTCTCAGATTTACTAAAATTTCATTACGTTTCTCACTAATGGCTTTTTCTGGACCAGGGTTCAATCCAGGGTCACACATTGTATTCAGTTGTCACGCCCTTGAACCTCCATTGCCCTGAGATTATTCCTGAGACTTTTTGCTTCAGTATATTAGCACTTTGGAAGAGTACTGGTCCGTGATTTTGTAAAATTTCCTGAATCTTTATTAGTGTAAGGTACATTCTCCGATTGAATTTAGGGACAGGCGCTGTGGCAGAAAGGTTAAGACACTACTTAGAATGCCTGCATTCCATACCAGGGTGCCTGTTTGAGTCCCTACTGTTTCCAATCCAGTGTCCTACTAATGCATACAGTGGGAGGCAGCAGGTGATGGCACAAGGGCTTGGGTCCCTGCCACCCATGTGGTAGACCTGAATGGAGTTCTGGGTTCCTGTTTTTGTCCTGGACCAAACTAGCTATTTTGGGTATTGGGAAGTGAGCCAGCAGATGGAAGATCTCTCTGGCTCTCTCTCTTTCTCTTGTGTCATCTGCCTTTCAAGTAAATAAACTTCAAAGATTATTAAATTCAGGTTATGTATCTTTGCAAGAAGTGATACCATGCTCTGCTTGGTGAATGCTGCTAGGAGGGACGTGATTGGAATGGTTCTCGTCAGTGGTCATGCTAACTTGCATCACTTGGTTAAGGTAGTGTTGCTGCTGTAAAGTTACTGTTTTTTCCTGTTTGCAGTTAATAAATATTTAATAAAGCAGTATAAATACATGTCATTTCTCCTCAGGCTTTTACGTTATGATGCTTTTAATTTATAGGATTCTGTATGTATTCTTACTACTAGTCCTTTTTAAAATAAATATGTTGTAAATACATTATTCTAACCTGAGTCTTGCTTTCTCATGCTCTTGCCTTTTGATGAACAGATGCTTTAAATTTCATGTAACTAAATGTATTTTTTCTTTATTTTTTTAAAATCATAGTCATTCTTCTGTAACTTGGTTTATTTTATTTTATTTTTTTGACAGGCAGAGTGGACAGTGAGAGAGAGACAGAGAGAAAGGTCTTCCTTTTCCATTGGTTCACCCTCCAATGGCCAACGCGGCCGGTGTGCTGCAGCCGGTGCACCACACTGATCTGAAGCCAGGAGCCAGGTGCTTCTCCTGCTCTCCCATGGGGTGCAGGGCCCAAGCACTTGGGCCATCCTCCACTGCCTTCCCGGGCCACAGCAGAGAACTAGCCTGGAAGAGGAGCAACCGGGACAGAATCTGGCATCCCAACCGGGACTAGAACCCGGTGTGCCGGTGCCACAGGTGGAGGATTAGCCTATTGAGCTGTGGCACTGGCCTGTAACTTAGTTTATTTTTTATTTTAATTTTATATATTTATTTGTAAGTATTTATTTATTTGAAAGACAGAGTTACAGAGAGAGAAAGAGAGAGAGAGAGATTTTCTTTCTACTCCCCAAGTGGCTGCAACAGCCAAGTCTGGATCAGACTGAAGCCAGGAGCTTCTTCCTGGTCTCCCACATGGGTGGCAGAAGCCCAAAAACTCGTGCCTTTCTCCACTGCTTTTCCAGGCATGTTAGCAGGGAGCTGTATTGGAAGTGGAACAGCCAGGACTCGAACTGACATATATATGTGGTGCCAGCATCCACAGGCAGTGACTTTACTGACTATACCACAACACCAGCTCTGGTGAGTGTTTTGTGTTCTGTTAAGAACCTTTACCTACCACAAGGTCATGAAGATATTCACCCCTGTCTTTGAAGTACTGTTACCTCCAAATGTGGTACGTGGTATGCTGTCTATTTAAATTAGGGGGAATAGGGTGGAATTCTAAATCACTTTGATCCAAAATGAACTTTTTTAATCCTACTTTTTCATGAACTTTCTGAAGGGCTCTTTTAAAATCTGGGAAGAAGAAAAGCAGGTTCATCAGCGGACCCTTTTTTTTTTTTTTTTTTTTTTTTTTTTTTTGACAGGCAGAGTGGACAGTGAGAGAGAGAGACAGAGAGAAAGGTCTTCCTTTACCGTTGGTAGGCAGAGTGGACAGTGAGAGAGAGAGAGACAGAGAGAAAGGTCTTCCTTTACCGTTGGTTCACCCTCCAATGGCCGCTGCAGCCAGCGCACTGCGGTGCTTCTCCTGGTCTCCCATGTGGGTGCAGGGGCCAAGCACTTGGGCCATCCTCCACTGCACTCCCGGGCCATAGCAGAGAGCTGGCCTGGAAGAGGAGCAACCGGGACAGAATCTGGCACCCCGACCAGGACTAGAACCCGGTGTGCCGGCACTGCAGGCAGAGAATTAGCCTATTGAGCCGTGGCACCGGCCAGCAGACCCTTCTAAGAAAGATGTTTCTTAGGTTCACAAATCACCATGTGCCCAGGAGCCAGAAGCAGGACTTGACGGCCAGGAGGAACCATGTGAACGTGACGCTCCTGCCACCTGCTGCACTGGGAGTAAGGGTCAGGCCACATCTGGCTAGCTGACTCTCTGCTGGTGTGCTAAACTGATTGCCCACACTGAGCCCTTCGCCAGGATGGGGAGAGGCACTGCTAAAGCCGTGGGTTGGTTTTCCCTCTTCCATTGAGATGATAGTAAGGCAAAATTGTGTCTCCATCCAGGGCTCCCCAAACCTGCCTTTTAGGTAGGGTGGATTTGAGGTGCAGGCACTGAAACATTAGGGAAGCCAGCAGCCAGCATGTCACTATGTGTATTGAAAATCATGGTTTTGTAGTCACCAATAGCCCCCTGTGTCTAGCGCTTGGTCCATTTCCATTCAGTATTCAAGACAAACTTCCCAGAGGTTGGGTCCTAGTTCTGTTCTTGGGGTCCCGCGTCCCTACAACGACTGGGTCTTTCTTGCTTAATTAAGTTCAGTATGACTGTTGTGTATTGTTGTTCTTAGGCTCTAAGAGAATTTGCCTACTAATTTCCCAGAGCAAGCCGTATTTGCCTAAACCCATCAATGGCCACAACCATGCTCAAGGTGAAAGCCTCCCTACAGAAATACACAAGATGGGTTAGCACAATCATTCTCACTGGACTCTTTGCAGCTGTGTTTCTGTGATTGCCAGCTGATCTGCCCTCCCTCTGGGGCTGTTGATATCCATCTGCAGGATTTGTGAACACAAATGAGACCTCACTGAGTCCTGTGGTCAGTGCTCGTTTTCATAAGGTGGTTTGAGTGGATGAGGCGCAGACGCACGCTGCAGCACAGCGGCAGGAAAGACACAGAAGAGTTAAACACGCCATTAATCAGTGGTAAAATTCCTTTCTTGCTCGCTGCCAAGCCTCTGATTGAGGGGTGAGGTGGGGCAGGCACTCCACTGGAGACAGTGATCTGCAAATTATTGTCATTTGATTATCAAAGGATGCTGCTTTAGATTGATTACAATGCAAATGATTAACTCCTGGTGGTCAGGTGTAGTTCTCCCTTTGTTGAGCTGTACCCTTCATGATAATCAAAACGGGCTTGCTGGGGGTGGGAGGCTATGTTGCTCTTTTTCTATTCTTTTTTGAGATTTTTATTTGTTTATTTGAGAAGCAGAGTCACAGAGGGATAGAGAGAAAGACAGAGGTCTTCCGTCCACTGATTCACCCCCCACATGGCCCCAGCTGGAGCTGAGCTGATCCGAAGCCAGGAGCCAGGAGCTTCTTCCAGGTCTCCCACGTGGGTGGCAGGGACCCTAGCGCTTGGGCCACCTTCCACTGCTTTCCCAGGCCGTTAGCAGGGAGCTGGATCAGAAGAGGAGCAGCCAGGACATGAACCAGCGCCCATATGGGATGCCGGCACCACAGGCCGAGGTTTAGCCTACTAAGCCACAGCAGCAGCCTCTGCTCTTTTTCTTAGCTACAAACCCTGAGGGCCACGGGACTGAGAACATCGCTCCCTGTGTCTGTCCATCAGGCAAACACGAAGCTCTGAGGTCCTAATAACCAGACTTGAGATAACTTGGGCAACAGCTCCTTCACACAGCAGTGGAGTTCATTGAATGAAAACCGCAGCCCCTGAAGAGGAGCCCCACTACGGGTATGCACGGCCCAGATTGTGCTGTCCATTGCAATCACAAGTGCAGGACAGAAGTGAAGAGACCCATAGTGCCACCTCCTCCATGGCTCCTGCCGGAGGAGGTCCAAGGCAGAAAAGCAGAGGGGGCTCCAGTCACGGAAGGCAGAGCTGTCACTGGGCGCCAGGCAGAGCTGCCCAAGCAGACCTGATTTCTGGTTTATCTCCTCAGTTCCTTTCTCCACTCTCAGCGTAGCAGATTTTCTGCATGAGAACCCCCTTCCCAGCCCTGAAGGGGTATTTTAGCGAATGTAGCATGCTGGTGGGCTTGTGGTGGGGATGCCTACTTCAAAAACTCAGGTCTATGTGTTCTGTGGTCCCCCAGTGGGCTGGTGCCAACACCAATGCTAGTTCCCTCTCAGAAAGACAGGGGGCAGGCAGGAGACAGAAAGCTGCAAGCTGCTTTCTCTGTTACCAAGCCTTCAGGGACTACGGACATTTGTGTGTGTGTGTGTGTGTGTGTGTTTAGAATTTTAGAATTTTATTTATTTATTTGAGAGGGAGAGACACAGAGAAAGGTCTTCCGTCTGCTGCTTCACTCCCCAAATGGCTGATACGGCTGGAGCTGCACTGATCTGAAGCCAGGAGCCAGGGGCTTCTTCCGGGTCTCCCACGCAGGTGCAGGGGCCCAAGGACTTGGGCCATCTTCCACTGCTTTCCCAGCCATAGCAGAGAGCTGGATGGGAAGAGGAGCAGCCGGGACTAGAACCAGCATCCATATGTGATGCCGGCCTCCACAAGCGGAGGATTATCCTACTGCGCCACAGCAATGGCCCCAACAACTGACCTCTTAAAGCTGTGAGTAACTTGATAAAAATAATAATAATAATAAAAGCTACTTGGGACATGGTATAGTAGGTTAATCCTTCGCCTGCAGTGCCAGCATCCCTTATGGGCGCCGGTTTTAGTCTCGGTTGCTCCTCTTCCCATCCAGCTCTCTGCTATGGCCTGGGAAAGCAGTAGAAGATGGCCCAAGTCCTTGGGCCCCTGCACCCGCGTGGGAGACCTGGAAGAAGCTCCTGGCTCCTGGCTTCGGATTGGCCCAGCTCCAGTCCTTGCAGCCATTTGGGGAGTGAACCAGCAGATGGAAGACCTCTCTCTCTCCCTCTATCTGTAGCTCTACCTCTCAAATAAATAAATAAATAATCTTTAATAAAAAAAGCTACAAACCATTTTATGTTTCAATATTATTTATTTATTTGAAAGGCAGAGTGGATGGGAGAGAGGGAGAGAGACATCCTACATCTCTGGCTCACTTCCCAAATGCCCACAACAGCTAGGGCTGAGGCAGGATGAAGCCAGGAGCCTGGAACTCAATCCTGATCTCCCACGTGTGAGGCAGGAACTTAAGAACTTGAGCTATCATTTGCTGCCTCCCAGAGTGTTCATTAGCAGGAAGCTAGAATTAGAAATGGATCTGGGATGTGAAATTAGGCACTCTGATATGGGATGAAACCCAAGTGGCATCTTAATTACTGCACCAAATGTTCATCCCTGGAGAAATTTCTTAAAGGATGGTATCGAAAGTGGCTCCCTTTAGAGCCCTCAAATGTAGCATTTATGTAATTGGGTGTTATCAAGTATTGATGATTGGGGATGGCAGTGGTTAAAAGTTTTTCAGAATTTTAATTTAACTATAAACACAAAAATAGCCAATACTGGGACCTGTGTTGTGGCTCAGCTGGTTAAGTTGCTATTTGCAAAGACTGTATGTCGCTCCCCCTCTTCGCGGAGGAACGACACAGGACCCAGCGCTGTTCTTTTGTCTGCTCGGCCCTCCCCGGGTTTGCTGCTGGTTCTTCCCGGGTTGGCTACCGACCCTTCCACCTCCGTGGAAGGGCGGTTCCCCCTGCCACTTTCCCCACTTCCGCGGGGGAGTGGCACACCGCCGGCCGGCTCTCTCGGGGGCTGCACAGGTGTTCCCTTTAGATGTTCCTGGTGCATGTTGTCTCTCTCCTCCTTTATAGTCCTCTTCCACCAATCCCAACTCTGCTACCCACATGCCGAGTACGCTGCTCTCCTCCAATCAGGTGCAGGATCAGCTCCTGCAGGTTACTGGTCAAACTGGAGGCAGCTGTGTAGAAGCTGTTTACTCCTCTCCCAGCGCCATATTGTGGGAGAGCAGATGCATAGAATAAGTCGTAATTCCAGTAACTTAGTCTAGTCCGAGTTGCTCCCCACAACTGTATCCCATATCACAGTGCCAATTTGAGTCCCGACTGCTCTGCTTCTGATCTAGCTCCCTGTTAGTACAGCTGAGAAGGCAGCAGAAGATGGCCCAAGCACTTGGGTCCTGCCACACATGTGAGAAATCAAGAAGAAATTATTGGCTCCTGGCTTCCCTCATCCCACACCTGGCTGTGTGGTAATCTGGCAAGTGAATAGGCAGATGGAAGATAGATTCTCTCTCTCTCTCTCTCTCTCTCTCTCTTTCTGTTTCTCTTTTTCTCTGTCACTCTGCCTTTTAAATAAATAAAAATATGGGCCAGTGTTGTGACATAGCAGGTTAAGCCAACTGCCTGTGACACTGGCATCCCATATGGGTGTCAGTTCAACACCTGCACTTCCCATCCAGCTCCCTGCTAATGTGTCTGGGAAAGCAGTGGAAGACAACCCAATTGCTTGGGCCCCTGCACCTGTGTGGGAGACCCAGAAGAAGCTTCTGGCTTCTGGCATAGGCCTGGCACAGTCCCAGCCATTGCAGCTATTTGGGGAGTGAACCAGTGGATGAAAGATCTCTGTCTCTCCCTCTCTGTCTGTAACTCTGCCTTTCAAATGAATAAAAATAAAATTAAAAATAAAATATTTTTAAAGATTTATTTGTTTATTTGAAAGTCAGAGTTACACAGAGAGAGGAGAGGCAGAGAGAGAGAGAGAGGTCTTCCATCCACCGGTTCACTCCCCAGCTGACTGCAACGGCCTGAGCTGTGCCGATCCGAAGCCAGGAGCCAGGAGCTTCTTCTAGGTCTCCCACGCGGGTGCAGGGGCCCAAGGACTTGGGCCGTCTTCCACTCCTTCCCAGGCCACAGCAGAGAGCTGGATGGGAAGTGGAGCAGCCGGGTCTTGAACTGGTGCCCATATGGGATGCCGGCACTTCAGGCCAGGGCATTAACCCACTGCACCACAGCGCAGGCCCCAAGATTTTTTTTTAAAAAAGAGAAATAGCCAACACTAACGTAGAGCTTAGAATGCGTCAAGGACTTCTCAAAAAGTTTTACAAAAGTTAAGTCATTCAATCCTTATACATGACACCTATAAAGTAAGTACTATCGTTATACCTGTTTTGCAGACGAGAAAACTTACGGAAGGTAAGTGTCCAGCTAATAAATGATGGAGTTGATTCAAAGTCCTATTTTTATTTAAAATGTAAAGATATTTCCTTTGCAGATACTTTGTCTGTTTCCATAAATATTCAGCAGATGATTGAAAACTAAATGCTTTCGGAGGCCGGTGCTGTGGCATAACAGATAAAGCCGCCGCCTCAGCTTTGGCTTCCCATGTGGGTGCTGGTTTAAGTCCCGGCTGCTCCACTTTTTTTTTTTTTTTTAAGATTTATTTATTTATTTGAAAGTCAGAGTTACACAGAGAGAGGAGAGGCAGAGAGAGAGAGAGAAAGAGAGGTCTTCCATCCATTGGTCCACTGCCCAATTGGCCACGATGGCCAGAGCTGCGCCAATCTGAAGCCAGGAGCCAGGAGCTTCTTCCAGGTCTCCCACGTGGGTGCAGGGGCCCAAGGACTTGGGCCATCTTCTACTGCTTTCCCAGGCCATAGCAGAGAGCTGGATTGGAAGAGGAGCAGCGGGTCTTGAACCGGCACCCATATGGGATGCCAGCACTTCAGGCTAGAGTGTTGACCCACTGAGCCACAGCACTGCACCCCCCACCCCCGGCTGCTCCACTTCTGATCCAGCTCTCTGCTGTGGCCTAGGAAGGCAGTGGAAGATGGCCCAAGTCCTTGGGCCCCTGCACCCACGTGGGAGACCCAGAGGAGGTTCCTGGCTCCTGCCTTCAGCCTGGTCCAGTCCTGGCTGTTGTGGCCATCTGGAGAGTAAACTAGCGGATGGAAGAACTCTCTCTGTAACTCTTTCAAATAAATAAAATAAATCTTAAAAAAATAAGAAAACAGAGTGCTTTCTCCATGCAGCCCAGTCTAGTCCACAACTAAAAACTCTATTTTGTGAATCATATTATTCAGATTAGCCCTATATTTTTAAATGTGTTTTATCAAAGACATAGAAGAGGCTGTTTAAAACATACTTGTCCATATTGTAGAGAAATAGCTTCTTCTACCTCTAAAGTGTCACGTTTTCATTTTTATATTCTAGAATTTTCTCATAGTGCCATATAGTTTGGCTTACTCATCATTGAAAGTTGAAAGCTTTATCCACATTTGGCATTTGTCCCCAAACAAGATGAGCTCATTCTCCCTGGCTCCCTGCCTGTCATTTGGATGCTGTTAGAATCTTCCTTTCCTTAGAATTGATTACCTTGCTGCAGTCTGAAAGGATTGTGGAGGGAGCCATCTGGCCAGGAAGGTCACCGCTGCAAACTTCTCTGTTCTTTGCAAAGTCACTGTCCTGAGGGGCCAAGGGCCAGACTGCAGGCCTGGCCATCCTCCTGAGACTGAGGAGACTGGCCACTCAGCCCAGGGTCAGAATTCCATGTCTTTAAGTGCCTTGTGCCTCACACCGTTTCAATGAATGTCGGGAGGGGAGAGGCAGAAGTTTGGGCTGAACCTCACTTTCACGCGGAAGTGTCCTGTTTGTGTATTGCGCTATAAAATAACCCTTGAGATTTCATGGTATGAAATAACGACCACCATTTACTACTGTCATCTGCCATGATTCTGGTGAGTGAGGTGGCTCTTCCTGGGATTGTCTCCCTGCTGCCACGAGACAGGGAGGATGCTGGAGTCACCTTGAAGGCTTCCTCATGCCTGTGTCTGACTCTGGTGCTGGAAAAATCCAAACTGCTGGGGGCTGGAACAGCCAGAGTGCCTCTGAGTCTGTCTTGACCTTTGTGGGGGTCTGTCCACATGGTCCTTGCAGCATGGCGGTGTCTGGGCAGCTGCACTCACACATGACAGAGGTACACGTTCTGAGCAGGAGAACTGGGTAGAAACTGGTTCACTTTTCAAGAACTGGCCTTGAAAGTCATATAGTGTTGCTTTGATAGTGGAGTCACAGAAAACAGTCCAAGAAGCCCACCCAGGCTGAAGAGGAGAGGACATAGGTGCCTCTCCTGATGGGAGGAGGGCAGCACTTTTGGAAGAGTAGCTGGGACTGGACATGTTAGCAAATTTTGAAAAAAGCCATGGGCCTTCCACAAGTTCATGGTGAACATGCATTATTATTTTTTTTTTAAGACTTACTTTATTTGAAAGGCTGAATAACAGAGGGATAGGAGAGAGAATGAGAGGTCTAATATCTGCTGATTCACTCCCCAAATGGCTGCAACAATCGGGGCTGGGCCAGGTGGAAGCCGGGAACTTTAAACCCCATCTGGGTCTCCCACAATGGGACAGGGGCCCACGCACTTGGGCCATCCTCCGCTGCTTTCCCAGCATTGATCAGGGGTTGTATACCCATTAATGGTAATCAGCATTGTCATGGACACTGTAAGTTATCTGGCTCATGGGGTTGTTGTACATTGCAGGCACTTGGAAGAGTCATTGGCACACAGGAAGTACGTGTATGAATGTTAGCTACAGATAGGAAAGTTAGAAATGCTCAACTGTCTTGTTAACAGATTACCCTTCCGTACCATTCAGTTTTCATTCATTCTGCTATTCACTAGTTCTTTTTTTTCTTTTTTAAAGAAAACTTTCTTGGTTTCTGTCCTTTTTCGGAGGTACACCCTATCTGAAAGCTTTTTGAGAAGAAGTCCCTGGGAGAGAAATAGTTGAAAGTTGTGCTTGTCTGAAAATATCTTCGTTCATACTTGATGGCTAGTTTGGACAGATGTGAGAATCTAGGCTGGAAGTCATCTCCCCCGAGCATTTTGAAGGGCACTATTCCATTGCCTTCCGGGTCCGTGTGTTGCTATTGAGAAATCTGATGGAATTTCTCTAGGAAACCTCATTTCCCCTCCGTGTGCTGCTTGTAAGACTGCTGTGGCCACGTTGTCTGGCATTCTGTCTGATGCGCCTCCCAGTGGTCCTGGTTTTATCCACTGTGCGGGACTCAGCGATCACTGTCAGGGTAGAAACTCACACCTTTTCGTTCTCAAATAACACAACTGAATTTTCCAGTTGATTTCTTCCCCTCTGTTTCCCAGATGTCCGGGACTGGCTTCCTAATGCTCTGACCCTTTCTAACCTCTTTCCCTTCTCTGTGCCTTTTGTCCGTAAGTGCTGGGTACTTTCCTAACCTTATCTTCCTACCACCCTACTGAGCTTTGCATTCTTGCTTTCACATTCTTAATTGAAAAGAGTTCTGTGTGGTTCTGAGTCTTCCCTTTTAAAATTTATTTTCTTTTTTATTTGAAAGGAAGGGAGGAACAGGAAAAGAGAGAGAGAGACGTCTTCCATCTTCCATCCACTACTTCACTCCTCCAAATGCTTGCAATAGCTAGGCCTGGGCCAGTCTGACCAGGAGCCCAGAACCAGGAGCCCAGAACTCCCACATGATAGGCGGGGACCTGAGCACCTGAGCCATCCTCTGCTGCCTCCCCAGGTGGTGCGCATCAACAGGAAACTGGATTGGAAGCAGAGCAGCCAGGACTCAAACCAGTCCCTCAGATATGGATGCAGGTTTTCCAAGTGGCAACATAATTGCCTGCCCCCCTGCGTATTCCATTTATTTATTTATTTATTTGACAGGCAGAGTGGACAGTGAGAGAGAGAGAGACAGAGAGAAAGGTCTTCCTTTTGCCGTTGGTTCACCCTCCAATGGCTGCCGCGGCCGGCGCGCTGCGGCCGGCGCACCGCGCTGATCCGATGGCAGGAGCCAGGAGCCAGGTGCTTTTCCTGGTCTCCCATGGGGTGCAGGGCCCAAGCACCTGGGCCATCCTCCACTGCACTCCCTGGCCACAGCAGAGGGCTGGTCTGGAAGAGGGGCAACCGGGACAGAATCCGGCGCCCCGACTGGGACTAGAACCCGGTGTGCCGGCGCCGCTAGGCGGAGGATTAGCCTAGTGAGCCGCGGCGCCGGCCTCGTATTCCATTTATTAAAGTACATATTTGGCTGGCGCCATGGCTCACTTGGCTAATCCTCCGCCTTCACTTGGCTAATCCTCTGCCTTGCGGCGCCGGCACCCCGGGTTCTAGTCCTAAGCGGGGTACTGGATTCTGTCCCAGTTGCCCCTCTTCCAGTCCAGCTCTCTGCTGTGGCCCGGGAGTGCAGTGGAGGATGGCCCAAGTGCTTGGGCCCTACACCCGCTTGGGAGAGCAGGAGAAGCACCTGGCTTCTGGCTTCGGATTGGCGTAGTGCGCTGGCTGCAGCACCCTGGCCACAGCAGCCATTGGGGGTGGTGAACCAATGGAAAAGGAAGACCTTTCTCTCTGTCACTCTCTCTCACTGTCTAACTCTGCCTGTCAAAAAAAGTATATATTCTATTTTTAATCTGTTTTTCCTATCTTTATTTCTCAAAGGAGACCTGCAATGCATTTTTCAGTTTTCTTTTTTCCCTATAGTCTCTTTCTTCCAAATGTCTTTTATTCTATATATTGGGGATTCTATCTCTCATGTCATGTCCTTCCCTTAAATTCTGGTCACTTTTAGCTGTCTGCTCTCATTTAAGTGTGCCAGATTTGGCAAAGCAAAAGACATCTAGTTAAATTTGAATTTTTTTAATTAATATTTTATTTATTTGAGAGGCAGAGAGAAAGAAGACTTTCATCCACTGGTTCATGCCCTAAATGCCTGCAACCACCAGGGCTGGTTCACTCCCCAAATGCCTGAAATAGCCAGGGACCTGGAACATAATCTGGCCCCCTATGTTGGCAGTAGGTTCCCAAGTATATGGGCCATCATCTGCTGGAAGCTGGATGGGGAGCAGAGGCAGGACTCAAACCCAGCCACTCCAATATGAGATGCCAGCATCCCAAGTTGTGGCTTAACAGTGGCACCACAACACCTGCCCCCAGATGTGGGATTCTTATTTGGGATCTGCTAGGCCAAACACCACCCCTCCATTTGAACTTTAGATAAACAACGAACAGTTTTTGGTAAAGTATGTCCCAGGCAATATTTAAGACATACTTACATATAGTAAAATATTTGATATTTATCTGAAATTGGAATCTAATAAAGTGTCCCGTCTTTTATTTAGCAACCCTGGAAGAGTGACATCTACAAGGCTGTGGGACCTGTAAGTGGGTGGGGCTCCATGGGAGAATTCACTGACAGGTTGCTCCAGTTTCATTGAGTAATGGATTAAAGTCCTGTCTTTTTCTTAGATTCCCCTGCAAAGAGTATTCCCAGCTTGCCATCCTCCAGGATCTAATCCTGGCTGCCGGTGTTCTAGGAGCCGAGTGGAGGAAGAATACCCAGAAGCTCAGTTTTTGCCACGTTAAGTGTCAGGTGGCCCTTCCAGCTTCAGCACAGTGGTCCTAGTCTTGTGTCAGTCTAGAGCCTTAGATGAGGGACAACTACAGATTCTTTGCACTCCTTTTTCCCCTGTTCAGGGTGGGAGTCTAACTCTCCTTCCCTTGACTAAAGATGTGCATGACCTACAGAACACAACAGAAATAATGTCTAATAGCTTCCAAGTAGAGAATAAGAAGCCTAGAAACTTCTGCCTGGATTCCTTGGCAAATCCTTGCAGAAAACCCTGAGCCTCCGCATAGGAATCACCCTGAGCCTGCGTGCGGAGAGGGCCTACGGAGGGCTGTGCTTGGCTGTGCCAGCTGGGACCAGCCTTCCCTCTCCCCTCACCATGGTGTCCGTCGGTCAGCTGATTACCACCAGGTGACCTTTGTGGAAGCCCCAGGGAACAGAAGAATTGCTCAGCCAAGCAAGCCCTGTTCAATTCAGATTCATAAAATCATGAGCTCTCATAAGATGGTCAACATTTTATAAGTTACCAAGGGTTGGGATAGTCGGTTAGGCAGCCGTGGATAAGCAGAACACCTGGACTCCATCTGATGCCCCACCGCAGAGATCCACTGCTTTATCCTTTCCTGGGAATGTGCTTCTAGTCTCGTGCCCACGTAGGAGAGCAGTAAAGGCAGCTGTGCAGCATTGGGGAGGGGGTGGAGGACGCTGGCTGCGTCTCGTACAGACTTCCAGCAAATGCCCGGGTTTCAGTCTTACCTGTACACCACAGGCACCTGGTGCTGCAAGCTCCTTCCTCTCCTGAGAAATTGTACACTATCGTGTTGCTTCCTGGCTGGCTCCACTCCTGGCTAAGGAGTCAGCTTTCTCGGGTCTTTTCAGTTGGTTACCACCTGTCTCTTTGCTTTCCAGGCTCTAAAGTTTTGTGCTTTTCCCCCTCCCTTATTTCTTTGTTATTGTGAGAATTCTTTTTTTTTTTTTTTCAAACAAAAAAACAAAAACTCCACTCTTACTTTAGTTGGACTACAAGAGGGAGCTGAGATAAATGAATGTGTTCATTCTGGCATTTGTAATTTAAGGCTCCTTTGGGTCTTTCATTCTAGCCATTATATTAATTTTTAAAATACTCTGTGTTAGATCAAGGGTCTGAAAGAGGAGTCTAACAGAGGGATTCTTTTTTTTTTTTTTAAGATTTATTTATTTATTTGTTTGAAAGAGTTACAGAGAGAGGAAAGATAGAAATCTTTCATCTACTTTGTTCACTCAGAGGGCCACAACAACCAGCACTGGGCCAGGCTGAAGCCAGGAACCAGGAGCTTCTTCTGGGTCTCCCATGTGGGTGCAGCAGGGGCCCAAGCATTTGGGCTGCCTTCCACTGCTTTTCTCAGGCCATTAGCAGGGAGCTGAATTGGAAATGGAACAGCCGGGATATGAACTGGCACCCATATGGGATGTAGGCAGCTTTACCCACTGCACCACAATGCCAGCTCCATACGGGGATTTTTGTGTAAGCACTCTAGTGAGGGTGATCTCAAGAGAAAGCTGTGAAGAACTGAGAGAAATGGAATTGGATGGGCTGAGGGAGAAGCTGAGCAAAGATCTTGTATCTGCTAAAGTGTTTTTATTATATTAAATTTAAAACTTTCATTTACTTGGGAGAGATGAAGAGAGAGAGCTAGCTCCCATCAACAACCCAAATGCCCACAACAGCAGGAGCTGAGAACTCCATTCAAGTCCCTCTGGTGGGTGGCAGAAACCTAATTGCTTGAGCCATCACCTGCTGCCTCCCAGGGTCTGCATTAGCAGGAATCTGGAACTGGGATCAAAGCTGGGACTGGAACCCAGGCATTCTGAATGGGATACAGGTGTCTTAACCATTAGGCTAAATGCCTACCTCTTGGTTTCTGTGGCAGTTTAATTTATTTGAAAGGTAGAGTTAGAGTGGAAAGAGATTGGTTGATTTTCTATCTGCTGGTTCACTTCCCAAATGGCTGCAACCCAGGAGCTTGGAGTTCCATCTGGCTCTCCTATGTGGGTGGCAGCGACCCAAGGACTTGGACCTTCTGCTGCTGCTTTCCCAGGCACATTAGCATGTTGTGTTCCGGATTGCCCAGATAGAAAGAACCAGCGAGACTCACTGAAATGCAAAGAACAAAAGGACTTTATTTGTAGGTCCGGCATGCTGGGGCCCTGGCCTCCCGTGCTGGGAGACCAAGATCCCCTTCTCTTTGTTCTCGGGGTTTTTATAGTTCCCAGGCAAACAAGTATTACGTCCTCATTCCTTCCTTCCCCTGGCCCTGCAGGACCAAGGACGGCCCACCTTATTGGTTGCCTTCACCTGGTCCTGCTGGACCGGACCAAGAACTGCCCGTTGTCAGATTTCATCTTCTCATACCAGGCGCATCCTGGGCCTAGGCAGTTTTTTGTCTTGTGAGAAGCCTGCCATGGCATGGCTCTGGCCTCTCACAAGCAGGGAACTGGATTGGAGTGGAGCAGCTGGGACACAAACTGGTGCCCATATGGGATGCTGGCACCACAGGCAGCAACTTAACCTGCTGTGGCACAATGCTGGCCCCGGCTTTCTGTGAAGGTTTTAACCTCAGTCTGATCCCATGAGAGCTGTGGGAAATGAAGGGTATCACAGATTTACCCTGGTCTTTTTATCCCACAAAAGTTAGCCTCAGACTTTCCCTTCCCAACCTGGTCTGAGGGTGGTTGTGGGAGGCGACAGCAGTGAGCCAGGGACTGGGCAGGCCCAGCAGTGAAGGTTATCTCAGAGGGTGCCAAGAGCACCTTCCTGACCTCTATTTTCTGAGTCACTTAATTGTCTTTTTTTTTTTTTTTTAAAGAATGCAATAGTCTCTCTAATCTGAGGAAATGAATCATCCTCATTTCATTCTTCTACTGTTTGCCCTGTTAATTCTGCTTCATCAAGGTTCACTCATAAACTGAAGATCAAGAAACGTTTAAGTTAGCACACAGCTGAAAGCGGCAGAACCAGGCCTCGAGATGAAATCATTCTGGATCCTAAAACTCGTGATCTGGACGATGTCAGAATGTCTCCTCCAGCTGCATCTACATGAAATAGCTTCACATTACCTCTCCAGCTTAGGGTACACATACACACTTTTTTTTTTTTTTTTACCTAAAATTGAAATTTCCCTGCAGACTCAACAAAATCATTTCACTTCGATTCCCTGATCACCTGCTGTTTGCTAGATACAGTACTGGATGCAGAAGTGAAAGACGACATTGACCTGGTTGGCAGTTGGCGTCCAGACCAGCCTGCGGGTAGGAACAGGCCTAGCCGCACCACAAGGCTAAGGCCTCCCTGGGGGCTGCGGACAGGTACCAAACTCAGGTGAAGAGGGAACTGCGTGCCGCAAGGGGTTCCTGGAGCATCTGGGTGCACGAGGAAGGGGTGGCAGTGCTGGAAACTTTGTGGAGTGTGTGCTCCAACATGAAGGCCACGGGCCCGGCAAGGGCCTGACGGGCCCAGGCTGGCCCCTCCCAGGGCTCCCGGCAGGTGCGCTGCTGCTCCCGGGAGGGACTTTCCGGTCCCGTGAGCACAGGGACAACCAGGAACTCGGGCTCAGTCTCCACCCAACAGTGGGGCGGATCCGTCCGGGATAAGACCCGCTGCCAAGCCCCGACGAGGGTGTGATTTGCGTGGAACCGCAGAGGACCGGCGCAGCCCCGTCTCCGCACCAGAGGTAAGGGGGCTGCGGGTCGCGGCGCTGGGCTCAGGGTCTGGGCGCCGCGCACTGGAGCGCCTCGCGGTGGCGCCCAGCCCGCGCCGCGCCCAGGAGCGGGTGCCTGATGCCGGCCTGCGGGCGGGCGCGGCTGGCCCGGGACTCGCTCCCGCGGATGAGAGCGAGGCGAACGCGGCTCTTACCCGCGGGCACCGTCCCGAGGCCTCCAGAGCAGTCCCCTGCGCTCGGGACGCCAGTCGGAGAACACAGCGGTGGTTTATTGAGTCCGCATGCTGGGCTGAGGCGTTTGAAAAGAAAGGCTTGCGTGTTTTATATTGAAATCTGTTCTTTGCTCCTGTTAGGAAACGCACGCCCTCTCCTAGTTTCTGCCCGCCTTCTCTCCTCCCCTTTTATTTAATGCCTCCGGCCCAGGGCCTGGCACAAAGGAATCTCACTGTTAGGAGGTCCTTAACTTGCCAGGGGAGCCATCTAGCCCTTTTGTCCTGATTTTGACCAGGTGGAGACTTGGGGACCCAAGAAGGTTGGTTTTCAACCCTCTGTCGTCATCAAGTGCTTCCCAAGTGGATGCCCGCCTTCCGTGAGCTGTTTGGAGCGTTGTAGGCCCCGAGTAACTGGCACCATTCGTCAAAACTGGGCGTCTGCTGGCTCCAGCTGCCGGTGGGGAGGATGAGTAGGGTGCCGTGTTCTGAGTTATCCACCCCACTGCCTGTCCATTCCCAGACACCCACTTCCCTCTTATATTGCAAGAAACTCTGTGGATGGCTCTTTAGTTGCCAGGGAATTCTCAGATGACAGAGAGCCAAGTGGGAACACCCACACTGCTGTAACTGTTGGGGCAGGGCCCAAGCTGTGCAGTTTCCTCCTCAGCCTTCTTGTATTGGGTTAGGGAGCATTTTTCTCTGAAAGCAGCTGAGAGAGTAACAGGCACAGTGAAGCCAGACCACACCCATCCATGGAATAAGATGAGCCTCCCAGCCGTCCCCGGCCGGGTTCGTGTCCTGTGGCTTGTTTTCTTTGTTTATGTCCAGCCACTCATTTATTGTAAGACTGCTTGATTTGAAAGGCAGAATCACACACACACACACACACACACACACATGCTCATCTTCCCAGTCTCACCTTGTGGACTAAGCCTGCTCTTCACCAAGGGTGGTCAAGGGGCGTGGCAGGCCCTGGGGATGGTGGATGAGCCAGGGAGAGCCTGAAGCTGCAGAATAAATCAGTGGGGGGCTTTTTCCTAAATATTTGAGGATAAAAATGCTTCTATAAGTAAAACAATCACAGATATATATTATGGAGTAGAACCCAAAAATTCTATGCATTACAAATCTAAAACGAGAAAATGCTGCAAGTTTTGCATGGGCTTTGTGTTGCCCTTTGGACCAGACCTAACCCTTGAGGGTTTGTTTTCCCTGCAATTAGAGTCGCAGTGGAGGCAGTTTGATAGGTCCTCCCTGAGTGACTCTGAATAACAGTTTTCTGGGCAATTATGAACCTTGCCTTACAGAGGAGGATCCCAAGGCAGAGTCAACGATCCTTGGTCAAAGTCAGACCACTGGGGAACTGAGGCTTACATCCAGCTGCTGGGCACTGTAACCCATTCTCTTAGCCTCGCTGTCTTACTATGACTCCGTCAGTGCTTGGTTCACAGTGATTTGGGATTTGGATTTATGGCTCTCTGGTTTATTTATTTATTTTCAATTAGCTTATTTGATGGTAGAGGGGCCAGGGAGAAGATCTCCTATCCTCTGTGATGGCTGAGCCTAGGCTGAGGCCAAACCTGGGGGCCAAGAACTCAGTCAAGGTCTCCCAAATAGATAGCAGGAACTCAATGACTTAAGCCATCACTGCTGCCTTCCAGGTCTCATTAGCAGGGAACCGGGGCCAGGAGCTGGAGGTTTGTATCAACCAAATGTAGGTGACTTAACCAGTGTTTTACTATTAGGCCAAAATTTGATCAAATGTTTTTCTTCCCCTCCTTAAATTTCTTTTTGACAAGCCAATGTGTGGAAAACGGTTGGAAGAGTGCAGCTGTTTTGACAAGGGAAGGATGATGGGGAGTGTGGGGGTGCACCTCAGTGGTCCTACATTCTTGAGGGACTTGGCATGCAGACAAAGAAATGCACTTACTCTTTGTAGTGTTGGGCAGAGCTGGGTAGGAGTTTTTGAATGGTGGCTTCTAGTTGAATCTGTGGAAATGGCTTTTGAACCCATAGGCTGGGTGATCTTAGTGCTGGTGAGAGCTGTCTTACCAGAGGGGTCTCTGCAGAGCCCCAGCAGCTCTTTTCTTTCTTTCTTTTCAGATGTTTAATTAATTTACTTTTATTTATTGGAAAGGCAGAGTGACAGATATCTTTCATCAGCTGGTTCATTTGCCAAATAGCTACATGGCAGAGGCTGGGCCAGGCCAAAGCCAGGAGCTTGGTACTTAACTCTTTCTGGGTCTCCCACACAAGTGGCAGGGACCTGAGTACTTGGGCCATCTTCCACTGTTTTCCCAGGTGCATTAGCAGGGAGCTGGATTAGAAGCAGAGCATCTGGCCAGCGCTGTGGCTCAATAGGCTAATCCTCCACCTTGCGGTGCTGGCACACCGGGTTCTAGTCCCAGTCGGGGCGCTGGATTCTGTCCCGGTTGCCCCTCTTCCAGGCCAGCTCTCTGCTGTGGCCAGGGAGTGCAGTGGAGGATGGCCCAAGTGCTTGCGCCCTGCACCCCACGGGAGACCAGGAGAAGTACCTGGCTCCTGGCTTCGGATCAGCGCGATGCGCCAGCCGCAGCGTGCCATCCATGGCAGCCATTGGAGGGTGAACCAACGGCAAAAAGGAAGACCTTTCTGTCTATCTCTCTCTCTCTCACTGTCTACTCTGCCTGTCAAAAAAAAAAAAAAAAAGGCAGAGCATCTGGATTTGAACTGGCACTCCAATTTGAGATGCCAGCATCACAAGCAATAGCTTAACTCACCCATACCCTAACACTAGTCCAGCATATGCATTCTTGATAAATCGAATAAAACAGTAGCAAAAACATGACCTTTCCAAGGAAACTTAGGCCTGTCATTATGTTATACACTCTAAGTAATGGGGTATGTGCTAAATAAAGCCTTCCAACTCTCAAGAATATTTTTTTAAAAAATATTTATGTATTTATTTGAAAGAGTTACAGAGAAAGAGTAAGAGATCTTCCATTTGCTTATTCAGTCCCCAGTTCCTTGCAGTGGCCAAGGGCTGGGCCAGACCGTAGCCAGGAGCTTGTTCCAGGTCTCCCATGAGGGTAGCAGAGGCACAAGCACTAGGGCCATTCTTTGCTGCTTTTCCTAGGCTATTTTCTGGGTTGGAAGTGGAACAGCTGGGACCTGAACAAACGCCCATGCGGGATGTGGATGTTGTAGGCAGCAGCTTTACCCACTCTGCCACAACATCGGCCTCTCAAGAATAGTTCTTATTGTACTGATTACCTCTCCTTTGTGATTTGATTGACAACAGTTTTTTCTCTCTGCAATTCACCCCATCATCTTACAGTATTTAACACCTCTAGAGTGACAGCTCCAACTAAAGTGTTTGTTTGTTGTTTAACTTAAACAGAAACCAAGAGGGATTGTTGCATTAAGAGAAACCCCCTTAGGACTTAGGATTTCTATCTGAGGCCTATTGTTGGCATTTTGTTTGTTTGTTTTTAAGATTTATTTATTTACTTGAAAGTCAGAGTTACACAGAGAAGTGGGGGGGTGGTCTTCCATCCTCTGGTTCACTCCCCAATTGGCCCCAACAGCTAGAGCTGTACCCATCTGAAGCCAGGAGCCAGGAGCTTCTTCCAGATCTCCCACGTGGGTGCAGGGGCCCAAGGACTCAGGCCATCTTCTACTGCTTTCCCAGGCCATAGCAGAGAGCTAGATCAGAAGTGGAGCAGCCGGGTCTTGAACCGGTGCCCTTATGGGATGCTGGCACTGCAGGTGGCAGCTTTGCCCGCTATGCCACAACGCCAGCCTCCTGTTGTTGGTTTTATTTTATTTTTGTAATTTATTTATTTGTTTGAGAGGCAGAGATGTGGGCATGGGTGTGTGCCAATCTTTCTCCAGCTCTTTGCCTCACACAAAGATAAGCATTCTAAGTGCAGACATATAAAGTATGCACAGTGATAACAAGATTTATTCACAAGGGGAGAAAGTGAGCACATACATGCGGGAGTGTGGGTTGCCCCACATGGAGAAATACCCATTATGAGGATTGCCAAAAAGGGTAAGTGGTGGGGAGGGGGGAGAGAGAGAGCACCTGAGTAGAGAATCTCCAGCTGTGGTCCCCTGGGAAAGAGGGGCCTCTCCCCAGTCATTGCCTCTTTTGAGAGGTAGGGGGTATGGGCCCATGCTGTGGCATAGCAGGTAAAGCTGCCACCTGCAGTGCTGACGTTCCATGTAGGTGCCAATTTGAGTCCCGGCTGCTCCACTTCTGATCCAGCTCTCTGCTGTGGCCTGGGAAAGCAGTAGAAGATGGCTCAAGTCCTTGGGCCCCTGAGCCCACGTTGGGGACCCAGAAGAAGCTCCTGGCTCCTGACTTCAGATGGGTGCAGCTCCGGCTGTTGCGGCAATCTGGGGAGTGGACCATCGGATGGAAGACTCTCTCTCTCTGCCTCTGCCTCTCTGTAGCTCTGTCTTTCAAATAAACAAATAGATCTTAAAAAAAAAAAAAAAAAAGAGCGATGTAGGGGATGGTTACCTCTACATGCATGAAGCCACCTGGGAATCTTATGATACCTCCATAAATTCCACGTAGAGCTTAATATAGATATTTTCATTGCATCCTCCCTTGTAGGTCCTGGATGAAACAGTGTATCCTGGGAAAGGGAGTGTTTTGATGGACAGGTACAGGGATAACATTAGACTGAGGGCTTGCAGGGGCTTCCAGTGTACTCAGTCCTACACTAACTACCTAGTTGCACCATGTCAGAGAAAGAGAGAGACAGACAGAGAAACAGAGAACTCTCATCCACTGGTTCACTCCCTAACTGCCTGCAATAGCTGCGGTCAGGCTCCATCAAAGCTGGGAGTTGAGTCAATCCTGGTGTCCTCCATGGGTGGCAGGAACCCAATCACTTGGGCCATCACTTGCTGACCCCCAGCATCTGTACTAGGAGAAGCTGGAATCAGGAGCCTCAGGAGACTCAAACCCAGGCACTCCAGTATGGGACATGGGCCTCTTAAACCAGTCTTAATTGCCAGGCTAAACACTTGCCTCTGTTGTTGGTTTTAATGGGAGTGATTTGTTAATGTTTGCTTGTGTTTAGACTGGACTGAGAACTTTTGCTATGGGAACGTAAACCACCACCTTTGAAGAATTCTTTTTGAAAGTTCAGGTTGTTTGAAGTCAGCAAATTGAGTGCTACTTCTTGGTCCAGACTGCTTGACATGGAAACTAGAGGAGAACAGGTGCAGTCCTGATCGCTGAAGCATCTGGGGAGTGACCCCGTGGATGGGAACTCGTGTGTGTGTGTGTGTGTATGTGTGTGTCTGTGTCTGTGTCTGTCTGTCTGTCTACAGGAACAAAACCTCTAGAGTATGTATTTGAGAGACACAGTTACAGATAGAGATAAGGAGAGACATCCTCTGGTTCACTCCCCAAATGGCTGCAACAGGAGCTGATCTGAAGCCAGGAGCCAAGAGCTTCTTCCAGGTCTCCCTTGCAGGTGTAGAAGCCCCAAGCACTTGGGCCGTCTTCTGCTTTCCAGGCCATAGCAGAGAGCTGGATCATAAGTAGAGCAGCCAGGACTTAAACTGGTGCCCATATGGGGTGCTGGTGCTGCAGGCAGAGGCTTAGCCCACTACACCACAATGCCAGTCTCCAGAGTAAGTATGTTGTTCACAGTCAGCAGCAGAGATAAAGGACAGCTACACGGCCGGCGCCGCGGCTCACTAGGCTAATCCTCCGCCTAGCGGCGCCGGCACACCGGGTTCTAGTCCCAGTTGGGGCGCCGGATTGTGTCCCGGTTGCCCCTCTTCCAGGCCAGCTCTCTGCTGTGGCCAGGGAGTGCAGTGGAGGATGGCCCAGGTGCTTGGGCCCTGCACCCCATGGGAGACCAGGAAAAGCACCTGGCTCCTGGCTCCTGCCATCGGATCAGCGCGGTGCGCCGGCTGCAGCGCGCCGGCCGCGGTGGCCATTGGAGGGTGAACCAACGGCAAAGGAAGACCTTTCTATCTGTCTCTCTCTCTCACTGTCCACTCTGCCTGTCAAAAAAATAAATAAATAAAATAAAAATAAAAATAAAAAAAAAAAGAGAAAAGGACAGCTACAAGGCAGACAGAGAATTACTGTGTAAAAGATCTTCCCCATCCCGCCTCCCCCAGCCCCTGTCCCCATGAACTCTTTAGGCCTAGATACAACACAGAGTGTGAGAAGAGTGAACTGTAACAGAGCAGGAGCATCACTCCACCTGACTCACTGTGAAGGTCCTTCCTGTAAGCCCCTTGCTCCCTGGAGAGGTAGCATATCAAGCCATGACCAGAAGCTCCCACAGAGGGGCCCTGTGCCTACCGAGAACAAGTTCAAGTTCTCATTGTGTGTGGTTGAATCTTCTCTCCGGGGAAGGTGAGTTAACAGCTTCTAACTTTTTCTTCCTTACTCCTCTCCACGGTGCTCATGAAGGCACTTAATGAACTCTGCTTAGCTTCCACTTCTGCTATTACTTCATTTAAAAAAAAAGTTTATTTATTAATTTTAAAGGGAGAGAGAGAGGGAGAGAGAGGTTCAAACATAGAGACAGAGAAAGATCTCCCATCTGCTGGTTCAGTCCCCAGATGCCCTTAATGGCCAGAGCCGGGCCAGGCCAAAGTTGGGAGCTGAAAACATGTCTCTGTGCTTCCTTGTCCTAAGCTTGGCCAACTCATCAACATTCATCTTGACATTGGCTCCTTCCCTGATTGGCTTAACCTGGGTTAGGGGCCTCTGCTACGTGCGCCTGTCGCTCTCTGAGATTCCCTCACCCCAGGAACATCCCCTTACTGGTGTCTGATCACGGCCTGTCTCCTCCATTTGGCTCAGTGCTACTCTGAGGGCAGGTACCATGCCTGTCTATCCTCTAGCCAAGCACTGTGCTGAGCACATAGCAGGTTGTTCACCAAAGGTATGCTGAGCGAATGGATCATCTTCTATGGCCTGCAAATTGTAATCCAGCCTCAGTATTTGTCAGTGCTTCCCAGGTGACTTTTGTATGCTTTGAGTTTGAGAACTTTTCTGGGATAGCATGGTGGGCATTTATTAATTAGAGTCATTTTGAGGCTGTAGCTGCAGACATTGTGTCCTGCCAACATGTAAGGCCAGAAGCAAGGGGGCACTTGGCAGGCTGAGTCTCTTTTTGATCTGAGGGCAATTCTTTCTCAGAAGACTCTTGGCAGGTTTGTCCTTTTCTCTCTTTTTTAAAAAAAATTATTTATTTGAAAGGCAGAGTTACAGAGAGAGAGAGAGAGAGAGAGAGGGAGGGAGGGAGAGAGATGGTTACAATGGTTGGAGCTGAGCCAACCTGAAGCCAAGAGCTTCTTCTGGGTATCCCACATGGGTGCAGGGGCCCAAGGACTTGGACCATCTTCTGCTGCTCTCCTGGGTGCATTAGCAGGGAGCGAGATCGGAAGTGGAGCAGTTTGGGGCTCAAACTGGTGCCCACATGGGATTCCAGCACTGCAGACAGCAGCTTTACTCACTACACCACAGCGCAGGCCCATCATCCTTCATTCTCTTGACTGGCAGTAGTCACATGGCCACTCTTCAGCCCTCATGGGTGTTGGAATGGGGTTGCCTTGGACTAATCATTATTTCCTCCTAGTGACTGGCCCACCTTCATAGTTTATGAAACCCAATCCCAAACAGAAAGAAAGTTATCCTAAGGGGGAAGGAGATGATAGTGGAGCTGTGATTACTGCTAATTCTCCCAGAAGTCCTGCACAGTAGTGATGCCATCCCAGTTTTGTGCCAGAATAAGCCAGCTCTCCTAGGTTGGGGCAATTCTGGAGGCCAGAGCAGCAACTGAAACTCAGCACTTTTTCTGGATTCTCAGCTGGCACCCCGACACTGAATGACCTCCACTGTACCCCATGCCAGCTCCATGTGTGGGGACAAAAGTTAACTTGGAAGTTGACAGATACTGTAAACTAGCAGGTGCAGCCTGCCCAGGATAACACATGCTGCAGTGGCTGGTTTTGAGAACTCTACTGCTTACGTGACGTATGGCAAACACTTTTCTGGAGTCAGGTTGTACTGGTATTTATTTATTTATTTTTATTTATTTATTTATTTAACAGGCAGAGTGGATAATGAGAGAGAGAGACAGAGAGAAAGGTCTTCCTTTTTGCCGTTGGTTCACCCTCCAATGGCTGCCACTGCTGGCGCACTGCGGCCGGTGCACCGCGCTGATCTGAAGCCAGGAGCCAGGTGCTTCTCCTGGTCTCCCATGAGGTGCAGGGCCCAAGCACCTGGGCCATCCTCCACTGCCTTCCCGGGCCACAGCAGAGAGCTGGCCTGGAAGAGGGGCAACCGGGACAGAATCCGGCGCCCCGTCCGGGACTAGAACCCAGTGTGCCGGCGCTGCTAGGTGGAGGACTAGCCTATTGAGCCGCGGTGCCAGCCTGTACCGGTATTTTTACAAGTGTTATGACCCCCACCCTCTGTTTATGTAATTTCTCCTTCTCTCCCTTATTCCCTTACACTTGATGTAAACTCACAAACGGCAGTCTACACTTATGAAACATCCCTGGGGTGGTTTGGGACCTTTTTAGGCATCAATAGTTGGAGTCTAGAATTATTAACATAGAACGAACCAGGGTTCTCAAGCTACAGAATACATCAGAACCACCTGGAAGGCCTCTTAAACTCCGAATCGCTGGACTTCACTCACAGAATATTTAAATTCTCTAGGCCTGGGTTGGGAGAGAGCCAAGAATTTACTCTTGGAGCAAGGTCCCTGGAGAAGATGATGGTGTTGGTGTTGGTCTGGGTAGCACACTAGCACAACTTCTCCAGAGCACATGAGAGTCACGTGAACTTCTCTGGGATTGAAATACTGATTTGGATTTGTGGGAGAGATGATAGGGTGGGATATCTGTTGTGTGTGGCACAGCTCACCCCTTCCGGGTTCTTTTGTGCTCCCTATTAAAGCTGCCCTACCGATCCCCGCTCTGTCCCTTTCTGGGTGGAGTCACCTGGTCTTCTGTATGTCAGTGCCTGTGGATGGACTTGGTCTTTGGAAGCAGGAAGGTAGAGGAAGGACTGAACACCCTCCCTTACATGCCAAGATTGTTGTTTGGGCACTAGTGGTGGCCCTAAATGTTGGTCTTAAAATCCTACAGTCAGCTTAAAAAGGAGCAAAATTCTGAAAAATGGTACAGCATTGGATAACCTTCCCATATGGGAACCAGTTCGAGCCCAGGCTGCTTCACTTCCAATCTAGCTCCCTGCTAATGGCCTGGGAGAAGCAGTGGAAGGTGACCTAAGTGCTTTGGTCCCTCCACCCACATGGGAGACCCGCATAAAACTTGTGGCTCCTGGCTTCTGCCTGGCCCAGCCCTGGTCATTGCAGCCATCTAGAGAGTGGACCTGTGAACCTCTCTCTGTAACTCTGCCTTTCAAATAAATGAATAGTTCAAATAAATAAATAAACAAATCTTTAAATAGGTAAATAAATAAATTCTGCTTTCCCTATGGTCTGTCTCCCAGCAGTGTCCTGAAATGTCTGTGTGTCAGCTGCGAGAGCTGACTTTTAATTTTTTAGAGGTTTCTCAAGCTGATTGTTAAATATAGCCATTATTTAAAATTAAATTATGTGACTTTATGATTTAAAAATTCATATTAACAATATAACTATTTACAAATAAGTTATATTTAAAATAGCTTACCAGGCCAGCGCTGCAGCTCACTAGGCTAATCCTCTGCCTGTGGCACTGGTACTCCGGGTTCTAGTCCCAGTTGGGGCGCCGGTTCTGTCCGGGTTGCTCCTCTTCCAGTTCAGCTCTCTGCTGTGGCCCATGAAGGCAGTGGAGGATGCCCAGGTGCTTGGGCCCTGCAACTTCATTGGAGACCAGGAGAAAGCACCTGGCTCCTGGCTTTGGATCGGCACAGCGCGCCGACTGTGGCGGCCATTGGGGGGGTGAACCAATGAAAGGAAGACCTTTCTCTCTGTCTCTCTCTCACTGTCTAACTCTGCCTGTCAAAAAAAGAAAGAAAGAAAGAAAGAAAGAAAGGAAGAAAGGAAGAAAGGAAGAAAGAAAGACCAGCTTATCACTGTCTAATTCTTTTATTGCCTTTTACATGATCCATGCTCTGGTGGTTAGTTGTACTATTAGGTCTGTGTGGTGGCAATAGTGTAACGTGGTATGTTACTGCCCATCTGTTTTCAACTCTATGTTCAGTGCCAGCAGTCAGCAACTAGAATCAGTCACGATGGAAATATGTATGCCAGAGAATGGCTGCACATCAGGGTTTTCTCTCATGGGAGAGCCGCTGTGGACGTTTCTCAGTGCACCCTGGCCTACTGTGTGTATGTGGTAGGGTGGGTGTGAGTTTGTAGGACTCCATACCAGGCACCTGGGATCTACCAGCCTGCCTTTCTGTGATTCAGTTCTAGCCCTCCCCAGCTAGCCCTGCCTCTGGGTGTTTAGCCATGTCTAAAAAAGAAGAGGCTGTAGCTAAGTTTAGTTGGAGGAAGGGAACAAGATGACTCATGTTTAGCGAGTTACTTTAACCTCATAGGCAAGCGTTTCCTCCATTGTAAAATGAAAGGGGTAGGAGGAAAAACTGGTAGCAATAACACAAAATAAGTATTCTAGCAATGAGGCAGAGAGAGGCTTTTTATACAGTTTTTATGATGGACATTTTCCTATATTTGTCCCAGTGAGAGATTAATAAAAGGAACCCCTGCACGCCTAATCACCACTCAGCTCAAAATTATGAACGTTTCACCAAAAAAGAGATTTTCTAACCATTGAAGGAATAGGAGGAGGAATACAAAGGGAAAGATATAGAGGTAAGATTTAAAATATTTCTTCCAAGTTGAGGCTTTATAGAACTAAAACAAGAATATTAAATTGGAAAAAATACTTATAGTTAGTTTTAGATATAAAATATCAAGTTTTATAATATATGTAAAATTTATAAAAATGTTGGTAAAGCACCGAAATCCTAAAAATGGGCCCCAAATGCAAACTCACAACTCACGAATAAGAATACCAGTAGAAAAGGCAGGGAGCTAGCATGGTGCAGCAGGCTAAGCCGCTGCCTGGGACACCAGCCTCCCGTATTGCTGTGCCGGTTCCAGTGCCTGCTGCTCCACTTCTGAGCTGGTTCCCATGAGCCTGGGATGGCAGAAAAAGATGGCCAAGTGCTTGGGATTCTCCCACCCACGTGGAAGACCTGAATGAAGTACCAGGCTTCTGGCTTTGTTCTCACCCAACTCTGGCTGTCGTGGTCACTTACAGAGTGAACCAGCAGATAGAAGATTCTCTCTCTGCCTCTCCCTCTCTCTCTCTGTCACTCTGTCTTTCAAATAAATAATTTTTAAAAAATATTTCCAGGGATGAGTCAAAAGAAGAAAATGTCTATAAAGCTAATAATAAAGATTGTGGTCATGGCATAAAAATTCTGGATAACCAATAGTAGGGTCAATGAGAAAATGATATCAGTATGATAGGAAGAGTATAAATTCAGTGAGATGGTAAATTTGGTGATTGTGTATGTAAAATTAAGTGGAGGCAGTAAAACATAAAAATGTAAAACACACACACACAAACTAAATATCTATAAAACCATGCTAAATGACTGGAACAGACAGAAAATGAAAGTAAATGGTAAGTTTACATTGTTTTAAATTTTTCTTTTCAATATTTAATGTTGATTTAATACTTCACAAAGTAAACTGAAAGGAGGAAATAGATGATGGCGAAAGGCCTCCCAGTCTCTAAATCCTGTGAAAGTCTGTTTTTCTCATTGGTAGATGGGGGAAGATGTGTTATTTTTAGCACTGCAGTAGAAAATCCTACCTTTACTAACATTCTGTGAGGTCTGGGAAACAAGTTTGTCCATCACCCAGGCAACTTACCGACAAATGAATTAGCACTAACTGCCAGGGCCCGTGCTTCATTGCTAGCATGATAAAATCCTGAGGTTGCTGAAACAGAAATAAAGCCAGATGATATCTAGATCTACATACTCAAGTTGTTTGGAACATCCTTAAATTTTTTTCAGTAACTGACTCAAGTACCTCAAAATAATTTTCTTTTAATACTTGCATTCATATTGAAAGACAAATTCATCTTTTTTGGAAGAATTTGACTTTGAAGCAAAATGTCACTTTTTTTTTAAGATTTATTTGAAAGGCAAAATGACAGAGATCTTTGATCTGCTAGTTCACTTCCTAAATGCTTGAAGCAGCAGGGGTTGAGCTAGGCTGGAGCCAGGCTAAAACCAGGAGCCAGGAACTCCATCTGGCCCTCCCACGTGGGTGGCAAGAACCATCATCTGCTGCCTCCCAGGCACACTAGCAAGAAGCTGGATGGCAAACGCAGAGTAGCTGGGACTGGAACTGGCACTCCAATATGGGATGCAGGTGTCCTATGAGGCAGCTTAACCTGCTGCACCACAACGCCACCCCAGTCTAATGCTTTTAAAACTGCATTTGTCCAAGTTAAGTAAAGTTGCTACCTCCCTTGGCAATTCAGTTTCTTCTTTACTGAGCCAGACATAGTGCTTCTGCCATTCCACTAAGTTCCTCTTCAGGAACAAGCTTAGCCTTAATTTGAAAATGTTTCCATATTTGTTTTTTCTAACTAGAAAATAATTATAATTAAAATAATAAGTAAATGTAATTACAAATAATTTAGGCAGATAACACCATAATTTGTGCTGTGTGTAAACTGTGTTCAACTTAAACACATTAAAATGTTACATCTAGGGTGCCAGAGTTGTGCTGTACCAGGTCAAGGCCACTACCTGCAATGCTGGCATGCCATGTGAGCCCACTGGAGTCCCAGCTGCTGCACTTCCGATCAGTCTCCCTATTAATGCACCTGGGAAGTCAGCAAAGGATGATCCAAGGGCTTGAGCCCCTGCACCCTCATGGGAGAACTGAATGGAGTTCCTGGCTTCTGACTTTGGCCTGTCCCAGCCCCAACCATTGCAACCATTTGGGATGGGAACCAGCAGATGGAAGAACTCTTTATCCCTCTGTCTCTCTTCTTACTATGTCACTCTGCCTTTCACATGGAAAAAAAAAAAGTCTTTAGAAAAATGTTGCATCTGGGATGGGCATTTGGAACAGTGGTAGACAATATTTGCAATATTCACATCCAGGATCAGAGTGCATGGACTCGAGTCCTGGATCCACTCCTTATGCCAGATTCCAGCTTCCTGGGAGACAGCAGGGGGTGGCTCAAGTGCTTGGATCCCTGCCATTCATGTGGGAGACTGGATGAAATTCCAGGCTCCTGGCTTTGGCCTGGCCCTGCCTGTTGAGGTTGTTTGGGGAGTAAACCAGCAAATGAAAGATCTCTTTATTTCTGTCTTTGTCCCTCTCTCTTTCTCTGCCTTTCAAATAAATATAAATAAACAAGTTATTGCTTAAACATGAAATAAAATATCTCCTTAGTGCCTAGAAAAATATCATTCGAAGTGAACAAATCTCTTGGCACCAACTAGATTAGTAATTATGTGTAATAATAGAAAAGCTGCCAGAAGCTTGACACGCATGCTATACACACAGCATTTATAGTGAAATGTAGCCTGGCCGAAGCAATGAAGTTGTGTGTGTTGTAGAAATATTTTATACTGCACCAGCTATACCATTTGAGTTTAAGATATGAAATTTAAAATGCAGTTTCTCAGTCTTTCTAGCCATATTTCAGTTGTTCTGTGACCACATGTGTCTCTGTACTGCACAGTGTGGGTAGAGACTGTCAAAAGACAGGGTGAACAAAGCAGCCCGTCCCACACTGGGCAGCGTTTTTGTGTCGGCATCAGCTTTACAGCAAGAGAGGCTGGTCGTGCAGCGCTTGCTCTCTGTCTCACTTCCCCCTTTCCCCTCTCTGCATCTTTTCCTGTCCCAAATGCCCATTCCTCTGTGTGTCAACAAAAAATTTATATAATATACTCCCAGCATGCACTTCTGCCAGGGTTCTACTCCTGAGCCCCTCTCCTGACTCTACTCTGCCACCATGGTTCCCACCCCAATGTCTTGTGGCTGGCGAGGGGAAGAGTGGGACCGTAATTGGCCCACCTCCCAGCTCCCATGTCAGACCTTGATGAGAGAGAGCTAGAACCCATCTCCTTGCTATCACACACACACACACACACACACACACACACACACTCCATTTGCGTTAACTTAGTTTCACATCCTATTAGCTGCTGATGTTAGCTCAGGCAATCCTAGTCTTTTTGATTTTTGTCCTGATTTCTTCTTTTTCTTCCCCATGCCTTTACAAGGTTTTGAGCAAGAAACTGGGCTCACCAGCATCAGAAGTAGCAAGTTCCCCCAGTGAGTCACAAGTTCCCTGTGGAAGAATTTGAACAGTTGTGTTTTTGTGTTCTGCCAGAGTCAGCCTGTGTTCTGGAAAGATGTGGGAACCAAACCTTGCCCTGGCCCAGTGAGGGAGGGGTGCTGACCAGGGTGAGGAGTTGCCCACACAGCTGTGACTTGAGTATTTACAGGGCGCAGGCGGCCTCAGAATAAAAGGAGACACTGATGAAGGTGCTGTTCACTCCTTGCCCCCTTCCAGATCACCGAGGTGGAGCCGGTGTCCATCTGTAGGAAAACCAAGCCACGCTTCCTGTTCATCTGGGGAGAATTACTTTTCCTCATGGCTAACAGGGCTGGTGGTTTCGTGCATTTAGAGCCAAGAGGAAAGGATAGGGCTGCCTACCGCGTCTGTCCCTACCTACAGGCAAAACTCTCAGCACCCCTGACAGCCGGGCCACTGTCCCTTTGTCACTGACTCAGTGCGAATCCCTGTCCTCCTGTGCTTTATTTTCTGTTTTATCTTAATATTTAGAATTGTAAATGGACAACTTACAGTTGTATATATTTATGGGTTACAGACTGAGTTCTACAATACAGCCACCATGTAGAATAATTAAATCAAGCTTTTTAACATATCTATGACCTCAGATACTTATTTTTTCCATGAGAACGTTTGGAATTTATGGTCTTAGTGATTTTGAAATCTATAGCACATTATGGCTTACTGTATTCACCACACCGTGCAGCAGATCTCAGAGAACAAACCCTGATTCTTCCTATCTAAGTGAGGCTTTGTGCCTGTGGCTTCATCTCCCCATTCTCTTCATCACTCCAGCCAGTGGTAACCACCAATCTACTCTCAGCTTCTTTGAGTTGGATTTTTTTTAATTAAAATTGTTTTTTAATTATTTTTTTTTATTTTTTGACAGAGTGGACAGTGAGAGAGAGAGAGAGACAGAGAGAAAGGTCTTCCTTTTGCCGTTGGTTCACCCTCCAATGGCCGCCGTGGCCAGTGCGCTGCGGCCAGCGCACCGCGCTGATCTGAAAGCAGGAGCCAGGTGCTTCTCCTGGTCTCCCATGGGGTGCAGGGCCCAAGCACTTGGGCCATCCTCCACTGCACTCCCTGGCCATAGCAGAGAGCTGGCCTGGAAGAAGGGCAACCGGGACAGAATCCGGTGCCCCGACCGGGACTAGAACCCCGTGTGCTGGCGCCGCAAGGCAGAGGATTAGCCTAGTGAACCATGGAGCCTGCCAAAATTGTTTTTTTAAAAATTTATTTATTTATTTGAAAGTCAAAGTTAGAGAGAGAGAGAGAGTCTTCCATCCTGTGATTCATTCCCTACATGGTTGCAATGGCCAGGCCAAAGCCAGGAGCTTCATCCAAGTCTCCCGTATGGCTAGCAGGGGCCTAAGCACTTGGGCCATCCTCTGCTGCTTTTCCCAGGCCATTAGCAGGGACCTGGATCAGAAGTGGAGCAGCCAGGACACAAACTGGCAGCCATATGGGATGCTGGCATCACAGGGAGCTTTACCTGCTATGCTACTGTGCCAGCCCTGTTTTTATTTTTTTTATGGTGAAAAAAATCCATATATTTAAAGTTAGCCTACTGGAATAAGTTTGGGTGATCCCGGTTTTGTTGGTGACATCCACAGCTGCATAATCAGGAGGCAGTGGAACACATTCCTTCTTCTCTCCATCAGACCTGACCAGGGTCTCGGCCTTGGCACATCAGTGTCGTAGGGTTTTTTCACAACCTGTTGGATTGGCTGCTTGTTGGCATTGACATCCGTGATGAACAGAAGGGTTGTGTTGTGTTCTGTATTCTTCAAGGCAGACTCAGTGATCAAGGGGAACTTGATGGCATAGCAGTCAAATTAGTTTCTCCTAGTGGCACTCTTCCTAGCATATTTGGGCTGCTTCTGGGGGGTGTAGTTGCTTGGGCCGCTGGAAGGTGGGTGATGAGTAGATCTTTTGTGTGTGTGTGTGTGCTATGGATGCCTTTCAGCACTGCCTTCTTGGTCTTCAAAGCCTCTGCTTTGGCTTCAGCCTGGAGGAGGAGCAAAAGTTTCCTTCTTGCCTTCAGTGCCATCTTGGAGTTGGTTTGTTTAGATTCCACATATATATGAGAACTTGAGGTATTTGTCTTTCTGTGCTTGGCTTACATCACTTAGCATAGTGGTCTTCTGTTCTACCCATGTTGTCACAAATGACACAATTTATTTTTTTAAAGCTTAATATTCTGTTGTATAGACATACCAGATTTTCTTTATGTATTCCTCTGTTGATGGGGCAGTTAAGTTGATTCTATATCTTTTTTTTTTTTTTTTTGGACAGGCAGAGTTAGTGAGAGAGAGAGACAGAGAGAAAGGTCTTCCTTCCATTGGTTCACCCCCAAAATGGTCACTACTGCTGGCGCACTGCACCAATCAGAAGCCAGGAGCCAGGTACTTCCTCCTGGTCTCCCATGTAGGCTCAGGGCCCAAGGACTTGGGCCATCCTCTGCTGCCTTCCCGGGCCACGGCAGAGAGCTGGGCTGGCTGTTATGAGTAGTGCTCAATGAACATGGGAGTGCAGGTATCTCCTAGAGAAACTGATTTGAAATCTTTTGGGTAAATACCCTGTGGTGGAATTGCTAGAACTTAGAGTAATTCTAGTTTTAGTTTTCTGAGGAACCTCAGTACAGGTTTTCATGAGGCTGTATTAATTTACATTCTCATCAACAGTGTACAAGGATTCTCTTTTTCCACACCTCCTGTATTTCAAGGTCTGATTCAGAGCCAAGCTATTCCGCGCCCTTCCTGTATCACAAGGATTTTGGAAAGAAAGATGAAGTGGATTTAATTTCTCTAGGAAATATTATAATGAAAGACTATTTACTAGCTTCAGGATTCTCACTGTCTTCTGTTAGGGTTCTCTCTCTAAGTCTTAGGATTGCTTAGACAAAAGAAGACACTGAGAATACTTATCAGCTTTGGGATCTGAATCTCTGGATTCGATAGCCTGTGATCCACTTGGAGAGACTGGGGTGGCCCAAGTGCAGAGGAATTTGTGAGAATCCCTGCCAGTAGAACATACAAGAGGAGGCAGTCAACACCAATAGTTTATGACAAGCTTCTTGGGATTCCTGTATGATAGTTTCACTCTCCTGCGATGGTTTCTCTACAGGGTTTCCGAAGGGAGAACCTGGAACTACTGAACTTTTACTTTTTTCTAGAGCCTCCGATTCTATAATGACTATGAGAATATTGTTGGAAACGTATTACAACCCCTTGGCAGAGCCCAACCATGCTTGACAGATTTTCTCTTCAAATAATTGTCAGACCTGAGGAGACATGACTGTTACTCATGATGCTGTGCAAATGCAACACAGATTTTTGGATTCCACTGAGTTGGATTTTGCCTCAGAGTGGGTGTTGTTAGAAGGATAGCAGCAGTGTGCTTCAGCTGAGAGGCTGCTGTTGGCTATGAAGCTGTGACCTTTGGCCTTGTGGAGTGCATCGATGTTTATAATTTAGTGAGATATAATATACATATCATAAAATGCACAGATCTTAAGTGGTTAGGTTGGTGGTTGTTTTTAAAGAGTTCATATTAAAAAAAAAAACCTTTGAAATTGTGGTAAGATATCCATAAGATCATCTTACATTTTTAAGTGTATAGTTTACTGGCATTCAGCACATGCACATTGTTTTCAGCCATCATCTGCATAGCTCTTTTCATCTCTTAAAATGGAAACTCTGGTCCTATTAAACTTTAATGCCCCATTCTCTGCTTCCCACAACCCCTGGCACCACCATTCTACTTTTGATCTCAGTGAATCTGACTACTTGCAGAACTTCACATAAGTAGAATCGTACAGTATCTTTATTTTGTGACTAGTTTATATCACTCAGCCTAAGGTTCATCCATGTTATAATGTGACAGAATTTCCTTCCCTTTTAAAGGTTGAATAATATTCCACTATGTTAATTTATCCATTTATCTGTTGAGGGGCACTGAGTTGCTTCCACCTTTTAGCTGTTGCCAGCAATGCTGCTGTGGATGTGGGTGTGCAGATACCTCTTGGAGTCCCTGCTCCTAATCTTTTGGGCATGTATGCGGCAGTAGGATTGCTGAGTCATATGGTAATTCTGTTTTTAATTTTAAAAAAATGTATTGGGTCCGGTGTCATGGCCTAGCAGATTAAGCCTTCGCGTGTGATGCTGGCGTGCCATACAGGCACCAGTTTGATTCTCGGTTGCTCTACTTCTGATCTAGCTCCCACTAATGTGCATGGGAAAGCAGTGAGAGACGGTCCAAGGAGTTGGGCCCCGCGACCCATGTGGGAGACCTGGATGAAGCTCTCAGCTCCTGGCTTCAGCCTGGCTCTGCTTTGGCTGTTGCAGCCATTTGGGGGAATAAACCAGCAGATGGAAGATCATCTCTCTCTCTCTTTCTTTCCCTCTCCCTCTCCCTCTGTACTATTTTAATTTTTTTTTTAAAGATTTATTTATTTATTTGAAAGGCAGAGTTACAGAGAGGCAGAGGCAGGGAGAGAGAGAGAGAGGTCTGCCATCCACGGGTTCATTCCCCAAATGATCGCAATGGCCAGAGCTGGGCCTATCTGAAGTCAGGAGCCAGGAGCTTCCTCTGGGTCTCCCACGCTGGTGCAGGGGCCCAAGGACTTGGGCCATTCTCTACTGCTTTCCCAAGCCACAGCAGAGAGCTGGATGGGAAGTGGAGCAGCCAGGACTTGAACCGGCGTCCATATGGGATGCCTGTACTGCAGGTGGTGGCTTTACCTGCCATGCCACAGCACTGGCCCCTCTATCACTCTTTTTAAAAAATATATTTATTTGCTTTATTTGAAAGACAGCCAGAGAGAGAGAGAGAGAAACATTCCTACTCACTGCTTTACTCCTCAAATGCCTGCAACAGCTGGGGCAGGGCCAGGCTGAAACGAGGAGCCAGGAACTCCATCTGGGTATCTCGTGGTAACAGGGACCCAACCACCTGAGCTGAACTTACTGCCTCCCAGGTTTCTTATCATCAAAAAGATGGGTTAATATCAGAGCTAGAACTCAAACGTAGTCACTCTGATAAGGGATGGAGGTGTCCAAGTGGCGTCTTAACCACTGAGCCACTCACCCATATTTTTAATTTTCTGAGGAGCCACCAGTTTTCTAGAGTCGGCACCATTTCATATCCCCAGCATCACACAAGGGGTCTAGTTTCTCCACACCTTGTATTTCTGGGTTTTCTTTGTTTGATTTTTCATAAAATCCCATTCTAATGGGTATAAATTGAGTTCAGTGAATTTTGACAAACATGCATCTGGGTACCACCATCCCAATCAAGATAAAGAACATTATCATCACTCCCTTTAGCTATTAATTGCCTTAGCTCCCTCCCTCTGTTCTGTAGTCAATATCCTGTGTCCCACCAGCATCCCCACTCCCTGACCCTACACAACCACTAGAATGCTTCTAGCACACATATATTACATTTGCATGTTCTAGAACTTCTTATAGATAGTTTTGGCTTCATTCACCCAGAATAATGTTTTGGGGGCTCAACCCAAACTCTAGTCTAAAATTATATGTGGATGGAGAATTAAAACCAGTGTGAGTAGAATTCAAAACCATGCTGTGATTGGCTAGAGAGTATCTGGGGAATCAGAAACAAGGTGAGAGCAGGAGAGCCTGGAGGCTGGAGAAGGAGTAGGGAATAGAGCTCTTCCTGGAGCAGAGGCCTCTGGAGACCAAAGGGGTCAAGGCAATTAATAGCGATTCTCTAGCTACAGGAACAGCCAGCTCAGTTAGCTCCCATTGCTTGTACACCCACCATGCGCAACACACCACTAATTAGAAACAGGGACGTGGAGGCCTGTGATGGGCATGTGTTGAGCAGAGTCCACGGACTGTGTAGCCGTAGATTTCAGACTACTATGAGGACAAGGATTTTGTCAGAGGACAGACAAGCTGAGGACCCCACTGACTTGGTGGCCAAAAGAACCACAGTAGAAATGTCAGATGTTGGTAAATGCGGAAGGCTGAGCTCCGTACACGTTCGGTGTTTTAATATAGGCATACTTGATAACCCCACCTTAACCAATTCACTCAGCGGGTTATGCTGGAATACGACAATGCTTCAGAACTGAAGGATAAGTCTCCTGGGACCAGCATTGTGGTGCAGTGGGTTAAGTTGCCTCTGGGGATGCTCATATCCCGTATTGGACTGTAGGTTCCAGTCCTGGCGATTCTGTTTCCAATAAACATTCTGCTGATGCATCCTGTGAGGCAGCAGGTGATGGTCCAAGTGCCTGGGCTCTGCTATGCACATGAGAGACTCAGATAAAGTTCTGGGTTCCTGACTTTTGCCTGGCCCAGCTCTGCCTTTTGCAGTCATTTGGGAAGTGAACCAGTAGATGGAAGCATCTCCACCTCTCTCAATTACTCTGCTTCTCAAGCAGATAAAAATTAACATTACACAAAAAAATAATGTTTCTTTTGGAGCAGAAACATTTGAAATCTATGCATAGTATTTTTCATAAATGCACTTTCCATGATCTCTTTGAATACCCTTCAGATGCAGATGTGGTGGATAAAAGTTGCTGGGAGAGCATAGTAATAAAAAGAATAGCTAATATTTGCTGAGTATGTATGTGTGCCATTCTAAGTGCTTTACGTGATGTAATAACCGGATTAATCTTTGCAGCAACTCTGCAAAGGAGCTATTGTGATTATCTCCATGTTACTAAGGATGCAACTGAGGCCTTGGTCCAAATCACGTGGTTAGATTGTAGACCCAGTGATTGCACCCCAGGACCCCACCTCCCTGGTTTCAGAGGAAGGATGGTATGGTCTGCGAAGGAGGAGTTTCTTCTTGTCTGAGTGGACATCATGCAGAATCGCTGACTGGGGTGGGAAGCTGGCTGCCCCATTCTTAGATCTGTGTGAATTCTCCTCTCTAAGGGTAAATCTCTGCTTCCCATGACGCCAGCACCTTCCAGATCTTGAGTCTACCAAGAGAACCCAACACGTTGTTACTGTGCAGCTCCCCAGAAGGTGGACCCGTCACTCACCTGTAGATGAGGCTAATTCCTATCTACCAGATGAAGGGGTGGCTGGGTACTCTAGAGTCTTCTTTCCCCCAGACAATTCCAACCGTGGCAGAAGTACACTCTTTCAGGGGCAAGCATCTCCCCTCTATTTCTACTCCTGCCTTCTTTGTGTCCTTACATTTCAGCCTTGGAATTACTCTCACCTGTGATTTGCTGGACTTTTTGATTTCAATCTGAGTGATCTGAAGAAAGGTCTGTTTTTAGTTATGGACAGGTGTTGCCTCTAAGTATAAGTGTAGGTGTAAGTAACTGCCCTATCAGACTCTGAATGAAAGCCTGTAAGGTTTTTCTGTTCTCAGCAAAGGCTGGACAAGCTGTTTCTGGCACTTCTGTCTCGCTACTGGTGTATACTGGAGTCTTACTATATTGCTGGTGCTAGGATGAAGATAACAAAGGGGGTCATTTCATCCCATCATTTTGACATGGGATTCGGATCACCCCAAATGGCATGGCGTCACTCTCCGAAGCAGGCTGCTCCTTGGGCACATTAAAGCTGTGGTTGGATCAGCCATGACCTCCCCACAGGCACTCAGCCCAGGATGCTGGGCTCTATTATAAGGGGGCCAGAATGTTCCTGGGTGGAATCCTTATGTCCCTCCCAGCTGGAGATGGCACGGCTCTGAGTGTCTGTCTGTTCCGAGGGCTGTGTCACGTTGTTCTCCCACCAGGAAAGCCATGTGGCAGAACTGCGGCAGGGGCGTGTAGGGATTGGGCAGCTCTCTTCAAATGGCCACCAGCCTGGTGTTGACCACTCTGAGCAGGAGCGGCCTGTCTGCCAAAGTGTGGCCCAGTTTCATCAGGTGAATCTGGGCAAGCAGTGTTGCAGTTGTTTGTTTTGTGTACCTACTTTATTAGAGCTATGAAGAACAAGAAAGCATTTAGCTCTGTAAGAAATGTGATGATCTAGAGTTTTTATTCCATTCTTATTCTAAAAGCTTCCAGAATTGTCAGCTACTTTTATAGTTAATTACACATGTGTACACACACATATGTATTTGGTATAATATAAAGGTTAGCTAGACTTGTGAAGACACAGCTCCTACCACTGACCTGCGAGTGACCTTGGGCACTGTGCCTAACTTCTCCTGAACTTAAATGATCATGTCCAATACACTGGATAATGAGAGGGCAAAATGATATAATATTGATAAAACACCTAAGTATTTATACAATTAAGCACTCAATAAATGTGTGTTTAAAAATAAAGTCCTCTGGGGCCGTCATTGTGGTGCGGCAGGTAAAATTGCTGCTTGCAATGCCAGCATCACATACGGAAGCCAGTTCAAGTCCCAGCTGCTCTACTTCCAATTCAGCTTCCTGCTAATGGTCTGGGAAAAGCAGTGAAAGATGGCCTAAGTAGTTGGGCCCCTGCCACTTGTGTAGGAAATCTAGATGAAGTTCCTGGCTTTGGCCTGGACATTAGGGCCATCTGGGGAATGAACCAGCAATAGAATCTCTCTCTCTCTCTCTCTCTCTCTCTCTCTCTCTGTCTCTGTCTCTCTGTGTGTGTGTGTGTGTCGTTCTCTGTAACTCTGACTTTAAAATAAGTAAATCTTAAAGTAAATAAATAAAGTCTCTCTAGCTTCAGATGACAGGAGTAGGATCTCTTCTGATGCTCAGAGCCACGTCACAGTGGCAAAGTCTGCCCTACGGATAAGGGAGCCCATGATCAGTGGGAGGATGACTAGAAGCTGGGAGATGACCACTGAGAAAGGCTACAGAGTCCTTGCAAGGGGAAGCAAGCTCAGTCAAGTCGTCATCAACAGCTTGCAGGATCGCGTTGTTTTAGTGATAGATTTCTCTTGAACAGCATGGGGAGAACGTTCTGTTATGAAGTGTGAGTAGGTGGAAATTAAAGCGTGCCTTTTAGCAACTAGCGCTGTATCTGGCATGGCTGATAGGTATTGAGACACTGTTTGCTAAAGGAATGAGGGAATGAATGAATCTGAAGCATGATCGCATTAGTGAAACGATCATTTTAGTCGCATGATAATAAGCAGTAATCAGTGTGAGTAGCACATCACCTTCTTGTTTCTGTACTGGACTGAGAGAAGGGAAATCCCAACAGTTTGTCTGCAGAGAAAAGGCAGAGTAGTTAGAAAATAACAAACAAAAACACTACCACCAACAAGAACACAGTCATCCAGAATTCCAAAGTCTCCAGTACATAGGCAGTACTGAGTTACTCTGCTAACAATAAAAACAGCCGGCGCCGCGGCTCACTAGGCTAATCCTCCACCTTGCGGCGCCGGCACATCGGGTTCTAGTCCCGGTCGGGGCGCCGGATCCCGGTTGCCCCTCTTCCAGGCCAGCTCTCTGCTGTGGCCAGGGAGTGCAGTGGAGGATGGCCCAGGTGCTTGGGCCCTGCACTCCATGGGAGATCAGGAGAAGCACCTGGCTCCTGCCATCGGATCAGCGCGGTGCGCCGGCTGCAGCGCACCAGCCGTGGCGGCCATTGGAGGGTGAACCAATGGCAAAAGGAAGACCTTTCTCTCTGTCTCTCTCTTTCACTGTCCACTCTGCCTGTCAAAAAAATAAAAAAAAATAATAAAATAAAAAATAAAAAAACAATAAAAACATTAATTAGGGAAATCTGAAGCAGTACATGATGCAAGTTGAATGTGGCACAAGGCAGGAGAGTTCCATGTTTATAAGTTTATTCAAATATATTTTTTAAAAAGATTCTTTTTATTTATTAGGCAAAGTTACAAAGGGGTGGGAGGAGAGAGAGAGTCTGTCTTCCATTTGCTGTTTCACTCCCCAAATAGCCACAATAGCCGGGGCTGGGCCAGTCCAAAGCCAGGAGCCAGGAGCTTCATCTGGATCTCCCATGTGGGTGCAGAGACCCATGCATTTGGGCCATCCTCCGCTGCTTTCTCAAGCCATTAGCAGGAAGCTGGATCAGAAGTGGGGCACCTGAGTCACAAACTGGCTCCCATATGGGATGCTGACATCACAGGCAGCAGCTTAACCCACTATGCCACAATGCCAGCCCAGATTAGAATATACTTTGATGTATGCCCTCCTTTATGCTTGTGCCTGGGGAAGCTGACACAAGACATTTAGCAAGGCAGGGTTGGCCTGAGTATACAGGACCCAGCCAGCTTTCTCAATAATCATTTAGGCCATCCTGACTCTCATTTTATTTTTATAAATGTAGATATTTGGGGCTGGCGCTGTGGCGTATCAGGTAAAGCCGCCGCCTGCAGTGCCGGCATCCCATGTGGGTCCTGGTTCAAGAGCCAGCTGTTCTGCTCCTGATCCAGCTCTCTGCTATGGCCTGGGAAAGCAGTGGAGGATGTCCTAAGTCCTTGGGCCCCCTGTACCCACCTGGGAGACCCGGAGGAAGCTCCAGGCTCCTGGCTTTGGATCGGTGCAGCTCCAGCCATTGCAGCCATTTGGAGAGTGAACTAGCAGATGGAAGACCTCTCTGTGTGTGGGGGGGTGGAGGGTGGGGGGTGTTTGTAACTGTGACTTTCAAGTAAAATAAATAAATCTTTAAAAAATAAATAAAATGTAGATATTTAACCCTACTTCTTCTACAATATAGAACTTACCACAACTAGTTTTCGTTATTATATCATCCAGCTATTTTTCAAATTGGATAAATTGGGTGTTTTAATCCCAGTCTGGCCATGTGCTAACTGTATGAGCTCAGCCAAATCACACAAGTTTTCTAGGCCTAGTTTTTAACTTGTAAAATGGAGAAAATAATCAGGATTCTAAAGTTTATTGGGTAGATTAATTGGGATTAATTAATTAGGGAAATGGTTAATAAATGTTCCTTCTCTCCTTCCCCTGCCTGTTAGACAAAGGAATCACTGGAATAGAGTAAAACTTCAGCACTGCCAGTCAGTTCAAACTCCGATACTGCTCAAGTGAGAGGACTTTAGCTGGGGTCTTCAGAATTGCAGCGTGGGATACAGAGGTTCAGATAGCTCTGAAGCATTGCTCCAGGGAGGGCAGAAAGAGAGGGAGCCTCTGTGGGCTATTGAGCGTTGAGAAAGAACAGGAGCTACATGATAGAAGGTGAAGAAAAGAAAGTATAACAAGAATAGAAATGTCCATGAGACAAGAGGCCATACCCTTGTGATATGCACCTGGAACCTGTGGGTGCAGTGTCACTGTCACTCCTTCCAGATGCCCGTGGTGGAGGTGACTAAAGTTCATGTTTCTGGCAGCAGCTGGAGACGTGCTTAAGTCCTAGTTTTTAATTTGAAAAATGGAGAAAATTATCAGGGTTCCAAAGTTTATTGGGTAGATTAATTAGCAGAGTGTAGAGAAGTATTTAATTCGTGTTCCTTCCTTGCTCCTTAATGGCCTCTCGGCCACATTTTGAGCAGCTTTCAGTATTATTTTCATTTATCTTCACAGTATGCTTTTGCATGATGTGGGAAGGCGGAGGAGGGGAGATGTTTTAATTCTATGTAAAGTGCATGTTTCCTTAACTATGTGTGGATGAAAATTTTTGTGATTGTCTCCCACAATGCTGTGAATAAGAAGCTGAGATGTGGACAGGACTGTCAGCAAGTTACTCCCCAGGTGCCGGTGGCGATGGACAGTGAGTGCTGCCCCACACTCAGGTTTTTTATTTTGCCTCAAGAAAGGACTCAGCAGGCAGATGTTGTGGCAAAGTGGGATAAAAAAGTGCCATTTCAGACACCTGCATCCCATTCAGGAGTTCTGGTTTGAGTCCTGGCTGCTTCACTAAGGGTCCAGCTTCCTGCTACTGCGCCTTGGGCCCTTGACACCCATGTGGGAAACATCCCAAGTTGGATGGGGTTCTGGGTTTCTGGCTTCTGCCTGGCACAGCTGTTTGGAGAGAGAACCAGTGGATGAAAAATCTCTCTCTCTCTCTTTCTCTTCCTCTCTCTCTCTCTCTTTCTCTCTCTCTCTCCCTCTCTCCCTTCTCTTCTTCTCTGTCACCCTGCCTTCTGAATAGATAAATAAATAAAATCTTAAAGAATTCAGTTGTAAGTCAGAGAACAGTGAATAGCAAGCTACAAAAAAACAAAAGTAGACACTCTGCGGAGTGTGGGCTCACTCTGAGGGAAGTAGGCTTGTTTCTAAATAGAGTTTAACATTTATATGAGTTGTGTAATGAAAGGGGAGGTACATTCTTTTTTTTTTTTTTTTTTTTTTTTTTTACAGGCAGAGTGGACAGTGAGAGAGAGAGAGACAGAGAGAAAGGTCTTCCTTTTGCCGTTGGTTCACCCTCCAATGGCCACCGTGGCCGGCGCACCACGCTGATCTGATGGCAGGAGCCAGGTACTTACTTCTCCTGGTCTCCCATGGGGTGCAGGGCCCAAGTACTTGGGCCATCCTCCACTGCACTCCCTGGCCACAGCAGAGAGCTGGCCTAGAAGAGGGGCAACCGGGACAGAATCCGGCGCCCCGACCGGGACTAGAACCCGGTGTGCTGGCGCCGCAAGGTGGAGGATTAGCCTAGTGAGCCGCGGCACCGGCCATGGGGAGGTACATTCTAATAAAGGGGAAAATATTCATGGATTTTCTGGGAAATAGATGGAGATTCCCAGAATCTCACTACTGTCCCCTTTCACTGCTTATCAGGTCCATTGCTTTCTGTCCTGGCAGCTGGTAGGTGTGTTGCTTAGTATGCTAATGTATTACAATGAGCAAATTACATGCTAATGTATTACAATGAACTGTAGGTAGATCTAAGTCATGTCTTGAACCTTTAAACTATTATGAGCCAGGTCCAGGCAGGGGGTCTATTTAATTTTCAGAGCAAGAGGGACCAAAACCAGATCCTGTAGACCTTTAGATAATAGGAACCCCCACCCCCACCCCTGTGACTCAACTGCTCCCTTTATGTCCTTGTCTCACCAGGTTAGAATAGATTCTTACCTAAGATTGCTTGGCAAAAGATGTTAAAAAAACAAACTTTCAGCAAACTTACTTTAAGGTTTATTTAATATTTATTTGAAAGGCAGAGGCAGAGAGAGAGAATGAGAGAGAGAGAGAGATTGATTGATCTTCCATCTGCTGGTTCACTCACCAAATGGCCATGGCAGCCAGAGCTGGGCCAATCAAAAGCCAGAAGCTAGGAGCTTCTTCCAGGTCTCCTACGCAGGTACAGTGGCCCAAGGGCTTGGGCCATCCTTTACTGCTCTCCCAGGCCATAGCAGAGAGCTGGATTGGAAGTGGAGCAGCTGGGACTCAAACCAGCACCCATATGGGATGTGGGCATTGCAGGTAGTGGCTTCACCCACTATGCCACAGTTCTGGCCCCCAAATTTAGTTTAAAGACCTAATTGACTTTTATTGGTAATTCATGAATAGGGGAGCATCCCATCTACAAAATAGAGGGAGCTCCATAGGGCGTGGCAGAATAGCTGGTTTTTGTAAGATCCTTTGAGCAGGAACGAAAAAAAAATCATAGCATAATACAAAAAAAAAAAAAAAAAAAAACCAGATTGGTTCACATCATATTACTTTCCTTGTAAGGCTTTTTTTTTTTTTTTTTTTTTTTTAAGATTTATTTATTCAGTTGAAAGTCAGAGTCACACACAGAGAGAAGGATAGGCAGTGAGAGAGAGGTCTTCCCTCCGCTGGTTCACTCCCCAATTGGCCACAATGGCCGGAGCTGCGCCAGTCCGAAGCCAGGAGCTTCCTCCAGGTCTTCTCACATGGGTGCAGGGGCCCAAGGACTTGGGCCATCTTCTACTGCTCTCCTAGGCCATAGCAGAGAGCTGGATTGGAAGTAGAGTAGATGGGACTCAAACCGGTGCCTATATGGGATGCCGGCACTGCCAGTGGCAGCTTTAGCCACTGCGCGAAAGCGCCAACCCCTCCTTGGAAGACTTAAATCAGAGGGGACTTCCTCACCATGCAGGCTCAGGTTTACTGAACCCTTTTTGGCTGGTTGCTATAAATCTCCTGATATTTTTGAGAATATTGACCTGTTTGGGGATTTTCTATTTTTGATAATGTCTGATTGCATGGTATGTAACACATTTGGGTTTGGTCTATAGGAACCCAGTGCAGGAGCTCAGTTTAAAACAATGACATCATATACGTTTTATTTCACACAGGTTTCCAAATTTGTCTGTATCCACTTAACATATATGCTTTGCCTTTGAATAAATGTTTGAAAATATTTATTCCTCCTGACTCAAACACTATTTCAGTAACAAAACTCTCTTTACTTTTAGAAGGATCCAAGTTCCAAGAAAAAAAAAAAAAGAAAGAGATTTGCTTTAATTTTCCTCTTTCATAGACAGTTTTGAAAGCCTTGCGTGCTTGGGTGGGAGCAGTTACACCCTCCACAACTCAGAGACCAGTTTAAATTTGTCATCCTTGTGGGATGTAAAATGAAACCACGTACCAAAGAAAAATGGTCAATGACTCATTCACATGTGACCTTCCAGGGAAGTGAAAATGTGCCAGCCTGGGAGTGTGCCCCAAGGACAGCAAATCCCTCACAATGAACCTCGGATTGTTTGTCCTGAGATGGGGGTCAGTATTGTGAATCCGGGCTCGGGCTCTCGAGGAGCACTCCCCCTTTCCAGGGTGAATTCACCATTAGACCCAGAGAAATCGTCTTCCTCAGCACAGGAGGAATGGACTCAGCTCTCAGGCACAGATCCATCCGTGCAAGCACACACATGCTGCTTATCTATTTATTCGTATTAGGAAATATATTGTTATTCAGGCAAAAAAAAAAAAAATCCTCATGCACCAGTGCTTGTAGACAGGTCCACATAGGAAGCCAAACTGTAGTCTATAGGTTGCTTGGCAACCATGGAATCAGGACAGAGAGTATTAGATGGATGAAAGCAGTCCTCACAGTGGGGAAATCTCTGACCACTGGATCCGTCCTTTCTAGAACAGGGCTTTGAGGAATATTTCTGTGATGGCTTTGTGTGGAGTTTGCATTGCCGATGAGCACAATTTTTCTTTAAATATGATAATACCTGTGGGGAGCAACTCGGACTAGACTAAGTTACTGGAATTAAGACTTATTCTATGCATCTGCTCTCCCACAATATGGCGCTGGGAGAGGAGCAAACAGATTCTACCCAGCTGCCTCTCACCAACTTGACAAGCTGCAGGAGCTGCTCCTGATTGGAGAGAGCAGCGTACTCAGCGTGTGGGTAGCAGAGTTGGGATTGGTGGAAGAGGACTATAAAGGAAGAGAGAGACAACATGCACTGGGAACATCTATCTGAAGGAACACCTGTGCAGCCCCCGAGAGAGCCGGCCGGCGGTGTGCCACTCTCCTGCGGAAGTGGGGAAAGTGGCAGGGGGAACCGCCCTTCCATGGAGGTGGAAGGGACGGTAGCCAACCCGGGAAGAACCAGCAGCAAACCCGGGGAGGGCCGAGCAGACGAAAGAACAGCACAGGGTCCTGTGTCGTTCCTCCATGAAGAGGGGGAGCGACATAATGGTGCCGTGACTCGGATAGGAAACCTAGGCAGGGTTTAGTGTCGTTCCTCCATGAAGAGGGGGAGCGACAATACCATTCAGCAAACCTGCTTCAGCCCAGGGGCCTTTCTCTCTCATGGAAATACGTTTGCATATCCTTGTTTTGATGGGTATTTGCTTATTTTGCTAGTCTAATGTGCAGGGGGAAGTCTACTTTGCCTACTTCCCAGGCTCTGCGTGAGAGAGGGAATGAACTCCATGAGGTTGTCTCCACCTATGGCCAACTAAAGGCTTCTGTGCTTGAACTCAGAGGTCCTTGCTCCACACAGCTATGATTTATATGTGAGTCAGTGTCTGGTTTGCTAATTTCTGGCAATATGTGAGCTAGCATATAATTAGTCTTTTGGACATCTACCTGAAACACAATAGAGATGTACAAGTGTACTTCAAGAAGCTCATGGCAAAATAATGTAAAAGATGTTTATTTTGGTGAAAAAAAATTTTGAAATTCACGTATAGTTTTTTTCATGAGATGTGTTTCCTGTGAAGGTTTTGAAGATCCCTCAACATACATAACTTTTCTTTATGATTGCATTGTAAATTATATCTGAATTTCTGGAATCTTCGCTGAAATAGGTTGGACTTACAATGCATTTTTCTCTTGTGTAAGTGCTGTTGGGATACTTCTCATGTGTTTAATTCTCCATGCGCTGCTCTAAACAGTATCTCTTGAAAACCTCAGGAGCCCTATCCCAAGGCCTGCTTGTAGAGCTCCACAATCATGAAGAAGTTCCAGTCCCTCGCCACTTACTGCATAGACCTTAGGGTTTTTTAGACCTCACCAAGAAATGTCACCTTCAGTCTTCATCCTTCCATTTTAAAGATTTCGGGTACTTTCAGGGTTACTTGAACCACCCAGAACCTGTTTTACAGATGTCAAAACTGAGGCCCAGTCACTCATTATTTTGGCCCATCTGTGAACAGCAAAAGAGGTTTTAAAAACTCTAGCACCAACTCTGAGTCATTGTGAACTTGTTTATGGGGTTCAGTTTATGGAACTGTAGGAAGGCCTTCAGAGAGAAAGAACAAAGGAGTCCTGAAAGGTGAGTAACAGAGAACTTCCCACAGAGGCTCCGAAGCGAGCAGGTGTCCAAATGGAGCTTGGGGTAGAGGGCCTTTCATCCCTTGAGAGCCGGTTGTTTTCGACAGCTAAGAAGAGGCCTGCAGTGGTTCTGCACTGGGGGTGCAGTTCTCCCCCCAACTCTTTCCTGCTGCCCCCTTCTTGCCAAGAGTCACTGAGGACTTACTGGTGCCAGGCACTGTGCCAGTTAGCAGTTGTATGAACTAACTTGACATGTTTTGCTTGATATCTAAGGAAAGAAATCAAAGAGAACCATTTGCTGCTTTAGTTTCTAGAATTTATTTAGAAACTCATTCGGTACTAGCAAAATTTTTATAAATATACACCAGCTGTCTCGATTTAAATGGAATTATGCTTTGTGCTGTCCACATTTAAAAATAATTGTCTGGCTAAAAGCACCCACTGTTCAAGTATGATACATTTTTTTCCCTTTAGTAAAATATTTCTAACTCCTTGAATAATGACCCCGAGTAGTTTCAGAAGGGTTTGCTCAAGCAATCTTCCCACTACTCGATGTGGCAGAAAGGAGTGGAACTGTTCTTACAAAAGGTGGCTATTGGGGGAGTTGTCCTCTTCCCTGCCTCCCTTTGTGCCATTTATCCCAAAACTACATGGAGCAAAGGGAGGGCTCTGGCTCCTAAAACCTGGATCTGCCAGGGTTGTCAGCCAGTCAGCAACAACTTTACTTTAACCCACATATAAAGTGTATTTAAATAGGGATTTGGGTGCATTTTCATCATCCCTATGACTTGGGACAGGGCCTCCAGATGAGGGTGTGGCAAAGGCCCATGGAAGTCTCAGAAAGCTCTGCTGATGGGTGACTTTTCTATTTGGCTTTTATCAATATTTGTTTTATTTCCCTTATTTCCTAATCATTTAAAAATGTCCATCCTGCTAAGAACAGTTGCTTGCCTCTCTGTGCCTGTCCCCATTCCCTTGTTGATCAACCCCAGGGGTTTTATGAGCGTCTGTAAGATCCATAAGGGGAAGCTGAGAAAGCAAATTCGATAACGCTTCCTAAACTCTGCTTCCTAAGCTGCGCTCTGGTTTTGCAGCACTAGGGCCATATGGGTGTTTGTGTACAGGGCCCCCTGTGCTTACTAGGCAGGCCCTGACACATTTACCATGAGGAGGTAATGAGCGTCTTCAGTGAGTGGATATCCTGATACCACGTGGCTTACCCAGGAAGTAGATCAGCTGCTCCATCTGGGGTGGTCTCTTGAAAGTGCCTCTGGGTTTAGTGACCAAAGCCTGGAATCACTGAGTCTAGCATCAAGGTCCAACACATTGCTGCCTTTTACTTTCATTTTAGCTATTACTGATAACAGTAACTGAAGGATTGAATATTTAACATTTTCCTCTTCATTTGTCTTTCCTTATGCATCCAGTGAAACAACTTCTTGGGAGGTGGATACATATTTATTTTATTTTTTACTTACTTGACAGGCAGAGTGACAGAGAAGAGACAGCAAGCTTCCATTCACTGGTTCACTCCCCAAATAGCCATAATGGTTGGGGCTGGGTCAGGCCAAAGCCAGGAGCTTGAACTCCACTGGGTCTCTCATGTAGATGGCAAGTACTTGGACAATCTTCTGCTGCTTTCCCAGGCATGTCAACTGGAAGCTGGATCAGAAACAGAGTAGTAGGGACTCAAACTTGTACTCTGATAAGGTATGCACATGTCAGAGAGGTGGCTTAACTCACTATGCTAGCACCTGGATCCATGTTTAAATTCCATTGGTAGCTTTTACCCTCAAGATTTTTTAAAATTAATTTTACATGAGAAACACACACAGAGAGAGACTTTTCATCTATTGGTTCACTCCCCTAATGTCCAGGATCCCAAAACTGAATCAAAGTCTCTCACCCAAGTGTTTGGGCTTCTACCACGGCCTGGCCCAGCCCCAGACGTTGCAACCATTTGGGGGAGTGAACCAGCAGATGGGAAATCTCTTGATTTCTCTCTCTTTAACTTTGCCTTTCAAATAAATAAAATAAATCTGTTTTTAAAAAATTGCATCGGGGCTGGCACTGTGGCATAGTGGGTAAAGCTGCCACCGGCAGTGCTGGAATCCTATATGGGCACCGGTTTGAGACATGGCTGCTCCACTTCTGATCCAGCTCTCTGCTATGGCCTGAGAAAGCAATAGAAGATGGCGCAAGTCCCTGGGGCCCTGCACCTGCATGGGAGACCTGGAAGAAGCTCCTGGCTCCTGGCTTCGGATCGGCACAGTTCCTGCCGTTGTGGCCAATTGGGGAGTGAACCAGTGGATGGAAGACCTCTCTCTCTCTGTCTCTCTTTCTCTCTCTCTCTCTCCTTCTCTCTGTGTAACTTTGACTTTCAAATAAATAAATAATAAATAAAAAAGAAACTATTTACATAGCATTTATGATACCAGTTAAAATTAGGCCCAGGTTGCTTGATGCTGAACAGCCAGTTCACCAGAGATGAGAGCTGATGCAAGGCAACAGGTTTATTCCAGAAACCAGCAATCCTGGGTAGAAAGCAAACCTCTTTGGTCCCAAAAGAGCTCTTCCCAGTTTGCGAGTTAACAGGAGGACCTTTAAAGGGGAAAGGAGAAAGGGGATTGGGAAGTGGTTAGGGAAGATTTTATGTGGGTCATGCTGATGCCACTTCTTTGATGTGAAATTTGGCTGTTTTGACTGGTGGTTGTGAATTCTTTTCTTATCTGGGGTCTGCTGTTCCAGCCATCTCCCTGCAGTCAGCTCCTGAAATTCTTAGGTCCACATCTGTTGAAGAAACATTGTGATCAGCCGCAAGATGAACAGTTAACTATTTTTTTAATCACTATTTATTTATTTTTTATTTTTGACAGGCAGAGTGGACAGTGAGAGAGAGAGACAGAGAGAAAGGTCTTCCTTTGCGGTTGGTTCACCCTCCAATGGCAGCTGCGGCCAGCGCGCTGCGGCCGGCGTACCGCGCTGATCCGATGGCGGGAGCCAGGTGCTTCTCCTGGTCTCCCATGGGGTGCAGGGCCCAAGCACTTGGGCCATCCTCCACTGCACTCCCTGGCCACAGCAGAGAGCTGGCCTGGAAGAGGGGCAACCGGGACAGAATCCGGTGCCCCAACCGGGACTAGAACCCGGTGTGCCGGCGCCGCTAGGCGGAGGATTAGCCTAGTGAGCCGCGGCGCCGGCCTAGTTAGCTGTTGTTAACTAGAATATGAAAGGGAAAGGAAGAAGTGCTTTCTTTATGGTTGCAAATGTGTGTTGGTCACAAGGTTAGGATGTGAAAAGGGAAAGGGAGATGTACTCAGTAAAGCCACATTTACACTGTATAGGTATTACCAGTATTCTAGAAATGATATGCGTAGGTTATGTGAAAATATGGCTATTACCCCATTCTGTCTCTCTGGAACTTGAGTATCCTTGAATTTTAGTGTCTGTGCTGAGTCCTAGAACCAAGCCCCCCTGGATACCCAGGGAGACTCCAGAAGCCCTGTCCCAAACCTTACATTCAGGCTCCAGCATTGTTAAGTGTACTCTCAACGTGTCGCTTTTGGCAACATGTAGGAGCAGAAAGTAAGAGTCACAACCGTCACTCCTGAAACAAAAGACAGGCGAACAAGAGAAAAACTAACACATTTATTTAATCAAAGTTTCATGTGACATGGAAGACCTGAGAGATGAAGACCTAAAGATCCGGAGAAAATTGTTTTTATGCTTGGGCTCCATCTAGAATGGACAGTCATGTAACAATGTGATTGGACAGAAAGATATGACCAATGGTGAGAGGGAGGGAATCCAGCAAGGCCTGTCTGTTCAGATTCTTGTTGGTCTCTCTGTAGAATTCCTTCCTCCTGAGTGCCAGGCTGGACCCCTTTGGAACGTGTGTCTTGTGAGCTGCTGTTAGTCAGGGTCCGGTCGCTCAGAGCATTTCTTTATGACTAGTTGCTGTACAGAAAGGCGGGGAAGGTGAAAGGAATATTTCTGGGCTTTGTGGCTTGCTTTGGAGGAGAGAAATTTCCATTTCTATGACTCACCTTGGGGAAGAGGATTTCTGTTTTTTTATTTTGTTTTGTTTTGTTTTCAAGATTTATTTTATTTATTTGAAAGAGAGAGAGGTAGAGTCAGAGAGAGAGAGAGAGGTCTTCCATTCACTGGTTCATTCCCCAAATGACTGCAACGGTCAGAGCTGAGCTGATCCGAAGCCAGGAGCCAGGAGCCTCTTCTGGGTCTCCCACGCGGGTGCAGGGGCCCAAGGACTTGTGCCATCTTCTACTGCTTTCCCAGGCCACAGCAGAGAGCTGGACTGGAAGTGGAGCAGCTGGGACTCGAATTGGAGCCCATCTGGGATGCCGGCACTGCAGGCCGCGGCTTTAACCCACTGTGCCACGGCGCCAGCCCCGAGGATTTCTGGTTTCTATGACAGACTTCCCAGGAGAAAGAGGGGTGAGAGACAAAAGGGCAGGAGATGGTGAGAGAGACCTGCATTCTCAGGCTGCTTCTAAGGCCTTCTAACCACCTTTAGTTCAAAGTACTCAGTGTGCCAAAGCCCCATGCTGAGCCTAAACAAACATACCAAGCAATTCTCTAATTCTCTGCAGACATCAACTGCATGTCCCACAATTTAACTCAGATCTGATGCCGTCTTCCTGGAGTTATGTCAGACCCCACAGTTAAGGGCTCAGTCCCACAATACCACTCCCATGCCACTTGCAATCCCATGTCCATGCTGTCACTCATGCTTCTGACCTACTGGCTATACATATCTGAGATTCACACAACCTCTCCCCTGTTTGATCATTTGCTAGGGTATCTCACAGAACTCAGGAAAGCAATTTACCTGGTGGATTAGCAGTTTATTATAAAAGGATACAGCTGAGGAATAGGTAGATTTAAAAGAGGTAGAGGCAAGGTGCATGAAAGCAGGCGTGGAGCTTCCGTGCCGGCCTATCGGGTTGATTAAATCAAAGGACATTGGTGATTGGGTTGATCTCCAGAAGGGAAGTTCCCCCTCCACCCAAGTCACACACTGGTTCCCTGGGCAGGAGTGCCCCCTGTAGTTCCCTAAGGGCTTTCCAGAAGTCAGTTCAACGTCAGCTCAGGTGTGGTTGTAAGGGACTTGTTACTGGTAACAAAGGATTTCTTTCACCCTCATTGCTCGTATCACTTAGGAAATTCCAAGGGTTTGGTTCTGTGCCAGGAATGGGCCAAAGACCAAACATCTGTTTCTTGTTAGAGGTCCCATCACACAGCCTTATTCCATCTTTACTCACGCTGCTCCTGCCTCTGTTCACAATGCTTCCATCAGTCCTCAGCCACAGTAAGCTCATTTCTGCCTCAGGGCCTTTGCCCTAACTGCTCGTTTGCCTGAAAGAGTTTCCCTACAGCCTCATCCTTTCATTCAGGTCTTAGCCCAGATGTCATCTCAGAGATGCCCTTGTGATCCAGGCCAACTCCTTCCTGGAAAGCTGGTCATGTGAAACGCCAGACAGTAAATATTTTCAACTTTATGGGCCACATGATCTCTGTCACAACTGCTCGTTTCTGTTGTAGCATAGAAGTAGCCACAGACAAGATAGAGAGACATGAGTGAGGCTATGTTCTAATAAATATTTATCTATGGAAGCCATTAAAAGCAAAATTACAATAAATCTAATGTTTTAGAACTTTGGTTGGTTTTAATTATGATTCTAGAATTGGGTAGCAGTCTAGACCAAAAATGATTCATAATTTCCCACTCCACTATATGGGCCGATCATATTTATAGCCAAAGAAAAGGAGGTGACATACAGAAAACAGAAACGAGATACAGAGCCAGCTTGATTGGTTACAGCTGCCATCTGTCTTATTTGGGCATGGTTAGAACAATTGTTTGCTTGTGATTGGCTGAGACTCAGCTACTTGTTACAATAGAAGGTGATAGTCTGCAGAAACCTTTAAGCCAGACTTAAAAGGTATGGAAGCAGCTTTAGGCTAAACTTAACACTGAAGTTTGAATCTCATATAATTTTTTGCATAACATGAGTATCCTTTTGACTTTTTTTGGTCAGCTATTTGAAAATGTGGAAATCATTCTTCGTTTTTAGGCGACAAAGACAGGACTTGACCCATGAGCTGATGAAGTTTGCTGACCCCTGCTCTGCACTAGTATCCATTATATTTTCCTCTTACTGATAGCTGCAGTATGTATTCATTTGTTTGTGTGTCATCTGTCTCTCCTGGTAGACTGGAAGTTCCTTGAAGGCAGGTTCTTTGTCTTATTCACTGTGTTACTGTAGGGATTTGGCTTACCCTGACCACAGCCACCATGGACATAACCACCCTCTTGGCCATTACCACCATTTTGCCCTACATGTGACCCTAGAGGTCATCCCAAGCTCTGTGAGGTAAACAAAGCCATTAGGATAACCTTCTCCTCTTATCTGATGCCTAGAATGGCTCTTATAAATGTAAATATTTCCTGAAAAAGTCCAGGTGCACACCAAGTAGCCACAGGTCACCTTGTTCTACAGGACCGTTTTCCTCCTGCTTTCTGGTGCAGAGATCCATCTATCTTCCAGCTACACAAGACCATGCTTCTGTCCTAGGTTCCCCCACTTGATTATACTCTGTGGTCTTGGATTTGTCTTCTCTTTTTGGTCTCTCTGCACCTTCCCCCTTTGGTGGCTTATTCTTGTATACTGGGATATGGCCATGCTTTTTGAATATCAGTGATTGAATGAATACACTTATATAGTCCATGAGTTGCTACATCCAATAAAGTCCTGCTTCCAGAGATCTGTGTATCACATTCCAGGCCCCATTCCCTGCCTAGGGCTTCATCTGTACCTCTCTGTGCCTGATTTCTCAAGCCTTCATGACTCCTTGTCCCTCGCTCAAATCACCCACATCCCAGTCTATACCAGAGTACAGTAACTTGGTAGAGCATTTCTTTTTCTTTTTTTTTTTGACAGGCAGAGTGGACAGTGAGAGAGAGACAGAGAGAAAGGTCTTCCTTTGCCGTTGGTTCACCCTCCAATGGCCACCATGGCCGGTGCGCTGCAGCTGGCGCACTGCGCTGATCCGAAGCCAGGAGCCAGGTACTTCTCCTGGTCTCCCGTGGGGTGCAGGGCCCAAGCACCTGGGCCATCCTCCACTGCACTCCCTGGCCACAGCAGAGGGCTGGCCTGGAAGAGGGGCAACCGGGACAGAATCCGGTGCCCCGACCGGGACTAGAACCCAGTGTGCTGGTGCCACAAGGCGGAGGATTAGCCTAGTGAGCCACGGTGCCGGCCGGTAGAGCATTTCTTTTATTATGGCTCTTCTCTGCAAATGACAAAAAAAACTTCCTGCTATTTCCCCATTTAGTATAAAGCCAAACTCTTGCATTGGGCACACAAGGCTCTTGCCATTAGTTCCTCCCAGCTCTCCCAGCTGTATCTCTGAGCCTTCTCTGGTATGAGCCTTCTGTTCCTGAAGACTTATCTCCGCTTTGTCCCTGTGTCTGCTGCTTATTCCCAGCTCTGACTTCTGCTTAGCCTTTGTCACAGAACCAGTTGGCTTTCTCTGCCAACTGCAAGTGATACAACATCAGTCTGCAGTGAGTGGTGGGAAACCATAAGAATGGAGCAGGGCCTGTGGATAGCTGGAAGATGACAGGTGAATGTGACATACATGATATAAGTGTTAATAAAGTGAGTTATGTGGGACTTGGCTATCATGAGATTGGTTGCATTGTCTAGGCCAGTGCTTGTCACATCACTGAGCAGACAGATATTTGGGGACTCTTACTCAGATGCAGACTCTGGCAGGAGGTCTGTGATGGGGCCTGTGATTATGTATTTTATTTAAAAAATCTATTCCTCGGCCGGCGCCGCAGCTCACTAGGCTAATCCTCCGCCTAGCGGCACCGGCACACCGGGTTCTAGTCCCGGTTGGGGCGCCGGATTCTGTCCCGGTTGCCCTTCTTCCAGGCCAGCTCTCTGCTGTGGCCAGGGAGTGCAGTGGAGGATGGCCCAGGTGCTTGGGCCCTGCACCCCATGGGAGACCAGGAAAAGCACCTGGCTCCTGGCTCCTGCCATCGGATCAGCGCGGTGCGCCGGCTGCAGCGCACCGGCCGCGGCGGCCATTGGAGAGTGAACCAACGGCAAAGGAAGACCTTTCTCTCTGTCTCTCTCTCTCACTGTCCACTCTGCCTGTCAAAAAAAAAAAAAAATCTATTCCTAACTTTTTAAAAAGATTTATTTATTTATTTGAGAGGCAGAGTTACAGATACAGAGAAAGGTCTTATACCTGCTGGTTTACTCCCCAGATGTCTGTAATGGCTGGAGCTGAGCCAATCCAAAGCCAGGAGCCAGGAGCTTCTACTGGGTCTCCCACACGTGTGCAGGGGTCCAAGCACTGGGCCATCTTCTACTGCTTTCCCAGGCCACAACAGAGAGCTGGATTGGAAGAGAAGCAGCCGGGACTAGAACCGGTGCCCATATGGGATGCCTGTGTCACAAGGTGGAGGCTTTGCCTACTACACCACAGCACCTGCCCCAGAGATTATGTATTTTTAACAAGCACCCAGGGCTGCCTACTTCTGGTTCTAGGATGACTCTCTGTGTACCAAGGATCTACTGAACTGTTTAGAAAAGGAGCCTTGTTTGTATGACTTAGATCTGGAGCAAGAGGCCATTGGCTTGCCCCTCGCATGCCTATGTATCATGAGGACCCCATAAGAGCCCTGATCTACAATGAAAATATTTCTTGCATTCTGAATAATTGAAAAAATATATGTGATGATTCAAGCCTTCTTGATGTGGCAAAGGGGTGGTGCTGGAAGCTGAGGATGAAGCTGATTGTATATGGCCACAGCCGACAGAGAAGAAGCATTTTTAATCCTGAGCCAGTGGGAGATGAAAAGATTCTAATGTTTATTGGGCTCCCAGCCTGTCTACACACACACACACACACGAACATGCACATAAACACACACATGGCATGGGTCTTCTCCAAGGGGCACCTCTTCTGACCCACTATAGCATGTACTTCAGAATCCATGTCTGTCTTCAGTACCCTAACAAAGCTGTAGGAATCCTTTCTCTAGGGTGTATGTCCAAACAGAAGAGCCAGTAGGAGAGCATTTTGCTGATATGATAAATTTGACTGTTACAGCAGTTCCTCTTTAATGATTAGCCTAGCCCGTGTTTCTTTGGCTAATCAATAGCTGACCTGTTGATAAAATTGTGTGTCATTTCCCCTTAGCTTATCTTCCTGCAAACTGCAAGCTATCCTGATTAATGATTTTAATGCCACTTCCCTCATTCCAGTAATTTCCCCTCTGCTTTGTTCACAGAGATCTTCTGCTTGGCTGACTGAACTCTGATCTCAGTACAGCATCATGGCCATGGTAAGCTGTGGGGTGCCTCACCCTCCCGGTGCCAGGTGCAGACAAGCACAGGATGTGTACCCAGGGACTGTTGGTTTAAACAAAGGGCTGTTTGCTTAGCTGTGGTGGGGGTGGGGGGCATGAAAAATACAGCTTCTTGTTCTTTTTTTTTTTTTTTTCCACACTATTTTAATTCTTTCAAGGGTAGTGAGTAACCTGACCCTGAAAATCAGTTCAAAGAGAAAATCCTTTTAATATTCTGAGAATACAGAAACAAGTTACAGTTTTGTCTGTGCAGAGTGCTGCGTGTTCATTTTGGAACATTTAGGCAAATAAAAAGGAAAAACTCCCACTCCTGTGGCTTCTGCCTCCCAGACGGGACTGCTGGGGACACTTTGGAGAAGCCCGTCGTGTCGGCCTCTTCCAGAGAGAGGTTTCCTGGTGACGCAGGCTCCTCGGGCCCCCTCCTGCTTTCCACCGAGACCAGGAGTCTCAGATCTTGGTTGTCTGATCTTTGGAATGGGTTTGGAATTGGATCCCTCTGAGAGTTCTGTGAAGTTCAGTGCTGAGGTGGAAGCTGAGCCTCTGAGGTGCAAACACAGCTCCTCTAAGGCTGGCCATCTGCTCCCTGTCCTCCCACCAGAGAAGGCGTCTGGGTAGGCAGCTGACTCCTGACCCCACTCTTTTGGGAGGCAATAATGGACGTAGAATCCTAGTCCTGGAGAGGAACTGGCTGTCCTGCCAACCATAGATGCCTTCCTTTTGGAAGATGGATGTGTAAAGTAAGCTATGCGGAACAAACAGTAATATACTCTTACAATTTTCTTTTCACCTGAAACACTCTAGATTTCCCTGCACAATACCTGACGGTCAAAACTTATTCAAGTCTGCCTAAAATCTCTTGTGTGTTATTTAAAATCCACCTCTTGTTGATTGATTCTCCCTGCACACCAGAAGATACATTCAGAAATGCTGATGGTGGCCCTGCTTGCGCTGCCCATGGGACAAGCTTCTGGGAGCTCAGAATGAATGGGATGCTCTTCCTGACTTCCACAAGCCTGTGACCTCCCTGCATGTGAAGACTGTGGCGGGGGACCCTGTGGTGTGCTATCCACGAAGCAGAACCCCTCAGTGCTCTCAGCTGTCCTCACAAAATCCATTTCTCCATTAAGACAGTTATTTATTGGGACAGATAAAGGACATTTTTTAACTGACAGTTTTTATTTTAGGCATAAAATGTTTAAGACATATCTAAATGGGATCTATTTATGGGGTGCAGTGTGCTGTTTTGATACATGTATACATTGCATAATGTCCTATCAGGTTAAATATATCTGTCTCCTCAGACATTTAACATTTCTTTATGGCAAAAACATCCCAAATCCTATCTTCTAATCTTTTTTCTTTCTTTAAAACTGAATATTTTATTAATTTTTTGAGATAATATTCTTTTTTTAAGATTTTATTGAATTTTTTGAGAGGCAAAGTTACAGGCAGAGGGAGAGATGGAGAGAAATATGTTGCATCTGCTGGTTCACTCCCCAAATGGCCACAATGGCTGGAGCTGGGCTGATCTGAGCCAGGAGCCAGGAGCTTCTTCCAGGACATGAAGCAGCACCCATATGGGATTCCGGCGCCAGAGGGAGAGGCTTAGCCTACTGTGCCACAATGCCAGCCCCTTGAGATAACATGTTTAATTTATATTATAATCAAAGTCTTCTTGGATCAACTAAATGGAGTTCAGTAACGAAAAGGAAAAGGACCATAGTCAGCAGGAAAATAGGCAAGGGCTATAAACGGTAATCAAATGAAAAGATGTTCAGCCTCACGATGTAAACTTTCAAATGGTCATAAAGCCTGACATAGTTGCAATATTGAAATTCCAACTGTTTTCCATCACTTTATTATAGACGCTACTCATAGGTATAATATATTTAAATAGTGGTAAAGAGAACAGTTTCATGTCCTGCTCCCCCTTTCTCCCCCTTCTTAAGTATAGGAAAATGCTTGGAGGAGCCGGCGCTGTGGCTCAGCAGGTTGAGCTGCCGCCTGTGACACGGGCGTCTCTGTGGGCTCCGATTTGAGTCCCAGCTGCTTGACTTCTCACCCAGCTCCTTGCTAATGATCCTGAGAAAGCAGCGGAAGATGGCCCAAGTGCTTGGGCCCCTGCACCCATGTAGGAGACCCAGATGGAGTTCCTGGCTCAGCCCTGGTCATTATGGCCATTTGGGAAGTGAACCAGCAGATGAAAGATCTGTCTGTTTCTCCCTCTCTCTATGTAACTCCACCTTTCAAATAAATAAGTAAATAAATCTTTTTAAAAATTATTTATTTATTTGAGAGGTAGAGTCATAGACATAGAGGGAGAGAGAAAGAAAGGTCTTCCATCCACTGGTTTGCTCCCCGAATGGCAGCAACAGCTAGAGCTGAGCTGATCCGAAGCCAGGAGCCAGGAGCTTCTTCTGGATCTCCCACGTGGACTCAGGGGCCCAAGCACTTGGACCATCCTCTGCTGCCTTCCCAGGCCACAGCAGAGAGCTGGATCAGAAAAGGAGCAGCCTGAGACATGAACTGGTGCCCATATGGGATGCTGGCCCTTCAGATGGAGGCTTAGCCTACTATGCCACAGTTCTGGCACCAATAAATAAGTCTTTAAAAAAAAAAAAGAAAGGAAAATGCTTAGAATGCAGTAAGTAGGGCCGGCGCCGCGGCTCACTAGGCTAATCCTCCGCCTTGCGGCGCCGGCACACCAGGTTCTAGTCCCGGTCGGGGCGCCGGATTCTGTCCCGGTTGCCCCTCTTCCAGGCCAGCCCTCTGCTGTGGCCAGGGAGTGCAGTGGAGGATGGCCCAGGTGCTTGGGCCCTGCACCCCATGGGAGACCAGGAAAAGCACCTGGCTCCTGGCTCCTGCCATCGGATCAGCGCGGTGCGCCGGCTGCAGCGCACCGGCCGCGGCGGCCATTGGAGAGTGAACCAACGGCAAAAAGGAAGGCCTTTCTCTCTCTCTCTCTCACTGTCCACTCTGCCTGTAAAAAAAAAAAAAAAAAAAAAAAAGAAGAATGCAGTAAGTAAAGTAGGATACAAATATTATAATTCATCCTAAATTTATGCTTTATCTAATAACCTTTATGATATATATGCTTATATTATATCTTACAGTTTGTTTACTCCAGATGGCAGTTATGGGTGTTTAATTTTCTTAATTTTTTTAAATTTCAAATTCCCTACAATAACCTTATGTTTTAAAGGCCATGTATTCAAAAATCTTAAAAATTTTTTTACAAAGGTGTAATTTGCATATAGTAAAATGCACAGGCCTTAAGGTGGCTGGTAGTTGAGTTTTGACAAACATATTCACATTTGTATACCATGCAATGTGTCCTTCCATCAAGAAAGGATGTATGCCCACCCTTGGAAACTCCTCAACATGCCTCTCAGGTTTGTCCCCACTCTGTTCTCTACCCAGAAACCCAACGGCTGTCTCTTGTCAACACAGATCAGTTTAGCTTGCTCTATGGAATCCTGTAGTGCAATCATACAGTATGTACTTTTTTGTGTTTGGCTTCTTTCTCTGAACATATACTTTTTTTGCAGTTCATGATGTATCCATAGTTTGTTCTCCCATTGCTTTTTTAGTACTCATTAATATCCTACTGGATTCCATTCCAGTTTTTCTGACATTTATTTATTTATTTAAAGATTTATTTATTTGAAAGAGTTACACAGGGAGAGAGGGAGAGATAGAGAGGTCTTCCATCTGCTAGTTCACTCCCCAGTTGACCATAATGGCCGGAGCTGCGCTGATCCAAAGCCAGGAGCCAGGAGCCTCTTCCGGGTCTCCCACGTGGTTGGAGGGGCCCAAGGACTTGGGCTATCTTCTACTGCCCTCCCAGGCCATAGCAGAGAGCCGGATCAGAAGTGGAGCAGCCTGGACTCGAACCAGTGCCCATATGGGATGTCGGCACTGCAGGCTGTGGCCCTGCCCGCTAAGCCACAGCACCGGCCCCCATTTATTATTTTTATCATTAATAAACAGTGGTATTTTATCAATTGTAATAGATATTCATTTTTTAAAAAAAAGACCTACTTATTTATTTGAGAGAGTTATAGAGAAAGAGAAGGAGAGAGAGAGAGAGAGAGATCGTCCATCAGCTTGTTCACTCCCCAAATGGCCTCAACAACCCGGCTGGGCCAAGTTAAAGCCAGGAGCCAAGAGCTTCTTCTGGGTCTCTCACGTGGGTGCAGGGTGCCAAGCACTTGGGCCATCCTCTTCTGCTTTCCCAGGTGCATTAGCAGAGAGCTGGATCAGAAGTGGAGCATCCAGAACTTGAACTGGTGCTCGAATGGGATGCCAGTGCTGCAGGCCGTGGCTTTAACCTGCTGCGCCACAATGCCAGCCCCATAGCTATTCATTTTTGTCTTTCTTTCCCACATCCCCTCTGTTTCCCTTGCCTCTTATCACAGTGGGCTTTACTGGGATGGAATGACTTGTCTTCCAAAATGGACAGTAGTAGATTAACCAATATAGGGTTTGCAAGGTTAACATTTCTTGACCTTTTTCCAGGTAAAAAGAGTCATGGAGAATGCTAATTGATAGACTGTACCACCCTTGCGAATCCCTCTATTGGTTCATCTTTGTTAGATATTGATTTAATCCTTCAGCAATGCAGTTGGCTTTAAGTGTTTGAGTACAATCCAAAATTTTTGAGTACTAGAGTTCCAAACAACCTTGTGAAGCATTCAGCTCAGAAAGCTGTCTCATGGCGAGGCCAAAGGCCATGTTGGAATTTTGACAGCAAATCACCAATTTGCTTATTGTAGAGGAAGAAAAGTAAAGTTGCTGCATTCATTTTCCAGGGCTGCTGATCCAAAGTACCGCAGACTGGGTGGCTTAAAATAGGAATTTATTACCTCATGGTTCTGAAGGCCAGAAATCCAAAGTCAAGGCATCAGCAGCATCATGCCCCTCTGAAAACTCTACAGGAACCTGTCCTTGCTTCTCGCTAGTTTCTGGTGGCTTGCAGGCAAACTTAGGCGTGCCTTGGCTTGCTGCTGTATCCTTTTGGTCTCTGCCTTTGTCATCATGTGGTATTCGCCACGTGTCTCTCTTCACACTGCTGTCTTCTTATAAGGACACCATTCATACTGGATTAGAAGCCCACTCGCCTCCTGTGTGACCTCATCTTAACTGACTACATCTCTGCCATGACCCTGTTTCTAAATAAGGTCACATTTTGCAGTCCCGTGATTTAGGATTTCAACACACATTTTGGGGCTGGGGGATATTTTTCAAGTGATCACAGCACCCAGAGAGGTTGAGGTCACAGATCTCTTCCTTTCTCCATCAAGCGTAGAGAGAGGGACCACCAAGCACTGAACGCTGAATGCACCTGTGCGAGAACACTTGACAGTACTTCAGCAGAGAAGGCCCACTCCCCTGCTGTACCTGCTACGTGCATGGGCTTCATGTGGACATAGTGAGTCAGAGACGTCCGGGCCACAGTGGACTAACACAGTCAGCTCAAATCTGGCTCACTGGAGGATTGCCCTAAGGAGATGAAAACCCTCCATTCCTTTAGACGGCCTTTGCACATCCTTGGATGAAGTTAAATCACCAGAATGCTTTAGCTCCATTCTACACTGTTTTTGCCACCTTGTATAAATGCCCTCTCCTAGAATCTGCCTTGTCATAGTCTATCCAGTTGCATTAAATTATATTATAATAGATAAAAGAATCTCACTATCAATATTTATTATGGTAGTGTGGTTGAACTCATATTTAATGATGATGATAGCCATCTAATTTGAGTTTTTGTTTTACTTTGTTCTGGGTCTTATGCTAAGTGCTTTCCTGTATTATCTTCATTATTATAACAATGCATGCATTGATATCATAAGTTCCAATACATAGGTGAGAAAAACGAAACTTGCTTAAGTAACACAGTTGAAAAAGGTTGAAGTCAGGATTCAAACCCAGGTCTGTTCCACTCTGGTGTCTCTACTCCTTCCAAATCATCTCACTGTAGCAGGTGCTGGCCATGCCCTCCTTCCCCAGCCTCTGGACAGCACACTGCCCTGGTTTGCCTCTTACCTCCAAGGCTGCTGTCTTCAGTCATCTTTTCTTTGCTGGACCTAACTGTTGGAGAGTCCCAGGATCATCCTAGGATCCTGTCCTTTTTTATCTTCATTTGCTCCCTAGGCCATCTCATCCAATACCATCCAAACGCTGATGCAGCCCACCTTTGTCATGTAGACTTGACTCTGGATTGTATAACCAGCTGTGCCTTTGATAGCTCCACTTGGATATTTAATAGACTTCCTAAACTCAACATTTGGAAAGCAGAACTTCTAAATCACATCCCACCGCCACCCCAGATCTGGTAGTCCTCCTGCAGTTTTCCCCATCTGGGCAAACAATCCCCTTCTGCGCTCAAGCTGCTCAGGGAAAAGGCCATAGAGTCCGACTTGCTGCTTCTCTCCTCACCTCCCACACCAGTTCATCAGTAAGCTCCGTCGCCTTTGCTCCCAAACACGTGCTGAGTCTTGATTTCCATCTCACCCACTCCGCCCTCATCTGGCATCGATCCCACCCCCAGATCTTGGCCCAGACTCTTCTCTGGTCTCTGCCTCTCCCCCACAGCAGCCCAAGTGATCTTTTGAATGTGTGAATCAGGCCTCAGTGTCCCCATCTTCTTGCTTGAAACGAATCAGTGGCTTCCTACTGCACTTAGAGTAAAATACAAACTCTAACTAGCTTGGAAGGGCTGCCTGCCACTTCTCTCATTTTCTTTCTTGCATTATTTTAAAATAAAGGTTTTATCTATTTTATCTTTTTATTTTTGAAAGGCATAATGTGTGCACACGCACACACATGAGAGAGCGCTCTTCCATCCACTGATTTACTTTCAAATGATTATAGCAGTCAGGGCTGGGCTAGGTCAGCCAGGATCCTGGAACCCAACCATGTGAGCCATCACCTGCTCCTCCCAGAGTGCACGTTAGGAGGAAGTTGGATTGGAAGTGGAACCGTGACTCAAATTCAGGCACTCTGATATGGACGCCAACATCCCAAGTGGTATTTTAACTACTGCACTGCAACACCTGCCCCTCTCTTTTTTTAAATTTTCAATTTTTATTATGGAAAAGTTTAAACATATACAAAAGTAAACAGAACTCCTTTGTGTGCCTAACAATAATTATTAACTCACGATCAATCTTATTTCTTCTTTACTTACCTCTCCTCCCACTTGTGTTAATTTGAAAAAAAGTCAGACATCTTATCATTTCAGCCATAAACTATTTTAAATCTGTATAAGCCTCTTAAAATATAAAATACAATGATAGTATCATTCTCATATCTAAAAATGTTGAGATTGATTCCTCAATATCATCAAATCTCAACTTGGTGTCCAAATTTCCAATTGTCTCATAAATGTCTGTGTTTGATTAAGGATCTGAATACAGTTCACATATGATCATGGATAGGACTTTTTCATCTCTTTTAAACTGTAGCTCCCTCTGTTTCTTTTTAAATTCCCTCTACATTGTATTTGTTGGAGAAACAGGATCATTTGTTAAATAGTATTGCTTATAGTCTGGATTTTCTGATGGCAACACTGTAGGATGGTTTAACATTTTCCTCTCTGTTTACTGTAAGTGGGTTTTTAGCTCTAGTGCCTTTATTGGATTCCAGTTTAATTTTTCTTCCCTTTTGTGGGGGAACAGGATTGCTTGGCAGATGGGGGTGTAACTAATGTTACCACTGCCCTCCTTGCCCACCAAGTTGGGCCACCCTGGCCTCTGACCCACCCGCTGCAGCCATGACTGTCAGCTCTGCCTGTAACACTTGCCCTCTGTCTCTGCATGGTCAGCTGCTTCGGGTGGCTCAGCTCCCAGCATGAGGTTCACTCTTCAGAGCAGCCCCTCTAAGGACCTCTCCGTCGGCTTTGCAGCACCTCCCACCACCAGGCACTTACAGAGCATGTATCTGTGGCTTGTGCACTGCCTCCCTCTCAACTACAGCAGCTGCTCACTGGGAGCAAGGTCCTCGTGTCTCGTGGTCACGGAGCATCTCCAGCACCTGGAATGGTGTCGGCCGTGGAGGGGCTCAGGGAAGGTTTGCCACCTGGGAGGTCAGGTGCTGCCCTCAGTCACGTCACTCTCCGTGTACTCAGGCATCCAAAGGAGGGACCATCAAAGCTGCTTCAGGATTCAACGCTGCCGAAGATGCCCAGGCCCTGCGGAAGGCCATGAAAGGACTCGGTAAGTGTTCCGCTGCAGGTGGGTCGCAGGGGCCCAGGGGAGGCTGCCGTGTCCGTGGGTAGTTGTGAGTAGGGCTGCTTTTAAGAAAACACAGTGGGAACAAGTTGGCTTTTCAAGACCAGTTGGATGGGAAGGCATGAATTACATTTTCACTTTAGTGAAGAGCTTTAAATTTAAAGCACCTGTTATGGATTTCCCCAGCTGTTTAAATCTGCTTTGAGTTATGACATCGTGAACCTTCTTAAACTTTAGATTTTTTAGTAGTTGTTTTCCAGTGAGTGCAGCAATGTGTACAGCTGTGTGCACAGCTGTAAGATTGACAGAGCACTTCTGCAAACATCATCTCATTGGATGTGAGACAACCCTGCGGTTTAGGGAACGAGGCTGTTGCTCTGGTTATTTTAGTCTCATTTCACAGGTGTGAAACAGACCCAGAGGAGCCAAGCAGCTCTCACAAAAGGCTCTTAGTAAGTTGGTCCCGGCTCACAGTGGAGCCCAGTCTCAGGCCCAGGCCTGCCGGCTCTGAGTCCACCTTCTTCCCCTTCAGTCCCTCTGCTTTCTGCTGCCGTGATGGGCACAGCTGTGACAGCACCGGCATGCAGCCTGTGGGATTCTGTGTGAGAAGGGTCTTCCAGGACTCTCCCCCCTCAGTTAGCTTCCTAAGGGCTAAAGGCCTCCTGCTGGGATGGCTCTGCAGTCTGCTCTGGCCTACTCCCTGCCTCCAACACCTTGCCCGGGTAGGCCTTGGGCCAGGGAAGTGGCTACTATTTAGAATCTCCTTGAGATGGGGGCAATACACTTAGCATGAGGCCTCATTTCCCTGTCTTTCTATCCAGAGGATTTATTTTACGTAGCCTTAATTCTGCTGACACCAACAACTGCAGAATCAATAATAGCCAGCAGTTATTAAGCTCTGCTACGTGTCAGGCATGAAGATTAGATGCTTTTCTGTTGCATGTTTTAACCCTGACAGCAGCTTGTTGTATGCTGAGAACCCAGGTGTGAGGAGGGTGGCTAACTTGCCCAAGGTCTCAGAACTAGGAAGTGGTAGAGCCAGGATTCAAGGTAGCCCAACTCCAGAGCTGCAGCTGTAGCCAGTACGTGCTATTGCCAACCTCTGAACACAACGCTGCTCTAAATGCTTGCATCCTTCTCATTCTCTTTCTCTCTCTCTCTCTCTCTCTCTCTCTCGTAAACAAAATGGAGAACACATTGGACACACCAGTTTTTAGTTTTCTGGTTTTTCCCAATTTTGTGCTCCATAGCAAGGACACTATAATTCCGTATGTATATTACATGGCATTCAGAATTCTCAAAACAAGAGTCAGGAGACATTTGTCAGAAGCAGCCTTATGCAGTGCCTGCTGTACATGGGCCGGTATGAGCTGGACTCTAGGAGGAGATGGGGACTGTAAGACCTCGTGCTGGCGGTCAGAGTCCACAAGGCAAGCATAGCTAGGACCTGTGCAGAGCTGAACTGTGACCTGCTCACAATGTGATCCTGAGAGGGAGGCACAAACAAGATCCCATTGGGGTTCAAAGAGAAGAGATCACATTTCATTTGGGGGAGTCTGGCAAAACTTCTCGGAGGATGTAGAATTCGAGATGGCTTTGGGAGATGAGTGGAGTTTCAGCAGAGTTAAGAGAGAATGTATTTCAGGTGAGTGGAATAGCACACGCTGAGGCTACAGGGAGTTGTGGTGTATAGTTCTTCCTGGGTGTCAGTGGGGATTGGTTCCAGGATCTACCATGGATATCAAAATCCATGGATGCTCAAGTCCCTTATGTTAAATGGCGCAGTATTTGCATATTACTGGTACAATTCTCCCATATACTTTTTTTTTTTTTTTTTTTTTTTTTTTTACAGGCAGAGTGGATAGAGAGACAGACAGAGAGAGAGAGAGAGAGAGAGAGAGAAAGGTCTTCCTTTTGCCTTTGGTTCACCCTCCAATGGCCGCCTTGCTGATCCGGCAGGAGCCAGGTGCTTATCCTGGTCTCCCATGGAGACCAAGCACCTGGGCCATCCTCCACTGCACTCCCGGGCCACAGCAGAGAGCTGGCCTGGAAGAGGGACAACCGGGACAGAATCCGGTGCCCCGACCGGGACTAGAACCCGGTGTGCCGGCGCCGGCGGCGGAGGATTAGCCTATTGAGCCACGGCGCCGGCCCTTCCCATATACTTTAAATCATCTCTAGATTACTTATACCTAGTACAAATGCTATGTAAATAATTGTTATCCTGTCTTGTTTAGTGGATGACAAGAAAAAAACCCAAAAACTCTGTACTTGTTTAGAACAGACATGACTATATTTCCTAATATTTTTGATCCATGGTGGGTTGAATCCAAAAGAAACCCATGGATAGGAGGCCAGCTACTGTGCAGTAGGAGGTTCTAACAGGGCAGCAGTAGGCAGCTTGGGAGCTTTCTGAGAAGGCAAATTCCAGAGGGAGGTTGGTGGGGTGCCACTGAGAATGCCACCTGCAGAAGCACACAGATGTCCCAGAGACCTGGCCAGGGAACAACAAATGCCAGAACTGTGACGCTAAGTGGCAGGGTTCAAGCTGCTAATGAAAGTGCTCGGTGGAGAATGGAGGGCAGTATGAGTGGGTAAAGCACCAGGATTCAGGAGCTCAGTCTGTGAATTTGGCTGCCTGGTATCCGTTTATGTGGATGCTTGCAATCAGGAGTGGGAGTCTTGGATGTCAGAGTGCTCTGCCCATTCGGCACAGCCTAGGAAGCCATTGTGCGTATTTGAGCAAGGCAGGCACACTGTGAGAGCTTTTCTTTTTGGAAGGAGGCGTGTGGCAGGAATCTGGGCAGACCAATTAGGAGGTAAGAATGTGGCTTAGTGGACTTCTGCACTTGTCTAAGAAGAAACCCTGAACCCTGAGCTGGAGCGGGTAGGAATTTACAGGGGGGACAGAAAAGACTACAGAGCAAGATTTTGTAGGACTTGGCAGGAAATTTGAGTGTGGATCAAGGGAAAGGGTAAAAAAAATGAAAGCTATTTTGAGGTTCAAATTTGGTTGACTGGAGGAAGGGTGGTACCTTTCACAAAAACAGGGTGAGCAAAAGGTCATGAGTCCAGAACCTTCTCCCCCAGCAGAGAATTCTGAAGGAGAAAAGGAGGGTTGTATCTACCCTCTCTCTTTTTTCATAAAGACAGACAGTAGGCCCCAAAGGTGTGTAAACTTAAAATTCCATAGCCTTCTCCCTACCCTGCACATTTTTCTGCGTCTCTAATTATGGTGAACCTGTGTTTTTTTCATGTCTCCCAGGAATATTTCAGTAGAATCACTTTAGTCCACAACAGCTTCCCATCCAGCACAAACTCATATATTTGCGCATCCAACTGTTAGAAAGATGAGGGCAAAAGCTGAACAATCAGAATAAAGTTCCCTTGGTAAAAGTTGCTGCAGGAAATAGGCCAATTTTCTTTTCTTTTCTTTCTTTCTTTTTTTTTTTTTTTACAATCTTGCATTTGCCATTTATTTATTTATTGCCAATTTTCATAATTTGTAATTTTGTTTTGGTAGGATGTTGTGTCATGGAGAGTTGCCCATGGTTATACAAAGGGAACCATCTGAGATAGGGAAAGATACTTGGAGGTGAAAAACACAATTACAGATTTTAAAATACTGTGAGTGGAGCAGCCTGCGCTGCCTAACCATGGCATGCCCCCAGACAGTGGGACTTTGCAGGGTCCCCACCAGCTGTGGCCCCCTCAATCTGGGCCTACCAGCCTCCCAAACTGTAAGAAATACATTTATTTTCTTTACAAAAAATGTCTTAAAGAAAACACTTATGCATGCAGGGAGCTGCCAATTTAATCTGAAAAGCAGTGAATTAAAGACATGTTTGAGTTGTTTCAAAACTCAGAGGAAATGATTAAGAGAGAACAGGCAAGAAAGGGCAAGACAGATGATAGGTGACCCAAAAGACATGAGTAGAATTCCAGGAGTGGGGAAGAATTATCCCAGTCAACATTTATAGAATCTTAATGAGCGCTGGGCATTGCGCTGAGTAATTCACTTAATGATTTTATTTAACACTTGCAGCAGTCCTACAGGGAAAGTGCTGTCATCATTCACATTTGGAGAAGCTGCCCATGGTACTGTCTGTGGTGGTGAACAGCTAATTCAAGGAGAGATGAAGGCAGCCCTCTGGCCTCTGTTTCCCAATAAAACAGACAAGCCCTCTTACCATGCTCGCAGCATGTGTTTGGGAACTCCAGTGTCCACAGAAACCGCCACCTTCTCATTCCTCTCTCAGGTCCTCTCACCCACCGCCTCCCACTTTCTCACTCTTCTCTGCAGGCACCGATGAGGACGCCATCATTCAAGTCCTTGCCTACCGCAACACCGCCCAGCGCCAGGAAATCAGGACAGCCTACAAGTCCACCATCGGCAGGGTAGGCTCAGGTTCTCCCGCCCTGGGTAGGGGGTCAGGGACTTGTCCCGACCTCTCCCTGGATCAAGATGTGTGCAGTGGTCCTGTGCTTTGAAAGCTGGGTCCTTTGTCTTGTTTAAAGATGTTCTTGAAAACAGAAACCAAAATGATTTCAACGCATTGACTTCAGGGAGCTCTTGATTGTTCAGAGCCCCTTTCCTTCCAAGTCCTTGCAGGCCCTTGTTAATTGTCTGGGTTCCACCACCACCCTTCTGAGCACTAGGCAAGGCTGGGTTTCTAGAGCTACTTCTCTGGCCCCGATGACTTCTCTTAGGCCACTATAGATTCAGTCTTGCCAAACTGACTAAAGTATTTAAATCCAGTTTGTTTTCAGTAGGCTGTCCTAGGATTTGGTGTCTATTCTGACACATCCACATGAACCCATTTGTACATACATTTATACTTTGATGAGCCTCTATTGGTGACACCCCTCAAGTCTGGAATGCACTTTATGTGTTTATGGATGGGTGTATCCTTGTAGGAATATACATGTGGTAGCTGATGTGTCTGTGTCTGGGTGTTTGCTCACAGGTAGTATAGATAGTAGCTTAGGCAGTCCAAGGGTGTTCCCTCACCTCTTAGGAACCTTCTGTTTAGTCTCCTGACCAGAATCTTCCTACCCAATGTTTACACATCACTGAAAACCCATCTGTGTGGTCAATGAGAATCTTTTTATTGAGGAAACCTTACCAGTGAGTGTCTCCAGGTCTTACAGTACAGTAAGTCTATGATAAACATTTTTATTCTTGAAATACTTTATAACCTGTTGGACTAAGGTACTTCTCAGGGACATGCAATAAGCTGCTGGATAGGGGAGGGCCAGCTCAGCTGTTGCCCAGAGCACCTGCATGTAGGCCATGGAGCTCCTAAGATCAGAAATGCTCAGACTATTTGCTGGATATTTTCAACTCTTCTCTGTTCCCAGTGAAATTGAATAAGCACTAATTGGCAGAACATGCATGTAATACATAAACTAGAGATCTAATCGATGTTGCCTGTTATCTTTAGGATTGCTATTTAGCTTCAGAATTAAAACTAATCTGGTGGAAGTATATTAAGATGGCCAACATTAAAGAACTGAGCACTCATTCAGTCATCCATCTGCCCGTTCATTAGAAGATGGATGTAACTTTAAAATACGCACAGTAAGTTGATAGGAAATGTTGTGGAATCAGGTTTATGGGAATCACAGACCTGGATTTGGATAGTAGCTCAGCTCCATTTTCTTTACTTTTTTTTTTAATTTTTAGAGAGAGAAAAAGGCCATCAGAGTTAGATCACTCATCTGCTGGTTTGCTGCCCCAAATGCCTACAAAAGCCAGGGCTGAGCCAGGCTGAAGCCAGGAGCCTGGCACTCCATCCAGGTCTCCCATGTAGATGGCAGGGGCCTAAGTACTTGCACTGACACCTTCAGCTCCTTTTTAGTTGGTGGATCTTAAGCAGGTTCTTAAATTCTGAGGAGATGTGAAGTGAATAAATACCTTTGATGCAGAGAGAATGTTTAATGGGTATAGGAGTGCAATTGGTCAGGAAGAATAACTTCCAACATTCTATAGCACAGAAAGGTAACTGGTGTAAAACACTTGTATATCTCGAAATTCCTAGTGAAGATGATTTTGAATGTTCCCAACACAAAGAAATGAGAAATGTTTGAGGTGATGAAAGTGCTGATTACCCTGGTCTGATTGTTGCACATAGTGTACAAATATTGAAACACCACACTGTGTACTACCAAAATGTGCAATTATTATGTGCCAATTAAAAATAAAAATATATATGATAAATGTCATTAGAATTTGATTATTTGTCTTAATAGTTACATTTAATTTTAGGAAAGGAGCCTTAAGATATAATCAAAAATAGTCACAAAGATACAATTAAATGCCTTGTATACATTATAGTAGAAATAAAGAAACAGATGACTGGATAAAGAAATTATACTGCATCTTACCTATAGAAACATCTGCAGCTGTTAAAAATGTCATAGGTAAATATGGACTGGAAAATACATTCAGGATATATTGTTAAGGAAGCAAATACAGATTTGCAGTCAGCATCTACAAATGTTTTGACCTCCGGGCTCCTTTTATTCTTCAGTTACAGAGGACTTTTTCTGTTTCATAAATTGTACCTATCAACAGTTACCGTATTAGAAACTAAAACCAAAGACATTTAGGACAGACTTTGTGTTGCAGCAGGGTAAGCCACCACTCGGGATGCCCCCAGAGTGCCAGTTCAAGTCTCAGCTACTCCATTAGCTTCCTGGTCCTGCATCCTAGGAGGCAGCAGACGATGGCCCAAATGCTTGGGCCCCTGCTACCTACTTGGGAGACACAGACAGAGTTCTAGGCTCCGGCTTTGGCCTCGTCCAGCTCTGGCTGTTATGGGCATTTGCAGAGTGAACCGTTGGATGGAAGATTATGTCTCTCTGTCTCTCTGCCTTTCAAATAGTTGAAAATAAATAAACATTTATTAAAAGTGGCATTTGCAAATATGTATTTTACTTAAAAATCATAAATGTATTACATGCTGCTATAATATTTTATGAAAAATAGCTTTATATGCCAAAACCAAAAAAAATTAGTGAGAAACTTGGGAGTGTCTTACATTTTGCAATCTCCTTAATATCTGCCTTAATAGAAGACAGCTGGATTTTCATATCTGCTTTTGCATTAGGAATTATCATTGAGGTTTTTGAAGAAAAGTTTGTCATGGATATATGTAGAGTTGGAAAAGTGGGGAGTATTTTTGTAGCCTTTTGACTTAATTGTATATAGATGGTACATATATAGATTTGTTGAGTAGTCTTAGAAAAATTCCACCATATGCATGGGAGAGAATGAGCATGAAAAAGCAAATGATGTCTTGGTGTATTTATGAAGACCTCTTTGACCTTGTTGGCCCCCTGGAGGTGTTGGAGCCCCCAGACGTCCCTGGCCCCCACTTGGGGAGTGGCTGGTTTAAATCGCCCCAGCGACTCAGCCGAGCGCCTTTCTTGAACCACAGGACCTCGTAGATGACTTGAAGTCAGAACTGAGCGGCAACTTCGAGCAAGTGATCGTGGGGATGATGATGCCCACCGTGCTCTACGACGTGCAGGAGCTGCGAAAGGCCCTGAAGGTTCGTTGTCACCACACACACACCCACACACACACACCCGCCCCGGGCTGTTAGTGCAGACACAGGAGACCACGACAATCAGCTTCTGAGAGGTGGTGGGAGAATCAAGTATAGGAGAGAGCTTTTCCCTCATGTCTGATGGCTTGAAGACATGCGGTAGTCACGGTTTAAACATTGTTTTCGAGCCGGCGCCGTGGCTCAATAGGCTAATCCTCCACCTTGCGGCGCCGGCACACCGGGTTCTAGTCCCGGTCGGGGCGCCGGATTCTGTCCCGGTTGCCCCTCTTCCAGGCCAGCTCTCTGCTGTGGCCAGGGAGTACAGTGGAGGATGGCCCAGGTGCTTGGGCCCTGCACCCCATGGGAGACCAGGAAAAGCACCTGGATCCTGGCTCCTGCCATCGGATCAGCGCGGTGCGCCGGCTGCAGCGGCGGCCATTGGAGGGTGAACCAACGGCAAAGGAAGACCTTTCTCTCTGTCTCTCTCTCTCACTGTCCACTCTGCCTGTCAAAAATAAAAAAAAATAAAATAAAATAAAAAAAAATTAAAAAAAAATAAAAAATAAAAATAAAAAAAATAAATAAATAAACATTGTTTTCCAAAACGCTATGGATTCGTTGGCTCCTTCCTGTGGCTCCATAGTGAGTAATTATGGCTGTACTTTGGGTGCAGTTTCGGAAACTTTATTGTATTAGCTACTCTGGAGATATGTGACTTTCTGACTGACACCTTGGGTGTCGCTCCCCCTCTTCATGGAGGAACGACACTAAACCCTGCCTAGGCTTCATATCCGAGTCACGGCACCATTATGTCGCTCCCCCTCTTCGTGGAGGAACGACACAGGACCCTGCGCTGTTCTTTTGTCTGCTCGGCCCTCCCCGGGTTTGCTGCTGGTTCTTCCCGGGTTGGCTACCGACCCTTCCACCTCCGTGGAAGGGCGGTTCCCCCTAGCCACTTTCCCCACTTCCGCGGGGGAGCGGCACACCACTGGCCGGCTCTCTCGGGGGCTGCTCAGGTGTTCCTTCAGATAGATGTTCCTGGTGCATGTTGTCTCTCTCCTCCTTTATAGTCCTCTTCCACCAATCCCAACTCTGCTACCCACACGCCGAGTACGCTGCTCTCCTCCAATCAGGAGTAAGTCCTACAGTTTATTGGTTGAACTGGAGGCAGCTGTGTAGAAGCTGTTTCTCCCTTCTCAGCGCCATATTGTGGGAGAGCAGATGCACAGAACAAGTCTTAATTCCAGTAACTTAGTCTAGTCCGAGTTGCTCCCCACACTTGGGGATGCCCTCATCTGCCCGAGGTGGAGCCTTTGGCCGAGGCTGGCCATTTTTGGTGATCCAGTGTGAATGCAAGTAGAGTTACCCCTCCAAACCATGTCAGTCCTCGGCCTTGTGGGAGGTTCTGGGTAAGACCCTAGGAAAACAAGCCAGTAACAAAGCCTCTGCCAGAAGATCCTGCCCTTCAGAAGAGAACAGGGGAGAGCAGAGAAAGATGAAGGCCCATGGAGCAGAAACCATACTTAACTTGGCTGTGTCACCAAGGCATAGTGAACAGTCTGGACATGTCTGTAAGCCTGTTGGACATGGGCTAGGACAACGAAAAGTTAACAAATCCAGTTGCCAGAACTCAGTGTGTTGTCCTTCTTCCCTGCAGTTGGGGTTACGGCCCTGCTATGTCTGGGACTTTGTAAACGGGCTCATCCTGCTCTGTCCTCTGGTTTTGTGTTTAGGGCGCTGGCACGGATGAGGGCTGCCTGATCGAGATCCTGGCCTCCCGGACCCCAGAGGAGATCCGGCGCATCAACCAGACCTACCAGCAGCGTGAGTAACACGCCATGGCCCCAGCTGAGGGTTCGCTGTGATTTGACAACAACAAGTGGTTATTCACGGATCACAGTCTCTTCATAGGAACGTGACCATGAGAGAGCTCAGACTGCTCTGAGGCAGATCCCTCTGTAGGCAGATGCCAGGGTTGGCTTCATTAGTTAAATAAAATTTTTTAAAAAAATATTTACTTCTAGGCTGGTGCCTCGGCTCACTAGGCTAATCCTCCACCTTGCGGCGCTGGTACGCCGGGTTCTAGTCCCGGTCAGGGTGCCAGATTCTGTCCCGGTTGCCCCTCTTCCAAGCCAGCTCTCTCCATTGGAGAGTGAATCAACGGCAAAGGAAGACCTTTCTCTCTGTCTCTCTCTCTCACTGTCCACTCTGCCTGTCAAAAAAAAAAAAAAAAAAAAAAAAAAATTTCTAAACCGGTGCCGCGGCTCACTAGGCTAATCCTCCTCCTTGCGGCGCCAGCACACCGGGTTCTAGTCCTGGTCGGGGTGCCAGATTCTGTCCCGGTTGCCCCTCTTCCAGGCCAGCTCTCTGCTATGGCCAGGTAGTGCAGTGGAGGATGGCCCAAGTGCTTGGGCCCTGCACCCCCTGGGAGACCAGGATAAGTACCTGGCTCCTGCCTTTGGATCAGCGCAGTGCGCCGGCTGCAGCGCGCCGGCCACAGCTCTCCGGCCGCGGCGGCCATTGGAGGGTGAACCAACGGCAAAAGGAAGACCTTTCTCTCTGTCTCTCTCTCTCTCACTGTCCACTCTGCCTGTCAAAAAAAATTTTTTTTACTTCTTGGTCTGGAGCTGTGGCATAGCAAGTAACGCTGCTACCTGCAGCATGGCATCCCGTATGGCCACTGGTTCGAATCCTGGCTGTTCCACTTCTGATCTGGCTCCCTGCTAATGCTACTGGGAAAGCAGTAGAAGATGGCCCAAATGCTTGGATCCCTGAACCAACGTGGGAGACCTGGTTTTGAATCAGCTCCTGGCTCCTGGCTTTGAATCAGCCCAGCTCTGGCCATTGCAGCCATTTGGGGAATGAACCAGTGGATGGAAGACTGATCTATCTCTCTCTCTCTCTCTCTCTCTCTCTCTCTTTCTCTAACTCTGCCTTTCAAATAAATTAATTAATCTTTTAAAGAAAAGCTAAGTGATTACAAAAATAATTTAAATATTTACTTCTTTGAAAGATTGAGACAGAGAGAGAGGGATAGAGAGAGACAGAAACAGAGCTTCTCATCTGCTGGTTCTTTCCCCAAGTGCCCACAATGGCTGAGAGCAGGGGTGGCAGTGGGGGGACAGAGCTGGGATCCTAAAACTCAACCCGACTCTCCCCTGTACATGGCAGGAACCTGAGTACCTAAGCCATCCTTGCTGCCTCCCAGGTCTACATTAGCAGGAAGCTGGAGCAGGATATCAAACCCAGGCACTCTTACATGGCATCAGCTGTCTTAGCTCCTAAGTCAAACTCCCTGGCATGGGTTGGCTTTTTAAGACTCAGGCTACCCAGATACTGCTTTGTTGTCCTACATGTTGGAATTTTGTTCCATATTAATGAAGCAAAGAATCAAAGGTGCTTGTTCAACAGTGGTGGCACCAGCGAATCTTAGCGTTCTAAGGAATGCACCGGAGGATTGTCTGGTTCAGTTTCTTACCTTCAGACTGGACTGTCTGTCCTCCAGCCGTCTCAGATTTGTGGTCATTTAGTCCCCTTTGAGAAACTGCCAGAGGTTGATACATATGAAGGGCCTTTAAAAAATGCATACTGCCTTTCTGCCATAAGAATATAACAAAAGACTGTTTATTCAGGATTGTTGACATTAGCTAACTACATCCAGCTGCAGCAGACTGGCTAAGCACAATATGGTATAGTGACACAATGCTGTTCAGTTACACAAAGTGATCTGGTGTATGGATAAGGGGAAAAGATAAATCATAATGTAGGGGGCTGTTACCCCATCTTCATAAAGAAAGGAAATAATACGTGTATGTGGGGGGAAATGAAGAAAGATATTTACCAAAATTCCATCAGTGATTATTTTGTGTGATTAGATTATGGTGGATTGCTGCCATCCCCCCTTCAACAGTGGTCAACATGTATTACCTTTGTATGAAGAAACACAACGGTCGCTTTTTGCTAAGTGTCAGAGCAGGAGATCCTAACCTTGCAAGTCTGGATTTAGTACCCGCTGCCTGTGTCCACCCAGCTGAGCTTCTCTCGGGGAACCCTCAGCAGCTTTCAAGGGAAGGACACAGTGGAAGGGGCACAGGCTGGGTCCGTGTGCTCAGTGCCCCTCTCCAGTTCCCCCAAACGGGATTCACATGCTCTGCTCTGGCTGCTCGCGTCCGTGACGCAGCAGTGGCCCTCAGTAGCTGCTGTGCTCTGCGTGTCTGACACCCACATCCAGAACAGACCCTGGACGGCAGGGACCAGAGAGGGAGGATTTCAGGCCCAGGACCCCCACCCCACGGGAAGGGACACGAACGTCTCTTTTCCACTATGATGACTTCTCTTGGCCATTTTACCCCATTTGGCTTTTGTTTGGGGTGTGAATAACCTCCCGACCTTGGAGAGGACAGAACAGTGTGGAGGGTGACGTGGTGCTGGGCTGCAGTCTTTATTCTGATGTAGCTGCTTTCACTCTCTCGATAGAATATGGCCGGAGCCTTGAAGATGACATTTGCTCTGACACGTCGTTCATGTTCCAGCGCGTGCTCGTGTCTCTGTCAGCTGTGAGTCGCCGCCTCTGTGGGCTGCTTCTGATAGGGGATGGGTTTTATCAAAGCACTCACGTTCTGCCCCCTTCACCAGCCTTTCTCATCCTTTCAGGCCCCCACCCCCTTGGGCCTATTGCCCAGATGTTGTTCTTCAGCCTCTCTGCTCTTTTCTCTTATTCCTCCTTCGGAGAATCTGATAAGCCACACACGCCCATTGGTTCCACGTCATTCAGTATTTACAAGGACACTATACCTGCCCGGTGCTCCTATTACTCAGGACATGGAGAGTCGTGAAGATGACTAAGAGGCAGTTCTGGTATATTGAGTCTCTATTGACATAAGGGAATATATCAAGTACACAGGTGACTCTAAGGCATGAAAAGAGAGGCACACAGGAAGAGGAAGACTCAAGGGGAGATTTTGGGAGCAGAAACAAAAGCTTTTGTGGCAGAGATGCCGGCTGAGAGGACTTGGTGGATTGCTAGGATTCCATGAGGCGGACACGCGGGTGGGTGCACTCCAAGCAGGAAGAATGACAACAACTGGGCGAGGGGGCAGGAAACCCAGGGTATGTTTAGGAAACAACCGGCTGAACTGGTAACTGTCAAAGCCAGGGGGAAGGAGGAACTGGGATTCTATGTTGGGATGCATTGACACTTCATTGGGAGAGCAGTAGGGAGCCACCAAAGGATTGGGAGAAGCAGGTGACATGGTGGCGACGAGGTGTGATTGGAGCTGCGTTTTCGGCAGAGCCATGTAATAGTGATAGGTTGATGATAGCAGGCTCCTTCATGGTTCCAGGTGAGAAATAAAGCAGGACTAGCTAGTATGGGTGCAGGGCTGCCAGAAAAGAGAAGATGGTTACTCAGAATATTCTGTATGACTTCCCACCTTTATCCTCAGCCTCCTTCCTGAAGGGGTGCTCCTGTTTCTCACTGGGTTTCACGTGTTTCCCTATGGATATTCCACCATCACCTTAAATCAGTCCTCTGAAACTAAACCTGAACTCATTTTTTCTCCCAAACCAGCTCTCCCTGCTGACTTGTCTGTTTCTGTTAATATTATTGTTGCTCTTCTTACATCCAAAGCAGAACCTTGGAAATCAACTCCAACTTCCACCTTGCTCTCATCTCTGATATCGCCTGCCTGCTTCTCTTATCTCCCTCCTGTTTCGTTTTTCTTCTCCTCCCACATTTAACATTCTGATGAGCTGTGCCTTGATCATGGAATAATGAGACCGCATAGCAATGAGAATAGTCTAACAAATCAGAAGTAACCCATTTTGTCACTCTAGTTTTCCCGAGGCTCTAACCCCACCCTCCTGTGAGGGGTAGGTGCACCTCAAGTCCCACTACAGGCTCCAAATTCTCTTGATTCTCCCATGTTCCCTTTCTTGGTAAAGTTGATCAATGTGGATTGGCCATTTAGGAAGGTGTGAATCGGCTGGGAAGACACAGCTGTGGACACAAGTGAGAAAGGAATGGAACTAGTGGAGGGAGCAATCAAAAGGAAGCATTCATTCTCCTGCCCCGTCCAATGGCAGAGACACCAGAGCACCATTAGGGCCGCAGTGGAGCTCATCCTCCAGTTGATCATGCTCTGCAGACACAGATCAGAACCACGCTGCAATGCACGCACATTCAGAGGACATAGGAGGGTCTGAAGTCTCACCCCTGTGGCCTCTTGTCTAATACCAATATTGGGGTTCTCAGGCCTTCTGTTTTAACAGTGCCCGAAATCTTCCTGGATCCTCTCTCATTGCCTTTGTTTTTCTCATCCTCAGGGTGGCAGGGACGAAGGGAATTACCTGGATGATGATCTCGTGAGACAGGATGCCCAGGTTAGTACAACTGCAGCTTCTTTCTTCCCAAGTTCTTTCTTTTTGCCAGTGAGGTCAGCCTCAGTTGGTGGATATCCTCTTATATTTCAGTGTATATTAAACAGGCGGAAGTGTATCACGAACAAAGTTCCCCCACATGACCTTTAATAATAGGTTTCTTGTAGAGTGCCTGGAGCTTAGGGTTAGCACTGGACATCGTTATATCAACACTTTTGGGGTCCCTTATTTTTACATTGGAACCCTAGTGTGGCAGTCCCAGAGGACTACTGAGCTTCTCACTTGGTGATGAATCACTTGGAGGTGAAGCCACCCATCACTGATTTGGTTGCTGTGCATTTTTACTTCCCCAAAGGAACACTGCATAGATCTGTGTAAAATACTTGTCACAGGGTTGAGTCACAGGTTGAGTAACTTAGCACCAAACCTAAGAGGCAGTTGCTTCCCTGGTACCCAGCTCCCTACTGGTTGCCATGGTACCAACCCCTCATCTGATCAGCTGTGGCCAGGTAACACTAATCATAAGAGCTTATAAAAAGTGGGTCCTTGGGGCTGGTGTTGTGCCTGTGATACCTGCATTCCATATGAGTGCCAGTTTGAGTCCTGGCTGCTCCACTTCTTTTTTTTTTTTTTAAAGATTTATTTATTTATTTGAAAGTCAGAGTTACACAGAAAGAGGTGAGGCAGAGAGAGAGAAAGGTCTTCCATCCGCTGGTTCACCCCCCAGTTGGCCACAACAGCCAGAGCTGCGCCGATCCGAAGCCAATAGCCTGGAGCTTCTTCCAGGTCTCCTACGCGGGTACAGGGGCCCAAGGACTTGGGCCATCTTCCACTGCTTTCCCAGGCCATAGCGGAGAGCTGGAACGGAAGTGGAGCAGCCGGAACTAGAACCAGCACCCATATGGGATGCCAGCACTTCAGGCCAGGGCTTTAACCCGCTGCACCACAGCTCCGGCCCCATAAATGTATCATTGAATCCTTGTAATAACCCTATGAGATAAGTATTTCTATCCCCACTTTACACACAAGGAAATTGAGACTCAGAGAAGTCAAGTTCTTTTCTCAAGCTCAGACATATAATAAATAGCAGAACTGTGCTTTGAACTCAAGCAATTTGCATGTGGACCCAGCACACAGCTATAGTGAGGGACTGATCATATTCAGTACCTGAGATATGAACCACAATGTTGTATGAGGAAAAGAGCCTGTTGCTTTCATTAGAAGGGAGAGGGGCATGTGTGTGGCTTGGGCTTCTCGGAGCTTGGTGATTGGGTTTCAGGAGGGAGCACCTGAAAGCAAGCAATTCCGTGCAACCAGTGAAAACTGCACAACTGTTTATGACCTGGCCCAGGAACTCGTAGTGTCACTTCTGCCATGCTTTGTTCATTGAAGCAGCATGTGATGGCCAGGGTTCTCCAGAGGAACAGAACTAATAGAATCTCTATGTGTATGGCGGGGAGAGATTTATTATGAAGAATTGGTTCACAAGATATTGAAGTGGGTAAGTACCAAGATCCTCAGGGTCCATCTCCAAACTGGAGACCCAGGAGAGCTGAGGGGTTTGATCCACTCTGAGTCTGAGGGCATGAGGACCAGGAGAGCTGATAGTACAGTTCCCATCCGAAGGCCAGCAAGCTTGAGACCCAGGAAGAGCCAGTATTTCAGTCAAGTCTGAGGGTAGGAAAAAGAACTGATGTCCCAGCTCCGGGCAGTGAGATGGGAGACATTCCCTCTTAGGAGGTCAGCCTTTTTGTTCTGTTGAGGCCTGCAACTGGTGGAATGAGGCCCACCCATACCAGGGGAGCGCTTTGTTTTCATCACTCTATGGACTCAATGTCATTCTCATCCAGGACACTCTCACAGACACACCCAGAATACGGTTGAACCAAGCATCTGTAGTGGCTCCCTCAAGTAGACACAAAAGAAGTCATAGCAGGGGCCTTCTCTGTGGTAGAGCGGGCTAAGCCTCCACCTGTGGTGCTGGCATCCCATAGGGGCACTGTTCGTGTCCCAGCGCTCCTCTTCCAATCCAGCTCTCTGCTAATAGCCTGAGAAAGCAGCAGAAGATGGCCCAAATGCTTGGGCCCCTGCACCCACGTGAGAGACCCAGAAGAAGCTCCTTGCTCCTGGCTCCAGATCAGCCCAGCTCCAGCCATTGCGGCCATTTGAGGAGTGAACCAGTGGAAGGAAGACCTTTCTGTCTCTCCCCCTCTGTCTATAACTCTCTCAAATAAATAAATAAGTTCTTAAAAAAAAAAAAAAAAGTCATGGCAAGCATCACAAACCTGCTGAGACTTAAAAAGCTTTCAATTAGATTAACTCTGAGCCCTTCCACCTGTAAAATTCTGTTTCTATGAATTGACTGTGCAGCAGTGAGGGAGGCAGAGAAAGAAGTGAAGAAACAGAGGAGATGGCGTTAGGGCCCCAGGAGTGATGATATGTTTCACTGAAGACCATTTTGAGAAATTGAGCAGGCCAGCTGCCTACTGTCAGTGAACAGAGAAGTTTTATCAATCATGCAATGTGAGCAGGATCAGTTTCTGGTAGTCCTGCCTGGTTGCAATGTAAGAAGTTACCCGTGGGGTCTTGGCAGTGCTGTGCTGTGAGAACTCAGTAACCTCAGGCAAGTCACAGATCATTCCACAGCAGGGCTGCCCATTAGAACCTTCTGCAGCACTGGGAACATTTTACGTCTACACTGCCCTGTAGGGGTAGCCACTGGCCACATAAAACTGCTGACCCCTTGAAATGTGCCTAGTGTGACTGAAGAAATGAATTTTCAATTGTATTTAGATTTCATGGTCAAATTCAAAGAACCACATGTGGTTAGTGCTCCTGCATGGCATAGCCCCAGTCCGGGACATTCCTTTTAGCTCTTTAGAACCATGTTGTCTGTAGATAATGAATTGCTGGTGTTTGCCTTGACTCCCAGGAGCACATTATGGGGTCCATTGGTCTGATGCCTAAGGAAAAATCCCAAGTCATTTCCACTCACCACTACTTCCTCCACCCCCATTACCAACTAAATAAACCTAAGCCAGCTCAGCTCTTTGCGGGTTTGGAAATGTTTGCCTGTGTCCTGGCACATCCTCTTTGGTGTTTTAAACTTGTGCTTTGTTTGGCTTCAGGACCTCTATGAGGCCGGAGAGAAGAAATGGGGCACAGATGAAGTGAAATTTCTGACTGTTCTCTGTTCCCGGAATCGAAATCATCTGTTACATGGTAAGATACTTACCTCAATTCTCAAAGAAACTATTTGAAAAATAGCAGGGGTCCAGCACTGTGGCATAGCAGTCAAAGCCGCCACCTGCAGTGTCGGCATCCCATATGGGTGCTAGTTCAAGCCCTGGCTGCTCCTCTTCCAATCCAGCTCCCTGCTAATGTGCCTGGGAAAGTAGCAGAAAATGGCCCAAGTGCTTGGGCTCCTGCACCCACGTGGGAGACCCAGAAAAAGCTCCTGGCTCCAGGCTTGGATCAGCCCAGCTCTGGCCATTGTGGCCATTTAGGAAATGAACCAGCAGATGAAAGATCTCTCTCTCTCTCTCTCTCTCTCTGTAACTTTGCCTTGCAAATAAATAAATCTTTAGAAAGAAAAAAAAAAAAAGGAAAGCAACAATCACACTGCCTGTAATTAACTGGCAGCCTTTTCCTCTCACCTAATCCCGTGATCTGAGTGTACTGAACTGTCTTAGACTTACTGGGAAGCATGAGCCCAGTGATGCGCCTCAGGGCCAATTCTCAATGATGAAAAGTTAGAAGATACAGAAAGACAACATCAAATTCTGGCATTCCCGCTTCTAAGAAACTGACTCTTGTTGTCCTTTTAAATTTTGTAAAATGTTTACTTATTTAATTTCATATACTTGAAAGGCAGAAAAAGAAAGAAAACGAGAACTCTTCCATCTGCTGGTTCACTCCCCAAATGCCCACAGCAGCCGGGTCTGGGCCTGGAACTCCATCTGGGTCTCCCATGTGGGTAGCACTGGAACCATTATCTTCCCTAAAAAAAAAAAAAAAAAAAAAAAAAAAAACTATTTATTTGAGAGGCAGAGAGAAAGAGAGAGAGAGAGAACCCCCCATCTGCTCTTTCCTTACCCAAATGCCCATGATAAAGCCAGGAGCCACAAACACTCTCCAGATCTCCCACCCGAGTGGCAGGAACCCGGCCAACATCTGCATTGGCAGGAAGCTGGGACCAGGAGATTGAACCCAAGTACTCCTGGGTATGTTAACCAGAGTCTTAACAATAAACCAAACACTCACCTCATATAGTAGTCCCATATATATTTTTTAAAGATCTAGTTATTTATTTTAAGCAATTACTCAGAAAGAAGAAGAGACAGAGAATGAGAGAGAGACAGGTCTTCCATCCGCTGGTTCACTCAGCAAATGACTACAATGGCTGGGGCTGGGCTAGACCGAAGCCAGGAGTCAGGAGTCTCTTCTGGGGCTCCGAGTGGGTGGAGGGACCCAAGGACCTGGGCCAGCTTCCGCTGCCTTCCCAGGCACATTAGCAGGGAAGTGGATCAGAAGTGGAGCATCCAGGACATAAAACGGCACCCATATGGGATGCCGGCATTGAAGATGGCAGTTTTACCTGCTACCCCACAGCACTGACCCCAGTTTTTTTTTTAAGGCAGCCCCAATTTGGTTATAAAAGAAAATAATCTTTAGTACATCAGGAAGCAATAAAAGTGTTGATTGATGTTTATTCTTGTTTAACTTCCAAGCTGTAAAGCTAGAAAGAGATTTCTTTTGGGGTTATACTTCCTAAGATGAATAGTGGATAATTTCAAATTTTATTTCCTATGTGTATGTTTCTAATTTGTTTCTGACCATTCTAAACTTTGTAATGTGCTTTTAACTCCTTTTGGGAAAAGACATTATACAATTACAGAATATTTGTTGTTAGGCTTATCTTCTTCTTGCAAACTGCAATAAAAGTTTAATAAGATATTTCATATTTTATATAATAAGTGCTTTAGGTCTTTATGTACATCATTATTTTTTAGATCTACCATGCCTCCCCACCTCACAGATTTACAAATCTTGTGGGAAATTTGAAAATAATGAGTTTGCTAATTGAAAACATAAAGTGACTAAAAAGCACAATACATTCTTTTTTTTTTTTTTTTTTTTAGTGGAAAGCAAAATAGCAAGGTGTATTAGGGTAGGGACATCCATAAGAACAGATGGGCACCTCTCCAGACAGAACCTGAGAGAGAGTGCCCAGTAGCTTAGATTGGGGAAGAGCGAGGTTACATGGTTGAGTGGAGAGAATACAACTGGGCAGGCCAGGCAGGTGGTTCAGCAGAGAGGCAGAGGGCTGAGCGTGCAGTCCGGTTGGATTCTAAGTTTTTAAGGGAGTCTGTTTACCCACCTCCCCCTCTCCTCCAGGACAAAGGATTCGGAGTCCTGGCAGAAGGGTTGTTGGGTGAAAATTAGCAAATTCCTCCCCAGATTTGCTGGCACCTGGGCAGAGTAGGGGGGCTTCCCTTAGGGCATGTCTGAGAAGATTTTATTGCCCCATGTTATCAGGTAACCCCTTTGATCCTGAGGAGTGAGAATTCTCCTGGGAGCTTTACTTGGGGGAAGGGCTGGGACCACCTGGGGGGTCATCCGGGTCTGGGTAGGACTTTGAAGTGCAAGATGCTGGGCTTCTGGAGCTTCCGCAGTGGGTGCTGGTCTTCAGGCCTTTCTCATACACACAGAGGCTCAATTTCTGACTTCCTACCTAACATATCCCCTGTCAAGAAAAAAAATACCCATAATTCTTCTATGGGGATAAATGGGCGGAGTTCTGTATTCCATAGCTACTTCAAAGCTGCCAAATAGGTGTAGCGATGGATATGGGTATTTTTCTCTTGCTATTTGTCCTGTGGTGCTTGAGAGTGGCCTCAGGAAGCATTGTCCTGCTTGGTCCAGAGGGTGGGTCACCTTGTCTGAGATAGGCTGGAAGCCATGTCTTAGAAGCACCCAGAGCCAGATGAAAGCACGATGCATTCTAAAGTTGTAGTTATTTCATGTATTCGACTGTGACCAAAAAATAGGCCCATACTTTGTATTATGGTCAGACCAACTTCTGACTCGGATCTTGAATTCATTGCCTTCCCTCACCTGATCACAACACAGATCTCCCCCCCTGGTGGTACTTTCGTAGAACTGCAGGCCCTCAGAAATCAATCTAGTGCATACATACATTTTTAAAGAATCTTCACTTCTGGGCCCTACTCAATACTTGAGCAGTTGTCAAATACCTGCTTGTAAATCACTTGGAGAAAATATTAGAATCACTATTTGGGTAATGAAAGTCATCATTTTCTTACCAACTGACCATAATGGAGAGCGTTCATAATAACCAAGGTTTTGTTAGTAATTTTCTAAGTGTGTGATAAGCATTGTTTCTGGAAATATGCCAAATAATAATATACTGGATGCAAATTAAGTATGAAACATGGAAACAATATGCAATGAGACAAGAGGAAAAATGGAAAAAACGTGGCTCACTGAATGGCAGGAGGAGCTGAGTAATTTCAGAAATAGCAGAAAGCAGGGAGGTGTGGGGGAGCTCAGTAGAAGCCAGTCATGAATTTAATTTCCAAGGCAGAGTTTCTGAAGTGTGGTTTGTTGCTCCCCCTCTTCGTGGAGGAATGACACAGGACCCTGTGCTGTTCTTTCATCTGCTCGGCCCTCCCCGGGTTTGCTGCTGGTTCATCACGGGTTGGCTACCGACCCTTCCACCTCCGTGGAAGGGTGGTTCCCCTGCCACATTCCCCACTTCCGCGGGGGAGCGGCACACCGCCGGCCCGCTCTCCCGGGGGCTGCACAGGTGTTCCTTCAGATAGATGTTCCCCTTAGATGTTCCTGGTGCATGTTGTCTCTTTCCTCCTTTATAGTCCTCCTCCGCCAATCCCAACTCGGCTGCCCACACACCGAGTACGCTGCTCTCCTCCAATCAGGAGCAGGTCCTGCAGCTTGTCAAGTTGGTGAGAGGCAGCTGGGTAGAAGCTGTTTCTCCCTTCTCAGCGCCATATTGTGGGAGAGCAGATGCATAGAATAAGTCTTAATTCCAGTAACAGTCTAGTCCGAGTTGCTCCCCACAGTGGTTTCCACTAAAAATGCTGATTCTTGAACCCCTACTTTAGGTTGGCTTAATTAGGAGCTCTGCGAGTGACACCAGGAAGTTGATGGCTTTCCCAGGTGATTCTTAGGTTCTGCAAGGGTGAACGATGACTCAGTGAGGCAATCCCCTTGATTTTTTTTTCCCAGAAGGGCAAGTCTAACAGGTGCTGACTGGATAAACCGCTCACTTGTTTGGTAAAAGTTATGTTATATGTTGTTGGGTATGGATGTCCTTTGATTGACAGCCCTGATGGGGTCCCAGGCAAAGAAGAGGATAAATGAAAGAGTTATCTATCCTAGGAAGATTCCAGAAAGAGACAGCAAGAAAGGAAAATATATTCATCACATCCAAAACTGCCTCACAAAAAAGAAAAAAATTAATTATATTAAGCTCTATTAAAAGATGCAACTGGCTGTAATTAAATGTGTCTCAGTTTTGAAGAGATTGAATGGTCTGGTTTTGATGAACCAAAAGGAAGAAGAACACGTAAGTGAGTGCCAAGATCAAAATTAGAAAAAGATACATTCTGCTTATTAAGAAAACAATGTGCAAAGCAAGATGTCTCCAGGGGTGAGGAAAGAGGGTCTGGGAAAGGGAAGGGTCTTTCCTGATGTTCCCAGGATCAGCGTCCCTTCCCCCTTACCATGGACCACTCCACTCCTGCTGGCCCCTCACCCACATGGCTAGTTAGTTTCCTCTTGCAGGCCACCAGAGAATAAACAGTGTGGAGGACCTGCTTCTCTCCATAGATTCGAGCTGCCTCTCTGTTTTATTGTGGTAACACCATCTTGTTGTTGCTTGCAGTGTTTGATGAATACAAACGGATATCCCAGAAGGATATTGAGCAGAGTATTAAATCCGAAACGTCTGGTAGCTTTGAAGATGCCCTGCTGGCCATAGGTAAGCTGCTGGGTGGGTGGGGGGAGCACATGTCTGTAGACTGTCCTCCTGTGTTATCAGTCTGTTGTCATGGGGATATAGAGTCTTTTTCAGAGATAAAAGTTGTTTGAATCACTCGGGAGGAGACGGGTGCTAGAATTTTAAGCAAGAAATATATATAGCCTGATTGCTGTCATGCCAGGTGGTCCATATATTTTGTGTCTTCTGTGCTTCTAATATCTCCACGCATGGGAAATAAAATACTGTTAGCTACATCTTGCAAGTCTGTGAGTGCTTAGAACTAATAACTGTTTCAGCTAATAGAGATAGTCATCATCATTTTGAAACTACATGTCACCCTATCCTTTGATGGCCTTAATAAGTATTTCTCCAGGAACCTGATGATAAAGGGAGGGTACTTTCTGTCTGAAAACACCTAGAGCATAGCCTATGTTCAGGAAACATTGTTTGGCTACAATTTCTCCTGCAAAGTAATCAAGATATTACTTGATACCTTGTAGAAACTGAGGGCACAATTGTCACTTTTCTTTTCCTAACGGTCTTAACTATAATCTTTTCATTTCTTTTTCTCTCGGTAGTGAAGTGCATGAGGAACAAGCCTGCATATTTTGCTGAAAGACTTTATAAGTCTATGAAGGTAAATGGCTTCATTTTTGGCATGTGAATGACTTTGACATATCTTGTGTCCATTTTCCTAGGCTTACTTATATCCCCCACCCAAATTTCCACCTGAATGATCCAATTCAATTCACCAATTACTTCAATGAGTGCCTTGCAAATAATACAAGGTGTATTTATTGAGTACTTGGGGTGTGTGGATCACTTTTTTTTTTTTTTAAGATTTATTGATTTATTTGAAAGTCAGAGTTACAGTGAGAGAGAGAGAGAGAGATATTTGCACCCACTTGTTCACTCCTCAGATGGCTACAGCGGCCCAGGGGCTGGGCTAGGCCAAAGCCAAGAGCCAGGAGCTTCATCTCAGTCTCCCAAGTGGGTGGCAGGGGCCCATGTTTGGGCTGTCTTCTACTACTTTTCCTGAGCCATTAGCAGGGAGCTAGATTGGAAATGGAGCAGCCAGGACACCAACTGGTGCCCTTATGGGATGTCAGCAACACAGGCTGCAGCTTTACCTGCTACACCACAACACCAGCCCCTGGGTCTCTGTTTTTAATGCTTTATTTGTATAGATTAATTATTTCCACGCAGCAGTTCTGTGGGGCAGGTACAATTATGAGCTCCTACTTTACAGATGAGGAAACTGAGGCATGGGGAAGATTTGCAGGTTTCTCAAGGTCCTTGGTGTGGAAGTAATGACACAAGGATGTACACACTGACAGTCTAGCTCCGGAGCCAATGCTCCTACCCATGTCTTGCACTCTTTCCAAGGACCTTTGCTGAAACCATGAGAGATGCAGGAAAGATAACCATGTACTCTTGCTCTCAAAGAACATCTAACCTGCCAGGATGGCAACTAGCACAAAATACCAATAAAAATACATGAGAGGGGCTGGCATTGTGGTGCAGTGGGTTAAAGCACTGGCCTGCAACACCACCAATCCATATGGGTGCTGGTTTCCATCCCAGCTGCTCTACTTCCAATCCAGCTCTCTGCTATGGCCTGGGAAAGCAGAGGAGGATGGCCCAAGTCCTTGGGCCCTGCACCTGCATGGGAGACCCAGAAGAAGATCCTGGCTCCTGACTTTGAAATAGCTCAGCTCTGGTGTTGCAGCCATTTGGGGAATGAATCAGTGGATGGGAGACCTCTCTCTTTCAAATAAATAAATATTAAAAAAAAAAAAAAAAGTGAGATGGTAATTGTGGGGAGCAACTGGGAGCAACTCGGACTAGACTAAGTTACTGGAATTAAGACTTATTCTATGCATCTGCTCTCCCACAATATGGCACTGGGAGAGGAGGAAACAGCTTCTACACAGCTGCCTCCAGTTCAACCAATAAACAGCAGGACCTGCTCCTGATTGGAGGAGAGCAGCGTACTCGGCGTGTGGGCAGCAGAGTTGGGATTGGCGGAAGAGAACTATAAAGGAGAGAGACAACATGCACTGGGAACATCTATCTGAAGGAACACCTGTGCAGCCCCCGAGAGAGCCGGCCGGGGGTGTGCTGCTCCCCCGTGGAAGTGGGGAAAGTGGCAGGGGGAACCGCCCTTCCACGGAGGTGGAAGGGTCGGTAGCCAACCCGGGAAGAACCAGCAGCAAACCCGGGGAGGGCCGAGCAGACGAAAGAACAACACAGAATCCTGTGTCGTTCCTCCATGAAGAGGGGGAGCGACATAATGGTGCCGTGACTCGGATATGAAGCCTAGGCAGGGTCCAGTGTCGCTCCTCTACGAAGACGGGGAGCGACAGTAATACAGTAGCTGAGGATCTACACATTATAGGAACAGGGAGGAAAGGGTATGTTTTTCCCAGTATTTTGGGGGTTCCTTTATGGTGAGGGGTTTGAAAAGAATATATTAAAAAGCTGATATATTGGAGCAGGACCTACAAGCAAGTTTTGCACCAAAAGCTTTGCCATGGTATGGGGAGGGCAGGACGACATCCCAGGGGGCAAGGCTGTTACGGATGAGGCAGGCAGGCTGCACGGCACAGGGTTTGTCCCCAGAAAGGCAGAGTGGTATCCTGTGGTCAGAACATGCGGTGTTGGTAAGCATGTAGAATAGTCTGTGTGCCCCAAAAGGACGTCTGTGGAGTGGTGTCTCGTCCTGTCCTGCCAGGGGTGGGCAACCTTTTTCCTGCTAAGGGCCATTTGGATCTGTATAGCATCATTTGTGGGCCATACAAAATGATCCACTTAAAAATCAGCCTGCTACAGATGTCCTGCCTGCGTTTGCCTTGGCAGGGCCAGACCCATTGATTCTGTGGGTCTTGGACGGCCCTCGGGCCAGACATTCCCCAGCCCCAAGAGGTGGAAGAGAAGCACAGTGTGAAACCAATGGGCTCCCCTGTGTGGGGATCTTGTTTTCTGCCCTAGGGCTTGGGCACAGATGACGACACCCTCATCCGTGTGATGGTTTCACGGGCAGAGATTGACATGATGGACATCCGGGCAAATTTCAGGAAGCTCTATGGGAAGTCTCTGTACTCTTTCATCAAGGTAGGTCACAGCAGCCTCGCCCTGACCCGGGGCAGAGCACCACTGAAAGGACAGGGCTCAGCCCATGGCATTTAGCACTTCCTGTCCCCTTCCTAGCAGCTGTCATTGCCTTTCAAAAGAGTGCCTCCTTCAGATATTCCTAGTCTCTCTCCTGTCACATAGACTTACAAACCTTTGCCAAGTGGGTTAGTCTATTTTCCCCGCTATCGCAAAATACCTGGGCCTGGGTACTCTGTACAGAAAAGAAGTTGATTAAGCTCAGTTTTGGAGGCTGAAAGTCCAAACCGCTGGGCAGCAGCCCTTTGGTGGGGCACCGACTGTCGCATCATGGAAGGTGGCATCACAGCGGGCAAGAGGGAGAAGCCACATGGTGAGACAGGGCAGCACAAGCTCCACAAGAACTACTTGAACCCCTTCAGAAGTCAGCCCCGCCCTCTGCCCCAGTTACCCAGTCACCTCCCACCAGACTCCGCCTCTTAGAGGTGCCTCTACTTCTTCCTGCCCTTTGGACCTAGCTTCCAACATTTGAGCCTCTGGAGAACACGCAAACTATAACTCCACATGGGAAGTTGGAGATACTTGCTTTATAAAGACAACAGTGGAGCCGGCGCCGTGGCTCAATAGGCTAATCCTCCACCTTGCGGCGCCGGCACACCGGGTTCTAGTCCCGGTTGGGGCGCCGGATTCTGTCCCGGTTGCCCCTCTTCCAGGCCAGCTCTCTGCTATGGCCAGGGAGTGCAGTGGAGGATGGCCCAGGTGCTTGGGCCCTGCACCCCATGGGAGACCAGGAAAAGCACCTGGCTCCTGGCTCCTGCCAGGATCAGCGCGGTGCGCCGGCTGCAGCGGCGGCCATTGGAGGGTGAACCAACGGCAAAGGAAGACCTTTCTCTCTCTGTCTCTCTCTCTCACTGTCCACTCTGCCTGTCAAAAAAAAAAAAAAAAAAAAAAAAAAAAAAAAAAAAAAAAGACAACAGTGACTTCATGCTGAACCCAGACAGAGACAGGTCGCGTTTTAATGAATACTTGCAAGTGCACAATTTCCTTGTCTGCAAAATTACAACAAAAGATAAGCACCTGAAGCCAGCATGCGGTGCCGGGCCCGCTGAGTGCTGGCAAGGTGGGAAAGCATTTTCCTTGCCCTGGGTCACTGTTATTACCTGGCACCAGACATCCAGCAGAACTAAGATGGTCTGGGAGTGACGAGAAATGATTCACATCCCTCAGAACCCTTGATTACTGGGATTCTGCTTCTGGAGGAAGCCAGAAGAGTCTTAGGAACATGAAGCTGAGAACAAGTTACCTAGAAGCTATTAATTAAATATTCTGAATCCGACTCGTGGCTTGGAGACATGTCTGAGGCTATAGGAACAAACTTACTTTCTCCCATATTTTCACCCAACCACACATTTCTGACCCCAGGTGTAGGTGGGATTTTCCACATATACCAAGCAAGCAGCAGAAGCCAGCTGGGCACCCTGTACTCCAATTCAGTTCTGACGCTGTCTGCCTGGAGATGGCATCAGATCTCGTAGGCTGAGGGCCAGACCCACAGAAGTGTCCCCGCTTCCCACGCAGGTTGTGTCACCTGTGTTTCTGACTGGCTGTAAATCGGAATTCCCACAGCCCTTCCTTAGGTTCGATTCATTTTCAGGAGCAGCTCATGGGACTCAGGGGAACACATTTACTGGTTTATTATAAAGGGTATTACAAGGATACAGAGGATGAGAGGCATAGGGTGTGGTGGGTGAGGAGCGCACAGAGCTTCTGCGTCCTTCCTGGGTTCCCCACCCTACCAGGAACCTCCACATGCTATCCAGAAGCTCACTGGATCCTGACCGTTTGGGTTTTAGGGAGTGGCATGGGCGTGATTGATTCAGTCACTGGTCACTGTGATCAGCTCTCCCAGTTGGCGGTCCAGGCTCCTGACTTTGGCCTGGCCCCGCCCTGGCTGTTGCAGCCATTTGGGATGTGAACCAGCAGATGGAAGGAAGGTCTCTCTCTTCTCCCTCTCTCTCTCCCTCTCTCTTTCTAATAAATAATCCTCAATAAAGAGAAAATATTAGGTAAGCTAACTAATATTCAGTGGCTTCCAAATAAAAACAAATAATGGTTTTTCACCTAATACCTTAACAACGTTTACAGAGATCATAACCAGCACTGGGAAGGGCTTAGTGAAAACTCACTGTCTGGACTTCGGGAGGAACGGTAAATTGTTATAAACTGTACTTGATAAGGGTTTTACAACCCAGAATATGTAAAGAATGCCTACAATTCAATAACAAAAAGACAATCCAAGGCAGAGTTATAGACAGAGAGGAAGAGAGTGAGAAAGAGAGATAGAGAGAGGTCATTATCCACTGGTTCACTCCCCAAATGGCTGCAATGGTCAGGGCTGGGCCAAGCCGAAGCCAGGAACCAGGAACTTCTTCCAGGTCTCCCAGGTGGGCACGGGGACCAAAGAACATGGGCCATATGCTGCTTATTTCCCAGGCAATTAGCAGGGAGCTAGATCGGAAGTGGAGCAGCCAGGATTCCAACCAGTGCCCAAGTGGGATGGCAGCATCAGTCATCAGCTTTACTTGCTGTGCCACAATGCTGGCCCCAAATAGAGATTTCTCCAAAGAAGACACACGAATGTTCAATAAGCACATGAAAAAAGAGTCATACCACTAGGGAAATGCAAATCAAAACCAGAATGAGATACCATTTCACACCTACTAGAATGGTTATAATTTAAAAAGAAAAAACAAAAACACCCTTTTCCTTCTTACCCCCCAGTAATAGCAAATGTTAGTGATGATGTAGAGTAACTGGGACCTTCATGCAAGTCTGGTGGGATGTAAAACAGTGGACAAACACTTTGGCATTTCTTCAAAAGTAGTTGTTATAATATTATATGATAATACAATTACCATAAGACTAGGCAATTTCACTTCCAGGTATATATTCAACTGAAATAAAAACAGAGATTCAAACAGATACTTGTACACCAGTGAATACACTAATCACATTAGGCAAAAGGTAGAAACAGCCTAAGTATTCAATAGATGAATGGATAGATAAAATCTGGTCTATGCATACATGAAGAAGAAGGACATTTCCTACACATGGATGGACTTTGAAAATATGCCAAGTGAAATAAACCAGACATAACAGGTTAAACATTTTATGATTCTACTTACATGAAATAGGTAGCATAGTTAAATTCATAAAGACGGAGTATATGAGGGGCTATCAGGGGCTGGGAGAAGTCAGGGAGGAATAGGGAATTACTGCTTAGCAGGTGCAGAGTTTCTGTTGGGGTTGACAAGAGGGTTTTGGAAATAGACAATGATTATGGTTGCTCAGCATTGTGAATGTAATTAATACTGCTGAATTATACACTTAAAATGACATTTTATATATTTTATTACAATAAAGGTCTGTGAAGAGATTCTGAATAAAAATTTTAATGAAATCTGAAAAAGGACCCTATGTATTATACTTTTATTATACCATTATTTATATTATTTACATTAGTTAATTTATTCTTTTAAAGATTTATTTATCTGAAATGCAGAATGATAGGGAAAGACAGAGACAGAGAAAGAGAACTTCTATCCTCAGTTCACTTTCCAAATGCCTATAACAGCCAAAGTTGTGCTGAAGCCAGGAACCAGGAAGTCTACCTGGGTCTCCTGTGTGGCTGGCAAGAACTCAGGTACTTGAACCATCATCTGCTGCCTCCCGGTGTGCACATTAGCAGGAAGCTAGATTGGAGGCAGAGATGGGACTTGATCCCAAACACTCCATATTGCTTCTTCTTTTTTTTTTTTTTTTTTTTTTTTTTTTGACAGGCAGAGTGGACAGTGAGAGAGAGAAAGAGACAGAGAGAAAGGTCTTCCTTTACTGTTGGTTCACCCTCCAATGGCCGCTGTGGCCGGCACGCTGCGGCCGGCGCACTGCGCTGATCCGATGGCAGGAGCCAGGTGCTTATCCTGGTCTTCCATGCGGGTGCAGGGCCCAAGTACTTGGGCCATCCTCGACTGCACTCCCAGGCCATAGCAGAGAGCTGGACTGGAAGAGGAGCAACCCGGACAGAATCCGGCGCCCCGACCGGGACTAGAACCCGTGTGCCCGTGCCGTAGGTGGAGGATTAGCCTATTGAGCCATGGCACCGGCCAATCCCAAACACTCCAATATGAGATATGGATGTTCCAAGTGTTGGCTTAACCCAGTGTACCTGCCTCTTGCATTATTTTATATTACTTATACTTACATAAATAAAATGTTATAGAATAATATTATGTAATATGTGGAAAATGGAATTAAAAGATGAGCTTATTTTGATGAAAGGAAATTGAAATCATGCAAACAAGAAGTCTTCAAAGAGCTTATGAAGAGGCTGGCATTGTAGCAAAGCAGATTAAGCCGCTGCCTGCAACAATGGCATCCCATATGAGAGAGGGAGAGACACAGAAAGACGGAGAGAGCTTCTATCCACTGGTTCATTCCCTAAATGGCCTCACAGCCAGAGCTGAGCCAGGCTGAAGCCAGGAGCCAGGAGCTTTATCCAGGTCTCCCACATGGAGGCCATCTTCTGCTACTTTCCCAGGAGCATTAGCAAGGAGCTGGATCAGAAGTAGAGCAACCTGGACTTGAACAGACATTTATATGGGATATGGGATGCCAGCATTACAGTTGGCAGCTTAACCTGCTGCACTACAATGCCAGCCCCCAAACTTATCTTTGTTTTGTTTGTTTGTTTTTAAGATTATTTATTTGAAAGGCAGAATAAAAGAGAAAGAAAGAGATCTTTCTATCACTGGCTTACTCCCCAAATGGCACAACAACTGGAACTGGGCCAGGTGGAAGCCAGGAACCGGAATTCTACCCAGGTCTCTCACATGGGTTAGAAGGGCTTGAAAGAGTTAAGGACCGGTTGCTTGCAATGCCAGCATCCCATATGGTTCTCCGCTGCACTTCTGATCCAGCTCTCTGCGATGGCCTGGGAAAGCAGTACAAGATGGCCCCAGGTGCTTGGGCCCCTGCACATACATGGGAGACCCAGAGGAAGCTCTTGGCTCCTGGCTTTGGATTGGCATAGCTCTGGCTATTGGGCCATCTAGGGAGTGAACCAGTGGATGGAAGACCTCTTTCTTTCTCTCTCTGCCTCTGCCTCTCTGTAACTCTGCCTTTCAAATAAATTAAAAAATTTTAAAAAAAAGTTAACTTAGCTGTTAACTGTGCCAGATTCCACTTAAGAAGGCACTGGTCTAACTGTAACTTTGCTTCCCTCGCCCCAGGGTGACACATCAGGGGACTACAGGAAGGTGCTGCTCGTTCTCTGTGGAGGAGATGATTAGAATAAATCCCAGAAGGAGAGAAGTGTCTCAACACTCTGCATTTTTTTTTTAACTTCATTTTTCTACACTGCTATTAGCATGATCTCAGAATGCTCATTTCCAATTAAAACGCCTACGGTTGTCTCCTAGGATATAGCCTGTCTGTATTATTATTCATCTGTAATTAGTCATAATGATGTTTTAAAGTGGTACTTGCATTTCAAAGCTTTGAAACCTATGTGGAAATTTAAAATTAGAAATAAAAATATGCTCCATGTTTTTAACAGATTATTTCCTCATTTGTGTTTGAGAAATTGAATACGTTATTTCATGTTTTCTTTCTGGTGAAAAACTTTCAAAATGGAAGACTGTTCTAAAATCACTTTCTTCCCTAATCCTATTTTTTGAGTGGCTAGTAATTTATTCATTTGAAATTGTAAGCATTAGTTATAAGAATAGCTGTCTAGTTTTCTTTTTTACATAATCATAGATTGAAAGCATCTGTCAAACTTTTTTAAAGGTTTTATTTGTAGTGTTAGTTGATCTTTACTAAGATTTCTCTCATCATATGCCATGTTGTGATCACTGGTTGAAGTACACGAAAATCAATTTACCTGAACAAGCTAAATTGTCAGTGTGGTATACAGATTATATACATCTGGTTATCAGACATAAATGCTGTACATTCCACAATATGACAGTTAATGTCTTAATTCAGCTTGGAAGTGAATGGAAAAAATTAAAGCTTCAAGTTAGGTATTCTGGTAATGGTGAAAAGCTGTGAAGTTACTTTGATATAAAGAAAACTTTTTGAGCTAAAAACAATTTTAAAAATCTTTTTTGATTTTGTTGATTTGTAGTAATTTACATTTGCATTATGCCTTTCCACTCTAGAATTATTTTGATGGTGTATTTGGATTTCATTTACAACATGGAAAATAATTTTAATAAAAAATGCTGACTTTAAAATGAAGTGTACTCTTTCTCTGATTGGCTTTTTCACTTCTGGGATTTTTCATCCTGGGCCCTGAAAGGACCTATTTTTGAAAGACTTGTGTTGTTCCGTTTCTATTGGGAATTACAGCATAGGAAAAAATGACTTATTTAGTCTTCTGTTTGTCTAATGCTATAATACTAAAGTTCACATATGCCAAACACTTCTCAATGATATAAAACAATGTGTTAACTTACTCCCTGGAAATGAGCCAGGCTCTCTGGAAATAAGCAGTGCTCTCTATTCCAAGTAGAACATTTAAATTAAATATTATCCATGTATAAAGAACATTTCTATTCTTATGATAATAAGAATACTTGCCTTCTTTGTTCCGACTATGATATCTATTGTATTTTGGTGGGTGAAATAATAAGGATTTACTTTTCAGTTTAGTGTTACTTGTCTATTATAAATGCTGGAGCTATTGGTGAAATCTACTTATGTGAATACTTGGTTGTTCCAGTTAAAAGCAGGAAATGATACTGCTACTTCAATATCTATACAGAACACCATGAAACCTACAAATCAGCTTTGTCTTTGGAAGCATTATGAATTTTTTGGTAGAAGTTTTACTTTTAAATTATATTAGCCAAACTTAACAAATAAATGTATTGGCCAGAAGCTTTTTAGAAAGCAGGATAAAGCCACCCTAGAGGAATGTTGGTTTTATTGAACAAATGTGACCCTGAGATATAAGGAACTTTGTTTTTCTCTCCCACATTTATTCAGTGGCCTAGTTCTCCTGTCTTTAGATATAAATCCAGGTAGAGTATAGGGCCATGACTTTTCTGATCATTCCAATGTGTGACTTATTTAACAAATGTCATTTCAATAATTGATATATCAAGTGAAAATTCAAACTTAGAGTTCTTGCTTCTTGCCAGTAGGAAGCTGGCTCTGGGGGAAGGGGAGATGATGGGCTTTTCTTTCTCCACCTAGGCTTCCTCCATCTGCCACTCTCCCCTCAACCTACCTTGCAGGGGCTGAAGCAGCAGGGAGGCAAGAGGAGCAGGACTGTCCTGCTTGAGTGCTATTGCTGTGGTGATACAGGATCAGCCCTCTGGAGCCTTCTTAGACATTTAAAGTTGATTGTTGGGGCCAGCACTGTGGTGTTGCAGGTAAAGCCACCACCTGTGGCGCCTGTATCCCCTGTGGGTGCTGGTTCAAATCCCGGCTGCTCCACTTCTGATCCAGCTCTCTGCTAATGTGCCTGGGAAAGCTAACAAGCCTTGGAAGATAGCCCAACTGCACAGGCACCTGCACCCACGTGGGAGACCCCGAAGAAGCTCCTGGCTCCTGGCTTTGGACCAGTCCAGCTCCAGCTGTTGCCACCATTTGGGGAGTGAAACAGTGGATGGAAGATTTCTCTCCCTCTCTTTCTGTTAATTCTGCCTTTCAAATAAATGAATAAAATTTTTTTAAAGACAAAGTTGATTGTTGTGGGCATTTTCCTGGTTCCTTTGTCAACCCCATCACCAGGGAACTGGAGAACCACTTACCTGTGGTTCTGTTGGCAAGGTAAATGCAGTTCTGCTTTCTCAGAAACTAGGAATCAAGTCAGTGACGTCTTCAGGTTCTCTGTGCTGGTCTGTTTGCCCCTTTTACCCAAATCTTTTGACAGAATCTAGTATGATCTCATGCTGGCTATCTCTTCATGCCCCCTACCTACTCCATGGGAAATACCTGCACATCCTTTGTGTTTATAAATTCTGCCCATGCAAGCTGATCCCCGTGGAGCTGTCATTCCCTGCTTCCCACCTCCGCCCCCAAGCTGCCTCAGCTAGCTTTTCTCAGTTCAGATTTCTCAGGCATGAATCAGACACTAGTCCACTGAGGCCCCAAACTCCATATACTGCCAATGCGAGTGTAAATTGTCACACTATGCAGTCAACCCAGAGAGGAATTTGGCATAGCTAATTAAATTGAAAACTTTTCAGCAAACCCACTTCTGGGGATCTGTTTGGTGAATTTTTTTTTTTTTTTTTTTGCAGATGAAGTCCATTTCTTCTTTGTAAGAACATTAAAGTAGAAACAACTCCCTCGGTAAGGGAACTGATAAAATATGGGTCATATAATGACTGGATATATCAGTTATTGAAATAACTGAAAATTAACTAGAGCTTTCTGTCCAAAATATAATTTTGAGAGATGAGAAAGAGGCAATATGATAGATTCTGTTTCTATTTTATATGTTTGAATATGCAAAGCAAAATACGTTTTTGGGTTTGCATGTAAGGACATGTGCAACAATAATATACTATTGACAGGATGGGGATCACCTCTGCGGAGACAGAATGAGATGGAGGGCTGGTACAGAGGGGGCTCCTGCCTATCTATATTCTACTTTAAAAGTATGAATCACCAGTTACACTACAGTAAATCTGGTGGGGAGGGGTTAATGAATCAAAGCAAGATAAGATTTTTAAACCAGTGGTGGGTCCACACGTGTTCGTCACTCTATTTGGAATTCTTCATTATATTGTACTCAAAAAGTAGAAGGGAGTCAGGGAGTGAAAGCTGCCTCAAACAGGGCTGCAAACCAGGTCTACACCTGTAAATTATGCTAGGGCCTCCTGAGGGCACTTTAAGCTGATCCAGCTCCTTATTCAGCTACAGGCCTGGCGCTGGGAGGAAAAGGTACTGAGTGTGGGACTGTGCGCTGTAACCCAGCGAGTCTCTTTGCTGTTCTCAGTAGGCGAGGGTTGACGTTCAAGCACCGGTGGCGTCCCACGCAGCTCCTCATTCCTGGTTCTCCTCCCACAGGAAGCCACGCCCAACCCTGCAAGGCCTCAGCTCCAAGCCCCCTAGGGGCCCCGAGCCCCAGCCGCATCGGCTTCTAGCTCGTCTCCCGGCAGGACTCAAAGAAGCCTCGGAGCTCAAGGAACCCTTGTGAATGAACGACCTGCCACCCCAAGTCTTAGCAGTACAAAGGGTTGTGTGACCTACCCCTAAAAACGATATTTGCCCCAACCCTGCGGTTAGTCACCGGCCGGCCGCAGTACAGGAGCCGCCCATCCGCATACGCTCCGCCCACACGCCCGCTTGTCCCCGCCCCTTCCGGAGGCTCGCCGTGCGCAGGCGCCGCCCGGCCCGCGCTTTGTTGAGAAGGCAAGGGGGCGAGGCCCTGCGGTCCTGGCGCGCCGCGCGGCAGGACGCGGCGGGCGGGGCGGGGATGGAGGTGGTAGCGTCCGCTGCAACGGTTGGGGCTGCGCGTGAGAAGGTGGCAGTGTAGGCACCTGAGCTGCGGGGAGGCCGGCGGCGGCCGGGCCATGGCGGGAGACCCTCTCCTTTGGGATCCCTGAGGTGCGCTCCCTGAAGTCCCGGGGAGCCGTGTCCCATGGGCTCGCTGAGCAGCCGAGTTCTGCGCCACCCGGGGCGAGCCCGAGCCCAGCAGGAGCCGGGGCCCGGGGCCGGGGGCTCGGCCCGAAGGCCTGAAACTGGAGGCGACGCGTCCGGTCACGGCTTCTTCTACTACCCGGTCAGCCGTAAGCGCAAGCAGAGCAGCGGGGCCTTCTACTATCACCCCGACTCCGAGACAGACGAGGATGAGGAGGAAGGGGACGAGCAGCAGCGGCTCCTCAACACCCCTCGGAGGTGAGTCGGGGACGGCGCGCCGGCACCCGCACCCGCACCCGCACCTGTTGGGCCTGGGCAGAGCAGATGTGCCCTTGACATGGTAAAGGTGGCCGCTGCCCAGAGGCCGGTCGGGTCCGGGGGCGCCCTGGGAGGTGCCCCGGGCTCTGCATTGGTAAGCCATAGACGCTGCCGGGGTGCTGGGGTAGCCCCAAGATGAAACAGAAACACCAAGCGAGGCCTGCGTCGCTGTAACCGCAGAGTCGGGCGGCTGGCCGGCCCTGTCTCGTCACCTCTGCCCCCAGTGAGTAGCCGCAGACCCAGTTGTTTTGCATCCGGTTGCCTTAAATAGTGCAGAGAGGTGTATTTCGCACTCCTGCCGTGGCGCACGCGGGTGGGGGCGATGATTGTCCGCAGGTGTTCGCCTTCACTGTGAGGGTTCGCAGTGGTTTACGTTTGTTCCTCCCTAGGAGCAAACTTTTCAGAGCCTCCAGTTATTGAAGTTGTGTGAAGCTGCACTGTAACTTACTTAACTTTTTTTTTTTTTTTTTTTTTTTTTGCAAGAGTTGAAAAGCAAAACATTTACTTGTACTTGTGAACTGCGACGTGGTGGATAGAGGTTGCATTGTCTCATAAACAATCTGGCTGCTCTTTTCTATTTTCACTTGTTTGTTTGAAAGGCAGGCAGACACAGGGATCTTCCATCTGCTGGTTCACTCCTCAAATGCCCACAACACTGGATTGGAGCTAAAAGCCTAGATCTCAGTCTAGATTTCCCACCTGAGTGGCAGTGACCCAACCCTTGGACCATCCATCACCTGCTGCCTCCCAATTGCGCATTAGCAGGAAGCTGGATTAGAAGAAGAGGAGCCAGAATTCGAACCAGGCCCTCCAGTATGGGATGTGGGTTCTGCTATACCAAAGGCCACCGCTTGTTTCTGTTTTTAAAAGGTTATTAGTAGGCCGGCGCGCGGCTCACTAGGCTAATCCTCCGCCTAGCGGCGCCGGCACACCGGGTTCTAGTCCCGGTTGGGGCACCGGATTCTGTCCCGGTTGCCCCTCTTCCAGGCCAGCTCTCTGCTGTGGCCAGGGAGTGCAGTGGAGGATGGCCCAGGTGCTTGGGCCCTGCACCCCATGGGAGACCAGGAAAAGCACCTGGCTCCTGGCTCCTGCCATCGGATCAGCGCGGTGAGCGCCGGCCGCGGCGGCCATTGGAGGGTGAACCAACGGCAAAGGAAGACCTTTCTCTCTGTCTCTCTCTCTCACTGTCCACTCTGCCTGTCAAAAAAAAAAAAAAAAAAAAAAAAAAAAAAGGTTATTAGTGGCTCTCTGCTGTGGCCAGGGAGTGCAGTGGAGGATGGCCCAAGTCCTTGGGCCCTGCACCCCATGGGAGACCAGGATAAGTACCTGGCTAGTGCCATCGGATCAGCGTGGCGCGCCGGCCGCGGCAGCCATTGGAGGGTGAACCAACGGCAAAGGAAGACCTTTCTCTCTCTCTCACTGTCCACTCTGCCTGTCAAAAAATAAATAAATAAATAAATAAAAGGTTATTAGTGGGACCGGCGCTGTGGTGAGCAGGTAAAGCCACTGCCTGCTGTGCCGGCTTCCCATATGGGCGCAGGTTCAACTCTCAACTGCTCCACTTCACATCCAGCTCTTTGTTATGGCCTGGGAAAGCAGTAGAAGATGGCCCAAGACATTGGGCCTCTGCACCTGCACAGGAAACTTAGAAGAAGCTCCTGGCTTCGGATTGGCACAGCTCCAGCTGTTGTAGCCACCTGGGGAGTAAACCATTGAATGAAAGGCTCTTTCTCTCTCTCTTTGTCTCTCTGCCTCTGCTTCTCTGTAACTCTGCCTTACAGATAAATAAATAAATCTTTTAAAAAAATTTTTTAAAGTCATTAGATTACTTAGATGTAGTTGTTTAAAATTTTTATTTTATTTGAAATGCAGAGAGAGATGGTCTGTTCTCTGTTTCACTCCTAAATGCCCACAGTAGCAGGACTGGGCCAATTCTTCAGCCATTGCCTAATGTCTACCAATCTGTGCATTAGCAGGAATCTAAAATCAAGAGCTAGAGCTGGAACTGGAGCTAGAACTTGAACCCAAGCACTCCTACATGACACCTGGGCATCCAAAGCAGCATCTTACCTGCTGCACCAAATGCTTGCTTTAGATAAATCAAATTTTTAAAAAAAAAATTCATTCAAAAAAAATTACCACAGGTGTTGCATATTAGTTTAAAAATTACTACAGATTTACACATTATGTAAAAATCTTAGACTAGTTTGATTTATGAAGCCTTTCATACAGTTTACATTTTGTGAATACTGTTCACTAACCTCCTTGAAGAATCAGTGTAGTGTTTTTATTTACTTATTTATTTGAAAGGCAGAGTTAGGGAGAGACAGAATGAGAGACCTTCTGTCTGCTGGTTCACTCCACAAATGGACTCAACACTGGGGGCTGGTCCAGGCTGAAACTAGGCTCCCAGAACTCCATCTGGGTCTCCTACATTGGTGGCAGAGGCACTTGGGGTCATCTTCTACTGCTTTTCCAGGCACGCTAAGCAGGGAACTGGATCAGAGGTGGAGCAGTTGGAACTCTTAAGTTTGAGTTCCATCCTCTGGTTCACTCCCCAGATAGCCACAGTGGCTGGAGTTGAGCCAATCTGAAGCCAGGAGCTTCCTGGTCTCCCACATGGTTGCAAGGGCCCAAGGACTTGAGCTGCTTTCCCAGGCACATTAGCAGGAAGCTGTATAGAAGTGGAGCATGGAGTGCCCATATGGGATGCCGCTGCAGGCTGCGGTTTTAACCCACTGCACCACAGAGTCAGCCCCCGTCAGTGTATTTTTTTTTTTTTTAATTTATTTGACAGGTAGAGTTTACAGACAGTGAGAGAGAGAGAAAGGTCTTCCTTGCATTGGTTCACTCTCCAAATGGCCGCAACGGCCAGAGCTGCGCCGATCCGAAGCCGGGAGCCAGGTGCTTCCTCCTGGTCTCCCATGCTGGTGCAGGGCCCAAGGACTTGGGCCATCATCTACTGCTTTCCCAGACCATAGCAGAGAGCTGGATCAAAAGTAGAGCAGGCGGGGCTAGAATCAGTGCTGGAGGCAGCGGCTTTACCCCACTACACCACAGCGCCAGCCCCAGTTAATAGTCTTATTTTCTTTGTAAGTAAAATAGAAATACTCATACCTGCTTTATAAAGTTTGACAAATAGGAGAGTGAATACAATGCATAGTACTTGGCTTGTGAGCACTCAAGTAAGTATTATATTTTCTTGATGAATTGACCCCTTTACCATTACAAAATTTCCATTCTACTTTATCACTGCAAATATAGCCACTACCACTTTTATTTTAAAGATTTATTTATTTATTTATTTGAAAGTCAGAGTTACACAGAAGGAGGAGAGGCAGAGAGAGAGAGAGGTCTTCCATCCGATGGTTCACTCCCCAATTGGCCACAACGGCCAGAGCTGTGCCAATCTGAAACCAGGAGCTTCCTCTGGGTCTCCCATGCAGGTGCAGGGGCCCAAGGACTTGGGCCATCCTGTACTGAATTCCCAGGCCACAATAGAGAGCTGGATCAGAAGTGGAGTAGCTGGCATTCAAACCGGCGTCCATAGAGGATGCCAGCCCTGGAGGCAACAGCTTTGCCTGCTATGCCACAATGCTGGTCCCAATATAAATCATGCTTGGCCGGCGCCGCGGCTCAGTAGGCTAATCCTCCGCCTTGTGGTGCCTGCACACCGGGTTCTAGTCCGGGTCAGGGCGCCGGATTCTGTCCCGGTTGCCCCTCTTCCAGGCCAGCTCTCTGCTGTGGCCAGGGAGTGCAGTGGAGGATGGCCCAAGTCCTTGGGCCCTGCACCCCATGGAGACCAGGATAAGTACCTGGTTCCTGCCATCGGATCAGCGCGGTGAGCGCCGGCCGTGGCGGCCATTGGAGGGTGAACCAACGGCAAAGGAAGACCTTTCTCTCTGTCTCTCACTGTCCACTCTGCCTGTCCAAAAAAAAAAAAAAAATCATGCTTTTTTGAAGGGAAGAGTTTTAATCTCATAGTGAAATGTAATCTTTTTCTTACAGTCCATCAGGTGCTTAAATTGGGCCCTCTTTTCATTTGTATCTTTTTTTTATTTTTATTTATTTATTTATTTTTTGACAGGCAGAGTGGACAGTGAGAGAGACAAAGAGAAAGGTCTTCCTTTGCCGTTGGTTCACCCTCCAATGGCCGCCGCGGCCGGCGCTCACCGCGCTGATCCGATGGCAGGAGCCAGGAGCCAGGTGCTTTTCCTGGTCTCCCATGGGGTGCAGGGCCCAAGCACCTGGGCCATCCTCCACTGCACTCCCTGGCCACAGCAGAGAGCTGGCCTGGAAGAGGGGCAACCGGGACAGAATCCGGCGCCCCGACCAGGACTAGAACCTGTTGTGCCAGCGCCGCTAGGCGGAGGATTAGCCTAGTGAGCCGCGGCGCCAGCTCATTTGTATCTTTTTTTTTTTTAAATATTTATTTATTTGAAAGGCAGAGTTACAGAGAGAAGGAGAGGCAGTTACACACACACACACACACACACACACACACACACAGATGTCTTCCATCCATTGGTTCACTCCCCAATTGGCCACAATGGCCAGAGCTGTGCCAATCTGAAGCGCCTAGACCTTCCTCCTGCTGCAGTCTGAATCTTCCTGCTTTTATTCTGGGACTTGATTTTATCCCATCTCTAGGATTTTCTATAGCCCGTATCTTTTGTTTTTCTTTAAAATTTTTATTTATTTGAGAGGTGGGAACACATACGCACACAAATCCCATCCACTGGCCTGCTCCCCAGATGCTTACAACAGGCCTTGGTTAAGGCTGAAGCCAAGAGCAGGAACCTAATCTAGGTCTCCCGTGTGGGTGGCAGGAACTCTTTACTTGAATCTTCATTGCTCAAGTCATTGTCTGCATTAGCTGCAGGAAGCTAGAGTCAGGAGCTGGTGCTGTCAACCCCAGATATAAGACAAGAACATCTTGTAAGCCTAACACCTGGCCCTGTATCTTTTTCTTTCTTACTCATCTTAGGGAACTACATGCTCAAGTATTTTTCCAAGAAAGTGTATGAAAGCAGGTAGTTTGTGCATACCTAAATGTAAATTTAGTTTCACTCAACTCATCCTTTGAGGGGTATGGTAATCTAATGTAAAATAACTTTCTAATGTAAAATAACATCTTTTATGATATTATGTCATCTTCTGGCCTGCAGCTTTGATGAAAAATTTGATCCTGATCTAATTTTCTTTTCTTTTTAGGTGGCCTTTTTTCCCCCCTTTCCTCTCTGTAACTGTTTCTTGGTGATTTGGAATTTAGTTGGCATTTGTTTAAGTGTGGGTTTTTTTTTTTTTTTTTTTTTGGACAGGCAGAGTGGACAGTGAGAGAGAGAGAAAGGTCTTCCTTTGCTGTTGGTTCACCCTCCAATGGCCGCCGCGGCCGGCGCGCTGCGGCCGGCGCAACGCGCTGATCCGATGGCAGGAGCCAGGAGCCAGGTGCTTTTCCTGGTCTCCCATGGGGTGCAGGGCCCAAGCACCTGGGACATCCTCCACTGCACTCCCTGGCCACAGCAGAGGGCTGGCCTGGAAGAGGGGCAACCGGGACAGAATCCGGCGCCCCGACCGGGACTAGAACCCGGTGTGCCGGCGCCGCTAGGCGGAGGATTAGCCTAGTGAGCCGCGGCGCCGGCCAAAGTGTGGGTTTTTTAATGGCCTTGGTGTTTGGTAGATCTTACAATCTAGAAACTCATGTACTACTTTCATTTTGGGAAATTTTCTTCCATATTTCTTTTGTTACCTTTGTTTTCTGTTTCCAGGATCCTTCTTGACTGGATTTTGGATTTCCTGGATTACACTTAACTTAGTTTATTTCCTTTCTAGGTCTTTTGTTCTGTGTCTGGGAAATTTCCTTAATGTTTTCATCATCCCTTTTTTTTTTTTTTTTTTTGTAACCATGTTTTTAGTCTCTAAGAGCTATTTTTTGTTCTGAGTAATCCTTTATTATAACTCCAGTTCTTTTATAAATGTAATAATTTCACATCTCTGGGTATACTAATGTATACTCTGTAATCAGAAGTGTTTTTCTGTTTTTTTTTTTTTTTTTTTTTTTTTTTTTTTTTTTTTTTTTTTTTAAGTTCTTTTTCCTTGAATTATGCTTTCCTCTGGGGCCAATTTCTCTCCCTCTCTCTCCTCTATTCTCCCCTCATCCCCTCCTACTTTATGCTTCTAATTTTCCTTTAGTTGACAATTCTTGGTTGTCCGCGTACAGTTAAGAGTGAATATTTCTGTGTTTATGTGTGGTAGGTTGTTTTTTGTTTAATTACTAATTATTAGAGAGACAGAAATCTTCTGTTCAAGGTTCACTCCCCAAATGCTTACAGTGGTTGGAACAGGGCCAGACTGAAGCCAGGAGCCAGGAACTCAATTCAGGATTCCCTCGCAGGTGTCAGAGACTCAACCACTGGAGCCATCACAGCTGCCTCCCAGGGTCTGCATTAGCAGGAAGCTGGAGGTGGGATTGAATGTGTTTTAATTGAGTCAATAGTTGTAATTCCAATGAGCCTCTTTGAGTAGTAAGACTAATAATTAAATTGGATATGGGTGGGGCATGCTTTGTTTTAGAGCAGAGATTCTTAGTCTTTCTTGGTTCATAGTACCCTTAGTGGCTTAGTAATTTTTTTCATGACATTCCTGCCAAAAGATGTACTTCGTGGTTGGGTCCAAAACAGCTTAATAGTAGTAAATTGCATGGGATTTGAAAGATATGACTGTTTCCTTCCAATGTGAAATTATTTCACCTGCCTGAGTTTGTGCTGCTGGTCCACGTGCTTCCTTTTTTTTTTTTTTTTAAGATTTATTTATTTGAAAGTCAGAGTTACACAGGGAGAGAAGGAGAGGCAGAGAGAGAGGTCTTCCATCCGCTGGTTCACTCCCCAATTGGCTGCAACAGCCAGAGCTGTTGATCTGATCTGGAGCCAGGAGCTTCTTCCGGGTCTCCCAAAGCGGATGCAGGGGCCCAAGGACTTAGGCCATCTTCCACTGCTTTCCCAGGCCGTAGCGGAGAGCAGGATTGGAAGTGGAGCAGCTGGGTCTTGAACCGGCACCCATGTGGTATGCTGTCACTGTAGGTGGCAGGTTTTACCCATTATGCCACAGCACCGGCCCCCAGGTATCTGCACACAGTTTAGGAACCATGATTTAGGGTGAATGGGTTGGGACCTAACAGGCTATATGTTCTTCAAATGCCAGAGTGGGGATTGCTTTTTCTGGGGCACCAGTTCCTACACTAAAGCCTCATTTCTTTCTGATAAGTCCCATTTCTATCTGAAAAGCCTTGGCATCTTTTTGCCTGGCTGTCTGTTCTGTCTTCACAGAGAGTGAGGGAAGCCTTTAGCGGAACAAGTTTCCTCATTTTCTGCCCTGCTTTTCACTTCTGCCTTTTATTTCCCTCAGACACAGCCTTCCTTCCCCTCCAGGGTTGAGATGGGCTTAACCTGCATTTGACTCTTCATAATGTATTTTGGGTTGTAGCTTTCACTGCTTTTTTGTTGGTGGTAGTGGTGGTGGTGTGTTTTTTTTGTTTGTTTGTTTGTTTTGTTTTGTTTTGTTTTTTTTTTGACAGGCAGAGTGGACAGTGAGAGAGACAGAGAGAAAGGTCTTCCTTTGCCGTTGGTTCACCCTCCAATGGCTGCCGCGGCCGGCGCACTACAGCCGGCACACTGCACTGATCCGAAGGCAGGAGCCAGGTGCTTCTCCTGGTCTCCCATGGGGTGCAGGGCCCAAGCACTTGGGCCATCCTCCACTGCACTCCCTGGCCACAGCAGAGAGCTGGCCTGGAAGAGGGGCAACCGGGACAGAATCCGGTGCCCCAACCGGGACTAGAACCCGGGGTGCCAGCACCATAGGCAGAGGATTAGCCTAGTGAGCTGTGGCACCAGCCAGGAATTATTATTTTTTTAAGATTTATTTATTTATATATGGAACTTGTATAACAAAATTTAGAAGAAAAGGTTTTTTTTCTTAATTTGAAAGTCAGAGTTATACAGAGAGAGAAGAGAGAGAATGAGAATGTTCCATCCACTGGTTTACTCCCCAAATGGCTACAACGGCTGGGGCTGGGCCAGGCCAAAGCCAGGAGCTAAGATCTTTATCCAGGTCTCCCACATGGGTACAGGGGCACAAAGACTTGGGCCATCTTCCACTGCTTTCCCTGGACACATTAGCATGGAGCTGGATCAGAAGTGAAGCAGCGAAGACTGAAACCGGCACCTATATGAGATGGCAGCACTGCAGGCAGAGATTTAACCTTGTACGCCACAGTGCCAACAGGGACCGGGAATTGAACTCAAGCACTGATGTGGGAGGGAGGCTTTTAACCAACATGTTAACCGTGGGCCTCATGCCTGCCTCAGCATGTGCTTTCTTTAATGTTTGTTGGGAGACCAGACACTGGTTCAGGATACCATCTGAAGCAGTCACTTCATTTTTAAAAGGAGATTTAAAAGTTTTAACTACTAGGAAAACTGTCACAATTGGTTAGGAATTTGAGATATAAATCGACCTCAACCAGAATAGTTTCTTCATTTATAGGATCATCTTGAGCAGTGATTTTTCCAGCTTTTTTTCTTTAATCATTTCTACTTTAAGTTAAATTTTGTGGGAGCAGGCATTTAGCCAAGAGGTTGACACCAGTTAAGAGGCCGATGTGCCCCCCCACTCTGTCTTTCAATGTAAAAAAAAATAAATCTTACACAGAAATGCAGTCTATTTTTATATATAATAGGTGGTATTGCTCTGGCTGAAGTTAGGTGAGATGTTCAGAGTTAATGGCCCAGCACTCCCTGGTGGTCTCTAAGGTGCCTCTCCTTGAGCATAGTTTTGAAACCTTTGGTCTAAAAATGCAAGCCATTTATCCAGTGAGAGTGGGTGGGGTAGGGTTGATTGGTTAAAAACTCATCTTACTTACCTTGGTACTAAAATAAGATTAAATGTAAATTATTTTAAAATTACTTGGGTGGATGAAATTTTTACTTGTGGCCTCCATTTTCTAGCAAATTAGTTCAATTATACTGAGAGCCTCCATAGGACTGGTTTCTAAATAAGCAAAAACCATCTGACTTCTTAATCTGTTGAAATGCAATTAAATTCAAAAATAAAAAGTTGCTAAAAAGTGTCTAGTGAGGTGTTGGCGCTCTGGAGTAGCCAGTAAAGCTACTGCCTGCAGCGCTGGCATCCCATATGGGTGCCAGTTCGAATCCCAAGTCCCAACTCTTCCACTTCCCTTCCAGCTCCCTGCTATGTCCTGGGAAAACAGTAGAATATGACCTAAGTACTTGGGTCCCTGCACCCGTGTGAGAGACCCAGAGCAGGCTTCTGGCTTTGGATCAGCCCAGCTCTAGCCTTTGTGGCCAACTGGGGAGTGAACAAGTGGATGAAAGACCTCTCTCTGCCTCTGCCTCTCTCTAGCTCTGCCTTTCAAATAATAAGTAAATAAACCTTTAACAAAAAGTGTCTAGTGAAAGATCTCCCTCCCATCCTGCCCCCATCTGTCCACTCCTGGGAATTGAGTGCCCCAGAAAGCATTGTCCTTCTGAGTAGGCTTTCAGATACAAGCAAATTTCAGTTTATAATGTCCACAATAGATAAGTTGACTCTTCAACAGGAATTGAACAAAGTGTATTTTGAAATATCCAAAATCGGTAAAACATTCCATTATATATGTAACTTTTACATTTCTTTTAACAGGAAAAAATTAAAGAGTACATCCAAATATATTTACCAAACGTTATTTTTGAATGGTGAAAATAGTGACATTAAGATTTGTGCTCTAGGAGAAGAGTGGAGCTTACACAAAATATATTTATGTCAAGTAAGTATTTTATTTTTCTGTTTAGATATCCATGGTATATATTCTTCCTGACCTGTAATAACTAACAGAGCACTTCTAAAAGGTAATCTATTGAAGTGAAATTGACACTTTGAGAAGTAATGACTTTGAACAGCTCTTGTCTCAACTATTGAGGAAACAGGTTTTTTTTTTTCCATACTATTTATTGAACTCTTTATTTAACATAGAGTTAATCATATGTGTATAAAGTTAATTGAAAATAGATCTTAGTAAAAAATAAGAATGGGAATAAGGGAGGAGGGAGAGGGCTGGGAGAGCTGGTGGGAAGAACCACCACATTCCTAAAGTTGTAATTATGAAATGTGTGAAGTTTGTATTCCTTAAATAAAAGGTTTCTGGGGAAAATAAGTAAATAACCATGGTAGTCAATTACAAAAATGCAACCTCTTTGAATTCATATTCTTTCCTGTTTCTTGTTTCTATGTGTTACAGTAATATTTTACATGGAGAATAGCTGTTAAGTTCTTCATCTGATAAAAAAAAAGTCTGTTTTATTAAAAACATGAACAGTGTTAGTGAAAATTTAGTTTTGCTTAGAAAACAGATTTTGAAATTTCATTTCATATGAGCTGAGCATTGCCTGCTTGTCATTACTTCAAAAAGGTGCTTATTTTGATACTTTCTGATGATAAAGTGGAAAAAGGAAAAAATGATTAACATTAAAGTTGAGAATGGTAAATTACTATGTATATGATTATTTAAGCTGGATAAATTAATTTGAAATGTTGGCTTTGCAGCTTAGGCTGAATGTGAATGGAAAGTTCTTGACACTCTTCCTTCTCTCCTAGAAAATCCAGTTACACTGAAGACAAATATGTAGACTGTCACTTAGCCAAATAGATATTTAGTCTCTGTGCTGAAAATATTACTATCTGCCACCCCATTTTAAAGGTTCAGAGCTTTCAAAGCAGAAGAAATGTTGCTGTAATGGCTCAGCTTTTTGTTTGTGTGTATATATATGTATATATATTAATCAAATATATATGAAAGGCATTGTTTTAGGCACTGGGATAACACAAGGAGCAGTTCTTATCCTTGTGGAGATTGTCTTTCCTCTCTGCTTTACCATTTGAGAGTAATTATGGGGGCTGGTGCCGTGGTTCACTTGGTTAATTCTCCACCTGTGGTGCCGGCATCCCATATGGGCGCTGGTTCTAGTCCCAGCTGCTCCTCTTCCAGTCCAGCTCTGTGCTGTGGCCCGGGAAGGCAATGGAGGATGGCCCAAGGTCTTGGGCCCTGCACCTGCATGGGGGACCAGGGAGAAGCACCTGGCTCCTGGCTTTGGATCGGCGTAACGCTGGCTCGCTCTCTCACTGTCTGTAATTCTGTCAAATCAAAAAAAAGAGTAATTATGCTACTAAGATGGTATAATATAGCATTTTTCATTAAAAGCATTAGATCAGCAGTTTTTTCTCCTACATTTTAGTCATGTTCTTATTTTTGTAAGTTTATTTGACTTGAATTATGTAACTCATATATTAAAATACTGATCTTAGCTTGAAGATATGATTCATATCTTTCTAGTCTCTGAAAGCAGTTTTTGAGTTTGAGGGTGAAGAATGTTTCTGTTAAAACATTGCCACTCATGAAAACTGGACTGATGTTCAAGCCACATGCTCAAATATAAGCCCCTTGAGGACAAAAGTAATGTCTGCTATATTCACAGTGCCTTCTTCCTACAGTTGGCCCTCTGTATCTGCAAGTTTCGAATGTGTGGATTCAACCAACTGTGGATCAAAAATATTCAGAGAATAGAAATATTCAAAGAATAGAAATCTGTGTCTGTGCTGAATGTGTATACACTATTTTTGTTATTATTCCATAGACAATACAGTAGAGCAACAATACAGTATAGCATAGATGTTGCATTAGGTATTATTAGTAACTTAGCAGTGATTAAAAGTATACTATAGATTATATGTAATATAATATGTAGATTATATGTAATACTATGAGCATTCATGGTTTTTAGTGTCTATAGTGGGTCTTGGAACCAGTATAATTAGTAAAATTTAAAATAAATTAGTTAATATTCGATCATTCCAAAGTACAAATTCTAATTCTGAGGGGTACTGTCTGAAAGGTAAATAGTGACTTCATCCATTCTAGCACCTTTTCAAGACTTCAAGTTTGATCTGGAATTTTTTAATTTGATTAAAACTAAACATTAGATTTTCCCCAGTGCCTTTGGGGATCATCCTGTTAGTGCTGACTTTGGACTGATCTGGACCCTTGTGTAGCCACTGAAATACATTAAACATCCAGCAGTTTGAGGACTTTTAGTTTCCTCTTCTCTCCTCATTACATATTGTGTCTTCATCTGGCATGTTTGTGAGAGACACTTAAGTATATGACAGCTTCTAATTGATTTTAGAACCTCATTGAGAAGGAAAACAGGTATAATAAACTCAGAAATTGTTATGACTAAGTAAAAAGCTAACCAGGTTCAAACAGTAATATAAATTCAATTCAGATAGTAATATAAGAATTTGGTTTAATTTTTGTTAAAATACTACTAAACAAAGTAGTTTTTAAAAGATTTATTTATTTATTTGAAAGAGTTACACAGAGAGAGAAGGAGAGGCAGAGAGAGAGAGAGAGAGAGAGGGAGAGAGAGGGAGGGAGGGAGAGAGGTGTCTTCCATCTGCTGGTTCACTCCCCAGTTGGCTGCAACGGCCGGAGTGTGCCAGTCCAGAAGCCAGGAGCCAGGGGCTTCTTCCAGGTCTCCTGCGCAGGTGCAGGGGCCCAAGGACTTGGCCCATCTTCCACTGCTTTCCTAGGCCATAACAGAGAGCTGGATCGGAAGTGGAGCAGCTGGGTCTCGAACCGGTGCCCATATGGGATGCCAGCGCTGCAGGCAAGCAGCCTAACCTGCTACACCACAGCGCTGGCCCCAAAAGTAGGTTTTGATGTACTTTTTTGATACAATAATGTCTTTGATTTCTTAGACATAGATGGTCATTTTTTTCCCTTGAAATAATGAATCAGTTTTGATAGAATAGTTGCTTGGAGGTACAATGGGAAAATAATTTGGAAGATCAAATGCTGGATAACAATTTTTTTTGTTTTGTTTTGTTTTTAAGTCTGGCTACTTTTCTAGTATGTTCAGTGGTTCTTGGAAAGAATCAAACATGAATATTATTGAATTGGAGATTCCTGACCAGAATATTGATATAGAAGGTAACTACCACCATAATTAATATTATGCAAAGATAATTAAATCATACCTTTTAATTCTTTTGGTAGAAAATGAACATTTTATTTTAACCCTGTAGACTAGAAAAACAGTTCCATTTAATACCCCAAGGCAATAATTTTATATTTATTTTAATCCATAGTTTATCAGTTCTGCTTTTCTTCTCCCTGATCTGTTTAGTCAGGTGGATGATGTCAGTCTATTTGCTGTCAGTCTGTTGACTTATCTGTGTAAATCTGTCTGCCTGGGATGTGGAGGATATATGGGGCAGGAAGGAGAAATATGACTTTAAAAATACATAGAAAATCTGGTAAATAATACTCATTGATTATCCCTTGTGTGAAGATCTTTTCAGGGAACAGTAGGACATAAATCATAGTCAAGATTGTTTTAAATTTTTATGTATTTGAGAGACAGAGATATTCTCTAGTTTATTCCCCAAATGCCTACAACATCCAGGGCTGGGCCCAGGCCAAAACCAGAAGCCCAGAATTCAATCCTGATCTCCTATGTGGGTGTCAGGACCCAAGTACTTGAGTCACCAGCTGCTGCCTCCCAGGGTGTGCATTAGTAGGAAACTGGAATCAGAAGTGGAGCAGGGGCTCTAACACAGCACTCTGATATGGAATGTAGTCGTCCCCACTGGACTCCTCGTCGCTTAACCACTGTGTCAAACACCCACCCCGTCAGTGGCGTTTTAGAACTATCCTTAGTTAACTGAGGTCCAGAGAATTTCAGTGACTTATTTTGGATCTCAGAGCCGTTCATTGAGCCTGCATCAGACTACAGATTACCTAGTTCCTATCCCAGGGCTCTTTCTAGTCCCCTCATTGATAGACCAGGTAGACAAACCTGGGGCCTACCACATAGGCAAAGAGAAAAATTAAGAATGTTTACAGAGCAAACTTTGTAGTACATTCTTCAGAATGGCAGAAGAGAAAAAGATGTGCAGGCTTAGATAGCTGTGGGGCTGGACATGAGTCAGGACCATGAGCTATAATACAGACCCAGTGGTAAAGCATTGACAGTAGCAAGCTTAAGATTATCATTGGTCCTGTGTGCTTATACTTAATGATCAGTCCACTCAGGAATGTCATGAAAATTTTTCCAAGGTGTTTTGATTCTGACCACTAACTAATGTCAAGAAGGAGTATAAGAATGTACCCTAACTATAGTCAAGATGTATAAATGTTTAAGAAAACAGCTAGATTTGGTAGAATAAATAAAAGTTTACATTGTTACTAAATTAACACTAGCCTTATTTATAAAATAAACTGAAAGTATCTAATTGTAAAAATTAAAAGAAAAAAATAAGGAAGGTAGGAGCATGGGCAGGAAGGAGGGGAGGGTGGAAAGTATCCTTATGCTCTTAAATCTTAAATTATATGAAATTTGTTCACCTTACAGAAATAAAAACAATTTTAAAAACTATCCTTTTGGCCCAAGTACTTGGGCCCTGCACCCCATGGGAAACCAGGAGAAGCTCCTGGCTTCGAGTCAGCGCAGTGCTCCGGCTGGCCGTGGCGGCCATTGGAGGGTGAACCAACGGCAAAGGAAGACCTTTCTCTCTGTCTCTCTCTCTCACTGTCCACTCTGCCTGTCAAAAAAAAAAAAAAACAAAAACAAAAACAAAACCAACTATCCTTTATAATTAGTGATACCTGTCTTACCCTTTTATGTATGTATAATATTTAGACAAATGTCTTTGTGTGAAGACAGTCATTATTATTTTTTAATACTATTATGGATGTGATTATTATTATTTCATTCTACATGTGTACTTTTGCTTTCAGCACTGCAGGTTGCATTTGGGTCATTGTATCGAGATGATGTCTTAATAAAGCCCAGTCGAGTTATTGCCATTTTGGCTGCAGCTTGTATGCTGCAATTGGTAAGTTTGTACCTTGTTTAAGGAAAGGATCACAGCAATATTTATGTTTCAAAGTATCTATTTCAAAAACAAAAATAAAGCTTAGCTTTTTATAATTGTTAAAATTAAAATTGTATGTATAAACATGTCATTTCTTAGAAATTATTTAAAATGCTTGACCAAAAGCAATTTATTACAGCTGAGGTCATGATGTCTGTGTAAAATGAATGCACACTGCTTCCGAGTAGGTATCTTAGTATGATCACAATGTGGAAAACATTTGCTTGATTTCTGTTCATAAGTAATCTATTGTGACTCTAAGGCTGATGGCTTATGATTACTAAGTGGTTCCTGGGTTCAAAAATACTGAGTACTTTTTTTTTTTTTTTTTTTTTAAGATTTATTTTATTTTATTGGGGCCGGCACTGTGGTGTAGCAGGTAAAGCCGCCGCCTGCAGTGCCAGCATCCTATATTGGTGCTGGTTGGAGACCTGGCTGTTCTACTTCCTATCCAGCTCTCTACTATGGCCTGGGAAAGCAGTAGAAGATGGCCCAAGTCCCTGGGCCCCTGCACCCATGTGGGAGACCCAGAAGAAGCTCCTGGCTCCTGGCTTTGGATTGGCCCAGCTCCGGCTGTTTCGGCCAACTGGGAAGTGAACCAGTGGATGGAAGACCTCTTTCTGTGTAACTCTTTCAAATAAATAAAATAAATCTTTAAAAAAAAATCTTTTAAAAAAAATTTATTTTATTTATTTGAAAGGCAGAGTGAGAGAGATATCTTCCATTGCTGGGAGGGTTGGTCCCGGCCAAAGCCAAGAGCCAGGAGCTTCTTCCAGGTCTGCCATGGGGTTGGCAGGGGCCCAAGCACTTGGGCTATCGTCCACTGCCTTCCCAGGTGTATTAGCAGAGAGCTGGGTCAGAAGTGGAGCAACCAGAACTCAAACTGGCACCCATATGGGATGCTGGCATTGCAGGCTGCGGCCTAATCTGTAACATCATAATGCTGGACCCTAAACTTTTTCTTAATTAAGAAGTAATTATTAATCACATGTATTTTAATCTGTTGGTACAAGGAGATTCCTTCATTCAGCAGAAGTATATTGAGCAATGTGTCAGAGGAGGCATAGAGTTCCAAAAGTAAATTAAGGTGTAGACTCTACTTTCAGGGAACTCACAGTATAGTGTGTGTGTGTTGTGTGGGAGGGAGGGCTAATAACATAACCAAAATGTAAAGAGATACCGAGTATTTTAGGTATGAAAATGTAGTGGATGCATAAAGAAGGGAGTGGTCAGTTCAACTGGCAGGTTAGGTTTCGTAGAAGGAAGTTATGCTTCCAGATTAAGTCTTTAAAGTAGAAATTCTGTTTACTGAGAAAGCGAGAGAAAAGAAGAGCATTTCAGACAGAGAGAACATAGTAAGTCCTGGCTAGAGATGTGAAATAATGGAAATTTAGAGAATCTAACATGGCTCTAGTATAAATATGAGGAGGGTTGGAGAGAGACAGAAACCACATCTTGAAGTCCCCTTATACATTGCTAAGAACTTTAGCCATTGCATGTAAGTATCTTTGGAGTGCTGGAAAAATTATAATTAGGGGGAAGACAAATTATATTTTATGAAGGCTACTTCAAAAACAACATGAAGAATGGATTGAAGGAAAGATAAGTACATTAGAGACAAAACCCTATTGTAGTAGTCCAAGCGGGAATCTAAATTAGGAAAGTAGTAGTAGGCATGGTAACGAAAAAAGGGATACCAAAACTATTAAGTAGGAATACTCGGTGGACTTGGTGAGAAATGAGATGCTAAGAGCGTAGAGGAGGAATTTAGAATAACTTCTAGGTAAGTATAAAATCCTAATAGAGTCAGTGTTTTAGTTTGATGTTTCCAAAAAAAGTTTAAATTTTGTGTGACATTTATCCACTGATTTCTTTGAAGTATTAGTTAATAGCTTGCTAAATATCATTTGTTGATATCATTTGGTTTCTAAAATGTTTTGATCCTTTCAGTACTTACTTCCAATAAATATACTTATTTCCTACCCTTGGTCTTAAATCCACTTTCTATGTTATTTTTATGATTTACAAACTCTAATTTAATATATTTGCATGATGAATGTGGTTCAGTAATTTGAATGAAAAGTGATGGTGTTCTTTCTATACATTAAAGTTCAAGTTCGTTTGAAACCTCTAAGCATTTTAGATTAAAATTTTACTGGTCGGCACCACAACTCAATAGGCTAATCCTCCGCCTTGCGGCGCCGGCACACCGGGTTCTAGTCCCGGTCGGGGCGCCGGATTCTGTCCCAGTTGCCCCTCTTCCAGGCCAGCTCTCTGCTGTGGCCCGGGAGTGCAGTGGAGGATGGCCCAGGTGCTTGGGCCCTGCACCCCATGGGAGACCAGGAGAAGCACCTGGCTCTTGCCTTCGGATCAGCGCGGTGAGCGCCGGCCGCGGCGGCCATTGGAGGGTGAACCAACGGCAAAGGAAGACCTTTCTCTCTGTCTCTCTCTCTCACTGTCCACTCTGCCTGTCAAAAAAAAAAAAAATTACTGTAAGTTGTTTAAAACAATAACATTTGTTTTAGGTGCAACTTTTAGGTACTGATAGGTGTTTTAAACTTTAATAAATATTTTCTGATTTTTTATATTGTTTACTGATTGAGCCCATCACATGGTTAGCTAACTATGAAGTGTTCTTGATTTAAAGAGAACAGGCAAAACAGATAAAATGCTGCTAAAGAAATTTAAAAAGTTCTCAGAGAAAAGGGAAAAAGAGAATAGCAATGTTCATTTCTACTTTACTGCTTTCCCCCTGCCATTTTTCAGTTCCAAGTATTTAGTTGAATACTTGCTGGATTTTTTTCAGTGTTTTTATTGGACTTAAAAAAACTTAGGCTTGCTGCACTTAATGAGTTTTCTTTTCTTTCTTTCTTCCTTCCTTTTTTTTTTTTTTACTTTTTAATATGTAAAAGCACATATCAGAGCTAATTTTTCCCATGTGAAATGGGCCTTTCCAGTGCTTATTTATATTTACAGGATGGTTTAATACAGCAGTGTGGGGAGACAATGAAGGAAACAATTAATGTGAAAACTGTGTGTGGCTATTACACATCAGCAGGGACCTATGGATTAGATTCCGTTAAGAAAAAGTGAGTGACCTTTTCTTTTTTTTTTCCTCCCATCCCACTTTTGGGAATTTGATTGCTTTTGTTTCTTGAGAATGTATAGCTATGTGTAGAAAGAATCAAGGAAAAAAGGGGTGGAGAAATAGTTTTATTATATTAAAAAATATCCATTTTACTTTTTGACTGTTAGTAAATTCCTCAAATGTTACCTTTGTAAATGGCTATGGGTGTGTTATACATGCTTATAAAGACTTTAATCACTCTTTACAGTGCATTTTCTGACGAACTTACTTAAGGAGCAGGCATGGTAGACATTGTTTCAGTCCAACTGCTCACGGTCCTTTTAACTCGCCGTTTTCAGATGTTAAAGAAGGCTATGAAAGCTCCTTCATATACCATTTAACAGAAAATTGAAGTTATGTAGGTTAGAAATGCTCTTATTAATATCAAGGGAATATTCTCTTAATAACTGCTGACAGAGCAATACTAAATTTCAGAATATTGTCTGAGCTAGAGCGCTTGAGCATGTCCCAGCAAGATTAACATGCTGTTTTTGTCCTATTAAGTTCTATTCAATAGGTTATAAATAATATATAAATATAATAATTACATGTTTCAATTTCAGGTGCCTTGAATGGCTTTTAAATAATTTAATGACTCACCAGAATGTAGAACTTTTTAAAGAACTCAGGTATTTACACTTTAAATAACTTTATAATTAATCATCCTAAAATAATGTTATTCTCTTTTGTAAGATTTATTTATTTGAAGAGCACAGCATCAGAAAGAGGGGGAAAAAGGTGGAGAGAAAAAAAAAAGATCTTCCATCTGCTGGTTCACTTCCCAAATGGCCACAATAGCCAGGGCTAGGCCATGCTGAAGCTAGGGGTCAGGAACTCCTTCCTGGTCTCCCACATGGGTGGCAGGGGTCCAAGTACTTGGGCCAGCTTCTGCTGCCTTCCGGGGCCCCATTAGCAGGAAGCCAGATTGGAAGTAGAATACCTGGGATTCGAACCAGCATTCTGATGGGGGATGCTGGTGTTGCAAGTGGTGGCTTAACACACTGTGCCAATGTCAGCGCCAGTAATGTTTTTCAATTGTTGAACTATGCAAGATATTTTTGTCTAGATCTCCCACGTGGGTGGCAGGGACCTGAGAACTTAGTCCATCATCTAATGCCTTCCCAGGTACATCAGCAGGAAGTTGGATTTGAAGCAGAGGAGCTGGGATTTGAACCAGCACTCTGATATGGGGTGGGGACATCCCAAGTGGCAGCTTAACCTGCTGTGCCAAAGTACCAGCCCCTGTCTTAAACTTCTTGATAAGCCTGATGATACTAAATTTACAATTAGGTTGGCCTTCTGAGTTAAGTCCACTCCATTCATCCATTCATTCTTTCAGCAGATACTTCCTGAATGTCCGTTATGTATAATGATACTCTGCTAGGAGCTGTGACATATGCAGAGCTGATTATGTCATGATCTCTGTGGTCAAGAATCTTCTTTGTAGTAATGGGACTGAAGTATCTGTAATAGATCTGAGAAATTCAGGTTGGAATGAGGGTTTAAAAGTTAGGAAGTTTTATAGCCATTTTTAGGCTTTGTATTTCTATGACAGTGGTCCCACTGAAATAAGAGACAAATATCCCCAGAGTATGTGGCATTTTCATGGAAATGTACAAAACTAAAGACTAAACATCGCATAGCTTTCTGGGATGTAAACTTTACTGATTGGGGAGGGACTATCTTTCATTTTTTTTTTTTTTTTTTTAAGATTTATCTGTTTGAAAGAGTTAGAGAGAGACACAGAGAGAGAGAGGTCTTCATCTGTTGGGTCACCCCCTAGATGGCCATAATGGCCAGAGCTGAGCTGATCTGAAGGCAGGAGCCGGGAGCTTCTTCTGGGCCTCCCACGTAGGTGCAGGAACCCAAGGACTTGGACCATCCTTCACTACTTTCCCAGGTGCATTATCAGGGAGTTGGATCGGAAGTGGAGCAGTCAGGACTTGTTCATATGGGCTGGTGCTGCAGGCCAGGGCTTTAACCCGCTGTGCCACAGTGTTGACCGCCTTCTCTTAACAGCTGCTTTTCTTTAATAGCTTACTTTGGCAGAAAAGTTTGAAAAGCATTCATCACCTGCTTGTGTCAAGGCATAAACAGATTTTGGCAGTGTATTTGTTTGAACATTGTTAGAAATACTTTATTTCTCTTTTATAATTTCTTCTTGCAGTTTCTCAAAAGCAAGCTGAATCAATGTGGGATCATCTTTAAAACTCAGAAACCCTTTGGCCTTTTGTGATTTAAAGGAAGGAATAAAAAAGGGAAAAGCAAAACAGACAACTGGCAGTAACTCCATACTAAATTTGAACTAACACACATTTATTGATCTTTTTCTTGAGAGTAATAAAACCACTTTTTTGACTAAGCAAGTCTCTTTTGCCTGGAAGTTAAAGATTACTTTGAGGCTTTAGTTGTTCTATGAATGTTGATAAGTATTTTTTGTTTGTTTTTACATAGAAGTGGGGGTAGTATAAGGCAAAAGAAAACTGCCACTCTTGGGACATTGCTTTAACTTGATCAGGCGGATCAAAGCTCTTTGTTTCCATATCTCTTTGAGCAAAGACCTTTCACAGCCCACTCTGAATTAAAAGTCTAAGGGTAGGCATTTGGCCTGGTGGTTAAGACGCCCATCCTTGTCTCCCTATTGGAGTGACTGGGTTCAGTACTGGTTTTCTGACTCCAGCTCTGTGCCATTGCAGATGGTAGAAAGCAGCAATCATGGCTCATGAGTGGGGTTCCTGCCACCCACATAGGAGACCTGGCTTCAACCCCTGGCCCAGTCCTACCCATTGCGGGAGTTTGGGGAGTGAACTGGTGGTAGGCAACTCTTTCTCTTTGTCTTTCTCTGTCTCTCAAACAAATACTTAAAAGTAAAAGTATTGTTGTATACAAATAAGCTGTTTTCTAAGATTCTTTGCCTTGGGCAAAATAAAATGCTGTAGTTTTTTTAAATTCAACTTTTTTTTGATAAAGACTTAAAAATGGTAAGTTCTGTTAGGATCCTTCAACCTGTGCATGAAAGTAAGCTCACTGCCTTTGCTTTATCCTTCGCAGTATAAATGTCATGAAACAGCTCATTGGTTCATCTAACTTATTTGTGATGCAAGTGGAGATGGATGTATACACAGCTCTTAAAAAGGTATTGGTATAATATAATGTATACAGGGTATCATCTGAGCAGTGCTTATCATAGTGAAAAGTTGGAACCAGCTAGTGTCCAGTGAAGTGATAGATATACTAAAGAAAAGAAAATACAAATGCACCTTGATTTACAAGGTTATATCCCAAGAAAACTGTAAGTTGATAATACTGTTCAGTCAAAAATGCATTTTAATACACCTAACCTACCACAAGCCATAGCTTAGACTAGCATCCCTTAAATGTGCTCAGAACACTTACATTAGCATACATTGAGCAACATCATCTAATGTAAAGCCTATTTTATAATAATATGTTGAAATCGCCTGTAATGTATTGCATACTGTTCTGAAAGTGAAGAATGGGATGGCTTTACAGTTTAACTTAAAAAGTTGTGTATTGAGCCATTATAACTTGATAACCATTTGCTAAAATGTTAAAAAAAAAAAAAAAGTCCTGCCGGCGCCGCAGCTTACTAGGCTAATCCTCCGCATGGGGCCGGTACTCCAGGTTCTAGTCCTGGTTGGGGTGCCGGATTCTGTCCCGGCTGCTGCTCCTCTTCCAGTCCAGCTCTCTGCTGTGGCCCAGGAAGGCAGTGGAGGATGGCCCATGTGGTTGGGCCCTGCACCCGTATGGGAGACCAGGAGGAAGCACCTGGCTCCTGGCTTTGGATTGGTGTAGTGGCCATTTGGAGGGTGAACTAATGAAAGGAAGACCTTTCTCTCTGTCTCTCTCTCTCACTAACTCTGCCTGTCCAAAAAAAGAAGTCCTTTTATTTAGGGATATGTGGGTGATTTCACCTTCGTATTGTACTTTTCTACCTTGAGAATGTTTCTTTTTTTTTTTTTTTCCAAAGAATTTTTTTCCACAATTAACATGTTAATATTTACATAATCAGAAATTTTTTATGTAGAAGTTATTGTCTTAGCAGTTTTAATGTTCTGTGTATTTTCAGTTTAACCTGATTAAAGTTAAATTATTTCATGATGAAATTTTCACACATGCATTTTCTAGAAAATGCTGGAATTATTTTAAAAATTAATTTTAAATTATTTTTATGTAGAAGTTATTGTCTTAAAGTCTTAATGTTCTGTATATTTTCAAAGTTTAACCTGATTAAAGTTAAAAAAATTATTTCATGATGAAATTTTCACACATGCATTTTCTAGAAAACACTGAAATTATTTTAAAGGCCTGTTTGTACTTTCAGCATGTTTTGCCTCTTTTGAAAGATTTCAACCTTTTTTTTAAAGATTTATTTATTGGGGCTGGTGCTGTGGCACAGCAGGTTCAAGACCGGTTGAAGACCCGGCTGTTCCACTGTTAATTATTTCATAGATATTCTCAGTAGCAATCATTCTTTTTCCAATGGTTATTATTTTTATAATTTCACAGGGTATTTATTAAAACTAAGCTAATCAGTGAGTAGGATTAATTAGTATAAAATTACTCAGTAATAAATATATTGTTTTACTTTTTTTTTTTTTTTTTTTTGACAGGCAGAGTGGACAGTGAGAGAGAGAGACAGAGAGAAAGGTCTTCCTTTGCCATTGGTTCATCCTCCAATGGCCGCCGCGGCCGGCGCGCTGCAGTCGGCGCACCGTGCTGATCTGATGGCAGGAGCCAGGTACTTCTCCTGGTCTCCCATGGGGTGCAGGGCCCAAGCACTTGGGCCATCCTCCACTGCACTCCCGGGCCATAGCAGAGAGCTGGCCTGGAAGAGGGGCAACCGGGACAGAATCCGGCAACCCAACCAGGACTAGAACCCGGTGTGCCGGCGCTGCAAGGCAGAGGATTAGCCTAGTGAGCCACGGCGCCGGCCTTGTTTTACCTTTTTTTTTAAAAAAAGATTTATTTATTTGAAAGAGTTACAGAGAGAGGTAGAGACAGAGAGAGAGGTCTTCCATCCGCTGGTTCACTCCCCAGATGGCCACAACGGTTGGAGCTTTGCTGATCCAAAGCCAGGAGCTTCTTCCAGGTCTCCCACGTGGGTGCAGAGGCCCAAGGACTTGGGCCATCTCCACTGCTTTGCCAGACCATAGCAGAGAGCTAGATCGAAGTGGAGCAGTTGGGGCTCGAACCGGCGACCATATGGGATGCCAGCATTGCAGGCGATGGCCTCACCCACCACGCTACTGCGCTGGCCCCCCAGCTTACTTCTTAACATACACATCTGGTTTCTATCACTGGACTGTGATTAGTGCCATGGTGAATTTAAAGCTTAAGTTGGGAAGCAGGTTGAAAATGTAATCATAGAATAATAAGTCATATAATTTTACTTTTTTTTTTTTTAACCTAGTGGATGTTCCTTCAACTTGTGCCTTCATGGAATGGATCTCTAAAACAACTTTTGACAGAAACAGATGTCTGGTTTTCTAAGCGAAAAAAAGGTGCCCTGAAATTTTTATTGAGAATCTGTCTTTATTGTTTTAATGGAATTTTATTAAAATTATGGTTGGCTTATTTATAGGTTTAATTTTAGAGCTGGAGAGGAATGTGGCAATTGTCTAATTCAGCCCCTTGTTTACAATGAGAAAATTAAGGATAGATAAGAAAAATGCGTTACCTAGGATTATCTGAATCACTACTCATTGAACCGAAACCATACTCTGATTGCTAAAAACTGTTTTTCCCATTTTGTCATCAACAAATTTGGTGACTACATTTATTCTTTGCTTAACCATGTTGACTTTCCCCTAATAAACTATGGCTTGTTTATCAGGCCACAATTCTTAGCATGGGGGCCCATGGACACGCTTCTGTGTCACTACCCCACGTGTAGAACAGAATTTTACATGTATTTGTGTGCTGCATGCATTTTTGAAGACAGAGCATTCTTATTTTTTTATCATGTTCTCAGTGGAAATCCATCTAAAATTGGTTAAGTGGCTGGGCATCTAGCCTAGTGGTTGGCTCACTTGTGTTGCCCATTAGTGGCTGCCCTTGGCTCCTGAGTCAAGCTTCCTGCTAATGCAGATCCTGGGAAGAAGCTGGGATGGTTCAGGTGTTTGGGTTCTTGCCACCTACGTGGAAAACCTGAATTGAGTTCCAGGTTTCTGTTGGTATAGGCCTCTAGTCAGTGAGAGCCATTTGGAGAGTGAGCCAGCAAATAGGAGCTCTTCGTTTGTCTCATTAAAAAAAAATAAAATAAAAAAAATAAACCCACAGAGGGTCTTTGTAGAAAGAGTCACTATGAGGTAAATATTAACATAACCTCCTGCTCATTTGTGCCCCAGCTAGATCAGCCACAGCAATCCATCAAAAGAGAAATTGGTCTTTAGCCTAAGTGGCAGGAACAAATTAGGAAGCTGTGGTGCACTTCTTATTTCCCCAGTTTGGAGTCTATCCCAGTCTCTGAGTGTAAAAGCACACGGTTTAGGATAACTTCTCGGGAGACATCTATTGAATAAAGCACAATATATCTAATGCTCTTATTTTTCTGTGAGAACTTCATGGGGTTGTGGGGTCGTTTCAAACAGTATAAACATTATCAACAGTATGCAAATTCAGGAAATAGAGAAAAACTGCTTGTAGTCTCCTTGCTCATTATATTTTGGTATATTTCTAAAAGTTTCCTATATTTGACTTTTCAGATATATATGGATCAAGAAAAAAAGAAGTAATAGAAACTTTTCTACACAGTTTTAAAGATTACTGTTGAATTTGGCTGATGTAATTAGTATGGCCACATGTTAGCCAGCAAGATTTGAAACATATTTTTTTTTGGAATTCCATGAATTCTTAGACAAAAATGAGCCAATTTGTTCTACAGCCTTGAATAAAAGCTTTTATGGATAACTACCAGATTTCTATGAGACAATCTAGAATTTGATTTTAAATTTGCTCATGTGACAGAAAACTGCAGGAATATAATGCCAGTGTGAAATTGGCACATTAAATTCAACCTGTGAACTAGAACTAGTATTATTATTTTTAAAAATGGCAAGAGATGTAAGTCCACAGCCGGAGAAAAGTTAACTATTAATTTTTTAATTGACTTTGCTGCTTTCTTGTTTGCTTTTTGCTTGACTGCAGGCAGGCACCAGATGTATGAGATAAAAATTTTAAAAATTCATTTCCTTAACTTGTCTGTCTTTTCCCAATTTTCAAGAAAAAATTATTTTATTGGGGAACCCTTCTCTAGAACAGAAAACCTGTTTTCCAGGTGAAGCCTGGTATGAACCATATTGGGCTGTAATGGCAACACTTACCCTTTTCTTCCTTGTCCTTAGTAACAACAAGACTGGGTATACTCCTGTGAGTAGACCTCGGACCAGGCTTACATGTGAATTTCTGTTTGATAGCAGTAACTAGGGGCATTTCCTGCCCATTCTTGCGAACACATTGGTGTGTAATTGAGGACACTAGGAAAAACCTTAATTCCTTCTTAAAAGATGAACATTATTCAAATATTTCATAAACTTGAATCATTTAAATAACTGATGTTACCCATGTGTTACAAAGCTGTGGCTACAATGTCCTTATTTTGTATTTTAATGGAGAATTAATATGTTAACCAGTACTTATCACGTGTAGCGAAAGAATCAGAAGAAAACTGAATGTTCTGTGTCCTGTGATCTTGTGAAGACCATTGAGTGAGGCTTTGGGGCTCTAGAGTTCCTCTGAGTAGTCAGTCCTTGGGAAAGGAGATTCTAGAGAGAGAGCATAATTCTAGTACTTAGCTCAGGTTCCTTCTCCATTTTGCTGTACTATAAGCTCTCAACACCAGAAGGGTTATGCATAGCTGAATTCCCAGCCCATGAGTCTAATTAGGACCAAAATTAATTTCCTGTGGCTTTTTTCTAAATCTGAGTTTTTATCCACACACTTGAGGTCTATACAGTTCTTGAAAACTTTGAAGTGATCTTATGCTTATTCTAAAGGAGTGTGTGTGTGCGTGTGTGTCTCCCCGTCCATAAAAACCATTTAGGAGTAAAATGAAGTAATAGCCTTAAAAAGAATGGCTATTTAATTTAAACTTTCTTTTTTTAATAGATTTTGAAGGTATGACCTTCCTTGAAACTGAGCAAGGAAAACCATTTGTGTCAGTATTCAAGCATTTAAGGTTACAATATATTATTAGTGATCTGGCTTCTGCGAAAATTATTGAACAAGATTCCCTAGTACCTTCAGGTAAGAGAACATGATGAATTTATGGTTTTAAGTAACACTTTTCCAATGATAACTTTCATATATCATAGAAAATAATGATGGGGCAAGCGTTGAGTACAGTGATTAAGATGCTCTTTGGGCCGGCGCCGCGGCTCACTAGGCTAATCCTCCGCCTTGCGGCGCCGGCACACCGGGTTCTAGTCCCGGTTGGGGTGCCGGATTCTGTCCCGGTTGCCCCTCTTCCAGGCCAGCTCTCTGCTGTGGCCAGGGAGTACAGTGGAGGATGGTCCAAGTGCTTGGGCCCTGCACCCACCTGGGAGACCAGGAGAAACAGCTGGCTCCTGCCTTCGGATCGGCACGGTGCGCCGGCTGATGGCAGCCATTGGAGGGTGAACCAACAGCAAAGGAAGACCTTTCTCTCTGTCTCTCTCAACTGTCCACTCTGCCTCTTTAATATAATTTCTTTTTTTTTTTATGAAAGGAAAATGTTCAGTTTAGAATGATTTAAATTTACAACTTTTAGTTTTAATAGTTATTTAAATCTAACATTGCACAATTTTTTTGTTTATTGTTTAAGTTGTTATTTACTTGAATGGCAGAGAGAGACAGGTCTTCCATTCACTGGTTCACTTCCCAAATGCCCTTAACAGCCAGGGCTGAACCAAGCCAAAACAAGAAACCCGAAACTTGATCCTGGGGTCTCATGGGTGGTAAGGACCCAAGCACTCCAGCCATCCATCACTTGCCACCTCCCAGAATGTGCATTAGTCAGAAGCAGAGCAAGGACTCCCCGCACCGCCCCGGGCACTCTGATTTGGGTTGCAGGTTTCCTACCTGGCATCTTAACCACGCCCTAGTGCCTGCCCTGAATGTACATGCTTCATCTGCCAATTTAGAAATGGCTTGTTTCCCCGAAAATAAATTCATTGGATTTTTTTGTTTTTAAGATTTTATTTATTTGAGAGGTAGAGTTACAGACACTGAGAGGAAGAGACAGAGAAAGGTCTTCCGTATGCTGATTCATTCCCCAAACGGCTGGAACTGCACCAATGCAGAGCCAGGAGCCAGGAACATCCTCCCTGTCTTCCCCCACGTGGGTGCAGGAGCCCAAGGACCTGGGCCATCCTCCACTGCTTTCCCAGGCCATAGCAGAGAACTAGATGGTAAGAGGAGCAGCCAGGACTAGAACCAGCACACATTTGGGATGCCAGTACCACAGGCAGAGAATTAACCTATTGCTTCATAGCACCAGCCCTGGTTCATTGTTATTTTTAGAAAATTCAATAAAAGAAAAATCTGTTCAATTTTCTGGGAGAATTTTATAAGAACTATATTGTAAAAAATAATGTTAAGGTATGATTCTCACAAATGAAAATTAATATGAGCTGTGAAAAGGAAACAATTAAATGTAAGAATATGTTTTTAAAGATTTATAGAGTTGCAGAGAGACAGAGAGGTCTTCTATCTGCTGGTACACTCCCTAGTTAGCTGCAATGGCCAGAGCTGAGCAAAGCCGGAAGCCAGGAGCTTCTTCTGGATCTCCCACGTGGGTGCAGGGGCCCAAACACTGGGCCATCTTCCACTGCTTTCCCAGGCCATAGCAGAGAGCTGGTTCGGAAGTGGAGCAGCCAGGAATCAAACTGGTACATGTATAGGATGCCAGCACTGCAGGTGGTGGCTTTACCAGCTATGCCACAGTGCTGACCCCAAGAATATACTTTTAACTAAGGATTTTTTTAAATATTTATTCATTTATTTCAAAGGCAGAAATAGAAAGAATAAAGAGAAGGGACAGGGAGATCCTCCATCTGTTGGCTCTCTCCTCAAATGGCCACAATGGCTGGGGGTTGGCCAAGCAGAAGCCAGGAGCCAGGAACCTCTTCCTGATCTCCCACACAGAGGCAGGGGCCCAAGCACTTCAGCCATCTTCCACTACTCCCCACACGTACTAGCAGGGAGCAGGATTGGAAATGGAGCAGCTGGGTCTGGAACCAGCACTCATATGGAATGCAAGCACTGCAGGCAGAAGCTTAGCTTAGCCTTCTAGGCCACAGTGCTGGCCCCCAAATAAAGATATAAATTCTAATTTAAATATATGTAATCTAAGTAGATTTGCCTGAGGCAAACCTATATCATCTTTACCACTTTAAAGATCATTGAACCATACTGTTATAGCATGTTTGTAAACTTATAAGTAAACTACCAGGGTTTTTTTGTTTTTGTTTTTGTTTTTTAAGATTTCTTTCTTTACTTGGAAGGCAAAGTTACAGAGAGGCAGAGAAAGAGAGAAAGGGGGTAGGGGGAGAGGTCCTTCATCTGCTGGTTCACTTCCAAGAGAAAGAGGTCTTCCATTCTGCTGGTTCACTCCCCAGATGGCCGCAATGGCCAGAGCTGCGCTGATTCGAAGCCAGGAGCTTCTTCCGGATCTCCCATGTGAGTGCAGGGGCCTAAGACGTGGGCCATCTTCTGCTGCTTTCCTAGGCCATAGCAGAGAGCTGGATGGGAAGTGGAGTGGCCGGGACTCGAATCAGCGCCCATATGGGATGCATGCACTGCAGGCAGCAGCTTTACTCACTCTGCCACAGTGCCGGCCCCTAAGCTATCAGTTTTTTTTGGTTGCTATTTTACATTTGAGTTTAGGAGTGGTAGCAGTTTTATCAGCTGCTTAGAATGTGTAAGTCCTTTATGTTTTTCCATCTTAATTATCAATTAATAAACATTTACATTTTAGAATGGCTGTCTTGTGTATATAAACAACAGTGGCTTGCCATGCTCCGTGCAGAACAAGACAGTGAAGTGGGGTAAGTATATTACATCATATCATTGTTTATTAAGAGAAAAACTTTTGATAGGAATTTTTAATGTATTAATTATAGTGAAAAATCAGTAATTATATCAAAAAACAGCTATTAAAATAGAGAAAAAAGTCATAATCAATTTTATTATATTTTTATAACATCAATTTTACAAATATTTTTCTGGTTAATCAGATAGTATAACAATGTTTGAATTGTCAATTGCTATATTTAAAAAATTCAATAATTTGTATACTTTTTATACCTTGTATTATAATTTTATTTCAACATATGGAATATTACTGACAGCAATACTTTCATAAAGTATATTTCATATTTTTAGGTAAAGTCAGTTTTCTTTGTATTATATTGTCAAATTGATTAATATAATAATAGATAGGTTTTGAAGATCTTTGAGACTAAAATAAATTAAAATCATTTGATTACAGATGCCTTCCTCAAAATCATATGACCCCTACAAAATATTTGCACGCTTTGTTCATTTTAAGGGAAGCAAATACATCTATTCTTTCAACATATTAGTGATTTCTAGTTCACAAAAGTACTTTCACACATTGATCCTTACAATAGCTTCTTTAAAAAAAGATTTATTTATGTATGTATATATGTATGTATGTATGTATGTATTTGATAGAGTTACAGAGAGGGAGAGACAAATCTATGTTCAATTGGTTCACTCGCCAAATGTCTGCAAAGTCCAGGACTGGGCCAGGCTAGTTTCCCACATGGGTGGCAGGGGTCCAAACACTTGGGCCATCCTTTGCTGCTTTTACCAGCCATTAGCATGGAGCTGGATTGAAAGTGGAGCAGCTGAGACACGAACAAGCGCCCATGTGGGATGCTGGTGTCGCAGACAGAGGCCTTATCTGCTATACCAAAACGTCTGACCCTATGGTGCTTTTTTTTTTTTTTTTTGAAGATTTATTTATTTATTTGAAAGTCTGAAAGACTTACACAGAGAGAGAAAGGGAGGCAGAGAGAGAGAGAGAGGTCTTCTGTCTGCTGGTTCACTCCCCAGTTGGCCACAATGGCCAGAGGTGTACCCCTCCGAAGCCAGGAGCCTTCTCCAGGACTCCCATGTGGGTGAAGGGGCCCAAGGACTTGGGCCATCATCTACTGCTTTCCCAGGCCATAGCAGAGAGCTGGATTGGAAGTGGAGCAGCCAGGACTTAAACCAGCACCCATGTGGGATGCCGGCACTGCAGTTAGCGGCTTTACCTGCTATGCCACTGTGCCAGCCCCTGCTCCACTTCCGATCCAGCTCTCTGCTATGGCCTGGGAAAGCAGTATAGAAGATGGCGCAAGTCCTTGGGCCCCTGCATCCACGAGACCCAGAAGAATCTCCTGGCTCCTGGTTTCAGATCGGCACAGCTCTGGTCTTTGCAGCCATTTGGGGAGTAAATAAAAGATGGAAGACTCACACTCTCTTACTCCCTCTCTCTGCCGCTGCCTCTGCCTCTCTGTAACTCTGCCTTTCAAATAAATAAATCTTAAATCTTATTTATTTAAAAGGCAGAGTTACAGAGAGAGGTAGAGACAGAGAGAGAGAGGTCTTGCATCCGCTGGTTCACTCCCCAGATGGCCGCAACAGCCGGAGCTGCGCCAATCCGAAGCCGGGAGCCAGGAGCTTCTTCCAGGTCTCCCATGCTGGTGCAGGGGCCCAAGGACTTGGGCCATCTTCTACTGCTTTCCCAGGCCACAGCAGAGAGCTGGATCGGAAGAAGAGCAGCCAGGACTCAAACCAGCGCCCATATGGGAAGCCGGCGTTTCAGGCCAGGGCGTTAACCCACTGCACCACAGTGCCAGCCCCTAAATAAATCATTAAAAAAAAAAAAAAAAAAAAAAAAACCAAAAAAAACCTAATCTGTGAGTTTTTGGGAAAGGCCTTCAAAGTTTAATTTTTTTTGCCCCATATCCTTTTAGACACCAAAGAATTTCCTAAAAAAAGCTAGTTAAAAATGTATACCTAAATAGTGAGTGTATGAAAGTTAATAAATTCATGATTTTGATGTTAATAGAGTTCTTAGTTTCTATTTCACTTTAGCCCATCTCTTTTCCAAATATATTTAAAGTATACTTACCCAGATCAAATTGTTGAAATAGAAATAATAAATTAAAAAAAAAATAAGAATTATTAGTGGAGTTCAGATTTAAAGTATTTTGTAATATATGAAGTAATTTATAACTCTTCCTAATTCTTTTGCATTTTCAGTTTGTTTTTAAAAGATTTAATTGAAAAAGTTAGAGAGGCAAAGAGAGGTCTTCCTCCGCTGGTTCACTCCCCAAATGTCCACGATGGCCAGAGTGGGACTGAGCGGAATCCAGGAGCCAGGAGCTTCTTCCGGATCTCCCATGTGCAGGGGCCCAAGGGCTTAGGCCATCTTCTGCTGCTTTCCTAGGCCACAGCAGAGAGCTGGATCGGAAGTGGAGCAACCAGAACTCGAACCAGTTCCCATATGAGATGCTGGCGCTGCGAGCGGTGGCTTTATCCACTATGCTACAGCGCCAGCCCCTGGATATTCAGTTTTTAAGTTTCAGATATTTTTTATTTTTCAAGATGTTTCTTATCTCTGTCCTTATTGAGGTTAATATAGACCTTCACCTAAAAGACTAGAATTATTGTCTTGTTTTCCTGCCCTCAGAACTATATGATTCTGTTGCCACTGGTCAGTGTTCTATTCCAGAAACTGAACATGTGCTCACTGCTACAGGGCTGCTAAAGGGAGGAAGACAGGGTATTCCCTGAAGACTGGATTATGATCTAGTGAAGTTCCCTCCAGGGTTCTCCTTGTCATTGCAAGAGGGTTCCCTTTCTGGCCGGCGCCGCAGCTCAATAGCCTAATCCTCCGCCTAGCGGCGCCGACACACCAGGTTCTAGTCCCAGTCGGGGCGCCGGATTCTGTCCTGGTTGCACTTCTTCCAGGCCAGCTCTCTGCTATGGTCCAGGAGTGCAGTGGAGGATGGCCCAAGTGCTTGGGCCCTGCACCCCATGGGAGACCAGGAGAAACACCTGGCTCCTGGCTTCGGATCAGCGTGGTACGCCGGCTGCAGCATGCTGGCCGCAGCGGCCATTGGAAGGTGAACCAACGGCAAAGGAAAACTTTTCTCTCTGTCTCTCTCTGTCTCACTGTCCACTCTGCCTGTCAAAAAATGAATAAATAAATAAATAAATAAAAATTTAAAAAAAAAGAGGGTTCCCTTTCTCAAACAGAAGAATGATTGTGTCCCTTCCTTGCTTAAATATCCAGGGACATTTGCTCACAGTTAAAGGATTATCACTATTCATGATTATTGAAGCTAGATAGAAAAGTTGGCTCTTTATACTGTTGACTCCAATATATTTGTAATTTTTCATAATAAAAGTTTAACAGAACAAATATCTGGCAACTTCTGTTACCTACAGGAAAAGCTGGAACGTTTTCAACATGGCCTGTGGGGATCTTCAGTAGTCTGTCCTTAAATGCCTTTTGCTTCATCTCCTCTCATATTTGTCTTGTGTTCAGCTGTACAAAATTCTTCATGCATTTCAAATTCACATTATTCACCAGTCCTAGTTTATCTCCTGTTCCTTCTGTGTGGAATACTCTTCACCCTACCCAGAATTCACCACCCATCTCCACTTCAGCAAACTCTTACTCAGTTGCAAATAACACTTAACCCTATGATGCTACCCAATCGCATACCAGGCAGTACTTTAGTGCCTGCACATCACAGCTCTTTCCTTAGGTTTTTAGTCATTACTGTGTCTAGTTCCCTACTAGACAGAGCTATTGGCTGTCAAGGACTTGTTTTGTGAGTTTTATACACATTGATTTGCCATTATTTTATTACGTCTTCAGCTTCTAGGCACTTCATGTTGTAAATTAATGAATAGATGAATGAATGTTACTTTTATCTTCTAGGATTACCAAGAAAATAATAATGTCATTAATTATTACGAGTTGATATAACACTGTTTCTCTTAGTTGATTAAGGTTTTTAAAGTAAGGAACCAAGTAGACTAATAAAAGTCTACAGTTGTTTTCTGTTAAATATTGATTTTGTAGAATCAGGCTACATGAAAAATGATTTGCATGTGAAACTAGCAATATCAAACAGTAGGTGATACCAAGTCACATCTTACAGAAATGAAAGATGTTAATGACTCTTACATAGTAGACTTGTAAGTATTGTATTTTCAAGATAAACAGAATTTCTCATTTCTTTCTACCCCTTCTCTAGTTTGGCTGAGCCCTAAGGAAAGTTATCTAGAAGTCAGGGCAATAATTAAAACATTACAGATTTTAAATCATTTTTATTTAATAAAGGTAATGGTATAAATTAGTCAATAACAATGTTATTTTCATCTACACCAAAAAATCTATTTTTAAATCTAGTATGAAGATTTTCTGTTCTTTTTAACTCACAGTTCTTTCTCAATTATTAGTGCCCTGTTTTCTTTGCTAGTTCATATCTTCTGTACACTTTTAGGCCTCAAGAAATCAATAAAGAAGAACTAGAGGGAAACAGCATGAGATGTGGTAGAAAGCTTACAAAAGATGGTGAAGTAAGTATGGACTGTGGCTGTTAATATGTGAGTTGTTGCAGGAGTATTGTCAATGCACAGTGCACTTGAAGAAACCATCATACCTATAATGCCTCATTAGAGTTCATTTGATATTATGTGTGTATAGCACGATCCCCTGGGTAGGGAATTGGTCACCAACATGCATGCAGTTGTAGTGGATTACTTGGCCTAATATGAGACCGTTGGACTTAAATTTTGTGTCCAGATAAGAGATATGAAAAGAGGATCCTTCAAGGAATCCAGAAATTAAGGTAAAGAAGTTATGTGGGAGCTGTTCCATAGTCTTTAAAAGAGATTCTCTTTTATACTCTCCCTAAATCAGACATTTCAAACTTTTTGATGCTACCCATATTAAGAATTACTTTTTTTGTTAGTACTCAATATAAACATATATAAGTGGAAGAAAAATATTCAAAATAATTCTGCTGTGTCCAAAAAGCCTACTTTTTTTTTTTTTTTTAGATCTATTTATTTTGTTTGAAAATCAGAGTTACACAGGGAGAGAAGGAGAGGCAGAGAGAGAGGTCTTCCATCCACTGGTTCACTCCCCAACTGGCTGCAGTGGCCAGAGCTGTGCAATCCGAAGCCAGGAGTTCTTCCGAATCTCCCATGCGTGTGCAGGGGCCCAAGGATTTGGGCCATCCTCTACTGCTTTCCCAGGCCACAACAGAGCTGGATGGGAAGTGAAGCAGCTGAGACCCAAACCAGAGCCCATATGCGATGCCGGCACTGCAGGTAGCGGCTTTACCTGCTACGCCACAGAGCCAGCCCCCCAAAAGGCCTACTTTGGATTTCATTTTTTAAAAGTTGATTATGGGGGCCGGCGCCACAGCTCAATAGGCTAATCCTCCGCCTGCGGCGCCGGCACACCGGGTTCTAGTCCCAGTTAGGGCACCAGATTCTGTCCCGGTTGCCCCTCTTCCAGGCCAGCTCTCTGCTGTGGCCCGAGAATGCAGTGGAGGATGGCCCAAGTGCTTGGGCCCCACACCCCATGGGAGACCAGGATAAGTACCTGGCTCCTGCCGGATCAGCGTGGCAGCCATTGGAGGGTGAACCGACGGCAAAAAGGAAGACCTTTCTCTCTGTCTCTCTCTCACTATCCACTCTGCCTGTAAAAAAAAAAAAAAAAAAAAAAAAAAAAAAGTTGATTATGGGGGCCAGTGCTGTGGCGCAGTGGGTTAACGCCCTGGCCTAAAACACTGGCATCCCTTGTGGGTGCTGGTTCGAGACCAAGCTGCTCCTCTTCTGATCCAGCTCTCTGCTATGGCCTGGGAAAGCAGTAGAAGATGGCCCAAGTCCTTGGGCCCCTGCACCAGCATGGGAGACCTGGAAGAAGCTCCTGCTCCCGGCTTCGGATTGGCGCAGCTCCGGCTGTTGCAGCCAATTGGGGATTGAACCATCGGATAGAAGACCTCTCTCTCTCTCTCTGCCTCTCCTCTCTGTGTAACTCTGACTTACAAATAAATAAGTCTTTAAAAAAAAAAAAAAGTTGATTATGACCCATTAAATTGATTTTGCAACCCATTAATGGGACATGAAGTACTTTTTTTAGATATTCTACCATAACATTGTAATTTTTATTAAAAACTTTTTTCAGCTTACTTTAAAAATGCGTTACTTTTCTCCCAGATTTTCCCTCGTTTTACTTTTAATTTTTAAAAGTTAATTATTTTATATTTGTATTCATAACCGTAGTTAAGTGTTCAGATTATGAAAGAGGAAACATCTTTGTTTTCTGTTCCTATTGCTGCTTCCAGATCTTGTTCCTCTTTTAAAACTTCTTCTCGGGCCGGCGCCACGGCTCACTAGGCTAATCCTCCGCCTTGCAGTGCCAGCACACCAGGTTCTAGTCCCGGTCAGGGCGCCGGATTCTGTCCCGGTTGCCCCTCTTCCAGGCCAACTCTCTGCTATGGCCCGGGAGTGCAGGAGGATGTCCCAAGTACTTGGGCCCTGCACTCCATGGGAGACCAGGATAAGTACCTGGCTCCTGCCATTGGATCAGCGCGGTGCGCCGGCCGCAGTGGCCATTGGAGGGTGAACCAACGGCAAAGGAAGACCTTTCTCTCTGTCTTTCTCTCTCACTGTCCACTCTGCCTGTCAAAAAAAAAAAAAAAAAAAACTTCTTCTCTACCACCAGTCATGGACATCATGCACTGAGCTCATTATCATTACTCATTCTGATCAGCAGGCCTGGTGGCTTTAGTGTGTCTGCTCCTTGACCTACTTTCTCCCCATGACCTTGTGTTCCCTCTGCCTCAGGCACCCATTCCCCAGGGCTGGGACAGGCCAAAGCCAGGAGCCAGAAGTTTTCTTCCTGGTCTCCCATGTGGATGCAGGGGCCCAAGCACTTGGGCCATCCTCTACTGCTTTCCCAGACACATTAGCAGGCAGCTGCATCTGAAGTAGAGCAGCCAGAAATTGAACTGGAGCCCATATGGGATGCTGGCATTGCAAGTATCAGCTTAACCCAGTGTGCCACAACTCTGGCCCCAGAAACCCCAATTTTAATTAAATCTCAATTCTTATTAAATATCTTACTCTAGACAGTTGAATGTGACTGAAGATAAAACACCATATCCCAGTGGGATTTACTTAAATGTTCTAACCGTAAATTTCAAGCACGTCTTCAGTGCTGCATGGTGATCCTCCTGTGTTTCTCTAGTGAGTATATCCATATACTGTCTGAGGTAACATACGCCTTCGCAAAAGGACAGCACTACTGCCCTATTCTTATCAATTGGTGTGGTTTTTATTGCATATCCTCCTACCAACTGTTTTCCAGTCTACCTGCATCTGTAGCAGTGTGCTATGGGGTTGCTCATATTTGTATAAATGGATTCTCTGTTTCTGTCCTGGTCTATCCCCTCCCCTTGTATTGGATCCCATTCATTCTCACTATTCAGAAGCTTTGCCCCTGCATTTATCATCTCCCTCTTGCATCATCAGTTTTTTCTCTTCTATTAGAGCATTTTAATTTAGCCTATAACATACTACAGTATCACCCATCTTAACGTATAACTTGGCCCCATGTTCCCCTCTTAAGTAACTACCACTCCATTTCCTCACACACCTTTAGGTAAAAATCATAAAATGTTGCCTATATTTGTTAGCTATATTTCCTTTCTTCTAATGCCGTCTCGAAACCACTCCAACTCATTTGCTGAAATTACCGTACCAGTGTCACCAGTGACCCCCACGTTGCCAAACTAAGTAGTCAGTTTTCAGTCTTCTGAAAGTGCCTGGAAATATTGACATGATTATTTACTCCTTGTTGAAAGATTTTTTTCCCGCTTGAACTCAGGATAGCATACTCTGCTGGTTTTCCTCCTATTTCATTGACTGCCCCTTTTCTTTTAATTAATTAACATTTTATTTAAAAAGCAGACAGAAAGAGGGACAGATAGAGATCTATTTACTGCCTGAAAAAGCTAGGTTTAGGCCAGGCCAAAGCCAGGAGCCAGGAACTCATTCCAAGTCTCCCATGTGGGTGGCAGAGACCAAATACTTGAATCATCATCTACCTCTCAGAGTGCACATAGTAGGAAGCTAGAATCAGGAGCAAAGGTGGGACTTACTTGAACCCAGGTACCCCCATAAGGAATACAGGTAGCCCAAATGGTATCTTTTTAAAAAAATTTTTTTAAAGATTTATTTATTTGAAAGGCAGAGTTACAGAGAGGCAGGGAGAGGGAGAGGGAGGTCTTCCATCCCTGGTTCACTCCCCAAATGGCCGCAGCTAGATCATAAGTTAAGCAGCCGGAATTTGAACTGGCATTATATGGGATGCTGGCACTGCAGGCATCAGCTTTACACATTATACCACAGCGCTGGCCCTCCAGATGGTATCTTAATTGCTGTGTCAGTTGCCTGGCAGCTCCTTCTGTCTTTGCTAGCTTCTTTTCCTCTTAGTCAACAACTGTTGTGTGACTTGATACTTAGTACATTTTTTTTTATAATCAATGAAGATAGTATTTCAAATGTTACCGACTGAATTGTTAACAAAACATGTATGTAAATATATAGCTCATTTACATAGTCCAAATCATATAAGGGGAAGCAAAAAATAAAGGTGCATCACAGAGAAAAAGATTCTGAAGAATACATAGTTCCTCTTTCATACAGCATTACTTCATTATGTGAATTCAATACCTGTTGATGTATTTCCAGTAGTGTTTCTCTACATACATTTTCACAGTGCTTTCTCTCTATAATTCTGCTTTTTGTTGAAGTTTGCCTTATAAGAAAGGTTTTTATAGTTCCACTACATTCACAGGATTTTCCCTCTATGTGGGTTCTCTGATACATTGTTAAAATGATTTATGTTAAAAAGATTTCTGACAATGCATGTTCTTATCTCTAAGTCCTTTGATGTGAAGAATGAATTATGGTAAAAAACATTTTTATACTCATTATACAGGCTGTTATTTTTTCTTTGTATGAGTTTCTAATATCTCTTGAAGAATATAACTTCTGGTAAAAATGTTTTGTTTTGTTTTGTTTTTTCACTTTCCCCTATCTGTGCTCTCTCATGACTTCACAGCGCATCTACACACTGATGACTCCCAACCTGAATGTGTGTAGCCAGCTACTCTGTTGGCATCTTTCTTGGATACCTAATAGCATCTTAAATGTAACAATCCCTGGAACAGCTCTTTTCATCCCTAACCCTCCTTTTTGCCAAGTGTTCTCCAACACATAGATGGCCTCTTTTTTTTTTTTTTTTTTTTTTTTTTTTTGATGGGCAGAGTGGACAGTGAGAGAGAGAGACAGAGAGAGAAAGGTCTTCCCTTGCCGTTGGTTCACCCTCCAATGGCCGCCGCTGCAGCCGGCGCACCGTGCTGATCCGATGGCAGGAGCCAGGATCCAGGTGCTTTTTCCTGGTCTCCCATGGGGTGCAGGGCCCAAGCACCTGGGCCATCCTCCACTGCACTCCCTGGCCATAGCAGAGAGCTGGCCTGGAAGAGGGGCAACCGGGACAGAATCCGGCGCCCCGACCGGGACTAGAACCCGGTGTGCCGGCGCCGCAAGGTGGAGGATTAGCCTATTGAGCCACGGCGCCGGCTCGATGGCCTCTCTTTTGATCCATTGCAAATACTCCAAACTGGTTTCATTTTGGATTCTTTTTTTATACCACTCTTGGTGTGCATAAGAACTTTCTCAAGGATCTACTCCTAAAATTCTTAGTGTGTATACTACTTCACACCTCTCTCACCTGGGCTATTGTAATAGCCTCATAACTGCTGTCTGTGTTTTATTTCCATTCTATTTTCCACACAACAGCTAAAGTGATCTTTTTAAAATGCAAGTAAATTAAGTCACTTCCTTTCCTGAAGTCCTCCTCCCTGCCTACCACACTTAGAAGGCATCCACCTAGACTCGTCCCTACCTTTTCTGGCTCCTGGCCATCTCTATGGACTCTTCTCTAGCTTCTATACCTGTCAGTCACTGCCGAAGCTACAGAGCCCTTCTTACTTTTCCTCAGATAAGCCAAGGTTACATCTCTGATGCTTTGTACTTCCTGTTCTCTCTGCCTAAGATGCTTTTTCCCTAGACAGCTTCCTGATCTGCTCCTTCAGTTGACACACATCCTTACTTACCTAGTATCTCCTCCGAGAGGAGAGACTTTTCCTGAGCACTTGTCTAAACCAACAGGCTTCCCTCCTCTACCCTGTCACTGTCTCCTGACATTCCTGTTGTTCCCTTCATCCCATGGGTATTAATCATCTCTTCTACCACACAGACTTATACATATATTAGAATATAAATTCTACTGGGGTAGAAACTTGATTTACCACTCTCCTCACTGTCTAGAACATTGCCTGGCATGTGAATATAAATATATATATGTGCTCAAAAAATACCACTTAAACCTTGAATTGCTGATGTAATTCGGGGGATCAGCCACACACTTGAAGCCCTCATTTCCCTAAGTTATATCACCACGTTATGTAATACTCTCTCAGTAACTGTAGGCTGAGGGAATAAACAAGCATGTGAGCCTTATGATAATATTTAAAATAACCCAGTTGTGTGTCTGTTGGTTAATTACTTAAGGTATTTAATTAGAGTATTTTTAAAGCAGGGTAGGTTTTAATGGTGGTTCTTGTTCTATCTAGACTCCTGGTGTCCTACACTATACCTTCTTAGAATTGCTGTGACAAGGTTATTATTTGTGATAGGATTGCAGTGTGTGGGAGAGATCTGGAGAGAGATCACAAAGAGGCAATACTAGGAAAGTAGCTGATGATCATGAGGACTGCTTTTCTTGCCGGAATATGTAGTGATAAGCCTTAAAGGAAAGGAACTGGCAAAAAGCAGAGAACCCAGGAGAGAAACAGGTAGAATGAATGGGGAAAAAAAGACTCTATACTTTTTATTTTTGAATTGCTAATATGATAAACTGAAATAAGTCTCTCCTTTCTATTTCCTAGTACTGCTGGCGGTGGACAGGTTTTAACTTCGGCTTTGACTTACTTGTGACATACACCAATCGATACATCATTTTCAAACGCAATACACTGAACCAGCCGTGTAGTGGATCTGTCAGTCTGCAGCCTCGAAGGAGCATAGCATTTAGGTAGGATGAGATTTCCCCCACCCCACTCCTCGCTCCCAGGAAATATAAGAAAACAAAACTGATAATTTACACCAACAGTAGTGAAACTTTGCTAAGATATGATTTATATGAAAATGTTAGGGACTGGTAAGTTTCCATTCCTCTAAGATGTATTAATAATAAAAATCATAACTGGTATGTCAGGGAGAATGAATAGACTAGAATATGATTGATATGTGGGCTTGAAGTGGTCAACTCATTATTCCTAACAAATAAAATGTCCAAACTAGAACAGGGCAAGGCGTTTTTCTAGGAATACATGTCTGGTACTATCCTTAACTTTCTATAGGATTGGATATGTCCAACTTTGCCTAATAGTTGGGCTGGCAATCTTTTCTGGAGAGGATGTTATAGGCTGACAGATTCAAAGTAGTTGACTAAACAGATCATTTACAAGTCACACAGTTTTATTTGTGCTACACCGTATACAAAAATCAATTCAAAATGTATAAAGGATTAAGTATAAGAGCTAAAACCGTGAAATACCCAGAGAAAAATGTAGAAGAAAAGGTTTATAACATTTGATTTGTCAATGATTTGTTTGATACGATACCAAAAGCACAGGCAACAAAAGGAAAAACAGAGAAATTGGACTTTACCAAAATTGAAAACTCTAGTCATCAAAGTCACACTGTCAGCAGTGAAAAGGCAAACAAACCATGGAATGGAAGAAAATGTTTATAAACTATATATATGTTAAGGAGTTAATATCTAGAATAATAGAGAACTCTTAAAACTCCACAACTTAAAAAAATGATTGAAAATGGACAAAGGACTTACATAAACATATCCCCATATATAAATAGCTAATAAGTACATGAAAAGCTGCTTAATGTCACTAAGCATTAGGGAAATGAAAACAAAAACCACAATAAGATACAACTTCACACGTACTAGAACAGCAGTTACTAAGAACAAAATTAAAAAAGGGTTGGTGAGGATGTGAAGTAATTAGAACCTTGTGCACTGCTGGACTGCTGGTGGTATGCTAAATGGGATAGCCACTGTAGAAGATGGTAAGGGTATTTTAAAGATTTATTTATATTACTTGAAAGTCACAGTTACACAGAGAGGAGAGGCAGATAGAAAGAGAGGTCTTCCATCTGCTGGTTCACTCCCCAGGTGGCCGCAATGGCCAGAGCTGTGCTGATCCGGAGGCAGGAGTTTGCTCCAGGTCTCCCACGCGGATGCAGGGGCCCAAGGACTTGGGCCATCTTCCACTGCTTTCCCAGGCTACAGCAGAGAGCTAGATCAGAAGTGGAGCAGCTGGGTTTCGAACCAGCACCTATATGGGATGCCGGCACTGCAGGGGCAGCTTTACCCAGGTACAGTGCCGGCCCCGGGTATTTACTGGACAAAAATGAGGCCTGCTATTACCTATGATCCAGCAGTTCCTCTTCTGAGTATACACCCAAAAGAAATGAAAGCGGGGCTTGTATTTACAACTGCCTTATTCACAGTATCCAGAAGCTAGAAGCAACTTATATCCATTGACAGATGAATGGATAAATAAATACATAAAACCACAACATCATTCAGTCTTTAAAAAAGGAAATTTTGACACAGGCCAAGTGGATGAACCTTAAAGACATTATACTGAGTGAAATAAGCCAGTCACAGAAGGACAGTTATTGGATGATCCCATTCATGTGAAGTACCTCAAGCAGACAAATTCATAGTGACAGAAATTAGACTGGTGGTTTCCAGGGGCTAGGGAAAGGAGAGTTGATATTTAACAAATTGTTTATTAGGGAAAGATGAAAATGCTCTAGAGATAAGGGATGGTGATTGTTGTAGAACAATATGAATTTATTTGACGTTTTAGAACTGTGTACTTAAAAATGGTTAGGGGCCCACAGTTGGCCTAATGATTAAGAAACCTGTGTCCCATTTCAGAGTGCCTGGGTTCAATTCCCAGCTGTGACTTCTGACTCTAGGTTCCTGCTAATGTATACCCTGGGAGGCAGCAGGGATGGCTCAAGTAGTTGGGTCTCTGTCACTCACATAAAGACCTGGATTGAGTTCCTGGTTCCTGGCTTCCATCCAGCACAGACCCTGTAATTGTGGACATTTGGATTGTGAACCCATGGATGGGAGGTGCCTCTCTCTCTCTGTCAGCCTCTCAGTTTTTTTTTTTTTTTTTTAAGATATATTTATTTATTTGAAAGTCAGAGTTACACAGAGAGAGAAGGAGGGGCAGAGAGAGAGGTCTTCCATCTGCTGGTTCACTCCTCAATTGGCCGCAACAGTTGGAACTGCACCAATCCGAAGCCAGGAGGCAGGAGCTTCTTCCTGGTCTCCCACACAAGTGCAGGGACCCAAGGACCTGGGCCATTTTATGCTTTCCCAGGCCATAACAGAGCTGGATTGGAAGTGGAGCAGCCAGGACCTGAACCGGAGCCCATATGAGATGCCGGCACTGCAGGTGGCAGCTTTACCTGCTACACCACAGCACCAGCCCCTCAAATTTTTTAAACAATGATTACATGGTCAATTTTATGTACATTTTACCATTATAAAAAAGTCAAACTATTTTTATATCTCAGTTAAATATAATAGTACAGAGGCTGGCACTGTGGCAGAGGGGGTAGGGCTGCTGGCTGCAGTACTGGCATCCCATATGGGCGCTGGTTCAACTCCTGGCTGCTCCACTTTTGATCCAGCTCTCTGCTATGTCCTGGGAAAGCAGTGAAGATGGTCCAAGTCCTTGGGCCCCTGCAGTTGCATGGGAAGACCGGGAGGAAGCACCTGGCTTCAGATCGGCACAGTTCTGGCCGTTGTGGCCAATTGGGGAGTAAACCAGCAAATAGAAGACCTCTCTGTCTGCCTCTCCTTCTCTCTGTAACTCTGACTTTCAAATAAATAAATAAATCTTTAAAAAATAAATAAACATAATAGCACAAGCATGTAAAACTGAATGGAATCAGTTTATAATTTGAAAAGACTAGCAAAGAATATAGAAAAGAATAAATTTTAAAGTGAGGAGAGGACTTTTTAAAATCCAAATGTGGTTTAAAAGTGTGTTTATTTTTTATTTTTAAATCCTAGATTACGTTTGGCTTCTTTTGACAGTAGTGGGAAACTAATATGTAGTAGAACAACTGGCTATCAAATACTTACACTTGAAAAGGATCAGGTATGTTTGATTACTGTTGTGTCATTATACTACTTGTCTTTTGAATACTCTTAAATTCTCAAGTGAAGATACTTGATTTGTAAGATTTTTGGATATAAAGATTAAACCACTGTGTTTACTTACTTACCCCATTCCACTAGAAACATAACTGGGGGAAGAAATAGAAAGTTTGATTTAGCCGGCGCCGTGGCTCACTAGGCTAATCCTCCGCCTAGTGGCGCCAGCACACCAGGTTCTAGTCCCGGTTGGGGCGCCGGATTCTGTCCCGGTTGCCCCTCTTCCAGGCCAGCTCTCTGCTGTGGCCAGGGAGTGCAGTGGAGGATGGCCCAGGTGCTTGGGCCCTGCACCCCATGGGAGACCAGGAAAAAGCACCTGGCTCCTGGCTCCTGCCATCGGATCAGCGCGGTGCGCCGGCCGCAGCGCGGCGGCCATTGAAGGGTGAACCAATGGCAAAGGAAGAACTTTCTCTCTGTCTCTCTCTCTCACTGTCCACTCTGCCTGTCAAAAAAAAAAAAAAAAAAAAAAAAAAAAGTTTGATTTGAGGGGCATGGAAAAGCTGATAATAAGGAAATTATTATTTATCCTGGATATCATTTTTAAAAAGTTAGGTTTTAAGTACTTGATACACTGTGTACCTAAGTGCATTTATTTATATATGAACAACAGACATCTTGTCTATTGTGCGTGAATATTAAGAGAACCTTATTCTTTAGCACATTAGATTTGTACAATAATAAACATGTTCTCAAGATTACCTCTAAAGCCATTTTTTTCTTTATACATCAAATACATATAGAAGTTTCAAAATGTTGAGAAAGTAAGCCATTTTCAAACAGTAAAATGAGAGCTATTAAAATACTGAAGTTTTCTTTTAAAATTCACCACCACTCCAGAGGTCATACTATTTTAATAAAGGATTCAGAACTTACATAGTTCAAATAAGTTGTGAGAAGTTACCAGTTTTCTTCAGACTGAAGAGACTTCACATATCTTTAGCATTGCAAGGAGCTTTAGTGGGGATAGTTGCTGTTGTCTTTCTGCCCGATGTGAGAACTCCATTAGCACCATTCTCAGTCCTCCAGCCATTGCTGGAGCTCCGCTGACAGATGACCATCTCATGTGGTGGTAGTATGTGAGAATGTCCACTTCAAGGCAGATGGATAATGAAAAAGTCCAAATATGACTCCACTGCTATTCTCTGTTGGTTTTACCTGCTTGGAGTTGAATGGGCAATAACCATCTTTACCTTCTACCAAAACCTCATTAAAAATATACATTGTCAGGGCTCAAAGCAGCTAGAGATTTAAAAGCACAAGGGCAAGATAATTCTGTTCCATTTGTTCACTCAGCAAGTATTTGAGTCCCTACGATGTTTTAGGTGTTTTGCTAGGGGCAGAGGAAATAGAGGCAGACTGGTGTTAATATAGCCTTAGTACAGAATAAACCTAAAGCCATGTGCAGCATTGAGGGAGAAGTCTGTAACCCGTACTGTGGGGTCGGGGGAGGAGAAGGGAAGACATCTCAGGAAAAGCTTTCTCAGAAAACTTGAAGAATGAATGGATATCCAAATCCAGCCACCAGTGATAGGGTGGAGGCAGGGAGCACGTGGATCACTCAAGGAGCTGAAAGACAGTTGCAAGAGTTTTCAGCACAATTAAAGCCAGGACAGTGGGTGTCTGTGGATGGAGTTGAGGAGGATTTTAGTTGGGTGATTGTATGTGAGTGTTTTACATGGATGTTACAGGTTTTAGATGATCACAGGTTATAGATGTTTGCTGTACTAGAAAAATAGAAAACGTAGGGGCCAGCATTCTGGCACAGGGGGCTAAAGCCCTGCCCTGCAGTGCTGACATCCCATATGGGCTTGGTTCGAGTCTTGGCTTCTCCACTTCTGATCCAGCTCCCTGCTAATAGCCTGGGAAAGCAGTAGAAAATGGCCCAAGTGCTTGGGCTCCTGCACCCAAGTGGGATACTAGACCAGGGTGACTAAAAGTTAGCTGTGTTTGGGTATTAGTCCTCTCTGAGTAGTGCCATCATCTGCTTAACACGATCAACCTAGGTGATGGCTTCACTTGATTTTGTTCATTAGTTGTTTTTTTTTTTTTTTTTTTTCTTTTTTCAATACCACTTTCCCTCTTGGGGGTAGAGGATGGAGAATGTTTGGGTCACGTTTATATTGCCTACCTTCTTTTTTTTTTTTTTTTTTTTTTTTTCTTTTTTGACAGGCAGAGTGGACAGTGAGAGAGAGAGAAAGGTCTTCCTTTGCCGTTGGTTCACTCTCCAATGGCCGCTGTGGCCGGCGCACCGCGCTGATCTGATGGCAGGAGCCAGGTACTTATCCTGGTCTCCCATGGGGTGCAGGGGCCCATGTACTTGGGCCATCCTCCACTGCACTCCCTGGCCACAGCAGAGAGCTGGCCTGAAGAGGGGCAACAGGATAGAATCTGGCACCCCGAATGGGACTAGAACCCGATGTGCCGGTGCCGCAAGGCGGAGGATTAGCCTAGTGAGCCTCAGCGCCGGCTCTTTATTTTTTTTTAAAGACTTATTTATTTATTTGAAAGTCAAAGTTACACAGAGAGGAGAAACAGGGAGAGAGAGGTCTTCCATCCAGTGGTTCACTCCCCAATCGGACACAACAGCCAGAGCTGCGCCAATCCGAAGCCAGGAGCCAGGAGCTTCTTCCAGGTCTCCCACGCGGGTGCAGGGGCTCAAGGACTTGGGCTATCCTCCACTGCTTTCCCAGGCCATAGCAGAGAGCTGGATGGGAAGTGGAGCAGCTGGGTCTTGAACTGGCGCCCATATGGCCAGGGCGTTAACTTGCTGTGCCACATTGCCGGCCCCTCCTACTTTCTTTATACAAACAATTTATCTTGCTATTCCTTTAACACAGAAGCTGTGTTTAGTTGAGCCTAATTCAGTCACTCAGATATTCTAGTATTACTGTTTCTTTTCATTACAGGAACACATGTGTTGGTTTAAAAAAAGTAAAACTCTAGGTCTAAACATTATTTAATAGTATATTCTCCCAAATGTATAAAATTAAGAAAAAATAATGCATACTCTTGCAGAGAATGTATCCCAGATATTTCAGGGTTGATTCTTTAAGGATTTACTTTCTTCACCAAATACTGCTGGTAAAGGATAGGAGAGGCTCCAAACAGCTGTGTAGTGTAAGTGCTTCTTGAATTTCTGGTTCTTAGGTGGAACATCAACTCCTGTCTCTGGAAGTCTGGAACATTCTCACATGTATTGATGTAACTGAAACTGAATTGCTTTTGCATGATAATGTATGTTATGTTCCAGAAGACATAGCATGTTTGTCATAGGAACAGTGAGAAATCTTTTTTATTTGACAGAGTTAGACAGTGAGAGAGAGAGACAGAGAGAAAGGTCTTCCTTCCATTGGTTCACTCCCCAAGTGGCTGCTATGGCCGGAGCTGCGCCGATACAAAGCCAGGAACCTGGAGCTTCTTCCTGGTCTCCCATGCGGGTGCAGGGGTCCAAGCACTTGGGCCATCCTCCACTGCCCTCCCGGGCCACAGCAGAGAGCTAGACTGGAAGAGGAGCAACTGGGACTAGAACCTGGCGCCCATATGGGATTCTGGCGCCACAGGCAGAGGATTAGCCAAGTGAGCCATGGCGCCAGCCCCCAAGTGAGAAATCTTAAAGAAGAGTATGGGCCCCGCTAGTTGGTGATAATGATGACTCCCCACCTTCATCCTGATTTGGTCTCGCTAAGGGCTTTCAGAAATTAAAGCCATTTGAGAAGATTGTGTATTTTTGGACACTATATCTGTTCATAAATATGCAGATAGTGATAAAAATTTTTGCAATATTGAAGAAAACTACCATTACTGAGGAAATAATGTATAGCTGGCTTTGCTGTACCCTCTGTGCATTTCCTGATTTAATCCTCAGTGCAGTTCTGTAAGATGGGCACCCTTAGTGTCCCCACTCAAAGCAAGGAAGCCGCAACTGACAAGATCACACAGCTAATGGGTGGGAGTTTTAAGATCTGAGCTGCGGCTCCGGCTCCAGATGCAAGCTCTTAACCCCCCATTACTCCTCTGGTTCACTAAGTTCAACAGTTTGGTTTATTTATTTCATTTTTCTAATACTGTTACTTAGTTGTCATTAAACTTAAAAATCTGTCTTTATAGGAGCAAGTGGTGATGAACTTGGACAGCAGGCTTCTGATCTTCCCTTTGTATATCTGCTGTAACTTCTTGTATATATCATCAGAAAAAAGAACTGAAAATAATCTTCACCCAGAAAATACAGAAAACTGAGGATCTCATCAGATGGAAATAATAGCACTTTGAAAACTTACTAGGCCAGCTTTAATTTAATGGCCCTATTGATATTCACACCTAAGGTGACTAACAATGACAAAGGCCTTATGAACTGTGCAGACAATGCAGAAGATTATCCCTACCCTCATTACATTTCTATGCACATATGAAAAAGCATTTTAAAACCAAGAAAATATCTGTCAAACCATTTATGTTATAAAGATGTCAAGTCATAATTTAGCATCAGTAGAAAATTGCTGTAGGTAAATTTCACATTTCTCTGCAACAAAGTAAAGATTTAGTTTTTAACTTAAACTCTTCTTGCCTAATGTTGATGAATCTCACTTATACATCCATAAATTTATTTTTATTGGCTAAAAGAATGGTAAGGGAATAACCTGGCAAGCTAGAAATACACTTTCAAATGGTGCATTAGAGCTCTCCTTTTTCAACTGTTCTTTATGAGTCCTCCTTTTAGTGTATTATCTTTCCAATATGTTTTATTTGTTAAATTTTTTCACCATTTTTGGAGACTAAGTGGAGGAACATTTTTTTAAAGTTAAGCATTTTCACGATTTTTTTTCCCTAGGATTTTAACAATAAAAATCAGCTTCAGACCTTCAGATAAACTTGAATGAGGGAAAAATCAGTTTGATTCTTAGGATATTCCTTTGCCTTATATGGTCTTTTCTTTGACATTCTGTATAACTTTATTATTAGGTTATGAGTTATTTATGTAACAGATATCACACTTTTTAATGTTTTCATATTCTGTGATCTTTAGAATTATTTATGTTCAAGTTTTAGTTGGGAACCCTATTTCCTACTTAAGCTCAGGACTTTATAACCTCTGAATTGAGTGCCTTTGAGTTATACATGCTAATAGAAATTTCATAGTAAATGTAAATAAGGTCAGAGGATCTAATGTAGAAGCTGATAATAAAGCATTAATGTAAAAATAGGATTTATTTTTGTCAAAAATGGTATGTATACATGTCCTGATTTATATATGTTGGTTTCTTTTGTTTATTGCTGTTTGAAAATAGCCATGCTCATTTTCTTTCCAGTCAGAGTAAGTACTTTTATGGTTAATGTATATTTTTAGTATGTTTTTTAAAATGGGAATCATTTTTATGTATCTGTGCAAATAATAAATGTTCATTTGGAAAAAATAAATAAGCTCTTATATAAAATGGACCAGAAAAAACTTGATTGAAACCAGAATATTTTTTCTTTCTAGTCAGATTTTTTTCCAACTACTTTTAACTTTTATAATTCATTGATAGTTTTTCTTTCCCGGTAATATGTCAATAGGTTCAAATATTGCTTTTATCCTTTCAAAACTCATTCACTTGTTTCAACTCAAAGGAAACTTAAATGCCAGCCTCTCTACCCCCAGAACTGAAACTTAGATATTTCCAACATAATTATTTGGCTATATCAGGAGGCTATACTTGTTATTTTTTTATATGGTTATAATTTTATCTTCTTCAAGAGATGTTTTCTTTCTATCTCATCACAGCATAACAAGTTGAATAATTAAGTTTATAAATCTTAGAAATAAAGATAATAAAGCTGGAGTATATTAATAAGTAAAATTAACTATTTCATTCCACTTATGTAAATCAACTGGCCAGACTGGAATTATATATAGCATGTGTCGGGTCTTTTCTAACCAAGTTGCTTATGTCATCCTTAGACTATTATTTCTTCAGTTACGGGTAGGTAATGTTCTCATTTGAGGAATCAATAATTGTCAGCTAGTATTTCACATTGATAGTAAAGATCTGTTTTTGTTTTCTTATCAGATCCTTTTATGTGTTTTGCATACTGTTCTTTTCAATAGGAATATTTTCAAGAAAGTGCTAGAGTGTCAGCTTAAGTATCATAGAAACTATTACATATGAAAGCTTTTGGTTTATAGCTTCTATTAGCTACCTGACAGGGTTAGAAAATGTTTACCCATTAACTGTTTTTGCTTGTCAGTAAAAAAGTCCTTAAGAAAGCATGTTCTAGAGTTTCACGCTAAGTTATTTAAAAAGAGTATTAATATTTTACCTTTTTTTAAAGGATATGGCTTAAAACTTAGCAAGACAGGCAAAATTAAGTGAAAGACAGTGGTAGTCACTGGCTTTCTTATCAAGTGTTTAGTAGTTAACATTTTATCTTATTTCAAGTGGTTCAATAGGCTTACCACCATATGTGAACAGTTTTCCACATCCAAGCAAAAACAGGGCTACCAGGGGATCATTATGGCTATTCAAAGTGAATTTAATTAAATTTTTTAATTAAAAAATATCTGACAGCAAGTGAGCGAGCTCTTACCTGCTGGTTCACTTCCCAAATGCCTGCAATGGCTGGAATTGGGCCCTTTAAGATAACTGTAAAGAATAGGAAAAAAATCAGCCAGAGGTGCAGATGGTAAACATAAATGATTTGTGAATCACTTGAAATGACATGTTCAAGCAGTGTGGACCCAATCACTTAAAATGAATTTAAAAAAAAAAAGGGAGGGGGACTGGTGTTGTGGCACATCGGATTAAGCCACCACCTGCAATGCCAGCATCCCAAATGGGCACCAGTTTTGAGTCCCACTTCCAATCCAGCTCCCTGCTAATGCACCTGGGGAAGCAGTAAAGGATGGCCCAAATGCATTCATGTGGGAGACTCGAATGAGGCTCCTGGCTCCTGGCTTTGGCCTGACTTAGCCCTGGCCATTGAGATTATTTGGGGAATAAACCAGCAGATGGAAGATCTCTCTGTCTCTCCCTCTCTCTCCGTAACTGCCTTTCAAATAAATAAGTCTTTTTTAAAAAAATTACTATATAATTCCCTTCCCAATTAGAGTTTATAATCTCCCCAATATACAAAGGTACAAAAATTTAAAAAGCCTTAAATGGTATCAATCATTCTTAACTAGTGGTCAGATTATATCTAATTAGAGGGAAAATTAATAACATGCACCCATATCCATATGTAATGACAGTGTAGGATACTTTTGTAAAGGTTCATAATTTTATATGAAATAGTTCTATCAAAGGTAAAACAAACTTCCTGGGTCAACAAAGACCATGCTAAATCCTGTGGGCCAAATGACTGTCGCTGCCCTTAGAAAACAGCCTTCTCATACTTCTGACTTCACACTCACCTGATTCCTGTTTCTCTAGCCACTCTTTAGTCTCCTTTTGAGGTTCTTCCTCCAGCTGTCTCTAGGCCCTTTTCTCTCCTGCGTCTGCACTGTGATTGGTTTTATGCACTCAAGCCTTCAAATGAATGTCTATATTCTGATGATGCTTTTTTCTGTAGTTCAGCCCAGGTCTCTTCCAAGCTCTAGAAGCATACCTAGCTGGCATCTCCTCTTAGGCATCAACAAGCTATTCTACCATCTGTTCACATGTGCAAGCCAGAAACCTAAATGTCATTCTTGAGTCTTTTAACTCCCCGATGTTCTACATCTAGCATTCTTCAAGTTCTTCCAGTTTTACCAACTGTATGGCAAACAAAGCCACTTCTCACCTTGCTGCTTGCTACTATTCTCAGGCAGCCACTGTCATTTCTAGCTGCACAGGTTTGACTGGGTCTCCCAAAGTTCACCTTGTTGGGAACTTAATCCCCAAATGCAACTGTGTTGAGAAATGGGACCTTTAAAAAGGGAGTGAGCAGGAATGACTTTTTGCAAAGGGTGAGTTCACATGTGATGACACAGCCAGAATGCCCTCGCCGGATGCTGGCACCTTGATATTGGACTTCCCAGCCCCCAGAGCTGTGACAAAGTTATTTTTAAGTTACCCAGTCTTTGATTGTTGTTGCACAAAACAGACACCAACCTAGATTAATGAACTAGCCTGTGTTTTCCCTTCTAATCAAATCTCCATATTACACAAAGTTTTCTCTGAATAAACTCAAGTATGATTCTCCCCCATCCTTAAGCTCTTTTGAGCCTTCCCACTTGCCTTCCAGTTAACACTGCCTTTACTGTGGCTTTTACAAGTCCAGTTTAGCTTTTTTTTTAAGATTTATTTATTTGAAAGTCAGAGTTACACAGAGAGAGGGAGAGGTCTTCATTCACTGGTTCACTCCCCAGTTGACTGCAATGGCGAGAGCTGCGCCAATCCGGAGCCAGGAGCCAGGAGCTTCTTCTGGTATCCCACGAGGACGCAGGGTGCCAAGGACATGGGACATCTTCTACTGTTTTCCCAGGCCATGCCAGGGAGCTGGGTTGGAAGTGGAGCAGCCGGACTTGAACCCTCGCCCACGTGGGATGCTGGCACTGCAGGCAGCGGCTTTACCCGCAGTGCTGGCTCCCTGCTTTTTCTTATGATCTCCTTAGGTGGCTTCTGTGCTTTTCTTCGGTTCTCTAAAGAGCACACTGCATCTTGCCCTTGAAATGAAGGCCCTTCTATCTTGACAGTCTCTTCCAACCACCACCACCACATTACCCTACATTACCTGGCTAGTTTCTAGTCATACTTTTGAACATTATTTCTTTCTGGAAACGTTACTTGATGACCCTCCACCACAAGCCCAGTTAGGTAATTATCATATGTGGTCTCATATCCTGTTCTTGCCCCATCAACTTCCACATGTAACTTGCTTATATACCTCACTGGACCACAAGCCACTCAAGAACAGAGTCATATCATCTTCCCTCTTCAATCCTCTCATACAATCAATGTGTGAATACAGCTATTAAACGTGCTTTTTTGTTTTTTATGTTTTGACAAATGGCTCCTTGCTGAGACTGCCCCTCTTAGCACTAGGGAATTCCTAGAGGTACAAGTGAGTCCTGGTGGCATGTGCCCTTCCAAATTATGTCTCCAACCACCTTTAATAAATTTGGCTGCAAAGTCTATTAAGACATTGGTGTCTGGTGGCGGCCCACTTCCTGATTCAGAGCTGCTGTCTTCTTGCTGTGTCCTTGTATGGAGAAGAGCTCTCTAGGGCCTCTTTACGAAGACACTACTATTCTTGAGAGTGCCACCCTTGTGACCTAATCACCTGCCAAATGCCTCACCTCCTAATACCATCAACTGATTAGGTTTCAACACAGGAGGTGGGATGGGGTAGGGGAGTCTATAGCAGGATCCTTAGCCTTGGCAAAGGTTTTTAGGCATGACACCAAGAGCACAATCCATAAAAGAAAGTCAAGAAATGGTATGTAATCAAAATATAAAATTTTTGCTCTGTGAAAGACCCTGTTAAGAGGATGACAACAGGAAATAATTACAAGTCATGTATCTGAGAAAGCCATCTAGAAAATATGAAGAACTTGATAGTTAAAGCAAAGAGAATGGACAGACAGTTCATCAACAAGGATATATGGATGGCAAATAAGAACATGGGAAGATTAGGGGAATGCAAATTAAGCTCATGATGAGGTATCATGATAGAGATATCACCTTATACCTAGTAGAAGATGCAAACAGTAGTGACAACACCGAGCACTAGTGAGAGTGGAGAAATGGATCTCCTGTATTGCTGGTAGGCATGTAAAATGGCATAGCCATTTTGGAGAACAGTTTGGCAGTTTCTTTTAACAACTAAACATGTACAGCCTATATGACCCAGAAATCACATGTCTGAGTTTGGATCCCAGATAAATGAACACTTACATCCATTCAAAAAAATCCTAGCTGCTTTATTTGTAATAGCCAAAAATAAGAAGCAATATGTCCCAAAGTGAATGGTTAAACTCTGGGGCATCCATACTATGGAATACTACTCAGCAATAAACAACATTTTCATGATGGGAAAATGACAGAGATGGGAAAAAATTAATGGTTGCCCAAAGTTAAAGGTAGAGGACAGGTGCCTGAGTGTGACTATACGGGCCAGCATAAAGATTGTTGTGGCATGAAACAGTTGTGTATCCTGATATGGTCATGCTTCCATGAATCTACACGTGTGATTAAGTGACAACTATACACATATATTGTACCAATGTCAGCTTCCTGGTGTGATGTACTCTAGTTTTGTAAGATGTAATCATTGGGTGAAGGGTACACATGACCTCTCTGTACTGTCTTTGCCACCTTCCAGTTAAACTATAATTATTTCAAAATAAAAAGTTTAAATTTTAAAATGAACTCGATTAATCACTGTTGATGGTGGGGTTTCCTCAGGAACTGTGAAAGCCATTCTCTGTTTTCCCTAGCGACCCAGTTGAGACTATTAGGTTCTCCAGTTTAGCTAAGGTAAGTTTACCTGGGTACACAGTGCTGCAGGTGGAATGTGATGGTATTAGGAAGTAGGACCTTTGGGGTGATTAGGCCATGAGAGTAGAGCCTTGAAGAATGGGACAAGTGCTCTTATTTCAAAGACAAAGGTGCCTGTGTTGTAATGAGCAGGTTTAGCCACCACCTGCATAGTTGGCATGCCACACAGGAGTGCTGGTTTCAGTCCCAGCTGCTCCACTTCCAATCCAGCTTCCTGCCAATTCACTTGGAAAAATAGTGTATAATGGCCCAACTAGTTGGGTCCCTGCCACCCATGTAGGAGACACAGATGGAGTTCCTGGTTTCTGGCTTCCATCAGGCCCAGACCTAGCTGGTGCAGCCATCTGGGGAGTGAATCAATGGACAGAATATTCTCTCTCCCACCCCCTTTCAAATAAGTAAATTTTTTAAAAAGCAAGCAGACAGAACAGAGGCCCCAGAGAGCTAGTTAGTCCCTTCTTCCCTGTGGGGACACAGGAGCCTTCCAGGAATGGCAGGTACTGAATCTGCCAGGACCTTGATCTGGGACTTCCCAGTCTCCAGAACTTGTGCAGAATGCATCTGCTGTCTTGTTTTAAGATTTGTTTATTTATTGGAGAGACAGAGAGAGGTCTTCCATCTGCTGGTTCACTCCCCAAATGGCCACAATGGCTGGAGCTTCTTCGAGATCTTCCACACATGTTTCTCCTGCCCAACTGGGGAAATACAGAAATGAATGTGCAGGGTTATCACTGCTGCCAGCTATTTCTCCCTATTTTTCCCCCTTGTGTCTTCTCTGATGACCTGAAGTTTCCCGAGGCATTTCATCAACAAGGATGTGTGGGTGGCTAAGAATGGGAAGACACTCAGCTCGCTATGAGGGAAATGCAAATTAAGATCATGATGAGATGTTACTCTGCACCTAGTAGATGACCTAAAGAAATAGTGACAATGTCAAACACTAGTGCCAGGCGTCTTGTCACTCAGACACAATGTCACTCAGTGTGTGTGGATGGTTTGGTTCTTGTGCACTCCTGCTGGGCCTACAGGTCTCAGCTCTGCTGGGGAAACATCCGCTCAGCTTTTCAGTCATGCTCTTCAGCTATGTTAAATTGCCATTGTGTTAGGTATGATATTTTTTTCCAATGGGAAAATTTCTCAGTTTCCGGTTTGAAGAAGGCATCTTCCCCAGTTGACCATGCCCATACAGACTTAAGAAGTGGGAGAGCAAAATGCAACACTTTGTACTTTTGTCTTAGCCTACTCACCATGAAAACAATTTTCAGCAAATTCACCACTGGCTTCTACATTGCAAAATCCATTGGGCATTTTTCAGTTCTTATTCTAAAGGATTCTCTACTGTATTGGACATAGTTGATGATGTTAGTTTCCCAAGGCTGGTTGTGTAAAACAAAAGTTCATGCTCTCACGGTTCTGGCAGCATGAAGTCCAAAATTAGTTCCAAAGGGTCAAAACCAAAGTATCAGCAGGAGTGTGCTTCCTCTCAAGGTTTTTTTTTTGTTTGTTTGTTTGTTTGTTGTTGTTGTTTGACAGATGAGTTAGACAGTGAGAAAGGTCTTCCTTCCATTGGTTCACCCCCCAGATGGCTGCTACGGCCGGCGTTGCTTCCTCCTGGTCTCCCATGCAGGTGCAGGGACCCAAGCGCTTGGGCCATCCTCCACTGCCCTCCCAGGCCACAGCAGAGAGCTAAACTGGAAGAGGAGCAACCGGGACTAGAACCCAGTGCCTATATGGGATGCTGGTGCCGCAGGCAGAGGATTAACCAAGTGAGCCACGGCACCAACCCCTCCTCTCACGCTTTTAGGGAAGAATCCATTCCCTGCCTCTTCCAGTTCTGGTGGCTGTCACCATTCCTTGATTTGCGGCTGCATTACTCCACCCTCTGCCTCTGCGGTCACATTGCTGCCTCCTTGTCTTGAAAAAAAAAAAAAAATGTAATTGTTTACTTTAAAATTACATTTGAATAGCAGAGAGAGAGATCCTTCATCTTCTGGTTCACTCCTCAAATCTCTGCAACACCCAGGGCTGGGCCAAGCTGAAGCCAGGAACCCAGAACTCCATCTGGGTCTTCCACATGGGTAGCAGGGACCCAACCACTTGAGCCATGACCTGCTGCTTCCTAGGGTGTGCCAAGATCCAAACAGGGCCTGGATGCAAACCCAGGCCCTCCAATATTGGATGTAGGCATCCTAAGCAACGTCTTAACCACTATGCCACATGCCCAGCCCTGCCTTCTCTTCAGTATGTCAAATCTCCTGCTGCTCTTTTCTTTTTTTTTTTTTTAAAGATTTTTAATTTTATTTGAAAGGCAGGGTTAGAGAAAGAGATTCCATCCATTGATTCAAAAGAGAGAGCTTCTATCCACTGGTTCATTTCCCCAGATGGCTGCAATAATGGGCTAGGCCAGGCTGAAGCCTGGAGCCAGGAGCTTCTTCTGGGTCTCCCATGTGGGTGCAGGGGCCCACGGACTTGGTACATCTTCTGCTGCTTTTCCAAGCTCATTAGCAGAGAGCTGGATCAAAAATGGAGAAGCTGGCACTCGAACCGGCGCCAATATAGGATGCTGTGCTGCAGACAACGGCTTTTAACCCACTGCACCAGCCCCTGCCCTTTTCTTAGAAAAGGATATTTATGGTAGCATTATGCTTACCCAAATAATCCAGGATAATCTCCATGTCTCAATATCCTCAATTATATTTGCACTAACTTTTCCATTTAAGAAAACATTCACAAGTTCTGGCGATACAGACTAGATATCTGCAGGGAGAGAAGGGAGCATTATTCAGCCTGGGACACTGACCATTCTCATTCCTCTCCAAAATACCATGCCCTTGACACACTGTCACACTGTTCTCCACTAGCATTTTGAAATCTGACCATCTCGGCTTTCTCTTGTTGAGGCCCACATGGCCCCTGCACTCCATCCTTGGCTTGTCACACCCTCCTTTTTGGGCTGGTGTCATGGACTCCTGTGTTCATAACTCCCCCAACATTGTCTTTGGCCCTGATCTTGCCCCTAAATATCAGACCCAGCCTGCAGATAATCAGATGAGTGCCAGATACGTCTATGTGGATGTTCATCCGGTACCTCATACCTAGTAGCTTTCCAAAGTGAAATTCTCATTCTGCTCTACCAGAAACATGTGTTCTTACCCTGTGAAGTAAACGTATACAGAAGGCGGATCTAGGGTCAGCAAATGGTTCATCCCACTCCTTGACGAGGAGCTGTCACATCCAAAAGGTGTCTGCTTCCACAGACTACTCCATGTGGAGTCCCCATCACGTTCAGCCAGGCAGTGAACAGATCCTCATTTTCTCACTTTAGTAAGCATCACTGAGAGACACCTTTGGCCAGGCGCAGTGCAAAGTGAAAAATGAAGGGCCTCTTGTTAAAAATAAAATCAGTGAGAATTTCAACATGGAGACAGCTGATCATCATGCCAAGCACGGGGCCCTTGTAAGGACAGGATCCTGTGCTACCGCACAGGCCACACACCTGTCAAACTAGACCTGCCTGGGAGTCACTTTTACCTATTACCACCCACCAAAACCTGCCAGGCTTATCTTCTGCCAAGGTAATTCCACAGCAGTCTGGGGGTCAGGCCCGCTGGTGGATGTTACAGAGATGTTATGGCTGGTTCTTTTCTAGGAAGTTGGGTTGGGACAGGTAATAGAGAGGCCACATCAGAATGTATGACTCTAATGAAAAATGTGGAGCTGTAGTCCCAGTTCTTTGTATTTTAAAAGCCAGGTCACTGGACTTGGCAACTCTGGAGAGCGCTGGCGGAGGACAGTTGCTTCAACTAGAAATTGAGTTTGGAGTGTTTCCTGGGTAAGTGTATTTATGTTCAACTGTGGAAGGCTCAGCCCTGTGAGGGAAAGGTAGCCTTTCTCCTCGTTCTTGTAGATTTGAGCATTCCCAAGCCCTTCACTCTGAGGGAATGCCAGCTGGAAGCGGGTAGTTTGTGAGAGCAGCACACAGAGAGGTCCCTAACTTTTCCTTCCACCAGTTTTGGAGTGCCTGCTCAATGCTGTCATCTGAGAAACTATAAAGCAGACAGCTACTGAACTTGGATATTTTCGCTCCTCACGACAGAATATTATGTGAAAAAGCTGAAAAAATATAAACCGTCCATGCTATGTTCAGAAAAGGTTTGATGTGTTTTATGTACGTGGACAAAAACAAGAAAAATGGGGAGGGGGTGAAAGTTGTATTAGAGCGGCGGGTATACGACTGAATTTTCCAGACACCTCCTATAATAATATCAAACAGTGTATTTTAATACCCATCACGAACCACCAAGAGAAGAGCCACCATGAAGGCGCTCCCAGCGGAACCTCTGGGCTCCGAGGCGGCGGCATCCGGGGCGGGGCCGCGCGAATCTGGGCGGGTTCGGCGCAGCCTCCCTTCTTTAGGAGACCGGAACCCTCCTAACTCGCTTCGATGTTTTCCAGTCGGCTACAAAAAGCTCCAATTGCGGCCGCTCCGGAAGTTGTTGCACAGTTGTTTCCGGGGCGGTGTGAGGAGGAGCGGGACTCCCAATGGGTCGCAGCCGCAGCCGCTCCCCGCGGAGGGGTGAGTCCGGAAGAAATCCAGAGGGCCTAGGGCTCGCTCACACGCGCGGCGCCTTTTTCTCATTACCAGGGTCGCAGAGAGGCGAGCCCGATTCTCCTGAGGAGGAGAGCGAGGGGTGGATCGGGGAACGAACACCCAGGCCCTGCACTTTTGAGGCCGGGCTCTTCGGATTGAAGGCAGTTTTCTCTTGTTCCTTCTGAATCAGGGTTGCGCCCGCTCGTTGTCCGCCTCATGCAATAGTTTTAGTCCTTAGACTCGGAGCACAATTCCTTCCCTTTATCTCTGGGGTGACTGTGGGCAGATCCCTGGGCCTTTGAAAAGCGAATGTCTGATTAGTTTGGGGAAGTGCTATTACCCACCTGGAGTGAGAATTAATGTCACACTCCCTGACGTTCAGTACGTGGTACTGCCTGGCGCACAGATGCGCAATGGATGTTCGTTTCCTGCCCATTCTATAATAGGGAGACCGGTATCTAGAAGTTTGAGTCCAGGCATCGCACTGTGTCGTGACTCTGCCCCCAGCCCCATAAATAAGGCGGTGACAGGGGAGGCATCTGGGCTTCCATTAGGCGAGCTAAGCGTCGATTTTGCCCGCTGGGTGGTTTTTGTCACCTGCAACTAGGTACTTGATCTTACAAGAGTTAACCGAGGCCACCTTCTTGTGGCTTCTGAGCCCTCGAATTGTGACAAATCCGAACCTGAGAAGCTCTGTGGGTCCAGGGTAGACATCGGATTTGCCGCGGGGAAAATAGCTCCTGGATTAATTTGTATTTTACTTCTGTGTGGAAGTGATAATAGGGTGTGTTGGGTCAAAAAGCAGACATCTTAAGATTCATTCCAGCAAGCAGAAACATTTTCTACCTCTTCAGTGTGAGGACTGACAGCAGCCTGTGTTATGTTTCTGTGCGACAGCGCAGTCATTTCAGCTTTGCGATTTTTGTGTTTTTGTGTTAGAACGTAGGCGGTCCCGGTCCACATCCCGCGAGAGAGAACGCAGGCGCCGGGAAAGGTCACGGTCGCGGGATAGAGACCGGAGAAGGAGCCGCTCCCGATCCCCGCACAGAAGGCGCTCCAGGTAACTCCAGAAATGCACCGTAAGCTTTGTCCCAGTTCCCAGAGACTTTGTTGTTGAGGAAGACGACCTGCTGGTCACGAAATGGGAGAGACCTAATCCCACCTTAATCTGAAGCCAGCATTTCCCTCCGTAAAATGGGGTCCCTTACACCGTCTTTGTCCTAGAGCTGAACTGAATGAGAATGCAAACATAAGACAGGTATTTTACAGGGTGGGTGTGGGGCGCCCTGGTATAAGCCACTGATTGGGAAGGCCACACATCCCATATTGGGAGTGCTGATTGGAATTCCAGACACTCTGCTTCCATTCCAGCTTCCTGCTAATGGCAGCCTAAGTGCTGGGGTCCCTGCCAGCCACTGTGAGACCCAGATTGAATTCCAGCTCCTGGCTTTGGCATGGCCCAGCCCTGGCTGTTGCAGGCATTTGGGGACTGACCCAGCACATGGAAAATCTGTCTCTGTCTCTCTTTTTCTCTGCCCTTCAAATACATTAAAAATAAACACTAAAAACTAAGTATTTTATTCTTTTGTTGCTTCTTTTTTATTTTTATTTTTTTTAAAGATTTGTTTATTTTAGGGGCTGGTGCTGTGGTGCAGTGGGTTAAAGCTCTGGCCTGCAGTGCCGGCATCCCATATGGATGCTGCTTCTAGTCCCAGCTGCTCCTCTTCTGATTCAGCTCTCTGCTGTGGCCTGGGAAAGCAGTAGAAGATGGCCCAAGTCCTTGGGCCCCTGCACCCACATAGGAGACCCAGAAGAAGCTCTTGACTTTGCATTGGCTTAGCTCTGGCCATTGCAGCCATTTGGGGAGTGAACGAGTGTGTAGAAGACCTCTCTCTCTGTCTCTACCTCTCTTTTTAACTCTGTCTTTCAAATAAAAATAGATTAAATTTATTTATTTTAAAGAGTTACAGAGGCCAGCGCCACGGCTCACTTGGCTAATCCTCTGCCTGTGGCGCTGGCACCCCGGGTTCTAGTCCTGGTTGGGGTGCCGGATTCTGTCCCAGTTGCTCCTCTTCCAGTCCAGCTCTCTGCTGTGGCCCAGGAAGGCAGTGGAGGATGGCCCAAGTGCTTGGGCCCTGTACCCGCATGGGAGACCAGGAGGAGGCACCTGGTTCCTGGCTTTGGATCAGCGCAGCGCACCGGTCGTAGCAGCCATTTGGGGGTGAACCAACGGAAGGAAGACCTTTCTCTCTGTCTCTCTCTCTCTCTGTCTAACTCTGTTTTTTTAAAAAAAAAAAAAAAAAAAAAAAAGAGTTACAGAGAGAGCAAGAGAGAGAGAGAGAGAGCTTCCATCTCCTGGTTCACTTCCTAAATAGCCACAATAGCTGGAGCTGGGCTGGTCTGAAGCCAGGAGCCAGAAGTTTTTTCCACATCTCCCACATGGGTGCAAGGTCCCAAGGACTTGGGCTAGCCTCTACTTTCCCAGGCATATTAGCAGAGAGCTGAATTGGAACTGGAGCAGCTGGGATTCGAACCTGTGCTCCTATGAGACACTGGTGTTGACAGTGTTTCCTGTGGCACAAAGCTGGCCCCCTTTTGTTACTTTTTAACTTAATTTTTTGGTGATGACAATTCTTTAAAGTATGAGTCTTTTTTTAAGTTCTTTTATTATTATTATTATTATTATTATTATTATTATTATTATTTAAAAGGCAGAGCAACGTGGGGAATCTCTTTCTTGCATGAGCTCATTCACTCCCCAAATGTCTGCAACAGCCAGGGCTTGACTAAGCCAAAGCCAGGAACCAGGAACTCCATCTGGGTCTCTTAAGTGGGTGGCAAGTACCCAAGTACTTGGGCCATCATCTTCTACCTCCCAGGCACATTAGCAGGAAGCTGAATTTGAAACAGGGGTGCGACCTGATCCTAGGCAATCTGATATGGGGAATGGATGTGCCACGCTATGGTTTAACCCACTGCACCACAGTGCCTGCCCTACACTCTTGAGCCTTAATAGGCATCAATTGTTGCTTAAATCAAAAGCTTTTAAGTTTTGCTTTTCTGGTATCATGAAAAACTTTCTAGCCCAACCTATAATGAGTACAACTGAGGATATAGTTAATAAGCAGTAGACTGTATTGGTTACTTTTTGGTAACAGGGCCCAGGCAGAACCTTCTCCTCAGTCTTCCTTGAGGAATGGACTCCTGGTTCCCTGGAGCCTGGCATTTGTTCAGTTTTACCATGTCAGGAAAGTTCCCATGTGGGGAACTCATGTATGTGTGTGTGTGCCAATCAACACAAAGTCTCTATGTGTATCTGTTTCTGACACTGTTGCTTATAAATGTTAGATCTCCAAGACGCCATAGATCCACCTCTCCTTCCCCCTCTCGGCTCAAAGAAAGAAGAGATGAGGAAAAGAAGGAAACAAAAGAAACAAAGAGCAAGGAACGTCAGATCACTGGTAATGTTGTTATAAAACCAACTGGGAAAGGGGCAGCCTTGTGTGGTACCATCAGTCATGATAAAATTGTTATTTTATTTGAAAGGCAGAGAGAGATGCCCCATGTGTAAGCTCACTACTTAGATGCCTGCAGCAGCCGTGCTGGGCCCCACTGGAGCAGGGAGCCCAGAATTCACTCAGTTTGGGTCTCCTGTTTCGGTAGCAGGGGCTCAACTATTTAAGCCACCATCTCTGTTTCCTGGGGTATGCATTAGCAGGAAGCTGGAATCAGGAGTGGATCCAGGACTTGAACCCAGGTTCTGCGATATGGGAAGTAACCATCCCAAGCAGCATCTTAGACGCTACACCAGACACCTGCCCCTACAGACATAAACTTGTGAACATTTAGATGTTGAGCTTCTTAAGAGTGTCTATTGCATGGGATTGTTGAGATTTTGTTTTGATCATGCCTTAATGAGTTGTTGGTCATCTGTGCTGCTCCTGATCTAATTTATAAAGTTGGTTAAAGGAAGGTCTGGTGGAAGGAAGAGGGAATGTCTTATAATGGTCCAAAACACAGTCTGGTAGCATTAACAAATTCTAGTGTTTATATTACAGTGGGATAACTGTAGTTCATGAAAACCTGTCATATTCTGTATAAAGAACTGGAAATGAACAGCTGACAGGCTCCAAACCCAAAGAAGAGATAAGGAAATGGAAAGGCTAGTTGCCTGGTTTGAGTGGTTTACACTGTGTATTTGTGTTGAAATATTGCACTGTGCCTCATAAAAATCTAGTACTACATGTGAAGTCAAAATAAATGTTTTAATAATTAAAAAGAAAAATTGGTTAAAAACACAAGGGGCAGGTATTTGGCCTAGTGGTAAAGAGGCTTGTTAAGATTCCTGTGATCCCCATGGAATACTACACAGTGGTGTAAAATAAATAAATAAAATGAAATTCAGTCATTTGCAACAACATGGATGAAACTAGAAAACATCACACTTAGTGAAATAATCCAGTCCCAAAGGGACAAATATCATATGTTTTCCCTGACCTGTGATAACTAATAGAGCACCTGAAAGGTAATTTATGGAAGTGGAATTGACACTTTGAGAAGCAATGACTTGGAACAGCCCTTGTCTCAACTGTTGAGGAACAGTTTTGTTTTGTTTTTTTCCATACCATTTGTTGAACTCTGCTTAACACAGAGTTAATCATATGTATATAATGTTAAATTTTTATACCATTTGTTGAACTCTTAACATAGTTAACCATATGTATATAAAGTTAATTGAAAATAAATCTTAGTAAAAAAAAGTGTATGAACTTTGTATTCCTTACATAAAAGGTTTCTGGGGAAAAAATATAACTGTAATCCACATGGAGTGCCTGGGTTTGATATCTAGCTCTGGGTGGTCACTCCATGTTTCTTCCAGTACATACTCTGGGAAGCAGCCTGGATGGCTCAAGCTGTGGGATCGCTGCCACCCACGTAAGAGACCTGGATTAGGTTCCTGGCTCCTGGCTTTGGCCTTGGCTCAACCTTGGCCATTGCAAGCATTTGGGGAGGGAACCAACAGACGGGTTTTCTCAATGCCTGGCTCTATCTCTTGAATAAATAAATAGAAGGATTATTTTTAAATGAGAATATTCTGGACACTTGATGGATACTGTTACATCTGCTTTGCAAAAGGCTCCAAGAAAAGCATGTTCTTCTCTTGTGCCCTCATTTATAGTCTGTCCAAATTCCAGGAGGATTTTTTTATATTAGACTTATCTTTAGTTGTTTTATGAGTTCTCTGCTGGTGAGGTAGAGTGAGTAGTAATATGATGCCATTTTTATTCCTACACATGTATAAATGATAGGAGAGTTTTAAAAATTATCATTTGTTTTTGCAGAGGAGGACTTGGAAGGCAAAACAGAGGAAGAAATAGAAATGATGAAGTTAATGGGGTTTGCGTCCTTTGACTCCACCAAAGTAAGTCCAGCATGAAACTGTTATTAAACAGTCCCGTCTAAATTAATCCACTGTGACGCTCACTTCCCATATTCTTTTTCTATCACTTGTAATTTGTATCCACTGATACAAATTTATTCGGTTGTAAGACGATACCCATCTGCTTGAAGGACTTTGGGAGCACAGAGGAGGAAGCAGTGGACTGCTGTTGGCATTCGGAGAGTAACAGGGATGGGATTTGAGTTAGATCTTAAAGGGCAAGTTCATACGTACTTCGGAAAGTTCACGCAAAACTGGAATTAAAAGATAAGTTTAGAGTTGAGCATTTAGCCTGACAATTAAGATGCCCACATCCCTCTATCCCTCTTTAAAAAAATAAAAAGAGGTTTGGCATTATGGTGCCACTTCAAGTCCCAGCTGCTCCACTGCTGATCTGGCTCCCTGCTAACGCACCTGGGAAAGCAGCAGAGGATGGCCCAAGTCATTGGGCCTCTGCACCCATGTGGGAGACCCTGAAGAAGCTTCTGACTTTGGCCTGGCCCAACCCTGGTTGTTGGGGAGTGAACCAGTGGATGGAGGATCTCTCTGTAACTCTGCCTTTCAAATAAATCTTTAAAAAAAAAAATGACCACCTCCCACACCGGAGTAACCTGAATTTAGTACCCAGCTCCATCTCCTGTCTCTAGCTTCTTCCTAATTCACACCCTGAGAGGTAGTGGTGATGACTCAAGTAATTGAGTCCCTGCCACTTCCGTGGGAGAGATTCAGTTCTGAGCTCTCGACCTCTGCCCTGGCCCAGCCCAAGCCATTATGGTGCAGACATTCGGAGAGTAAACCAGTGGGTGGGAGTATACTCTCCCTCACGTGCTTGCACTCTGCCTCTCAAGTAAAAATATTTTAAGAGACAAATTGATTTTGGTGCAAAAAAATTTTTTTAAATCCATGCAGTTTTTCATAATATGCATTTTCCACAAAGTTTTTGAAGACTCTGCTTAGAGTAATCAGATGAGAAGAGGAAGAAGGGGCGAGCATGTGGCCTAGCAATTAAGACATCACTTGGGATGTGAGCATCCATTTTGGAGTACCTGGGTTTAGTCCTGGTTCTGCTGCTGATCCCGGCTTCTGCTAATGCACAACCTGAGATGCAGCGGGTGACAGCGTTAGTGGCTGAGTCCCTGCCACCACGTGGGAGGCCTGGATTGAGTTCCCAGCTCCCACCTTCATTTAGGCGCAGCCTCACCCCAGCTGTTTTGGAAATTTGGCAAGTGAATCAGTGGATGGGAGATCTGTCTCTTTCTGCCTCCCTACTTTCCAAATAAGTAAAATAAATTGTAAGATGTTTTTAGTTAGAGGAAAGAGCTTATGCGGATTCCAAGCAGATGTGAAGGAACTTAGTATATTGTGGCAGTCACAAATCAGTGACTGGTGAAAGGGTGCTGCTGGGCTGGTGACCCTGACTGCGGCTGGGAGCAGAGGTAGGAGTCAGGTCCAGGAGGGCCTCTCTTGCCTGTGGTTATGCTAGGGAACTTAGAGTTGATTCTTCAGGTGTTTAGGAGGAGAGGAAGCAATGATTTTTAAGCAAGGGAGTGACAAGAATGTATGTATGCTTTAGAAAGATGACTTTAGGGGTAGCGTGGAGGACAGACAGGAGGTGGATTTCATAGGAGGAAAAGATGGTGGAAGCTCGATGGGAATTGAGAACCACTGAGGAGCCAGGCTAAGTGGGAATAGGAGGGAGGAGTCAGCGGTGCCTCTGAGGTGTCAGGCTGGGAACCACAGGTGATACGGTCAGCCCAGAGTAGGATTATGAGGAGAGGGTTGCTGGGAAACAGGAAGAATGACATTAACTGCCAGATAAAGATGATGCTGGCCGGCGCCGTGGCTCACTAGGCTAATCCTCCGCCTAGCGGCGCCGGCACACCGGGTTCTAGGCCAGCTCTCTGCTGTGGCCCGGGAGTGCAGTGGAGGATGGCCCAAGTCCTTGGGCCCTGCACCCCATGGGAGACCAGGAGAAGCACCTGGCTCCTGCCATCAGATCAGCGCGGAGCGCCGGCTGCAGCGCACCGGCGGCGGCCATTGGAGGGTGAACCAACGGCAAAAGGAAGACCTTTCTCTCTGTCTCTCTATCTCACTTGTCCGCTCTGCCTGTCCAAAAAAAAAAAAAAAAAAAGATGATGCAGCCGCACACGTTTCCCAGCTCAGGCGCGGGATGGGAGAGTGAGTGTTGGTTGGCCTTCTTCATAATGCCGGAGAAGTAAGTGGGAGAGGGCGCAGAGGGAAGGAGCACAGACAGAGGAGGGAGGGAGAGTGGAGCAGGCAAGGGCAGCTGGAGAGAGAGGGTACAGAGGACATGAAAAGAGGAGGAGCAGGAATGCAGAGAGGGAGACTGGAAAGAAAAAGAATACATTTTCTAGGCTATCTTTTTCTGGAATTTTTTACAAATGGAAATTGAGATTTTTGAGAAAAATTGTCAAAAAATAATCCACCTCCCTTAGTCTTATATTTCATTGGGTTGTTACTTGAGGGTGGTAATCTCAGATGCTCTAAGTATTTCTTTCTAGCCAATGTGATGGTGTAGGGATCACATGTTTTAAAATGTCAGAGGAGCATTGAGGCATGATTATTTTGAGGTGAGAAAATTAAAAACAAGCTCTTCTCAAAATGGTTTCAAGAACCCTATTTTGGAATTTAATGTGGTTTATATGTCAGCTTCTTTTTTCCCTTGAATATCCCAAATCCTTATTTGTTTTTCCAAAGAGTATTTTGTAAGTGAAATGATAGAAGGACAGGAAGGAACTTATTGGAATTTGTTTTTTAGTTTTACTGTTGTCTCATTTATGGGTGTTTGTTTTTAGATTGATTGATTCGAAAGGCTGAACAGCTGAAAGAGATCTTCCATGTGCTGGTTTACTTCCCAAATGGCTGCAGCAGCCAGGGCTGGGCCAGGCCAAAGCCAGGGACCAGGAACTGCACCCCGTTCTCCCCCATTGGTGTTAGGGGCCCAAGCATTTGGACATCATCTGCTGTCTTCCCAAGTACTTTAGCAGGAAGCTGGATCAGAAGTGAACTTGAACTTGCACTTCAATATGAGATTTTGGTGTTGGCAAGTGACAGCTTAATCTGTGCCACAGTGCGGGCCCCTGATTTATGTTTGAAGTTCCTGAGAATCAGGTGGAACCCCTTTCACTTTGATAGGCAAATATATTTGAGAGATAATCATACTACTGTCTCCCAGGGTCTCCTTAGCAGGAAGCTAGAGCTAAGGATCAAATCCAGGTACTCCAGTATTGGACACTGGAATCTTAACTAATTGCTGAGCTAAAGGCCTGCCCTCATATTGACCTTCTAACTGTAAGAAATGCTGAAGATGTTTGTTTATAAAGGAAAAATTAGGTGAAAACCCATAAATCCTATGCAGATTATGAGATAAATGATGTCAGTTGTTTTTTAGTGATTTCTTTGAAGGCAATTTAACTCGTAGGCATCTGGCCTCGTGGCTGTTATACAGTCTCTGGGTGGGACTGGCATTGTGCAGCAGGTTAAACCACCATTTGCAATGCTAGCAATCTATATTGGGAGCACCACCTCCCTGCTAATGTGCCTGGGAAAGGAGCAGAAGATGGCCCACCAACTTGGGTCCCTGTCACCCATGGAGACCAAGATGGAGTTCCTGGCTCCTGGCTAAGCATGGCTCATTCCTGACCATTGCAGCCATTTGGGGGCGTGAATCAGTGGATGGAAGATCTCTTTCTCTGTCACTTTGCCTTTCAAATAAATATATCTTTTAAGAATTTTACAAAAAGTTTCTGGGCTCATTTGTGTTTTTTAGTAATGTATTTTGTGATATTTCATTGTTGATCTGTGGAACTTTTTCATACTCCAGTGTAGTCACTTATTTTTTCTTCTATTTTAACTTTCTCCTAGAAAGTTTCATAGTTTGGTTATATTTATGAATGGATAACTTTCTATTCTAGCATGTAAAAAAATGAGCTAAGGCTATTAATATGAAACTTTGAAAAGTTTCCAAAAATCCACAAGCCTTTATAAATTTCACTTGGAAAGAAAAAGTAAATGATGCTAATCTTTTTTATTGAAGGCAGTTTTCCAAGTCATGTGTTTCTCCTCTTAGGAAGTCACAGTCATATATCTCAAATAATTTCCCCAGTATCAGCCCCACCCACCCAGAGAGTTGAAAGCAGGAATAGAGAAGTAAGCCCAAATACATTTATTTTTGCTCGACTTACTTTAGTCACTCACCTGTGAGTACCTTCAGGTCAGTGGATCAGAATTCTTCTTTTGCACTAACAAAGGTATCTAATTAGTATGTACACAGATGGCCTATACTCCCGTAAGTACTACTGGTCGTTTTCCGAACAACTGCAAGTACAGAGATCCAGGATGTTTTCCTCCATCAAGAAGGTTGCAGGGGCCTGCAACTCCAGCATCCGATATGGGCACTCGTTTGATTCCCAGCTGCTCCACTTCTAATCCAGCTCCCCGCTGATGCATCAGGGAAAGCAGTGAGAGTTGGCCTAAGTACTTGGGCCCTATACCAACATGGGAGACCTGGATGATGCTCCTGGTTCCTGGCTTTCATCTGGCCCAGCCATGGCCATTGCAGCCACTTAGGGAGTGAACCAGTGGATGGAAGATTGCTTTCTGTTTTTGTAACTCTGCCTTTCAAACAAAAATAAATCTTTAAAAGAAAAAGGGGCCGGCGCCGTGGCTCACTAGGCTAATCCTCCGCCTTGCGGCGCCAGCACACCGGGTTCTAGTCCCGGTCGGGGCACCAGATTCTGTCCCAGTTGCCCCTCTTCCTGTCCAGCTCTCTGCTGTGGCCTGGGAGTGCAGTGGAGGATGGCCCAAGTCCTTGGGCCCTGCACCCGTATGGGAGACCAGGAGAAGCACCTGGCTCCTGCCTTCGGATCAGTGCAGTGCGCCAGCCGGTGGCGGCCATTTGAGGATGAACCAACAGCAAAAGGAAGACCTTTCTCTCTGTTTCTCTCTCTCACTGTCCACTCTGCCTGTCAAAAAAAAAAAAAAAAAAAAAAAAAAAGAAGCAACAGTTTGCAGTCTCACAAGGGAAGTACCATGATCATGACATATATTGTGATAATACGAGATGGAAAATGGAGGCTACTATGAGAAAAACCCAGTATTCTTCAGGAATTAGAAAAGAGGGTGCCTCCTGGCAGCTGGGTTGTTTCAGTTGGCCTTGAACTGCAAGAAGAAAATAGAGTTGGGCCGGCGGCGTGGCTCACTAGGCTAATCCTCCACCTTGCGGCGCCGGCACACCGGGTTCTAGTCCCGGTTGGGGCGCCGGATTCTGTCCCGGTTGCCCCTCTTCCAGGCCAGCTCTCTGCTATGGCCCGGGAGTGCAGTGGAGGATGGCCCAAGTGCTTGGGTCCTGCACCCCATGGGAGACCAGGAGAAGCACCTGGCTCCTGCCTTCGGATCAGCGCGATGCGCCGGCCTCAGCACTCCGGCCGTGGCGGCCATTGGAGGTTGAACCAACAGCAAAAGGAAGACCTTTCTCTCTTTCTCTCTCTCACTGTCCACTCTGCCTGTCAAAAAAAAAAAAAAAAAAGTTGAAAATCAGATAGAAGCAAGGAAGACAGTTCAGGCATGAGCAACTGCATAAGCAGGGCAAGTGAGTAGGGTGAGTTCACTTCACTGGATCACAAAACCCACACAGGAATTAGTGAAAACAAGGGTGGTGCCTCAGTCAGAAAGTTCAAGATGTAAGTGACACATAACACCCTAACTTCAGTGTCTTTTTTTTTGTATCCTTGATTTGAAAATATTATGAGCCTAGGTTATCAAATTTTCTGTGAATGTGAATTTTTATAGAAATAATATCTTCACAACTTTTTGTAGTCAAACGATTCTTTGACTGCAAATGATTAGAATCTGTTCCTTCTTCCAGGCACACCTTGCATAAAATCCGTATACCGTGTATGTGTGACTATTAAATGAGTGGAGAGACCAGCGCTGTGGCTCACTAGAATAATCCTCAGCCTGCGGCGCCGGCACACCGGATTCTAGTCCCAGTTGGGGCGCCGGATTCTGTTCCGGTCACTCCTCTTCCTGTCTAGCTCTGCACCCCATGGGAGACCAGAAAGAAGCACCTGGATCCTGGCTTTGGATCAGCGCGGTGCGCCAGCCGCAGTGCACAGGCTGCAGCGGCCAATGGGGTGTGAACCAACGGCAAAGGAAGACCTTTCTGTCTCTCTCTCACTGTCCACTCTGCCTGTCAAAAAAAAAAAAAAAAAAATGAGTGGAGAGTTGTAGCGCTTGGGAACTCATGAGATAGCAGGATCTGAAAATTCTCTTGCCCTCATTGGGCTTGTTCTTAAACAGATTTTTTAAAATTGTTATTCATTTTTTAAGATTTTATTTAACGATTGATTTATTTGAAAGGCAGAGAGGGATACACACAGAGAGGGAGAGATTTTCTGTCTGCTGGTTCACTCCCCAAAAGACTGCTTGCTCTGTGTGCCTGTGTCACCCGAATCTTTGATCAGGCATATAATGTGTCCTTCCTGTTTTTTGTTTATTGTGCTTCTCCAGGGGAAGAAGGTAGATGGTTCTGTGAATGCTTATGCCATAAACGTGTCACAAAAGAGGAAGTACAGGTATGTATGGCCCCCACTATTACGTTTGAACTAAAGAAGTCAGTTTTGTACTTGGAAAGTAATTTTATTGTGGGATCATTATGTTTATAGGAAATGTAGTTTTCCACACTGTCCCTTATTTAATGAAGTATTATCTTGCTTATGTTCTGACGTATTAAAATTGCTTTCCAGCTTACATGTTAGCTAATAGTTATTGGAGGGAGGATAGTTGGCTTAAATGTTCTAGGACTGTAGATTAAGTCTTTGAGCTTTGGTTTCATTATAACTAAATACAGGTTTAAAACAGATCCCTCTGGAGCTATTTATCTAGATTGATTGTATAAAGATTTCAACAGTAAATATATTCTTCCATTAAGCATAAGCATATTTTATTTGCATCACAGATTTGGAGCAAACTTCTTACACTTGGAATCTCATAGGATTCCTAATGAATGAAAAATTCTAAGCATATTCAAGTTTTGCCTTTTTCTTCACCTTTACCACTAATAAAAGACTAATATTCCAATTAATTTGAACTATAAATAATGTGACTTGAGAATTCTGTGAGCTAAGGTACTAGAATCATCATGGACAGTTTTTTATAAAATTACTTTCACATAGGGTCATACAGGGAGACTGATTACAGTGTGCAGTTGAATCTGTTTGATGAATACCCATCTGGGAACTAGTCTCTGTTTCCTTAAACTAAGTGTTTAGTGTTATCTAAAATAAATACGCATTTTCAGTTATTTTATAAATCTGTAGAATCTTCCCAAATAATTTTGAAATGATATATTGATAATGCTACTTGAAGTTTAAAAAATCTAAAAGACTGGTTATTTTGAAAGACATCTCCTTAATGTATGTTAAGTAATCTTGAATAGTTTCTGCCCTGGACTTCACCATTTTAATGATGGTTTATAGATTTCTTTTCTGAAGCATGTAGTTATGCTTCTTTTATAAGACAAGTCTAGAATATTTCTCTTGGCGAACATTCAATTTTCTCTTCTCATCATAGGCAATATATGAACCGAAAAGGTGGATTCAACAGACCTTTGGATTTCATTGCATGAGAATTGAAAAACTGAAGACTGATTTTTTTCTCATCTTGATCAGAGAGTGGATTTTATACATGTATTTAATATGCATCAAAAAGAAGATCTCAGTTCTTCTCCTTATAAAGTAAGCAAATCTTATTTATGATGTGCGTAGCCCACTTACCGTGCCTCAGAAGAAGAAAGGCTGAATGTTAGTGTTTTTCTCTTAGGAAATACCATTTGGGGCAGTCATCAGCCCATTTTCTTTGTCCTTATTCCTGTGGAAACTGTATGTGCTTTCTTTTTGAATGCTCATTAGGACATTTTTTTTTTTTTTCAAAAACAGGACAGTAATTTTTTCCAATAAAGCAATATTTCTACCCTTTTATATTTGACAAGTATTTTTATTACTAGAGAGAAAACTTCCCTAGACATTTTCTTTGTTCATACATAGATTGGGATATCTTGATTCTTAGTAGTTGAAAAATTGGAAGAATGAAAAAATGTTTTCCTCAGATACTATTTATTGGGTAACTCCTTTTGTAAACGGAATGTATGCTGGTTATTTTTAAAAAATTAAAAATGGGGGGAAGATACCAAAAAGTAAAAGAAAAGCCAAAAATCATGTTTAATCTACTCCCAGAAATAGTCAATGTTAACATTTTGGTATATGTCTTTCCAGGCTCTATGGAGTGTACATTTCTCACCAGTGAGATCAGAATGTATAAATAGTTCAGTTTTTTAAACTACTTTCTTCCCTTTATTATGGACATCACCTTTTATACTCTTAAGTACTTGGATATTGAGCTTTTAGTAGCTACGTAGTTGAACCATAGTTCACTAGTTGGTCAATGTTGTGTTGCCTCACTTGCCTTGTGACTACTCTGTCTCTACCCATAGGTATCTATCTATCTATATTGTACTGTTCCATTGTTCCCTCAGCAGCTCTTAAATGCAGCATTGCTGGATAAGATAAAGGTGTGTGTGTCTGTGTGTGTGTGCACGCACGCGCGTGTGTACATGTGTGTGTGTGTTTTCAAGCTTTGACATATCTGCCTAGAGGGTGACAGCCAACTCTCTTCTGTAATGTCTGAGCATTCCCATCTCATATGCACAAATATTAGGAGTAATACTTATTTTTTAAAGCTTTCTGTCAGATGGGAAATAATGGTATTCGGTTTTATTTTTGTTTAGTTCCTGTAGAGAGAATTAATATTTTAAAATTGTATATCTTTTGTGAATTCAAATTCCAAATCTTAGATCCATTTTTTGGCAAGCTTATCTTTTTCTCATTTGAAAAAAATCTGTTTTTTTATCTTGAAGGTAATAACCATCACCCATTTTATTTCATGTCTCCATTGTATTAAAACTATGGCTATATTCTAAAGAGGTTTTTTTGTTTGTTTGTTTGTTTTTTCAGTAAGTACTACAAACTAGTGTAACACCATTCAGATGATAAAAATGGAGTTTAATGCCAAGTCAGCTTTATATCCTCTCAGTGCTATTCATATGTACACAAGCATATCTGTTTACATGTATCTTATTTTATTATTCAAACAGAAACAAACTACACAGCATTCTGCACTTGGCCTTTGTTCACTAGCCAGTATATCTTAAAATGTTTCTTATCTCAGGCCGACATTGTGGTATAGTAGGTAAAGCTGCATCCCATTCTGGTCCCGGCTGCTCCACTTCCATTCCAGCTCCTTGTTAATGGTCCTGGGAGAGCACTGGAGGATGGCCAAGAGCTTGGGCCCCTGCACCCATGTGGGAGACCAAGAGGAAACTCCTGGCTCCTGGCTTCTGCCTGGCCCAGCCCTGGCCATTTCAGCCATCTGGGGAGTGAACTAGTGAATGGAAGCCTCTCGATTCTCTCTCTCTCTCTCTCTCTCTCTCTCTCTCTCTCCTTCAAATAAATAAATCTTTTAAAACAAAGAAAGATGTTTCTTTTTTTTTTTTTTTGACAGGCAGAGTGGACAGTGAGAGAGAGAGACAGAGAGAAAGGTCTTCCTTTGCCGTTGGTTCACCCTCCAATGGCCGCCGCGGCTGGCGCGCTGCGGCCGGCACACCGCGCTGATCCGATGGCAGGAGCCAGGAGCCAGGTGCTTTTCCTGGTCTCCCATGGGGTGCAGGGCCCAAGCACCTGGGCCATCCTCCACTGCACTCCCTGGCCACAGCAGAGGGCTGGCCTGGAAGAGGGGCAAGCGGGACAGAATCCGGCGCCCCGACCGGGACTAGAACCCGGTGTGCCGGCGCCGCTAGGCGGAGGATTAGCCTAGTGAGCTGCGTCGCCGGCCCGATGTTTCTTATCAATATGTGTAAATTTACCTCTTTTGTTTTCTGTGGGCTGCATTATGGTTCATTGTAGGATGGACCATAATTTAAGTGATTCCCCACTGAAGAACATTCAAATTATTTTCTAATCTTTTTCTATTTAAACCATTCTGTTTAATTAATGATTTTCCTTGTATTTTCATGACTTTACAAGTCTTTAGCTAGATTTTAAAATCCTAACTGCATCTGAAATTTGATCACCTATTGTACTTCTTCTATTTTTTTTTTTTAATTTGACAGATAGAGTTAGACAGTGAGAGAGAGACATAGAGAAAGGTTTTTCTTCTGTTGGTTCACTCCCCAAATGGCCGCTATGGCCGGCGCTGCGCTGATCCGATCCAAAGCCAGGATCCAGGAGCTTCTTCCTGGTCTCCCATGCAGGTGCAGAGGCCCAAGCACTTGGGCCATCCTCTACTGTCCTCCTGGGCCACAGCAGAGAACTGGACTGGAAGAGGAGCAACCAGGACTATAACCCAGGGTGCCGGCACCGCAGGCGGAGGATTAGCCAAGTGAGCCACGGCACCGCCAAGACTTTCTTAATAAATAACTCATTCTTTGACTCGTATGCTCAGATCAAAATCCTTAAGTTCATCCTTCATTCCTTTGTTTCTTGCATGCTCCACATCTGACTCATTGGCAAATTTTTTTTTTTTAGAGATTTATTTATTTGAAAGAGTTACCGAGAGAGAGAGTGAGTGAGAGTCTTCCATCTGCTGGTTCATTCCCCAAATGGCCAGAACGGCCAGAGCTGGGCCAATCCAAAGCCAGGAGCTAGAACTTCTTTCAGGTTTCCCATGTAGGTGCAGGGGCCCAAGGACTTGGGCCATCCTCTGCTGCTTTCCCAGGCACAATAGCAGGTAGCTGGATTGGAAGTGGAGCAGCCAAGACTCCAACCAGTGCCCATAGGAGATGTCAGCGCTGCAGGCCAGGGCTTTAACCAAATGTGTCACAGGGCCAGATCCCTCATTGACACATTTTATTGGTTCTAACGTCAGCATGTTTTGAATATGACCAATTTCTTGCACCTAATCTAATCTATCCTTCTTGTTTGGACATTGCAATACCCTGTCTTCCTCTGTCTACTCTTGTTACTATAGGTCACATTGTTACTGGCTCCAGTGGTTTTCTACCATTGAGAGTAAAGTCCAGTCTTTCCTGTGATTTACAGGCTCTCTGTGGAACCTGGACCCTGGCTTCTCACAGCCTCACCTCTTTCTCAGTGCATTCAACCACACTGGCTGTTCTTTGAAAGTAGACTTATGTCCGTGTTCTTCACTCCTTCTGGAATGTTCCTTCTCCTTCCCCACTTCCCAGATTTGCATGGATAGTTTCTACCTTTTCAGGTCTCTGCTCAAACTAAGGTCATTCCTGACCACCCTATCCAAAACAGCAAACCTTTCCCTCTCTATCCCTTTATCTCATTTGATGCTTTTCTTAACATATAAAAATCAGAGATAAAATGGACAAAACATAAAATTTGCTCTTTTAACATTTACAACTCAGTGCTTTTTAGTATATTCCCAGAGTTGGGATTTATCATTGCTATCCAATCCCAGAATGTTTTTATCACCCCTAAAAGAAACCCTGTACTCATTAAGAATCACTCCTTATTTCCCATCCCCTATTTCTGGAAACCATTAATGTACTTTGTCTACAGACGTACCCATCGTAGACATTTCATACAAAACGTGACTTCTTTCACTCAACGCGATGTTTTCAAGGCTCATCCATGTTGTGGCATGTGTCAGTGCACCACTCCTTTTTGTGGCCAAATAATACTCCTTTCTGTAGGTATAACCACATTTTTAAAATTCATCAGTTGATGGGCTCTTTTCCTTTATGAGTGATGTTGCCCAAATATTTGTATACATTTTTGTATGAATATATTTTTAGTTTTCTTGGTTACATACTTATGAGTGAAATTGCTGGGTCATATGAAGCAGTGTGTTTAACTTTGGAGGCACTGTCACACACTGTCTGCCAAAGCAGCTCCATTGTTTTACGTCCCCACCAGCAATATGTAAGGTTCCAGTTTCTTCACATGCTCTCCAGACACCTCTTTTTCTCATACCAGTTACCACTGCCTGACATACACACAGCATTCATTTATTATTGTCTGCTTTTTCCAGTAGACAGTGAGCTCTGAGAATCAGAGCTTGTGGCCCAGCAACCACTCAGGGGCCTGGCACAGAGTTAAAACTCTTAATTGATAACAGTTAAGTTCATGAATATAGTCTTGTAACCTTTTTTATTTAACCACTATTTATGGTCTTCATTTTGACCTTTAGTTACCCAAGCAATAAATGGATACATTTTTCTTTAAAAAATTTCTAATAGGACAAAGCTAATTACCTTTAGAGTAGTACCCAGGATTGTGCCTTCTTCCCTCTTAATCCCTTGCATATGTCCTTCCTCTATTTATGCATGGATGTAAGCAGCAGTTGGAAATGAAGACAATACATAGTTCAGCCTGGTTTTTTTTTTTTTTTTTTTTTTTTTTTTTTTTTTTTTTTTACCTTTTACACAAATGTCAAGTAGGGATCATTTTACAACTCATTTACTAACACTGTGCCTTAGAGATCTTTCCATGCCAGTATATGTACATTGACTTTTTTTTTTTCAAAGATTTATTTTATTAATTTGAAAGAGTTATAGAGAGGTAGAGACAGACAGGTCTTGCATCCGCTGGTTCACTCCCCACATGGCCGCAACAGCCAGAGCTGCGCCGATCCAAAGCCAGGAGCCAGGAGCTTCCTTTGGGTCTCCCACGTGGATGCAGGGGGCCAAGGACTTGGGCCATCTTCTACTGCTTTCCCAGGCCATAGCAGAGAGCTGGACTGGAAGAGGGAGCAGCAGGGACTAGAATCGGTGACAACATGGGATGCCAGTGCTTCAGGCCAGGGCTTTAACCCGCTGCACCACAGCGCTGGCCCCTATGTATATTGAGTTTTTAAAAGAATAACTGGTACATAGTGTTTTGAGTAATGTATTTACCACAATTTATTCAGTTATTGCTGTTTTTTAAAACCACAGATATTTGTAGAGTGACTGATTCTTGCAAAGCAGTTTTTAAAAATTTTGAAATCTGGGGCCAGTGCTGTGGCGTAGCAGATAAAGCTGCCACCTGCACTGCCGGCATCCCATATGAGTGCTGGTTTGAGTCCGGCTGCTCCACTTCTGATCCAGCTCACTGCTAACATGCTTGGGAAAGCAGTGGAAGATGGCCCAAGTCCTTGGGCCCCTGCATCTACATGGGAGACCTGGAAGAAGCTCCACCTGGCTTTGGATTGACCTAGCTCCAGCTGTTGTGGCCATTTGGGCCATTGCGGCCATTTGGGGAATTTTCCAGTGGATGGAAGACCTCTCTCTGCCTCTGCCTCTCTATAACTCTGCCTTTCAAATAAATAAATAAATATTTTTTTTAAAAAAAGATATTGAAACATTATGGTACCACATTATCATGGTGCTGGAAGTGTCCAAAGCAGCCACAAAGAAGGGGATTGCTACTACTGAAGCAGAACTCCCAGTCCTGATTTTTTACAACTCAAAGAACAAAATCAATTCCTGAGAAACTTATTTTGAAAATTCATTTTAATGTCCCACTGGTTATATGTCAAACTCATAAATAGAGATAGCTTTTATTAAAATTTTGTATTTATATAAAAGGCAAAGAGCGAGATCTTCCATCCCAAATGCCCCTCAATAGCTAAGGCCAGGCCTAAGCCAGGAGCCCAGAATTCAATCTGGGTCTCCCACGTGGGTAGCAAAGACCCAAGCACTTGGACGATCCAGAGTGCATATTTGCGGGAAGCTGGAATCAGAGCCAGGGACATTAGCCCCAACTCTGATATGGGATGTGGGAATTAGAAGCAGCATGTTAACAGCTGATAGGGGCTTTTATAAGCACTTAAGGATTATGACCGTCTTCTCTGCTGCCCTGAGGTGCAGAACACCCACCTCTGTCAGAAACCCTGCACCCTGGAGGGAAGCTGCTGTCCAACATTGGCATTAACTTTTGAACACCTGCCTGTGCCCGCGGGGAGGAAGAGCCCCCAGAGGAGGAGGGCTGGCTCAGCTTCCTGAAACCAGTGTAGATCTATTTAGCATAATGTTTCATGTCTCTCTCTTCTTCCTCATTTTCAGCTGTGCTGCCCAGTCTGTTTATCTTGCTGTAGGCTCAGTTATATAAACTGTCATCCCATGTTTGTGCTGTCACACATAGATTTTTGGTTAAAATTAAGTTTCAAACATTCTAGAATTCTCAATTCTATGGGGGGCGGGAAGTGCCTGTACCCATCAATCTGGTAATGCTTTGAGGTCCGAGGCATTGAGGGTTGCTGACCTGAGACTTCTCCTTCCTCTTCGGACTTTCAGTTCTTCAAAACTAGTCATTGTCTACATTGTATAAAATAATTGCTAGGAGAAAAATAAAACCCTAAGACCTGTTGTCTGCTTACTGCTTATTTTCCAGTAGATGGCACCAGATACCCTTGAAGTTCATGATACTAATTCACAGTTGTGTAGCTGGCTAGTTGATAATTTCTTCTACCACCAGGGAACAAAAATGGTACATTCTTTAGTCTAATTCTTTTATTTATATGTAACTTAGTATTTTTGTTTGGAGTTTAACTTGGTGTTTAAATTGTTAATTTGTGATCCCCAGCTTAGATTTCACCACCACAGTACAAAAAAATCAGAGTAAGTGTGATTTTCAATCGGTGATTTCCAGGGGAAGGGGTCATGATATTGAAATAGAAGTGAGCTAAAGAATTGAGAGTAAAAGGGTAAAGAGTTATATGCAATGTTCAGAGCAAAAATTGAAAAATAAAGGCATACAAAATCCAAGATGTTAATATAATGAAGTATTTTTAGTATTATCACTTTGGCTACTTTAGAAGACTGCAGCCATTTTATTACAGCATTCGAATTTATTTTACAAATAACATACAGGCCGGCGCCGCGGCTCACCTGGCTAATCGGCTAATCCTCTGCCTGCGGCACCAGAACCCCGGGTTCTAGTCCCTGTCAGGGTGCTGGAGTCTATCCCAGTTGCGCCTCTTCCAGTCCAGCTCTCTGCTGTGGCCCGGGAAGGCAGTGGAGGTTGGCCCAAGTGCTTGGGCCCTGCACCCGCATGGGAGACCAGGAGGAAACTCTTGGTTCCTGGCTTGGTGCAGCATGCTGGCCGCCGCAAGCCGGCTGTAGCTGCCCTTTGGGGGGTGAAGCAACAGAAAAAGGAAGATCTTTCTCTCTGTCTAACTCTGTCAAAAATTTTTAAAAATCAAAATTAATTAAAAAAAATAAATAACATACAATTATGAACATAGTCAAACTGTTTATATCCCCATTACCTTTTCCAACTGTTTATTGCCTCTTGAAAACCTTCACCTTCAATGTATTTATCGAATTAATATGTTCATGAAGAAACAACTTTTACACTGAATTAACCATTAAGACCAAAAGACGTGTTTTCTATGTGTCAAGCATGGTTTGCTACATGTTTTCTACTTACTGTTGCCTAATTTTAATGGATTCATAATCCATTTAAAAAACCCCACCCTGATTACATTTATATATTTGCCATTCTTTCATCCAGTGTTTTAGTTGGCATTTTGTGACTCAGTCTTGAAATCTGTGTAATGTACCACCACCCCGGGAGGATTGGTGGCTTGGGCCCTGGGTAATTCTCATCTCTGCAGGTGAATGGATGACCTGGAATTCCACTTCTGGGTCTTTTCTACATGTGCAGAATGTGGATAATTAACACAGATCGCATGACAGAGGCGAATTACATAGTAAGCCGTTGTTACATATAGACAAGAACCTTTTTACAAAAAGAAACATATTCATGCTTCACTTCTGTTTTGGGGATCCTCAGCTTGCCAAAAGCGTTATTTCCACTTTTTAAATTGGAGATATCAGTATGTTAATGTAACCTGGGTCTCTAGCTAGCTTTCATTTCAGAATTCTTGATGGGTTTACAGAGCGATCCTTAAGCTTTTTAGTTCTTAATGTGTAATATTCTGTTAAGCATTTATATTGGCACCACCCCACACCCTTTGTAGCCGTCTTGAAAAGGCAGTATTCTTTTTAACGTTTTCATCTGAAATTGAGAGAAAAGACTCTATAAGAGATTTGGGTCAAAGAATCCTGGGGCTTCCGCGTTATCTGTAGGTCCAGGGAGTTCCTGAGCTTTTGAAACCCACTCATAACGCGCTTCCCGGGATGGAAAAGGCGCCTCTGGAGAGGAGCGCCACGCTGCGCGCCCGCCCCAGCGCGCTCTCCCCTCCTGCCCACAGCCACGTGGCGCCCACGGGCCGGCCACCCGCTGAGCCGCCGGCGCCGCTCTTCCTTCCGCAGGATTCACAGCAGGGTCCTCGGCCGCTGGATCCCTGTCTAGGGGAACCCGGAACCTCCCAGACATCGGCCACCAGGCCCAGGGCTCCGGCCCCGAACCCCAAAGGACAGAGAGCCCAGGCGACGCGAAGTGCCAGCCTTCCATTCGAGGGACGCCCGGCAGGTCCCGGAAGTTTTCCCCGGAGACAGATCTAGGCAACAGGTCCGAGGCGGGGCCGGGCAGAACCGAGCACGGCGGCGGCCGGTGAGTCAGGGCCGCCCGGCTCCCGGCCGGCCCTCCCAGCCAATGCCAGACCTGGGGATGTGCAGCCGGGCTGCTGACCGTCGGCCACTCAGGGCTCGCCGGGCCTGGAGAAAGGTGACATCATCGTAGCTGGGAGGTGTCCGAAGGGTGCACCAATGGGAGACAGGCGAAGAGGCTTGCTTTTTACAGCTCTTGGCCAATACTAACAAAGCAAAAGGGGGCCCGGTTGTCGGTATAGAACCAATGGAAAACAAGGAAGGGGCACGAGGCGGAGTTGCGAATCCTGTCACCAATTGGAGAGAGGGGGTGGTGCCCGGTTCTTGTCAAGAGCGGCCAACCAGCGAGAGGAGCGGACTTTGGGGGGCGGAGCCGTGAAGCCCTTCCCCAATCGCACGAGTGTAGGGGCGGGGCAGTCTTTGGAGTGTCCAATGAGGGAGGCAGCCGAAGCGGGCCTGTCAAGAGAAGGGGCTGGGGGCGGGGGGATGGTGAGTCGGGGATAAACACTCCGCGGCGGTGGCGGCTGCTGCTCTGTCAGGGTTCTGTCACGGTGTCGGTGGTGCCCAGCTCACTGACCCCCTCCCCCTCCCGGCGAGCGTGGTCGCCAGAGAGGCTCCTTCAGCCCTGCTCTGCTGGGTCCATAGCGGGGCGCGGGTGTCCGGCGGCGGCGGCGGCGAGCCCGTGGGCAGTGGGGGTTGGTCCCGTGGCTCCGGCCCCCGGTGCAGAATGGCGGCGGCGGTTCGGATGAACATCCAGATGCTGCTGGAGGCGGCCGACTATCTGGAGCGGCGAGAGAGAGGTGCACGGGGACGGGAGGGGTCCAGACTGAGCCGGGGCCGGGGGCCCTGAGGAGCTTGGCCGCGGGGTCGGGCGCCCGGCCGCTCCGGAGGTGGTTGGAGGAGCGGAGAGCGCGACCGCGAGCGCTCCCAACCCCTCTGGCTCTCTCCACTCGCGACTCCAAGAGAGGTCGCCGCTGCCCCCCAAAAACAATGAATGGGGGTGGAAAGGGGGCTGCTGCCCGCCGGGGTCCCGAGCGCTGCCCCCGCCGCACCTCAGCGCGGGTGGGATGCCCGCGGCCCCCTCAGCCGGTGTCCTCTGGTTTACTTCACCTGGGCTGGTCCCGGCAGGTCCCCCAAGAGGGTCGGCGCCCCGTCTCCCAGGCCAGGGAGCAGGGCGCCCCTGTCCCCGGGCTCGCGGTGCCGGTCCCGCACCTCCGCCTGAGGCTGGTCCCACTTCGCCGACACCAACCTGCTGGTCGTGGCCAGTGGGAATCCCCGGCTCCGTGAGCTTAGCCACTTGCCGTGTGTCTTTCTCAACAATGAGCAGCTGGAATCCTCCTTACACCTGCTCCGAACTGAGGACACTCACACAATTAAAGAAAAAATCATTGTTCTCAGAATTCCACCTTGCTCCGTTGAATAATTTCCACAATATTCTTTTAAAGATAAATAAATAAATGGACAAGGAAACACTGTGGAGGGGAGCGAGTATTAAATGTTCTGGGCTCATTCATTAACTGGATCCTCCGGTTTTCCAGAAGCTGAGCATGGTTATGCCTCCATGTTACCATACAATAACAAGGACAGAGATGCCTTAAAAAGGAGGAACAAATCCAAGAAGAACAGCAGCAGTAGCAGGTAATTTGGTAAATATTTCTCTTTCTTGTAGATTCTACTGTAGGGGATACAAACTGCAGAATGTAACTTGTGTGTTGTGTCTAACCCTGTAAATACATTAAGTGGTGATCAGGATTCAGTAATGCACACATGGGCTTAAGCCACTGGAGGAAGCAGCTCTTCGGTTTGAGTTGAGAGAACTGAAAAGGAAAGAAAAATAGAAATTGTTTTTCATTTCTTTACAAACTTTTTTAAAATTTAATTTTGCTTTTCTTCCCGTTTGGAACAAAAACCTGTGGAAACCACAAGTGAGATTAGCAATAGGTTCAGTATTTTGCCTTCAGAAGTTGCAGGTTCAGGGTATGCTTTCTATAATTCAGAATGCTGGATATTATTCCTTTACGTGGTGAAGATTTTATCAACAGATTTAAGGATCTGGCTTGGCATAGGTGGTAGGACTTTATATTTGACATGTAAATTATTTACAGTGGATTGGTAATCTAATTTGTCACGTCTGTTTATAATGGCAAAGAGGCATGATTGTGGTTAAAACCTACCTCTGGTGATGGAGGAACATATAATATTACGGTGATAATATGCTGCCACTTTGTCATGTTAGCCTCCTGGATCGTCTTTTAGTTTTTAAAAGCTGTGAATGTCGCTGGAGATGATCTGGTTAGTGGTTAGTGAAATCGCATATTAAAGTCCTAAGCCTGTTTCCTAGTACATATAAATAGCCCATCAATGTTACTGCCCTTTTCCCCCCTCTTTGCCTTTAAAATATTAGTTGGCTAGGAAACCTGTTTTATTGGATCCATTCAATTATACCCCTCAAGCCAGTAAATTGAAATCATTGACATTTCATCACTGATTTAGAGTCCTTATCCCTCCCTCCCCCTCGTGAACAACTCCCTGCTATTTGGGCAGCCCTGGTGGCTTTCACACAGACCACTCAACGCCAGGCAGCTCCCACTTAGGCCTGAAACTCACTGTTGCTGCTGCCTCCTCTGTCCTTTGTTCCCCCATTGTCCTTAGAGCTGGATGGGAGCAGCACACTTGTGCTGTGCTGTGGGATAAGAAGGCACATGGAGGATGAACCTGTTAGCTACCTGGTGGATTGTCCTTGTCCTCCCATCGTCCATTACCTCAAAGTGGTCGCCAGTGGTTCTGTGTGTGGATACTAAGGTCCTTTAAGAAGGGTGCTGATACCGACCCATGTTGTGCAGTGGGATAAAAGCAGTTAAGCTGTGTTGCATTCTGTTGCAGTATTAATTTTAAAAGATTTGGAAGAAATTTGAGGGCTTTCCATTTACTTTTTGGAAAAAGTGGAGTCCATTTTTGCTTTTATTCTTGTCCACTCATGAGTTAAGAGGAGTTGTCTACATTATTAGTTGAAGCTTAATACGTTAACACTTAATTTTCTTCCAAGTTTCACAGGAAGGTTGGGAGGGAGCAATGTTGAATGGTGAGGAGAGGAAAAGGAGATGGTATTGAAGAAAAATGGCTTGATCCCAAAAGGTAACTAGGAAAAAAAATGATAGTTGAGAATTTCAAGCCAAGAAATGAGTTTTTTCTCATTCTTCTCTTTAATAACCAGCATTATTCCAGGAGAAATGGCTGCAAATCCTGATTTTTGGAAAAGCTTTGTTTGGTTAATGAATTTGGTCAAAAACAGGAGGTTCTCCCAGTTGTCCATATACTGGAGTAATCATGAATGGTGTAAAATATTCACTGGTGGAAGGATTTCTGAGGGACCATGATTAAACATGGAGATGGCACCAAGCAAACATATGAGCAAGAGGAGGTAGTTTTATTTAAGTATCGTCACTTCCTGATGACCTGTCAGAGTGCTCTTATCTGAGGAGCAGGCTGTCTCAGCAGAGAGAGTGTTTTGACCTCTTGACTTGAAATCAGTCTTAGGTTTGAGGCCATGTGTTGTAAGAATCTTGACTGAGGAGAGGGCTGAGATAGATTATTGCTAGTTTACAATAACCCTTGGAAAAAACAGTTTATTTTTGTTCATTCAGGTTGAAACATTGTGCTGTTTGCTTGTACTCTGGGGGAGTACTATTCCTAAAAAATAGGATGTAGCCACGTATCAGACTTCTCAGGAATGGAAAGTCCAGCTTATTTAAAAGCTGCTTGTTGAAACCAACAGCAAAAAATGAAAGTGTGAATATTGACTTTTTTTTTGAATCATCCAAAAATTTACTGGATAACACAGTAAGATGGAATCATGTTGTCCTTCCTACTGATGTTTGAAATCAGTTACTGACTATTTAGAATTGAAGTCTGGAACCTTGAAAGGTGTGTTTTGTTAAATTAGTGAAGCAGGCCTTGGCACTCATATGAAAGAGGAAGTTGAAGACTTGTCACCCAGTTCTTTCAGACGGTATCTGTATAGCGACCTGACATGGGGAATCCTTGTAGCCTGACTTTTCCCATTTCTCAGGTACACTCAGTTTGGCTTTTTATCAGAGTATTTTTTTGTCTTTTTATCAGAGTATTTTTTAAAAGAAATTTATTTATTTGAGAGGCAGAGTTAGAGAGAGAGAAGGAGAGACAGACAGAGAGAGAGGATCTTCCATCTGTTGGCTCACTCCCCAAATGGCTGCACAACCGTGGCTGGGCCAAGGCCAAAGCCAGGAGCTTCTGCTAGGTCTCCCGTGTGGGTACAGGAGCCCAAGGACTTGGGCCATCCTCTGCTGCTTTCCCAGATACATTAGTAGGGAGCTGGATTGAAAGTGGAGTAGCTGGTTTTTGAACTGGCACCAATAAGGGATGCTGGTGCTGCGGGCTGCAGCTTTAACCCACTGAGCCACAGTGTAGGTCCCTTAGAGTGTGTGTATTTTTTTTTTTTAAAGAGTTATTTATTTGAAAGTCAGTTACAAAGAGGCAAAGGCAAAGAGAGACACCACCACCAACAACAACTTGGTTCACTTCCTAAATAGCCTTAATGGCTGGAGCTGGGCCTATCCTTTTTTTTTTTTTTTTTTTTTAAGATTTATTTTATTTATTTGAAAGAGTTACAGAGAGAGGTAGAGACAGAGAAAGAGATCTTCCATCCACTAGTTCACTCCCCAGATGTCTGCAATGGTCGGAGCTGCGCCGATCCGAAGCCAGGATCCAGGAACTTCTTCTGGGTCTCCCACACGGGTGCAAGGGCCCAAGGACTTGGGCCATCTTCTACTGCTTTCCCAGGCCCTAGCAGAGAGCTGGATCAGAAGAGGAGTAGCTGGGACTAGAACCCAGCGCCCATATGGGATGCCTTTGTTTCAGGCCAGGGCTTTAACCCACTGTGCCACAGTGCCGGCACCTGGGCCTATCCTAAACAAGGAACCAAGAGCCTCTTCTGGGTCTCCCACGGGGCCCAAGCACTTGGTTCATCTTCCACTGATTTCCCAGGCCATAACAGATAGCCGGATCTGAAGTAGAGCAACTGGGTCTCGAACCCGCGCTCGTTTGGGATGCCAGCACGGCAGGTGGCTGTTTTACCTGCTACACTATACAGCACCAGCCCCTAGAGCATGTTTTTAAATGTTGAAATTTGTCCTCTATCGGTGATTTATCAAATCCTCAATAATCATATGGAAAATATCTATGATTTAAGCTGTCTATGCATTTTTATAATGTTTTATTTAAATATATAAATGTTTGCCCATCATTGGAGGAGATCTCTGAACTGGTTACTTTTGAAAGATCTACTTTTTTGTTTTTAATGACTAACTTAGTCTCAGTAAGCCTAATGCACTTCAGCATTACGTTTAAGTCCCCCTTTAAAAAGTGCCATGTGTTCAACACTCTTTAAGTGATGAAGTGAAATGTATAGAATCTAAAACTCCAATTAAAGTTTGAAAGGAGTTATGTTTCCTATGGAGTTTATTAAGAAATCTATCTTAGGGCTTTCAAATTTTATACAAATATATGTTAATATGTCTATCAGCCTATCTGTTTCTCTTCAAAGAATCAAGACAGTTTTGGTAAGAGTTCCCTGTGAGTTGTTATTTTTCTACTGCCTTGTCAACCTATTTACCTTCCTGTCTTTGACCTACTTGAAATGGTTCTTGTCTGCCATTCTGTAGGGAAATCTCGAGCAGCTGTTGTTGTATACTTTCATCCACTTAAAAAATCTCTCAGACTTTGAACTTACTATTCCCAGTTAAAGCTAAAATGCCACGTGCTTTAAAACCAAAGGTTTTCAGTTCTTGTTAATTATGGTATGTTGCTGACAATGGAAGGAAATGCAACAGAAGAACATACACTTGGGATAGCCAAGCAAATCAATTCAAAGTTTTTATGTTATCCAACTTTGAGGTCCACATGAAATTTCCCTAGGAAACACAGACTCTAAAATACTATCATAAATACTATCATTATTTTATCCTTTGTTGGTACTTCTGAATAAAAATTGATTTCCCAAGCGCCTTATGGAGGAGATATTTAATGCAGGGTTTCATTTTTAGACCACACTTCACATACATGTATATATACACATGTGTATGCACACACATGCACCCCATCCCTGGCCTCTGGTGTGAGTGAACTTGGTGGTGGTGTCCCCTGATGTGACTGCTGTGAGACTTTATCTTCTCCGACCAGTAAGGTACCAATTATGGCCCTATAGAATTCATGTCCTGAGTCAGAGAGTGAATTCCTGAACTGGTTAAATTCCAGAGCATTTCCATAAGAAAGGTCAGAATTCAGCTCCATTATATTCAGCTAGAAGATTCCTTATGTTTATAACTTGACAGGGAGGAGTGATGTAAGAGGGTTGCTAAAGGGGCCACATTGACTGGCTTCTGGTGACTTTGTGGAAACCTGTCCATGAAGTCTTAGACCAGACCTTATCTTCAAGGTCGGCTATAAACATACTAATGATGTGATTTCATATCCACCACACCTTGCATCCTGGGCTCTCTAATCACTTTTATAGTTGTTACTTCATTGATCCATACTTGTTCAGTAGACTGTTGGCAATTATTTTTATTCCCATTTTACAGAGGAGTTAACCAAAGTCAGGATGGTAAATATATATTTAATTTATATAAATGTATTTATATAAATACACAAATATATATTTGTATAAATTAAATATATATATATTTCTTCTAATCATTGGCAAAGGTGGACTTCAGCTCTCATCCTAATGTCTCCTTTAACCAGCCTATCCTCTATTTTTTGAGCTCAGTGTTGGAAACCCCTTCCTAAAATCATGTGGTAGCTACTCAACAGTAGCATGTTTCGGGAGATTGTATTTAATAATACAGTTACTTCAGGGAGTTGAAAACTGGAGGGAGGTTGTTTTACTGTTTAAAACTGTATCCATATAGTCAACGTAAAATTCTGGTGTAGGCTACCCCTGGGGAAAAACTGCAGGGGATGGGGTAAGGGTGCCACCTCTACTGTTCTACTCTTAGCCTGAAGAAAGATTTGTGGTATTATATAACCCAAATTCACATTGTGTGGTGCAGCTGTTTCTCTCTTCGTATAAATAGACCCTTTATTTCCTTTCTTAAAAAGGATTACTTTTTCACTAGGGAATGCATGTCTCTTAGTTTGTCACTTCTCTCTGAACTCTATTTTAGATATTTATATTGATATCACTCCTCCAATGGACTAATTTCTTTAGTAGAGCCCAGTGAATTTTTCTCCTTTTCTTCATCTTCTACCAGTTTTGGAGAGAATGAAGTTAAAATAATCGTGTTGGTGTTGAAATAGCTCTTTCATGAGAATCTTACTCTTTTCTTATTGTTTCCTCTTTCAGGTCAACTCACAATGAAATGGAGAAGAATAGGTGAGTCGGGGTTTTGGAGGTGGAGTGTGGGGTGTTCTGATGCATTCCCTGTTAGTTAAGTGGAGGCTTATTCATTCTTTTGGACCCTTCCCCCTGGTCATACCAGGTGTTAGAGCCCTCTAAGCAGCATGGCTCCAAATTTCCTTAGGTAGATGAAGAATTTGCCAGTTCCAAAACCACACATCCAGCCCTCACCCTCCAGCCCACTCCTGAGGAATGCTTTTGTGGGACTGTTCCACAGACCGAAGTGTTTTAGGTCATAGGCAACGCTTCCATAAATGCTGTTTTGGAAAAATTACATGCCACGGAATAAAATTGGCAGTGCTGTCTTAAATAATGTATACACATACAGAGGTGTGTACATAGACATACGTGTGTGTGTGTGTGTGTGTGTGTATTTGCTTCTGAATGAAGAGTCTCAAAATTAGGTCAGATGTGTGTATGCCAGAAACCGGAGATGGTGACTGACTAGAGGAGGCCACCAGCTTCACTGGGCTTCATCTTGCCACAAGGCTGAGCTGAATCTCTCTTCCCTAGATTGCTTCTTGTTGCTTATTTTGATCTTTGTTTTCCAGATCAAATTGCCCTTCTTTTGATGATGTAGCTTAGTGGTTCTCATTTCTGGTTGTGCATTAGAATTGCTTGCAAAGTTTTTACTTTGTTGTAAAAATATTTTATGTTAAATACATTTTACATGTATACTTGTATGTATTTTGGTACACAAGGAGCAAATGTTTAATTCTGCTGATTTCGTTAAATAAAAATTTTTCTTATACAAAATTTTAAAAATATGAAAGTAAGGCAGATAATATAATCAATTCCTGTGCATCCATCACCCAGCATCAATATTTACCAACATTTTGCCAATCTTAACTAGACAAAGCCATCATCTCTATGGTATATTTGAAAGGAAATCTTCTATTTATGGTAAAGATCTTTTTAAAAAATATACATAATCACTTGCTTTCATCATGCTGAAAATCAATTAAACAATTCTTTAATGGAGCTTTAAAAAGAAAGAGAAATCCAGTGTGTGAATCTTACCCTTAGCCGTTCTGATTTAATTGCTTTGGGTTGAGACGCTGCACTAGTAGGCTTCAAAAGCTCTCCAGGTGATCCTCATGTGCAGCCAGGGCTGAAAACCACTGAGCAAGCCTCATTGTGGTCTCTGAGCTCCCATCAATTTGAAATGCGGGCCACCTATTCAAATTGAGTGGCTTTCTCAGCGCCCTGAGTGAAGAACAAGTAATGATGGCTCTGTAAATAATATGTGGATATTTCCTGCAAGCCCTCCTTGATTAAAGGAGCCCCAGTCTCAGAGTCAGGATGCGAATGTTTATGCTTCATCAGTGAAAGGGCAGACCAGACCCTTACCAAGCAGGTGGAATCCTGGAGGAGGGTGAATGAGCGTTAACTTTGCTCCACTGCGGAGCTGCATATGTGCGTGTGATGGTGAGTGTGCCTCACTGCACAAGTGCTCCTTCTTCCCATTTCTCCTTCTTCCATGTTAACCCCTGTGATTGTGACGGACCACATTTTTTAAAAAAGATTTATTTATTTATTTATTTATTTTTATTTTTATTTTTTTATTTTTTTTTTATTTTTTGACAGGCAGAGTGGACAGTGAGAGAGAGAGAGAGAGAGAGAAAGGTCTTCCTTTGCCGTTGGTTCACCCTCCAATGGCCGCCGCGGCCGGCGCGCTGCGGCGGGCGCACCGCGCTGATCCGATGGCAGGAGCCAGGAGCCAGGTGCTTTTCCTGGTCTCCCATGGGGTGCAGGGCCCAAGCACTTGGGCCATCCTCCACTGCACTCCCTGGCCACAGCAGAGGGCTGGCCTGGAAGAGGGGCAACCGGGACAGAATCCGGCGCCCCGACCGGGACTAGAACCCGGTGTGCCGGCGCCGCTAGGCGGAGGATTAGCCTAGTGAGCCGCGGCGCCGGCCTATTTATTTATTTGAAAGTCAGAGTTACAGAAAGAGGGAGAGACAGAGAGAGAGAGAGCTCTTCCTTATGCTGCTTCATTCCCCAGATGGCTGCAACGGCCAGGGCTGGGCCTGGCTGAAGCCAGGAGCTTCTTCTGGGTCTCCCAGATGGATGCAGGGCCCGAGGACTTGGGCCATCTTCTGCTTTTCTAAGGCCATTAACAGGGAGCCAGATTGAAAGTGGAGCAGTCAGGACACAAAATGGCACCCATATGGGATGCTGACGTCGCAGGCGGCGACTTTACCTGCTACACCACGAGCCCCAGCTGACTACATTGTAATTCAGAGCATTTTTTTTAAAGATTTATTTATTTATTTATTTATTTATTTTAAAGTCAGAATTACACAGAGAGAGAAGGAGAGGCAGAGAGAGAGAGAGATCTTCCATCTGTTGGTTCACTCCCCATTTGACCACAACAGCCAGAGCTGTGCTGATCCAAAGCCGGGAGCCAGGAGCTTCTTCCAGATCTCCCATGTGGGTGCAGGGGCCCAAGGACTTGGGCCATTTTCCACTGCTTTCCCAGGCCATAGCAGAGAGCTTGATCAGAAATGGAGCAGCCGGGACTTGAACCAGCACCCACGTGGGATGCCAGCACCACAGGCGGCGGCTTTACCCGTTACACCACGGTGCTGGCCCCGCAGAGCATCTTTATTCTTTAGGGATTTACATATCACGAACTAGAAGCTCCACGGTGTCTCTTTTTAAGGGGGTGGGTAGTCAAGTGTGGCTTTTCTTCCTCATCTGTACATTTTCTCCCTTCTCCCTATTTTGGCAGTGAACTGGGTAAACAGAATAGTCTGTTAGAAAGTCTGCTAGTTCTTGTCCCCTCTAACCTTTTAGTTGGGTATTTAGTCTTTTTATTATTATTATTATTTAAAGATTTATTTATTTGAAAGAGTTACACAGAGAGAGGAGAGGCAAAGAGAGAGTGAGAGAGAGAGATAGAGAAGTCTTCCACCCACTGGTTCACTCCCCAGATGGCCGCTACAGCCAGAGCTGCGCTGATCCGAAGCCAGGAGCCAGGAGCTTCTTCCGGGTCTCCCATGTGGGTGCAGGGGCCCAATGACTTGGGCCATCTTCTATTGCTTTCCCAGGCCATAGCAGAGAGCTGGATCGGAAGTGGAGCAGCTGGGACTTGAACCGGCGCCCATATGGGATGCTGGCACTTCAGGCCAGGGCGTTAACCCACTGAGCCACAGCACCGGCTCCTAGTCTTTTTTATTATTAAAGTTTCATCCCTTCTAGTAAAGGCTTTTAGGCTTACCATAGCTTTTTGCCTTTTACCCCTGCAAGAATCCTACAGAATGGCAAGTGTGTCATTTATTTTAGGAACTTTAGCATGTTCATTTTCTGCCTACTGTGGCCCAAGGACTTTTGCTTGGTACTGGGTCCTAAAAAAATTCATAAGGCTACTGGCATTTGGCCTAGCAGTTAGGATGCCTACATCTCATGTCTCTGACTCCTGATTCCAGGTTCCTGCTGATGTTCTCTCTGGGAGACAGTGGTGATGGCTCAAGCAGCTAGATCCCTGCCACCCACGTGGGAGACCTGGATTGAGTCCCCAGCTCCCAGCTGCAATGCTGGTCGCTGGAGGCATTTGGAGAACAAACCAGCTAATGGGAGCTCTTTCTCCGCCTCTGAAATGAATTGTTAACATTTTAAAAAATGTGTTCATTGGGAGTATTAAATCAACAGGTCTCTATCCCAGAGAATTGTCCAGTTTTTCTACTGAGAAAGTTGCAGAGACAGTTTCAGTTAGTATACTAAGTAAGAGAGTTATACACAGGACTCTGTGGAGGCAAAATCTCTAGAAAAACGAATTTGAGGTCACCATTAGGTAAACTAGTTATCACTCAGATTGCTTCCGTATGACCAGTCAGATTTGACTTGTTGGAGGGTTAGCTATCTAGTTTCTTTTTCTTTCTTTTTTTGGAATTTAGTCTCTTAAGGTCTTAATAATTCCATCTCTAATCTAATGAAAGAAGGAGGACTTGATTTACTTGATGAGCCAAGCACTGATGGCTTCAGCTCAGTGGTGGAGCTTAGGTTGCTGCTCTCACATCCCATACTAGTACAGGGACTTAAGAATTTTAGGGTTTGGGGGTCAGTTCAACACTACCTTGTGGTCTCTGGCTTGGGTAGTTGAATCCTAGAAAAGAGAAGCACTCTTCTGATTGCTACTACACTTAAGCCATTTTTTAAAAGATTTATTTGAAATTTTTTTTAAATTTATTTGACAGAGTTAGACAGAGAGAGAGAGAGAGAGAGAGAGAGAGAGAGAGAGGTCTTCCGTTGGTTCACCCCACAAGTGGCCACTACTGCCGGAGCTACGCCGATCTGAAGCCAGGAGCCAGGTGCTTCTTCCCAGTCCCCCATGTGGGTGCAGGGACCCAAGCACTTGGGCCATCCTCCACTGCCTTCCTGGGCCACAGCAGAGAGCTGGACTGGAAGAGGAGCAGCTGGGACTAGAACCCGGCGCCCATATGGGATGTCAGCGCCACAGGCGGAGGATTAACCAAGTGAGCCATGGCGCTGGCCTAAAGATTTATTTATTTATTTGACAGAGCTACAGAGAGGCAGGGGGGGGGGGCCTTCCATCCACCAGTTCACTCCCCAAATGGCCATAACGGCCGAAGCTGAGCTGATCCAAAGTGAGGAGCCAGGAGCTTCTTCTGGGTCTCCCACACAGGTGCAGGTGCGCCAAGCATTTGGCCCATCTTCTACTGTAGACTTAAGCCATTTTTTAAACCTTAAAAGATCGTATAAAAATTGCCATAGCTCTCAGAAAAATAAAAAAAGGTAACTTAGGAAAAGTACTCTTAAGAATGAGATTTTTTTTTTCTCTTTGATATTGCAGAGTCGAGTATACTTGGGTTAGTTTTTTAAAACAAACTTTTGCTGTGGCATGTTGGAGTGTCTAGATAATTAATGTTACCCTGGGTTATCAGGACTCTGTGTCAGGATATTATACTCAACACTACCACTTCTGAGTACCTTGGAATCGGTGGGAAGCTGAAAGAAAAAATGTCTAGAGTGATGGTGATAATATTTTCCACTGAACAAAGCAGGTGTCTGTTGAGCACCTCAGGTGCTGTGTGGTGGGTACGGGGAGTACTGAGCCTAGTGAGACCAAGTGCCTGCCCTGGAGGAGCTCAGGTCCAGAGGGCTCTGACAGTTGGCACGTGGTGCTGTTCTGCATTTTAACTGATTTCTGAGTCTAGCCTCCTAAGGAAACACTTTGATGTTTGTGCATGGTTTTTCTTTCTTTTTAAAATGTTTAACAGAGAATCAGAAAGATAGAGTCAGAGACAGAGTGAGCTCCTATCTACTGGTTTGCTCCCCATATGCTTACAATATGTGGCTGGCCTGAGGCTGAACTGGAAGCCAGGAATGCAGTCCAGGTCTCCTGCGTGGGTGGTAGGAACCCAATTACCTGAACCATCATTGCTGCCTCCCAGGGTCTGCATTTAAAGGAAGCCGGAGACAGGAGCCAGAAGTGGGCACTGAACCCAGGCACTCGTGTTGGACCTGGGCACCTTAGTCTTACCTGTTAGTCCATCTGATCCTTCTTTCTCTTTTAAAACTTAGCTTGTAATTTTGAGAACTATATGTAGAAAATAATACTAAAAAATTATGTCACCTGTAATTCTAGCAGCCATAGAAAATGAATGTAACTTTGAAATCTATATTTCCAGTTGTTTTGGGAAATAATTTTAAACATACAGTTTAGTGTAGAAAAATTAGGAAGTTCAAAAAACAAAAAGCACTCTTTTTGGGGATTGCCCAGTGTTACATCATATTGGATGCATTAAAATTCTTATAACCAATATCCTATTTTAAGTTCTTCTCAGTGTTTCTTAATATAAACAATTGTTTAAGCTACCATATAGATAAATCTCTGTCCAACATCATAATTATTTCCTTAGAGTAAATTTATAGCTGTGGAGTTAATGGTAGACAGGTTTTTACTGCTTTTTGATGTTGATTGCTGGGATGCCCACCGGTGGATTACATACAATGTTTTCTTTATACCTTTGAGTTTGATGAGTAAAAAAAACATAAAACACAGCAGCTTGTTTTAGTTTGCATTTCTTCTATCACTATCACAGTTGAATAATTTTCATGTTTTTGTGTATGTGTGTTTTGCCTGTTAAATAACCTTTGCCCAATTTTCTACTAAGGAGTTTATTTTTTAATTTTTTAAAGATTTATTTATTTATTTGAAAGTCAGAGTTACACAGAGAGAGAAGGAGAGGCAGAGAGAGAGGTCTTCCATCCAATAGTTCACTCCCCAATTGGCCACAATGGCTGGAGCTGCGTTGATCCGAAGCCAGGAGCTTCTTCCGGGTCTTCCACGTGGGTGCAGGTGCCCAAAGACTTGGGCCATATTCCACTGCTCTCCCAGGCCATAGCAGAGAGCCGGATCAGAAGTGGAGGAGCCAGTTCGAGACCTGGCGTCCATATGGGATGCTGGTGCTTCAGGCCAGGGCTTTAACCCACTATGCCACAGCGCCGTCCCTAAGAAGTTTATTTTTAAAAGACTTCATGATACAAAGGATATCAATGAAAGATACTGCTCCTTTTAATTTTTTTAAAGATTTATTTATTTGAGAGGCAGAGTTACAAACAAGAGAGGGAGAGACAGAGAGAGGTCTTCCATCTGCTGGTCTTTCCCCAAATTGCTGCAACTGCCAGAGCTGGGCTGATCTGAAGCCAGGAGCCAGGAGTTTCTTCTGGGTCTCCCCCATGGGTACAGGGACCCATGTACTTGGGCCATCTTCTGTTGTTTTCCCAGGCCATTAATAGGGAGCTGGATGGGAAGTGGAGCAGCTGGAACTCAAACCAGCACCCATATGGGATGCACCACAGACAGAAGTTTAACCAGCTGTGCCACAGTGCTAACCCCATCTCTTAATTTTTTTATGATTTATCTTATTTATTTGAAAGGCAGAAGGAGACACACACACACACACACACACACACACACAGTGGGGGTGGGGTGGGGCAGAGAGATCTTCCATCCTCTGGTTCACTCCCCAAATGGCCGCAATGGCTGGGGCTGGGCCAGGTGAAGGCCAGGAAGTAGGAACTCCATTTGTGCCTCCCATATGTATTTGGGACACCTTCTGCTGCTTTCCTAGGCACATTAACAGGCAGCTGAATTAGAAATGGAACAGCCACAGTTCAAACCAATGCTCATATGGGGTGCCAGCATCAACATGGGTGGCAGCTTAACCTGCTGCACCACAATGCCTGTACCACAATGCCGGCCCCTTACTGCCCCTTTTTCTATCACACAATTGTGCAGTTTATCATCTGCCTTTATGAAATCAGTTTTCTATCAGTGGTTTTTAATTAAAGATTTATTTATTTGAGACTGTTGTAATCCATTGATTCATGTGTTCATCCTGTGCAATAAACAGTTTTTTTTTTAAGTAACTGTATCTTTTAATTCCATTTTTTGTGAATTTTTTAAATTATTTTTGTTTTGAAAGAGTAACAAAAAGGAGGACACAAAGACAGACAGAGAGAGCTTCCATCATCTGGTTCATCCCCCAAGTGCCCACATCTAGGACTGAGCCAGGCAAAAGCCAGATGCTGGGAATTCCATATAGGTCTCCCATATGGGTGGCAGAGGACCAAGTGCTTGAGCCATCATATCTGCTTCCTAGAGGCATCAGTAGTAAGCTTATTTGGAAGCAGGGTAGCTGGGACTCAAACCAGGCACTCCCAACATGCTTCACCACCATGCCCACCCCTACAGTGCTTTAATCATTGAGTTTTCTCATGTGTTTCAGGATCTAATAAAACAGATCTCTCCTCTTTCTTCAGTTCACCTTCCTGTTTGATTTTTCCACACTCTTGCCTGTTTTCATTAATTTATATTTTTGGACAAATTTTACAATCAGTTTGTCAAGTCCATGACTCCCAAACTCTTTTGTGATTTTAATAATTGAAAGTGGGAAGGGACAGCACTGTGGCTCACTGGGTTAATCCTCCCCCTGTGGTACCGGCATCTCATATGGGCACCGGGTTCTAGTCCCAGTTGCTCCTCTTCCAGTCCAGCTCTCTGCTGTGGCCTGGGAAGGCAGTGGAGGATGGCCCAAATGCTTGGGCGCCTGTGCCCGCATGGGAGACCAGGAGGAAACACCTGGCTCCTGGCTTCGGATCGGCGTAGCTCTGGACGTAGCGGCCATTTGGGGGGTGAACTAACGGAAGGAAGACCTTTCTCTCTCTCTCTCTCTCTCTCTCTCTCTCTCACTGTCTATCTGTCAAATCAAAAAAAAAAAGTGGGAGCAGGCATTTGGTGCACCTGTTAAGATGCCTCTTGGGATGCCTGCCTCCCATAACAGAGTGCCTGGTTCAAGTCCTGGCTCTGCTTCCAGTTCAGCTTCCTGCTAGGTCCATCCTGGGAAGGCAGCAGATGATGGCTCAAGTACTTGAGTCCCTGCCACCCACATGGGAGACCCAGATTGAGCTCCTGACTCCTGGCTTCAACCTGGTCTAGCCCTGGCTATTATAGGTATTTGGAGTGAAGCAGCAAATATAAGATTTCTGTCTCTTTCTCTGCCTTTCAAATACAATGAAAAATAAAGTTTTTAAAAATTTAAATTGAATAATTCAGTATAAATCAACCTAAAAAGTGTTCACACTTATTATACGTTTATAACCAGGATTTGGTATGTATCTTCATTTATTCAGATCTCTTTTTTATCTCCAAGCAAAGGTTTTTGTAGTGTTTTCATATAGGTCTTGCATTATAAAAGCACTCCTGGGCACATAGATTTTTAGATTACTATTGGTGTCCTCATGTAGGATACTAATAGATTATTGTTGGAATATGGGAACTATGTTCATCTTTGTTATATGTCCTTTATTGATGATGATTCTGCTTTTCCTTTTCATTGGGGATTCCTTTAGTTTACATGCTTTTCAATAAGCCCTTCAGCAAATGGGGGCTGAGTGAACCCATGGAAACTGCAGCCGATAGGTCAGGAGTCAGGTGCTGGAATGGGCTTTTTGGAAAGAAGGCTCTGGCATCTCCTTTAACAGTGGACACCATTTTTCTGGAACGGTACATATGCAGGCCTTGCTGGAACGAGGCAGATGGTCTAGAAAGATGACTTCTGCCAGAGTCTTCTGACCCTGTGACAACAGATCTGTGTGTGTGCTCTGTAGGGGAGGCTCCACAGCCTGCTCTGAGCTGTCGTTAGTTCCATTTGGTCAAACAGGATTTCAACGGCATCGGGTCCTGCGTGAGAAACCATTTCAGTCAGGGCTCTTTTGGCAGAATATTCTCATGGATTGGAGGTCCCTAGGGTTGTTCCTTTGGGGTTTTGACTTTTCAAATGACCCGAGACCTCGTATCAGAAGGGCTGGGGCCTGACTTTTGCCTGGGGCCTGAGTTGCGGTCTGCATTGCACCACTCTTGACTGCTGCTACACTCCCTTGACCACAGTCAGGTTTCACTCTAGGATGTCGTAACAAATCCGCATTCGTTGCCTCATGAGGTGAGGACACAGCCTGGTTATTACAAAGGTGGGATGGAGGGATCACTGTGCAAATCCAGTCTCTGCTGATGATTTGGAGGAGCAGCCGGATTTGTACCACTAGCATCTATCTTCCCTGTACGCACTTGGGCAGATGGCACCTGCCCTCTGGAGGACTTGGAGCACAGACATAAGCTCATTCTCTGACCAATTTCCAAGCCCCTGCCTGGAGCACTGAGGGTAGAACTTGACTTTTTGTCATAGATATTAATAGTCAAAGGGTAGGATAGAACCAGCAAGTACTAATGATATATACGTAATATTTTTTAAAATTGAGGTCTGGGAAGGAAATATTAATGAGATTATATTTATGTATTTCATACTTCAATAAAGAAATCTTGTATCTTCCAAATGTTGCCACTGCAAATAGCTATTTATGCATTATTCACTGAGTACATTATATTGTCTGTAAGTATTTATCAGCACAGTTGTGAGAAACCTTCAAAGTCTTCTGGGGTTCCAATTAACTTGGTAATGATGATGCACTTGCCAATTGCTTGTAAAGGGATCACTTCAGAAAAAAGGAGGAAAGTGCTGCTTTATTTCCCCCTGTTGAAGCTTGAGTTTTAGTTTTCACCTGGATTTTTTTGTTAAGCCAAATAAGGTTTTGTTCTCAACTCAAAATCTCTTGTGACCCTATTCACTGCTAGGAAGTAATTTCTGACCTCTTACTAAGATTTGTTTCTTCCTATTCTGTACTAAATACCCCCTTTTTCTTACTGTGCAACTTACTCATAACCATATCTGAAATTATTTTTTTATTATACCTGTGGTTATTCTGTAGGATTTATGATCCTATTTAATTGGCAAGGTCTGTGCCCACACCAAGGTAGGAATCAAAATGGTGAAACCTCAGGGTTGAATAGGCAGCTCTTCTTTGGCTGATACTCTCAGGCCTATTTTTAAAGAAAAACTAGTACTCAGTAAGGTCAAATGTATCACTTAGAGACTCAGATGATCAAAAATCCAGGTTCTGTTCTTAAATCAGTGCCCATAGATGTATCATTATTTCTAGACTCCAATGGACTGATAAGAAATAGAAGTCTTAGTCCCTTCTATTATTTGGTAATGAAAGAAACAGAAGAGTTAGATACATAAGAGGGCCCAGTTTATGAATGAATGAATCAGTGAATGCAACCCATTTGGAAAGGAAAAGAAGGTTATGATAGGCCATGAAAGCCTGAAAAGCTTTGTGGACAAGCTCAGTGAAGCAGAACGTTTGTGGTGAGAGGAAAGAAAGAACATGTTTGGTAGAGGACAAAGGAAAGCCTATTACTGTAGAACTTTAGGTAGGAACTGATTATTGTGGTTTGAAGATAGCTCAGATAAAATTTTCTGTAATTATTTATTCCCATATTTGAACAATGCAACAAAATTGTAAGTATCTCAAAGGCAGGGTCTCAGTCTTAGAAAACATCCCCCCACCCTAGAAAACACAGCACATAGTAATCCTTTGAGAAATCCAAGTGGAATCAATGAATAAACGAACCAAGTGTGTGTTTCAAGATCTCCACCTGTGACCTAATTACTTCCTGCCATCCTGGGTGCTCCTTCCTGGCTACCGTCTTGTATGCTCTGCCCCAACCCCATAATTCTTTTTTGTGTTGTATATGCTTCACTATGAAAGTCTGAGGGACAGAATAATTTCAGTTACACCTTCAATAAAGAAAAGTAATCAGTGACTAACAGAGCTTCCCTCAAACACACAAACGCACCCATATGCACACATACTCACGCCTCATTTGATATCAATCCCAGTCTTGACTACATCCAAATCCAAAGAACTTCAGGATGGCATAGTAAATCCAGGAGCTGCTGTCTGCTCCTAGCACCGTCTTCCCAGCTTACTCTTTGTGGAATCTGTGCCACAGTTCACGGATCTTCCAGCCTAAGAGAGACCTGGATAGAAGCAAAGAGGCTTGAGTCTGGAGACAGAAATAGGAAGAGCTGCCCTCAGAATTGTCTAAGGGCATTCTGGTTGGCCTTGGTGCCCGCTGGCAGTGCCACAGCCCTGGTGGTGGTGGTGGGGTGCCTCAAGCAACCCCGGAGCCTTCTTCATGAATAACTTCCTTCTCTCAGATATTGAGTTTTTCATAATTCATGACTGACAAGACTTTGGGGAAACTAACAACAGAACTCTATCTGAATACATTTTTATTTAAACTTTTAATCTATTTGGGATTTATTTTGAATGTTAACCTCCCTACTCCCTTGCCATTTTCTGAATAATCCAGTCTTTCCCCAGAGATTTGCAGTGTTATCTCCATTATGTGCTAAATTCATATCTATTCTGAGGTCTGTTTCTGGGGATTTTTATTCTGCTCACTTGATTTGTCTGCCTCTTCCTGCATTAGTGCTACACTTGTTTTTAATTATTGAAGCTTTATAATACAATTTAATATCTAGTACAGGGCAGTCCTCCTCATTATTCTTCCTTTTCAAGAACTTTGGCAGCATCTCACACATTTATTCTCCTAGATGAAGTTTAGACTAATTTCCCAACATTAAAAAGAATACTGTTGGAATTTTTTTTTTCCTTGGAATTGTGTTAAATTTGTAGACAAACTTAGGAAACATTGACATTTTGACTTGGAGGATTCCCATCCAGGAATGTGTTGTTTTTCCCTTTACTCAGACTTTTGTGTCTTTCAGTAGTGTTTTATAGCTTTCTTCTCACAGATCCTTCCCCAACTGTTTTAAGTTTACGCCTAAATATGCTGTTCTTTTTTCCTTCTATTGCACGTCAGATAGTTTAAGTTCTCTGGGTATGCTTAGATTTCCCAGGACAATACTCATACATATTTGCCCCTAGTTTTATTTCCCTTTGACCACTGCAGTAGAGATGGAGGGAGGAGGCCCAGGCACTCCAGAGCACTTGTTCGTGGAGTAAGTTGGAAGTGAAGCAGATATTTCCCCTGCAACCTTGGAACCCTTCCTGCCTCTGCTTCTTCAGGATATGCGTGGCCGTGAAAGAATCTTTCCTTTTCCATTTATTAACTTCATAAAATCCTTGCTAATTTTTTAAATGTAAAAAAAAAATACCTTTAGCATCAGCAGTGTGTTTTTCTGTAGAAAATGGATTAGGTTGTCCATGAAAAATGTCCATTTTCTTTAAGGAAGATTTCAATGAACCAGATTTTAACAGATAATCTCTCTGCCCCATGAGACACTTTTGAGTTCCCTATTGATTGTGAAAGGATTATTATAGTACTATAATTGTCTGGGTTTGCTCACGGTCATTATCCTCCTACAGAGGAAGCTAGGATTGAAAGAACAAGTGTTCCCCTGTACGGAGTACTCCATGTCAGCCCCAGGCCCAGGGGCTCCATACCTTGTCCCAGTTAATACACACAATGACCCTCTAAGGTAGAAATCATCATCCTCGCTCTACTGATGGGGAGACTGACGCTTCCCAGAGCTGTTTGCTCAAGGTCACACAGGAAGCAAGCAACAAAACAGGATCCCAGATCTTTACCTTTTTTATTTTTTTAACTTATTATTTATCCACTGATCCACTCCCCATATGTTTACAACATCTGGGGTTGGGCCACGGCAAAGCTGGGAACTCAATCCAAGTCTCTCACGTGGATGACAGGAACTCAGTTACTCGAGCCATCACTTGCTATCTCCCAGGCTCTACATTAACAGGAAGCTGGAGTCAGGAGCTGGAGCCAGGAATTGAACCCAAGTACTCTGATGTGGGTCATGGAGATCTCAAGTGTTAAATTAAACACCTGGCGCCAAATGTTTGCTTTTCATCACTACGTTGATATTTGGTTGTATAGTGACTGATAGATTCAGAATATTAAAAATATTAATAAAAATACATACAACGTGAGACAGAAAACCTTACTAAAGAGAATCTATAGTTTGTGCCTAAATTAATTATCACTACTTACAGACCATGGTTGGTTCTGATTTTAGTTAAGATCAAAGATTGGTTTCTTTATGCTACTATAGACCAAAGGTATATGAGCCCATTCACAATAATTAAAGTGGTCTTTCAAAAGAGTCAGTAGATGAAGCTTGTCAAAGTTCATCATCTAGGTAAAAAGCAGTATGGATCAGCATTAAAAAAAAAAAAAAAAAAGTAGCCAGGGGCCAGTGCTATGGTGCAGTAGATTAATCTTCCACCTGCAGTGCCAACATCCCATATGGGCAGCAGTTCTAGTTCCGGCTGCTCCTCTTCCAATCCAGCTCTCTGCTATGGCCTGGGAAAGCAGTAGAAGATGGCCCAACCACCTGGGCCCATGCACCTGCTTTGGTGACCCAGAAGAAGCTCCTAACTCCTGGCTTCAGATCGGCATAGCTCTGGCCATTGTGGCCATTTAGGGAATAAATCAGCAGATGGAAGACTTTGTCTCTGTCTCTCCCTCTCACTGTCTATAACTCTACCTCTCAAGTAAATAAATAAAATCTTTAAAAAAAAAAATAAAGTAGTCAGGGCAGGAGGGGACCAGGGTTTGTATAAACATTTTCTGCAGGGGGCAGGCAGCTGGGAGGGCCAGCTCTTGGCAACAGAAGGAGGATTGTCTGACAAAGATGTGGTGGTGTAAGAGATCCAAGTGCCAGGGTCAGATGGAGGTATTTGGTGACATCTTGTTGAGGATCTGTGGCAAAACCTCTGCTAGTTCCCCTAAGGGGAGTTAGACCTGGTTTAAAATGGACCAGACCTGTCCTGAAGAAGCAGAGCCTTTGGCCAGGCGAACAGCCAAGCCTGAGAAGGAAGAGCAGAGACAAGGCGCTTTTTCTATTTGTTTTGGATCTGGATCTCCACCATTGCTCAGGATCAGCTGGAGGATTCCAGATCTCTCCCTCTCCCTCTCCCCCTCCCTCTCCCCCTCCCTTTCCCTCTCCCTCTCCCTCTCCCTCTCCCTCTCTCTCTCCCTCTCTCTCTCCCTCTCCCTCTCACTTCTCCCTCTCCCTCTCCCTTCTCCCTCTCCCTCTCCCTCCCTATGTGTGTGTGTGTGTGTGCATGTATGTATGTATGTGATGTGTGCCTGAGAGAATGTTTAGGGTCTTAAGTAGAAGCTATTACAGAGAGGTCTGTTTGCTTTTTGTCTGGTGTAGGGATTGAATATTACTGCTTTATTATGATGGAACTGAGACTGCTTGGTATACTTCATCCCTTCTCTGTGGTTGGCCCAGGCCCTAGTGTGGGATCTGTCTGCAGGTGGTGGCATGTGGGCAGAGCAGCCATCGGCCTAGAGCGGTAAAACACTGAAGAAGGCCAAGGCAAACCCTGCCAAAGGCAGAAGTTGGCTTTGAATCTCTCCAAAAATCCAGAGACAGCTCTGGTCCTATTTTTATAGAAGTAGGCCAGAGAACAGTGCATGAGCAGGTATTACCATCAGCTTAAGTCAAATGGCTTATTTCTAGTTCCACAACTAGGAGTGCTCTTTGGAAACCTACACTGGGGAAGTGAAAATTGCACTTTCTGGGCTAGCCTCTGGGATAACTAGAAATGACGATGCATCAAGAGATGACTTTATTATTATATTTTTATCAGTAGATGAACTTCCTGAAAAATGTACATACTCATCTTTGTATGTAAACCTACATCATAAAAAGACTAATATGATACTGTTGAATCATGCAGTGTTTCAAAATAACAAATTTTTCTCCTAATTTGAAAATTAGTCTATAAATTTTACAGTGAGAAATAAGTTGGATAGCTGTATAAATGACTGATTCTATCTTCTTGTAATGCTTCTAATAACAAGATCTGTTTCATGGCTTTTCTACCCAAGGTGAGAACCTTTTAGACACAGATCCTTCTTTTCTTTTCCTTTTTCTTTTTTTTTTTTCTTTCTCTTATGCAGGAGTGGGAGGAGCAAACAAAGTGTGAGTCCTTGCTTGTGGCTCTTCCATGTGGACAGGTTTTCAGAACAAATAGAAGTCTTGTGAAAAAGTGAAGCATTTGTAACCTACACCTTCCCAGCTCTGAAATGAATGCTATACTCCTCCAGTTTGTGAAGGCTTAGAGGGCCCTTGGAGCATCTAACTTCCTCCTGGCCCAGATGGACATCTAACCAACTAGATCCTTGCAAGAGCAGCCTGAAGTCTTGGTGGAGAGTGTGAATTGACCTTTTGGTTCAATATCATGCATATTCATCTGTCCTAGAGTTTTCTAAAGCAATTTTCTTCTTTTGGTCTTCATTCCCAACTTTGGCTAATTCAGAAAAATTGGTAGAGGGAGAAAGAGCAAACCAGAAGGCATGGCATATTTCCCCCAGCTCATCTGGAGAGCAGCCTCCCAGGCTGCAGGGAGCCCTGCTGTGGGTGGTTTACACCAGCAGTGAACACTTACCTAGAATTCCAAGATTCTGAGCGCCAGTGCAGGTGCAAAAAGGTGGTGGAGATGGACTCTGTCCTCTAGAAGCTTAGAGTTTAGTTGAACAGATGACACAATCTTTTCAGCAAACATGTATCGAGTGTGTGTGTGTGTGTGTGTGTGTGTGTGTGTGTGTTGGAGGCACGTGGCAATACAGCTGCAGCAGTGAATAATTAAGCAACAAATAAGTACGAAACACATGAGTACTCAGAAAATGAAAGAATTACTGTGGACTGCAGCAGCGTGAGAAGGACTTAAGGAGTCGGTAGACTTAAGCAAAACTCCGTATCTTAACTGTTTCTCTCATTCTTGGAATCTTCTAGAAAAAAAAACCAAACTAAGGTCTCATTGAAGAGTACATACCCCAGATTATGAGGACTTGCACGCATTTGGTCAGTCTGTGACTGAAGGCTCTGTTTTCAGTGGGTGGCCAGATCTTCCTCCTCATCCAGCCTTCTTCCTTTCCTACTCCGCTACCCTGCACATCTGCCACACTCCACTGAGAGGCGGTTTTTCTTGGTTGCTGCTTAGCGTGTGCATTGATATGGCAATGCCAATAATGCACTTTTGCATTTAAAAAAATTTTAACTTTTTCGGAAGCAGTAAATTTATATAGTTGAAAAAAACAATAAGTATTAAAAAATGGCTCAGGGGCAAGTGTTGTTGCACAGCAGGTTAAGCTATCTATCACTTGGGGTGCCTGCATCCCACCCTGGAGTAGCATTGTGAATCCTGGCTGCTCTGTTTCTGATCCAGCTTCCTGCTAATGCATCCTGGGAGGCAGCACATGATGCCTCCAATGCTTGGGCCTCTGCCACCCATATAGGAGACCTGGTTGGAGTGCCAGGCTCCTGGCTTCAGCCTGGCCCAGCTCTTGCTGTTGTGGACATTTGGGGAGTGAACAAGCAGATGGAAGATATGTGTATCTCTGTCTGTCTGTCTGTCTCTTGCTCTGCCTTTCAAATATGAGAAATATTTATAAATAAATAATGAAGAAAAAATTACTCAGTAAAAATTTCCCTCCCTCTCTTCCTTTTTCTCTAATTGTTTCCTGCCTTCTCCCTGCTCAGCCGCTGTCATTATTTTTTTAAAAAGATTTATTTATTTTACTTGAAAGTCAGAGTTACACAGAGAGAGAAGGAAAGGCAGAGAGAGAGAGAGAGAGAGAGAGAGAGAGAGAGGTCTTCCATCTGCTGGTTTACTCCCCAATTGGCCTCAACGGCTGGAGCTGCACCAATCCGAAGCCAGGAGCCAGGAGATTCTTCCTGGTCTCCCACGTAGGGGTAGGGGCCCAAGGACTTGGGCCATCTTTCACTGCTTTCCCAGGTCATAGCAGAGAGCTGGATTGGAAGAGGAATAGCTGGGACACCAACCGGAGGTTATATAGGATACTGGCGCTGCAGATGGAGGCCCAGCCTACCATACCACAGTGCCAGCCCCAACTTTGTAGTTTCAAATGGAGTCTCTTAAAAAAAAGAAGTATGAGCTAAAAAAAACCTCACCCTGGCACGTCGTTATTTCCTGTTTTAAACGTTCTGTGGGTCACACTGTAGCCCAGAAACCTGGAGATAACCTGATCACGTACGTAGTAGTAGCAGATGGGACTCCCTCCCGCAGCACCTGTATCACAGATGGACGTAACTTAGAATACCACTGGAGTTCACTTCCCTTTGGTTTTCACCAGAGCTGTCTGGGTTCACAAGGCCTTTATTTGGCGAGAGGTCATTGGCAGTGTTTGCCATCCCTGGGCCTGGGCCTCGTTTCGTTTAGGACTCATTCCTCCCGGGTTGCCTGCTGGCCCACTGTGAAACTCTCAGATGCTACTGCGGTCTTGTTTTTCTAGACGGGCTCATCTTCGCTTGTGCCTGGAGAAGCTGAAGGGACTGGTGCCACTTGGGCCCGAATCAAATCGACACACTACGTTGAGTTTATTAACAAAAGCCAAATTGCACATAAAGGTAAGTGCCGCTTTATGCTGGGATGCCTCATTAGCTTCTCCTCTCCAGTAGGGTGTTTCTGTCATTGTGAGGGACAGACTATCTCCAGGACAGTCCTCTCCCCTGAGCTCCTCCAACCTGCCTCTTAGATGAACCAAAGACACCTCAGATGCAGCATGTCTGAAACCGTCCGAGTATCTCTCAACCCCACACTCCAGGAATGAAGGATCCAGCCAGCTCGCCATCCAGTTGCACACCCAGAAACAGCGTTCTCGGTAGCTCGTGTTCCTTAGCCACCACACCTGAGCCACGTCCAGGCTTCCACCTTCACCTAGCACCGTCCACTGCGTGCAGTTCCTCAGCTGTCTCCCTTCCCTCTTTCCCTTCCTATCTGCTCTCCTTAGGTCCTTCCTTCTAAAGCTCAAATTAACCCCTTGCCCAGTTACAGCTCTTCTGTGGCTCAGGACAAACTGGCACCAGGCCTGCCCCAGGCTCTGCCTGACCTGGCCCTCACCTGCAGCATCATCTTGTCCCCACACTCTCCTCTGTCCAGCCCATCTTTCAGACTCTTGCACTCGTGTGCTTCTACCACAGGGCCTTTGTGCGTGCCAGTGCCTCTGGTCGGTATGCTTTCCCTGTCTCCTCCACCTTGTTAACTGTCCACTACCCACCCTCCAGATCTCAGCACGAGTCTCATGAGCTCAGAGAAGCCTTCCTGACTCAGTCTGCTTCTCTCTGTGACAGGTGGTCATGTCTGGGTATCTCTGTCCTAGCACTTGCCACAGTTGGCATTTGGTGGTGGTTTGTGTGTCTGTTGAGTTGCCTGTAGATTCCACGAGGGAAGCGGCCTGGGTTTTGTGCTCTGCCCTCCCTCAGCCCCTGCCCTCCCAGAGAATCCAGCTCAGGGTTGACCCTCAGTGCCCAGGTGACTGGCACTGATAAGGCGAGTTGTGCCCACACTCCTGAGAGCCACCGCCATGTCGCTGTCCAGCATACATATCACTGAATTGTGGTTGGTAGCCTGCATTGAGGACAATTCCGAGAGAAAAGGAACCTCCTTAATTTTGAACGGATGGGTGTTCCTCAAGCTTCCATCTGGTGAAGTTGGGGTGTTCCCAGAGCTTGGGTGTTCAGGCGATGGGTATGAAGACCAGGCTGGAGACTCTGGCCTGCAGTCTTTTCCATACCCAAACCGAGGGGTGGCAGGGGCCAGAGTGTCAGAGCTCACCCAGAATCGCTGTGAGGGCGCGTGCCCACAGCCACGGCAGTGCCGCAGAGGTTAGGCCAGCCAACTTCCTGCCACAGCAAACGGCTTCTGAGGACACCAGCATGTTTCCCTGCAGGGCGGGAAGGTGCGGCATGGCAGCTTAGGACTCGGCCCTTTGACTTGCAGAAACTTGAAGACTGTGACAGAAGAGCCGTCCACCAAATCGACCAGCTGCAGCGGGAGCAGCGGCACCTGAGGAGGCAGCTGGAGAAGCTGGGCATCGAGAGGGTCCGCATGGACAGCATCGGCTCCACCGTCTCCTCGGAGCGCTCCGACTCCGACAGGGGTGAGCCACCCGGCCCCTCCGTGCGCCTCCCGCTGCTCTCGGGTGGGGCGCTGAGGGCCGTGTCTGCCCACCCGAGGGCATCTCTCTGTCCCCTTAGCGTTAGGTAGCAGCGGCCAAGAAGGGTTCAGCTGGGGGAGGTCTGACCGTCAGCCTGTGAGCTCTGTAGGCGCCCTCACTGACGGGTGTGTGTGTGTGTGTGTCCCCCCATCTCCTCCCCCCTCTCCCCTCCCCCCGCCCCGTCTGCAGAGGAGATCGATGTAGACGTGGAGAGCACAGACTATCTCACGGGCGACCTGGACTGGAGCAGCAGCAGCGTGAGCGATTCTGACGAGCGGGCCAGCACGCAGAGCCTGGGCAGTGACGAGGGCTACTCCAGCGCCAGCGTCAAGAGAATAAAGCTGCAGGACAGCCAGGACGTGTGTCTCGGGCTCTGAGGGCGCGTGTGCCGGCCGCCCCCTGGATGGTTCTCCCTGTCGGCTCTGATTAGGTAGTGTACTGGACCTGCCCGCCTCGCCCTCGCACGTCAACGTCCGTGTACCCCACCTCTACACAGTCAGCTGGGTCACAGTTTCCAAGGAAGTGCTTAGGCCTGTGGGCATCGGATGGCACCCGCTAGCTTCTCGTTCTCTCCATCACAATCCGTCTCTGAGAGACTGTACATTCCAGTCAGTCTGAAGCACCCGAGACTCTTTAGACCGAGCGAGCAACTGTCGCATCTCAGCAAGTCCCCGTCTCCTCTCCTGTCCCGTGTCGTCCACCAGACTTTTCTGCCGAGTTCTCTGGCTTACTGTGTTACCTGCCTGGGAGAAGTGTCTGAGTGTGTCTTGTGCTTAGGAGACTGAAGGAAACCAGCTTTCCAAGTGGAGATCCTGACCTCAGAACTCCAAAGGAAGCTTCGAGAGCTCTTCGCCGTGGGCCTCGCCCCCGCGAGGAAGTCAGGAGCACCTCCGGCAAACAGCCCTGCCACCTGCCCACGCGCACCCCGGTCGCCGCCGCGCCTGGATGGGAGCAGTATTTCCCACTCGACAGCGTGTCTCTGGGCTCGCACAGCCGAGGAAGGTTCCACCACTGTTCTCACAAACAAAACGGCACCATGTGTTTTTGTGCAGTGTTCATGGGACCTTGCTGTGTACCGCTGTCTCAAGGCACATTTTCCCCTCAAAGTTTGTCAGTGCTACTTGTCTCTGGAACTTTTTTTTTTCCTACCTCAGAGATAAATGAGATCTCCATTTCCCACTTAACACAAAGTGATTATGCCTCTCCCCCCCCCCCCCATAAGTGACATTTGGTCCAATGCTAATCTATTTTCCTATTTAACTTTCAGCAATAACTGAGCTTTGGCACTAGCTGAGCTGGTGGCCATCATCAGTGAAAGAGAAAGTCCGCATTTCTACTCTCTGTGTTGCAGGTGAACAGGAGGGGACGGGACGGGGTTGCTAGAATCCCTCTCCTTCTTGATTATTTTTGGATACACCCAGAAACTTCTTTCTGGAGGCTTTTGGGCTGATAGTTTAAAAGGCTGATTTTTCTTTTTGGTTATGATTTCTCCCTTAAGTGGTCTCCCACTTTGTAGCATTTTTATTTAAGCTAAAACAGAGCACATGTATATGTACATAAGACACATTAAATCTATAAATACTATTTATTCATTTTATATAAACTAATGTAATGGAAAATAAATTCTTATGACTTTGTGCTTTTATAGATGTTCTAGGAACTTTGTATGTAGGTATCTATGAAATTGGTTCATTCCCCTCGATATTTTTGCATTCATATTTTTTGAGGTCTTGATGCTTTCAGCCTCTGGCGAATCTTTTTCATTGAATTTGAACCATTTGTAAAATCTGTGATGCTGAAACAGTGTGTGTGTGTCACAAAGTGATGGAACATTCCGCAAATCCACGGACGCACTGCGACCCAAGGGCTCAAGGGCTGACTCGGCAGTGGGCAGCACCCGCGCTCCCCCACCGGCCGGCAGTCACTGGGGCAGCGCAGCCTCGCAGCTCAGCCAGCGCCTCCACCTTCCGCACCACTGAAGTCAGAGTTCAGATGCACTCTACGTGGAAGTTCCTTCTGTACCTGAAGAGCAATCCAAACAAAGCGAGATTACTTTTGTGGAACTCTTTTTTTTTTAGTAATTCTTTAATGTGTTAAAAAATTTTTTTTAATTGGAAGTAGTAGATTTCTAAATGATTCCGAAGTCACCTGTAATTCTTTTGTTTTGTTCTGGTTTTTCTTCCTTTTGGCTTTGGGTGGGAGGAGAGGCAGGTGACACAAAAACCTTTTTATTTTTTCCTTTAAATTGTTGGAAACTTTTCCAATTACCAGCTGAAGATTTGCACTGAAATACAACTTGTATGCCTTTTGCATTTTGAGAGCCTACTTCCTGAGTTTAAGCAGAGTGACAGTGTTCACGAGCCAGCTCCGCCTGTTAACACATTGGAGAAAGAGATTTCTGCACTTTGAGGTCCCTTTCGGATGCCACTCACGAGACCTCTGGATTTTGTCGAATTGCTACATTCAAGCGCCTCACAAGTCCGTGATGCTGGATGCTAGATGGCAGCAGAAACTCAAGACTTTGAGAAAGCTTGTGGGCTTGCACTGGGGGAGGGAAGGGAACGAAATTGTGTCCTTGTTTGTTTCATTTAGAAATAAGGCATCTGAGGGATGCCGCTGTTTTCTGTGTTTTAATTGTTGTGCCTTTGAGTTAAACTGCATTTTTGTCCTTTTGGTTGAAATATGAAATGTACTGTCCCAATATAAAATAGTCATTATTTGACCTTTGCACTGTTTGTCTGGTCCTTTTCAATTTGATTGCATATAAATGTGGAACTTGATAGAGCTCTCTATTTTTGATGCACTTGTGATCAGCCAACACCAGGTTTAGACATTACTTTCAAAGCTCGAGGTGGACCAAGTCAGCAAGCCAGACCGGCTTCTCTCTAACCAAAACTGTAAGCTTCAGGACCAGCAAACTCGCCCGAGGCAGCTACTCCCCTTCCTCACGCGGCTGGCGGCAGCCCTGGCCGGCCAGTCTGTCCTCTCATTCACTGACTCACCAGCGTGACCGCTAAGAGCTACAGAGCCTTTTTGGTTGTTTAGTGTTTTTTTTTTTTTTTTTTTTTTTTGTCATTTATTTTTTGTTTCTTAAAGCAAAATGGAAAACCTTTCTATGAGGGTTATTGGGGGGAGGGGATGGGCAAAGATATAAACCCCAGCCTTTAAGACTTTGACAATTGTACGTCAATATAGATGTGTGTAAATATAGGCACATGCATATTTTTATGTAAAAGTTGATTTTTAAAAAGGAAAAAAATCTAAACTGCACTCCTATGGACCCTGGCCGGTGCAGTAAGTGGGGACGGAAGCGTGTGTCGTTCAGCTGACGTCCACGCAGTGAGAAAAGCAGTGTGCTGCTGCTGCCATCCCCCAGACACGGCTTCCATCTGCTGTCGGCCATGAGTGGCGGGGCCCGGCCCCCAAGGTTCTCTCTGTTGGTTCTCTCTGGTTGAGAAGAGAGCTTGAATTCTTCAAGGTGCGGAGAGCGACTGCTGGCTCCCCCGTCTGGTCACAGACCTAAGGCTAGGTCAGCGGCTCAAAGAGCATCCCACTCTGGGGCAGGACCTGGGTTCTCCCTGCCAAGAATTTCCAGGCCCATTCAGAACTGAGAATCAAGTAGGCCCGGGTCTGCAGTCGGCCACTTGAGGGCTTTTGTTTTTATTTTCTAAGAAGGGCGTTTTCCTTTAACCTCTACTTTTTCCAGAACAAACAAAGGGTCCTCACCCGGGTATCCATGGCCCTCTCTCTTCCCCCATGCCCAAGAGTGGCCCAGAGCAAACCCTGGGGTGAGAGAAAAAAATGTCAAGGAGGTAGGACAATGATGCTCAAGGTAACTGGCTGGCAGTGGCGTGGGGCTTGATAACGGATTTTGTGGACTTTTTCCCTCTTGCCTCTTCCCCATCCTTTAAGGAAAAAGCTTGTTTTTGAAACTGGGTTTTTAATGCAGTACTGTGTTGACAAGAGACACTTTCATTATGCTTCTTAACCAGAACTGCGGCTCTTGGTTTTCTGTCTTTCGTTGTATTTCTCTCTGTCTGCCCCCCCTCACCGTCCCTGTGTGTTGAACACCAGGCGGTGAAGGCTGCAAGGCGATGTCCTGCCTGTCCATCTGTGGTTTTTTGTTTTTTGTTTTTTGTTTTTTGTTTTGTTTTTTTTTTTTTTTTTTCACATCTGACTCTGATGCAGCGCGTTTACCCCTGCTCTGAAAGGCCTCCCTGGGAGAAGGCCACCCGAGGACCTGTTTAGATGGGGTGGGGGGTCTTGCTGCTTCTCCATGATCGGACCTCCACAGACTGCGGGGGGTTTCGTTGTCAAAGATGCCGATTCGGACGGTGGGGTGCGATACGTGATTTCTGAGGATTCTTTCACTCTCAATACTTCTCACACGGGGGGTTTTCTTTGAGGGAGGGGATGATTGCCTGGCACCGCTAGATTGAGCTGAGGAGTGGCTGAAGAAATCCAATTAGTAAGGCTCCTAGTTCTAAGATTTATCCAGGTTTTTATTTTTTTATTTTTCTTTTTTATTTCGATTTCTCACTCTATCTGCAGGGGAGGGAGGGTGGCAGGTTAAGAGGATCTTCCTTTTAGCTTTCACCTGAGAACCAAACTCACCTTAGTCCCTTGTCCCTCGAATTGGTGCTCCTGGGATCCTTGCTGTTCACCATCCATTTGGGGCCGTCTTCCCATGGTAAACACAGCCCGAGCACCAGGGGCCGGCAGCTGAAAGAGTATGGAGTTCTGATGTTTATTTTGCTCTGTAACTACGACGCCAATGTAAATCCTGTGTCAAGACCATAGACAATGGTGCTTTTTACTACAGTTAGCACATGCATTTTTAGAAACTATTCCATGTTTTAGAGAATTTTTGCTGTGTATATGTAAACTTCTGTGTTGTTCAACTGTTAACAAATAATAAATTATTTCATTATGAAAGGAATGTTGGTTTTACTGATGTTTCGCATCTCGTATACCCTTTCATGATTTTTAGAACTGACTTAATTTTAAAAAAATGTTTATTATTTATTTGAAAGTCAGAGTTACACAGAGAGGAGAGGCAGAGAGAGAGAGAGAGAGAGAGACGTCTTCCATCCAATGGTTCACTCCCCAAGTGGCCACAATGGCCAGAGCTGCACCGATCAGAAGATAGAAGCCAGGAGCTTCTTCCAGGTCTTCCATGTGGGTGCAGGGGCCCAAGGACTTGGGCCATCTTCTACTGCTTTCCCAGGCCATAACAGAGAGCTGGATCGGAAGTGCAGCAGCCAGGTCTCGAACCGGCACCCATATGGGATGCCGGCACTTAAGGCCAGGGCATTAACCCACTGCGCCACAGTGCCGGCCCCCTTAATTTCTTAAAAAAATTTTTTTTAATTTACTTGGAAGGCAGAGGGATAGAGGCAGATCTCATTCTCTAGATGGTTGTGTGAATGCCTGTAAAAGCCAGGGCTGGGCCAGGCCGAAGTCCGGGGCTGGAAACTCCATGTGGGTCTTCCAGTGGCAGGGACCCAGCTGCTTGAGCTATCACCTGCTCCCTGACAGGGAGCTAGAATTGGGAGCGGCAGTGGCACTCAAACCCAGGCACTCTGACATGGGATGCAGGCGTCTGAACCATGGTGCCGATTGCCCTGCCCTCTTTCAATTTCATGGAAAATTCACCGGCTCAGCATCTCCCACCCTTGGATTCTGTGAAGAGGATTTAGTCTGGCTTCAGGTGAGCCCACCTGTTGACCCAAGCTGGTGGCAGCATCACCCTCTCCACTGCTGCCATCTGTCCCGCAGGCTCACCCCCTCGCTCCTGGCTGACTTGCGTTCAGGTACAGATGCAGGTATAGTGCAGGCATGTGCAGGGGCTGCGGGGAGGGCTGAGAAGGCCCCATCCTTTGCGCAGCCCAAAGCCGAGTGGGAAGGCTGCAGCAGAACGTAGTGCCGAGCGCTTGGTCATGGAAGCCTGTTGTGCAGGAAAGCTGTGCGAAGTCTCAGAGCTGGTGCTGGAGCTGGGCCCTGGAGCCAGGGTGGCTGTTTGCTGAGGAAGGCACGATTGCAGGGAATGAATTTCCCAAGCCACAAGGCAGGTGAGCTGGCGGGGCTGGCTGCGCAGGGAGTCGCACAATTCACTGGGCCAAACATGGCGCCCAGTCTAAGCTGTTTTCTACATACTAACATCCCTTTGGGCCGAGAACAGTTACTGTCACTGTACTTAGGATATGCGCGTAGTACTTTAACAATCTGGGTGGCGTGCCCGCCCTGTGTCAGCGCTGAAGGCCCATCAACTGACGGCACGGACTGCCCTGCCCTTCCAGAGCTGCCTCTCGTGCGTGGAGCCCACGTCCGTGACTTGGTGTCCCGGCTATGCCCCGGCTTTCCCAGGAAAGCACTGGTTTAGAGCCGGGCGGGGGGTGGGGAGCGGCATCTTTCTCCCTCTTGACAGTGACTTCTCACTCTACAAACCTGAGGCGTGTTGAAAGGCTCCCCTGGCACTCCGGAGGTCACCTAGTGGCAAGAGGCCCGTGCATCTTGTGAAATAGGACCTTCCGGAATGTCCATTTTGCAAAAGTGGCCTGCGTCACCTGCTTTCCCCTAAGAGGAGAGGCCCTGCTACCAGTGTGTCTCCAACGCATCGCTGTGCGCAGGCGCCCAACCCGACCACCACGCAGGCCGCTGAGAGTGACAGCCGCAGAGGCTGTTCCTACCCGGGCGTCCGGCTCCCTTGCTGACTGTGGCTGGGAGAGGAAGCGCTGCGCTGTAGATAATTAGGAAGGCGACCTTCCCTTAGAGATAGCTCCCCCACGAGATGACCAACCTTGGTCCTAAATTTCCTGATGGGTCCCGGTAGCCTGATGACCAGGGCCTTCGGTAGTGCTGGACAGTCTGGTCCACCTCGGTGCCTCAGTGGGTCTAGGAGGGAGAGCCAGGAGCGGCGCCTCGTGGCCAGGCCCCAGAGCCAGGCGGGACTGGGAACCTCGGCCGTCTCACTCGGGCCTCACAGGCCCGTGCCTCAGTTTTGACAACTGCCACCCCTTGTCCATCTATAATGTCTTTTCTTTGTACAGTGAGGTTACGCAGTTTCCACGGAGGGGCCCGGGGCTTCAGTTAGAGGGGCAGACCCCTGGGCCCTCAGTCCACTCAGCCACGTCCTCCCCCAGGCCCTGCTGCCCTGGCCCTGAGCTGTGCACAGTGCCGCCGCCCCCTCCCACCACCACACACACACGCACACACACACAAACACAAGGCCTGCCGGGGGCCTGGGGCAGTGGACAGTGGTGCCACGGAAGACGCCCTGGAGGGAAGGTGACAAGGATGGCCCACCAAGGATTTATTCGGCCAGCGAGGACACAACTCCCTCTGGTGCCTGGCGGCCCCACAACTCACATGGCCTTAGGCACCTGGTGGCTGTCACTGTGATCAAGATGAGGAGGGCAACACTGCTGCCCTCGCTGAGACCCTCCAGGAGGCGGCTGTCAGTCCTTCTGCCCAGCTCCGGACGGCCAAGGGTCCCCCAGACAGCCTTGGGGTCAGCTCTCTGCCCGCACGCAGCTTCCAGGAGCCAGGCCTCTGAGGATGCCCTGCTACAGGCCGGATGAGGTAGAGAGGCTGCTGCCCGCCGCCCAGAGAAGCCAGATTCCTGCGGGGCGAGGAGGGCGTGGGAGCCTCCCCCAGGGAGAGTGGAGGCACAGTGGAGCCAGGCCCTCCAAATGGACAGCGGAGGCAAGAGCCAGAGGATGTGGCCCCCAAGGCAAGTCAGGGCAGCTGGGCCAGGGCTCAGAGAGGGGACGCTCTTGGCTCTCCGGGGCAGAGGGAGGACGGTCAGGGCGGGGAGCTCTGTGTCAGGACTGGGTCGGCCTTCAAGGATCCGCACAGATCCGCAGGGAAACACCAGGAAGGGCCTAGGGGAACAGCGAAAGGGAGAAAGGCACCACCCCGCCCACCCCGCTGGCGTCCCTGGGCCAGGCTGGGTAACACCAGGAGGTAGTCCCCGCCCCTCCCCGGGGCCCAGTGGGCATGGGAGCCCCTACAGCCTCCTGTCCTGCTGCCGGCTTCCTTCAGGTGAACACCAAGCGTCAGATAAACCCTTGCCGTGCCGTGCTGATGTCCCTGTGCCCTGCAGTGGGGACAGTGCTGCGGGACGCGTCTCAGCGAATTCTGAGCATAAGAGGCGAACGGATGGCCAAGGGGACGAGAGGACCTCAGGGCAGTGGCCGGTGCCTGCCGATGGTCCGAGAGCACGCACTGGCCCTCTGAATGGGAGTGCTGATGCTAGCTCCACCCTTTTGGCTTGGGGTGACCTGGGACGACCTGGGGCCAGGGTCTGGAGCTTCGTTTTCCTGATCTTTCTGGGGGCCGCTGTGGGGAACGCCCAGAGCTTATCTGGGGCCTGAGCGGTTGGAAGCGCTTGCCGCACGTGCACAGTCACGCTGTTCTCGGAGCTCCGGGGGCAAAGCTTGCAGCTGTGCACGTGGAACCTGGACTCACAGAACCCAGAGTTCCAACGCTCAGAGGAGACACCAGCCGGGCAGGGACACTTACCGCGCCGGGTGGGGAAGTGTCTGCGTGTGTCACTCTGACTGTGCGATTTAGACAGCAAACAGTGGGCAGGAAGTGGTTAAACGGAAAGAGTGAGCCGAGCAGAGGGTGACTCAGGGACACAAGTGTGGCCACGGGCAGCGGGGGAGGGGGCGCTGTCCAGGTGTGACCTCTCCTAGTTCAGAAAATCAGAACCGACCTTGAAACCCCTCTGCCCGCCCCCTAGGGCAGCTCAGAGACTCTGGAAGGAGCAACCAGGCAGTGCCGAGAGCCCCTGGCTAAAATGCCTGCGTTTGGCAAGTCTCGTGTCAGCCGTATGTTCCAGGGTTGGCATTATCCACAGCCAGGTCAGAGCCGTGGCTGCAGCTCCCCGCTAGCCCATCCGCGAAGACTCCACGCTGTGAGAGGACCGGGCTCAGGGCGATTCTCTGCAACCGTGCAGCTCCCAGCTTCAGGCACGTGCAGACCAGCACGGGGCACGGCGTCCAGAAAGGGCATCGCTGGAAACTGATGATCAGGACAGAGCCTGGGAGAGGCCTTGCTCTCTCTTCACCATCTTGGACCCTGTAATGTTGGGCAAAACAATTCTCTTGGAACTCATTGCAGGAATTCCATAGCTTCCCCCTGAAGGACGGGTGTGTGCTGACGTCAGGGAAATGGTGAATCATGAAACGGATCATCTTTCTCTTTTTTGCTTTGGCTGCCAGGAAGCTCAGAGCCAAATTCACACCTCGCCTTTAGTCATTATGTAAGACCCCGTGATTCACAGATTTGTGTGCCGATCTCTCTTCAGTCTTTTCTCTGGCCTTGGATTTTATTGAAAAGTTTTCGTATTTTAATCAACCTCATTTCAGATCCAGTTCTGTAGGGAGCAGAGAGCACGTGATCATGGAGGATGGCTGTGTGAAATGAAAAGTGCTCGGGTCTTTTGCAAGCAGAGGGCAACGCAAGGCAGGGCTCGGGTCAGAGTGTGGGAGGGGGAGGTGCATGCGCTGTTTCTCGCCAGGGAAACAAATTTGCCAAGGAATGGGAGGCAGCTGCCTGGGGCTGCAGAGCCCCTCAGCCTCCTGTGCGGGGCTCCTCTGGGGTGTGGCCACAGAGGCCACGGGCAGCAGCGGGCTTGACCTGGGTCTGACCCCCTAGTCAGAAGCAGGAAGGAATGCCACACCTCCTCCCTACTCAGAAAATTCAAGGTGGGGAGAGGGGCGTGTTTGTTACAGTGGTTAAGATGCCACCTGGCAGGCCAGTGCTGTGGCATAGTAGGCTAAGCCTCTGTGGCACCAGCATCCCCGATGGGCGCGGGTTCTCACCCCGGCTGCTCCTCTTCCAGTCCAGCTCTCTGCTATGGCCTGGGATAGCAGTGGAAGTGCTTGGGCCCCTGCACCCGTGTGGGAGACCTGGAAGAAGCTCCTGGCTCCTGGCTTCAGTCTGGCCCAAACCTGGCTGTTGCAGCCACTTGGGGAATGAACCAGAGGATGGGAGATCTCTCTCATTCTCTCTCTCTCTCTCTGTAGCTCTCTCAAATACATCTTAAAAAAGAAAATAATTTTTAAAAAATGCCACCTGGGACACCAGCATCCCCTATCAGAGCGCCTGGTTCAAGTCTGGACTCTGGCTCCTAACTCCAGCCTCCCGTGAACGCAGCCCTGGCAGGCAGCTGTGATGGCTCAAGTCACTGGGTTCCCGCACTCACGGGGGGCAGGGAGCAGCTCGGGGCTCCAGGCTCTCGGCCCTACCCCAGGGTCACTTCAGGCACTTGGGGAGCGAACCAGCAGGTGAGATGGGCACTCACACTCTCTTTGCCTTTCAAACAAATAAAAATAAATAAAAACAGAGAGAGATTAATGGGAGCTTCTGCCTGGGTTGTGAATGCCCTGGTCAGTGGCAGAGGCAACACGGTGTCCAGGTGTCAGGCCCAAGAGAAAAGGGGGCTGTGGCTGTAGGGGGTCAATGCCAGGGTCCTGTTCAACCAGAGGCCCTTCCGCCAAGCACAGCAGCCGCAGCTCTGCAGCCACAAGTCCCCGTCTGCTCTGGCCCTGGCCGCCCTCCTGGTCTCCTCTGCTACCTCTCTCCTCACTCACGCTTCAGGGAACCACGCCCCTCTCCCCCCATGCCTAATTCAGTCCCTTTGCACCTGCTGCTACCCCATGCCTGAACCCATGACACCTTCCTGGCTTCATTCAGGTCTGTGTGCAAATGTCACCTTGTCCTGCATGTCCCTTCACTCTGGTCCCCCCTACACACACACACGCATGCACACACACACACACACACACACACCACTCTTTCTCTTCTGCACAATTCTTGGGTTTTTATCAGCCTGATGTCTGAATGGAGCTCTGTCAGGGCACAGACTGAACTCTGTCCCAGCACCCAGGAGAGTGCTTGGTGCATGGAGGGGGCTCAGCGACACCACTGCGAGTGGCTGGCTGGCTGGGTGGAGGGAGGCACGGATAGACCGACAGATGTTTAAGAGAGACAGAGGCAAACTCCAGGCTCAGATCTGCAGCAGGAAGACAACCTGCACTGTTACAAGGCGGTAATGCAGAGGAAACACAGTGAGGTGTTTACCACCAGTTAAGGACTTTGCAGGGAGCTGGGTGGGGGGAGCATTTAGCTTAGACTCCGCTTGTGAGACCCATCCCACAGCTCAGTGCCTGGTTTTGCATCCCGGCTCCTCTGTTTCCCGTTCAGCTTCCTGCAGATGCACACCCTGGGAGGCACAAGTACTCGGCCCCTTTCGGCTCTCCTGGGAGGCCCAGATGGAGCCCCCGCGCCTTGCTTTGACTTGGTCCAGCCCTGGCTGTGGTGAGCATTTGGGGAGTGAACCAATGAACAGGAGAGCGCTCTCTTTCTCTCTGTGTTTCAAACAAAATGAAAGTAAGTAATGAAACATTTTAAAATGAAGATCTTGATTTCTGTGAGCACCTGGGCTTTAGACCAATCCAGAACACGTCCTCAAAAGCAAAAGCAATGCGATAGAAAATAGTCTGGATGGGAAGAAACTGGAGAGAAACAGTGGGGCCCAGGCCGGGGTGCGCATCACTGTCCAGGTGTGCAGGCGTTGCTGCCACCTCGCCGCGGCAGCCTTCCACGCCTTGTCCAGTATTCTGCTCACATTTCGGGACATTTCGTTGTGCCCCGTGCTTTACATTTCCAGTTACTCCTTTAGCCAACTCGTTGCACCATGTCACATAGCCACGTAAAGGGACTTAAGGGGCCAGCGCCGCGGCTCACTAGGCTAATCCTCCACCTTGCGGCGCAGGCACCCCGGGTTCTAGTCCCGGTTGGGGCGCCGGATTCTGTCCCAGTTGCCCCTCTTCCAGGCCAGCTCTCTGCTGTGGCCAGGGAGTGCAGTGGAGGATGGCCCAAGTGCTTGGGCCCTGCACCCCATGGGAGACCAGGAGAAGCACCTGGCTCCTGCCTTCGGATCAGCGCAGTGAGCCGGCCACAGTGGCCATTGGAGGGTGAACCAACGGCAAAGGAAGACCTTTCTCTCTGTCTCTCTCTCACTGTCCACTCTGCCTGTCAAAAAATAAAAATAAATAAATTAAAAAAAAAAAAAAAAAGGGACGTAAGACCCAGCAGCGCTGCCACCGCCTTCCGGTGCACCCGGCACCAGGGGCCTCGCACGCCGGCACCGCCCCGTAGTTGTGGGCGATTGTGTGCACAGACGATCCGGTGACCGGTGGCAACAAGGCCGCTCAGCATCGCCGTGGAGAGCGTGGGCCGCGGCGCGACGTCAGAAATCCTCGCAATGCCGCGCAAGATGGAGCAGCGTTCCGAGCAGTGTGGGAGTTTACAAAACCACAGAACCCCATCTTTTCGTTGCATAGGCATAAAGAAAAAGCAAGCGCAGGAGCGGGAAAGAGGAAGAAGACGGAGCCGTGCGAATGCTGAGAGAGAACACGTGCTGTGCCAGCTTCCACGCAAGTGGCGTGAGGGGCCACGCTGCTCTTTACGAAGATTCTCTACAAGTATTTTTTTTTTTAAGATTTATTTATTTTTATTTGAAAGTCACAGTTACATAGGGAGAGGAGATGCAGAGAGAGAGGTCTTCCATCCGCTGGTTCAATCCCCAATTGGCCGGAACGGCTGGAGCTGTGCTAATCTGAAGCCAGGAGCCAGGAGCTTCTTCCGGGTCTCCCACGCCAGTGCAGGGGCCCAAGGACTTGGGCCATCTTCTACTGCCTTCCCAGGCCATAGCAGAGAGCTTGATGGAAGAGGGGCAGCCGGGACTTGAACCAGCGCCCATATGGATATCAGCGCTTCAGGCCAGGGCGTTAACCCGTTGCGCCCCAGCGCTGGCCCCTCTCTACAGGTATTTTTTTTTTTAAAAGATGTATTTACTTATTTGAAAGAGTTAGAAAGAGAGAGAGAGTGAGAGAGAGTGAGAGAGAGAGAATCTTCCATCCACTTGTTCACTCAGATGGTGCCAAGGGCCACGGTTGGGCGAGGCCCAGGCCAAAGCCAGGAGGCCTGGAACTCCATCCAGGTCTCCCGTGTGGGTGCAGGGGCCCGAGCACGTGGGCCACCTGCTGCTGCTTTCTCAGGAGCATAGCAAGGAGCTGGATGGGACGCTGGCCTCAGCTTAACCCATTGCATCACAACGCAGGCCCCTGTATGTATATTTTGATGAGTTTCTGAATTTCCTGTAATGAGGATTCATTGCTTTTGTTAAAAAACAAGAAAGAAAAGGCAATAAGTAACAAAGAAAAGGAGTTAGCATTTGGGCCCTCTTAGTTTATTTTCAGCCAATTACGTCTCCTCCTCTATGTGTTTGGTTATTTTTTGTGAAATTTCTTATTTTCATAAGTTGATAAAAAAAATTGAGTGTTTCCAACCACAGCTAACACATGTCTGGGGTTTACAAATACCTCACCCAGTTTTGTTAGCCAGGACCTACGTTTGTTGGATTCCTCAGCTTCTCAAATTCATTTTCACCCACTTTGTCTTGCCTCGCTCTATTCGGAACAGACGAAAACACCCTGAATTCATTCCAATCAAATCTTTGTTTGTCCAAATTGCTCCAGCTGCCTAAATTGAACGTTCCGAAGTCAAACAAGCTCATGTTCCAATTCCAGTTCGGCCGCTCACATTTGGGCAACATGGGGCAAATCAACCTCTCCCGATGGTAAGTTCCCCTTCCGTTAGACGGGGAGAGAACCGGCAGGGTAGGTATTTTGTGAGAATGAGGAAGAAATGGCCACCTCGGCCACCCGTGAGCTGTCCACCCGGGACTGGAACTCTCTGCCGAGGGAGGGGCCTGTGTGCAGGGCGGTCGGCCCACCCTCAGTCTTCACTGCCTGCAGCCAACGGGGAGGACCACAGAGGCCTGTCTGCACACTGCACTGTGTCCTCGCCTGTCCTGCTCTCCCCTCCACGGCAAAGGATCCCCCCCCCCCCCCCCCCACACACATACACCACGTACCATCCTGTTGCCCCCTCTGCACTGGCTGGCTCAGCCTCTTTCACCCACCCCCAGGCCAGCACAGGGTCCCCACCGGAGGACTCCTTCCCTCGGGTTTCGGTCCCGGTCTCCCTCTCTGGGCCGCTGGGAAGCACAGCAGGACGGGGCATTAAATGATCAACGTTGAGGCCAGCGCCGTGGCTCAATAGGCTAATCCTCCACCTAGCGGCGCCAGCACACGGGGTTCTAGTCCCGGTTGGGGCGCCGGATTCTGTCCCGGTTGCCCCTCTTCCAGGCCAGCTCTCTGCTGTGGCCAGGGAGTGCAGTGGAGGATGGCCCAAGTGCTTGGGCCCTGCACCCCATGGGAGACCAGGAGAAGCACCTGGCTCCTGCCTTTGGATCAGCGTGGCGGCTGTTGGAGGGTGAACCAATGGCAAAAGGAAGACCTTTCTCTCCGTCTCTCTCTCTCTCACTGTCCACTCTGCCTGTCAAAAATAATAAATAAATAAATTAATTAATTAATTAAAAAAATTATCAACGTTGGTTTCCCTGGATTCTCTCAGCCTGGTCTTGAGGCCAGTAGGCACCCACACCCCCACTTGGTGTGGGTGCACCTGAGGAAGAGGGGGTCGTCACCGGGGTGGCTGCCTGGTGTCCCTAGGAAGGCAGGACCTGAGACCAGGGTTCCTTGTGCCCTGTGCAGGGCACAGAAAGCAGCACATGTGCATGGTGTCCGGGGGGGGGGGGGGGCAATCTCCATGGCAACAGTGTGGCTTGAAGCACTGGCTCACATGTAGCCTTGCCGCATAGGATTCTGGGACCGTCCGCAATCCAGAGCAGGAAGAGCCCCTAGAATGAAAGAGACTTTCTCAGCAGCTTGGCTCAATGGGACTGCCGGGTTGGACTAAATTAGCTTTAATTAGGGAAAAATACGTTTAAAAATGACATTTCTCACATCAACATCTTTGAGTCCGTGGACTGGGCTCAGACCCATTACAAATGCAGATGCCATCGCGTCCCTTTCCTACCACGGCTCCCTGTTTCCTGAAGCAGGAAGACCCCGGGGGGTTCAGTCTCCACATTTGCTCCTGGGCAGACATCACTAATCAATCATAGTATCCTCCTGGCTCTACCTGGACACAATCCCAGCATCCCCTGTAGCACTGCCACGTGGATCCAAGTTGTACTTGAGGTGAAGTCAGGTATTTTCTTTATTTGAAGACTCCCATCCCTGCCCCCCAGCCCACACACACACGTTACTGCTCCTTAGATCAGGGTACACCATCGGCGTGCACATTCACGCTCCAGGGACTGGTTTTGTTTCCCCCGAAAATACTAAACACACTTTCTGAGTGCATCTTAGAGCTGAAGCAAGGAGGCATTTGCCTTCCCCGCCTCCTGCATCTTCCTTAAAGGTCACGTGGGACCCAGCACACGTGGCCCTTCCCCCCCTCCAGTCACCTGCTAACCGCCCTGGCCTGGCTGCTCCTCGTCCCTCCCTCTCTGCCCCTCTCCCTCCCGACTTCCCACCAGATCCCCACTCACTGGTCCTTCAGCACTCGGCTTAACCATCTCCCCGAGGGAGCCCTTCCTGCCGCCCTCACGCCTCCCTGGGAGTTCATGCAAGCTTCCCTCTCCCTGCCTGGCACAGATGGGGAGGGGAGGGGGCACAGCACTGGGCTCCCCCCCCCCCAACTGTAAACCCCTAGAGGGCAGGGCTGCTGGTGCAGGGCGAGGCTCGAAGAGGAAAGAGATTGCCACAAGCCCTGGGGGAAACTGAGCCCAGCACGGCCCAGGCTCAGGGAGATGCAGGGCTCGGCGGGCTGGGCGACACCGTCCAGTGTCTGAGCTGTGGGGGTGTGGGGATCAACTTACTCATCCACAGCGGGATGCAGCTGGGTGGAGGGGGCAGGCACAGTGGCCTGACCGGAGTCGGCCCTCCTTGGGGCCAAGCCAGGAAGCTCCGTGCCCCAAGGTTGCCCAGCAGACTCCGTACTGGAACATGGGTGGTGTCCATTCTGACAGCTGCCACAGTGGCCGAGGACCAGGTGGGCTGGCCGGTCACCTGCCTGGGGTGTGGGGCCAGCCCCTCGGGCAACATCACCACAAGGGAAGGCCTGTGGCCTTTGGTCTCTGACTCTAGCTATGTTCCTAATGACACAGCGTGTCCTCAGATGACGTCACTCCTCTGGCTGGTGCACCCCTGGGACACCTCCCTCAATGGCTGCATTCTGATGTCAGTATTTCTCCTCCTCACTGGCTGCCAAGGGCCACCCACACCTGGCACTGAGCAGGTGACATTAGCAACTGGTTGCCTCTAGGTTAGCAAGTCTGAATTACTTCCCAGATATTCTAGGGTTGAACAAAAATTAAGCAAGCCAGAGACAAGTTTCTCATTATTGGAGAAAGAAGTTGTAAATGCAGACGAGGAGGAGGTTAGAATAAGCCATGTGCTGGTGGGATGGACCTGGAGCAATCAAGATGGACTCACGCCTCTTGTTTGAAAGGCAGATAGCAGAGAGAGCACTTCTAGCTGCTAGTTCACTTCCCAAATGACTGCACCAGTCAGTCTGAAGCCAGGAGCCCAGAACTCCATCTGGGTCTCCCACGTGGGTGGCAGGGACCCAAGTACTTGAGCTATCACCTGCTGCCTCCCAGAGTGTGCATTAGCAGGAAGCTGGAACCGGGAGTAGAGCCAGAACGTGGACCTAGGCACTCTGATACGGGTTGCAGATGTCGAAAGTGGCATCTTAACCACGGTGTCAAATGCCCACCTGCGTGAGCTCACACTTTTTATATATAGTGAGAGAGGGAAATACGAGTACACGGAGATGGCCAATGTGTTTTTCCTTTGTTCTGACTACTAAGAGCCGGGAAGAATGATGTCGGAGGAGCACTGAGCACCCCGACCGACCCCCAGGTGCTGGGTCCTGAGTACCAGACTCCACTCACGGGAATAAGTGCTCCTGGGAGAAATGGCTGCTTCCGGGGCAGGTGCAGGGAGGGGACAAGGTGAGCCTGGAACATTTCGTGCAAACAGATAAGCAAGGGATCTGATTACGGTGGGGACAGTTCCCAAGAAGACAGGAGCCAGTCTGCAGAGGCTCCCCTGGCGGAATCTAAAGCAATTTGTGCTTTAAAATAAACAGCCATAGTAACTGAGCGTGACTCAATAACTCAAACAGGAATCTGTGAGTCCATGACGCTGTAGATCAGTCCATCGACAAGCCGCGAGAGCGATAGGTTTGAGTGTCAGCTAATTCATAGACTAGAAAAGCCCCCTTGGCTGGCCATCACAGTAATAACCGACGGGTGCTAATCTAGTGGGTGAGAAGCTGGGGACTGAAATAGCCCCAGAGTCGCCCGGTGAGGCACGTACGCATCACACAGGGAAAACAGCTGCTTACTGTGAAGAGACTTTGACCCAGCAACCAAAGTGAACACCAGCAGCTGTGGAACAAGTGGGCAGCCTGGGGCCGGTGACAGCACGTGCTGAGGACACACCCACACTCGAAGGCGTTCCTGTCCAGAACGCATAACCTGAAACCAATCATGAGAAAACATCAGATGCGCCCAAAGGGAGGGACGTGATACGAAGTCACCGGACAGGTCTCTTCAAAATGTCTACAGCAGTGAGTAGCCTCTTGGAATGTCGGGGTTCAAGTTCCAATGCCGCTGCCAACTCCAGTGCACCTCGGGGGGCAGCAGGTGGTGCCTCATGCACTTGGGTCCCTGCCACCCACGCGGGAGGCCCAGGTGGAGCTCCCAGCTCTGGGCTTCGGTGTGGCTCAGGTCATTGCAGACGTCTGGGGAGTGAAGCAGTGGATGGAGCTCTTTGTGTCTTTCAAATTAAATAATTAAATATTTTATACGGCAAGCTCATGAGAACAAAGATGGACTGATAAATTGTTCAAATTCAAGAGATTAAAGACATGACAGTTAAACGCAACATGTAGCTGAATTAGATATTGTGCTAGGAAATATTATTTTTTCCTTTTGTTATAAAGATTTTGGGGATAGAGGCCAGTGTTGTGGCACAGCGGATAAAGCCGCCATCTGTGACACCAGCATCCCATATGGGTACCAGTTCCAGTCCTGGCTACTCCACTTCCTATCCAGTTCCCTGCTAATGGCCTGGGAAAAGCAGCAGAAGATTCAAGTGTTAAGACCCCTGCACCCATGTGGGAGACCCAGAAGAAGCTCCTGGCTTCTGGCTTCAGCCTGGCCATTGAGGCCACTTGGAGAGTGAACCAGCAGATGGAAGATTCTCTCTCTCTCTCTCTCTCTCTCTCTCTCTCTCTCTTTCTCACCTCATCCATCACCCTCCCCTCCCCAGAGCTCGTAACTCTGATTTTCAAATAAATAAATCTATTTAAAAAAGATTTTGGGGATAATTGGGAAAATTGAAATAAAGTTTAGTTTTATCACCAGGTGAATTTCCTGATTTTGATGACTTTCTTGTAGTTGCACGAGAGAATGTACTTTTGAAAATATGCATCCTATTTGCAATTTTCAAGTAGTTCCTGTACATACAGAAGGAATGGGGGTAAGCGAATGATCAATAATTGGTAAAATGTGACTATTTGGGGCAACTGGGTAGGGCCTATGGAAATGCTCTGGACTACTCCTGTAACTTTCTGTGGTTCTGAAAGTGTTTCAAAACAAAAGTTTAAAAATAAAATAAATGGGGGCCGGCGCTGTGGCACAGCAGGTAAAGTAGTGCCAGCATCCCATATGGGTGCCAGTTCAAATTCAAGATTAAAGACATGACAGTCTCGGCTGTCCACTTCTGATCCAGTTCTCTGCTGTGGCCTGGGAAAGCAGCAGAAGATGGCCCAAGTCCTTGGGCCCCTGAACCCACATGGGAGACCCAGAGGAAGCTCCTGGCTCCTGGCTTCGGATTGGCGCAGCTCCAGCAGTTGCAGCCAATTGGGGAGTGAACCAGAGGATGAAAGACCTCTCTCTTTGCCTCTCCTTCTCTCTCTGTGTAATACTTTCAAATAAATAAATAAATATTTTTTTAAGATTTATTTGCAAGTCAGAGAGAGAAGAGGCACGGAGAGAGAGAGAGAGAGAGAGAGAGAGAGAAAGAGAGAGATCGAGAGATCTTCCATCCGATGGTTCACTCTCCGGATGGCTGCAATGGCTGGAGCTGCACTGATCCAAAGCCAGGAGCCAGGAGCTTCTTCCAGGTCTCCCACACAGGTGGAGGGGTCTGTGGAATTGGGCCATCTTCTGCTTTCCCAGGCCATAGCAGAGAGCTGGATCCGAAGAGGAGCAGCCAGTTCCCGAACCGGTGGCCATATGGGATGCCAGCACTTCAAGCCAGGGCATAACCCGCTGTGCCACAGCACCGACCCCCATAAATAAATAAATCTTTTTAAAAAATAAAAAATAAGACTAAATAAATGCTAGCACTGTGGTGTAGCAGGTAAAGCTGCTGCCTGTAGTGCCGCCATCCCATATGGGTGCTGATTCAAGTCCTAGCTGCTCCACTTCTGATCCAGCTCCCTGCTAATGGCCTGGGAAAAGCAGCAGAAAATGGCCTGAGTGCTTGGGCCCCTGCACCCATGTGGGAGACCCAGAAGCTCCTGGCTCCTGGTTTCAAATCAGCCCAGCTCTGGCCATTGTGGCCATTTGGGAAGTGAACCAGCGGATGGAAGATTCTCTCTCTCTCTGCCTCTCTGTAACTCTGCCTTTCAAATAAATAAATATATAAATCTTTTTTAAAAAAAGACAGCTACACCCCATTTCGGAGTGCCTGGGTTCAAGTCCCCAGCTCCCAGTTCCAGCTTCCTGCTAACGCTCGCTTTGTGAGGCAGTGGTGTCAGCTCAAGTAGTTGGGTCCCTGCCTCCCAGGTGGGAGACCTGGATTGCATTCCCAGCTCCTGGCTTCGACAGGCCCAGCCCCAGCTGTTGCAGGCATCTGGGGAATGAACCAGTGGATGAGAGTTCTCTGCCCCTCCCTCTGTCCCAAGAAACAAAAACCTTCAGCCTGCACCCTCCTTATCATCGTCTCCGTCAGACCTCGCTGGCAAACTGGATTCTTGCTGCTGTGTGATTCCATCTGACAGCCAGAGGCTCCTGCCTGTGCTCCTCCCGGCTCAGACAGGGGTCAGGTGTGAGCTCCTCACTGTGCAGCAAGCCCTCTGTGATGTGGCTACGACCCGCTTCTCCTGGCTTCCCTCCCTGGCTCCCCCTTTGATACCGGCTTCAGGAGGGCAGGCCCCACCTTCCCACGGCCGCATTTGTAATGACTCTCACACCCACGCGGCCCTGCCCTGGTCTCATGCCCGCTCCAGGTCACAGACCCACCCCTCCCTGGGCCTGTCCAGCAGCCTGCTGCCCCACGAGAGGTCGATGGCTGGGAGCCAGCCCAGAGGGCCCAAGGTAGGGCTCAGCTCCTTGGTGTGTGTTGGGGGGGGGGAAGGACAGGGACGGCTTAGCTGGTGCCCTGGGTTCTGGCCTGGTCACTCAACTCTCCAGCCCCCTCCCCACCAAACACCTTCCCTCCATCAGCCCCGCACGTGGCTAGGATTGGAAGGATGCAGAGGAAAACAGGTCATGGGGAGGTGCCACCTGGGTTGTTTCACAGTATTCGTGACACAGCCGAGAAGAGAGCTGAAAAACAGACCAGACAAGGAGATGCCAGACTGAGGAGGCTCAAGACCAGCCCCCTCTCCAGGCCTCCGCTCCCCCGCCCCCCCGTGCTGCACCTGCCCTCCACCCCACAGGTACTGACTGGGGCTGTTAAGATGCCCAGCTGCCCAGGGAGGACTTTAGTGAGCCCTGGGGTTAGGGTTGAGCCATGCCTCAGTTCCCAGGGGAGTCGCGGGGTGCCCTGCAGGAGGAAGGGGCTGGGGTCAGGGGCTGGGTGGTGGTTGGCTCAGGTAGGCTTCGAGAGGTGCAGAGGCAAGCGCCCAGCAACTTCTCAAGAAGACTCTACCTGTCTTCCAGCTCCTGCTCAGGCTGCTTGTCTTTCCTTCGGGAGTTGTCCAAGTGGAAACTTCTAGAAGAGACACACCCCACATCCTCAGGAAGGGAAAATGGCCCTTCATGCCTCCCATCAAGAGGCTGTCCAAGCTCTGGGTCCCTTGGGCTCCCTGGAGGTGCCAAGGTGCCACATGTCCCAGCCTCAGGCCTTGCACCCACTGTCTTGTGCCCTCCGGGGCCCACGCTCAGCTTGGAGGGTACGGGCCACGGCTCCCCTGATGTACTTGGTTGGGAGGCCTGAGATTTGGAACAGATCTGTTCCCTTCTGGAAAGTTCCATCCTCTCAGCTTCTCCCTTTGGGTTGCTGGCTTTGCAGCCTCCCAGCCCTGCTGAGTCCCAGAGGAAGAAGCAAGACGTTGGCAGCAAACACAGAGAGGGGCACCTCCGTCCCCAGGTCTGGGGATGTCCCCGCTCTGCATGTCCTCTCTGCTTCCAGGCCCCATTACAATTCCCTCCAGGAAGAAGCTGTGGGAACCCCTACTGCTGCCTCCTCCCCGTCCTCCAGAAGCCCCTTGGGCAGCCCCACGCAGGTCAGCACTTGTCCCCCGGCCTTGCTTTCTGCCTTGCGTTCCGGCTCAGGGGTGGCCATGAGAACTTACTTGCCCGGGAGGTAACTCATTTATTTGCAATAACCACGCTTTTCCAGTCCTCAATCAAGGCATCTCACAAATAACTTTTGTGTCACTTTTGGGTATAAGGGGCAATTTGGGTGCCAAAATATTATTGATTGAAATAATTAAAGATTACGATTCGATTAGAATTGATAGGAGGGGCTGGAGCTGTGGTGCAGTGGGTAAAGCTGCCATCTGCAATGCCGGCATCCCATATGGGTGCAGGTTCGCGTCCTGGCTGCTCCACTTCAAATCCAGCTCCCTGCTAACGGCCTTAGAAAGCAGCAGGAGATAGCCCAAGTCCCTGCACTCACATGGGAGACCCAGAAGAAGCTCCTGGCTCCTGGCTTCTGGCTTCAGCCTGGCCCAGCCCTGGCCACTGGCGGCCATTTGGGGAATGAACCAGCAGGTGGAAGCTCTGTTTCTCTCCCCTCCCAAACTCTGCCTTTCAAATAAATAAATCTTTAAAAATAAATAATAGGAGAAGTTATGGAGGGAATGAAGCCACATGTTTAGAATTAAGGCTGTCTTAGAAAACCCAAGATACACAGTCACTGCACAAGTTGTCTGACATCCAGCCCGGGCTCTCGGCGAGTCCTTGAAGCTCCCTTGTTGCTGACATTTCCCCTGGCCTCCCCCACCCCATTCATTCCATTCAACCCCAAGCAACATACGGCATGCTTTCTGCACGAATCGGTCTTTATTGGGTATTGAAGTAACTGGATTATTGGCACAGGCTCAGTGGGGTTCAAAGCAAATGACAGAAGGAAACCTGGGCCTGCGCAGGTGGGAAGAGTCACCAGGGAGGCATCCTTCCGCACCTGTCACCTGCCAGCTGGGCCTGGCTCCGAGGATCCTGCAGCCAGGCCCGAGCCCCGCTGAGCAGGCTTCCTGAAGGTGACCAGGCTACACCTCAGGGGATCTGAAGGGGTCCCCGAGTTCCCACCCAAAGACCAACAATCCCGGTTCCCTTGGAAACTTCTCCAGCCTTTCTGTCTTTGCCACCAACAGCAGCTTGGTGACCACGGGGACCCTCCCCCCACTGCTCTCCCTCCCCTGTGCCTGCTCCCTGGAAACCTCCCCCCATCCCCAGGGGCAGGGTAAGGCCCTGCAGAGGGAGGGGAAGAGGAGAAGAGTGGGTTGTGCAGGACAGCTAAGCCCAGGAACTCCCCCTGAGGATGTGACCCCCCCACACACACCGGGCCTGGGCGGGAAGAGGGGCTTCTCAATAGGAGAGCTCCTGCTCGGGGGAGGGCTCCTCCTCTATGAGCTCCAGGTCAAATTCGTCTTCCAGAGACCCCCCGACGGGCAGGAGGCGGAACTTCTTCCCCTTCAGGGTGCAGGTGCGATGCTCGAAGTCCAGGACGGCGTTGTGGTCCTGCAGCACGTCCGTGCCGATGATGGCTTCCTCCGCGCTCGCGTTGGCCACCAGGAACTCGGCCTTCAGCTTCAGCTTGCCCAGGGACACCACCGTGTCCCACACGCCCAGGATCTTCATTTCTGCCCCGTTGGCCACCTTCACCACATTCTCAAAGGGCCGCAGGGTGTCCAAGTCGCCGTCGGTGACTTCCTCCCACAAGCTGGGGTGCACCACGGACACCTGGGCCCCGGAGTCCACCAGGAACCTCACGGGCACTTTGCCAATCTTCCCCTTGAGGTAGTAGCCCTTACCCATGCTGTTGGCGAACACGATCTCCTTGGGCCGGGGGCCGGAGGCGGCCCCGGGGCCCCCGAAGGCCTGCAGGAGGGCCTCTCGCGCAGCTCCGTAGTCCCCCTGGTCCTGGGCACCAAGTCCACTGTAGACCTCCAGGGCGTCTCCCCTGAGGGCCTCCTTCAGGAACCTGAGCTTGGTGGCATGGTCCCACTCGTTGAGGTCGCTGATGACCTCGAAGCGGTGCAGCCAGAGGCTCGGGGCTACATTGGCTCCGTCAAAAGTCTCCGGGAGGAAAGTGCGCGCCCGGCGGCCTTCCTGGCTCCTGGCTCTGCTGGCGGCCATCCCTCTGCTGCCTTCTGGAACTTCAGCGGCGACCCACGCCAGGTAGAGCAAGCCACAGAGCAGTGTGGGCGCAATCACGCTGGAGAGCAGGGCCTCTCTGAGCAGGCGGTGTGCACTCGCCCGGCGTGGGCAAGCAGGAGGACAGGGGCCCGGCTGGCTGGCTGGCTGCTGGGCGCCGAGGCAGGCACTGTGTGGCCTGCTCGCTCTGCACAGGCTTTTTGATGCCGAGCCTGGGCCCCCAGGGCTCCCCATTCTCCTTTGTTCTGGAAGCCCCACCCCTCCTGGTCCCGCCCTCCCACCAGTATCCTGCCCGACTAGCAGGATGGGTGCCTCGCCCTTCTGCATCCATCCCAGGACAGACAGGCCAGCCCACGTGGCGAGAAAGGCAGTCCCAGTGGGGAGGGGGCTCCCCAGGTCCCCTTCCCAGCCTGTGTCCCAGAACAACAGAGGTGAGGACACCCGGTGTGTGTCATCTGTGTCATCAGTGGGAGAAGGGGAGGCAGGACCAGAGGCCGGCACCCTTCAGGCTGGGGAAGCCCCTTTGGCCTCACCCTCCCCCCGACCTGGGCCAGTCTGGCCACAGAAAGGGAGCTTGCATTCACTGGGCAGGCATCTCTCACACATTCCCCGAGTATGGGGGCCTCTGTGACTCCCTGGAGAGGGAGACAGAGCAAGGCCCCAGAATCGAGAGTGCACAGAAATGGGCTTCAAATGAGTGAGGACGCACACTCACACACACCGTCACTCAGCTTACACACACATGTGCATACTCAGCCACACACACACACACACACACACACACACCATACATACACATGCACACAGTCTCATGCTTACACATACACACACATTCACAGCCACGGACACACAGACTCTCACATTCACACACTCAGTCACACATATATACACATTCACACACTGTCATACAAGGCACACACGCACCGTCACATTCACACTCACATACAATCATCTCACAGGAACTCAGCTGCTGCAGGAATTTGCTCTCATTGATCACTCCTAATCCAGTCAGCCGTTTCTGGAGCTCGGCCTCAGCCTGTGGGCTCTCATTAAGGCCCGCAAGTGGCTGGTGTGATCTTGAACTTCTGAGAGCGGATGCGGGAATCCAGGGTCCGGCTTCCACCGTGGGTGGGGGCGGGTCCCATCGGGTGCCACCCATGCTTATTGTCCCTTCCCTGCCTGGCCCCCCTCACTCTCCAGGAGCCCTCCCAAGAGCCCTTTTCCAATGCAACAAAGCCCCTCCTCTCCCACTCTTGGCCTGGGCCGTTTATGGCACACGCAAGCTGGGGGAGGGGCTGTCACTGCCGCTTTCGTTTTTCGAGGGGGAGGCTCGACCATGGTGTTGGCCATGCTGATGCTGAGGACCCGGGAGGCTTTGGCTGGAGGGGCTGTGGGCGTGGCCCCTGCTGCTGGAGCTGAGGGGCAGCTCTGGACGTCTTGCAGAGGCCCACGGAGCAGATCTGCAGGTCTGCGGGCCAGAGGCCTGACCTGGGCCTGTGCAGGGAGATGGCACCGCTGCAGGGACCCACTTCCATGAGTCCATCCAAATGTCACCTCCTCCATGGAGCCTTCTCCCCTGTTCCCATCCTGTGTCACAGGGTGCTCCGATGGCTCATTCCTGCTATGCGGCAGCCTGGGGCTCCCCGAGCTGGCGTGTGGGGTTGTCTGCATCCCTCAGCGAGACCTACTGTGGGATCTGAGAGTGTTCTCTGCCAGGCTCATGGCTGACAGCGAGCTATTCACTGAGCAGAAGAGAGTAAGGAGGCGGGGCAGGGGGAGTACTGAGGGCTCAGCCGCACACCTGTGGCTCTGGGGCTGTTATTCCCGGCCTGGAACTCCTCATCAACCCTCTATGCCACTTACCACCCTGTGCCTGATTAAGTCCCACGAGTACTCTGGCATCACCCAACCACGCTGTGAGACCCTCACCTGCTGCTGCGGTCTCCCGTGCCTTCCACCAGACGCGGTGAGCCAGTGGAGAGGCAGCTGGGTTCACACCTCTCAGCTCAGCTGCCTGGCTAAGGTGGGGCCGTGGTGGCATTCCAGGCGCCCAGAGGAAGGGGAAATAGAGTCACTGGCAAGGTGTCAAGACCAGGTGGGTCTCGGAGAGGATTGCACAATGATAGCACCTGTGTCCAGAGACAGGGCCTGGCAAGAACAGGAAACCCCTTCTGCAAATGGGGTTTGTGGAGAGATTCCCAGCCTCTGGGATGGGTGTTGTTCTGTGACCCAGGGCACAGACCCTGTGGCTTCCTGGCTCCCTGGTACTCACCACATCAGACACCTGGTCCCCGGAAGTGGGAGTGAGTGAGGAGGCGAGCACGTGACCCAGGGAGGGGGACCTGTCAGCACATACACTCGGATGGGGCCATCCCCAAACGCCTTTCAAACCACGAGGGTAGATGTGGAAGTCAGCACTCACCATGACTCTTAAGCTACGAAGAGGTGGTCCCTTGGGATGTCCCTAGATTTGGTTTGATCTCACTTTGGCAAAGTCATTTCATATCCATCACCTGTGTGAGCGTGGGTGCCTGCAAGGCACACCAGCCCTTACTCCAGGACTCTTGGGCACAAGGAGCTTAAACAGCCTTTCTCAGGCACTGAGCCAGCCAGAGGCTGGGTAAGAGCATTTTGTAAAGCCAAGGAAGTGGGGTGCTGGGCTCAGGAGAGAGATCTTAGGTCTGGGGAAGTCTGGGAGAGATCTTAGGTGGGGGCTTCTGATTAGGGTAGTGGGCTCAGTGGCCAGTAGGCAAGAATTGATTGTTAAATATTCAGGAACAGCCAAGTGGCAGCTTGAAATTGGGCTTGGTGTGAGTATTTATACCACAAAAATTGGCAAATGATGGGGCTGGCATTGTGGCGCAGCAGGTCGGACCGCTGCCTGCACTGCTGGCATTGCAGATGAGCGCTGGTTCAAGCCCTGGCAGCTCCACTTGCGATGTGGCTCCCTAATGTGCCCAGGAGGGCAGCAGAAGATGGCCCAAAGTGCTTAGGCCCCTGCACCCACATGGGAGCCCCAGATGAAGCTCCTGGCTTTGGCTTGGCCCAGCCCAGCTACTGCGGCCATTTGAAGAGTGAATCAGAGGATGGACGATCTCACTCTGTTTCTTCCTCTCTCTCTCTCTCTGTTAACTCTGCTTCCAAATAAATAAGTCTTTTAAAAAAATTGGCAAATGCTAAATCTAGACTCTTTTCTTCCCTGGAAAGCCAGTTTGTCATCACTCCCTTGTATGGTGGCCTTGGTGACCTTGTCTGATGCAGGCAAAGCCCTGTGACCAGTGCTGAGTAAGTCCATAACAGTTCCCACCCCACCTCAGCCACGTGGGCCTAAATCACTTCTCTGAGCAAAGACCTGGCACCCACCTTGCCCCCTCCCCCATCTCCATGTCTCTGGGTTGCTGTGACTTGAGGCAGGCCGCCTCCCCAGGGAGGCCTCCCAGGTTGCATCTGTTCACACAGCTGCACCCTGGGATCTTATGGGAGGAGTCGGGGTCAGCCTGTGGCTGAATTTGGGAGCCTGTCCATGGCTAGGATCAGAGCGTGGTGGAGGAGGGGCTCTCATGTACCCTTAACTCCTGGGAGATGCCAGTACCCCGGAAGTACCCAAGGACCTTGGAATGGCTATGCTGCTGGTACGTGAATGAGCTAAACCAGCCGAGCCAGGCCAGGTGGCATTGCCTCCTCCCAGCGCCCAGGAAATTCCAGCTAATTATTGACAATATCGGTATTGAGGCAGAACACCCTCATTAGTACCCATTAGCATCTCCTGAGTGTGCTCGGAAGCAGGCACGCTGCCCTTGACCCGAGAAGAGGCAAACCAGGACAATCAACAGGAAGGACTGGGGCATCCCCGCCCGCCACACTCCTGCCTGCAGGGTTGTGGGCTGGGAGCTCTGCCAGCGAATTCTGCCCCGCTGCTGCTCGGCTCCCCCAGGAGCATTCAGCAAATCGTCGTGAGCCAGGGCGGCCTCGGTTTGCTGCAGGGAAACCCCTGCTCCCCAGACAGATGCTGCTGTCTGATGACTTCTGGGGTGCACAGTTCCGGGGGGAGAGGAGCCTGAAGGGTGGCAGGCGGGGACCCACAGTGCAGGTGGGAGTGGTGGGCTGACAGAGTTAGACAGTGGGAGAGAGAGAGACAGAGAGAAAGGTCTTCCTTCTGTTGGTTCACCCCCCAAAATGGCCGCTACGGCCAGAGCTACGCCGATCCGAAGCCAGGAGCCAGGTGCTTCCTCCTGGTCTCCCATGCGCGTACAAGGACCCAAGCACTTGGGCCATCCTCCACTGCCCTCCCGGGCCACAGCAGAGAGCTGGACTGGAAGAGGAGCAACCAGGACTAGAACCCGGCACCCATATGGGATGCTGGTGCCGCAGGAGAGGATTAACCAAGTGAGCCACGGCGCCGGCCCAGGGACCCGACCTTCTAAAGAGCCGGCTCTGGCGCAAGGTGCTGAGGGTGACAGACAGCCCATGGAGGCCCCGAATGGAACGGGAGCGTCAGCAGAGGCCAGGTCCTGGCAGCCGCCCCTGCAGCCCCTCTGCAGGCTGCCTCGGCCTCCTCCCCACCCTGTGGGGCTGCAGTCACTGGGAGGGCAGAGGGGGCGCCAGGATTTTTCAAGGAGCAAGGAGGCTGAAGGGCGACGAGACAGTGCACTCCCTCCCGTCGGGCCTGGCACCAAAGGTGGGCACCTCCCCTGAACACCAAGAAGCCCCTGGCTTAGTCTCATGCCCTGTGGTTGCCCCCTGGAAATTCAGGCCCACACTCTGGTTTTTGCACCAGGCCCCTGCAAATTACGGAGCTGGTTTTGTCTCCAGCCAATCTGGTGGTGGAGTCTTTTTTTTTTTTAAATAACCATGGTCCATGTTTTCCTACTGCACTTTTATTTATTTATTTATTTGACAGAGTTAGACAGTGAGAGAGAGAGACAGAGAGAAAGGTCTTCCTTCCATTGGTTCACCCCCCAAATGGCTGCCATGGCTGGCGCTGCGCTGCGCTGATCCGAAGCCAGGAGCCAGGTGCTTCCGCCTGGTCTCCCACACAGGTGCAGGCACCCAAGCACTTGGGCCATCCTCCACTGCCTTCCTGGGCCACAGCAGAGAGCTGGACTGGAAGAGGAGCAACCAGGACTAGAACCCGGTGCCCATATGGGATGCTGGTGCCGCAGGCGGAGGATTAACCAAGTGAGCCACGGTGCCGGCCCCAGTGGAGTCTTTTATTTATATTTTTTTCATTTGAAAGAGACAAAGATCTCCCATTTGCTGGCTCACTCTCCAAAGGCCTACAACAGCCAGGACTGGGCCAGGCCAAAGCTGGGAGCCAGGAACTCCGTCCAGGTCTCTCACACGAGTGGTGGGGACCTAATGATTTGAGCCATCACCTGCTGCATGGTACCCATTAGCAGGAAACTGGAGTCAACAGCAGAGCTGGGACTGGAACCCAAAGCGCTCCAATGTGGGACATGGAGATCCCAATCACTGACCAAACACCTGCCCTTGGTGGTTGATTCTCTCTCTCTCTCTCTCTCTCTCTCTCTCTCTCTCTCTCTCACACACACACACACACACACACGCACATAGCATACTCCTTTCCACACACACTGTCCACAGAAGCACACTCACCACACAGTACACAGCCCTGCACCTGTAAAACAGACATACACAGTCACACTGCAGCTCTCAGTTCAAAACAGCTCAGAAATTGTGTAACGCGCATGAACAGCTCGACTCCCACCTTTCATTTCCCAGGTTTATTTGCACCCACACGGACAGTGAGTGTTAAAATCCTATTTATTGGCAGCGTCTGCTGTTTATTAGCCTCTGGGCACACTTGCCGCTTCAGAAAAGCAGGCGGGGCTCTGTGGCTCACAAGCTAATGAAAACAGGATACGGACGTTTAATAGCCAAGTTTTGAAGAGTTTAAGATCAACGCGTATATCCAGGCTGACCCACTTAAAGCAGCCCCTGTCTCAGCCACGAGGCTTTGAAAGGAGCCGGTTTCTAAGTGGGTCAGCCTGCCTTCTGCTCCCTGAAACCCTGTGAGGGCAAGCACAGGAGGCCCCCTTCTCCCTTCCTTTGGGCACACTTCCCAACAGCTAAGTCCCCTTCCCGTGCTTGCCTAACCCCCGTCCTGTACAACTTAGCACCGGCCCATCCCCAGGTGCCCCATGCCTAGGCTGGTGTGAGCATGCGTGCATAGGGTTGGTGCCACAGCTGCATTCTGCTGCCAGCATCCTGCTGCAGGTGCATGGCACCAGGTCAAGCTGACAAGAGAAACCAAGAGGTGAATTTGCCACAAACATCAGGTCGGGGGTTCTGATCCGAGCCCAGGCTTCTGGGTGTGATGAGAAATCCGAGGCCCCAGCAGGCTGCTTCTCCCCAAACCAACGGCCCGCAGACCCCGGCACTCACGCCCAGCCATGACCACGGCTGTTTTGGCAGGACGCCTTCCCCACACCTGGCCCCCTCCTGGGGCCCCTGCCATGGCCCTCACCAACAGGCCATTGCTCCACTGGGGACCTGCGTGCTCCCGCCCCTGGGGCACATCCCCGACTCTCTGCTGGTCCAGAGCCTCACTTCCCCCCGGGCGGCCTGCCCTCACTCCCTTACTGCTCAGCTTGGGAACCTGCCCACCAGCAAGGATTGTCAGCGATGCCCACCACAGGATCCAACGCCAGCAGACAGCAAGATGTCTGGTGCCAAGTCCTCACCCTGGGAACACTCATCCTGGGCCCCCACGCCATCCAGAACCCTCCAGGCCTGGGGTCGGGGCCAAGGCCAAGGACTGTGGTCAGAAAAGGGTGCTAACTCTTAGAAACCTAATTTTGCCAAAACAGGTTCTCTCCGTTTTTATCTCTCAATCAAATATCAAGATTACTAAGACATCCTGAAGGCCTCTCCTGTCCCCTACCCAGGGCCCAGCCCTCCCAACTGGGTGGGAACCTTTTCCTCAGTTCCTTGTGCCCTCACCCTGACCAAGCCCTCATCCCTTCCTGTCCCAGTTCCTGCCACCCTCCTCAGACCACGGAGGTCCAGGGCTCCAAGGAAAGACCCAGGCAGACCCTATTCCCCTCCCCCACCCACCACAGGGTCCCTGCCACGCAGCCAAGGTTGGGGGCAGGACTTGTAAGACAGGTCCAAACAGCCTTGGGGACATTAAACTGCCTTTGACAAACGTCCCTGCAATTTATGAACTATTCAGGCAACCGAAAGATACGCACTGGGTCATCTCCAGGTCCGAGCGGGCTCCTAATGAGAGCGGACAACTCGGCTGGGAGCTGGACATGTGTGGGACTTGCATACAGCTTTGAATGCCTCAGAGGCAACCTCCAACTGATCTCACTAGCACTGAGAGCGAGGATGTCACGGGACCCTCTCGGCCGGGAGCTGCTTCTTCGGACTCCACTGCCAGGCCAGCTTTGCTCCTGACACTCGGAGGTGGCGGGCGGCGGGCACTGAGGGGCACCTCCCTCCGGCATGAGAGGAAGCGGGAGAGGCAGGGAAGGGAAGCAGGCAAACCCAGCAGAGCCCTGACATGCGTGCAAGTCTCCATGGCCTCAGCATTCAGTGAGCAGCTGCCACGTGCCGGGCACCAGGCTGCTGGTGCAATCCGGCGTCCGGCGCTTGGAGAGCCATGGCATGCATGGCGACGGACAGCACCGAGTGAGTGGGCTGACGGAATTCCACACACATTTATCGAGGCCGACTCTGCCTCACCCTGGGAGATGAATCAGACCCGAGCCCTACCCTCCCGAGTTCACAGGTGAGATCTCAGCTGCAGATCCTGAGAATCCAGAGACGAGTGCGAGAGGCGCACCACACACAGTGGGAGGCTGGGGGCCAACACGATGGCCCCGGGAGCACTGGGTAATGCCTCCCACCAGCAATCAACCAACAGCACCGAATACAAACAAAACTCAAAGGAATGTTCCAGGGGAAGCTTGCCTGAGCGCCAAAACCAGGAACTGAGGGCATCCACAAGTCCAAAGCTTGGGCTGATTCTGCGGCTGACCATCCAGAGCAGGGCTTGGGGAGTGAGACCCGGGCCCTCCGTGCAAGTGGACGCCCAGGCAGGAAGGCTTCTGCGGGCGGGGTCAGTCTGCAGACAAATGGTCTGATGGATGTCCGCAAGTGGGTTAAGCCTGCTTGGACCCCTGCCACTCATACGGGAGACCCAGATGGAGTTCACGGATCCTGGCGTCAGCCTGGCCCAGCCCTGGCTGTTGAGGCCATCTGGGGATGAACTAGCAGACAGAAGATACTTCTTTCTCTCTGTCACTCACTCTGCCTTTCAAATAAATAATCTTTTAAGAAAAAAAAAACTCACTGTTTTAAACATATTTCATACATATGCATAAACACGATCAGAAAGAACCATACCAAAGCAGAGACAGTAGTGCCTTTGGGGTAGCCGCTCATGATCTTAATGGTATCTTCTCTAAGAAAGTCATTTAAATGTGAAGGAACTTGGGTCAGATATTTGGCCTGGTGGTTAAGATGCCGGCTAGGACACCTCCATCCCATAGCAGAGGGCCTGGGTTCGAGTCCTGGCTCCACTCCCGACTCCAACTTCCTCCTCCTGTGCACTCTGGGAAGCAGCAGGTGATGTCTCTCAATACTTGGGTCCCTGTCACTCATGTGGGAGACCCAGACTGAGTCGTGAGCACTGGGGAGTGAACCAACGACGAGAGCTCTCTCTGTCCATCTCCCCCACTCTCCTTTTCTCTACCTCTCAAATAACATAAAACTCGAGGCAGGTGTGGTGGTGCAGCAGGTTAAGCTGCCACTTGCGTGCTCTCGGCCTCAGGGGACTCGGGTCTTGTGAACCTTTGCATTGTGGACTTTCCTCCAGGCCTTCTCTGCCTGCTGGTTTCTGGGACCCGGGTGTTGGAGGGTCTATCTGTACGACCACCCGGCTCCGTCTGTTGTGGGCACGTCCTAGAGGTGGCTCCCAGAGTTCGCACTATGAACCCTCCAAGGCCAGGGGCCTCATGCCCAGGCTGCATCCCTGGCCTCTCCTGTCTCCTCCATCCTGCTGCCCACCTGGCACGCCCTCCCACAAGCGCACCCTTCAACATCACACTTGTCATCGCTCCAGCCACCCTCTGCAGCCCGTGCTCTGTGCTGGTCACATGGCACCACTGTCCAGCCAGTGGGTGGAGTCAGCAACACCTCCCTTTTCCTCTCCCCACCCGATCTGAGTCTCCTCCTCCACCCACCCGCCCCAGCCGCCCTCACTCCACTGCCCTAGTTCAGGCCGCCCTGGTGCTGTAGCTGTCCCACTGGTCTCCCCACTCGTCGGCTCCTCGGGCTGATCTGCCCTCCTCAGGGCCGCGGGAGTCATCCTCCAGAGATGTGAGCCCACTCAGTCACTCTGCTCGGAATTCCTCCAGGGCTCCTCATGCCAAAATGAAGCCTCCCTTGCTAGCACGGGCTCCACCTACACTCGATGCTTGCAGAGCCCCGAACAGGACAGGCATTCTCCAGCCTTTTCACAAGACACTCATCCGCCAGCTGAGTCCTCCCCACCCCCTGTTCTGACGACCCAAGTGCTTCCCTCAGGAGTCAGCTGAGGCACTGCCACCTCCAGGAGACCCCTTGATTTCCCCTCCTTAGAGACTCCCTCCTCTAAGCTCCCATCACGGGACTACATCCTCAGGCCACCTGAGCGCTCCCGAGGGCTGGACGCAGACTCCCAGAGCTGCAGCACTGGCCAAGTCGCGGGAAGGGCATGATGTTTCTGGGCTTTTGCTCGTACACAACCAGGATGTCCAAATCCAGCTCATCCTCACCCTCTTCCCACAAAGCAGTGCCTGACCACCGTGGCTTTTTTTTTTTTTTACTGTGGCCCTGGTAAATAAGGCATTCTTCATCTTAATTGCATACACAGATGCATTAAATTACATGAAATTCGTACACTTACTGCAAAAGAAATGTCAGGAGAGTGAAGAGGCAACCGACAGAATGGGAGAAAACATTTACAAATTATGCAACTGATAAAGGATTAATAACCAGAATCTACGAAGAGATCAAGAAACTCCACAACAACAAAACAAACAACCCACTTAAGAGATGGGCCAAGGACCTAAACAGACATTTTTCAAAAGAGGAAATCCAAATGGCCAACAGACACATGAAAAAATGTTCAGGATCACTAGCAATCAGGGAAATGCAAATCAAAACACCATGAGGTTTCACCTCACCCCAGTTAGAACGGCTTACATACAGAAATCAACTACCATCAGAAGCTGGTGAGGATGTGGGGAAAAAGGCACACTAATCCACTGTTGGTGGGAATGCAAACTGGTAAAGCCACTATGGAAGACAGTCTGGAGATTCCTCAGAAACCTGAACATAACCCTACCACACGACCCAGCCATCCCACTCCTCGGAATTTACCCACGGGAAATTAAATTGGCAAACAAAAGAGCTGTCTGCACCTCAATGTTTATTGTAGCTCAATTCACAATAGCTAAGACAGGGTATTAACCTAAATGCCCATCAACAGAAGACTAAAGAAATTATGGGATATGAACTCTCTAGAATACTACACAGTGGTTAAAAAAAAATGAAATCTGGTCATTTGCAACAAAATGGAGGAATCTGGAAAACATCATGCTGAGTGAAATAAGCCAGTCCCAAAGGGACAAATATAATATGTTCTCCCTGATCTGTGACAAATAACTGAGCACCTAAAAGGAAACCTGTAGAAGTGAAACTGACACTATGAGAAACAATGACTTGATCAGCCCTTGTCTTGACTGTTCAGGAACAGCTTACTATTCTATTCTTTTTAGTATTTTCTTTTTCTACTTAATGCCATTGGTTGAACTCTTAACACACAATTATTCTTAGGTGTTTAAAGTTAACTGAAAATTGATCCCTGTTAAAAATAAGAGTGTGAATAAGAGAGGGAGGTGATGTACAGTTCAGCACATACTCACTGGGACTTACTCCTAATGGTAGTGCTAGAAACGTGCCATGGGACTCCAAATCCCATTAAGTTGGCAGGTACCAATACCATCTTACTAGTTAAAGTGATCAGTTTAAGTTCATAATTGATCATAAAGATAGGATTAAGTATCAAAGGGATCACATAAATAAGACCAGTGTCTGCTAATAATTGTTAGAATTAAAAAGGAAAGAATGACCCAACATGGGAAGCAGGATACACAGCAGACTCATAGAATGGCAAATGCCCTAAACAACACTCTGGCCTCAGAATCAGCCCTTAAGGCATTCAGATCTGGCTAAAAAGCCCATGAGTTTCTCAGGCATGGAAAGCTAAGACACTGTGGCAGAAAATGACCTAAATGAAAGATTTCTGTGAGTGAGATCTCGGTGGAAAGAAGGGGCCATCAAAGAAGGAGGTACCTTTCTCTGAAGGGAAGAGAGAACTTCCACTTTGATTATGGCCTTGTCTAAATAAGGTTGGAGTTTGTGGACTCAAGAGGCTTCCATAGCCTTGGCAACTCATGACAAGAGCCTCGGGTGATTACTGACATCATAAAAAAGAGTGTCAATAACAGGAGACACTGTGCACTTACTCCCCATGTAGGATCTCTGTCCTTAATGTATTGTACTATGCAAATTAACAGTAAAACTAGTACTCAAACAGTACTTTATACTTTTGTGTGTCTGTGTGGGTACAATCTGTTGAAATCTTTACTTAGTATATATTAAGTTGATCTTCTGTATATAAAGATAATTAAAAATGAATCTTAATGAAGAATGGGATGGGAGAGGGAGTAGGTTTGTGGGTGGGAGGGTGGTTATCGGGGAAGAACTGCTATAATCCAAAAGTTGTACTGATGAAATTTATATTTATTAAATAAAAGTTTTCTAAAAAAAGAAAAAAGAAATTCGTACACTTGTTTGGCGCAGTGACTAAGTCACTGCTTGGGAATCCCATGTCCTGCTTCAGAGTGCCTGGGTTTGAGTCCCGGCTACTCCACTTCCAACTCCAGCTTCCTGCTCCTGTGCATTCTGGGAGGCAGCGGGTAATGGCTCCATCACTTGAGTGCCTGCCCGCCATGGAGGAGCCCTTGATTAAGTTCTGGGCTCCTGTCTTCGGCCTGGCCCAGCCCTGGCTGTTGCAGTCATGTAGGTAGTCATTCAGCAGATGGAGGATCTCTATCTACCTTTCTGTCTCTGCCTTTGAAATAAAATGAAAATAAATAACTGAAACAAAATTTACTGCATGTAATCTATTCATATTCTGATATTTTCTATTTGACTGAAATTCTCCTCTTCTTGATGCCAGTAATGCCACACTAGATCAATCTCCCCAACCTCTACTTGGTCCCCACCCTTCGTTCGAGCCGGTGGGGATCACCAAGGGTTTGCAGCAGGGAAGCAATGTGAGTAGCAGGGCTGGGTAGGACAGGGCTTCTCGGATGTTCTAAGGGATGGGAACACCTCTGTAAACTTCCGATCTGTGATGGACTTTGCTTCTTAAAAATATGGTAAAAATGAATTATTCAATATTCTTTAAAAAGTAAGTGCCAATGTGCCACAGTTGCATTCCCTGGACAAGGAAGAGTAGAGAGAGCATCAGCGGTAGGAATGTGCTGGAAGGTGGACGCCAGATTGGGGCCAGAGATGTGAGGTGGCTTTGCTAAGCCTTCCGATGCCCTCAAGCCCTTGATATGTGGCTACACCTGCCCTGGCCATCTCCAAACAGGAGCAACTTGAACTTGCCTCCTCTGGGGGGCTTTGCCATGGATGATTCAGCTCTGCACAGTCCCCTGCCTTATCAGCTGAGCCAGGTGACCTGGAGTTCAAATCCCGAGTCAGCCACTCACTGGCTGCAGGCAGAGTCCTGCTTCCATCCTGGAATTGTCCTGGAGGACTACCCAAGCTGGTCCCGCTCCACCTGCTCTGCGCTCCACCCTCCCGCTCTGGGGGCTGGAACCCTCAGCCTCTGGCTTCCCCCTGGCTCAGCAGCCTTCTTGGCCTCCACGTCCTCCCAGCTCCCTTCTGTGGGCCCCACGCTGACCACTGAGGCCAAGCCCTCACAGCCCTTCAGCACCTCATCTCTCTGCCTCTTGCTCTCCTATGGTGCCTTGCCTCCTACTGGGCTGAGAAAGCCACCTGCCCTGCCCCCTGGGCCAGGCCCTCTCCACCCCGGCCTCCTCTGTCCAGCTTCCTTTGCTGGCTTGGAGTCTATCTTGCACCCGAACACCCCTCCTAGGGGCCTCCTGCCATCGGGGACTCCCTCCCTGTCCTGGGAAGCCTTCTAGAAAGTCACCTGCCTAGTGGGGTGTTGGTATGGGGAAGAATGTGGATATTATTATGAACTGTATGACTATAAAAGTGATAAGTGAGTGTTCTCCCATCATGAATGTTGGTTGACACTTTTCTTTTTAAATTTGTCTTCAATTATTTGAAAGGCAGAGAGAGAGAGAGAGAGAGAGAGAGAGAGATCTTCTATATGCAGGTTTACTCTTTAAATGCCCACAACAGCTGGGCCTGAGACCGGCTGACACCAGCAGCCAGGAACTCTCTGTGTCTTCCCACAAGGGTGGCAGGGACCCATCCACTTGAGTTGTCACCTGCTGTCTCCCAGGGCTCACATCTGTGGAAAACTGGAATCGGAAGCAAAGGCAGGACCCAAACCCAGGCATTCCCAAATGGAGTGCAGGTGTCTCCAAACACCTGGAGGAGGAGGGACCGGGCAGGAGGCAGCAAGCAGCTGGAGGCCTGGAAGCTGAGCAAGCGGAGGGTGGGGTGGTGATGGGTGGCTTGGGTCAGCATCATGGCACTGTGGGTAAAGCCACCACCTGCAGTGCAAGCATCCCACACGGGTGCCAGTTCGAGCCCTGGATGCTCCACTTCCAATCCAGCTCCCTGCTAATGCAGCTGGGAAGCCACGTGGGAGACCTGGAGGGAGTTTCTGGCTGCTGTGGCCATTGTGAACCAGCAGATGGAAGATCTCTCTCTAACTCTGCTTCTCAAATGAATAAATAAATTTTTATTTATTAAAAAAAAGAACTCTTAGGAGAGGCTTGGATTGCAGGGGCAGGAGTCTTGGATTGCTCCAGAGCAGAGTTTGGGAAGGTTCCAGTTCTGGTGGCAACCATGCTGGAGGGCGTGGAGCCATGAGGTCAGGCTGTCCCCAGGAGGCCGGGTCATGGAATCATGACAGCTTCACACCCTGTCACATCTCTTGTCAGGCAGCTGCCCTACAGTGCCATGTGCCACCGCCCAGCAGAGCAGGCCCTGGCTCACAGGCCTGGCAGTACCACCACCAAGACGCTGCCAGGATAGTCCAGGCTAAGGCCTGATCCTCGGACAAGTGGAAGCTGGGGGCCCGGGACAGAGGCACCACAAGATGGAAAGTGGTCCCGTGGCCTCACTGGGAACATGTGGGCCTTGCTGAGTGTACAGGGGAGAGGATGGAGTGTGAAGGAGCTACAAGCCAGAACACTCCTCACTACACACGGCACATGGGAGGTGCTCAAAGACTGCGCTGGCTGACGGGCCCGGGGGCTAGAAGGGCAGCTGATTGACTGCCTCCACGGCCTCCCCAGTGGTCCGTGAATTTACTTCTGGTTTTGGACTTGCTCTGACTGAGCCAGGGTCAATTTCTGCGTAGCCACAGGGCCACAGGCAGGTGTTGGAGACGGCATACCTCAGGGCATGAGGGGGTTACACCTGTTCTTGCTCCAAAGTCACGGAAGTTGCTAAACAGCGCAAAAGAAGAACTGGTGCGCCTCCTACTCTCTCAGCCCCCACCCTCCTCTGTTGCCTCACGAGGGGCCAAGCACCGAGATACCATCTGCGGGACTCACCGCTCCAGAGGTCAGGAGTTAGACACGTGACCACTGTGGCCCCGCCCCCAACACGATGACCAGCTGCTCCCACAGTGTTAGGGTGCAGGTCAGGAGGGGTGGCAAGCTCTGGGCCTCCACCACTGCTCTCACCCTGGCTGCAGGCATCTTCCTTGGGAGCGAGGCCCAGCCCCGCAGCGCCTCACTCCCTCCCGTCGGATCTGGATGAGTTGGTCATGTGAACAGGAAACTTCACCCTGATGCCCAATCCCAGGAGGCTCAGAAACCAGCCCCTGCAGCCACCTGCCAGGAGTCAACTCTGGCACCCTTGAGGCTAACTGGGAGCCCTCAGGCAGGCCTTGGGCCATGGAGGGGCTGAATTCTCTCCTAAGTAGGAGGGAATATAACCACGCCATTTGGCTGGGTATGAAACAAGCCCTGGCTGGTCCTGACACAGAACTTCTGCCCGGAGGTGATTTTAAATTTCTATTTATTTATTTAAAATTGAGAGGCATCTTGTATGCACTGGTTCACTCCCCAAAATGCCTACACCAGCCAGGGCTGGGCCAGGCTGATGTCAGGAGTCCAGAACTCCATCCTGGTCTCCCACATGGATGGCAGGGACCCAAGTACTTGAGCTATTACTCGCTCCCTCCCAGGGGGCACAATAGCAGGCAGCTGGAGCTGGGAACTTGAACTCAGGCACTCCAGTATAGGAAGCGAACGTCCCAAGCAGTATCTTCACCATTGTGCCAAATGCCTGCCCCCAAGAGGTAATTTCTTTTCTAAAAAGAAAAAGATTTATTTTTATTTATTTGAAAGTCAGAGTTATACAGAGAAGGAGAGGCAGAGAGAGAGAGAGAGGTCTTCCATCTGCTGGTTCACTCCCCAACTGGCCGCAATGGCCGGAGCTTCACTGATCCGAAGCCAGGAGCCAGGAGCTTCCTCCAGGTCTCCCATGTGGGTGCAGGGGCCCAAAGACTTGGGCATTCTTCTACTGCTTTCCCAGGCCATAACAGAGAGCTGGATTGGAAGTGGAGCAGCTGGGACTCAAACCGGCGCCCATGTGGGATGCCAGCACTACAGGTGGCAGCTTTCCCCGCTATGCCACAGCGCTAACCCCTAAGTCATTATTTCTTAACTGTTCTACAAAACAAATGAGTGAATGAATGTGCAGACATTGACAATGATGGGTGACAATGACCCTAATTCAGAAGACTTCCACACCTGTATGCTGTGGGTTACCGAAGCCCTCCCCAGCCTCCTTCCTTTCATCCGGGACATGGCAGCCCCCTGGCTCTCCAGGCATGGAGCGGCCCCAGCCAGCAGAATGGCCTGATGTGGCCTCTCCACCCTCCTCACCGTTCCCCTCCTCTGTCATTGTGCCCCATTCAAAGCACACACAGAAAATGCCAACTCATATCCACCTATGTGAAATGGTCTGAAGATAGAAAGTGCTAGAATAGCCCCTTAGAAAACACACGCACAGAGAAGAAACAAGAACTGGTAGTGTGGGGTGGGGTATAAGAATTCAATTTTACCGAGTCTTTTTTATTATTATTATGGAAATTCCCAGTTTCTCAAAAGAGAAATGCAACCCCCAGAGAAGCACTCACAAGTAAACAGCGTGAAGATACTGGCAGGAGGCCAATGTGGGTGGGAAATCACCAGCGCGGGGAACTCTGCTCCCCTCTGCAACTTCTGTGATTGTCTCAGAGGAGTGATTCCTGCTTCTCCAACCACACAGTAAGTTGTGTAAGAGGCTGTCGAAAGAGCACGAAGCTGAAAGGCAGGAAGCTCAAGCTCCAGGGTCCAGACCGCCCCATAGCTGTGTGACCTTGGGCGAGGTCCTTTGCACCTCTGGGCTGTTGTGTGACCATCTGCAAAATGAGGATTTCTGTTGTACTCTCACAGTGCCTGGCCCAGTTCCACCTGAGAAAGTCTTCACAAGTACAAAGAAAAAGAAATTGCCATGGCCAGCACTGTGGTGCAGGAGGTCAAGTCGCTGCCTGCAGGGCCCAGCTGCTCCACTTCTGATCCAGCTCCCTGCTAATGCGCCTGGGAAAGCAGCAGCAGCAGCAGATGGCCCTGGCTTCGATCTGACACAGCCCTGGCTGGAGCGGTCATTTGAGGAGTGAACCAGTGGATGGGACATCTCTTTCTCTCTCCTCTCTATAGCTCTGCCTGCCTGTCTTTCTTTCTCTCTCTCTCTCTTTCTTTCTTTCTTTCAGAATTATTTTATTTATTTGAAAGACAGAGTTACAGAGAGAGGTAGAGCCACAGGGAGAGAGGTCTTCCATTCTGCTGGTTCACTCCCCAAGTGAGTCTGGCAAAGGTAAGAATTGGTTAAGTAAGGAAGCATTTTTCTATAAGTTCATCAAGAAAGTTGGAGGAGAGGCAGGCATTTGGCCTGGCAGTTAAGATGTCCATATCCCATATCCAAGAGCCTGGGTTCAAGCCCTGGTTCCACTATCAATTCCAGCTTCCTCCTAATGCATAACCTAGGAGGCAGCAGGTAATGACTCAAGTAATTGGGTCCCTGCCGTTCACGAGGGAGACCTGGGTTGAGTTCCCAGCTCCTGGCTTTGGCCAGGTCCAGTCTGGTCTATTAAGAGCAGTTAAGGGCCAGCGCTGCGGCCCACTAGGCTAATCCTCCACCTGCAGTGCCAGCACTCCGGGTTCTAGTCCCGGTTGGGGCGCCGGTTCTGTCCCGGTTGCTCCTCTTCCAGTCCAGCTCTCTGCTGTAGCCCAGGAAGGCAGTGGAGGATGGCTCAAGTGCTTGGGCCCCTGAACCTACATGGGAGACCAGAAGGAAGCACCTGGCTCCTGGCTCCATAGCAGCCATTTGGGGGGTGAACCAACGGAAGGAAGACCTTTCTCTCTGTCTCTCTCTCTCTCTCACCAACTCTGCCTGTCAAAAAAAAAAAAAAAAAAAAAAAAAAAAAAAAAAAAAAAGAGCAGTTAAGGGGTTGGCGTTGTAACATAATAGGTTAAGCCTCTGCCTGAAATGGAAGCATCCTAAATGGGCGCTGGCTCAAGTCCTGGCTGCTCCACTTCTGATCCTGCTAATGTGCCTGGGGAAGTGCAGGATGGCCCAGGTCCTTGGAGCCCTTCACCCAGGTGGGAGACCCAGATGAAGCACCTGGCTTTGGCCTGGCCCAATTCTGGTCGTTCCAGCCATTTGAGGAGTGAACAAGTGGTTGAAAAACCTCTTTCTCTCTCACTCTGCCCTTCAAATAAATATAATAATTTAAAAAAAAAAGAGCATTTGTGAGTGAACCAGCAGATGGTAGCTCTCTGTCTCTGCCCCTCAAGTAAAATTTTTAAAAATATGGGGCCGGTGCTGTGACACAGTGGGTTAACACCCTGGCCTGAGCACCGGCATCCCATATGGGTGCCAGTTATAGTCCCAGCTGCTCCACTTCCAATCCAGCTCTCTGCTGTGGCCTGGGAAAGCAGGAGAAGATGGCCCATGTCCTTGGGCCCTTGCACCCGCATGGGAGACCTGGAAGATGCTCCTGGCTTCGGATCGGCGCAGCTCTGGCCGTTGTGGCCAACAGGGAGTGAACCATCGGATGGAAGTCCTCTCTCTCTCTCTCTCTCTCTCTGCCTCTCCTTTCTCTGTGTAACTCTTTCAAATAAATAAATAAATAAATCTTAAAAAAAAAAAGAAGAAAAAACAATGAGATGAGGGTCAGTGCTGTGGCATAGCAGGTAAAGCTGCCGCCTGCAGTGCCGGTATCACTTATGGGCACCAGTTCAAGTCCCAGCTGCTCCACTTCAGATCCAGCTCTCTACTGTGGCAGCTGTGGCCACTGCAGCCATTTAGGGAGTGAACCTGTGGATGGAAGACTCTCTCTCTCTCTGCCTCTCCTCTCTCTGTGTAACTCTGACTTTCAAATATATATATATATATATATATATTTTTTTTTTTTGGACAGGCAGAGTTAGCAAGAGAGAGACAGAAAGGTCTTAAAGGTCTTCCTTTTTCCGTTGGTTCACCCCCCAAGTGGCTGCTACGGCCGGTGTGTTGTGGCCAGTGCGCTGTGCCAATCCGAAGCCAGGAGCCAGGTGCTTCCTTCTCGTCTCCCATGCAGGTTCAGGGGCCCAAGCACTTGAGCCATCCTCCACTGCCTTCCTGGGCTACAGCAGAGAGCTGGACTGGAAGAGGAGCAACCGGGACAGAACCGACGCCCCAACCGGGACTAGTACCCAGGGTGTTGGCGCCCGCAGGTAGTAAAACCGTGGTGCTGGCCCAAATAAATAAATCTTTAAAATATTTTTTATTTTATTTTTTTTTATTTTTATTTTTTTTTTATTTTTGACAGGCAGAGTGGACAGTGAGAGAGAGAGACAGAGAGGGAAAGGTCTTCCCTTGCCGTTGGTTCACCCTCCAATGGCCGCTGCTGCAGCCGGCGCACCGCGCTGATCCGATGGCAGGAGCCAGGAGCCAGGTGCTTCTCCTGGTCTCCCATGGGGTGCAGGGCCCAAGCACCTGGGCCATCCTCCACTGCACTCCCTGGCCATAGCAGAGAGCTGGCCTGGAAGAGGGGCAACCAGGACAGAATCCGGCGCCCCGACCGGGACTAGAACCCGGTGTGCCGGCGCCGCAAGGTGGAGGATTAGCCTATTGAGCCACGGCGCCGGCCTAAAATATTTTTTTTTTAAATAAATTTTAGGGGCCGCCGCATTGGCTCACTTGGTTAATCCTCCACCTGTGGCACCGGCATCCCATATGGGTGCTGGGTTCTAGCCCCAGTTTCTCCTCTTCCAGTGCGGCTCTGTGCTGTGGCCGGGAAGGCAGTGGAGGATGGCCCAAGTGCTTGGGCCCTGCACCCGCATGGGAGACCAGGAGAAGCACCTGGCTCCTGGCTTCGGATCAGCGTAGCTCCGGCTGTAGTGGTCATTTGGGGGGTGAACCAACGGAAGAAAGACCTTTCTCTCTGTCTCTCGCTCTCACTGTCTAACTCTGCCTGTCAAATAAATAAAAATAAATATAAATTTTAAAAGAAGTTGGATGAAGCACACTGTTGAGGGCCACCAGGTCTTGGGATTTTTTTCTCCACGGATCACTCACCTAATAGGAAGGAGACAGGTGGGATCAGCAGGAGTAGGTGAGGGGTAAGGAGGAAGGATGTCACAGGAACTCCCGGGGGACGCTTGAGCAGTACCATTGCAGGCATGTCGGCTTTCCTCCCATTCATGGGCTCAGAAGAGAGCATGTGTGTCCTCCTGCAGATGGACCCAAACCCAAGTTCCACCCGGCTCAGTGAGGCAGCCAGCTGCACTGTTCTGGGGCCTCCTTTGCGGGCTGTGCACTGGCAGGGTCCCCTGCCTCATGGCCAGCCAGTGACCCCAGCACTCTGAGAGCCTTGTGCCAACCCCCAGGGAAGCTGAATCCCCAGGGGACTCCATGGCCCCCTAACCCTCCCCACATCCTCTGTCCTCAGGGACATAGGGACCCCGAAGGCTACTTAGGGAGGGTTTTCCACGCCTGTAGCTGACTTTCGGTTTCTCTACCCCACTGAAGGTACAGACCCAGAAAGCTGGAGAGCTTGGCTTGGGGGTCCGGCCAGCCCTGGCCACTCCAGCTGGGCCTTTCCTTTCTGCACAGAACGTAAACAGGTCCAAGTGTGCACGCAGCTCCGCAGTGTCTGTGAGGGGCCATGCTGACCCCTGGGGCAGCCGGGCACCTCACAGATGAGCCCAACAGGCCGCCGTCCAGCTCTGTCAGCAGCCATGACAAGGGTGTGGCCTGTGGGGCAGGGAAGGGCCTCTGCAGGGTCTAGGGTCTGGGGCTGGTTTTTTTTTTTTTTTTTTTTTTTTTTTTTTGACAGGAGGCAGAGTGGACAGTGAGAGAGAGAGAGACAGACAGAAAGTCTTCCTTTACCATTGGTTCACCCCCAAATGGCTGCTATGGCTGGCGTGCTGCAGCAGGCGCACCGCACTGATCCGAAGCCAGGAGCCAGGTGCTTCTCCTGGTCTCCCATGCGGGTGTAGGGCCCAAGCACTTGGGCCATCCTCCACTGCCCTCCCGGGCCATAGCAGAGAGCTGGCCTGGAAGAGGGGCAACTGGGACAGAATCCGGCGCCCCGACCGGGACTAGAACCCAGGGTGCTGGCGCCCCAGGCAGAGGATTAGCCTATTGAGCCACGGTGCCAGCCTGGGGCTGCTTTAATTGGAGGTCACTCAGGCCTGCCCACACTTTGTACAACCGAGGGAACTCTAGCTCTGAGGGGGCACGCTGGAGGCCACAGGGAAAGTTCCGGAAGCTCCGGCAAGAGGGCAGACCGTCCTGTTTCTTCTCCCTGTGGCATGATGGTTTCCTCCCATACTCACTCCCATCTAGACCGATGCATTTTTCCTTTCCCTCTCATTCCAAGAAGGTCATGGGCCTGTCCTCTTTGGGCCCCTGGCCTCAGGGGAACCTCTGGGTTTCAGGAGAGGCCGAGGCTGGCCCCAGGCCCTTCCTGACTTCGGGCCTCCCTGAGTCCTAGCCCCTCAGACCCTGGGAGGGGGGAGCAAGAGGGAGATGGGAGGAGGCGGAGGAGCAGAGGCTGCTTCTGCTCTCCAGGGAGCCGGGGCAGGCCTCTGAGGCCAGGAGGCTGGTCCCTAGGAAGGGCACAAAGGCCCCCACGGCAGCCTGGGGCAGGGTGCGAGCCTCACAGGCCTATGGGAGTGAGCGCCCGCCAGGGTCCCACCGGCCCTCCTGCCTCCATTTTCCCGGCGGCAGCACCGACCTCCTGGATGGGTTCTAAGGTGGCCTTTCCCTGGAGGAGCAGGAATTTCCTCCTTGTCCAGCAAGATGTGGGCTCAGACTGGAGCGAGGTTGATTCCAGGAGTACCTGCGGCCAGTGTTCTGAGGTCATGCTCCCCACAGGAGGTGCGGCTCAGCCCCTTCCTGTGCACAGTGCTTCACAAAGCCGCTTCCACGGTGGTCCTCCCATTCCTGCACAGGCCTGAATGCGTGCCCATTTAACAGATGAAAAAACCAGAACTCAGAAAATGGGACGAATTTGCTCAAGTTGACACAGGCAGGAAGAGAACCAAGAGGAAACCCCAATCTCTGTCATCTGGTGTCATCTTCATCGGGGCTGCACTTCTGCCTGGCTGGAGCCCGTGTGCTCGGTGACAGCAGGAGAGACCAGTAGTGCAGGGGGCATACGCAGTCTCGGAGACTCAGCCTGAGCAGCTGCGGCTTTCAAAAGCTCACCCCACACTGGTTGTGTGTCACCTTGAATGGTAGCTAAAAGCCTAGACGTTGACAAAACCCCCTACAGGTGATTGGGAAATCAAACATACAATTAGGGGCTAGTGCTGTGATGTAGTGGGTAAAGCCGCAGCTTGCACTGCCAGCATCCCATATGGGTGCTGGTTCATGTTCCAGCTACTCCACTTCCAATCCAGTTCCCTACTAATGCTCCTGGAAAAGCAGTGGAAGATGGCCCAGGTCCTTGGGCCCCTGCACCCATGTGGGAGACCTGAAGGAAACTCCTGGCTCCTGACTTCAGATTGGCCCAGCTCCAGCAGTTGCAGCCATTTGGGGAGTGAACCAGAAGATGGAAGACCTTTCTCTCTGTCTCTCTGTAACTCTGCCTTTCAAATAAATAAATCAATCTTAAAAAAAAATATTGTAGGGGTCAGCACTGTGACATCGCAGGTAAAGCTGCCACCTGTAACACTGGCATTCCGTATGGTTGACTTTTCAAGTCCTGGCTGCTCCAGCTCCCTGCTAATGTGCCTGGGAAAACAGCAGAACATGGCCCAGGTCCTCAGGCCTCTGAACTCATGTGGAGACCTAGAAGAAGCTCCTGGCTCCTAACTTTGGACTGGCCCAGCCCTGGCTGTTGTGGGCATTTGGGGAGTAAGCCAATAAATGGAAGATCTCTGTCTCTCCCTTTCTTTTTGTCATTTAAATAATTTTTTTTAAAAATCTCCTTTTTAAAAAGTCTTATAAATATTCACACCCTAAATACAACATGGTATCTTGGATTGGATCCCAGAACAGGAAAAGGACATTCATAGAAAAAAAAGTGAAATCAAAATAAAATCTGAAGCTGAGTTAATAATATCATATCAGTGTTAATTTATTAGTTTTGGCAAATGTCTTTTGGGTTAGGTGAGATCATAACAGAGGAAGCTGGGTGAAAGGTAAGTGAGAACTCTCTGTATCAATCTTTGCAACTTTTCTGTAAATCTAAAATTATTTCCAAATAGAGGTTTATTTTTAAAAATGTTCACACTCTTTTTCCCAGAATCTCACTTCTAAGATTTAATCTCAAAACTTATCAGAGATGCAGAAAGACATGTGCGTACAAGGATGTTGCATCACTTGAGATAATCACAAAAACGTAAATTATCTACATCTCCCAGCACAACAGGTAGACTCAATAAGTTCTGATGTGTCTGGTGACAATACAGTATAAAAAGAATCCCATTATAATAAGATTTATTGAAGTGGAAAAGACTTACAGTAGAAGGTAAAGTAAAATAATTAGGACTCAAAACCATGCATAGTTTAAACTTAATACGTTTTTTTTTTTTTTTTTTAAAGATTTACTTGTTTGAAAGGCAGAGTTACAGAGAGGTAGAGGCAGAGAGAGAGAGAGAGGTCTTCCATCTACTGGTTCACTCCCCAGATGGCCTCAATAGCCGGAGCTGCGCCGATCCAAAGCCAGGAGCCAGGAGCCTCTTCAGGTCTCCCATGTGGGTGCAGGGGCCCAAGGACTTGGGACATCTTTTGCTGCTTTCCAGACCATAGCAGAGAGCTGGATCAGAAGTGGAGCAGCCGGCACTAGAACTGGTGCCCATATGGGATGCCAGCACTGCAGGTGGCGGGGCTTTACCCACTATGCCCCAGCACCAGCCACCTTAATACAGTTTTTATGTACTTAAGAAAGATATAAAGGAAATATATTAATATATTAAAGACCATTTATTAATGGGCCACATCATTACAGTTATATTCTCAGTTCATTTACATTTAAGTTTCTCAATAAATGTATGTTTATAATCAGGAAAAAAATATTGAAAATCCCCTACATATGGCAGTTCCTCAAAAAGTTAAACAGAATTATCACATGACCTAAAAATTCTGGTACTAGGTATATGCCCAAGAGAACTGAAAATTTATGTCCACAAAACGAACTGTACATAGCAATGCTATTCGTGAGAGTTAAAAAGTGGCAACAACTCATCAAGGGAATCAAATGTAGCAGGACGTTACTTAGCACTCAGCACGGAAAGCCTGGACAGTGCTGTGCTGAGTGAGAGAACTCACACAGGTCACATACTGTATGACTCTTTTATACGAAATGTCCAAAATAGGCAAAGCAATAGATGCAGAAAGCTCATCAGTCATTGCTGGGGACTGAGGAGTAACACTTAGAGGCTCTGAGGTTTCTTTTAGGGGTGAAGAAAACATAGAAGGGGCTGGTGCTGTGACATAGCAGGTAAAAGCCGCTGTCTGCAGGGTCAGCATCCCATATAGGCGCCAGTCTGAGTCCCAGCTGCTCCACTTTCCAACCAGCTCCCTGTTAATGGGCCTGGGAAAGCAGCGGATGATGGCCCAAGTGCTTGGGCCCCTGTACCCACGTGGGAGACCTGGAAGAAGCTGCTGGCTCCTGGCTTCAGCCTGGCTCAGACCTGCCCATTGTTGCCATTTTTAGAGTGAACCAGCAGATGGAAGTGCTCTCTCTTGCTCTCCCTTGCCTCTCTGTAACTCTGCCTTTCAAATAAATAAATCTTTTTTAAAAATATTATGGAATAAGGTAGTGGTCAAAGTTGTACAACTTTGTGACTACCATAAAACCACTCAATGCACACTTTAAAGGGTGAATTTTTGCATTACTATATCTCCAAAGGAAAGGAAAGGGAGGAAGAAAGAAAATATGGAAAGAAGGGACAGAGAAAGGGAGGGCGAAAAGGAGAAAGGGAAACAGAAAAAACAAATCCACTATCCAAAAGCCACATCTCACAGCTTCTCACAATTTTTTGTACTTCAAGACGCTCAGGTTGGTAGAGTCCTGCTGCCCCCAGAGCCAGGAGCAGACTCAAGAAGTGACTGTGGCTGGAAATCTCTCCCTGCCAGTGCCTCCCACGATTTTCTCCCCTTTCTGCTTCCACCCACCCAGTCACACATCCACCCATCCATCCATGCATAAATGCATCTAGCCACTCAAGTTACATGCAGCCACTCTTCCAACCTCCCACCTACCCATCCACCCACGCATGCACGCATCCGTCCACCAATCCAGCTATGCATAAATGCATTCACTCACCCATCCATCCATGCACTCAACCACCATCCATTCATCCATTCACCCACCTTCCATTCAGGAATTCATCTACCACCCACCCACCCATACACACATACATACATCCTCTCAACCACTCATCATCCATGCAAAAATGCATGTACACATCCATTCATCCACACTTCCATCCATGCAAAAAGTTATCTATCCATCCATCCATGTATCCATCCATCCATCCATTCCTCTTCCTCCATCCCTCAGACACTAAATCTACCCTGCCCAGGGGGCCTCACAACCAAGAACTAATCCTCACAGTTACCCTTTGAAATTGGCGCTCTGTCATTTAATCTCCCCTATTAAAATACAAGTTTTCCGAGATTTAAAAATGTACCACATATGTGAGAATTAACTCATCAGGGGTTTGTAGCCACAGAGGCAGCTGAAAGGGAAGGAGACACAGGAGAGACTGGTTTTAATAAGGGGGAAGGGTAGGGGGGAGGTTGGCAGCAAGTGGTTCCACTGGCATCAACAGATCTCGGTGGGAAGATGAGGACATGGGACACTAGGAATCTTGGGGCAGGAGGACAAAGGCGGAAAGACACAAATATTGACTTACCAGTCCTCAGGGAGCTTGGAGGCCCTTTAAGGACACCCTGAGCAGCTGTTCTTGCTGTGACAGAATATTGGACCAGAGAGGGCTGGCGCAGCTGGGCGCCTCCCCCAAGCCTTCTCTCCCATGCTGTGGGGGCCTCAGGAACCCTCCGTGCTCCTGGTCTCCATCAGTCCCAGTGGAGCACCTTGTCCTACTGGATACCGTTCTCCTAGTGACCTCCCTGAGAACATATTTTCTGTAGAATTTGGCCAAGAGTAAGTGAAAGAAAAAAGAGCCAGTTTTGGAAAAGCAAAATCAGAAAGAAGCAAATGGAATGTAACAATTGGTGTGAAGGTCTTTCTTTAAATATTTACTTATTTATTTGAAAAGAGAGATGGAGAGATAGGGAGAGAGCGCTTCCATCTGCTGGTCTACTCTCCAATTGGCTACAATAGCCAGGACAGGGCTGGGCCAGGTGGGAGCCAAGAGCCAGAAGCCAGGAGCTTCCGGGTCTCCCAAACGGGTGGCAGGGACCTAAGCAGTTGGGAAATATTCCATTGCTTTCCCAGGCGCATTAGCAAGAAGCTGGATCAGAAGTGAAGTTGGGACCACTGCTGTTGGCCTCACAGGTGGCAACTTAATTTGCTGTGCCACAACACTGGCTCTGGTAAGAGGGTCCTTTGTGTGGGGTGAATAGAGCTGTGCAGAGAATAGATGAGCACCTGGCCTGGAAATCTTGGGGGCAGATGGGAGGCAGCAGGAGGCCCTGCACAAAGCTGCCACTCTCCAGCCAGGGGCTGGACAGTGTGTTGAAACTGCAATCAGTGGAGGAATGTGAAGAATGGGAGAGGGTGGAGGCGGTGGTAATTACACAATTCTGCACATGAAGGGCAGCCTGGCAGAGCCTACATGGGCACCAGAGAGGAGGGGGGATTTTTTTAAATTATTGTTTATTTATTTTACTTGAGAGGAAGAGAGACAGAAAGACAGACAAAGCAATTCCCATTATTTGCTGAGTGTCTGCCATTTGGCAAGAACAATGGGAGGCTCACTGCGTACATCCATTGAATTCTTGTTCCACAAAGGCAGAAACCAGGACTCACAGAGTAATGCCGTGTCTAGTTATACAATTAAAAGAAACAGAAAGGAGATTCAGGTTCAGCTTGATCTGGCTTCCAGGCCTAGGCCTTTGCTTCCTTCCTCTCTCCTTCCTCCCCTCTCCTCCCCTTCTTTTCCTTCGTCTTCCCTCTCCTCTCTTTTGCATTCAGACCTCATGAGAGAGGGCTGAGTTACCCACATTCCTCAGTTCCCAGCACTTGTCACCACTGGTCCATGCAAAGCCTCCCTCTTGTTTTATCACCCAGGTTCTTCCCACCTCACTGAACCACTTCCCACAGCCCGTGGTTACAGATCACATGTGGTAGGGGCTGACCTTTTGCTACTTGGCGGCTGAGTCAAACCTTTGGGCTTCTTTGTTTTCTCCAGGATCAAAATCCAGCTTGGGGGCATATGTTTGGCCTGGCAGTTAAGACACTCAGAGTGACAGAGCTCGAGTCTCATCTCTGGCTCTTGACTCCAGCTTCCTGTGACTGCAGACTCTGGGAGGCAGTGGTGATGGCCCAAGTAGTTGGGTCTCTGCCATACATCTGGGAGACCAAGATTGAGTTCCTAGTTCCCGGTTTCAGACTGGCCCAGTCCTACCTGTTGTGGACATTTGGAGAGCTAATAAATGGGAGCGTGCTCTCCTCTCTCTCTCTGACTGGGACACACTCTGGGGCCTCGGCTCTGTGTGCCTCGGCTCTGTGTGCCTCTCACTGTGTGGGAGAGGCCTGGGAAGTCGTTAGTGTGCAGAGGGTTATGCTGCTCCAGGCTGGGTGGAGAGGGGGTCCGGTCACAGCCCAGCTCTGCAGAGAACATGTGGCTTCCTCTGGACTTGGAGATACGAGTGGCCTTGGATTAGGAAGAAAGGAGAGGAACAGGAATGGTGTGCCCAGGAGGTAGAGCAGCCTGAACAAAGGTGCTGAGGATGGGAAGGGGAGTGCGATGGGAAGCCTGGCCTGAGTGAGAAGGCACAGGGAAGGAGAGTTCTGGAAAACAAGAGCCTCCCCAGTCCAGCCTCCAGCTCCTCTCCTGCAGCACCAGGTGCAGGCAGGGGTCCAGCAGTTATGACAGCTTGAGACACGCACATCCCGTATCAGTCCCTGCGTTTGGGTCCCGACTCTGCTTCTGAGCCAGCTCTCCACTGTTGCACACCCTGGGAAGCAGCAAGTGATGACTCAAGTGCCTGGGCCCCTGCTACCCTCATGGGAGACCTGGATGGAGTTCCAACCTCCTGGCTTTAGGCTGACCTAGACCTGACTGTTGTAGGCATTTGAGGAGTGAACCAGCAGAGGAAAGATCTGTGTCTGTGTCTCTGTCCATATTTCTGTCTCTCAAATAGATGACAGGTAGACAGATATAGCTAGACAGACAACAGATAGATGATAGACAGATGATGGATGATAGAGGAGATTAAAATTTGGAAGGGATGCTTCCTGAGGGCCAGGTTCTTCCGGGCATCCCCTGTGTCCCTTCTCCCACCCGAGCTATGCAGATATTTGGGGAGTGAACGAGCAGATGGAAGGTCTCTGTCTGTATCTGTCTCTCAAATAAGTAACTTTTAAAAATTAAAAAGGGCCAGCGCCACGGCTCACTAGGCTAATCCTCTGCCTGCAGTGCCAGCACCCCGGGTTCTAGTCCTGGTTGGGGTGCCAGATTCTTTTTGTGCCCCTCTTCCAGGCCAGCTCTCTGCTGTGGCCAGGGAGTGCAGTGGAGGATGGCCCAAATACTTGGGCCCTGCACCCCATGGGAGACCAGGAGAAGCACCTGGCTCCTGGCTTCAGATCAGCGCAGTGCGCCGGCCACAGCAGCCATTGTGGGGTGAACCAATGGAAAAAGGAAGACCTTTCTCTCTGTCTCTCTCTCTCAATGTCCACTCTGCCTGTCAAAAAAAAAAAAAAAATTAAAAAGGAAAGTAGGATTGTGGTCGCCAGAGATGGCGGCTGGGGAGTTAACAGGTGCAGACTTTGAGTCTGGGCTACTGAGGAAGTTCTGGGGATGATGTTGGTGATGGCTACACAATTTGTGAATGTACTTAGGGATACCGAAGTGCACCCTCAGAAATGGCTACAATGATAAATTCTGTGTTATGTATATTTCCCCACAATTAGAAAATAAGCCAAAAACAAACCCAAAGCCTGCTGCGTGGGACTCAGGGTCCCCAGGGCTGCCGGAGAGGAGCTCATTATCAGCTGCAGAGCGCTGCACCCAGGACCCCGCTCACACACAAATGCGGCTCTGTAGAATCCTCACAAGGGCGGGTGTGAGGGATCTGTCCTCACCTGGAACAGTCCCCTTCTACCTGTTGTCAATTTTGAGCACAACAGATAAAATTTGGTTTGAAACAAAGACCACCCTGGGTTCTAAACACTGTTTTCCTAAACCACTGCAGCCGTCTTCTGTGATGATTGCTGAAAGAGAAGGGAGTCCGCCAGCAGGAGCAGGTGGCTCCCCCCGCTGGAGGGGTCTGCGGCAGCCTCCCGCCCTGGCCCTGCTGCAGTTCCATGGTTCCATCTCATCCTGGAGGGCAGGGTCAGCTCCCAGCTGAGTCAGCTCCGGCGAAGCCCAGGGTGGGGTACAGCTACGGCACCTGATTTGGGCACTGGAAATCTTGGCTCCGAGTCTTGGCTTGGTCCTTTATGCGACACTTAAGGTCCCAGCCTGTTTTCCTAGCTGTAAAAGGGGGATGACCCTGTCACCAGCCACGGCCCTGGGTAGGACAAGTCACTGTGTCACACTGCAGCACAGAGGATGCCGGCGCGTGTACACCACCCAGGGGGCTTTCTGTTCGGCCCGAGACCCAGTATTAGGGGGCTGCGAGCACCAGCTGTGCCAGGAGGCCCCAGTGCTGGGCCCTGCCTCCTGGGACCTGCCTGGCCGGCTAGGCCAGTCCTAATATTCCCTTGGGGCATGGAGGGGGCGCCCTGTGCAGCCACCCCCAGAGCAAACAGCCAGGAAAGCACAGGACCAACAAAACACCGCATGCCTCGGAGCCGCGTCACAGTTTCAGGAGCTGCTTTCCAAGACGCCAGCTGGCCCACTGCCCCAGAGGACTTCCAGGCTGACCCTGTTCGGGTGCCAGCACTACGTCCCACGAAGTCCCCTACCCAGCCCCAAGGTGACAGGCCTGTGCCTTTCTATCCAGGGTGGTGACTTCTTGAAGGCCCTCCCCAACTCATCTCTGCCCCCCCAGCACAGACAGCCTCCTCACTGCGTGGTGAGTCACTGATGATGCTGGTGACAATGACAGTCACAGCAGCTATCCAGCACACAGCCTTGCCCTGGGTGTAGCCCAGTCCAAGCACCTTGATTTAACTCCTTTAAACCACCCCCAAATCCTCACAGGTGTGCATTGTTCCATGCCCTCCTTTTTTTTTTTTTTCTTACTATTTATTTATTTATTTGAAAGGTGGAGTTACAGAGAGAAAGGGAGAGACACACAGAGAGATCCTGCATCCGCTGGTTTGCTCCCCAAATAGCAGCAACAGCTGGAGCTGAGCTGGTCCAAAGCCAGGATCCAGAAGCTTCTTCTAGGTCTCCCACATGGGTTCAGGAGCCCAAGTACTTGGGCCATCTTCTGCTGCTTTCCCAGGCAATAGCAGAGAGCTGGATAGGAAGAGGAACAGCTGGGACTTGAACTGGCATCCATATAGGATACTGGCACCTGAGGAGCAGGGAGTGGACAAGCCTGCAGCCCCCTCCCCTGTCCTGGACCCTTGCTCCGTGAGTGGCTGGCTGTCCCTAGCCTCCCACTCTGGGTCCACATGGAGCCTTGCAAAGCCAGCCTCCCCTGACCCGTAGGCCCCCATTACCCACTCAGACGATTAATTTTAGTGAATTCAAGTATTAAATATTACATCCCTCTTTGTAAAAACTTTCTCCTTCTATCCCCACTCTGACAAAATTATTTTGAATCCTGACTCTGTAACCCCACAGCTATTTACTGTCCCTCCCAGGGCTGGGCCATCTGCAGCCCGCAGAAGCCTCCCTGCAGGGTGTTTCTTGAAAAAAATAAACCAACTGCTGGGCGGCACGGTTTCTGGTTCCCTCGTCTATGTTTAAATCTGGACTAACGCATGGAGTTGTGTCTGGATAAGCCACCTCTCCCCAGAAAGACTGCTTCCAAGGCTCTGGGCCCTTGGGGGATATGACAAGTGGGGTCTTGCTCTGAGAAGGAGTTGGGGGGCTCCACTAACATTCATTTCACTCTTTAAGATATGTATGCCTCTTCATTTTATTTGAAAGGCAGAGAATGAGAGCAAGAGTGAGAGATCTGCCATCTGTGGCTCACTCTTCAAATACCCACAACGGGAGGGACCCAGCCAGGCTGAAGCCAGGAACTCCATCCACACCTCCCACATGGGTGGCAAGGACCCAAGTACTTGAGCCATCAACGGCTGCCTTGTAGGGTGTGCATGAGCAGACACTGGAATCAGCAGCAGAGCCGGCACTTGAACCCAGGCACTTGGATAAAGGATGCAGGCATCGCAGGTGGCGTCATCTCCGCTGAGGCAAAGCCCCCGCCTCCCTCCGGCCCCTGAATTTCACCTTAGTGATTTTCATGTCGTGCTCTGTTCTCAAGGGCAGTTGAGGTGGAAACAAGATGGGACTCGGGAACTTCTTCCTTCTCGATGATGTTAATGCTTCGCAGCTCCCCCAGCACAGGACAGCCACGCCGTGCCCCTCCTCTTTCTCCAAAGAGACAGGGAAGGAAGCAGAGGAACCACCTTGGAGCCAACCAGGATTCCTTGACAATCCCTGCCGATTCTGGGCATCCTGACATCTCACGATGAATGCATTCTGCAAACGAGAGAAATGAGAGACTTGGTGGGACCTGAGCTCAGGTGGCTGATATGACTGCTGCCTGCCCCTTTTGCTTTCTAGGATTTATTTTATTTCTTTGAATGGCAGAGTGACAGAAAGAAAGGGAGAGACAGAGACTGTTCATCTGCTGGATCACTTCCAAATGACCATAGGGGCTGGGCCAGCCTGAGGCCAGAAGCCTGGAATTCCATCCCAGTCTCCATGTGGGTGGCAGAGACCCAAGAAATAGGGCCATCATCGGCTGCCTTACTGTGTGCTTTAGCAGGGAGCTGGAGGGGAAGTGGAGCAGCCAGGACTTGAACCACCAATCACATGGGATGCCGTGTTGCAGGTGGTGGTTTAACCCACTGCGCTAGGACACTGGGCTGTGCTTGCTCCTTTTCTCCCTATGAATATCATTTGTGATTTCACCATCAGGATGTAATGCCCACCAGTTAGAGTACTTGCATTGCAGAGGCTTTTCTCCACCGAGTACACATTATTGCATTCCCACTGAAATGGGAATTCCGCAGGCAGTTTCTTGAGAGCACTCCTGAGATGCGCCCTGCCCCGTGTCCATGTCATGAGCGGCTTTGTGAGCCCTCTGTAGTCTCTCAGACTTGTGATGCTATGATCTGAGAGAACTGCATCTTAACCTCAGTATCTGCAGGGGGTCAGCTTCACACCCTCCATGGATACCAAATGGTACAGAATCACGTAACGTTTGCGTATAACCTACACACATCTTTCTGTATCCTTCAATTCATTCCAGATTACATCAGGTAATAAGGACAAGGGGTGGGGGGAGTCTGCTTGTGTTCAGGACAATTTTTTTTTTTTCCAAATTTTTTGGTGGAGCTTGCTTGAACTTGCAGAAATGGAAGCTGTGGTGCAGAGGGCTGACTGTGTTGCTATGTATTGTTATCCCCCCATCGGAGGGAAGTTTCAGAGTGGGCATTTGGCAAACTGGCTGAACCTCTGCTTCCAATGCCCAAATCCCATGCTGCAGTGCCTGCGTTCAAGTCCTGGCTCAGCTCCCCATTCCAGCCTCCTACCATCGCACACCCTGGGAGGTAGCAGCAGACAGCTCAAATGGCTGGGTCCCTGCCACCCATGTGGGAGACTTGGATTAAGTCCCAGCTCCTGGCTTTGGACTGGCCCAGCCCTGGCCATTGTGAGCATCTGGGAAATAAACCACTGGACAGGAGATCTGTCTTCCTCTCTGTCTTTCAAACAAACAGAATAAAATTTCTCAAAAAGCAGCAGCAGAGTCCGGCGCTGTGGTGTCGTAGGTTAAGTCTCCACTTGTGGTGCCAGCATCCGATATGGGTGCTGGTTTGAGTTCTGGCTGCTCTACTTCCAATCTGCTCCCTGCTAACGTACCTGGGAAAGCAATAAAAGATGGCCCAAGTGCTTGGACCCCTGCACCCACGTGGGAGACCCAGAAGAAGCTCCTGGCTCCTGGCTTCAGACCGGCCCAGCACCAGCCATTGTGGCCATTTGGGGAGTGAACGAGCAGATGGATGGCTTCTCTCTGTGTCTGTAACTCTGCCTCTCAAATAAATAAATCTTAAAAAAAAAAAATCAGCTTCACTATTTTGTAATCAAACAGCATGTGCAATCGGCAGTGTGCTGCTACAAGGCATGTGCAGTCATCTGCTGGAAAGACAGCCTCCTGGGCAGTCACAGATCCTCAGCCTGCTGCTCCCACCTCAGGCCGCCTGCCTTTTCTCAGCGACACCTGGCTGTCCTGGCAGGCCCCCTCACTGATTGCAGCAGCCCTGAGGTCACCAGCGAGTCACAGGTGCAGATATGGGGAATGAGTAGCCAGAGAGCCTTGAGGGGACAGGCGAGTAAGGACACAAGGAGCCCGCCCGCCTCGTGTGAATGGGCTGCCCTCTCTTGGACAAAGAGGTGAAGAGGCTGGACTCTGGCTTCAAGCCCACTCCACACTACACCCCAAACCCAAACATCTGTCCCCTTGCACTCACCCCCACCCCCACCTGCCAGACCAGGACTGCCATCCCTAGGGACTGCGCAGCTGAGAGCCCTCTTCCACACCTGTCTCCAGGGCTCAGCAAGCTTGCAGCCTGAGGAGGAGTCACTCATGCACTCAAGCTGGACAACAAAGGAGCCCGCCAGTGACTGGGCTGTGAGGCACACTGGGCTGGGCGAGCATGGCTTGCCCAGCGCCTGAGGTCACCCCACGAGGGCTCTACACAGTCTGTGCACTCCCAGGCTCGGCAGCTTCTTTATGATCTGGATCATAGAGGGTCCCATGAGTGAGTTTTTCTGGAAAGTAAAAGCTCAATCGCCAAGGAACTGTTTCAACCATGCTGAAGGGAAATCTTGCTAAAAGTGGCCCACAATGCCCTTAATCCTTAAAAACAAACAAACAAACAAAACAAAACAAAAAAAAAAAACACAAGCAAACGAAAAACCTTGGGCTAGCACCATGGTGCAGCAGCAGATCAAGATGTGGCTTACAGCATCTATATCCATATTGGCCCCTGGTTCCAGTCCCAGCTGCTCTACTTCTGATCCTGCTCCCTGCTAATGTGCCTGGGAAAGCAGTAGAAGATGGCCCAAGTACCTGGGCCCCTGCACCCATGTGGGAGAGCCAGATGAAGCTCCTGGCTCCTGACCTCAGCCTGGCCCAGCTCTAGCCATTGCAGCCATTTTGGGAGTGAACCAGCGGATAAAAGCTCTGTCTCTGTAATTCCACATTTTCTTTAAAAAAAAAAAAGTTAAAAATCAATAAACAAATCATCTCCTTTTCCCACTGAAGTGGTGGTCGTGGTTTCAAGCTCTCCCTAGGGAACCAGCAGGCAGTGCTGTGCTAGCTTGGTAGCCTTCCCTGCTCCCAGGCCTTATCTTCCCTCATACAGAGTGGGAAAGCAGAAGGCCACTCCTGCTAACACAGTGGTTGGGAAGTGGCAGTGGAGCTTGGTTGGAGGCAGGGATTTTGATGGAGCTGTGTGAGGGGCCTGTTTCCAGGACTGCCAGTTTGGAGCTAACATCCAAAGGGAGATGAGACTCTAAGACTCATGTGTGTCTTTATCCCCAGCAAGTGAATAATTCAAATGGGTGGCTTCCCCCTAGGAACAAGACATCTTTCATTACTTCTAGGGCACCTATGATTCTAGATACAAACGCTTCTAAAGGAGGCACTGGAATGACTCACACACTGTCTTAGCCAGTCTGAGGAGACAACCCCTTGGGGGTGCAGGGATGTGGGAAGTGGAGCCACGCCCCTCACCTGGGGAAGCTGCTGGAGAGGGTTTGGAAACCTCGTGACCCGAGTGGGAAGGAAACGACCACGGTGTTATTCAGTTTCAGAGGAGGAGAGTTTACTGCAAGTGCTCAGTAGCAGCTTTAGCAAGCTCTTTACGTCTGGGGAGCGTGGAGTGAGAAGCACACACAGCCCTTTGCACGAGGGCTACCTGTGAACTCCCCTCCCTCCATGCGGGCTCTACGACCAGGCCACACTGATGCCTCCCAGAACCACAGCACCTGGCCAAGCCTAGAGAAGTAAATACTAACTCATCACCTCCATCAGGAGCCCAAGAGAGAGGCCACATTGTCCCCCGTCCCCAGGCCCACCACTCTTCTTCCTGTACCCCAATCTGGCTCCTCCTCTACATGCTCCTACCCTGTGAGTCACCCTGTGCCCCTCCCTTGTCATGGTCACCACCTCTTGGTCACCTCACACTCCACCTCTGTCTGCCCAGCTTGGCATCTTCTCCAGCCCCGCCCAACTCGAACCTGCCCTGCCCTGCCTCCTGCTGGTCTCCGTGCTTGCAGTCACGGCCACCTTCATCCCAGTGTTCTTCAACATGGATGAGCAATATCATGACCTGTGAAGGTGTCTGAAAACTGGCTCCTGACTCAGGGGCCCAGCTGGGTTGAGCGTGTGTATTTTGCGCAAGGGCCCCAGGTGATTCTGATGCATACTCTCAGTTAAGAACTCCTCCTCCTCCTCTTCCTCATGAGTAATAACAACAAAAACAACAATTAGCATTTTTTGTGCACTTACCTGCACTGTTCCGTGTAATCTGCATGACAGGCCTGTGAGGCAAGACCTAGCATCTGCTCCCATTTCACAGTTGTTGCAACCAAGGTACAGAAAGTCTCATGACTTGTATGGAGGAGGGCCAGAACACAATGCCAATCCCAACCCCACAGCCCTCCACACCCCTTTATCACCTGACAGCTTTAGATAGTTCTAGAAAAAAAGTCAGTATGAGGACACCTGCAGTATCCCCTTCCCCATCCAACCTCCCACCATTAGCTTCTCCACTCTGAAAGAAACATCTTGATGGGGAGAGTAGTTCCACAGGGAGTATCTATGGGAAAATTCACTGACATGTATGCTCGGGAATTGGGACTTCATGATCCTTAGGTGTCAATAAGAAAGCTCCCGAAAAAAGCTCAGTTAAGGAAAAAAAGAAGGGGGACCAGCACTGTGGTGCAGCGGGTTAACACCCTGGCCTGAAGTGCTGGCATCCCATATGGGCACCGGTTTGAGTCCCAGCTGCTCCACTTCCGACCCATCTCTCTGCTGTGGCCTGGGAAAGCAGTAGAAGATGGCCCAAGTCCTTGGGCCCCTGCACCCACATGGGAGACCTGGAAGAAGCTCCTGGTTCCTGGCTTCGGATCGGCACAGCTCCGGCTGTTGCAGCCAACTGGGGAGTGAACCAGTGGATGGAAGACCTTTCTCTCTCTCTCTCCCTCCCTCCCTCCTTTCTGTGTAACTCTAACTTTCAAATAAATAAATAAATTTTTAAAAAAGAAAAAAAGAAGGAACCCCAGCAAATGCAAAACAGGGGGAGACACACACCCACCAAAGAAACCAGGAAAAAGTCATCAAAATGCCAGCAGCTGTGAAGAGTTCTCTCTGGCAAGAACATGGATGAGACAGATTAAGAAACGATGCCCAGAGCTCACCCACAGGAGCCCAGGCTTGAGGGGGCACTGGCTGAAGGCAGGAGAACCTCAACACAGAGCCCTGGGGAAAGTCGAGGTGCAGGGTGGGTGCCATAGCAGCAGTAGCAACACAGGGACTCTGAGGGGCCACAGATCTGTCTTAGGGCCAGAGGCTGAGGCTTTGCCACTGGAAGGGCAGTGACAGTGGGGAAGAAGGCCCAGCCCCACCCAGCCCAGTTCCTGGTTCATCTGATGTTTGCAGACACCAAGAGTCCACCAGGGACCCACAATCCCAGCTCCCACTGAACAGTCCCCAGGAGTAGGGCTTGGCAAAATGACTTAGAAGTCCATTCTTTTTTTTTTTTTTTTTGACAGGCAGAGTGGACAGTGAGAGAGAGAGACAGAAAGAAAGTTCTTCCTTTTCGGTTGGTTCACCCCCAATGGCCACTGTAGCACCACACTGATCCAAAGCCAGGAGCCAGGTGCTTCTCCTGGTCTCCCATGGGGTGCAGGGCCCAAGCACTTGGGCCATCCTCCACTGCACTCCTGGGCCACAGTAGAGAGCTGGCCTGGAAGAGGAACAACCAAAAAAGTATCCTGGGCAAAAAGTGTGAGGAAGTGCACCTGCCCCCGGCAAGTATTGAAGTCTAGAAAGACAGTGGGTGACAGAGACGAACTGATGTGGGAACGGAGTTCTACAGAGCAGGCCACGAGAGAGGGACACCTGGAAATGGGGCGGCCAGGAGAGAGACTGTAACCATGGGTGACTTCTGGAGAACGAAATTAACTCCTCCTGTTTCACAATTCACCAAAATACCACCTGTTCCTCAGACGTTTAAACTTCAATGCAGGCCGGCGCCGCGGCTCACTAGGCTAATCCTCCGCCTAGCGGCGCCGGCACACCGGGTTCTAGTCCCGGTTGGGGCGCCGGATTCTGTCCCGGTTGCCCCTCTTCCAGGCCAGCCCTCTGCTGTGGCCAGGGAGTGCAGTGGAGGATGGCCCAGGTGCTTGGGCCCTGCACCCCATGGGAGACCAGGAAAAGCACCTGGCTCCTGGCTCCTGCCATCGGATCAGCGCGGTACGCCGGCCGCAGCGCGCCAGCCGCGGCGGCCATTGGAGGGTGAACCAACGGCAAAGGAAGACCTTTCTCTCTGTCTCTCTCTCTCACTGTCCACTCTGCCTGTCAAAAAAAAAAAAAAAAAAAAAAAAAAAAAAAAAACTCCAATGCAGAAAAACCTAGGACAGTGTTAAGGCACACTTTATGTGAATATATACTTCTGTAGCAGAAAGCACCCCTCTGAGCCCAATAAAAGGACAGAAACTGGCCCATCCTAGAAATCCAACCAGGAGCCTCCTCTCAACCATCTCAAAGGGCATGATCCCAATCTGTGTCCCCTGCCCTGCGCTCTCTGCCTCCACCTGCCCACTCCTCATCCAGGTCAGCACCCCATGAGTCATCCTGAGCCCTCCCACTGCCTCCTTCCCCTGCCAGGTCACCACCTCTCCAGCCCCACCTCTGCCTGGCAGAGTTTGGAGAGCCTACGTACGCTGCCTTGATTAGGGGCATTCTAGACTTAAAAAGCTTTTAAGAGATGGCAAAAAAGCAAATGGCCATCTAGGATAAAATATTTCTTTTTTTTTTTCTTTTTAGGATAAAATATTTCAAACACTAGCCTAAATACAGATCAAGCCCTCTTGTAAGTAAAAACACAACAGAAAGAACTCACTGTACTAAATAATTTTCGAAAACTGTACCAGTGCAATGGAAACAACAGAAAACTAGATAAAGCACAAAACTGGATAATTCATCACCAACAGGCCTGTCAAAGAGTCATAGTACTAAAATTATAAAAAGGAAAGCAAACTAAAACCACAATGAAAGACTCCTCCCTCTTTTTTTTTTGTTTTGTTGATCAAGTTTAAACAAATGTAATACCTAATATTGGGTAGGAAGTAGTGAGAGAGACACATCACAGGACTGGTGGCAGGAGCCTACGCTGGTGCATGCTTTCTGGAAGGCGACTTGGCGATATGGATCAAAATCCTTGCAACCATGCTCATCCTTTGACCTAGCAATTCTACTGATATTGCGTGTTCTAAGGATAAAAATAAAAATGTGCTGAAGTCCGTATTATACATATGAGAAGGCTTCAAAAAGTTCCTGGAAAATGGAATGAAGAGAAGTTTATTTTGGTGCCAAAAAAAAACATGAAAGCCATGCATAGTTTTTTCATACAATGCATTTTCCAGGAACTTTTTGAAAACCCCTCATATCAGGATTTCAAATTTTTTGCACGGGGGGCCAGTGCCGTGGCTCACTTAGCTAATCCTCTGCCTGCAGTGCCGGCATCCCATATGGGTGCCGGGTTCTAGTCCTGGTTGCTCCTGTTCCAGTCCAGCTCTCTGCTGTGGCCCGGGAAGGCAGTGGAGGATGGCCCAGGTGCTTGGGTACCCACACCCGCATGAGAGACCAGGAGGAAGCACCTGGCTCCTGGCTTCAGATCGGTGCAGTTCCAGCCATAGCAGCCATCTAGGGGGTGAACCAACGGAAGGAAGACCTTTCTCTCTGTCTCTCTCTCTCTCACTATCTAACTCTGTCAAATAAAAACAAAAAAAAATATTTTTTGCACCAAAATAAATTTCTCTTTAAACTCCATTTTCTCAAGAACTTGTTGAAGCACCTCCCCACCAGCCACACACACACAGCCCCAGGGTGACACAACTGTTACCAATCTAAAGCGACAACCATGAAGGATGAATTACATCAGGGGAAGTGTATAGTACATAAGAAGTCGATTTACTGGCCAGGAAAAGTGTTCATAATTAGTTGCTAAGTATGACTCATTTATGTAATAAAATATATCACGCACACACACACACACACACACCTAGGAAAAAAGATCATATAGGACAGAACCAAAATCCTAACACTCTGATTCTGGCAAACGTTACTAGCATGTCTTCTTATTTTCTTCTTTGGGTTTCCTGCCTCTTTCACAAGAAGCTCACTGTGTGTTCTGGCCACACCTCCCAGGAATGCAGGCCCCCACACCTGGCCAGTACACAGCTCCCTTTTGTTTTTCTTTTTCTTTTTTTTTTTTTTTAAAGATTTATTTATGTGGTTGGTGCTGTGGCACAGTGGGTGAAGCCCTGGCCTGAAGTGTCAGCATCCCATATGGACACCGGTTCTAGTCCTGGCTGCTCCTCTTCCGATCCGGCTCTCTACTATGGCCTGGGAAAGCAGAAGAAGATGGCCCAAGTCCTTGGGCCCCTGCACCCACATGGGAGACCTGGAAGAAGCTCCTGGCTCCTGGTTTCAGATCAGCACAGCTCCAGCCATTGTGAACATCTGGGGAGTGAACCAGTGGATGAAGACCTCTCTCTCTCTGTCTCAACCTCTCTCTGTAACTCTGCCTTTCAAGTAAAATAAATCTTTTTTTAAAACATTTATTTTATTTATTTGAAAGAGAGCTACAGAGGTGGAGGGAGAGAAGGAGGAAGGGGGGGGAGGGAGAGAGAGAGAGAGAGAGAGAGAGAGAGATCTTCCATCTGCTGGTTCACTCCCCAGATGGCTGCAATGGTCAGAGCTGCATTGATTCGAAGCCAGGAGCCAGGAGCTTCTTCCAGATCTCCCATGTGGGCACAGGGGCCCAAGGACTTGGGCCATCTTCTACTGCTTTCCCAGGCCATAGCAGAAGGCAGAAGAAGGCAGAAGAGCTGGATCAGAAGTGGAGCAGCTGGGACTTGAACCAGCACCCATATGGATGCCAACACTGCAGGTGGTGGCTTTACCCGGCTACACCACAGCGTTAGCCCCACAACTCCCAGTCAGCTGGAGTACTCCCACCTTGCCTAAGGGGCAGAGGGGATTTCTCTTGGGGTGCTGTCTTAACTTTTCAGGCTTCATCTTGTCTCCTCGGTTCACCAGACCTCAGGCAAGGCTCATATTTCTCCTGGGCCCGTCAGTGCCTGGCTCATCACAACTTCTCAGCACATACTCGTCGCCCAGGAAAGACGCATCACTTCTGCACCCAGGCCCCTGTGGGTTGGCCAGGCCAGGGCTGGTCAGCCCCACAGGTGTGGCATTCAAGCCCAGTTCTCGGCCAGCCTCGAGGCTCTGTGTTGTGGGCCACCTGTCACTCTAGTTCTATGATGAGGCCCATTGTCGCTGCTAATTATGGGTGAGTGATGGGGCTATCTGTTTAAAGCGTAGGTTACTGTCCCACACCCAGAGCCAAAGCCAATCCGATGGCATCCTATAATTAATGAGCCATTAAGTGTTTCCGCCTTGCCGCTAGTGCAGATTTGGCTTTGATCCAAACATACCACTTCCCACTGCTGCAGCTATACCCTGTGAACACCCTCACGTCTTAACTGGGGGAGGCCCCCTCCAAACTGTGGGCCCACTCAGAGCAGCCTGTGGCCCAGTGGCCTCAGTGCAGATTCAGCAGCCCGCCCTGGCCTCTGCGGTGATGAAGTCTGCTCTCAAGTCTGTGCAAATCTACTACCCAAACAGCTCAGCTGTTCACAGGGGACACAGTCTGTCCTTTTACAGCCAAGGTATCTCAGCCTGGGCACTACTGACACTCTACTAAGTCTCTGCTGCGGGGCTGAGCTGTGTACTGCATGATGTCTATCAGCATGCTTGGCAAGGAGTGTGAGCAAGCCTGCATACACACACACACACACCCCAGCTGTGACAACCAAAAGTATCTCAGACATCACCAAATGTCCCCTGCTGAGAGCTGCAAGAGCAAAATTGCCCATCTGAGAACCACTGATAATAGTCCCATAAATACCACAGCTGTGGGGCGGGCACCCAACCTAGCAGTTAAGACCCTGGTTAAGAAGTCCATGTCCCATACTGGAGTGGCTGAGTTCAATGCCTGCCCCTAGTTCCTGACTTTAGCCTCCTGCTAACATAGACTGGGGGATGGAGGTAGATTGGAGAAGCAGTGGTGATGGCTCTATTGATTAGTTTCCTGTCACCATACAGAGATCTAGTTTGAGATTTTTTAAAGATTGATTTATGGGGCCAGTGCTGTGGTGCAGTGGGTAAAGCCACCACTTGCAGTGCTGGCATCCCATATGGGCACCAGTTTCAGTCCCGGCTGCTCCATTTCAGATCCATCTATGCCCTGGGAAAGCAGTAGAAGATGGCTCAAGTCCTGAGGCCCCTGCACCCGCATGGGAAGACCTAGAAGAAGCTCCTGGCTCCTGGCTCTGGCTATTACGGCCATTTGGGGAGTGAACCAGCAGATGGAAGACTCTCTCTCTCTCTGCCTTTCTGTAAATCTGCCTTTCAAATAAATAAATAAATATTTTTTTAATAAAAAAGACTATTTATTTGAAAGCCAGAGTTACAGAGAGAAAGGGAGAGATAGAGCTAGGGACAGAGAGAAGAGAGATCTTCCATCCGCTGGTTCACTCCCCAAGTGGCAGCAACAACCAGGGCTGGGCCAGGCCAAAGAAAGGAGCTTCATCTGGGTCTCCCATGTGGGTGCAGGGGCTGAAGCAATTGGGCCATCTTCTGCTGCTTTTCCAGGCACATTAGCAGGGAGCTGGATTGTAAATGGAGCAGCCATATGGGATGCTGGAGCTGCAGATGGTGGTTTAACCCACTATGCCACAGTGTTGGCCCCTGGATTGAGTTCTTAGCAACCAGGTCCCAGCTTCAGTCTAGCCCAGCCACAGCTACTGTGGGCATTTGGGGAGTGGACCAGAAGATAGACTATCTTTAAAAAAAAAAAAAAGAAAGAAAGAAAGAAAAAAGAAAAAGAAAAAGAAAAAAGATTGATTTATTTGAAAACCAGAATCACAGAGAGACAGAAAAAAAGATCTTCTGTCTACTGGTTCACTTCCCAGATGGCCACAATAGCCAGAGCTGAGCCAAACTGAAGCCAGGAGCCAGAACCTTCATCTAGTTCTCTCACATGGGTGGCAGGGGTGCAAACACTTGGACCATCTTTTTTTTTTTTAAACTTTTATTTAATGAATATAAATTTCCAAAGTACGATTTATGGATTACAATGGCTTCCCCCCAATACTGTCCCTCCCACCCACAACCCTCCCCTTTCCCACTCCCTCTCCCCTTCCATTCACATCAAGATTCATTTTCGATTATCTTAATATACAGAAGATCAGCTTAGTATACATTAAGTAAGGATTTCAACAGTTTGCTCCCACACAGAAACATAAAGTGAAAAATAATAGATGATTTTTTTTAAATGATGATGAAATCAGATCAGACCTATTGTCATGTTTAATCCCAGTGAGAGTCAAGTTGGGAGTTGATCCTTTCTTTTTTTTTTTTTTTACAGAGGATCAGTTTAGTATGCATTAAGTAAAGATTTCAACAGTTTGCACCCCCATAGAAACACACAGTGAAATATATTGTTTGAGTACTCGTTATAGCATTAAATCTTAATGCACAGCACATTAAGGACAGAGATCCTACATGAGGAGTAAGTGCACAGTGACTCCTGTTGTTGACTTTACCAATTGACACTCCTGTCTATGGCATCAGTAATCTCCCTATGCTCCAGTCCTGAGTTTCCAAGGCTATGGAAGCCCTCTGAGTTCTCCGATTCTTATCTTGTTTAGACAAGGTCATAGTGAAAGTGGAGGTTCTCTCCTCCCTTCAGAGAAAGGTACCTCCTTCTTTGAAGACCTGTTCTTTCCACTGGGATCTCACTCACAGAGATCTTTTGCCAGAGTGTCTTGGCTTTCCATGCCTGAAATACTCTCATGGGCTTTTCAGCCAGATCCGAATGCCTTTAGGGCTGATTCTGAGGCCAGAGTGCTATTTAGGACATCTGCCATTCTATGAGTCTGCTGAGTATCTCACTTCCCATGTTGGATCACTCTCCCCTTTATTTATTCTATCGGTTAGTGTTAGCAGGTACTAGACATGTTTATGTGCTCCCTTTGACTCTTAGTCCTTTCATTATGATCAATTGTGAACTGAAATTGATCACTTGGAATAGTGAGATGGCATTGGTACATGCCACCTTGATGGGATTGAATTGGAATCCCCTGGTATGTTTCTAACTCTACCATTTGGGGCAAGTCAGCTTGAGCATGTCCCAAATTATACATCTCTTCCCTCTCTTATTCCCACTCTTATGTTTAACAGGGATCACATTTCAGTTAATTTTCAACACTTAAGAATAACTGTGTATTAATTACAGAATTAAACCAGTCATATTAAGTAGAACAGACAAAAAAACTACTAAGAGGGATAACGTATTAAGTTGTTCATTAACAGTCAGGGCTATGCTGATCAAGTCACCGTTTCCCATACTTGGGCCATCTTTTGATGCTTTTCTCAGGCCATCAGCATGGAGTTGGATAAGTGAAGCAGCCAGAACTCAAACTAGATACCAGTTACCAGATCCCAGATGGAAGATCTTTTGCTCTGTGTCTCCTCCTCTGTCACTCTGCTTTTCAAATAAATCTAAAAAAAAAAAAAAAAAAAAAAAAATCCACAGAGAAGCCAGGCCTCGCACTCTGACTTCTCACCCCACTGCAAGTCTGGCAGGGACCAGGGCTGGGCGGTCGCAGGATGGGGCCCCTCGTGGCTATAGGTAGGGATGGAATGTGGGGAAGGCAAGGAGCCAATTCAGGTTCTCTCTGGAGCTGCCACTTCTCCTCTTGCAGACAGAATAGGTTAAGAGGCCTATGTGGCTTCTAACTGGGAGGGACCCTCCCCTTGGGGGAACGAAGAGGAGCAGAGAAGAGGAAGCTGGGGGAGGACTTCTCCAGCAGCCTTTGGACATGGCTTTAGAGGGCACGAAAAGGGTTTCCAAGGACCCTGGGAGCCCAGAGGGAAGAAGGCAGGATAGGGTTCTGAGTTGAAGCCCTGACCAAGCAGGAGGACACAACTTCCTCAAAAGGGCTCCTGGGGGCCGCACTGTGGTGTAGTAGGTAAAGCCACCACCTGCAGTGCCAGTATCGCATATGAGCGTTGGTTCGAGTCTCGGCTGCTCCACTCTCAAACCAGCTCTGTTATGGCCTGGGAAAGCAGTGGAAGATGGCCCAAGTCCTTGGGCCCCTGCACCCACGTGGGAGACCCAGAAGAACCTCCTGGCTCCTGGCTTCAGAGCCACTGTGGCCATCTCAGGAGTGAACCAGCGGATAAAAGACCCCTTTCTCTCTCTCTCTCTCTTCTCTCTCTCTCTCTGACTCTCTGTAACTCTGCCTTTCAAACAAATAAATATTAAAATGAAACTACATACTTCCCATACTTCTTTAAAAAAAAAATAAGAAGGGCTCCTTGACACAAAATAGCAGGAAAGAAATGGGCTCTGGGCGGCCGGCACCGTGGCTCACTAGGCTAATCCTCCGCCTAGCGGCGCCGGCACACCAGGTTCTAGTCCCGGTCGGGGCGCCGGATTCTGTCCCGGTTGCCCCTCTTCCAGGCCAGCCCTCTGCTATGGCCAGGGAGTGCAGTGGAGGATGGCCCAGGTGCTTGGGCCATGCACCCCATGGGAGACCAGGAAAGGCACCTGGCTCCTGGCTCCTGCCATCGGATCAGCGCGGTGCGCCGGCCGCAGCGCGCTGGCCGCGGCGGCCATTGGAGGGTGAACCAACGGCAAAGGAAGACCTTTCTCTCTGTCTCTCTCTCTCACTGTTCACTCTGCCTGTCCAAAAAAAAAAAGAAATGGGCTCTGGGCTTGCTTATGAAAAACACAGTGTGGGGCCGGTCCTGTGGCACAGCAGATAAAGCTGCTGGCTTGCAGAGCTGGCATCCCATGAGTGCTGGTTTGAGCCCAGGCTGTTCCATTTCTGATCCAGCTCTCTGCTATGGCCTGGGAAAGCAATAGAAGATGGCCCAAGCACTTGGGAGACCCAGAGGAGGCTCCTTGGCTCCTGGCTTCGGATAGGCCCAGCTACAGGTGTTGCAACCATTTGGGGAGTGAACCAGCAGATGGAAGACTTCTCTCTGCCTTTGCGTAACTGTCTTCCAAATAAATAAATGGAAGGAAGGGAAGAAGGGAAGAAGGGAAGAAGGGAAGAAGGGAAGAAGGGAGGGAGGGAGGGAGGGAGGGAGGAAAAAGAAAGAGAGAGAGAGAGAGAGGGCACAGTGCATCACTCTTTCCATAAATAACATCCTGATCTGTCAGCAACGTCAAAGTGTAAAAGTTCCTATCTTGACCCAGCAGGTGCACAGCAGCAGGTATACTTTATGGAACAACCAGCAGAAGTGCCTGAAGTCTCCAAAGGGCTATGCATGGAACCCATGCTTGAGACAGATTGCCTTGGCTCAAATCCCAGATCCAGCACCAACTAGATATGTGAACTTGCAGAAATTATTATGGACCTCTCTGTGATTCATTTGTTCATGAAGTAGGAGCAATAAGAGGGCCAATAACACTGGACTGTTATCACCTGCCATCAACAGTGTCTGTGGCCAATACATGCTAAGTATTCCTTCTTATTGTTTTGATACATAATCATTGTACATATTTATAGTGCACATCATGTTTTAATGCATGTACACTCTAACAATTCTCATGTCCACTGTGCACTTAATTTGTAATAGCCAGAAATCTGGATACTTAAATGCCAATCAACTGATCAACTACACGGGACACATCCATTCTATGGAACACTGGGAAGCCACTGAAAGAAATGAAGGAGAATATTTAACAGTTAAGCAATAGGGGCCAGCGCTGTGGCACAGTGGGCAAAGCCACACCGGTATCCCATGTGGGCTTCGGTTTGAGTCCTAGCTGTTCCACTTCCAATCCAGCTCTCTGCTAATGCTCTTAGGAAGACAGTGGAAGATGGCCCAAGTGCTTGGGCCCCTACACCTGCTATGGGATACCTAGAAGCAGCTTTTGGCTCCTGGCTTCAAATCAGCCCAGCTCTGTCTATTGTGGCCATTTGGGGAGTGAACCAGCAGATGGAAGATTTCTCTCTCTCTCTCTCTCTCTCTGTAACTCTGCCTTTCAAATAAATAAATAAATCTTTTTAAAAACAATAGTCATAAATAAGGCCGGCGCCATGGCTCAATAGGCTAATCCTCCACCTAGAGGCGCCAGCACACCGGGTTCTAGTCCCAGTCAGGGCACTGGATTCTGTCCCGGTTGCCCCCCTTCCAGGCCAGCTCTCTGCTATGGCCAAGGAGTGCAGTGGAGGATGGCCCAAGTGCTTGGGCCCTATACCCGCATGGGATACCAGGAGAAGCACCTGCCTCCTGCCTTCGGATCAGCGCAGTGCGCCGGCCGCAGCGTGCCGGCCGCGGTGGCCATTAGAGGGCGAACCAACGGCAAAAGGAAGACCTTTCTCTCTGTCTCTCTCTCACTGTCCACTCTGTCAAAAAAAAGTCATAAACAAAAGTATACTATGTATAATAAATGATGGGAAAGTTTCTATTACATATAATAGAAAACATAAGTGCAGAAAAACATACATAGGTTGAACTTTTTTGTATATACAAAGAGCTAGGGGGAAAAAAAAAGAACCAGGGGCTAGTATTGTGGCTCAGGGGGTTATGCTGCTGCTTGAGACACTGGTATCCCATATCAGAGTGCTGCTTTGAGTCTTGGCTATTCCATTTCTGATTCAGCCTCCTGCAAAGGCACCTGGGAAAGCAGTGGAAGACAGCCCAAATACTTGATCCCCTGTCATCAAAGTGGGAGACCTGGATGGAATTCCTGGTTTCTGGCTTTGGCAACAGCCCTGGCCATTGCAGTCATTTGGGAGTGAAGCAGTGGATGGAAAACCTCTCTTTCTCTGTAACTCTTTCAAAATAAATAGATATTTTTTAAAAAATTGTTTTGAGTGGCAGAATACAAACACTGTAAGTCAGGGGAGTGAATCTCAGCTCACAAATCCAGGTGTGTAAGACAGAAAATACTAGTTACTGTAACTCAACTTAGTGTTGATGGCAAGCTTCCATGTGAAGATAGGAAACTTAATTTCAGGTGGGTCTGAAAGCCTCTGCTGCTCCACGCCTTTTGTGCACAGCTAGGAACCCTGTACCAAGTCCCTGTTTTCCCACCGCTTGGCTCAACCACATGCCTGCTGGGATAGATGGTGGGGTGGAACTCCAGATAGGGGAGCTAAGGGCTGAAAAGAGCTGGGGGACTCTTCCTTAGAGGAAAATCTTCTACCGTATGTCTGGTTAAGCCAGTCAGTCTGTACATGAATCCTTGTCCTCTGATGAACTACTCAGCAAGTCCCTGAGGACTTAAGCTTCCAGCACAAAGACCAGAGGTGTTCACAGGTGGATTCCATTTTCTAACCTGAGTTACTCTTGGGGAGGTAATGAACTCCATGAATGTGAGGGCAGGAAAGGAAAACATTTGGGGCATTAAAAAGATAAACTGGGGCTGGCGCTGTGGCACAGCAGGTAAAGCCACCGCCTGTAGTGCCAGCATCCCATTTGGGCGCTGGGTTGAGTCTTGGCTGCTCCACTTCCGATCCAGTTCCCTGCTAATGCCTTGCGAAAGCAGTGGAAGAAGACCCAAGTGCTTGGGACCCTGAATCCATAGGGGCGAAACACAAGAATCTCCTGGCCTAGGCCTAGCCCAGCCCCAGCCATCACAGCTGTTCTGCAGGTGAACCTGAAGATGGAAGCGCGCTTTCTATCTCTCACTCTCTCTGTAACTCTGCCTTTCAAATAAAGACAAATAACTCTTCTAAAAAGGAAAAAGATAAATTTCATGGTCAAAGTTGTGGAGCAGCAGGTTAAGGCACCACTTGCAACACTGGCATCCCATATTGGAATGCCAGTTAGAGTTCCAGCTGCCCCACTTGCGATCTAGCTCCCTGCTAATGCTCCTGAGGAGGCAGCAGATGATGGCTCAAGTGTTTGGGTTCCTGTCACCCACATGGGAGACCCAGAAGCAGTTCCTGTCTCTTGGCTTCAGCCTGGCCCAGCCCCAGCTGTTGCAATCATCTGGGATACCAGTGCGTGAAAGATCTCTCTCTCTCTGTCACTCTGCCTTTCAAGTAAATAACTCTTTAGAAAATAAGTAAAAACATAAATTTCCCAAATGTTATTTCAGCCATGTGTGTGTGTGTGTGTGTGTGTGTGTGTAAATGCACTGCAAATACCTGAACACTTCTACCAAATAATTCCCAGCACCTACCTGTGAGACATGCTTTCAGATGGGGGAGGGGACGTGGGAGAGTGTTAGCTTCTTATTCTATATGTTTCTAAATTGTTTGGGCTTTTTAATGATGAGACTGTATATAGCTTTGTTTTCATAACTTATTACCTAAATAGATAAATAAATGCCCACATGTCTTTTGCCTCCAGGTGGTGATGGAAGCCAGGGCTGGCCGTGCCTGTCTGGCACGCTTGTGAGCAGCCCTTGGGAATCCTGTTTGCACAGAGGCTGAAAGGCCCTCTGGGAAAGAACTCTCTCAAAGGGAAGAAGGAAACAGGCACAACAAGCTGGCTCAGAAACAAAGCCTTGCTCAGTGGAAAGAAAGTGACTGGGGTTTGTGACGTAGATACACCTGTGGGGCCAAGTCCCATGGCTCTCTAGTGGGATGGGACCAGCAGTCCCACAGCACTGCTCCCACAGGGAGACCAGCAGGAGAGGCAATGACTCCTGCAGGGGCAGCATGTCTGGCAGGCGTGGCAATGTCCAGCAGGACTGATACCTCCCTGGGGTGTGGTAGGGGCAAAGGGAGGTTACAGAGCTGGAGGAGGGGAAATGAAGGGGGTGGTAATGGCAGTGGTCTAACCTTGTCCACTAGCACATGGGAGACACATACCCTGGGGGTACCCAATAAGCTAGCAGGGAGAGGATATGGGAAGCAGGCAGGGGCTGGGATCCTGCACTGGCACTCAGGAGCAAGAGACATCCACGTGGACAAGCTCTAACACAGGGACAAATGCAAAGTGGCATGTGTGTGTGTGTATAGGTGGGGAGCATGCACGAGCCACAAAGTCTACAAGGGAGGGGTCAGTGCAGGTGATTCAGAGGTCGACAGGCAACAGGGAGTGGGGTGGGAAGGGCGGGAGGGCATGAGGAACCAACCATCTGTGCCCACGCCTGGAGCTGAGAGAGTGAGAGAGTGTGTGTTTGGGAGAACTGAAAACAGCTCAGGCTGATTACCGTGACGACAGGGAAGTGGTGGAAGATGAGGCCACAAAGGTTATGTTCTGTGGTAAAGAATTTGGACTTTACCCCACAGGCAGCAGTGAAGCTTGGCAGAAGCCATTCAGCAAGGAAATGAGATGACGGAACTCACCAGGAAAGCCTCTCCCTGCCACACTCCCACCCAGCTGGAGAGCTGCTTCTTGCAGGACGCACTACCCAGCTGCCTACTGGAAGCAGCTGGTCCTCAGCTAACACTGCCAGGGGTTCCCCAGCACCTCAGACATCTCTCCCCAGTATGCCGTGTCCTAGCAGCTCATGCTGGGTGCTCGCCTCTCCTCCAGGCACTGTGTCGGCTGGAGGTCGGCAGCTGTCTGTTGTGTCGATGCCACACTCCTCCCCCTGCATAGCGCCTGGCATGCTAAGTCCGCAGTATAGATCGACTTAATAGAAGACAAAAATGTGAGGAGAGAGCTCTATGGTTAGAAGTGGGTACTGGGGGGACCAGGAAGCAGGCTCTTGCAGGAGCTTGGGTGGGATGAGACACAGGCCTGTGGCAGAGCCAGAGAGCAGGCAGAAGTTTGGAAAGTATCTAGGAGGAAGAGCTGATGGGCCTAGGTGATCAGATGAGGCAGCCAGATAAGGGGAGGGGGACTCCCCGGCTTCTGACTGAAGCAGTTGAGTGGACGATGGATCAACCAAGATAGGCTGTTCAAGAAGAGGCAGCCATGGGGAAGCTGAGCAGATCAGTTTAGATCTGCTGACTGCGACCCACCCATAGAGCATAAAGGTGGAAGCCTAGAACTGGAGTCTGTGACAGACATCACCTTGAAGATTAGAGCTTGATGGGGAGCTGTCAGCCTGCAGTGACGGTCCAGGGCCAGGGAGAGAAAGGGGTGAACAACATGGAGGATGTCAAACTGTAAGGGGCGAGCTGAAGAAGGGCCACAGAGAGAAAAGGAGGCAGCAGGCCTGCAGTTGCTAAGGGAGAAGTAGCTTCCAGGACCAGTGCACAGGGGCCAGCATTGCGGCCCAGGCCACCCCTGCCATTGAGAAAACAGAGCCAAAGGGCTGATGAGGCATTAGAGGCCATGGGCTGGTGGTGCTCACGAGCATACAAAACAATGGCCTGCAAATCATGATCCCTGGACTCCTGGCAGCCCCATGACCCTTCCATCGGTGTCCATGAGGTCACAGCCATTTTCATAAAAATACCAAGTGGTTTTTTGCTTTGTTTTGTTTTTTCGCAATATTCACTTTATGGACATTTGCCACAGTGGGTAAAACTTCTGGGGACTTCACCCAGCTTCCATGGTACCAAACTGAACCAGGAGTCACATTCTTCACACCCACATACTCAGTTTAACAAAAGGGCCATCTTCGTGTAGGAACGTCCATGATGGAGCAATAATTATGGAACTTAGAACCCTTAGGCCAGCGCCGCAGCTCAGTAGGCTAATTCTCTGCCTGCGGTGCCGGCACACCGGGTTCTAGTCCCGGTCGGGGTGCCGGATTCTGTCCCGGTTGCCCCTCTTACAGGCCAGCTCTCTGCTGTGGCCAGGGAGTGCAGTGGAGGATGGCCCAAGTGCTTGGGCCCTGCACCCCATGGGAGACCAGGAGAAGCACCTGGCTCCTGCCTTCGGATCAGCACGGTACGCCAGCCAAAGTGCGCTGGCCACAGTGCGCCGGCCGCGGCGGCCATTGGAGGGTGAACCAATGGCAAAGGAAGACCTTTCTCTCTGTCTCTCTCTCTCACTGTCCACTCTGTCAAAAAAAAAAAAAAATGCTTGAAATCATCAAAAGCACAAGCAAAAATAAACAAACAGACAGGACTACATGAAACAAATATTTCTGTATAACAAAAGATATAATTAATACAAACAATTAGGTAATCCATGGAATGGAATGGGAAAAACGTTGCAAATATCTGAAATGAGTAATACCCACAACATATGAAAGTATTTCTAAAATTCAACAACAAGGGGCGGGGCTGTGGTGTAGTGGGTAAAGCCCCTGCCTGCAGTGCCAGCATCCCATATGGGCACCGGTTCAAGACCCGGCTGCTCCACTTCTGATGCAGCTCTCTGCTATGGCCTGCGAAAGCAATAGAAGATGGCTCTTGGGAGTTCTTGGGCTCCTGCACTCATATGGGAAGACCCAGAGAAAGCTCTTGGCTCCTGGCTTTGAATCAGCGCAGCTGCAGCCATTGCAGCCAATTGGGGAGTGAACCAGTGGATGGAAGACTTCTCTCTCTGCCTCTCCTTCTCTCTCTGTGTAACTCTGACTTTCAAATAAAAAAAAATAAAATCTTTAAAAAAAAATTCAACAACAAAAGGCAAAAAAAAAATTATTTTAACAAATGGCAGGGGCAGGACTATGATGCAGTGGGTTACACTGCTGCTTGGGATTGCCCACATCCCATATCAGAGCGCCTAGTTCAAGCCCCAGCTACTCATCTACTCAGCTCCTGACCCAGCTTCTGGCTAATACACATCAGAAGGCAGAAAATGATGGCCAAGTACTTGGACCCTTGCCATTCAACTGGGAGACCTAGATGGAGTTCCAGGCTCCTGGTTTTGGCCCAGTCCAGGCCCAGCTATTGTGGACATTTGGGGAGTAAACTAGTAGAGAAAAGATCCCTCTCTCTTTCTCTCTGTCATTCTGCCTTTCAAATAAGTAAATAAATCTTAAAAATTAAAATGGTTAAAAGACTTGAATACACACTTCTCCAAAGAAGACATACAAATGGCCAACAAGCATATGTAAAGATGTTCAACATAACTGATCACAGAGAAAAGCAAATCAAAACTACAGAGGTATCATTTCACATCCATTAGTTTGGATACTACCAAAATGCTTAAAATAGACCCAACTATATGCTGTCTATAGGAGACACACTTCACATTTAAGAACACACAGAGATTGAAGGTGAAATGATGCAGACAGTCCATGCAAATGGGAACAACAAAAAAAGGTGTAGAGATAGCTATCCTTAGAAAAAAAAATCTGAAAATTAAATAAGGGGCAGATGTTTAGCTCAGCCATAAATACACCAATCTGGAGGCCTGGATTCCATATCAGAGTGCCTGGATCCAAGTTCTGGCTCTGTTCTCCACTTCAGCGTCCTGCTAATGTGCACCATGGGGGGCAGCAATTCACCCATGGCTCAAGTAGTTGGACCCAGTGTGAGTTCTGTTTTCCTGGCTTCAGCCTGGCCTAGCTCTAGCATCTACAGGCATCTGGGGAGTCAAACACAGGAAGGAAAATCTCTGTCTCTCTCTTTCAAGATAGTAATGTTTTTAAAATGTAAAATAAGGGGATGGCACTGGCACAGAGGATAAAGCCATATAAGAAGCATCTTATATGGGCACCGTTTGGAGTCCTGGCTGCTTCACTTCCGATCCAGCTCTCTGCTATGGCCTGAGAAAGCAGTGGAAGATGGCCAGAGTCCTTGGGCCCCTGTGCCTGCATGGGAGACCCAGAAGAAGCTCCTGGATCCTGACTTCAGGTTGGCGCGGCTCTGGCCATTGCGGCCAATTGGGGAGTGAGCCAGCGGATTAAAGACCTCTCTTTCTTGGCCAGCGCCGCAGCTCACTAGGCTAATCCTCCGCCTTGCGGCGTCGGCACACTGGGTTCTAGTCCCGGTCGGGGCACCGGATTCTGTCCCAGTTGCCCCTCTTCCAGGCCAGCTCTCTGCTGTGGCCAGGGAGTGCAGTGGAGGATGGCCCAAGTACTTGGGCTCTGCACCCCATGGGAGACCAGGATAAGTACCTGGCTCCTGCCATTGGCAGCACGGTGCGCCGGCCGTGGAGGCCAATGGCAAAGGAAGACCTTTCTCTCTGTCTCTGTCTCTCACTGTCCATTCTGCCTGTCAAAAAAAAAAAAAAAAAAAAGACCTCTCTTTCTCTCTGCCTCTCCTTCTCTCTCTGTGTAACTCTGACTTTCAAATAAATAAATAAATCTTTTTTTTAAAAAAAGGCAGCAGCTGTTCTTCAAAAAAAATGTAAAATAAGACAAAGAAAATCATTATATAACATTATATAATAAAGGGATCAATTCATCAAGATGACATAAAAATTGTAAATATAAATGCTCCTAACATTTGGAGCTAAATAAATAAAATATTAATAGATCTGAAAAGAGAGAGACTGAAATTCAATAGTAAGGAACTTCAATACTCATGGACAGATCCAGACAGGGAACACTGGACCAAACGAACCATAACAGACGCCCATAGAACATTCTCATCCAGCAGCACAGAACACATCTTCTTTTCAAATGCACACTCAACATTTTCCAGCTTAGATTGTGTTACACCACAGAACAAGTCTTAACAAATTTAAGACAACTCAAATCACATCAAGTATTTTTATAAACCACAACGATAAGAAACTAATAATAGGGGCCGCTTCTGTGGCTCAGCAGGTTAAAGCCCTGGCCTGAAGTGCTGGCATCCCATGTGGCTGCCAGTTCTGGTCCCGGCTGCCCCACTTCCGATCCAGCTCTCTCTGTAGCCTGGAAAAGCAGTGGAGGATGGCCCAGTGTTTGGGCCCCTGCACCCACGTAGGAGATCCAGAAGAAGCTTACTACCCAATCTAGTAAGTCCACTCTGGTCACAGACACAACAGAATGGAAAGCAAGGTCTCTAAGAGACATTTGTACGTTCCTGATTCTAGCAGCAGCATCACAATAGCAAGCAGGTACAAGCAACTAAGTGTCCATAAACAGATGAATGGATGTGTAAAATGTGGTATACACAAACAGTGGGGGTCTGCTCAACCATAAGCAAGAAGTTCTGAAATAGACACACATGAATACTGAAGATACTGTGCTGAGTGACGGATGCCAATCACCGATGTACCCTACAGTTCCATTACTTGGGGTGCCTACAATAACAATTCATGAAGACAGAGGGTATGGTGGCAGCCAGTGGTGGGATGAAGAGGGAAGAATGGGTACCTCTTATTTAATGGATATATGGTTTCAGTCATTAAGATAAAAAGAGTTTTGGAGATGGATGATGGTGATAGCTGCGTAACAGTATATAATATGTAATACCACTGAATTGCACTCTTTAAAACAGTTAAGTTTGGGTCAGTGCTGTGACACAATGGGATAAGCTCTGCTTGCAATGTTATCACAGGCCTGATTCCAGTCCCAGCTGCTCCACCTCAGATTCTTAGCTTCCTACTTCCTGCTAATGCACTTGGAAAAGCAGTGAAAGAAAGCCAGAGTACTTGGGCCCCTGCCACCCACATGGGAGACCTGGATGGAGTTCCAGGCTCCTGGCTTGCCCTAGCCCAGCCCTGGCTGATGTGGCCATCTGGGGAGTAAACCAGTGGATAGAAGATATCTCTGTCTCTCCCTCTGTCACTAGGCCTTTCAAACAAATAAATCTTAAACAAATAAACAAATAGGGGCTGGTGCTGTAACGCAGCAGGTTAACGCCCTGGCCTGAAACGTCAGCATCCCACATGGGTGCCGGTTCTAGTCCTGGCTGCTCCTCTTCCGATCCAACTCTCTGCTATGGCCTGGTGTCGCTCCTCCGCGAGCGGAGGAGTGGCACTGGACCGGACGCTGTTATTCCCTTTCAGTCGGTTTTTTCTACACAGTAAAGCAAGCACAAATAAAGAGAAGAACGAACAAACGAAATAACGAACTACCCAGTGAGCTCTCCAACCAACTCCCCACCAGACCGGAGACAGTAGTTGTCCCAGAAAGTACAGTTGAGTCCCCTTTTATAGTCCTCTTCCACCAATCCGCGCTCCGCTGCCCGCATGCTGAGCACACCGCTTTCTTCCAGTCAGAGGTAGGATCAGCTCCTGCAGCTCTTAGTCAAATTGATGAAGCAGCCAAAGCCAAATTTGTTTACCCCCTCTCAGCGCCATGTTGTGGGAGCCGGGCCCTGCTTCCCACAGCCTGGGAAAGCAGAAGAGGATGGCCCAAGTCCTTGGGCCCCTGCACCCGCGTGGGAGACCTGGAAGAAGCTCCTGGCTCCTGGCTTCGGATAGGCACAGCTCCAGCCATTGTGGCCATCTAGGGAGTGAACCGGTAGATGGAAGACCTCTCTCTCTGTCTCTACTCCTCTCTGTAACTTTGTCTTTCAAATAAATAAAATAAACAAAATGCCAAACATACACAAAAGAATTTCAGAGACGATGGGTGTGTTTAGCATCTCAGTTGTGGAGAAGGCATCACAGGTGTATCACATACCCAAACTCATCAAGATGTTTATGTTTAGCAGGTGCTGGGTTTTATGTAGCAATCATACCTCAATAATGATTTTAAAAGGAGTCAGACAGTGTGAAAGTGTCCTGAGACCTGCTGACAAAGCCTACCCGTTTCCATTCCGGTCTCCTGATTCCTGAGCTCTGCTTCCACACACCTACCCTTTCCACTCCCTTCTCCACAGAATACAGAATTTAAAAATTCTTTAACGAAATCAAAAGCAAATGCTGGCTGAAGGACTAACACAACAGCAGGCACTGTTAGCCCAAGAGAGACTAAGGCTCTCTCTCTCCCTCAAAATCACTTTCCTTCAGTGGCAGCCCTGTGGGTAACTCTGCCAGGTCAGGCTGGGCTCAGCCTCAACCTTCCCTGCTGCCACCATGGAAGAAGCTTGGAGTAGGGCCTGGGGAGTGTCCAGGTGTCTTATCTCCTCCACACTCAGTATCTGAGATACAACAGTCACAGAGGTAAGACAGGTGGGGTCATTTTTTATTAGTCACAACTTGCAAGAGAAGAAACAGAAGTCTTGCCTCACGCCAGTAAGTACGAGACAGGGCTGGGAGCTGGACGGCCTCCTGGCAGCAGTGCAGTCATGGGCACTGGCTGTAACAGGTCCCAGTTTCCTCTCTTCTCTGCAAGGCCAGAAGTCTGCCATTAAAGACAGGGCTGTAGGAAAGAATTAATAAGCAATGTCAATGTCTTTCAAAAACAAGATTTATTTATCTGAAAGAGTTAGAGAGAGATGGGGGGGGGGGAGAGAAAGAGAGAGAGAGAGGTCTTCCATCTGCTAGTTCACTCCCCAGAGGCTTCAAAGGCCAGGACTGAGCAAAGTTAAAGCCCGGAATCAGGAGCTTCTTCTGGGTCTCCCAGGCAGGTGGTAGGAGCCCAAGCACTTGGATCATCTTCTACTGCTTTCCCAGGCCATTAACAGGTAGCTGAACCAGAAGTGGGGCAGCTGGAACATGAACTAGTGCCCATATCAGATGCTGGCATTGTAGGCAGTGGCTTAACCTACTGTGTCACACTGGCCCTTGTCAATGTCTTTCTTAATCTTTGTCCATTCTTTTAGATTGTTGTTTTTTTTTTTTTAATAATTATTGGTAAGACAAAGTGATCCTCTACTACTTTCCAATTACAAGATGAGTTTCTAAGTGATTCAAAAGTTAATAAAATAGAAAAACAATAAAACATTCACTCTTAGAGAAAGAGGACAGACCACTTAGAAAACTGATCAAGAATAAAGGCTGACACATTAAATAAGTGGTATTTGGAATGAAAAGGGATGGTGAAGTATAGTAAGGGTTTGAAATATACCACTATTAAAATCTTATGCTAATAAGTTTTCAAGCTTTTTGAGAAAAGTAAAAATTACCAAAGTATGAAGGGGCTGGTTCTGTTCTCAGCAGTCACACTACTCCAAGATGGGACCACACTAGCAACACATCCTCCAGCTGCTTCTTCAAGAGGGGGCACCCCTTGCTCAGCCCATGCCATGCCCATAATCCCCTCCTCATTCCTCCTGTCTCCTCCTCTTCCCCATCTTCATTGCTCTTTCTGCTTCCCCTCTCCTATCTTCTGTAAGCAGATAGGTGATAGCTGTCCAGCTCTTAGCCCTGGTAGTGGAATACAAATCCACCATGTACACCTTGCATTGTCTGTAGCCCACAGAAATGTCCCATAGATGCAAACACTACTGTATTTCAATTTGTCAGTGTGGTTGGATGAAATATACTTGTTATTCTCCACATACCAGCTTGTGAACACTTATCTCAATAAACACACTAGAAGTTGCTACTGTGACATGCATATTTGTGTGTGTGTGTGTGTGTGCTGGGGATGGAAATTCATTAATATTTTGATGACAGAAAAGACCCATCTACTTTAGGAAAATTATGGGGATGATCAGAGTCCATGATATTGCCATGGTCAAGTTTTGATGTCTCTTTATGGTCCTATCCACAGGGTAGGTGGGAAGGGGCCACAATGAAGAATTTCAGTTTTGGGAGACAGGACTCCTTTGCAGATCCTGCCAATGATTCAGTACCCCATAAATCCTTAGCAGCCCCTAAGCAAGTGTAACAGGTAGATTCCCTACCTTACTCCAAGTCTGATGGGTAGGAGGGAATGTGGAAGGCAAATATGACTTGTGATCCTCAGTGCTAACACAGAAGGTGTGGAGTGGCACACCTGTCCAGATACAGAAAAACTGATGCTGTAATGACAGTAACCATATTCAAGGCCTCATTCAAGAACTCAGATGTTCAAGTGCATTAATGGACATAGTAGGTTGGTAGCATTAAAATCTGGACCATAGGGACAGGCATTTGGCCTAGCTGCTAAAAAAAACATGTTGTTTAAGACACATGCATTGGGACCAGTGTTGTGGCATAGCAGGTAGGGCCAGCATCCCATATGGGTGCTGGTTCAAGTCTCAACTGTTCTATTCCAATCAAGTCCTCTGCTGTGGCCTGGGAAAGCAGTAGAAGATGGCCCAAGACCTTGGGCCCCTGCATCAGCTTGGGAGACCCGGAAGAAGCTCCTGGCTCCTGGCTTCAGATCCATGCAACTCCAGCCATTGTGGCCAAATGGGGGGTGAACCAGCGAATGGAGGACCTCTTTCTCTCTCTCTCTCTGCCTCTCCTTTCTCTGTGTAACTCTTTCAAATAAATAAATCTAAAAAAAAAAAAAAAAAAAAAAAGACACGTGCATTCCGTTTCAGAGGACCTGGATTGCATCCCCAGCTCTGGCTCCTGCTGATGCAGACTCTGGGAGACAGTGGTGATGGCTTAGGAAGCTGGGTTCCTGCCACTCATCTGGAAGAGCTGGAATGAGTTCTGAGCTCCCAGCCGTGGCCCAGTCCAGTCTCGGTTGCGGTAAGCATTTGGGAAGTGAACCAGCAGACAGGAGCTCTCTATCTCAAAAAATATATATTATATATAATATTGGTATCTTGGTGAGAGTATGGCTAGGAATCAGAGAACTAAAACCCTACAAGAATAAGAAAGAGATGCCTTGGGCTGGCATTCTGGTGCAGTGGGGTAAGCCACTGCTGCAACTATGCCAGCAACCCATACCAGTGTGCCAGTTCAAGTCCCGGCTGCTCCACTTTTGATCCAGGTCCCTGCTAATGTACCAGGGAAGGCAGCAGATGATGGCCCAAACACACTGGACTCTGCTACCCACACATGGCAGACCCTGTGGCTGCTGGCTTAGGCCTGGCCCAGCCCCAGACATTGCCACCATCTGGGGAGTGAACCAGACATTGCCACCATCTGGGGAGTGAACCAGCGGATGAAGATCCCTTTGTCTCTCCCACTTTCTATGCCACTCTGCCTTTCAAATAAATCTTTTACTAAAAGGGGGGGGGGGGGGGGGTCAGGGGAAAGAGATGCTACAGCATGAAGCAATTCTGTGTCTAGGGCACCGTGACTGAAGGTCCCAGATTCTCCTTATCTGGTGAAATGATGCCTAACATCCCTAATGAGAGCTGTCTTCCTTTTACTGCAATTCTAACAGGCTGGGCAGTGCTGGGTCAGGCAAGGTGGAGGTGGGACTGAGCTGTTGGAACTCCTCCTCTCCAGTGTAGATGCAGGCTCTCAGAGTAGAGTGTTATGGTGTAGCTATAGGAGTGGACGGAAATAACGAAGAGAAGACAGCCTTCTAATACTTCCTGTGACTAACCCTATCGACCACCTAGACTCTGGTCTCCCTAACCACAGTGAACCTCTCTGTGCAGTCTTTGGCAATTAATGAGCTGCTTTCTCAAAGTAGCCACTACTCCCTACAACCTGAGTGTAGAAGTAGGATGCTTTCTGCATGGGTTCCAAACAGGCTCAAGGGCTGTTAGTAAGTGATTAACTCAAAACCTCCCTCCATGGGTGCTTCTGGACGTAACACAGTAGGACATTTCATGTCTGTGTGTTTTTTATTTTTATTTTTATTTTTATTTTTATTTTTGACAGGCAGAGTGGACAGTGAGAGAGAGAGACAGAGAGAAAGGTCTTCCTTTGCCGTTGGTTCACCCTCCAATGGCCGCCGCGGCCGGCGCGCTGCGGCCGGCGCACCGCGCTGATCCGATGGCAGGAGCCAGGAGCCAGGTGCTTTTCCTGGTCTCCCATGGGGTGCAGGGCCCAAGCACCTGGGCCATCCTCCACTGCACTCCCTGGCCACAGCAGAGGGCTGGCCTGGAAGAGGGGCAACCGGGACAGAATCCGGCGCCCCGACCGGGACTAGAACCCGGTGTGCCGGCGCCGCTAGGCGGAGGATTAGCCTAGTGAGCCGCGGCGCCGGCCCATGTCTGTGTGTTTTTTAAAGATTTATTTTTATTTATTTGAAAGGCAGAGTTACAGAGAAGGGAGGACAGACAGACACACACACACACACACACAGAGAGAGCGAGCGAGCGAGCTTTCCATCCATTGCTTTATCCCCAAAATGGTTGAAATTGCCCAAGTTGGGCCAGACCGAAGCCAGGAGACTGGAGCTTCTTCTGGGTCTCCCACATGGGTGCAGGGGCCCCAAGGACTTGGGCTATCTTCCACTGGCACACTGGCAGGGAGCTGGATCAGAAGTAGAGCTGCTGGGTCTTGGACCAGCACCCATATGGGATACCAGCATCACAAGCAGGGGCTTTACCTGTATGCCACAATGCTGGCCTCAAAGCTTGGTATTTTACTGCCATCTGTCAGGCTCAGCAGTTCTCCTTCCAAAAACGTCCTCCTTGCTCCAGACCCAGCTGGCACCTACCGTTTTACAATTACGGAGTCCTTAAAGTTGCTCAATAGTGCTTCAAAAAATTCCAAATATCCTGGCCAGCGCCGTAGCTCACTTGGTTAATCCTCCGCCTGTGGCGCCGGCATCCCATATGGGCACTGGGTTCTAGTCCCAGTTGCTCCTCTTCCAGTCCCGCTCTCTGCTATGGCCCGGGAGGGCAGTGGAGGATGGCCCAAGTCCTTGGGCCCTGCACCCGCATGGGAGACCAGGAAGAAGCACCTGGCTCCTGGCTCTGGATTGGCACAGCGTGCCGGCCGTAGCAGCCATCTGGGGGGGTGAACCAACGGAAGGAAGACCTTTCTCTCTGTCTCTCTTTCTCACTAACTCTGCCTGTCAAAATAAAAAAAAAAAAAAATCCAAATATCCTTTAACTCAGGGTAGGAGAAAGAATCGATGCCAACTTCCACAAGAACAAACCTGTGGTAGCCCTGGAATTCCTCCATTAGGGGCAATCCAGTGGGGAAGGGGTAGGGGTTGAGAAGTGACAAGGTTAGGGCTATCCATTTTAAAGCTGTGCCCTCAAAGTGGGTACACAGTTTTTTCTTTTGTTTTGTTTTGTTTTAAGATTTATTTTTTTATTTGAAAGGTAGAGTTACAGAGAGGCAAAGGCAGAGAAAGAGGTCTTCTATCCACTAGTTCACTCCCCAGATGGCCACAATAGCCAGAGTTGTGCTAATCCAAAGCTGGGAGCTTCCTTTGGGTCCCCTATGTGGGTGCAGAGACCCGAGGACTTGGGCCATCTTTCACCACTGCTTTCCCAGACCATAGCAGAGAGCTGGATCAGAAGAGCAATAGCCGAGACTTGAAGCAGCACCCATATGGGATTCTGGCACTACAGGCAGCGGCTTTACCCACCAGCCCCAGATACATAGTTTTTAATCACAGTGAGTATTTATTTGGGGCGACTTTGGCCAAAGAATAGATAGAGATTTGACAAAGACTCCTTGTTAGTAAAATGGCGCAGTCTCATCTATGGTGCAATCCTGGCACCCCCTCCCCCCAAAAGTTTTAAAAGGACCTGTTCCTGAACACGTGCGTGTCCCCCTCTCTCTCGTCTCCTGATCTCTCTCCCTCTTGATCCCTCTTACGCTCTGCCTCTCTTTCTCCTTCTTCACCCCTTCTCTCCAGTCTGTTGGGTTTTCTCCAATAAACACTTTCCCTTACTCCAGTGTTTGCTGTGTTTTGTGGTCCCTTACACTCCTCCCATCGGGCCAGTGTTGTACTGCAGCGGGTTAAGTTGCTGCCTGCAATGCCTGCATTCCATACAGGAGACCAGATTTGATTCCCTGCTACTCTGCTTCTGATCCAGCTCCCTGTTAATGCGCCTAGGAAGGCAGCAGAAGATGGCCCAAGTACTTGAGCCCCTGCTACCTATTAGGATACTTGGATGGAGTTCCTGGCTCCTGGCTTTGGCCCGGCCCCAGACCACTGAAGCTATTTGCGGATGAACTAGATGATGGAAGATCTTTCTCTGTCTCTTCCTTTCTTGCTCACTCTGCCTTTCCAAATACATTGTTAAAGACAAAAAGACACCCTCCCCCTAATAAGTCACCCCTTGACTCCATCACCTCAACAAGCTGAGTGGAAAGACCCTGGAAAGCAAGACAGGCGTGCTGGATGTGCTGGGGAGGATATCAAACTCAACCACCTCCCCTCAGCCAATGTGCCTGTCAGAAGCAGGTAGATACATCTAGATTGTGTTAAGAAATATCCTCCGGGGGTGTTGTCCTCAGAACCCTCAGCACAGCCCCTTCCAGGGAGGAGGCTGAGGAAGTGAGCAGTGCAGGCCCTCAGGCCAGACGGCAGGAAAAAAGCACAGTAAATTGTGGGCTGTATTATCCAGTCACATGATGTGACCTCATTGCTTGTCACATGATAGCTTTTTTCCCTCCTCCTCTGCTCTTTCCCTCCCCTCCATTTGCTCTGTTTTGATTTGGTTAAAATAGATGCAAACTCTGGTCTTTTCTATTTTAATACCCAGCCATTACATAATCCACACCGTAAGTGCTGACTTGAAAAACTATTGGCAACAGTAGAAAATCCCCGGAGTTTTAAACAGGAAAAGGATTATTACGGCACAAAAGCTTCTGGCAGCTTTACTGACTGGTAAACGGTCTGTTCTCGTCACTTGCCAGTGGAAGTCACATGGGTCCTGGGAAACACTGCCCCCACCTCAGGGAAAGCAAGCTGGGGGAAGGGATGAAATGCCTGGGAGGAGGCAGGCTGGTGGGTGGGGAGCTCAGACTTGAAGGTTTCTCCAGCCAGACATGCTAAAGGAGTGAGCTTCAGATCACCCCAAGGGCCACCTTTTCTTGTTTGTTTCTTGGTAGGAGTGAAGTCCCCAGCAGCCAGGGCCTTTCCTTCAGCAACCTCCTGGCCTCCCTAGTGCCTCCAACAATTCCTGCAAGAGCCTGAGGAAGGGTGGCCTACCCCCAATTAAGTGGGTGATTTTATACAGACACAGGAGCCAGGTAGGCTGCTTGTTAATCACAAAGGGCTTCTGTGAAGATAATTGGGACAGACTACACACTCATTCTTCATTAAAATGATCCAATAAAAACATCAGAACTAGTGGTTTGATAAAGGGTTTCACAACCTGATAGAAATTAAACCACCTCAGTGAAACCAAATCCTTTATGTGTGGATTGTGCAGGAGATATGGAGGGGACAGGGACTACTGTCCCTGACTTCTGCCAGTTCTGTCATAATCCTACCCACAGTAATCAAGAAGCATCAGTCCAACTCAGATACTAATACAGGACACACTGGATTGAGTGCTGGGGATGGAGCAGTGGGCAAAATCACTGCCTGCAGCGCTGCCTGGTCAGTGAGGGAGACAGACTTTCATCAGATTACAACACACCCCTAACATGACAACCATGAGGCATTTGGAACCAGGGTACCAGAGAGAGTCCTGGACTTCAGAGTCTGCCCCTCCTCATTCCCCTCCTCTCACCCTCCACCCTTTGCTTCTTGGAGTTGAGATGTACTGTTTTCTCCTAATGTTAGTTTCTTTACATACATGGTCTCATTTGCTTCTTAAAATTTACAATTCAGCACTTTAAAGGAAAGGATCTACTGAGAAAAGCTGAACAGTGTTCTGTAACAAGAACTACATACAATTCATGGCACAGTTAAGACTCTTCTGGCTAAAGGTGACAAAAATTCTAATCAAACTTTCAGAAGGAAAATTTTAAAAACAAAAGCTTGGTCTCATGTAAATGAGCAGGTTAAAGCTTGGTTAGACGTAGGTACCCAAGAAGTGTCATCAGGTCTCCATCTCTCCATCCCACAGCTCAGCTTTCTCCTGTGCTGGCTTCCCTCTCATCCTTAGCAGTGTTCCCGCTGGGCTGGCAAGAGGGGCCCCAGAACTGTGAGGCTTCTATTCTACAGGTTTGGCAACTCAGCTAGAAAATAACTAAGAGTTTGTTTCTTAATAGTGCCAATGAAAATCCAAATGGCCCTGACTGGCCTGAATCTGGGACCATGTACACACCAAGTGCTGCTCTCTGATCAGCAAAGGCCTGTGTCCTCCAGTGGATGGACTCACCCCAAGCAAACCTGGTCTGAGAATGCGGAAGGAAGGAGTAGTCTCCCAAAGAAAAACCAAAGTGCTCTAAGGGAAAATGCATGTGAGCAAAGCCCACTTGTCTCTACTGCCCTCAAAATTTAGAATTACAGTAGGCCAGCGCCGCGGCTCACTAGGCTAATCCTCCACCTGCGGCACTGGCACCCCGGGTTCTAGTCCCGGTCAGGGCACCGGATTCTGTCCCAGTTGCTCCTCTTCCAGTCCAGCTCTCTGCTGTGGCCCGGGAGTGCAGTGGAGGATGGCCCAAGTCCTTGCGCCCTGCACCCACATGGGAAACCAGGAGAAGCACCTGGCTCATGCCGGCTGCAGCAGCCACTGGGGGGTAAACCAACGGCAAAGGAAGACCTTTCTCGCTGTCTCTCTCTCTCACTGTCCACTCTGCCTGTAAAAAAAAAAAAAAAAAAAAAAAAAAGAATTACAGTGGAAGACTATACAGTATGCTCTTCCAGGAACCAGGCATTCCTCCTTGAGGAATGAGAAAGAGTGACTGTCCAATGTGGTCTTGCCTGGATTCACCCTGGTCTGACCCCAGTAGCTCAGAGACCTTGGCTTCTTTCTCTAGGGTACTCACTGGAGTCTTTTTTCCCCCCCAAGATTTATTTTATTTATTTGAAAGGCAAAGTTAGAGAGGGAGAGGCATAGAGAGATCTTCCATTCACTGGTTCATTCCCCAAATGGCCACAATGGCCAAGGCTGGGCCAGGCCAAAGCCAGGAGCCAGGAGCTTCCCCTGGGTCTCCCATGTGGGTGCAATGCATTAGCAGGGAGCTGGGATTGGAACTGGAGCAGCCAGGACTTGAAATGGTGCCAATATGGGATGCTAGTGTCACAGGTAGCAGCTTTACCCGCTATGGTACAGCACTGGCACCTCACTGGAGGTTTTTTTTTTTTCTTTTAAGATTTATCAATTTATTTGAAAGGCAGTTACAGAGAAGGAGGGTGAGACAGAGCAAGAGAGAGGAGAGAGATCTCCCATCCACTGGTTTACTCTTCAAATGGCTGCAAGGGCCGGAACTAGACTGGTCCAAAGCCAGGAGCCAGGAGCTTCTTCCAAGTCTCCCACGTGGGTACAGGGGCCCAAGCACTTGGATCATCGCTGCCTTCCCAGGCATGTTAGCAGGGAGCTGGATTGGAAGTGCAACAGCCAGCACTTGAACTGGCATCCATACGGGATGCTGGCATCACAGGTGGTGGCTTTCCCCGGCTCTGCCACAATGCCGGCCCATCACTGGAGTCTTGATGTTTGCTTAGATCCTCACTCAGGGCAGGCAGACTTACCTGAAGACTTTGCCCACCCCCTTTTACTCCTAAGTGATGCACCCTTATTAGTGTGGCTAAGGAGGCTGCAGTTTTCTGATTCTTTAACCAGTGTCCCTGGGTTCTGTGTAACCCACAGGGAGAGAAGACTATGACACAGTCCTTTATTAGGAAGTTTTGCTTCTCTTTTGTAGTCTGAACTGAAAATGGTTCCCACAAAGTAGAAAGAAGGAATAATGCAATAGCTAACGAAGCATCCACACAGCAGGATCTCACAGGATCCCTGTTAAATATGCTGAGTTACCCCTACTACAGAGGGGTATCAGAGTCAGCTGCAACCATCCTGTTTGGGCATGTCTTAACAGCTGCCTGGATCCCCTAAGATCTGCAAGAAGTCCAAAGACCTTCAAAGAATTTCTGCAGATTCCCAGTAGCAAATGCTCTTACAGTCACTCTGGGGCCGGCGCTGCAGCTCACTTGGCTAATCCTCCACCTGAGGCACCGGCACCCGGGGTTCTAGTCCCGGTTGGGGCGCCGGGTACTAGTCCCAGTTGCTCCTCTTCTAGTCCAGCTCTCTGCTGTGGCCCAGGAGGGCAGTGGAGGATGGCCCAAGTGCTTGGGTCCCTGCACCCGCATGGGAGACCAGGAAGAAGTACCCGGCTCCTGGCTTCCGATCGGCGCAGCGCCAGCCGTAGCAGCCATTAGGGGAGTGAACCAATGGAAGGAAGACCTCTCTCTCTCACTGTCTATAACTCTCTCTCTGTCTCTCTCTCTCTCTGTCTAACTCTGCCTGGCAAAAAATAAAAATAAAAAAATAAAGTCACTCTGGCTCCAACTCTTGCTGGACTTGTGACCACACTCACATCTCACCTCTGAGGCTGGTCTCTTCCCTCTTATCTAATCTGTCCCAGATATAGGACTTGGTTCCCTGTTTCCATGCTTCACCAAGAAGAAAAAAATACAAATATACAAACTCACTCAAAACACTGTGTGGGGGCTGGCGCTGTGGAGTAGTGGGTAAAGCTGCTGCCTGCAGTGCCAACATCCAATATGGGTGCCGGTTCAAGTCCCAGCTGCTCCACTGCCAATCTAGCTCTCTGCTATGGCCTGGAAAAGCAATGGAAGATGATCCAAGTCCTTATACCCCTGCACCTGGGTGGGAGACCAGGAAGAAGCTCCTGGCTCTTGGCTTCGTATCAGCGCAGCTCCAGCCACTACAGCCAATTGGGGAGTGAACCAGCGGATGAAGGATCTCTCTCTCTCTCTCTCTCTCTCTCTCTCCTTCTCTGTGTAACTCTGACTTTCAAATAAATAAATAAACCTTAAAAAACCCAAACCACTGTGTGTTCATCAGAACTTCTCCTGAAGTGTCCCTGAGAGACACAGAGGTCTTAGATTACCATGCTGCTTGGCCCCTTCACCTTCTCATGCTGTATGCTGGGAGTAGGGGTAGTATCTCCCCTTTCCTCAGGAAATTCAATTCCTTTTATATAATTCAGAGCAACTCAGCTCTCCATCCCCCTTCCACAGCTAGGGTCAGCCCCACTAAAACCCATCTACTCCAAGTTCTACCCATGACCAGCACCAAGGAACAGAAAGAGTTTTGAACTTTTGGTCTCTCACTACCCACATTCTGTAATGGCAGAGAGAATGCAATAACTTTTTCCCTGTGAGAATGGATTATGCCACTCCTCTCCAGAGGCAGAACTGGTCACAGCTAGTTTTAGAGTTTCTGCTTGCTTTTGAAGTTTTTACTTATGTATTTCAGAAGGAGAGAGACAGAGATAGCCTGACAGAAGGAACTGTTAGTCTGCTTATTCACTTCCAAAATGCTCTCAGCCAGGAGCTAGGAATTCCATCCAGGTCTCTTAGATGTTTTGTTTTGGTTTTGACAGGCAGAGTGGATAGTGAGAGAGAGAGACAGAAAGAAAGGTCTTCCTTTGCCATTGATTCACCCTCCAATGGCCGCCACAGCCGGCACGCTGCGGCCGGCACACCGTGCTGATCCGAAGGCAGGAGCCAGGTGCTTCTCCCGGTCTCCCATGGGGTGCAGGGCCCAAGCACTTGAGCCATCCTCCACTGCCTTTCTGAGCCACAGCAGAGAGCTGGCCTGGAAGAGGGGCAACCGGGAAAGAATCCAGCGCCCTGACCAGGACTAGAACCCGGTGTGCCGGTGCCGCTAGATGGAGGATTAGCCTATTGAGCCACGGCGCTGGCCTCTTAGATGGGTTTTAGGAACCCAACCACCTAAGCCATCACCTGCTGCCTCCTAGGGCCTGCAAGCTTTAGTCAGGAGCCAGAACCAGGTATGGAGGCCAGTACTCCGGTACAGGACATGAACATTCTAACCAGCACCTTATTAACTTGAAGGCCAAGTGCCTGCCCCAGGGTAAGTATTTCTTTGGATGAAATTGCAATTTGCTCTGCTGTGATTTCTCTATTTGTATTCTTTGCCCATTTCCTGTTGAGTTTATTATCTTTTTCTTACTGATTTGTAGGAATCTTCAATAGATTACAGATACTAATCCATTGTCTAATATGTATATTGAAAAATATCTTCTCCCAGCCTTTTGGTTGTCTTCTTTGCTTTTTTTTTTTTAATTAATTAATTTATTTGACAGAGTTACACAGAGAGAGAAGAGGCAGAGAGGGAGAGAGGTCCTCCATCCACTGGCTCACTCCCTAATTGGCCACAATGGCTGGAGCTGCGCTGATCCGAAGCCAGGAGCCAGGAGCTTCTTCTGGGTCTCCCAAGCTGGTGTAAGGGCCCAAGGACTTGGGCCATCCTCCACTACTTTCCCAGGCTGTAGCAGGGAGCTAGATCGGAAGTGGAGCAGCCAGGACTTGAAACAGCGCCTATATGGGATGCCAGCACTGCAAGCAGTGGCTTTACCCACCATGCCACAGCACGTGCCCCCACCCTTTTTAAGATTTATTTCTTCTTTGCTTTTAATGACTTCTCCCAGACAGAAGTTTCTCATTTTTATGTGGCAAAATCCATTACAAACTATTTAGAAAGTACTGAAACAGGCTGGTGTTGAGGTACGGCAGGTTAAGCCTCTACTTGTGATGCCGGCATCTCATATCAGTGTGCTGGCTCGAGTCTTGGCTTCTTTGCTTCCAATACAGCTTCCTGCAAATGTGCCTGGGAACTGTCACTCATGTGGGAGACCTGGATGGAGTTCCTGGTTCCTGGCTTCAGCCTGGCCCAGCCCTGTTGCAGACATTCGGGGAGTGAACCAGTAGATGTAACCGGTGGAGGCACACCTAATCGCTTGCGCTGGCGCTCTCTCTCTCTCTCTCTCCTCCCACCCCTCTCTTCTTCCCTCTCCCTCTGTTACTCTTTCAAATAAATAAATAAATCTTAAAATAAAATGTTGCAACAGCAGTATATGCTAAGCTCTGAGCCACACAGCCTCTTCTGCTTAGGTTCCTATGGTGAAATGGCTGCTTAGGCAATTATTTTCTGAGCTGTTCACATCTGGTTTTGTAGTAAGGGTGGTGGTGAAAATGGATCAAGTTAAGGAAGGCAAAAAGAATTGTGAAGATTTTTATTTGTTTGTTTGAGCTATTTGGAGGTTTCTTTTTTAAATGTTTGGAGTCATCGACTAACAATGTTGAAAGAATCTTGAACCACTGAAAATTCAAAAACTTCTTAACAATTATCTGAGTATTTCCAGATTCTTTCAAACTATGTTGGCCTCAGGGCATTATTTGTTGTCACCATGAAGGGAATGACTGAACACAGCCCAGGAAAAATAAATTTCAGACCCCACAGGAATGGAAAGGCTCAAAGTCCACTGACTCCTACAGTTTTATGCAAGAAACTTTTTAAAAGTTTCCATTCAACCTTTCACAGAAGATCAGCACTGGACCAATCTGATCCTGAACAGTTATAAAACAAAACCTACTGGGCAAATGGGATTTTGCCTACAAGAGGTCGGTGAGCTTTTCCCCAAGATTACTTGGCCCTTGCATCTGCAAAGGCAGGCCCAGGACTTTGTGGAGATGATCCTGCTAGGCCAGAACTCACACCCTGCCCCCATCGAAACTCTACATAATTTAGGCAGGCAGTGCTGAAAGCAAGCCTGTAAGATGGTCAGGGCCAAGTTCCCTCTAGCTTAAACCTGACACCCCTTTAGGAACTTGCTTTCTGGGCAATGCACGTTACACCATAAAATCATTCTTTAGTATCTAGCAGTACTAGGAGAAACAGACTTTGTGTCTCAATGCTGTTTCAAAGCCATTCTTCCCACAACCTTACAACAATTCCTTTCTTTGCTGAGGCTCCTGCAAAACAACTCCTCACTGTTGTCATCCGTGACCTGCTCATCAAAAGCTTTGAGCCTCTTGGTCAAGGTCTGTCTTTACACCTCAAGTCAGCCTCTGCATGGTCATGACCTCTTGTATTTCTGGCTCTCCTCACCTTTACTTCTACAACTTTTGTTCTTACCTTCATTGAGAATTCCAGCCCACCAAGCCCCCTCTCCATAATTTTGCTGCCCATTAGTCCTCTCCTGGATTTCCTTCTCTAGCCAGCCAGAGGACAACCACTCCCTTGCCAACGCCCTAGACCCTCCTCCTATTCCATGCCTTCCATCTGCCTCACAAAATGCAGGCTCCTGACTGAATACAAATATCTTCCTCTTTAACTCCCAAGTTATTTCATGCTGCTAAAGCAACCATTAAGTCACAAGGACTGCTTCTTTCTAACTTCATGGTCTCCAACACTGGCTGGGTCTTTAGCATTGCTCAGTTGTCCTACTAGAGAAGCTTTGCAAAACCATACCCACTTGCCCCTAGATGATTAACCTCAGCTTCTCTCAGAGAAAACAAAGCTCAAAAGAAGGAAACCCAACTTTCTGTCTCTCCAAATCTTAGCAAATCCCTCTACCTCTTTACATCCTCTGGCCCTATCAAATAGGACTTAAAAGCACTCAGCAGTGTTGGTAAAAGGCAGGAAAGCAGTAAGTGATGGTAGTGGTGGTATTCATCTAAGTTGGCATGTTCCTTTTTTCAGTTCAAATCAACAGAGGTATATGCTGTGGCCCGGAGGTTGACCTGCTGCTTGGAACACCTGCAGGTCACACTGGAGTGCAGGTTCACAACCCAGCTCCTCCAGTTCTAATCCAGCTTCTTGCTAATGTGCCTGGGTGGTAGCCAGATCAGAAGTGGAGCAGCCAGGACCCAAACCAGCGCCCACATGGGATGCCTGCATCGCAGATGGCTGCCTCACCTACCACACCACAGCACCGGCCCTACTTCTCACTTCTAAAACAAGGAAGACTATCTAGAAAAAAAAAATATCAAAGAATTTTTTCTGATGCCTGTGAATAACTGCACATTACTTACAATTTGAAACTCAGATTTTATTTTGAAAAGCATATCTGATACTTACAGAAACCCTGTGGTAAATCCTCTTCTGGTAAAAATACCCTCCAGGGGCCAATGCTGTGGTGTAGTGGGTAAAGCTGCCGCCTGCAGTTCCAGCACCCAATATGGGTGCTGGTTCGAGTCCTGGCTGCTCTACTTCCAACCCAGCTCTCTGCTATGACCTGGGAAAGCAGCAGAAGATGGCCCAAGCCCTTGGGCCCCATACCAGCAAGGGAGACCTGGAAGAAGCTACTGGTTCCTGATCAGCTCGGTTCTGGCCATTGTGGCAATTTGGGGAGTGAACCAGTGGATAAAAGACTTTCTCTTTCTCTCTCTCTCTGACTCTGCCTCCGCCTCTCCGTAACCCTTTCAAGTAAATAAATAAAATATTAAAAAAAAAAAAAAGAAGAAGAAGAAGAATATACTCCATGTTCCCCAGAGTCTCACTACAACTGTCAGACCATCAACAGAGAGACTGTAATTCTCCCAAGGCACAGCGTGGAAGCTGCTGTCAGGAGCTTCTCCCCTAGCACTGGCATTCCCACACACCCTCCACCTCTACCCAGTCTCTGAAGAAGCAAGTCCGTCATCCTTAACAAGGCAGAATTATAGGCTGGAAGGAAGTGAGTTAAGGGTAAAAAGGTGGCCAGGAATGCATGCCAGCAAACACATCATAGGGTCAGGTGACAGGCCCCACTTGCTCTGGAGCCAGAACTAGCACCTCTCAAGTTTGCTCTACCCTAGTGGAAGGTATTTCTAGCAGGGCTAAAAATTGCCAGTGTCATGTGGCCAGAGGGCAGGGCCAGGCTTGGTAGGAAAAAGCTAGAGATGAACCAGAGAGCCTCCTGATTTAAAATCAGGTAGTGGGGCTGGTGCCATGGTTCACTTGGTAAATCTTCTGCCTGCGGCGCCGGCATCCCATATGGGCACCGGGTTCTAGTCCCAGTTGCTCCTCTTCCAGTCCAGCTCTCTGCTGTGGCCCGGGAGTGCAGTGGAGGATGGCCCAAGTCCTTGGGCCCTGCACCCGCATGGGAGACCAGGAGGAAGCACCTGGCTCCTAGCTTCAGATCGGCACAGTGTGCTGACCATAGCAGCCATTTGGGGAGTGAACCAATGGAAGGACGACCTGTCTCTCTCTCTCACTGTCTAACTCTGCCTGTCAAAATAAAAAAAAAATAATAATAATAAAAATAAAATCCAGTAGTGAGGAGGAAGAGGGTGGAGAGGTTTGTGCAGAGGGCCCATCAAGCAGGTAGGTAAGATCCAAGTCCCCAGTAGACAGTCTCCTACCTCCGTGGGCCTCCCATTGGCTCCAGACTCTCAGCAACCTGATCTTTTAGGAGGAAAGATCATGTGACTGGGACCCAAGTGACACCAGCTTATCAGTTTTGGAAACGCACCTTCTCTGTGGAGTAACCAGCTCACAGAGCAGAAACTTCCCATAATGCCTTTATTCTGCCTTCACCACTACGATCTCTAAGCAATTATGACTTGTCTCAGAATAACTGGGCAAGGCTGTAGTATGCAGCTGTGGGAAGATCATTCCAGACTTCAGCATGCCTTAAGAAAAAAGAACCTGTCAGTCCATTGCTCGTGCACTCACTCACTCATTCGACACTGCTTCCTGACTGCCCAGTGCTCCAAGTGCTGGGCTACAAGGATGCCTTGCAGATCACAGTCTAGCAACTGCAGGGGCACACAGCCCTGTTGCTTCAAAACTTGTGACAGGAGATAACTGCATTTTGTATTTATGCTATCAGGATGGGTTAAATAATTGAATATGTTAAGAATGACTGCAGGGGCCGGTGCTATGGCGCAGCAGATTAACCCTGGCCTGAAGCACCAGCATCCCATATGGGCGCTGGTTCGAGACCCGGCTGCTCCACTTCCCATCCAGCTCTCTGCTATGGCCTGGGAAGGCAGTAGAGAATGGTCCAAGTCCTTGGGCCCCTGCACCCATGTGGGAGACCCAGAAGAAGCTCCTGGCTCCTGGCTTCAGATTGGCACAACTCCGGCCGTCGCAGCCAATTAGAGAGTGAAGCATTGGATGGAAGACCTCTCTCTCTCTCTCTCTCTCTCTCTCTCTCTCTCTGTGTAACTCTTTCAAATAAATCTTAAAAAAAAAAAAAAAGAATGATTGCAGTTTGAATACAGTGTTTTCTACTCATTAAAGCAGGTCCTCTTATGATCTCTCCCAGCTAGCAAATATACAAGTGGAGGTACTATGGGATTCGAAAAGTAAACAAACCTAATGAAACTTTTTTTATTTTAACTAAGTCAGACAAGCCCATCCCTCACTGGTCTAAGTCAATACGCTTTTACTGTATTGCTTTCAAAGGAATGAAGCCAGAATTCAATAAACCACTGAGCCACCACTAACTCTGCCATAATCAAACTGGACAACCTACTTCTAAAATACCTCACAGCTATTTATGGACAGGTTAGGAATTTTTTTTCCCTTTTTCCTTTGCACTTTAATAGAACAACCAACATTCTCTGGTTTAGGAAAATGTCAGGGTCAAAAAGGTCCAGAGGACAATGCAGCGACTTAGTAAGGGCTACGGTTCTGGCCTTGTTTTTCCATGCTGCTGCTTTTGCACTAACTTTTCTTTCCTTAGAAAATTCATCTCCAAGAGATGGGGATACAGAGAAGTGGGAATTGGATTTGAGGCTAAGTACCTAAGTTGCAGTCTTAAATGTATTTCCTAATTGAGCTCAGTGTCCATATAAAAGGAAAAAGTAATACACAAAGTATACAGGACGGTGTTAATGAAGGAACTCCATCTGATAGTGAAATGCTGCTGTGGCTGTTGTTCATGATGATGACTACTGCCCATCACCACCTCTTCCCAAGCTCTGCCCTCAGGTTCTGACTGAGAACAACGCCACATTCCTCATCAGTTTCTCCCAGCAGGAAAGGGAGAACAAGACACCACCATCTTTCCCCACACTTGTCAACTTAGGGATTCTCCAATCACCTACTACTTTTGTTTTACAAGTAATATCTTCTCTAAATGGAAATCCCTAGCCTATAGAGCATTTCCCCTTGGATGCACCTCTAGCTCTTCAAATTTAACTCCAGGAAACAAATTTATCTGTCACTTCTCAAAGAGTAGTTCCTCTTTACTTCTAATTTCACAGGAAAGACAAACGCCTTGCATTATCAGTGAAATATTATTTTTTTTCCTCTTCCTGCCTGCTTATCAAATCAGTGGCTGTTTCACAAAATGTCTTTAGCTTGATCCTTCTCCTTATAATCCCACTGCCCAAACTAGTTGATGCCTTATTATTGCAAGCTTGTATGGTCACTACAGCTTCCCTTGTGGTTTCTCTACCTCATTTTCGGCTTCATTCATTTCACATAATGTACCATAAACCTTCCTGCTAATCACTACTTCCATCACCACTATCTACTCAAGAGCCTACAATAGCTCTTCAGTATTTGGTTCACCAAGGTAAAATAATTTTGTCACTACCCTCAAGTCAGAAGCTATCTGTTGTTTCTTTAATATGTATTGTCAAAATTTTTATTTATTTTAGAGACTAACAGAGACAGAGACGGAAAGAAAAACCAAGAGTTAGCATCTGCTTGTTCACTCCTCAAATGCTCACAACAGTCAAGGCTGGGCCAGGCAAAAGCCAGGAGGCAAAAACTCAATCCAGGTCCCCTACATGGGGACCCAACTATTTTAGCCATTACCTGCAACCTCCCAGAGTCAGCCTAGCAGGAAGCTGGGATCTGGAGCTGAAGCAGGGAATTGATCCAGGCACTCCAATATGAGATGTGAGTATTGTTGACGGGCATCTTAACTGCTAAGTCACTATTTTTTTTTTTTTTTTTTTAATTTTTGACAGGCAGAGTGGACAGTGAGAGAGAGACAGAGAGAAAGGTCTTCCTTTTTGCCATTGGTTCACCCTCCAATGGCCGCTGCGGCCGGCACACTGCGGCCAGCGCATTGCACTGATCCAAAGCCAGGAGCCAGGTGCTTCTCCTGGTCTCCCATGCAGGTGCAGGACCCAAGCACTTGGGCCATCCTCCACCGCACTCCCGGGCCATAACAAAGGGCTGGCCAGGAAGAGGGGCAACCGGGACAGAATCTGGCGCCCCGACTGGGACTAGAACCCGGTGTGCCGGCGCTGCAAGGCGGAGGATTAGCCTATTGAGCCGCGGCACTGGCCAAGTCACTATTTTTTTAAGTGGCTATTTTTTTTCCAAATCAGAAAAAAATTATTTCTGTTAACACTGTGTTATCTGACTTAAAACTATATACATATAGCTATGGCTATATTCATTTATTTCAACTGAAAGAGGTTCATATGTTTTTTTCAAGTGCATCCTGTAGCCATCTTTCCTATCAATATTATAGACCTATCTCATTTGTCAACTTATGTATATATAATAATCTGGTCAGTTCCTTATGATTGCTCATTTTAATTGCTGTCTATAAACTTTGCAGTACCAAATATCCTCATACATATATCTGTATATATTTTCCCTTGAAATAAATACCTAGAAGGCAAATTCCTGGCTGAAAAGCATGTATATGGGGCAGGTGTTTGTTCTAGTGGTTAGGACACTGCTTAGGACACCAACATCTCCTATTAGAATACCTGGGGTCAAGTTCCAGCTCTGCTTCCAATTCTAGCTTCCTGCTAGTGTGCACTCTTGGGAGACAGTGTGATGGCTCAAGTATTTGGGTCCCATTACCCACAAAGGAGACCACAAAGGGTTCTCGGCTCCCAGCGTGGCCCAGCCTCAGATGTTACAGGCATTTGGGGAGTGAGCCAGCAGATGAGAACTCTCTCTCTCCCTCTCAAATTTTAAAAATATTCAAAATGTATACACCTTAAATTTTGACACATGGTAAGGCATTTGGCACAAAAGTTAGGACAACACTTGGGACACCTTCACCCCACAAGGAGTACCTAGTTCAAGTCTCAGTTCTTCTGGCTTCTAATTCTAGCTTGCTGCTAATTTACAACCATGGAGGCAGCAGATGATAGCTCAAGTACTTGGGTCCTTGCCACCCATATAGAAGACCTGGACTGAGTTCCAGGCTCCTGTCTTTGGCCTAGCTTTTGCAGGTATCTAGGGTGTGACCTAGCAACTGAAAGATTCCTCTCTCTCAGCCTTTCAAATAAAATGAAAAAAAGTAAATAAAAATTTTAAAAGATTTTCATACACACTATCAAACGTTAACTTTAGAGATACTGTACTAATTTATACTTCCAAAATCAAACTTTGAGTTCCTGTTTGTTCAAGCCCTAACAGCAGTAGGTATTTTCTCCATTTCAGCATTTTTCAATGTATTAGGTGAAATATGGAATCTCACGTGTTTGTCTTCTGGATTGTAAGTCAAACAGCCTTTTTCTATATGTTTTGTTGGTCATGTATGTTTATTCTACTATGGCTTTGGCCCATTTTGTTTTTGTGGTACTTGTATTTTCTCCCTATTGATTTGTTAAGAGCTTCATGCATAACAGAGATGTGTTGAAAATTCTAACCAGTTTGTCATCTACTTTTAATTTTTTTTGTGGTATTTATTGCTTTTTAAAGTTATTTATTTTCATCTACTTGAAAATCAGAGTAAAAGGACAAGAGAAAAAGAGAGAGAGAGAGAGAGAGAGATCTTCTACCCACTGGTTCACTTTCTTTTTTTTTCCCCAGGTGCATTAGCAGGGAGCTGGATCAGAAATGGAACAGTCAGGACTGGAACTGGCACCCATATGGGATGCCAGCCAAAGGTTTAACCTGCAGTGCCACAGTGCTGGCCCCTAGTTCACTTTCAAATGGCCTCAACAGCCAGGGCTGGGCCCAAGCTGAAACAAAGAGCCAGGAACTCCATCCAGGTCTCCCACATGGGAAGCAGGGTCCCAAGTACTTGGTCCTTCTGCCACCTTCCCAGGTGCATTAATAGGAAACTGAATCAGAAGCATCTAGGATGCCAAAATCCATCATCACAAGCAGCAGCCTAACTTGATGTACCACAACAGAGACACCATTTTTTTTCTTTAATGCTAATCTATCAAACTTTCCCCCTTACAATTTCTGCCTTACTAACAAGGAAGCTAATTACCTTGAAGCTCATTTATTATTTTGCTCTATGGTGACAAAGTATTTTTTTTTCAGTGGTGAGCTGGTTGTCCTATATCTTTGGCCTAATATTATTCCTTCCCAGTGAAACCTAGGCCTGTTTCTGGACTTTCCAACATATTCTGAACTCTACTTCTCAACAAGAACTCTTTTTCTTCTAGTTAGATTAGGTTTTTTTTTTCAATATCTACAACAAGTTTTATGAAGGTTGCTATCTATATTCATATTTTTGTCCTTGCCTGAATAATCCTCTTTCCTCCATAAATCCTTCAATGCAAAAATCATTATGGAATAAGTAGTAGTAAATGCTATTTAAAACAAGAAATGCAAAATCACAATGAGGTATCATCTCACCCCTGTCAGAATGTCAATTATCCAAAAGGCAGACAGCAACAAATGCTGGTAATGAGATAGAGAAGGGAAAATTCTTATATACTGTTGGTGGAAATATAAATTAGTGCAGCCACTGTGCAAAACAGTTTGAAGGTTTTTTTGTTTTTGTTTTGTTTTTCAATTAGGGTTACTTTTTCTTACTGAGTTTCAGGAATTGCTTGCATATTCTAGATAATAATTTCTTGTTAGTTTTAGACACTGCACATATTTTCTCCCATCTTGTTACTAACTTTTATTATTTTTTTAAGATTTAATTTATTTATTTGAAAGTCAGAGTTATATAGAGAGAGGCACAGGGGCTCTCGAGAGGAAGAGAGAGAAATCTTCCATCTGCTAGTTCACTCCCCAAATGGCCACAATGGCCAGGGCTAGACCAGGCAAAAGCCAGGAGCCAGGAGCTTTACCCAGGTCTCCCACATGGATGGCAGGGGCTCAAGCATGTGGGCCATCTTCCATTACTTTTCCCAGGTCATTAGCAGGAAGCTGGATGGGAAGTGGAGCAATTGGAACATGAACTGGTGCCCATGTAGGATACTGGCATCACAGGGGAGGCTTTAGCTGTTTTTTTTTTTTTTTTTTTAACAGGCAGAGTGGACAGTGAGAGAGAGAGACAGAGAGAAAGGTCTTCCTTTGCCGTTGGTTCACCCTCCAATGGCCGCCGCGCTGCGGCCGGCGCACCACGCTGATCCGATGGCAGGAGCCAGGAGCCAGGTGCTTTTCCTGGTCTCCCATGGGGTGCAGGGCCCAAGCACCTGGGCCATCCTCCACTGCACTCCCTGGCCACAGCAGAGGGCTGGCCTGGAAGAGGGGCAACCGGGACAGAATCCGGCGCCCCAACCAGGACTAGAACCCGGTGTGCCGGCGCCGCTAGGCGGAGGATTAGCCTAGTGAGCCACGGCGCCGGCCCGGCTTTAGCTGTTATACCACAATGTTGGCCCTGGAGATTTCTTAATAAACTAGAAATATAAGTATCATATGATCCAGCAATCCCATTACTAGGTATATACTCAAAAACACAAACTCAGCGTATCAAAGAATTGTCTGTTCTGTTTATAGAAGCACTGTTCACAAAAGCCAAAATATGGAATTAACCAAGGAGTCCAATATCAGATGAACAGACATAGAAAGACAAATGCTATGTGCTTTCTCTTGTATGTTGGAGCTAAAGTTAAGGGGAAAACCTCAATCTGAATATAGAATGTTGATTATTAGAGGCTGGGGGGGGGGGTGGTAGAGGAATCAAAGGAGTTTGGATTTAAAAAAATAGAAAAAAATGCCTTTAAAGAGGGAAGACAACACCAGAAAAGAATATATCAGAGATTCTACAGGTGATCCTTTGTGAGCTTGAAGAAATGGGTGAGCTATTTATTCAGCTTAGCCCTGTGGTAGGCTTTGGACATACAGAAATGAACCCAGAGTTCAGCTAGTGAGAGTGCAGCTGCTTTGTAAAAATAGAGTGAGAAACATTTAGAGTTCTTAGTGGTAATATGGCAGGTAAGGTCTGCAAAGGAAAAAAAGAAGAGAGCAAAGTCATACACATGGGTGTTATGAACAGTGATGAATTTCAAATGGAGAGGTGGGTAAAGAACTTTCAAGGAGGACACCAGTATTAGAATTTAAGTTGTGCAGGCTGGTGTTGTGGTGAAACAAGTAAAGCTGCCACCTGCGATGCTGGCATCCCATTTGTGTGCCCATTTGTATCCCAACTGCTCTACTTCCCATCTATCTCCCTGCTAATGGCCTGGGAAAAGCAACGGAAGATGGCCCGAGTGTTTAAGTCTCTGCTACCCATGTTGGAGACCTGGATGAAGCTCCTGGTTCCTGGTTTCGGTCTGGCCCAGCCCTGGCCCTTGTGGCCGTTAGGGGAGTAAACCAGCAGATGGTAGATCTCTCTCTGTGTGTCTCTCCCCCTCTCTAACTCTGCCTTTCAAATAAATAAATAAATCTTTAAAAGAAAAAGGTATTATTTAGGGGCCAGAGTTGTGGTGTAATGAATTAAGCTGCTAAGCTGCCACTTGCAACATCAACATACCATATGGTGGCTGGTTCATATCCTGGCTGTTCCACTTCCAACCCAGCTCCCTGCTAACCCCCTGGGAAAAGCAGTGGCAGATGGCCCATGTGTTTAAGTCTCTGTCATCCATATATGGGAGACCTAGATGAAGCTCCTGGCTCTTGGCTTCTGTTTGGCCCAGCCTTGGCAGTTGCGGCCATATAAGGTGTGAACCAGTGAATGGAAGCTCACGCTCGCATGATCGCTCTAGCTCTCGCTCCCTCCTCTTCTCCCTCTCTGTAACTCTTTAAAATAAATAAATAAATCTTTATTTTGAAAAAAAGAACATAAGTTGTATACTTTGTTACAATGTAAAATTCTTCCCATTACCCCAAACCTTAAATAAAATCTGCTACACATATAGGCTTCTTCAAAGATTTCTATATCTGGGTCAGTGTGGATGGAAACAGGGACAGCATGCTTGAGACAGTAAATACAATAATCTGAACTAATTTAGTGCAAGCAAGAGTTTAAAATCAGGCCAGTGTGGTGGTGCAGTAGGTTAATCCTCTGCCTGCGATGCCAGCATCCCATATGGGTGCCAGTTCTAGTCCCAGCTGCTTCTCTTCCAATCCAGCTCTCTGCTATTGCCTGGGAAAGCAGTAGAAGATAGCCCAGATCCTTGGGCCCCTGCACCTGCATGGGAGACCCGGAAGAAGCTCCTGGCTCCTGGCTTCGGATCAGTGCAGCTCCAGCCATTGCAGCCATTTGGGGAGTGAACCAACGGACGGAAGACCGTTCTCTCTGTTTTTCCCTCTCACTGTCTGTAACTCTCTCTTAAATAAATAAAAAAAAAAATCTAAAAGAGTTTAAAATCAAAGTTACCATAAATACAAGAGCTTCCAGGAACTTAAAGAAATCTAGAAGGTAGAATCAGACTTTCTACATATTGTAGAATAATACTTTGAGCTAAAATTTTACATGTTCCCATTTAGGAAGAATGATAGGGTAGGCCAGGAATATTCCATCTTTAGAACGTTTTAAAAAGAACCAAAGTGCATGAAGTTCAGTAGACTTTTGGAAGCAGCAAGCAAGGGGATGCCAATTTCTCTGCTCACACAAGGAACAAACTAAGGATCATGCGCCCCACCTTTTCGCTACTCTTCTCCCAAAGGGGTCCTTTTGGCCCTTACTTCACTAATGGGTGGCCTTGATCAACTCTCACCTCTTCCATAAAGTTTTGTTCCAAGGTTTTTGCTGTCAGATGCTTCCTTCCTAGAACTTACATTTTACTTAAACCTGAAACTTACTTTAACTTTTTTTTTTACAGATTTATTTATTTATTTGAAAGTCAGAGTTTCAAATAGAGAGAGAGGAGAAAGGAGAGACAGAGAGAGAGGTCTTATATTCACTAGTTCACTCCCCAGTTGACCACAATGGCCAGAACTGCGCCGATCCAAACCCAGGAGCCAGGAGCCAGGAGCTTCTTCCTAGTCTCCCACATGGGTGCAGGGGCCCAAGGACTTGGGCCATCTTCTACTGCTTTCCCAGGCCATAGCAAAGAGTTGGATCAGAAATGAAGCAGCTAGGACTCAAACCAGCGCCCACATGGGATGCTGGCTCTTCAGGCCAGGACATTAGCCCACTGTGCCACAGCGCTGGCCCCACTTACTTTAACCTTTAATTTTTCTTAAATATTTTTCCATTAACTGTAGATGTCTTGCAGATAAGAACTATTACTCCCCCTTCCCAAAGAGGAGGTAGGTGGAAGGGAGGATACAGACAGAATGAAACAACATCCTAAATATCTTTTTTCTTTTGTTTTTAATTTAACAGGCAGAGTTAGACAGTGAGAGAGAGAGACAGAGAGAAAGGTCTTCCTTCTGTTGGCTCACTCCCCAAATGGCCGCTATGGCTCGCGCTGCGCCATTTCGAAGCCAGGAGCCAGGTGCTTCCTCCTGGTCTCCCATGCGGGTACAGGGGCCTAAGCACCTGGGCCATCCTCCACTGCCTTCCTGGGCCATAGCAGAGAGCTGGACTGGAAGAGGAGCAACCGGGACTAGAACCCAGCACCCATATGGGATGCCAGCACCGCAGGCGGAGGATTAACCAAGTGAGCCACGGCGCCAGCCCATCCTAAATATCTTACATTATACTTACAGCCTATTATATACAGGGGCTAGGAAAGGGGGTAGTTAACAGGCATCTGGCACCACATTGGAGTGCCTGGAACTGAATCCAGGCTCCACTTTCAATTCCAGATTTTTGCTAATGAGCACCCTGGGAGGCAGCAGGTGATGGCTGAAGTACCTGGGTCCCAGCCACCTACATGGGAGACCCAGATTGAGTTCCAGGCTTCTGCTGCCTTCAGCTTAGCTCAGCCCCAGCTGTTGCAGGTATCTGGGAAGTGAACCAGTGGACAGAAGTTTTGTCTTTGTCTCTTTCTGTTTTTCAAATAAATCAAAATCATATATATATATATATGTATGTATGTATATGTATGTATACACGTAAGTATATAAATATACGCATAAACACACATACATATGTATCTTTGTGTGTGTGTATTTTTTTTCTGGTGATGAAACAATGGAAGATAGTGAGGAAAAAGCAAGTTAACAAATGATTGAAGATGATGATGCTCCTAAGTCAAGGATCAAAGGAGGAGCAGGTTTGAAATATGAGAAAGAAAATGGGTTAATAATCTGCCTTGGAAACTGTTAACTTTAAGATGCCCAAGAGTCACTGAGGTTAAGGAACTCAAAAGAGAGATCTGAGTAGGAAACAGAAGTTTGAGAATGTTTGACATATCAGCAGTAGCTGAAGCCATACCCACTGATGACATCACCGGGGGTAGAATACAGAAGGAAGAGAGAAGTAGGCCAAGGACAGAATCTTAGGAAATGGTTTCACTTTAAGAGCCTGTTAGAAAAAACAAGTCTTTGGCTACAGGCCAACTGATACTTAACAAAAACCTACAGGTGGAACAAATAATTGGTTCTATTTAAGCTTTCTTAAGGCCCATTTCATTTTAAAAAGATTTATTTATTTATTATTTGAAAGGCAGAGTTACAGAGAGGAAGAGGCACTGAGAGAGAGAGGTCTTCCATCCGCTGGTTCACTCCCCAATTGTCCACAATGGCTGCAACTGTGCCGATCCAAAGCCGGGAACAGGAGCTTCTTCTGGGTCTCCCACATGCGTGCAGTGGCCCAAAGATTTAAGCCATCTTCCGCTGCTTTCCCAGGCCATAGCAGAGAGCTGGATAGGAAGTGGAGCAGCCAGGACTTGAACCAGTGCCTACATAGGATGCTGGCACTGCAGGTGGCAGCTTTACCCACTACACCACAGCACTGGCCCCTCATTTTTTTTCTAAAGATTTATTTATTTATTTGACAAGCACAGTTATAGACAGAGAGGGAAGGAGAGACAGAAAGAGAGATCTTCCATCACTGGTTCACTCCTCAAACGGCTACAACAGTTGGAACTGGGCCAATGCAAAGCCAGGAGCTTCTCTGGGGTCGCCTATGTGGGTGCAGGAGCCCAAACACTTGGGCCATCCTCCATTGCTTTTCTAGGCCATAGCAGAGAGCTGGATCAGAAGTGGAGCAGCTGGGACTTGAACTAGCACCCATATGGGATGTTAGCACTGTAGGTGCCCTGAAGTCCCATTTTGTTGAATCTAAGGGCCAATGATGTCTGTGGTCTTGGTGGTATCACCCCACTTACCACTTCCCATTTCAACTGGAGGAAAGGGGAAGAAGATCAAAAGGGAGAGAAAGAATGGAGAATCTTTACCTCCTCACCACCTTGGAGTTCCACTCCAGATCAGAGCAAGCTTATACCAAGAAACAGTAAGCAAACACAGAGGATGAAATGCCAGCAGAGACAGCTACACATTTGGTGCCGAAGAGTATCATGAGGTATTTCCTGCATCTAACGGATTTCTTTCATTGACTAACATATTGCCTTTACTAGTAATTACTCCATTTACTATCTATTCTTTCTGCTGTACACTCTTTCTGCAAGTATATTCTACCAAACCCCATATTGTGTGAGGTCTAATATCCAGGGGCTGGCATTGTGATGCAGCAGGTTAAGCTGCCTCCTATGGCACTAGCATCCCACGTTAGAGCAGGTTTGAGTCCTAGCTGCTTCATTTCTGATCTAGCTTCCAGAACATGGCCCAAGTGCTTAGGACCCTGAAACTCATGTGGAAGACCCTGATGGATTTCCAGGCTCCTCATTTCTGCCTTACCCAACCCTGGCTGTTGTGCCCATTTGGGCGAGTGAACCAGAGGACAAAAGATCTCTAGCTCCCTCTCTTTCTGTAATTCTGCCTTTCCAATAAATAAAAATCTTTAAATAAATAAATAAATATGGCTCTGGGGAGAAAAATAAGTGGTTCTCTAGTTAAATAAGGCTGGAAAACGATACAGTCCTTATTTCCATTTTGGAATTTCACAGTAAATATTAAGATCTTTTTGTGGGGGTCAGCGCTGTGGCATAATGCGTAAAGCTGCTGCCTATGGTGCCAGCACCCAATATGGGCACCGGTTCAAGACCCGGATCCTCCAATTGTGATCCAGCTCCCTGCTAATGTGCCTGGGAAAGTAGAGGCAGATGGCCCAAGTCCTTGGGACCCTGCACCCACATGGGAGACCTGGAAGAAGCTCCTGGCTTCTGGCTTCAGATCAATCCAACTCCAGCCGTTGCAGCCATCTGGGGAGTCAACCAGTGGATGGAAGTGTCGCTCCCCCTCTTCGTGGAGGAACAACACAGGACCCTGCGCTGTTCTTTCATCTGCTCGGCCCCTCCCGGGTTTGCTGCTGGTTCTTCCCGGGTTGGCTACTATCCCTTCCACCTCCGTGGAAGGGCAGTTCCCCCTGGCCGCATTCCCCACTTCCGCAGGGGAGCGGCACACCGCCGGCCGGCTTTCTCGGGGGCTGCACGGGTTCCCTTAGATGTTCCCCATAGATGTTCCTGGTGCATGCCGTCTCTCTCCTCCTTTATAGTCCTCCTCCGCCAATCCCAACTCGGCTGCCCACACGCCGAGTACGTTGCTCTCCTCCAATCAGGAGCAAGTCCTACAGTTCCTTGGTTGAACTGGAGGCAGCTGTGTAGAAGCCTCTTTCTTCTCTCCCAGCGCCATATTGTGGGAGAGCAGATGCATAGAATAAGTCTTAATTCCAGTAACAATATAGTCCGAGTTGCTCCCCACAGTGGGAGAGCAGATGCATAGAATAAGTCTTAATTCCAGTAACAGTATAGTCCGAGTTGCTCCCCACAGATCCCCCTTTCTTTTTATTTTTTTTTTTGGCGTTGATACGCGCCTGTCTTCGGTGTCCCGCGGCACACACTCTGCTCTGCTTGCTAGAGTTGCCACAGGTTCTTACAAGTCCTATCAATCAGGCAAACCGAATCCGGGTCCTCTCTTCGCCATTGTGAGGAGGTTTTTAGGCACTGATGCATGCCTGTGTTCGGTGCCCTGCAGCGCATGCTCTACTCTGCTAGAACTGCCTGCAGGTGCTTACAAAACCTATCAGGCAAACCGAATCCAAGCCTTCTCAGCGCCATATTGTGGGGAGGCTTATTGGTGTTGATTCGTGCCTATCTTCGGTGACCTGCAGCTCATACTCTGGTCGAGCTGCCTGTCGGTGCTTACCGCCCTAATCAGGCAGACCGAATCCAAGCCTCCTAATTGTATTGTGGGGAAGCCTTACTGATGTTAATTCGTGCCTGTCTTCGGTGACCTGCGGCGCATAAGCTGCTAGCCGCCCAGGTGCTCATCGCCTCACTTAATCAGGCAGACCGAATCCAAGCTTTCTCATTGGCATGTTGAGGGGAGGCCTTTCTATTTCTCTATTTCTCTATCTCCGGGCATTCCTATTTCTCCCATTTTACTTCTATCTTCCAGCATTCCTATTTCTCTCACTTTACTTCTAAAACTTCTGTTTCTCTTATCCCTGCGGCTTTCCGGCGCCCGCCCCGAGACTGCTTCTCGGCGGCTTCCCGGCTCTGAGCCGCTTCAGCCCGCGCTTCTCCGATCTGCGCGGCTTCCCGGCTTTGCGCGGCTTCCCGGCGCCTCGCCCCGCGGCAGCTTCACGGCTCTGCGCGGCGGGTTCCCGGCTCTGCGCGCACGCTCCGCGGTCTCCACGCACTTCGCGCCCGCACCACGGCCTCGCGCCAGCCCCGGCGTTCCCCATCTATTCACGCCCCGTGCTCTCTCTGCACGCGGCGGCTTCCGCGAATGTTTCCGCCACCACCGGCATTCAGTCCAAGTTCCCCGGACTAACCTGGCGAATTTCAACCTGGCGGCCCACGTCTCTGCCTCTGGTTCCAGATCTTCGCCTCTTGCTCCCCGGGGTGACTTGAAGAATTCCAAGGTGGCTTATATCTCCGCCTCGGCCTGCACTCGCGGCTTCATCCTCCCTAACATTTTTCTCTACCCGGTATGTTTCCTTAAGTTTTCTTCCAACAATATTCCTCTCATTTCTCCTGGCCTCTCCCCACAGTCCGTATCCGAGTCCAAGCCTCCTCCAGGTTTCACTTTCGCTTTCAATCTCCTAGCTTCCCCGCCATAGTCCGCATCCGAGTCTATGAAAGCTTTCACTTTCACTTTCAATCCTAACTTCTTTCCCACAGTCCATATCCGAGTCTATGCCTAGGCTTTCAATAGCTTCTTCCAGCACCTAGGCTCTTTGCTAGTCTCTCTCTCCGGTATTTTCCCATTTCTTCCCGTTTCTTCCCTCCTAAGTTTCATATCCGTCCTAGGTTTCCTATCCGAGCTAGGTTTCCTATCCGAGTCACGGCACCATTATGTCGCTCCCCCTCTTCATGGAGGAACGACACTAAACCCTGCCTAGGCTTCATATCCGAGTCACGGCACCATTATGTCGCTCCCCCTCTTCGTGGAGGAACAACACAGGACCCTGCGCTGTTCTTTCATCTGCTCGGCCCCTCCCGGGTTTGCTGCTGGTTCTTCCCGGGTTGGCTACTATCCCTTCCACCTCCGTGGAAGGGCAGTTCCCCCTGGCCGCATTCCCCACTTCCGCAGGGGAGCGGCACACCGCCGGCCGGCTTTCTCGGGGGCTGCACGGGTTCCCTTAGATGTTCCCCATAGATGTTCCTGGTGCATGCCGTCTCTCTCCTCCTTTATAGTCCTCCTCCGCCAATCCCAACTCGGCTGCCCACACGCCGAGTACGTTGCTCTCCTCCAATCAGGAGCAAGTCCTACAGTTCCTTGGTTGAACTGGAGGCAGCTGTGTAGAAGCCTCTTTCTTCTCTCCCAGCGCCATATTGTGGGAGAGCAGATGCATAGAATAAGTCTTAATTCCAGTAACAATATAGTCCGAGTTGCTCCCCACAGTGGGAGAGCAGATGCATAGAATAAGTCTTAATTCCAGTAACAGTATAGTCCGAGTTGCTCCCCACATGGAAGATCTCTCTCTCTCTCTCTCTCTCTCTGCTTCTGCCTCTCTGTAACTCTGCCTTTCAAGTAATTAATTCTTTAATGGAAAATAAAAAAGAGAGCTCAATAAGTCCAAAGAGTACTCAGTTTGGAGGCTGGTACTGCAGCCAACAGGTTAAGCCACAGCCTGCAGCACTGGCATCCCACAGCACCATAGGATGGTCTAAGTGCTTAAGTCCTTGTACTCATGTAAGAGACTTGGATGAAGCTCCTGGCTCCTGGCTTTGGCCTGGCCCAACCCTGGCTGTTGTGGCCATTTGAGGAGTGAACCAGCAGACAGAAGATCTCTGCTTCTCCCTCTCTCTAACTCTGCCTTTCAAATAAATTAATAAATCTTTAAAAAAAAAAAAAAAAAGTAGCGGGGCCGGCGCCATGGCTCATTTGGTTAATCCTCTGCCTTCGGCACCAGCATCCCCTGTGGGCGCTGGGTTCTAGTCCTGGTTGCTCTTCTTCCAATCCAACTCTATGCTGTGGCCAAGGAGGGCAGTGGAGGATGGCCCAAGTGCTTGGGCGCCTGCACACGCATGGGAGACCAGGAAGAGGCTCCTGGCTCCTGGCTTTGGATTGGCTCAGCACCAGCCATAGCAGCCATTTGGGGAGTGAACCAACGGAAGGAAGACCTTTCTCTCTGTCTCTGTCTCTCTGTCTCTCTCTCTCTCACACACTGTCTATAACTCTACCTGTCAAATAAAAAAAAAAAAAGTAGTAGGTGAAGTTAAAAATGGTTAGCACAGGGAGATCTGTGTACAGGCAGGTCTCTACCTACCGATGCCTAGATGCAAGAGAAGGCTCTTGTATCAGAGAAGCACCTTAGCTGAGGCCACAGTCCCTGGTGAAGGACTGACAGCGGGGTCATAGTCCTGGACAAGGGCAGAGAGTCCAGGCAGAGCAATTGGACAGAGTGTGGTATTCCTAGGTTAAATCTTAAATAAAGGTGACATGGAGGGAAAGTAGAGAATTGTCCTTCAGGGCATAAAACACATACTCAAGGATCTCTGCTGGCTCCAAAATCCAGGCAATCAATAGAACCAGCTATGTCACTAGATTTTGTGTATGAGACTGGTGGGTTGGTTGGGAAGGAAGGAGAACTTCCACAGAGTTGTACTGCTTCATATAAGGAAGAAGGTGCAGCATTTTCAAACTCTGTCGGGGGAGGTTGGTGGCCATTTCTAGGAGAGCCCACTGGAGAAATGTGCTAAGAAAAATGGGTTAGAATCCAGCAGGCCTGAGAGAAGCCAAAAGTCTGGGTCCAATGGAAAATGTTCTGGAATTAGGGCAAGGATATGTACAGAGCTGAAGGTGAAGTCCAGTATAAAGGGCATCCATGAACCCCACTATGAGGAGCTGGGAAAGGAACTAAAATCTGAAATCCCTTTGTCAAAGACCCACCAGGGAAGGAAAAGCTGGAAGAATTCAAATCCTAAAGGCAGCTTGAGAGTATTAATGCATGAAAGATGATGCCTGGTCAACCAGGAGGTTTTCTTTTTAGAGGAAGTCAGGCCAAGAGTATTATGTCTAAATCACAGGGAATATCCTCGCAACTTCTGCATCAACTATGTTGGTTCTAGTTAGTAGATGGGGAAACTGAACCTTTGTGTGGCCACCCTGAGAGTCACTGCTTTTGACATGGCTTATTTTGTTTTCCGGTAAAGCCCTATCTCAGCACAGCTCATTGGGAAACCGAGACCAGAAGTTGTCTGTGACCAGTAGCCACTGAGGAAGTGCCTTACCCTTGTTGTCAGTGGCAGCATCTTTTGCGCCACCATTTTGCATCATTTCTGGGAAGCTGTGCCTCTCCCTTCCTAAGATCTATGACAGTCCTGCCTGAGGACATCACAACAAACCACAAACCCAAAAGTCCTACACTCTGGGTTACATTCTGGCTGTCAGCTGCTCTCCAGACTACACTGTGCCTGCATCCCAGCATGCTGGCAGGAAATCTCTATCCAGAACCCCCTCTTTTTTTGGTCTGTCCCTAGCACTATTAGCTGCTGTCTTTCATCACACAAAACCATAAAGGAAACAAAATGTTTGTTAGGGACCCAACTGCTCTTTTCAGAACCTTTATCTCAAACTTGCTGGTGACTTCTTACTGTCCCTACAACTGAGGAACAGGACCCTTCCTCTCTATCCCTTCCTTACTCTTGTTCTCAGATACCAACGTCAGGGGCCAGCATTATGGCACAGCGGGTTAAGCTGCTGCCTATGATGCTGACATCCCATATGGATGCTGGTTCAAGTCCTGAGTGCTCCACTTCCTATCCAACTTCTTGCAGAGGAAGATGGCCCAAGTCTTGGGCACCTGCCACCCACATAGGAAACCTGAACAGAGCTCCAGGCTCCTGGCTTCGGCCTGTCCCAGCCCCAGCCATTGTGGCTATTTGGGGAATGAACCAGCAAATAGAAGATCTCTTTGTCTAACTCTACCTTTCAAATAAATATTTTTTAAAAATCTCATAAGCTCATTCATTCTTCCACTTAAAAGACCAAGATACAATCAAATCCCTTCCTGGAGTCTCTGCATTTTTAACAGGGTCTCAAAGATTTAAATCAAGGGGGAAAAGTTTCATTTCTGGAATTCCAAGCAACAGCAAACAGCTGAGGCAAGTCCTTAAGGGGCAAGGCATATTCTTGGTGCCCCTGAAATTACACCACTAGACAGTCCAGCCATCTTCTGATTCTGTCACTATCTTCTTTGCTAGCCAAGAAGCCAAGATCTCCTGGATCTGTGCCAGCACCCTTACCATCTGGTCTTCCTTGGAAGGGTGAAAGAGAGACTTCTCTTGTTTACTCAGTAATAATGCAGTCTAATAAGTCACGTAACTGGTGCCACCAGCTCCAGTACATACAGTAAGGGCACACCACACCCTCACCCCTGCCCCTCAGGGCTTACTCCTTGGGACACATCAAATTCTATAGGACAGAGTCACTTCAGCAATAAACCAGTTAACCAGTGGTGTTTTGACACTTGTGGGCCACACTGAAACAAGGATCTAAAGAACAAATACTTTTTTTAAATCCTCCCTTAAAGCCAATTGGCATCTTATCCACACATGTTGCTGCAGCATCTCTATATATAGAACCTCATATTAAATGGAATGCTCTGGCTAAGCACATCACAACATACAAAATAGGTAGAGAAACATAGCATCGCTCTAACTCCCATTCTTTCCCCTACCCTCCTTTGCAAACTCTCAGAGACAGAAACCTGCATGGGCTTTGAGGCTGGACAAACCTGAGGAGAAATAAATCCTAGCTAAACCTTTTATTAGCTTTATGACTGTGGTTAGGTTACATAACTTCTTTGACTTTCAGCTTGCCCACCTGCAAAAATGAAGATAATATTTTATTGGTTTATCTTTAAGTAAGAAAATATACTAAGAGGGGCCAGCGCCATGGCACAGTAGGTTAATCCTCTGCCTGCGATGCCAGCATCCCATATGGGCACTGGTTCTAGTCCTGGCTGCTCCTCTTCCAGTCCAGCTCTCTGCTATGGCCTGGGAAAGCAGTAGAAAATGGCCCAGGTCCTTGGACCCCTGCACCCGCATGGGAGACCCGGAAGAAGCTCCTGGCTCCGGATCGGTGTAGCTCTGGCCATTGCAGTCATTTGGGGAATGAGCCAACGGAAGGAAAACTTTTCTCCCTCTCACTGTCTATAATTCTAACTCTCAAATAAAATAAGTAAGAGAAAGAAAGAAAGAAAGAAAGAAAGAAAGAAAGAAAGAAAGAAAGAAAGAAAGAAAGAAAGAAAGAGGAGGGAAGGAGGGAAGGAGGGAAGGAGGGAAGGAGGGAGGGAAGGAAGGAAGGAAGGAAGGAAGGAAGGAAGGAAGGAAGAAAAGAAAGAAAAGAAAGAAAAGAAAGAAAGAAAAGAAAGAAAAGAAAGAAAAGAAGGAAGGAAGGAAGGAAGGAAGGAAAGAGAAGAAAGAAAGAAGGAAAGAAGGAAAGAAGGAAAGAAGGAAAGAAAGAAAGAAAGAAAGAAAGAAAGAAAGAAAGAAAGAAAGAAAGAAAGAAAGAAAGAAAGAAAGAAAGAAAGAAAGAAAGAAAGAAGGAAAGAAAGAAAAGAAGGAAGGAAGGAAAGAAGGAAGGAAGGAAGGAAGGAAGGAAGGAAGGAAGGAAGGAAGGAAGGAAGGAAGGAAGGAAGGATACACAAAAGTTATCTATTACACGCCTGGCTCTCAAAGAATTTGAGTTTCTGTTCTTAGCCATCAAGTTCCTCCTGTACCTGGTGGTACCCTTAAGCTATTCTCTGGCTGTCCAAAGTCATGGTGTGTGCCCCACACAAACCTCCCTTCTTGTCCTACACCCTATCAAAGTTTCTACCCTTTATAGGACTTCTCTAATTACATTGTTACGAAGAAGGAAATTATGATTAAATGAATTCAAGTAAAACAAATAATATAACTGGGTTCCTGTATTAACTCTGAAGGTGTTACTGTTTTTAAGAAAGAAGCCTGGGCCGGCACCGCGGCTCACTTGGCTAATCCTCCTCCTGAGGCGCCGGCACCCCAGGTTCTAGTCCCGGTTGGGGCGCCGGATTCTGTCCTGGTTGCTCCTCTTCCTATCCAACTCGCTGCTGTGGCCAGGGGAGGCAGTGGAGGATGGCCAAGTCCTTGGGCCCTGCACCCGCATGGGAGACCAGGAGGAAGCACCTGGCTCCTGGCTTCAGATTGGCGCAGCGCGCCAGCCGTAGTGGCCATCTTGGGGGTGAACCAACGGAAGGAAGACCTTTCTCTCTGTCTCTCTGTCTCTCTCTCTAACTTTGCCTGTCAAAAAAGAAAAAAGAAAAAAAATAAAGAAGCCTGGAGGGGTAGGCATTTGGTATAGTGGTTAAGAGGCCACTTTGGATGCCCATATCCTATACAGGAGTGGCTGACTGGCTTTGGTCCTAGCTCTATTCCTGATTCCAGCGTCCTGCTGATGTGCCTTCTGGGATGACGGCTCAAGTAGTTGGGTCCCTGCCACTGACATGGGAAATGTGGATCAAGTTCCTGGTTCCTAGGCTTTAGTCTGGGTGCTGTGGGCATTTGGGGAATAAGGTGGCAAATGGGAAATCTTTCCCTTTTCTCTGCCTTTCAAACAAATTTTAAAAATGTATATTTTTTGGAAAAAAAAAAAAAACAAAACTAAACTAAAAGGAGCCTGGAATTTCAAGTGAAAGAAAGAACATTTCATGGTAAGACTCTTCTAAAGGACAAGGGACCAGAGCATCACCGCTTTCCCTGTGAGTACAATATCTATTACTCTGTAATGGAGATGAGAAATCAATCAGAGCTACAGAATATCAGCTCAAATTGCTAAATGTCACACCTGAAATCAACAGCAGGTCCAGAATAGAACTTGGGAACCTCAATGACCCCTCCTGCTCTAGCCAGCACACACTATTTCCTCAGCCAGGAAGTTACAGTGATACTTTTTTCCTAGAACCTTTCCAACACTATTTTAAACTCTGGAATCAAGCAACAGGGTTTGACTATGGTCAAAGCGTGGAATAGTCAACAGTGAAAGGCCTGGGCCTCACTTCTAGCATCACACCTTTCTTTTCTGAATGTTCTCAACAAGGTCTAGATTAATACAAGAGGCAGAATGGGCCTGCATGTTGACTTTTCTCTCAGTGATCCAGGAAAGAGGGCCACAAGGAAACTTCTAGGCTTTCCATTTACATTGTCACAAAAGTAAATTACAGCTGAAATCTGCCTAAGCATAATCACCTGGCACATTCAGTATGGTGTTCTCATGAAGCACTCTTTAGAAGTGTGCATGGGGGCTGGCGCCATGGCTCACTTGGTTAATCCTCTGTTTGTGGCACCGGCATCCCATATGGACACTGGTTCTAGTCCTGGCTGCCCCTCTTCTAGTCCAGCTCTCTGCTATGGCCTGGGAAAGCAGTAGAAGATGACCCAAGTCCTTGGGCCCCTGTACCCACATGGGAGACCAGGAAGAAGCACCTGGCTCCTGGCTTTGGATCGGTGCAGCTCTGGCCATTGCGGCCATTTGGGGAGTGAACCAACAGAAGGAAGACCTTTCTGTCTGTCTCTCTCTCTCTCACTGTCTATAACTCTATCTACCCAAAAAAAAAAAAAAAAAGTGTGCATGTTCTAACTGTCTTTCCTGCGAAGCCCCCAGGGAGCCAGAGGCTCTAGCCAAGGCTGGAGTCTCAGGAGCCAGACACCCTTGGGAGTACAGAAAAGGCCCCTTCAGCACATGTGTAAAGAAGAACTGAAGGTGAAGTCTAGGTGAGGGAGAGATTGATCCAGCCAGGATTACCCAACAGCATGTGCTTAGAGAACCAGTGCCTAAGCAGAAATAACAACTACAAACATCCTAAATTATTTTACAAAATAGTCATCAGAATTTTGCTGCAGCTTCCTTATACTTGTTGGATTTTACTTAATTTTGTTTCTGAAATATATACTGAGGGCAGAAAGCATGAGGGACATCACAGTATTTCTATTGCTTAGGATCCTAATGTTTTTAATCTGGTCTCTGGCTTCAGGAAGAAGCATGGAAAACTAAGAGTTTGAAAGCTTTAAGGTCAACATTAATTTCTTTGTTCAACAGACATTTCTAGAGGGGCTCTTAAGTGCCAAGCTTCTGCTCAGTCCTGAGACAGAACAGCAAATAAAACAGACGTGGTTCCTATTTTCCTGGAGCTCATAGTCTAGTAAGAGCAGCTGACAGTAAGAATGGGATCCAAAGCCAGAGGTCTATACTGGAAACCAGGCATGCTTCAGCAGCCAGCTGAGAAGAGCCCCTGAGCAGGCAAGGGGCTGATCAGGGGGATCATTACCTTGGCCATGGGAGAGCACCACTGTGGTGGGCTGAGTCCATCAGTAACATGATGACTAGCGCTCTCACAGTCAGTGATGCCAGGAAGCTCTCCTTCTCTGCCCACCGCCATGAACTGCCATCTATATGCAAGATTCTGAAAGAGATAAAGAAAAGCACAAGACTTGAGCTGTTTTCTGATAGGAATTCCAGCTGATACAAGCCAGAAGTGAGAAGCATGAACACACCTACCACAAGAGGCTGAGCAATCTCCCCTCTCCACTAACTCCGCTAACCTCCCTTCTCTGACACTACATAGAAAAGAAAAATAAAGGTGGGGTGAAGAAGGGACCTGGTCAAATGGTCAGGCTGCAGCCAGATGCCTCCTGAGAAGTTTCTGCTTGGCAGTGTGAGGTCGGCAAGGATGGAAAAGCTATGTGTTAGAGAAGGGAGCCACTCCAGCAGCTCAGCTCCAGCACTGCCAGAGGTTGACAGCTGTGGTGAAGGTGGAGTGCCAACAACAGCCACCTCAGGAGTTAGAGTCAGTATACAGACCACAGAGCAGCGGCCTACAGAAATCTCAAAGTATTTGACATCTCTGGGCCTCATTTTCATTTATCTGAAAATAAAGATGAAAAGAGCATGTAATAGTTTCCTAGGACCACTGAAACAAATGATCACAAACTGAGAGATTAAAACAACAGAAATGTATTCTCTCACTGTTCTGGAGATTTCACAGCCTGAAATCACAGTGTCAGCAGGGCCAAACTCCCTCTAAAGGCTTGAGAGGAGAATCTTTCCTGGTTTCTTCCAGCCTCTGGAGGTTGCCAGCAATCCCTGGAGTGCCAGAGCCATTCCTTAGCTAAACTCCAATCTACCTCCATCTTTCCAAGGCATCTGCCCTCTGTATGTGCCTCTCTCTTATAAGCCCACTAATCAATGTATTAGGATCTGACAAGACTTCATCCTAACCTGACTACATGTACAAAGTCTATTTCAAGTAAGACCATTTTCCTAAGTTCTGAGTGTGAACATGAATTTGGGGGATAAATTCATCTCAGCACAGAACACCTACCTCAGAAGGAGAAGGTCATGTATATAAAGTTCTTTCGTCTGTGCCTGGCACATGTGTGTGCTATGTAAAGGTTAGCTACCTTTCATCATTTCTGGAAGACAGCAGCTACCCATGTGATATGTGGATGTTTTGTCATACAAGAATCACTCTTCTTCCATCATGAGTCAGAGGCAAGACAATAGATGGAAATACCCACAAAACGAGCTGCACAGTTTATAACCATTTGGGGTAGGTGCTATGGCTTAGTAGACTAAGCCTTTGCCTGCAGTGCCAGCATCATATATGTGCCCAGGTTCAGGTCCCAGCTGCTCCACTTTCAAACCAGCTCCCTGTTAATGGTCTGGGAAAGCAGCAGAAGATAACCCGAGTGCTTGGGCCCCTGCACCCCCATGGAAGACCCAGAGGAAGCTACTGGCTTCAGCTTGGCCAAACACTAGCCCTTGCAGCCATTTGGGGAGTGAACCAGTGGATGAAAGACCCCTCTCTCTATCTGTAACTATTCCTCCAAAGTAAATAAATCTTCATTAAAAAATAAGTTTATGATCATTCAATAACCCCTCATCAATATGCTATTAATAACCTCAGACTGGAATGAGGAAGTATTTGTTGCAGTCACAAAATATATCTATCCAGGCCAGCGGCACAGCTCACTAGGTTAATTCTCGGCCTGCAGAGCCAGCACCCCGGGTTCTAGTCCCGGTTGGGGCACCGGTTCTGTCCCGGTTGCTCCTCTTCCAGTCCAGCTCTCTGCTGTGGCCCGGGAAGGAGAGGATGGCACATGCTTGGGCCCTGCACCCGCATGGGAGACCAGGAGGAAGCACCTGGCTCCTGGCTTCAGATAGGCACAGCGTGCTGGCCGTAGCGGCCATTTGGGGGTGAACCAACGGAAGGAAGACCTTTCTCTCTGTCTCTCTCTCTCTGTCTAACTCTGCCTATCAAAAAAAAAAAAAAAAAAAAGCCGTATATATGAAATTTGTCCCCTCTATATAAATAATATATATATAATACATATGTATGTGTGTGTGTGTGTATATATATATATATATATATATCTCCAAATGAACAATGAACACTTTAAAACAGTTCCCTTATTAGGATCTGCTTTGGAAGGGTCCCCAGAGCTACAAGACAGACAACAGTCTCGTCACTTAAGAGTCAGACTGACTTCTGATCCAAAACTGCTTCGCATAGCATACTCATCCCACAGGTTGGCCACCTATATGACCTTTGGCTCCATCCAAGCATTAAATCCATTCTCTGAAATGAAGATTTGCTATGTCTGAGGCTATGATAGTCAAGGCTTGCTCCTTCTTCAATAAGTTGGTGTCAAACAGCTACCCAAGTGAAAAGGGCCAGATCTCAAGTACTCTTTTCAGATCAAAATATATTTCAAGTGGATCAATGATTTAAATGTAAAGATTGAATGTAAACATTTAGATATATATACACAGAGTACTCAAAAATAACAAGTAACCTTTCATAATTTTGAGGTATGGAAGCATGCTTTCTTCACTGGTTTTGTAGGAAATTATCTAAAAATTTAAAACTTTCAGACAGAAAAAAACTATAAACTAACTTGAAAGGCAAATGAAAAAATGTAAATAATTCTGCCTTTTACATGACAGTGAACATGTTAACTCTTTTAAGTTAATAAGGTGTTAAAAAATTAATGTGCGAAGGACATGATTAAGTGCTCCAAAGAAAAAATATAAATGTCTAAAATAATTTCAATTATGTTCGATCTTTACTCTTCAAAGAAATGCTAATCAAATCATATTTGCTGAGTGCTATAATCACTTGCTACTCTAATCATTTACTTGGATTAACTGATTTATTCCTCACAATAACCCCATAATAAAATAGATGTTATCATTACCCCTACTTTACCAAACATGAAACTGAGTTACTGAGAAGGTAAATGACTTACCCAAGGTCACACAGTAAATGGCTGATCAGAATTCAGGCCCCTAGGAAGCTGCCTCCAAAGTTACAATGTGCAACAAGATTATGTCTCACCTGTCAGATGGAGCAAATGAAAAACACCACCAGATGTTAGGAAAACTGTCAGGAAGCAGGTACTGTTGGTAAAGTTCACATTCTTTTTTTTTTTTTTTTTTTTTTCTGAAAGGCAGAGTTAGAGAGGGAGGGACGGAGAGAAACAAAGAGGTCTTCCATCTGCTGATTCACTCCCCAAATGGCTGCAATGGCTAGGGCTGGGCCAGACCAAAGCCAGGAACCAGGAGCTTTTTCCAGGTCTCCCATGTGAGTACAGGGGTGCAAGCACTTGGGCCATCCTCTGCTGCTTTCCCAGGTGCATTAAGCAGGGAGCTGGATAGGGAGTAGAAGAGCCTGGACTCAAACTGGCACCCCTTTGGGAGGCCAGAACTGCAGACAGAGGCTTAACCCATTATGCCACAGTGCTGGCCCTCAAGTTCACATTTTTAAGAACAGTTTGACTCGAGGAATTTACATTCTAAACGTGAATATGTTTTAACTCAGTCATTCCTCCACTTCTTGGAATTTATCCTAAAAACAGTGGAAAAGTATGAAAAGATATATATACCAGGATACTTATCACACAGTACTCACAATAGACAAAATACTGCAAATAAAAAAACCAACAAAAAGTGCAACAAATTCATTCACTCAACAAATTTTATTGAGCTCAGCTGCCTATCAGGAATTATTCTAAATACCAGGTATAAAGCAGTGGTATAGAGCAGGACAGAAAAGTAAAATAAAATAAAATCCTATCTTTACAAAGCTTACATTCTAATGGAGGGAGTCAAGCAATAAACAAATAAAAAGGAATAGCATCCATTATAACAGTGATATTAGATGCTATACATAGAGAGAAACAGAGAGTCAGAGACGGAGAGAGACAGCGAGCAAGCGCGCACACATGGGTGCATACAATGTTCCATCTGTTGGTTTCACTCTCCAAATCCCTGCAACAGCTTAAGCTGGGCTTGAGATTGTTAGGGAGAAGTTAGAGAATATTAGTACTAGACTGTTCCTTAGTAAAATGACCTTCTTAAGAAAATATGAACAAAATCTACAATACCATAAAAGTTGAAAGGTGATTGAATAGAACTGCTTCTTGGGCCGATGCTGTGGTGTAGCAGGTAAAACTGCTGCCCGCAGTGCCGGCATCCCATATAGGGCCTGGTGCAAGTTCCAGCTGCTCCACTTCTGAACCAGCTCTCTGCTGTGGCCTGGGAAAGCAGCAGCAGATGGCCCAAGACCTTAGGCCCCTGCACCCGCATGGGAGACCCAAAAGCAGCTCCTGGCTTCTGGCTTAGGATCGACACAGCTCTGGCTGTTGCGGCCAACTGGGGAGTGAACCAGCAGATGGAAGACCTCTCTCTCTCTCTCTGTGTGCCTCTCCTTCTCTATCTGTAAATCTGACTTTCAAATAAAATAAATAAATCTTTAAAAAAAAACTGCTTCTTGACCATATTAGAAAACTAATGCCACTCTGCAAGCTAATAAAAGAAACTCTTACTTTGTGTGTACCTTTTCCTATTGCTTTTTTTCCAGAGCTGTGCAGTGAAATATCCCATTTGTAAAGTCTACTAAAGGGAATCAAATTTTTCACCACGAGTGCATGCATACACACACACAAACATTCCCACTTTGAGCCACTGAAGAAGCCCAAGTCACATTCAGGTCCAGTTGTCTCACTGACCATTAAATATCCAGGTTTGATATTAGGAAAAATATAGAAATCTGAGGTTCTTCTCAGGGCTGTGACAGAAAAGTCTCTCTACATACTATCAGGCCGGAGCCTTCAGGCCCAATCAGACTTCTATTCCCTTTCTTGGGCTTTCAGCAGGGGTGTGCACACACACACACATAAATACACACACATTCGTATAAACTTTTCAGAGTCATATTTATAAAGGGAAGCAAAGCGCTTTATTTTTCTGTTTATTTATTTGAAAGGCAGAGAAACAGAGAGTGATCTTCCATTCACTGGTTTATGCCCCAAATGCCTGCAACAGCCAAGGCTGAGCCAGGCCAAAGGCAGGAGCAAGGGACTAGGAACTCCATCTGGATTTCTCACATGGGAGGCAGGGACCCAAGCACTTGAGTCATCATCTGCTGCCTCCAAAGATGTGCTGTAGCAGGACACTGGATCAGGAGTGGAGGCAGGACTCAAACCCAGGTGCTTTGATGGGATACAGGATGCTAATGTCACTCCCAGGCAGTGGCTAAACTGCTATGCCACAATACCCACTCCCAAAGTACTTTAAAAGGAGAGAAATTCTGTTACATGCTATAACATGGATGAACCTTGAGAATATTGTTAAGTGAAATAAGCCAGTCACAAAAAAAGACAAATACTCTATGATTCTACTTATGTGACATACTGAAGTAATCAAATTACTAGAAACAGGGCCAGCGCCGAGGCTCACTAGGCTAATCTTCCGCCTGCAGCGCTGGCACCCTGGGTTCTAGTCCTGGTCGGGGCGCCAGATTCTGTACCAGTTGCCCCTCGTCCAGTCCAGCTCTCTGCTGTGGCCCAGAGTGCAGTGGAGGATGGCCCAAAAACTTGGACCCTGCACCTCATGGGAGACCAGGATAAGTACCTGGCTCCTGCCATCCGATCAGCGCGGTGCACCGGCCACAGCGCACCGGTCGCAGTGGCCATTGGAGGGTGAACCAATGGCAAAGGAAGACCTTTCTCTCTGTCTCTCTCTCTCTCACTGTCCACTCTGCCTGTCAAAAATAAATAAATAAGTAAATAAATAAATAAATAAAAATGATTAGAAACAGAAAGTAGAATGATGGTTACCAGAGAGAATGAGAAGGAGAAAGGCAGAGTTTGTTGTTCAATGAATATAGAATTTTAGTTTTAACGATGAAAAAGTTCATGAACTCTGTTGTACAACAATGTGAAATACCTAAAACTACTGAAATGTAGACTTAAAAATGGCTAAAATGGTAAATTCTATGTATGTGATTATTTTTTACCAGTTTGGTTTTTTTATTTTTTTATTTTTATTTATTTATTTATTTTTTTTGACAGGCAGAGTGGACAGTGAGAGAGAGAGACAGAGAGAAAGGTCTTCCTTTTGCCGTTGGTTCACCCTCCAATGGCCGCCGCGGCCAGCGCGCTGCGGCCGGCGTACCGCGCTGATCCAATGGCAGGAGCCAGGAGCCAGGTGCTTTTCCTGGTCTCCCATGGGGTGCAGGGCCCAAGCACCTGGGCCATCCTCCACTGCACTCCCTGGCCACAGCAGAGAGCTGGCCTGGAAGAGGGGCAACCGGGACAGAATCCGGCGCCCCAACCGGGACTAGAACCCGGTGTGCCGGCGCCGCTAGGCGGAGGATTAGCCTAGTGAGCCGCAGCGCCGGCCCTGTTTTTTTTTTTTTTTTAAAGAAAAGCAACATCCACATGAGTTAAAAAATTTTTTCAGGGGCTCGCATGTGGCACATGGGTTGGGCTATTCTGCTGCAATGCTCACATTCCATTCTAGAACAGGTTCGAGTGCCAGCTGCTCCACTACCCTGCTAATGCACCTAGGAAAGCAACAAAATATGGCCCAAGTGCTTAGGTCCTTTCTACTCACATGGGAGACCAGGATGGAGTTCCAGGCTCCTGGCTTCCACCTGGCCTAGCGCTGGCCTTTGTAGCCATTTGGGAAGTGAATCAGCAGATGGAAGATCTCTTTGTCTCTCTCTCCTTCTCTCTGCTTTTCAAGTAAAAAAAAATCTTTATTTGAAAAAAATGTTTTCAGTCGGTGCTGTGGCACCGTGGGTTAATGCCCTGGACTGAAGTGCCAACATCCCATATGGGTGCCGATTCGAGACCCAGCTGCTCCACTTCCGATCCAGCTCTCTGTTTTAGCCTGGGAAAGCAGTAGAAGATGGCCCAAGACCTTGGGCCCCTGCACCCACGTGGGAGATCTGGAAGAAGCTCCTGGTTCCTTGCTTTGGATAGGCGCAGCTCTGGCCTTTGTGGCCAATTGGGGAGTGAACCAGCGGATGGAAGACCTCTCTCTCTCTCTCTGCCTCTCCTCCCTCTGTATAACTCTTTCAAATAAATAAATAAATCTTTTTTAAAAAATGTTTTCAACAATACAGAAGAATATTTTTTAAAAAACTCCAGGAACAGTCTGGGTATACACTAAGTATAAAGAGTTCTCCCTCTTTTCATACAAACACTAATACTTGCACACGAGTCATAAATACTATTCTGTACTTTCCTTAGTTTTCTATTATGACAGATCTTGGAGACTGCTCCATATCAGTGTTTGCATATATCTGCTTCATTTTTTAATAATTTCATAATATGGCACTACCCACTAAAACTTACTCAATAAGCCCTTTGTCAACATATACTAAGATGTATTCTTTTTTTTTTTATTTTTTTATTTTTTTATTTTTTGACAGGCAGAGTGGACAGTGAGAGAGACAGACAGAGAGGAAGGTCTTCCTTTGCCGTTGGTTCACCCTCCAATGGCTGCCGCGGCCGGCGCGCTGCGGCCGGCGCACCGCGCTGATCCGAAGGCAGGAGCCAGGAGCCAGGTGCTTTTCCTGGTCTCCCATGGGGTGCAGGGCCCAAGCACCTGGGCCATCCTCCACTGCACTCCCTGGTCACAGCAGAGGGCTGGCCTGGAAGAGGGGCAACCGGGACAGAATCCGGTGTGCCGGCGCCGCAGGCGGAGAATTAGCCTAGTGAGCCGCGGCGCGGGCCATATTCTTAAGTTAAATATATATTAAAGGCTTATTTTTCCATCAACAAAAATGTTCACATTTTGTTGTTTATGTATGTTCTAAGAAACTATGAACTGATAATTGTTATTTGCTTTAATTTACATTGAACTGTGTTTCCGCTCATTCCTACTGGGATTATGTTGGCTTTGTCAATATGACAAGAAGTCACCAAGGAGGGCTGGCACTGTGGTGTAGTGGGTAAAGCCGCTTTCTGCAGTGCCGGATCCCATATGGGCACCAGTGCAAGTCCTGGCTGCTCCACTTCCAATCTAGCTCTCTGCTATGGCCTGGGACAGCAGTAGAAGATGGCCCAAGTCCTTGGGCCCCTGCACCCGTGTGAAGAGACCTGGAAGAAGCTCCTGGAGATCAGCACAGCACCAGCCACTGTGACCATCTGGGGAATGAACTAGCAGATGGAAGACCTCTCTCTCTCTCTTGCCTCGCCTTCTCTGTGTAACTCCAACTTTCAAATAAATAAATAAATCTTTTTAAAAAAATAATAATATCATTTAGGGTTGAGACAGACCAATTTAAAATTAAAGTCACCCTTTACTCTGTCATCCTTATTAATGACTCATCAATAGTATTCACTTTACTGCATTTAACTCTGAGGAAATAAAAAATATTTTTAAAAATTTTTATTATTTAACTAAAAATAAAGTTATTTTACCCCAGTGAATCTGGGTCTGCAAACTGGTTTTCTTAGAAGGACCACAGTAAGATAGAATGAGAGGTCCTGAGACACATCAGGGTTCAAATATCAGTTCTGCCATCCCCAAATTAATCAAGCAATCAGAGTTCTGGCTTGTCCTCTGTAAAACAGAAGCAATTCCATCTAACTCCTACCTAGATGAAACCATAGCATGGTGTGAAAAGCCCATTCAAGATTAACAAAATGCTGTCTCTGTGGAACTAGCACTACTTGGGGAAGTCAAACAAGCGCTCAGAAAAGCAGTAAAGGACAAGAAAGAACCTGACACAAGAGAAAGGGTGACAAGAGAAAAGGTGTTTGTGCCTAAGGCAATGGCCCCCATGGTGCAGCACTTAGGGCCACACCTGAGATGCCTTCATCCTGGGCAGGCAGAGGGGAAGTCTTCCACTTCTGATTCAGCTTCCTGAAAATGTGCACCCTGGGAGCAAATGATGTTTCAAGTACTTAGGTTCCTGCCACTCACATGGGTCCTATTCTCCTGGCTTCAGCCTGGCACAGCCCTGACTGCTGCAGGCATTTAGGGAGTAAAGCAGCAGATGGAAGCTCTCTGCCTTTCAAATAAAATGAAAATAAATAAATAAATAATATTGAGTCCAGCACTGTGGCCTAGTAGGTTAAGCCTCTGCCTACAGTGCCTGCACAGGTTCAAGTCCCAGTGTATGGGCACAGGTTCAAGTCCCAGCTGCTCCACTCTTGATCCAGCTCCCTTCTGATGGCCTACGAAAGCAGCAAAAGATGGCCCAGTTTCTTGAGGCCCTGTACCCATGTGGCAGACCCAGAAAAAGCTCCTGGCTTCAGATCAGCCCAGCTCTGCCTGTTGCAGTCATTTGAGGAATCAATCAGCAGATGGAAGACCTCTCTGTCTTTCCTACTCTTTGTAGCTCTGTCTCTCAAATAAATAAATAAATCTTTAAAAAAAAAAATAAAGGGGAAAAAAGGGGGTGGGCCCAACATTGTGGCACAGTGGATTCAACCACTGCTTGTGACTCTGGCATCCCATATCGGAGTACTGGTTCAATCCCAGCTACTCCACTTCCAAACCAGCTCCCTGCTAAGGTGCCTACAAAAGCAGCAGAAGATGGCCTCAGTACTTGGGCCCCTGCCACCCATGTGGGCAACCTCGGTGGAGTTCTAGGTCCCTGGCTTCAGCCTGGCTCAGCCCTGCCCATTGTGACTATTTGGGGAGTGAACCAGAGGATGGAAGATCTCTGTCTCTGTCAATCTCTCCCTCTCTGTCACTTGTGCTTTTCAAATAAACAAATCCTTAAAAATAAAGTTGGAGGGGGAGACTTATCAGAGTACTTATTGAGTGCCTCTACCCACTAGGCACTTAAAATACAATAATGAATGAGAAGGTCTCTGCCCTCAAGGAGATTATCTACTTGTCAGAAAGACAACAGGTAAATAGCAGTAAGTGGTTGAATGGAAGCAAACTGATGCTAAGATAGTTTCTTTTTATAGAGCAGTCAGAAAGTGATCAGGAAATAACCCATCATTAACAGCTACAGGCAAGGATAGTTAAGGAGGTGAACAGCAGAGTAAAATGTGTTTCAGGAAGAAACTTTAGAATCCTGCAAAAGCCCTAATGAAAGCCAGTTGGAAAAGAAGTCCAGGAATTATGAGCTGATGAGCAAACCCACAGCAGGGAAGGAGGTGATGGGCCTGGGATAAGACTTGAGAAATATGCAGGGACCAAGATATTATAGGACCTTGTAGACCACAATTTGGACCAAATTGTGCAAAAGTGTGTATTCCAACTTGAGACATTTGGACTTGTATAACAATCAGGGATGCAAAAGGAGATTTTAAAAGGAGAAATACGAGATGAGTTTGTTTTAAAGGGGGATGGGTAGAACTGGTATGGAGGAGGCTGGCTACAATGGGGAATAAAGACAGCTTTTAGAGACCACTCAAGAAAGGCCTCCCCTCCCCTCCACCCTCCTGTCTGTCTCTCTCTTTCTACCTTTCAAATAAATAAATAAATCTTTTAAAAAAATAAAAGGCCTAAGGAAGAGTCAATATACACAAAGAACTCCAGAGGCAAATCTAAAGTGTGACTGGAAGCCCTCAGGTTCTACAACCTGGCCTGTTAGTCCCAAAGGTACTGACCTGCAATGGGAGAGCTGTTTAAGCCCTCCACTGCATCGGGGCTCTGACCCTACTGTGACAACAAGAAGGGGGACCAGTACACAGAGATAATTATCCACTGTCTCTCTGACAGATGACAGACTAAGGTTCCCAGGACCTTTGGATTCAAATTCCCTTCCTGCCCCTTTAGGGGTGAAGCACTGGCAGATCCCTTTAAGTCAATTTCTCCAAATACCAGGGGCTTCAAAATATTCATGGAAAATTCATATTATAATGTTATTTTTCCACAAATTTTATGAAGCCTGCTCACATGGTCTGCAGATGATGACTGGTGTCAGAATCACCCGGGAGTTTGAGCAACCTGCAGAAACCTGGTCACCATCCCATACCTACTCAATCACAGTTATCCAGGAGTAGAAAACTAAAATCTGCATTTTAACCCAAGTATTCTATCTTCTATCTTCACTCCCATGGATAAGTCTGACTGGAAAAAGGCCCTTACTTGAAGCTGGCTGGCAATGTCAAAATGAGAAGATTGTATAGAGCCAAAGCGTCAAGCCTACACACAGAATAAGGATCTGGAAAGAGATGTCATGAATAGATTAAGGAATTTGAAGGCCCCAAAGCAGAAGGCAGAACATCAGAACATGGGGCTTAAAGAAAGGGACTAGAGTTGGGCTGCAGTGGGTTGGTTAAGCTATCACTGGTGATAGCTCATCCTATATGAGCACAGGTGGAGTCCTGGCTGTTCCACTCCTGATCCAGCTCCCTGCTAATGTGCCTGGAAAAGCAGCAGCAGATGGTCCACGTATTTGAACCCCTGCATCCATGTGGGAGACCAGATGGAGTTCTGGTTCCTAGTTTCAGTCTGCCCCAGCCAACTGAGGAGTAAACCAGCAGATAGAAGATCTGTCTGTAACTTTCAAATAAATAAATATTAAAAAAGGAAGGGAGGGAGGGAGGGAGGGAGGGAGGAAGATTTCCTTGGGGAAATCACCAACAACGGTCACCATCACCAGCAACCTTGGGTTGGTTTCCCAGAAGAACTCTAAGAGGACAGTGCAGGTGCCTCACCTTGCATAGGCCGGATGACTGGGTCATAGATTACCCAATCTGTGCACACAATCACTCTACCCAACCTTCAGAAGAGAACACACCCCTCTTCATTAAGTACTATTTCTGTACTCACAATCCTCTCTCAGCCTGTGGGGAGAGCTCCAGCCCACACAGAAAAACACAGAGAAAACTGCCACTAAAGGCTACTGACTAGCACTACTCACCAAGACTGTCAACTTGGCATGTCAAGGACCATTCCACATCACAAACCTTGAAGCCCACTTCTACATACTCTCAACTCCCACCATCTATGCCCATCTAGCTAGTCTTTTACTGTTTACAATCATGTCTTAGAGAATCCCACCCTATATTCTCATAATCTTCCCCAAAATTCAGAGAAATTCCACAGGATCAAGCTCAGCAGACTCCTGAACTCTAGAAGCTGCTAAAGCCTGTTCCTCTTCTGCCTGGTTCAGTGGGACAAGCAGAAGAGGGGAGAGGAGAGTACTTACTCCCTTCATACCACCTAAAGGGAGCTCCAGGACTGCTGCAGGCTTCTGTATAGGAAATTCATTCCAAAGATAAGCTAGCTGAACTTGGTATATTTTAAAGAACACAGAGTAGAATCTTGGCAGCAAAAGGTGAGATGGGGTGGGGGGCAGTGGAGCAAGGTAGGATTTCTGGGGATTTGATTTTAAAGTAAATAGCACGCCAGCGCCTTGGCTCACTAAGCTAATCCTCTGCCTGCGGCGCCGGCACCCCGAGTTCTAGTCCTGGTTAAGGCGCTGGATTCTGTCCCGGTTGCTCCTCTTCCAGGCCAGCTCTCTGCTATGGCCCAGGAGTGCAGTGGAGGATGGCCCAGGTCCTTGGGCCCCGCACCCGCATGGGAGACCGGGAGGAGGCACCTGGCTCCTGGCTTCGGATTGGCACAGCGCGCCAGCCACAACGCGCCGGCCGTGGCGGCCACTTGGGAGGTGAACCAACGAAAAGGAAGACCTTTCTCTCTCTCTCTAGCTCTGCCTGTAAAAAAAAAAAAAAAAGTAAATAGCACAAAAAATGCAAAGAAAGTAATAGGCAATCTCACTCAAACCCTTATATGTCAAATAGTTGATCCTTCCTATAATCCAAAACCTGGTCCCAGATTAAAGAGGTAATAATAATAAAGATGACTGAAGTAATCCCCAAGATTATTTATGACTCTAATCCTGATTCACTTGTCCTGTCCCTTTTTACACTCCACCTACTATCTTAATTCTCTAAGTTTCTAAGCCAGTGATTCAGCTTCCTGTTTCAGTTTTGCCTTACCTTATCCCTCAGGCCTTTTGCTTCTTTCCTTGTTTAGGATTGCACTCCACTCTGAATTACTCTACCTTCAGCCACCCAGAGTAAACAGACTGCCTACTCAACTCTTCATTGCACATGTCCCCTCGTTCAGTCTGTTTACCCTGTGTTCGTGAATGTGACTTGGAGAGACACACACATGTTAGATGGCTCATCCTAGTAAACACTTTGGAATCACCAAAGACCATTGGGTAAGGGAATGACAATGAGCCAAGGACCAAATTCTGAATGCAAGAGACTACAAGCAAATATGCAAATAAGCCAGAAAAAAAAAAAAAAAACCACAGACTGCTATGCTATGCAAAGAATTAAAGTAAGTTATGGCACAGTGGGCTAAACTGCCACTTGGGACATCACCAGTTCCAATTCTGACTACTTGGCGTTTGTGGTCTAGCTCCCTGCTAATGCACCTAGGAAGCAGTAGATGATGGCTCAAGTATTCTGAGGTCCTGCCACTCACGTAGGAGACCTGAATGGAGTTCCTGGTTCATGCCTTTGGCCTGGCCCAGCTCTGGCTGCTGTAGCCAACTGAGGAGTGAACCAGCAGACAAGAAATGGATCTCTCTCTCTCTGTCACTATGCCTTGCAAATAAACAAATATTTTTTTAAAAATAAAAGAAGGTAATAATAAGGTAATATGAAAGTATATGGGTGGCTACTGAGAATCATTGGGTGGTCAGGGAAAAGCCTTTCTGAAAAGATGACATTTAAAAGCAACTATCTTGGCCGGCGCCGTGGCTCAACAGGCTAATCCTCCGCCTGCAGTGCCAGCACCCCGGGTTCTAGTCCTGGTTGCTCCTCTTCCATGCCAGCTCTCTGATGTGGCCCAGAAGTGCAGTGGAGGATGGCCCAGGTGCTTGGGCCCTGCACCCCATGGGAGACCAGGAAAAGCACCTGGCTCCCAGCTTCGGATCAGTGCAGTGCGCTGGCCGCAGCACGCCAGCCGCAGCAGCCATTGGAGGGTGAACCAACGGCAAAAAAGGAAGACCTTTCCTTCTGTCTCTCTCTTTCTCACTGTCCACTCTGCCTGTCAAAAATTAAATAAATAAATAAACAAATAAATAAATAAAAGCAACTATCTCAATAAAATGAAGCCAGCCATCCAAAGACCAAAAAGAAAAGCATTCTAGGTGGGGCTAACAACATGTGCAAAAGTCTAGTGAGAGTACCACTGACATTTCTGTATAATCAAGGAATGATATCACAGTCATTTTCACATTTTATAAAGATCACTCTGCTAAAGTGTGGAAAATGCAATGCAAATGGGGTAAGATGAACTCAAGACTAGAAGCAGAGGTGACAGCAGGTTATATGGACTAAGAGGAAAGGACAAAGAGATTACGACTATATTCATATAGCATTTACTGGGCATCAATCTATTGTTCTAAGCATTTTGCTCCATTTAATCCTCAAAAATGTTCTATTTTATAAATAAATAAACTAAGGTACAGGGTAGTAGCAATGAAGAAGGAAAGTGATTAGACTGAATAAATATGGAGGAGGTAAGGTGGACAAGTCCTGGTGACTGAGAGATGTGAGAAGGTAACAAAGGTCTTACCAAACACTAGCAGGTTTTGACAAACAGCTTCTGCATAGTGTTTACAATGTGTATGATATAGCACCAAAGAAGGAGCAAGTGGGAAAAAGCAGGGGGCCTCATTTTGCCATGTCTACAGGACATCTCAGCAGAGCTGTTCATGTGAGTAGTTAGGAATTCTGGTATTAGGTGTTCTGCACTGGGGACTTTGGAATTATCTATATGCAGACGGTAACTGAAGTTGTCAGAGAGGTTGAGATCATCCTGGCAGAGTGCAAGAAAAGGCCATGGGCAGAACGCCAACACAATAAGGGGGAACCAGCACTGTGGCACAGTGGGTTCAAGCCATGGCATGTAATGCTGGCATCCCATATAGGCACCAGTTTGAGTCCCAGATGTTCCATTCCCTATCCAGGACCCTGCTGATGCACCTGGGAGAATGGGGGAGGATGGCCCAGGTCCTTGGACCCCTGCACCCGAAAGGGAGACCCAGACAAAGCTCTTGGATCCTGGCTTTGGCCTGGCCCAGCCCATGGTTACGGCCATTTAGGGAGTGAGCCAGCAGATGGAAGATCTCTGTCTCTCCTTCTCTCTGTAATTCTGGCTCTCAAATAAATAATATAAACCTTTTTTTAAAAAAAGAAAACACAAGGATCACTTCTAAAGAACAAAAGCTGGAAATGCCTTAATTTTTCTCCATAGGAAAATAGCTAAATAAAACACATATACGCATTCCATGAAATTCTATACAACAGTTAAAAGAGTAAGATATATCTTTAAGAACATGGAATACTATCAAGATACATTATTGAATCAAAGCAGCAAATATCTGAATGCTATATAAAATGTGATATTATTTGTATAAATAAGTAAAACAAAACAACCTTTAAATTTTTCTGTGCTCATATACCTATATGGAAATACATAGAAAAAGGTCTAGAAGGTACATTCCAAATCACTAACATGTCATCTCTGAAAGAATACAGAATAATTGAAATAGTGGCAGGTGACGGGATGGGGAAAAGCCAGTAGTAGTTAAAATATTATCAACAATGATTTCATATTTTCTTTTTATAAAAGATTATGTGTTGGGGTAGGCATTATGGCATGGGGGATTAAGCTGACACTTTGGATATCTGCATCCCATATCAGAGTACCTGGGATCAAGACTTGCCTCCACATGGCTCAAGTGCTTGGTCCCCACCACCCACCATGGGAGACCTGAATGGAGTTCCCAGCTCCTGGCTTTGGCCTGGCCCAGCACTAGCTGTTGAATTTGTTGAGTAAACTGGTGGATGAAAGACCTCTCTCTCATTCTGACTTCAGAATAAATAAGCATTTTTAAAAGATTATTTATTGGAGCTGGCGCTGTGGCACAGAAGGTTAAAGCCCTGGCCTGAAGCATCGGTATCCCATATAGGCGCCAGTTCGAGACCCAGCTGCTCCACTTCCCATCTAGCTCTCTGCTATGGCCTGGGAAAGCAGTAGAAGATGGCCCAAGTCCTTGGGTCCCTGCACCCACGTAGGAGACCTGGAGAAAGCTCCTGGCTCCTGGCTTTGGATCTGTGAAGCTCCGGCCATTGCAGCCAATTGGGGAGTGAACCAGTGGATGGAAGACCTCTCTCTTTCTCTCACTCTTGCTCCCTCTGCCTCGCCTTCTCTGTGTAACTCTTTCAAATAAATACATAAATCTTTTTTAAAAAAGATTTTTACTACATTCTCTATCCAGTAGTCTTCAAAATATTTTTTTTTCATAAAAGAAAAACCAGAAGAGGCAGTCTACAAAGGATATCTTTCACTTCAGATACTAAATGTTCTCTGTTCCTCCCACCCTCCACTGACCTTGATGCTCATTCTCATCTTCCAGCTTCCCATCTGCCTGCATCTGAAATGTTAATACCAAGGGGCTGGCACCATGGCTCACTTGGTTAATCCTCCACCTGCGGCGCCAGCATCCCATATGGGTGCCAGTTCTAGTCCTGGTTGTTCCTCTTCCAGTCCAGCTCTCTGCTGTGGCCCGGGAGGGCAGTGGAGGATGGCCCAAGTCCTTGGGCCACTGCACCTGCATAGGAGACCAGGGAGAAGCACCTGGCTCCCAGCTTCAGATTGGTGCAGTGCCAGCCATAGCAGCCACTTGCGGGGTGAACCAATGGAAGGAAGACCTTTCTCTCTGTCTCTCTCTCTCTCTCACTGTCTATAACTCTGTCAAACAAAAAGAAAAGAAAAGAAAAGAAAAGAAAAGAAAAGAAAAGAAAAGAAAAGAAAAGAAAAGAAAAGAAAAGAAAAGAAAAGAAAAGTTAACACCAAAATCCTTAATTCCACATTCTGTCATGAATCCTTGGCCCCACCAATCCTTCAGCCTGGTCCACCACCCCAGAAAGGGATACAGCCACACATGAGGGACATGGGTGCAGATGCCAGCTTTAAGAACAGGGATCAGGCTGGCGCCGCGGCTCAACAGGCTAATCCTCCGCCTTGCGGCGCCGGCACACCAGGTTCTAGTCCTGGTCGGGGCACCGGATTCTGTCCCGGTTGCCCCTCTTCCAGGCCAGCTCTCTGCTGTGGCCAGGGAGTGCAGTGGAGGATGGCCCAAGTCCTTGGGCCCTGCACCCCATGGGAGACCAGGATAAGTACCTGGCTCCTGCCATCGGATTGGCGCGGTGCGCTGGTTGCAGCGCGCCGGCCGCGGCGGCCATTGGAGGGTGAACCAACGGCAAAAGGAAGACCTTTCTCTCTGTCTCTCTCTTTGTCCACTCCTGCCTGTCAAAAAAAAAAAAAAAAAAAAGACCAGGGATCAGCAGGGCAGGTATTGTGGTACAGTGGGTTAAGCCACTTCCTGCAATGCCAGCATCCTACGTGAGCAGAGGTTTGAGTCTCAGCTGCTCTACTTCAGATCCAGCTCCTTGCTAATGCAAAATGAAGTACCTGGGCCCCTGCCACCTACAGGAGAGACCATATGAAGCTCCTAGCTTTGACTGGCCCAGCCCTAGCCATTGCAGCTATTTGGAGAGTAAACCAGCAGATGGAAGATTTCTTCTCTCTGTCTCTGTTGCTCCCTAACTCTGATTTTAAATAAATAAATAAAGCTTTAAACAATTTTTTTTAAACAGGCATCAGGTGCCCATGCTGATCAGCAGAAATCTCAAAGGAAAACATAGTTGAAGTTTTGGGAAAAGCTCTGGAGTGCTAGGGAAAAGGGCTTGGCATCAGTCAGGCAAAGTCAGGGAAGTAGTGTGAGGTGACCTACAGAGCGAGCTCCTTCCTTTGGTAAAGAAGTGCACTGCTGTAAACACGGCATAAACCAAACCTCTGGCAAAAGGAGCTGGGGCGAGCTGCATTCTGTGAAAAGCCTGGGGTGTGTGTGGGTGGGAAAGTGGGGGTGTCTAAGACAATCTACAGGAGTCACAACACAAAGCAGCAATTCCAGTAGGCACAGTATAAAATTGAATAGCTGGAACAGCAGGAGGAGGCTAGAGACTTGACTAGAAAGAAGGTAAGGAGACTCTACAAACAAGGAGAGAGGAAGCTGAGATAAAACCTTTCCTTCTTCAGCAAACAGATCACAGACAACTCTCAGGTGACTGTACTCCTAACTTTCAACTTTCTGTGGTTGAAAGACCATGTATTTAGTCATGTTTTCCTGGTTACCCAAAGAAATTATACTGCCCAGGCATTGCCCAACAGCTGATTCACTGTCAGTTAGTCTCTATCACAGCCTGTTAACCCTCACACCTCACATGGTCATATACCACACAACTCTGGAAAGAAAACAAGCCAATGTGAGCTGTCAAAGTCCTCTGCACACCTGACCTCGCCCTCTGGGGTAAGTTTCATTTCAAAACTGAAAGAAACTGCAAGCTGGGGAAATCCAAAGATCAACAAATCCAGGAATAGGTGGTTCCCAGCAGAAAAGGGTCCCAGGCTACAACTTAAAACAGAAACCAGACCACTGATAAGACATGGTTTATGATGTCTGTCTCCAAGCTTTCAGATTCCTTTTACAAACCTCATGTATATTTTCAATATTTACAACAGGGCATGGCCATACTTATCCAGTGCCTGACTATTAAACACCTAATTCTCCAAGTACTCAAGCAACTTCCTTGTTATTAAATTTTAGACCCACAGGTAGAGAACTCTTTCTACCAAAGGCCATTTGAATATTTATAACATCATTCATGGGCCATTCAAAATTGCCAACTTAAAAATTAGCACAAGCCGGTGCCACGGCTCAATAGGCTAATCCTCCGCCTTGCGGTGCCGGCACACTGGGTTCTAGTCCTGGTCGGGGCGCCGCATTCTGTCCCGGTTGCCCCTCCTCCAGGCCAGCTCTCTGCTATGGCCCGGGAGTGCAGTGGAGGATGGCCCAAGTACTTGGGCCTTGCACCCCACGGGAGACCAGGAGAAGCACCTGGCTCCTGCCTTCGGATCAGCGCGGTGCGCTGGCCGCAGCACGCCGGCCGCGGCGGCCATTGGAGGGTGAACCAACGGCAAAGGAAGACCTTTCTCTCTGTCTCTCTCTCACTGTCGACTCTGCCTGTAAAAAAAAAAAAAAAAAAATTAGCACACAATATTTATTGAATTTTGAGTCCTGCCTGCAGTTGCTTTGGTAGGGCCAGACCAAATAATGTTTCTACCCATTTTAGACCTTAGGGAGAGCTTTAGTAACTGAGAAACCAGGAGACTTGTGAATTCTTCAGTTCTTCAAATAAGTTAAGTTAAGTTTTAATTGTAATGAATTTAGCAATTCCTCCTTTTTTCATCTCCCCAAAAACCCTTGGCAAAGTGTTTTTTTTTTTTCAACAAAAAATTTATTTATAACTCCATCTGGGTCCTCCTATGGGGTGGCAGGGGCCCAAGTACTTGTGGCAGCCTCCGCTGCTTTCTCAGGTGCTGGGAGCTGGACTGGAAGCAGAGCAGTCAGGACTTGAACCAGCTCTCCAATATGGAAAGCTGGCATAAAAAGCAGCAGCTTAGTCTGCTGCACCACCACACTGGCCCCTTTGGCAAAATTTGTCAAAAACTGTCTAAGTTGTTTATAATGGCTCTCTCACTGAGCAATACTCAATATAAAAAAAAGTTTAGTTCATCAAAGGAGCCAGACTATTTGCTTGAGGTCCATTTGTGACTAGCTGTTTGACCTGGGGCAAGTCACTTCACCTCTCTGGGCTGAGTTGCTTCCTCATTTGTAGAGTAAGGAGGCTAGAAACAAAAGGAAGGAGAATAATAAAATGTCCCAGAACGAAAAACAGACTTTTAAGTTCCTAAGTCTAAAAGGCTCAACAGGTACCCAGCAGGGTTATTTCAAAAAGAAACACATCTTAGCATACTATGGTGAAATGGTGAAATTCTTGGTATAAATAAAAAATTCACAAGCGTCTAGAGAGAACAGGCTACTATTTACAAAGGAAAAAGAATCCTACTGGCACTGGATTTTTCATTTACAACACCAGAAATTCAAGACAGTGGAAATATCTTATATACTTTATATAAAGACTATGTCTGGTATCAAAAATTGTAAACCTTGGGCAGGCATTTGGTGAACTTGTTAAGATACCATTTTAGGAGCTGGTGCTGTGGCATAGTGGGTAAAGCCGCTACCTGCAATGCCAGTATCTCATATGGGAGCCAGTTCAAGTCCCAGCTGCTCCATTTCCAATCCAGCTCTCTACTAATGCACCTGGGAAAGCAACAGCAGATGGCTCATGTGCTTGGGCTCCTGCCATTCAAATGGAAGAACTGGTTGTGCTCCTGGCTCCTGGCTTCAATCTGTCCCAGTCCTGGCCATTGTGGCTGTGCTCCTGGCTCCTGGCTTCAATCTGTCCCAGTCCTGGCCATTGTGGCTATCTGGGGAGTGAACCAGCAGATGGAAGATTTCTCTCTCTCTGCCTCTGCCTCTCCTTCTCTGTAACTCTGACTTTCAAACAAATAAATGTTTTAAAAAAAGATGCTCTTCAGAAGCTGTATACCATATTAAAGTTTCTAGATTCAAGTTCTGGCTCTGCTTCCGCTTCTAGCTTCTTGCTAATATGTACCCTGGAAGACAACAGGTTGATAGTTCAAGTGGTAGGTCTATGGCAGCCATGTGGGAGACCCAGATTAGGATCCAGGTTCCTGGCTTTGGCTTGGCCCAGCCCAGCTGTTGTGGGCATTTAGGGAATGAACCAGGGAATGGACAATCTCTCTGTCTTTCAAATCCAGAGAATGGAAGACCTCACAGTTTTTCAAATAAAATGAAAATAAATAAACTTAAAAAAAAAAAAGGGAATCCCTAACTGAACCAAGACATCAATGAAGATTTTATAAAAATTGGACACTGTCTCTCCCTCTAACTCTTGCCTTTCAAATAAATAAAATAAATATAAAACCACGGTGGGGAGGAGGGGCAGCATTCTGGTGTAACGAGTTAAGCTACCTACAATGCCAACATCCTATATGGGCACCAGTTCATGTCCTAGCTGCTCCACTTCCAATCCAACTCCCTAGGAAAGCAGCGGAAGATGACCCAAGTCCTTGGGCCCCTGCACCCATGTGGGAGACTCCGATAAAGTTCCTGGATCCTGGATCCTGACTCCTGGCCTCGCCCTGGCCTAGTCCCAACTGCTATAGCCATTTGGGGAGTGAATCAGCAGATGGAAGATCTCTCTCTCTTCCCTTCTCTCTCTCTGTAACTCTGCCTTTCAAATAAATAAAATAAATCTTAAAAAAAAAAATTGGACAAATAGACTGTGAAAGTATTACCCATGCCCCTCTTCTAGGAAAATCACTCAAAAAAAAAAAAAAAAAAAAAGTCCCAGATTAATAATTAAAATTGGGACAGAACTGAGAAATACAAAATACACAAGAAACACATGTTTTCTCTCCCAGAAAAAAAAACTCTTAATGAGGTTGGACCAGATGACTTCTGATGGCCTTTCTCAGCACAAACTATTCTGTAGACAAGGCTCTGGCAGTCTGGGATCATGAGTTGGTTCATCACCTAGTGGTCTGATGAAGGAAATGCAGTTCCTCAAGTGCCCGGATAAACTTCCAGCCATTTTGTGAGCTCAGTGTGCAGGGCAGCAACCTCACCTCCAAGCAACTACAAGCATAAGAGACTGAAAACCTTGTTCACTCATTCATTCTCCAAGTATGTGGGGAAGGACCATTTTATGCCTAGATAATCCTAAGAAAGGGAACACAGATCTGTTAGGATGCATTTGCAAACTAGTGAAAGGTAAAGATTCTTTCTGTGCAGATAGCTCTGAATTGAAAGCAAGTTTAAATGCTATGACAAAACTGTAAATATGTCTTATAAACAGGAAAGTTCACAAGATTGGCATGTGGAAGATGGATTATATTTACCTTGTATGAGTCCACGAGACTGGCCTAAAATTAATGAGAAGTTTCAATTAGACTTCAGTTCAAAACACACATAACTTTCTACCAATAAGAGCTATTAACAAGCAAATAATGTTCTCAAGAAGTGATGACCACCTCATCTTCAGATATATTCACATAGAATTGGAATGATCATTTGTTGGGGGAACATTAGAAAGCTTTTTTTTTTTTTTTTTTTTTTTTTTTGACAGGCAGATTTAGACAGTGAGATAGAGAGAGAAAGACAGAGAGAAAGGTCTTCCTTTCCGTTGGTTCACCCCCCCAAATGGCAGCTACGGCCGGCGCGCTGTGCCAATCTGAATCCAGGAGCCAGGTGCTTCCTTCTGGTCTCCCAGCAGGTGCAGGGTCCAAGCACTTGGGCCATCCTCCACTGCCTTCCTGGGCCACAGCAGAGAGCTGGACTGGAAGAGGAGCAACTGGGACAGAATCCAGTGCCCCAACCGGGACTAGAACCTGGGGGGTGCCAGCACCACAGGCAGAGGATTAGCCAAGTGAGCCATGGTGCCGGCCTAGAAAGCATTTCTGTAACCAAATGGCATAATGGAGACCCGGAATATTGTATTAAATTACCTTACAGGCTCTTTCCAGCTCTAAGAGTCTATTGTTCCAATGCAGTGTTTAGTTTAGTGGTTAAAACATCCCTATCCAGGGCTGGCGCTGTGGCTCACTTGGTTAATCCTCCGCCTGCGGCACAAGCATCCCATATGGGTACCGGGTTCTAGTCCCAGTTGCTCCTCTTCCAGTCCAGCTCTCTGCTGTGGCCCAGGAAGGCAGTGGAGGATGGCCCGAGTGCTTGGGCTTCTGCACCCGCATGGGAGACCAGGAGGAAGCACTGGGCTCCTGGCTTTGGATCGGTGCAGCGCCAGCCATGGTGGGAGTGAACCAATCCCTGTCCTACACAGGAGGGCCTTGGTTCAAAGACCAACTCCAGCACCTGACTTCAGCTTCCCACGAATTTGGACCCTAGGAGGCAGTGGTAATGACTCAACTAATTGAGTTCCTGCTACCCTCATGGGTCATCTGGAATCAGTTCCAGGATCTTGGCTTCAGCCAGCCCAATCCTGGCAACCACAGCCATTTGGAGATGATGAACCATTATGGGAGCTCTTTCTCTGCTTCTTAAATAAAAATTAAAGAGTTTATCATCCTGGGTCTGACACTGTGGCACAAAAGGTAAAGCTGCTGCCTGTGGTGCCAACAGCCATATGGGCACCAGTTCCAGTCCCAGATCCAGCTGCTCCACTTCCCACCCAGCTCCTTGTTAATGCACCAGGGAAAGCAGCAGATGATGGCCCAAGTCCTTGAGCCCCTGCACCCTTATGGGAGACCCAGTTGAAACTCATGGCTCCTGGCTTTAGCCTAGCCCAGCCCTGGCCAATGCAGCCATCTGGGGAGTGCACCAGTGGATATAAGGGCTCTCGGCCAGCACTGCGGCTCACTAGGCTAATCCTCCGCCTTGCGGTGCCGGCACACTGGGTTCTAGTCCTGGTCGGGGCACCGGATTCTGTCCCAGTTGCCCCTCATCCAGTCCAGCTCTCTGCTGTGGCCCGGGAGTGCAGTGGAGGAAGGCCCAAGTCCTTGTGCCCTGCACCCCATGGGAGACCAGGAAAAGCACCTGGCTCCTGCCTTCGGATCAGTGTGGTGCACCGGCCGCAGCGCGCTGGCCGTGGCGGCCACTGGAGGGTGAACCAACGGCAAAGGAAAACCTTTCTCTCTGTCTCTCTCTCTCACTGTCCACTCTGCCTGTCAAAAAAAAAAAAAAATTTTTTTTTTAAAAAAAGAAGGGCTCTCTCTCTCTCTCCCTTCCTCCCTCCCTCCCTCTCTGTAACTCTGCCTTCAAATAAATAAACCTTAAAAATAAAAAACTCTACCATCCTAAGTAAAACAAAACCAAAACCAAAAGAAAACAAACAAAAAACACTATTAATGGTTCCTCCTTCTGCTTATATTTTTTTAAGAATCACCCAGGAAGGACAACCAAGTAACTAAAAATACAGGTTTGATAATATATTCTACTTGAGTAAATATGAACATGATATTTGACTCAATTTACCTCAATTTCATTATCTATTAATTTAAAACAGTTAACTGTCCCATCTCAAAACATTGCTGTAAAGATTAAATGACAGGATACTTTGCTGAGTACTTTAAATAGCACCCAATATATGAAATTGTTGAAAACTAGCAACTTGAAAAGAAAAGGGAAAAGGAAGGGGTGGGGGGCAGGGAGGAAGCAGAGAATGAAACCTAAATGAGCTGCTTGCTTTAGTCATCTGTACTGAAGTTTCAACTAAAGCATTCCTGGCTGTTGCTGGCCAAGAGACTGAGTTCCCTTGGCAACCAGCCTTTAAAAAGAGCCCAGATTTACCTTCTTCAGGGAGGCAGCTCATCCCTAACCCTGGGATTTGGCATCTTCCCTGCACAAAGCATACTTCCATGGACCTCACGAATACCACCGCCCCAAAATGACAGAGCTGAGCAGGTATTATTCTCCTTATCAATAACAGAACATCAGAGTTCAAAGGGACCTCAGATAGCATCTACAACAACCCCTTTGTTTAATTAATAATGACAAAAAGGCTAAGAAAAATGATGTCCTGGATAAATTGGTGACAGGATCAAGACAAGATCATAAGCCTCCTTATTCCCGGTCTGATAGTTAAAAATCTTCCCATTTTCGGATAGGAAAAACAAAACTGGCCCTACTACCTTTCATGCCACACAGCCCACACAGATTAATCTAAAGTTTAAAATGTTCCAAAATGTAAAATGCTTCTGATTCCAAGCACTTTGAATAAGAGATACTTAATCTGTACTAGCCTCACATTGGTCAGAGAAGACTAAAAGCAGAACACAAAGGTTAAGACCATGGACTTTGGAGCCAGACCACTGTATTCAAATGCCAGTTCTATCACTCACCGTAATTCTAAGCAAGTTCCCTAACCCCTCTTACAAAGTTACTTAAGAATCAAACAAAATAATCCACGTAAAGGACACAGCAACATAAAATGTTCCAAATACGTACACTGCTCTGCTTCCCCTCATCATCACCAGCTACGCTAAGACGACAGACAAGCTTAACAATGACACCAGACAAGCGGGCCCAAAGGTATTTATTTAAGTCCAGTTTCTGGCTCAAGAAACACTCAATCCCTCAGCAGCAGAAGACAACTAACCTATCACACATTCATTTATCTGGATCTAGGAAAAAGTCAGTTTGGAGAATCAAGACACATGCTATGGTGATAAGATGTTTAAGATCACAAGTGAACATTCTTCAGGTGAGTCAGAAATCTAAGCCTGACTTTGACTTCTACACTCACCTCAAGTTCAACAAGATTCAGTCTCTTCCCAACAGCTACTAAGGTGAGACAGTACAATGGTTAAAAATAAAAGCTCTGGAGTTTGCCTGGGTACCAACTCTGTTTCCAACATTTCTACAATGTATGACTTACGCACATTATTTTACCTCTCTCTGAGCTTTTTTTTTTTTTTTTTCAAGATTTATTTAGTTATTTAAAAGATTTACAGAGAGGCAGGGGCACAGAGAGAGAGGTCTTCCATCCACTGGCTCACTCCCTAAATGGCCACAATGACCCGAGCTGAGCCAATCCGAAGCCTGGAGCCAGGAGCTTCCTTTGGGAAAGTGTAAGGGCCCAAGGACTTGGGCCATCTTCTACTGCTTTCCCAGGCCATTGCAGAGAGCTAGATGGGGAGTGGAGCAGCTAGGACTGGAACTGGCGCCCATATGGGATGCCAGCACTGCAGGCAGTGGCTTCACCCGCTATACCACAGAGCCAGCCCCTCTCTCTAAGCTTTTGTTTCTCCATCTTTAAGTGAGGATTATAATTATGTTAGTTATAAAAGCTGACATTTAATAAGTACTATTTTCTTTTCCTTTCAAATTTTAGTTTATTTGAGTTATAGAGGGAGAAAGAGACAAAGAGGGAGAGGGAGCTCCCACTAGCTGGTTCACTCCAAATGCCCATTACATCCAGCACCGAGCCTGGGCCAAAACTAAAACTGGGAACTCAATCCAGATCTCCCATGTGGGTGACAGGAACCCCATTACTTGAGTCATCACCACAGCCTCCTAAGGTCTGTACTGTCAAGAATTTGGAGTCAGTAACTGGAACTGGGGATCAAACCCAGGTACTCCAATATGGGCATCTTAAGCAGTGCCTTAACTGCTAGGCCAAATGCCTGCCCTGGTAAGCAACTGGCTATATGCCAAGCACCATGCTAAGCACTCACAACAAGGCTCAAGTCATCTAATCAACACAACCACCTTACAAGGAAGATATTATTAGTACTGTCAATTTACAGACACAGATGAAGAAAATGAGGCACAGGTTTCTCATTCAGTGTCACAATTAGCTACCAGTAAAGCTGTCAGTGCAGGAGGTCTAATCTCAGATTTTATTCCTATACTGCTCTCCTTCTCAAAGTAATGACATCATGTTGTTTTGTTAAAACAAGACAATCCACTGTGCTAAAGTGGTTAGCACAGTGCCTGGCTCATTAAAATCAGGCATTACTATTACTATTGTTATTATCATCATCAATTCCTTTGCACCTTCCCAAGGATTACTACCTCCTAAGTTCTAATCTCAGTTAAAGTTAAGGGGTTGTTTGCCTATCCAACTACCAAGTCATTTGGTAGCTTGGGATGGGTTTCTCATGTAATGTAGGGGAAATATACCTGGTTGCAGAGATAAGGAAATACTGCAAATGTATTACTCTATAAACAGCAAAATACTAAAACCTCTATTTTTTTTAAAGATTTTATTTATTTATTTGAGAGGTAGAGTTACAGACAGTGAGAAGGAGAGACAGACAGAAACATCTTCCTTCCATTGGTTCACTCCCCAAATGGCTGCAACGGCCAGAGCTGCGCCAATCTGAAGCCAGGAGCCAGGAGCTTCTTCCGGGTCTCCCACCTGGGCACAGGGGCCCAATGGCTTGGGCCATCTTCTACTGCTTTCCCAGGCCATAGAGGAGAGCTGGATTGGAAGAGGAGCAGCCGTGACTAGAACCGGCACCCATATGGGACGCCAGCGCTGCAGGCAGAGGATTAACCTACTGCGCCACGGCGCTGACCCCAAAACCTCTGTTTTTAAAAATAAAATCTTTATGGGGCAGGCATTGTGGTGCAGCAGGTTAAGCCACCACTTGGATGCCCACATCTCATATCTGAGTGATAGTTTGATTCCCAGTTCCTCTGCATTTCTGATCCAGCTTCCTGCTAATGTATCTGGGAGACAGTGGATAATGGCTCAAATGCTGGAGGCCCTGCAATCCATATGAGAGACCCAGATAGTGTTCCTAGCTCCTGGCTTTGGACTGGCCTAGCCCTGGCTATGCAGTTATCTAAGGAGTGAGCCAGAGGATAGAAGCTTGTGGTCTCTTGCTCTCTCACTCTGTGTGTGTGTGTTTGTGTGTACCCCTCTGTCTCTCTGTCTTTCAAATAAAATCTTTATTACACTAAATAGAATACATTATGAAATTTTTCAAAATAAAATGGGTATATAATATTTACTTTAAAAATGATCAGTCCTCTACCTCCCTTCCTCTTTCCACCTTCCTGTTCTAAAAACCTATGTTAGTTAGGCATTTAATCCTCAAAAAAAAAAAAAAACAGACTGATGTCAAGAAGTGGGCATTGTGTAACTGGTTAGGTCACCCATTTGGGACATTCGCATCCCTTGTCCAAGCACCTGGTTCAAGTCCGAGCTACGCCAGGCTTCCAATCCAGCTTCCTGCTAATGCCCCTGAGAAGCAACAGATGATGACCCAGGTACTTGGGTTCCTGCCATCTATGTCAGAGACCCAGATGGAGCTTAAGGTCCTGGCTTTAGCCTGGCCTGGCAGCTCTGGCTGTTGTGGGCATTTGGGGAGAGAACCAGTAGATGGAAGTGCGGTCTCTCACTCTCTTGAGCTCTCTTGAGCTCTCTCCCTGTCATTTGCCTTTCAAATTTTCATATATAAAGACTGGTATTGTCATTATCTCCATTGGACAGGTATAGAAACTGAAGTTCAGAAAGATTCCAGGCCACACAGTTACTAAGTGGATGGCCAGGGTTACTAGCAAAGAACTTTCAGATGTGGACAAAAGCAAAGTTGGTAAACTCTCATCTTTCTTGAGAGGCAGTAGCTGTGTTAGAAGGTACCCCAAAAGAACAAAGGCTGATAAAAGAATTTTTAAGAAACTCTTGGAAAGGCCAAAGCTGCTCTAACGAGGCAAGACAAATCAGGAACTATAATTTAAAAAGCCAATAATGCAGCAACATATCATTAATTCTGCCCTCCCAGAAACAGTGCAAATTATTGATGAGCCTGACAAACCAAGACTTCATCTCTGATAGTATCCACACCCCTAAACACCAGTCCTCACCAATTGCAGAATGATGTAGCACTTTAGAGACCACAGCATTATTCAGATCAAAATAAGCATTTTTTAGGCCCAATGTAACTTGAGAAAGAGTGTCTTCTTATTCACCTAGGTCTTTCCCTCATTATGTAGTATACAGCTCAATATAGTCAATATACTTTTGTTTAAAACATGAATAAATTTCTTCATTCAACTCCTATGTTCCAGGCACTGCTCTAGGAGGCAGAGATAGAGCTATGAGTAAACCAATGTCCTATCATAACATTTATATTCTACTGAGGGGTAATAAATAATAAACTGTGGTAGAGAATCCCTAGAAAAATACCTGGCACACATTACTTGTACTCAAAAAGTAGCTGCTAAATAATAAATAAATGAAAAATACATTAAGTAGCAGCATTCTGGGAGAAAAAATAAAGCAAAGAAGGATAAGAGAGAAGGTAGCGAGAAAAATCTTACTTTAAAAAGGATGGAAGGGGCTGGAATTGTGGTGTAACGAGTAAAGCCACCACCTGCAGTCCCCGCATCCCATACGGGCGCTGGTTCAAGTCCCGACTGCTCCACTTCCGATCCAGCTCTCTGCTATGGCTTGGGAAAGCAGTAGATTGCCCATGTCCTTGGGCCCCTGCACCCACGTGGGAGATCTGGAAGAAGCTCCTGGCTCCTGACTTCGGATCAGCACAGCTCCAGCCGTGGCGGCCAGTTGGGGAGTGAACCAGCGGATGGAAGACCTCTCTCTGCCTCTTCTTCTCTCTGTGTAACTCTTTTAAATAAAAATAAATAAATCTTAAAAAAAAAAAAAAAAGGATGAAAAAGGACTACTTAGCTTAGCAGGGGAAAGTTAAACAGAAGCCTGAAGAAGGGAAGGGAGGAAATAATACTGATATCAGGAAGAATGTTGTTCCAGGCAAGGGAAAAAGCTATTTGATCCCAAGGTCTGGATTTTGGAGCAACTGAAAACATCAGCATGGCCAGATCACAAAGATGTGGCAGAAGACAGTCAGTACAGCCAGAAGGGTGGTTCTGTAGATCCTACAAGACCTTGTAATCTATGACTTTTAATCCTGATAAGACAGAGGATTCGAAGGATTACTCTTGTGAGTGTCAAGTTTAGGCTGAGGAGATCAAAAGCTAATAGAGGAAGACCATGTAGAAGATTATTCCAACAGCAACAGGGTAAGTGGTGAAAAGTGCTTAAATCTGGGATATATTTTAAGGTAATGCTGACAAGACCTGCTAAAGGACTGAACAAGGACATTAAGAGGAAGAGTAGAGACAAGGGAGACTCCCTTATGTAGTCAATACAACTAAAACTAAGATGAGGGGCCGCCACTGTGGCACAGCTAAAGCCCTGGCCTGAAATGCCAGCATCCCATATCAGTGCCGGTTCTAGTCCTGGCTGCTCCTTTTCTGATCCGGCTTTCTGCTACAGCCTGGGAAAGCAGTATAACATGGCCCAAGTCCTTGGGCCTCTGCACCCACATGGGAGACCTGGAAGAAGCTCCTGGCTCCTGGCTTCGGATCAGTGCAGCTCCGGCCGTTGCGGCCATCTGGGGACCTCTCTCTGTCTCTACCTCTCTCTGTAACTCTGTCTTTCAAATAAATAAAATAAATCTAAAAAAAAAAAAAACCTGAGATGAAGAGGAACTGCCAGGAAAGCAAGTTTTAGAGAACTTCTGGAGTTAGGTTTTTTAATAAACTGAAGAAGCTACTAGACACCCAAGTGGAGAAATTCAGTGAACAGTGAGTACTAAGAGTGTTGAGTTCAAATCTCAATAATCCACAAATGAAGCAGAACAGTAATCATTAAATATTAGATAATGTAAACATCCTTTTACCCTCCTGAAAAGACTATACTTTTTTAAGATTTATTTTAGGGGTCAGCATTGTAGTATAATAGGTTAAGCCACTGCCTGCAGTACAGGCATTTCATATGGGTGCTGGTTCAAGTCCCAGCTGTTCCACTTCCAATCCAGCTCTCTGCTAATGTACCTGGGAAAGTAGCAGAGGATGGCCCAAGTCTTTGGGCCCCTGCACCCATGTGGGAGACCAAGATGAAGCTCCTGGCTCCTGGCTTCAGACTGGCCCAGCCCTGGCCATTACAGCCACTGGGGAGTGAACTAGTGGATGGAAGTCCTCTCTCCAATTCTGCCCTTCAAATAATTAAAATAGATCTTTAAAAAAATAAAAAATAAATTTATTTGAAAAGCAGAGTTAGAAAGAAAAAAGGAGACAGACAGAAATATCTTACATCTAGCCGGCGCCGCGGCTCACTAGGCTTAATCCTCCGCCTAGCGGTGCCGGCACACCAGGTTCTAGTCCCGGTCAGGGCGCCGGATTCTGTCCCAGTTGCCCCTCTTCCAGGCCAGCTCTCTGCTGTGGCCAGGGAGTGCAGTGGAGGATGGCCCAAGTACTTGGGCCCTGCACCCCATGGGAGACCAGGATAAGTACCTGGCTCCTGCCATCGGATCAGCGCGGTGCGCCGGCCGCAGCGCGCTGGCTGCGGCGGCCATTGGAGGGTGAACCAACGGCAAAGGAAGACCTTTCTCTCTGTCTCTCTCTCTCACTATCCACTCTGCCTGCCAAAAAAAAAAAAAAAAAATCTTCCATCCACTGGTTCACTCCCCAATTGGCTGCAATGGCCGGGGTTGAACCAGGCCAAAGCCACAAGCCTAGAGCTACATCCAGATCTCCCACATGGATAGCAGGGGCCCAAGTATGTGAGTCATCTTCCATTGCCTTCCTAGGTGCATTAGCAGGAAGCTGAGCTGGAAGTGGGGCAGCTGAGACTAGAAATGGTGCTCATACAGGATGCCAGCATCGCAGGCAATGCCACAACGCCGGCCCCAAAATGGCTGCAACTTCTGAACAGACTGCTTCTGAGCCTTTGTTCCCTTTGCCTGGAATATCCTTCCATGCCCTCCGCCTTACATTCTGCTGATCTGGGACTTGGCCTAGAAATCAACTTCCAAGATCCCCTCCAAGATTACAGTAAGGGCCCTTCGTTTGTGCTCCCACTGCATCTTTTGCTGACTTGTGCCCTAATAACACTGTACGTATATCGTGATACTTGTTGGTCTCCCTCTCTAAACCAAAAACACGGTGAAGGCAGGAATAGGTTCTCATTCATGTTTAAATCTTAGTGTCTGGGATGTTTCAAGCAATCAATTATTATTTGTCAGGGGTAGATGTTTGGCACAGTGGTTAAGATGACCTCTAGGGGGACCTCTAGGGTGGCACAGTGGGTAAAGCTGCCGCCTGTAGTGCTGGCCTGAAGCACCAGCATCCCATATGGGTGCTGGTTCAAGTCCCGGCTGCTCCACTTCTGATTCTGCTCTCTGCTATGGCCTGGGAAAGGAGAAGAAGGTGGCCCAAGTCCTTGGGCCCCTGCACCCGCGTGGGAGACCCAGAAGAAGCTCCTGGCTCCTGGCTTCAGATCAGCGCAGCTCTAGACATTGCAGCCAATTGGGGAGTGAACCAGTGGATGGAAGACCTCTCTCCCTCTCTCTCTCTCTCTCTGCCTCTCCTTCTCTCTCAGTGTAACTCTGACTTTCAAATAAGTAAATAAACAAACCTTTTTTTTAAAAAAAAAAAAAAAGGATGACATCTGGGGCACCCACAATTCATACCTGAGTACAAGTCCTAGTTCCACTTCTGATCCTGCCTCCTGCTAATGCACACCCTGGGAGGCAGCAGGTTATGATTTAAGTAATTGGGTCCCTGCTACCCACTTGGTAGATGCAGATGGAGTTCTGGGTTCCTGGATTTAGCCTGGCCTAATCTGGCTGTTGCAGGCATTTTGGGAGTGAACCAGCATATGAAAGATCTCTGTCTCTTCACTTTTCAAACAAATGAAAAACAGCTTTTATAAAAATTATTGTTGAATGAATGATTACAATGGAATTTTACAGATTTATTTATTTATCTGAAAGGCAGAGTTAGAGAGAGAGAGAGAGAAAGAGGAAGATTGAGAGATCTAGAGATTGATCTTCCGTCCATTGGTTCATTTCCTAAATGGCCATAAGGGCCAGGGATGGGTCAAAGCCAGGAGCCTGGAGTTTTAGCCCATGTCACATGGATGCAGCAGAAGAACTTGGGCCATCTTCCACTGCTTTCTCAGGTGCATCAGCAGGAAGCTGGATTGGAAGTGAAGCAGCCAGGACTCTAACTGTCGCTATATGGGATGCCAATGTCACAGGCAGTGGCTTAACCTGCTATGCCACGATGCTGACCCTAACACAATGAAATTTTACCGGAAATATCCTCTGTGATTTTTTTTCCTTCCATGAGTCTATTAAATAAATAAATAAATTTTTTTATTCAAAAGGCAGAGAATCAGAGAGAATCTTCCACCTTCTGGTTCACTCAAGAAATGCCTACAACAGCCAGGGCTGGCTCAGGCTGAAGCTAGGAGTCTAGAACTCCATCTGGGTCTGCCATGTGACTGGCAGAGACTGGCTGCACATTAGCAGGAAGCTGGAACAGAAGTACAGTGATAGAGACTTAAACCAGGCGCTCCAATATGGTATGTGAACATCCCAAGTAACAGCTTAACTCTCTTCTGTGATTTTTATAATTTTTTAAAAATTTTATTTGCGACAGAAAGAGACAGAGATCCAGCTTCCCATCCATTAGTTTACTCAATTGCCTCCAATAGTCAGGACCAGGCCAGGGCCAGGTCAAAGCCAGGAATTCAATGCAGGGTCTCCCACATGGGTAACATCAGAACTTGCTAGATTGCTAGGACACAAATAGTTAATTCAAAAAACACTTGTATGATGAAGCACAAATAGCTACTATCAAACCTGACAATCAGGGCTGGTGTTGTGGCATACCAGGTTAAGCTGCTGCCTGCAATGCCAGCATCCCATACAAGTACCAGTTCTAGCCCTAGCTGCTCCATATCCTATCCCGCTCCCTGCTAATGTGCCAGGGAAAGTATCAGATGATGGCCCAAGTGCTTGGGACCCTGCATCCATGGGAGAGACACAGAAGAAGCTCCTGGCTCCTGGCTTCAGACTGGCTCAGCTCTGGCCATTGTGGCCATCTGAGGAGCAAACCAGCAGAGGAAGCTCTTTTTTTTTTTAAGATTTTATTTATTTATTTATTTGAGAGGTAGAGTTATAGACAGTGAGAGGGAGAGACAAAGCAAAAGGTCTTCCTCCCGATAGTTGACTCCCCAAAGGGCCGCAGCAGCCAGAGCTGCGCCAATCTGAAGCCAGGAGCCTCTTCCAGGTCTCTCACATGGGTGCAGGGGCCCAAGGACTTGGGCCATCCTCCGCTGTTTTTCCCAGGCCATTAGCAGGGAGCTGGATTAGAAATGGAGCAGCAAGGACACAAATAGCGTTTAAATGAGATGCCAGCATTAAACTGGAAACAGTTTAACCCAGTGCATCACAATGCCAGTCCTGTGATTTTTCTTTTCTTTTTTTTTTCTTTTAAAGATTTATTTACTTATTTGAAAGTCAGAGTTACACAGAGAGAGGAGAGGCAGAGAGAGAGAGAATTCTTCCATCCACTGGTTCACTCCCCAATTGGCCACAACAACTGCAGCTGTGCCGATCCAAAGCTAGGAGCTTTCTCCGGGTCTCCCATGTGGGTGCAGGGGCCCAAGGACTTGGGCCATCTTCTGCTTTCCCAGGCCACAGCAGAGAGCTGGATCAGAAGTACAGCAGCCGGCGCCTCAGCTCAATAGGCTAATCCTCCACCTAGCGGCGCCGGCACACTGGGTTCTAGTCCCAGTCGGGGCGCCGGATTCTGTCCCGGTTGCCCCTCTTCCAGGCCAGCTCTCTGATGTGGCCCGGGAGTGCAGTGGAGGATGGCCCAGGTGCTTGGGCCCTGCACCCCACGGGAGACCAGGAGAAGCACCTGGCTCCTGCCTTCGGATCAGTGCAGTGCGCCGGCCGCAGCGTGCCAGCCGTGGTGGCGGCCATTGGAGGGTGAACCAACGGCAAAAGGAAGACCTGTCTCTCTCTCTCACTATCCACTCTGCCTGTCAAAAAAAAAAAAAAAAAAAAAAAAGGAAGTAGTGTAGCCAGGACTTGAACCAGCACCCATAGGGGATGCCAGCGCTTCAGGGCAGGACACTAACCCGCTGCGCCACAGCACCAGCCCCATATTTTGTGATTTTTCTAACTCATCTTCCATAATAATCTACCTGAATTTAGGCTAATCTTAAAATTACTGATATCTGATCACATCCCAGTTGACAAAAAAATAAAGAAATTTCCCAATCTACCTGAGACTGGAAATAGAATATAAACAGGGGAAGTACATGCTACCCAGGTTGAGCTCAGGAGTTATCCTGCCATCTGCCAAGACTAGCAGCCTATGCCTCTCACATCAAAGTGGATAATGGACCTCCATATTGTTCTCTTCACTTTCTTTCGACTGATCCTGCATTTTCCTCTTCTCTCTACCCTCATCTTTTAGCTCTTTGCCTTTTTTAATCCCCCTCCATTTTCTATACTTACTTGCAGCCTGTTCTCATTTTTTCCTTTATCTTTTGTTTGTACTCCTTTCCCCATGCCTTATTTCAGGCAGGAGTACCATGGAAAATCCACAGACACTGCTTTGCCCAATTGGGAGCATTTGGGCCAAGGATGTTGCTGTATCTTTGTATCGTTGCTACAATAGACATCAATCTAGTGATTCTCAGGGAACCAAGAAGTGATCCCATTAACAGCAGTGCAGGGTCACCAGGTCTTAAGATCAAATCAGGCTACAGTAGCCTAGAAAGTAATAGGGAAAAGACCTTCTCAATTTAGTATTATTTTAAATAACAGAGAAGTAGGTTGGTAAGTCTGAAGGAGAAGAGAAAAATGAAACTTCTATTTAACTGCTGCATTTTGGTAGGGAACATTTAAATAACTATAGTACAGATGTTGTGTCAAGTAAGTTAAACAAAAGAAATATGCCCCCAACCCTGCGTCCTGGCATTCAGGGTCAAACCTGTCACTGCCATCCCATAACGGCACTGGTTTAGGTCTCAGCGGCTCTACTTCTGATCCAGCTCCCTGAAAATGGCCCGGGAAAAGCAGTGGAAGATGACCCAAGTGAGTCTCTGCCACCCACATAAGAGACCCTGAAGAACCTCCTGGCTTCAGAATGGCCCACCTCTGGCTATTGAAGCCATCTGGGAAGCGAAACAGCAAAATGGAAGCAGATGTCTCTCCCTCTCTCTCTCTGTAACTTTCTAACAAACAAATCTTTTTAAAAAAGAAAAGAGGCCTTTACTCCCAGGGAATTTAAGCTTTTTGAAGAATCATCCCCACCCTTTCTCAAACACATAAACACAGAGACAACAGAAACAACAGATAAGAGATTTTCTTAAACTAAGAGTCAGAACCCTAGGGGAACCAGATTGGAAGTTTTAGGACAAAAAAAAAAAGTTACTGGCGGGCAAGCTCTTTGAGTTGAAGGTAAAGTTATCTATGCATCAAAGCTCAAGCCACAAGCATCAGAAATCAAGGAAAAAACAATCCACAAGTAGGAGTCAGGAGACGCTGCTCAGATCCTAACAAGCTGTGTAAACTCAGGGAAGTCATTTCATTCGTCTGACCCAAAGGTGGCTCTTTCATAAAGCAGGAATAAATTTACTGGCCAAGTTGCCTGTGATGATTAAACAAGTAATGTGAAGTCACTGTGAAAAGTCTTATGTGACTTACTAACATTACTGTAAGAGGAAACAAAAACCATTCCTGTGTATAAATCCTGTGGTTCTACTTCCAAAGTCTAATTCTGACTCACCTTCCCAGTCTTGTTAAACCCTTAACCAACCTGTGGTCCCTCGAGTGGGAGAAGAGTCATGCGTGAGGCTCCAAGGGTGGGGCAGAGACTCTCAGTCAGTTGTCCTGTATCTCAGTGGCTTCCATCAATAAAATGGGCGGTGTAGAACTCACTCACATAATCCATAAGATAGCGCAGGTCTGAGGGAGGGAGTGGAGAATTTGCCAACAGTGAGTAAAATATTTACATAACCCTACCCCCCAGGGATAAACAATGACAGTCATCAAATATCATTACTCCTTGGTCAGCCTTAGAAGGGGCCTTAGAAATGGTTTAATCTCTAGCTGGCGCCGTGGCTCACTAGGCTAATCCTCTGCCTTGCGGCGCCGGCACACCGGGTTCTAGTCCCGGTTGGGGCGCCGGATTCTGTCCCGGTTGCCCCTCTTCCAGGCCAGCTCTCTGCTATGGCCAGGGAGTGCAGTGGAGGATGGCCCAGGTGCTTGGGCCCTGCACCCCATGGGAGACCAGGAAAAGCACCTGGATCCTGGCTCCTGCCATCGGATCAGCGCAGTGTGCCAGCTGCAGCTCCGGCCATTGGAGGGTGATCCAACGGCAAAGGAAGACCTTTCTCTCTCTGTCTCTCTCTCACTGTCCACTCTGCCTGTCAAAAAAAAAAAAAAAAAAAAAAAAAAAAAAAAAAAAAAAGAAATGGTTTAATCTCTGCTTTTACAGAAGGGAAACCTAAAGCCCAGATAGACAAACTAGGTTGTGTAAGATGCAGAGCCAGGCAGTGGCAGAACTGGGGTTAGGGCCCAGAGTTGGATTCCAAAGTCCAGCATCTCCTTGTCAGATCACAGCATCATCCATGGCACCTGTAGCGTGAATGACACATTACTGACACCAAAACACCTTACAATGTAATCAACAGCAAATGGGGGCCATAGTAGAGAGGGGGCTGCGTGCTAGGGGAGCAGGAGTATCTGGGAAAGAGAACGCTGTGCTAAGGAGGTACACTGAGTCCTGAATGTACTCAAGGAAGAGGAAATATACCAATATTTCAGGCAGAAAAAATCTTAAAAAGGCAGTCTTGGGAAGAAAGATCTAACAGCTGAAATTTTCTGTAGAGAAGCTAAAGAAGTAATTTCAGAGTACCAAAATGTTTTGAATCCAGATGCTGCTTGATTACATCCAATGACCTTTTTTGTTGTCTCCTGAGTCTTTAATATTCACTGATTTTTTAAAGTTTTCTGATCTGTTCTGTCTCCCAGCAAGACAAGGTCCTCTGCAGAGTCCACATTTAGCTTAGTGGTTAGCTATGTAGTTGCTGGGGGCAGCTGTTGTGGTGCAGTGGGTTAAGCTGCAGCCTCTTTGGATGTCTACATCTCAAATCATCGGAGTGGCTGATTCAAGTCCCCACTACTTCATGCTGCAGGATTCAGCTTTCTGCTAACTAGAAGGCAGTAGATGATGGTCCAAGTACTTGGGTTCCTATTAATCACATAAGAGATCTGGATGGAGTTGCTGGCTCCTGACTTCAGCCTGGCCTAGCCCTGATCATTGTGGCATCTGGGAGTGAACTAGGGTATATAAGCTCTCTGTCTCTCCCTCTCCCTCACTCTGCCTTTCAAATAAACAAATAAATCTTTAATAAAACAAACAAAGGTAGTATCTGGACTCAGACTGCCTAGATTCAAATCCTTGCTTTACTACTTACTACAAGAGCAATTCAAAAACTTTGTGAAAACTGGAAATAAAAGGTAAGTTTATTTTGAAGCAAAAAGTTTAATTCCATTCATACTCATCTGTGACTATGGACAAATTCCTTCACCTTTCTGTGCTTCCATAAATGAAAATAACATCACTGCCCATTTTGAGGTTCTGTAAGGACTGACCCCATATAGTGGGCACAACCTACAAAGGAGGTTTTAACAGCTCTAGTTATATTATGCCCCCCGTTTTTTTATAGAGAAAGAATATAAATTACCAGATACATTACAGGCAAGTACTGTTTCTGATGTGTAAGTCATGTTGTAAATGTAAATTTCTTATAGCATTTAGAAACTGCTTCTAGAAACGCGAGTCAATGAATTGATGCACAGAAGGAAGCTTAGAACCATGCCTAGCACATAGTGAGCACTTTTACATAGTGAACACAATTACAATCACTGTTGCTGTTACATCTTTATCAATTAAAATTGTTTGTGGAGTTATACAAAATAATGTGAAAGCACTTTGGGAAACCTGACATATGATATTAATGTACATTAAAACTAAAAAAATCTTCTGTGTCTGACACCAGTAGAAGCAGAGCTCCGTGGGGACACATCCACCAGCCATGCATTACATGGACGGGTCCACAGGCTCTGAATTATCTGTCATGCTCTGTCAATATTTGCAGAGAAATGGAGGCTTGGCACCAAAATGAAATAATTTATTTTTACCTGGTTGGGTCACTGGGGTGGGGAAGGCGGGAGTCCAGCCCCTGAGTGGCTGAGGAAAGCAAGTGAATCACACAGAGAATTATTTGCTCCCCCCGAGCCAGGTAGATTCAAATGTGCCACAGACAAGGCCAGAGTGACAAATACCTGAGACTCTGGGCAGGGCTGAATCACTTCCACTTCCCTATCCTCTCCCAAACACCTCATAAAATGGCACTGGAGCCCGCTACAGGTGTCACACTAGGAAAACTGGGAGCCCCCAGGCAGACACAAACACAGGCTTGGTCACGTCTAAAGGCTCTCTAACGGGTTTCTTCAACACTTGCCTAAACGTTTAAAATAGCATTTAAATTCTAAAAGCCTGGTTTATAGTAAAATCTAAAAATGTTGTGCTCACCAGGAAGAAAATCAGGTCTGGATTCCATGCCCGACACTGTGTGACCTTGAATTAAACCCTTCATGTTTCTAGGTTTGTATCTTCCTCTGTTAAAAAAAAGAGAGAGAAAGACAGAGATAACAATATCTACCTCAGAAGATCGTGGTAAAAAGATGGTATGAGTAAAATACCTAGCACAGGATCACAATAAATGTCTAAATCTTTTAGATTGAGTGAACACCACTTGTGGTCAGTTGAGGTTCACTGGGCAGCTGGCCTGTGAAAAAGCCAGACGTCCTACTCTCTTCAGGGAAGTTAAATCGTTTTTCAGAAGCAGCTTTTTAAATCCGCACATGAGCCTGTAAAGCAGAAATTTCCCACGTCATTCCTTAAAACAGTGATTTCTAAATGCTTTGGTACTGGGGGAGCATCGTTGCGGTTCACAAATTATTTCAGGGTACTGCGTCCTATTATCCACTAACAAAAATTTTTTAAAGCGATAGGATCAATATTGTGCCCACATTTCGGAGCTATTCGCGTTCCCTGCTCCAGTTAAAGGGGGTGGGGAACTCGTTCAAATCGGTCCACCAAGCGTCGGACCAGCCTGCGGGACTTCATCCCGAGCGGTCATAAGACCAGCGGCGCGGGGAGGGCCCAGGGCGGGGGCGCGCGTTCTAGAGCTTTCGGGCCCACCCCGATTTCTCGCTGGCGACGGATCGAGGCCACGTGTCGCCATTTTGTGTTCAGAAAACATGGCGGCCGCCCGCGTGGGGAAGGGGGTAGCGGTGGCGCGCTACGTTAGTCTTCTCCCCTGGTCTCTTGATGAACTTGGCGCACACCGTCTTTCCTCGTCTGGCTTAGCCAGAGGAAGAAAGGCAGGGGGCAAAAACCATAACTCGGACGCGCCAGCGTCTCGAGCGACATTTCCTTTGCGCAAGCAACGGCAGAAAAGCTGCCCAAGATGGCGGGCGCCGCCGCCGGGGGCCGCCCCCGGAGAAGCGGGGCGCGGCGGCCGCGCGGAAGGCAAAAGGCTGAAAGGCAGCCTCGGGGGCGTGGGCCGCGCGCAAAAGGCGCAGAAACAACCCAAAGCCCTGGTCCGCGCCCGCTCAGCACAGAACTACACCATTGTTTCAAATGTCTGACGAGGCCGCTGCGGTAGAAACGACACAAGGGCAGGAGGAGGGGTTTCTGTGGGTTTCACCGAAAGAAAGTTGCAAAATGCAAACAAAGCATTATGTAAATGGACGCCATTCTTTTTTTATGGCCACGTTTCCAGTATGCCCTACAAACGGTCCGCAGAGCCCAGACTCAGGCGGCGGCGGGGTGGGTTTCGGCCTTTCGGCTCACCGGCCGCCGCCGCGGGGCTGGGACAGGGGTGGGGGATAGAGCGGGGCGCCCGGACGCCGGGGACGAAAGGCCCCCACGTGCCCGCCCGCGCCCGCCCCTCCAGCCTCGCCTCGCCGCCCCTCCCCCCCGGAAGACAGCAGCGGCCCCTCCCGTCGCCCCCACCCTCGCGCACGCGCCCTGGCCACCTCACGCGCACGTTTTAAACCCGCGGCGTCCCGGCAGCTGCCTGCAGTTACCGCCAGGGCTGCCCGTGTCGCTCCGGACAGAAAACTCCTTTGCTAGGGCAGAAAAATAAAGCATGTCCTTCATACACAACACCAATATTTCCAGTCATCCTCCGGTGCCGTTAGCGTTAATAAAATTCACGGTCATTTTAAAACTTTGCCGGACTCACACTTTCCGTTCCCCGTGTGCTTTATTGTCAGTACCGCAGCGTTAGTTTTTTTTTTTTTTAAGTACCGCGTGGGGCTTGGCGCAATCTTGTGACCTAAAAACCACGGGTCCTCATTTTTTTTCAAGGGGTCCTGCGCAGCAAGCACTTCCGGGGTCAGAGGGTACGCGGGGTTGAAAGCGGGCTTCCCGCCCCGCCCAGACCGCCGAGGCTGCCGCCGGAGTCGCCACCGCCGCGCCCTCGCCCACCCGCCCGCCCGCCGCTCCCGGCCCCGCTCGCCCCCTCCGCCGCCGCCGCCCGCCCCTGCGACGACGCCGCGGCCTCCCGCCCGCGCCCGCTCGCTCCCGCGGCCCTCGCTCGCCTCGCGCCGGCAGTTTTGGGCCTACACCTCCCCTCCCCCCGCCAGCCACCAAAGACTTGACCACGTAACGAGCCCAACTCCCCCGAACGCCGCCCGCCGCTCGCCATGGATGCCGGTGTGACTGAAAGCGGACTAAATGTGACTCTCACCATTCGGCTTCTTATGCACGGAAAGGAAGTAGGAAGCATCATTGGGAAGAAAGGGGAGTCGGTTAAGAGGATCCGCGAGGAGAGTGGCGCGCGGATCAACATCTCGGAGGGGAATTGTCCGGAGCGAATCATCACTCTGACCGGCCCCACTAATGCCATCTTCAAGGCATTCGCTATGATCATCGACAAGCTGGAGGAAGATATCAACAGCTCCATGACCAACAGCACGGCGGCCAGCCGGCCCCCGGTGACCCTGCGGCTGGTGGTGCCGGCCACCCAGTGCGGCTCCCTGATCGGGAAAGGCGGGTGTAAGATCAAAGAGATCCGCGAGAGCACGGGGGCCCAGGTCCAGGTGGCGGGGGATATGCTGCCCAACTCGACCGAGCGGGCCATCACCATCGCGGGCGTGCCGCAGTCTGTCACCGAGTGTGTCAAGCAGATCTGCCTGGTCATGCTGGAGACGCTCTCCCAGTCTCCGCAAGGGAGAGTCATGACCATTCCGTACCAGCCCATGCCGGCCAGCTCTCCGGTCATCTGCGCGGGCGGCCAAGATCGCTGCAGCGACGCTGCGGGCTACCCCCACGCCACCCATGACCTGGAGGGACCACCTCTAGATGCCTACTCGATTCAAGGACAACACACCATTTCTCCGCTCGATCTGGCCAAGCTGAACCAGGTGGCAAGACAACAGTCTCACTTTGCCATGATGCACGGCGGGACCGGATTCGCCGGAATTGACTCCAGCTCTCCAGAGGTGAAAGGCTATTGGGCAAGTTTGGATGCATCTACTCAAACCACCCATGAACTCACCATTCCAAATAACTTAATTGGCTGCATAATCGGGCGCCAAGGCGCCAACATTAATGAGATCCGCCAGATGTCGGGGGCCCAGATCAAAATTGCCAACCCAGTGGAAGGCTCTTCTGGTAGGCAGGTTACTATCACTGGCTCTGCTGCCAGTATTAGTCTGGCCCAGTATCTAATCAATGCCAGGCTTTCCTCTGAGAAGGGCATGGGGTGCAGCTAGAACAGTGTAGGTTCACTCATAACCCCTTTCTGCTGTTTTCCCATGATCCAACTGTGTAATTTCTGGTCAGTGATTCCAGGTTTTAAATAATTTGTAAGTGTTCAGTTTCTACACTTTATCATCCGCTAAGAATTTAAAAATCACATTCTCTGTTCAGCTGTTAATGCTGGGATCCATATTTAGTTTTATAAGCTTTTCCCTGTTTTTAGTTTTGTTTTGGGTTTTTTGGCTCATGAATTTTATTTCTGTTTGTCGATAAGAAATGTAAGAGTGGAATGTTAATAAATTTCAGTTTAGTTCTGTAACGTCAAGAATTTAAGAATTAAAAATGGATTGGTTAAAATATGCTTCATATTTGAAAAAGCTGGGAATTGCTATCTTAAACTCTTTGTTGGTGCTTTTTTTTCTTCCCCTTTTAGCGGTAGGTGTTTGGAGGGAAGCGGGAGAAGGGGGGGGCCGGTCCGCGGTCATTCTCTCCGGCTCTTCTCACCTTATGGGTAAGATTCCATTCCCTCTGTGCGGCAACAAAGGAACCCCAGGCAGGTTGGGCCTGCTTTGGGCTGTTTTGCCCCACCCCCACTCCCAGTGACATCTCCCAAGTTCCAGAGAGAGGCCTCTGCCCATTTCTCTGGTAGGAAAGCAGGTTTTCTCTGGTGGAGAAAGTGCCCATTCACTAGGACCTCCGATGACTGGCAGAGCGTCCTCGCCCTCTAGCCAGTCTCCCTACCCCCCATCTCACATGAAAAACTTAGCCAGGAGCAACGACAAAAAAACTGAGGTGGGAGGAGCCTGGGGGGAGGGAAGGGAAGGGGTGGGTGAGTGGGTGGGGAAGGAGGGAGCCCACGCTGTGGGCTGGGGTGGGAGGAGGGCAACAGCTGCAGGCTGGTGGTGGGGAACCAGGGGTCTTTGGTTGCACATCAGGAGCATGTGGGACACACGTGGAACATGCACCTGTGGCAAGCAGCCTGTCAGGCTGTTAATACACCTGCCAAGTGGTGTATCCAGAAACAAAAGAGGCCCAGTTTCTAATTCTTCAGCTGTGTGCAATGCTCGAGAATCATGGCAGGAAATAATCCTGCCTAAATGGGGCAGGAATATAGACATCCATTGACCACAACCTAAAAATGACCTGGGTGTTAGAAATGTGGCTTCCTGGGGCCCATCCCAAAACCAGTCACAAAGCTTCGTTTTTAACCAAGGTCCCTGAGGGACTTCGGTTTCAGGGCTGCTGGTCTCTCTAAAAGTGGATGAGGGAGATCTAGCTGGGAAGGCCTGGCAGTCTAGTCCACCCCTCAGAGACTAGGCTGGGCCTGAAGAAAGAGTTTTTGCTAGGCAAAGCCAATACTAGAAACAAGCAAGACCATAGAGAATTAGGTTCCAAGATGGGAAGTTCAAACCCAGGCTCTGCGGGAGATCACTAAGGGCGCGGAATTCCTGAGGGAGGGGAGAGTTATCCCCGTAAATGTTCGTTGAGGCTTCTCTACAGGACGGCTGCTCCTTCCTCCTGAGCTGCGGGCTTGGTTCTGGGAGCCCCTGGAGGTAAGGTTGGGGTCTGCCAGACTCTACACACCCACCACGGGGTCAGGCAGGCAGTCGCTGGCAGGAACCCCCATTCTGGAATTAGACCTGCATTCACATTTTGACTCGGTCACTTTCCTGGGCCCGCGAGCCCCTCTGTAAAGCAGAGCAGTGCTCAGAGCACACTTTACAAGAGGCCACTTTGGGGTCATGGGGGTTGCCCAGAATATCTCCGCAAGAGATACCATAATTTTTAGGGAACCAAACAATGCATGTTAAATGCTGAGCTGAGGGAAGAGTTGGCTGAGGACTGGAGACAGGTGGGGGGGGGGGGGGCTTAAAGACACAGAAATGGGTACAGTGTCTGCTGGAATCCGTGAACACAAAGCAGGGCAAGGGTGGATAATGAGCTTGAACCCTCAAGACACCAAGCCAGATAGTCTAAAGAGTTGGTGAAACTTGTCAGGTCAGGCGGTTTGTGCCCCCACTGGACAGGAGGCCTCAAATTTTCCTCAACCTACTCCCACCAACACCTCTTAAAGGAGCAACGGTGTTAATTTTTTAAATAATTAAAGCTAAAAGGCAGAAGGTCAATTTCAGCTTGAAGAGAAATGACAGGAATAGCTATTAGAACATTACCTCAATTGCTTACACAAGTGATAAATGAAGTGATGAATATGCAAATTACCCTGATCTGGTCATTACACATAGTGTATCTGTATTGGAATGTCACACTGTACCCCATAAATGTGTAAGTCTGTTAATGTGTCAGCTTAAAAATATTTTTTAAGAAAACTACATGAAGAAGCAGCAAGCCCTAACATGGGTTGGAAAGAGATCAATAGGAATGCAGTACAAAGGGGCCAGTGACAGTGAGAGAGCCTGAAAGTGGGTGCGGTGGTCAGAAAAGATGGCAGAAGGGAGAGCATGGTGACATATGTGGAAGTAGAATTTACCCAGTAGCAAGAAATGGGAGAGAAGCTATAGGGAAGTGAGAGTGACATGGAGCCAGATGAAGAAGGGGGAGAGGGGGTTGAGATTGAGTTTCGAGGTATCTCCTTGGGCCAGGGACCTAGTTGTCTTGGTGACTGTAATCTACTGCCTGGAACAGATGGGCTCAGTAGATATTTGTAGAGTGAACACAAGAGGGGACAGGCGGTAAAGAAGACCAAAGGAGCAGTTGAAGCAGCGGAGAGAAGCCAAAGGGGGAAGATGCAGGGGTGATAGAGTGCCAATAATGCTGAAGAGTTGACCAGTGATCACCTGCAATGTGCAAAACACTTAGACCTGGTGATGCTGTGGTACACATGGAAAATGTCTAGTAGCCGATTGCAGTTAGAGCAGGACACGTCGTAAAGGGAGGAAAAGTAGCCAGAAGAAGCCACAAAGTCATTTGAGACTAAATTATCAACAGCCTTGACTGCCATAATAGAGGCTTTGAGCTTCATTCTGAAAACCACTGCTCTCCAAATGTTTTCTGAGGTATACACCTTCAATAATAAGCCTCTGACCTGGACCCTTATTACATGTTTATAAATTCTATATATGTATACTAATCATTATGCTTGTTTACATACAAGCAGAAATCTAGATACACACATAAAACAAAAAGTGAAATGTTCACAGTTAAATTTTAAAAACTAAATTTTAATAGTTTTTTTTAATCCTTCCCCCAGTCATTTAGGAGACCAAAGGAACACTGGGGAAGACAGTTTCAATGGAATGGGTATGCCTGGGGAACAGTTTTGTAAGAGTGTTGGAGGAAGCCAGATTGCAGTGAGAGGAGGAGGGCCTGGGAGGTAAGGAAGTGGAGATAGGCGTGTGGACCCTGCAGATACTTGGCGCGGTGGAGGAAAAGAGGGAAAAACCTGAAGGAAGAGTGAGGGGAAAGGTAGATAATAAGGAGCTACTAGGAGGCTGAAGGTTAAAAATACAGCAAGAGAGGCCTGGATGGGAGAAGTTCTTGGAGCAGTGAGTATGGCCTCTGGGATTTATCTCACTTTATCCCCGCTCCTATCAGGTGGTGCGGTTCAGAACTCCACGCATTTTCCCTTGTCTTTGGGCAGCTGCTGTGCTTCTCTTCACAGGCCCATTCCCCCTACCTGCTGTTAGGCCACAGACACTGCCTCAGTCGGAAGGAGCCTGGACAGGTTCGCAGTCACAGAAGTTTGTGTCATGGGCTTAGAAGGCCCAGCTGCCTCCAGCCCCCACCCGCACCCTTGTCCCACCCAACATGCATGTGCTCACACAGTGCGCGCGCACACATGTACACCACCCACGCCCCCCACCCCTGCCGGCTGGCAGTTTGGGCTCACCACTCGTGGGTTCCCCCAGAGCAGCTACCTGCTGTCTGACCTGCCAAGGAAGCCATATTCGGCAAGAGATTGGGTTTGCTACTGTTGGCTACCCCAAGTGGTAAGCCACATATATGCCCAGGCCTGCCACTCCCACCAATGAGGCAGTACCAGGAGAAGCCTTTCACTATCAAGTCTCCCATCGCCTTGCCTAACCCGGCTACCTGGAAGGCTTCCTGAAATTAAAATCTGACCTCCTCTCTCCCACCCAGAGTCTAAAGGTCTAAGCTTTCCAGCACTGCGTACACTGCTCTCTCCAGATCTGTTCCCTGCATCTCTTATCTGCCTCCAGCCTTCCAAGCAGAAACACTTGCTGTTCCCCGAGAAAGTCGTTCTGTTTGGACATACCTGTTTCTCATTCTGCCCCTGGCTGCGCCCCTCCCCCTTGCCTGCCTAGGGTCCTGGGGTTCCTAATTGGAGCATCAACGTACTACAGGGAAAATCACAGAGGATCAGGAGGCCTGGCTCTGGCGTCAGCCCCCTGGGTGGTCTCAGACAAGTGGGTCCCTCTTTGTGGGGCTCAGTCATTCATCTGAGAGTGCTGGGGGGATGATCGTGATTGTCTCGCTGCCTTTGTGGGTATCCATCCCTGCCCGCCATAGGGCTGACTGTGACCCACAGGCCACTGTGAACGCTCGAGGGGAGAAAAGCAGAAGTTAACGAAGCCCAGCAGGCAGTCAGCCGGGGCCCAGCTTAGCATTTGGGTACTACCAGTGGGTGCTCGGTTGAGGAGGAAGCAGAAAGGAAGGAACTCCAGAGAGATCTGCTCTGAACCTCTCCGAGCATGCCTGTCGCTCGAGACCTTGCGGGGAACAGGAGCAGAGAAGGTGGAAAGCAACACGCCAGCAGCCAGCTTCCTAGTCCTCAAAGCACAGCCAAGCCCTTTCCTGTCCTCAGGGCCTCTGAGGGCACAGTGCAAGCGGCTGCAGCCTTCTCCTCCCCTAGGGGAGGCCAGGGGAGGCTGATTATTCCTCCAGACATTTGCCCCCAGGCCGAGTGACCTTGGCTGGGGCTGAGGCCACTGCATTGCTATGACAGCAAGCACTACCGGGTTCCTGACAGGCCTCAGGGAGGCCCCCAGCTGCGTCTGCAGGAATGACTGACGCCCACCAACTGCTTGTGCACAGTGTGTGAGATACTGCTGCAAGCACCCAGATGAACTAGCTCACTGGTTTCTCACGGCGCTGTGAAGTCCATATGAGGTTGATGCCACTTTCCAGGTGAGAAAGTTGAGGCCCACAGCTAGGAAGTCACATGTCCCAGGTTACAGATAGTCAGCAGCAAGGCCATTTTTTGGCTACCAGCCGTGGGGCTCCCAAGCTGCTGTCTTAACCACTTTTTTGGACTGTCTAGGCTAGAAAAACTGCCCCTGGAGAGCCTAAATGAACAGTCTGCACGTAGTTTTATTTTGTCTGTAGTAACTTTTCTTGCCAAACTTTTCTATTAGGAAAGCAATATGTGTTTTTCTAGAACACATATGAATGTGAAGTACACATGGAAATCAGTATTGTTAGCATTACTATCCTTTATCCCTTGTTTTACACAAATACACTAGGTACTACTACTCTTTATTTATTTATTTGAAAGAGTTACAGAGAGAGAGAGAGAGCTTCCGTCCTTTGGTTCACTCCCCAAATGAACACAACAGCCATGGCTGAGCCAGGCCAAAACCAGGGGCCTAGAACTCCATCTGGGTCTCCTACATGGATGGCAGGGGCCCAAACACTTGGGCCATATTTCACAGCTTTTCCAGGTGCATTCTCAGGGAGCTGGATTGGCATAAGAGCAGCCAGGACTTGAACCTCAAGCCGGCACCCTCATGGGATGCCAGTGTTGCAGGCAGTGACTTAACTGTACGACACAGTGCCAGCCCCTCTTTACAATGGGGTCCTATGCCACACACTCATTTATATATACTCTGTTTTCTTTTTAATGAGATTCCATTCATAAAATCCACCATTTTTAAAGTACATCTTTAGTGGGTTTTAGCATATGCACAAAGTTGTATTATCATCACCACTCTCTTAGACCATTTTCATCACCCCCAAAAGAAAGCCCTGTACCTGTCACGAGTCACTCCCTAAGCTGCCTCACCTCCAGGCTCCACCCTCGCGTCCCTGCCAAGCACTAATCTATTTTCTGCCTTAGTGACATTGCTTGTTCTGGTCATTTCCTGTGAGTGGAATTCTGCCCTGGGTACCCTTTTATTTCTGGCTGCTCTCTTTTAGCATAAGGTTTTTACATATTCATCCACGCTGTAGCAGGTGTCAGTACTTCTTTGCTTCTTGTGGCTGAAGATACTGATTCAAATATGGTACAGTCATGCAGTACACAGTGTGTATAAAGCAGGATACGATCACATCCCATTATGGTTTATCCCTCCAAAGGCTGCTGGACCCTGGGACTGTTTCTCCCTTCGAGCCATTATGAATAATGCCGCTACAAACATCCGTGTCTGAATATGCTCTCATTTCTCTGTGGTGTAGGCATGGGCTTGCCGTTAAGTGTGTGTCTAACTTTTTGAGGAACCTGCCAAACTGTTTTCACGGTGGTTGAATTATTTTACAGTCCCACCAGCAATGTATGAGGGTTCCAGCTCTCCACATTGTTTTCTCTTTCTTTTTTTTTTTTTTTTTAAAGATTCATCTTATATTTATTTGAAAGGCAGAGTTACAGAGAGAGGGAGGGAGAGACAAAGAAAGAGAGATCTTCCATCCACTGGTTCACTCCCCAAATGGTCACAATGGCCAAAGGTGGGCCAGGCCAAAGCCAGGAGCCAGGAGCTTCTGGGTCTCCCACAAGGGTGCAAGGGCCCAAGCGCCTGGACCATCTTCCACTGCTTCCCCAGGACATTAGCAGGGAGCTGGATCGAAAATAGAGCAGCAGCAATGAGATTCAAACTGGTGCCCACATGGGATGCCGTCACAGGTGGTGACTTTACCAGCTACGCTACAGCACCGGCCCCTCAATTTTCCACATTTTTGACAATACTTTGACAATACAATTCTTTTTCTTTCTTTCCTTTCTTCCTCCCTCTCTCCCTCCCTCCCTTCCTTTTTCACAATAGCCATCCTGGTGAGTGTGAAATGAAGTTTTAACTTGCATTTCCTAGTTGAACATCTTCCAGTTTACTTATTGGCCATTTATTTATATGTTTTCTTGGAGAAAAATCTTTTCAAATCCTTTGCCCATTGAGAAAACTGGGTTTTCCTTTTACTGTTGATTTGTAAGGGTTCTTCATATGCTAGGGACCTTATCCGATTTATAATTTGCAAATATTTTCTCCCATTCTGTGGATTGTCTTTGAAGTTTCTTCATTGCATCCTCTGAAGCACAAAAGTTTTTCATTTTGATGAAGCCCAATTTATTTATTTTTTCTTTCTTTCTTTTTTTTTTTTTTTTTGGTTTCTTGTGCTTTTGTTGTCACATCTGAGGAACAATTGTCTAATGCTAGGTCATGAAGATTTATACTGATGTTTTCTTCTAAGAGTTTTATAGTCCCAGCTCTTACACTATAAAACTTTAGAAGAAAACATCAGTATAAATCTTGGTGACCTTGGGTTTAGGTCTTTGATCCATTTTGAGTTAATTTTAGTATATGCTGGACAAGTCCAAATTTATTATTTTGTATATGGGTATCCAGTTGTACTAACACCATTTTTTTAAAAAATACCCTTTTATTGTATCCTATGCTTTAATTTATTTTCATTTTATTTGAAAGTCAGAGAGACAGAGATCATCCATCTACTGGTTCACATCCCAAATGACCACAGTAGCCAGGGTCTCCCAAGCACTGGAGTCATCATCTGCTGCCTCCTAGGGTGCTGATTGGTAGGAAACTAGAATTTGAAGCACAGCTGGAACTCAAACCAGGCACCTTAACACAGGATGTGGGCATCCCAACCAGCGTCCTAGGTGCTGTGCCAAACACTGACCTCTAGCATATCCTATTTTTTAACTTAATAAATTGTGAACATTTTCACTACAATAAGAACTACAATTTTATAATACTATTTCTTTGTTAGCCATGTATACTCCATAACATTAATGTAATTTACTTAACGTATCCCCTATTTATGGACCTTTAAGTCATTTTAAATTTTGCTGTCTTAGATAATAGTATGATGAATATACTTACAAATATTTCTTAAGCTACATCTTTGGTTGTTAGGATGAATTATTCCAAAGAGGAAATGCCAAGCTGAAGGGCAGTGCCATGTCAAGGCTTGAGGTTTGTGTTACCATTCGCTGTATGGCACAGTTCTCAAACCTTTTGGTCTTAGAACTACTTTAACAGTCTCAAAAATCACTGATGGGCATGGCCATCTTGGCTCAGGGAGTTAAACACCACTGGGGCTGCTGATATCCCCTATCAGGCAAGTTGGAGTCCCAGCCACTTTCTTCCCATCCAGCTCCCTGCTAATATGCCTGGGAAGCAGTGCATGATGGTCAAGTCCTTTACTCCCTGCCTTCCATTAGGAGACCCAGATTGAGTTTCTGGGTCCTGGCTTCAGCCTGGCCCAGCCCCAGCTATTGTGGACGTTTGGGGAATGAACCAGAAGATGGTAGAACTCTCTCTCTCCATCTTTCCTCTTTCCCTGTCACTCTGCCTTTCAAATCAATATTTAAAAAAATAAAAATTAGAGAATCCTAAGAGAGATTTTGTTTATATTGGTTATTTATTTCTTTTTTAATATTTATTTATTTATTAGAAAGAGTTACACAGAGAGAGAAGGAGAGGCAGAGAGAGAGAGAGAGAGAGAGAGAGAGAGGTCTTCTATCCACTGGTTCACTCTCCAGATAGCCGCAACGGCTGGAGCTGCACAAATCCGAAGCCAGGAGCCAGGAGCTTCTTCCAGGTCTCCCATGTGGGTACAGGGGCCCAAGGAGTTGGGCCATCTTCTATTGCTTTCCCAGGCCATAGCAGAGAGCTGGATGGGAAGTGGAGCAGCCGGGTCTCGAACCGGCGCCCATATGGGATGCCGGCACTTCAGGCCAGGGTGTTAACCTGCTGTACCACAGCGCCAGCCCCTATATTGGTTATTTCTATTTATATTAACTGTCTTGGAAATTAAAGCATAGAAAACTTTAAAATATTTCCATATAAAATATATATTATATAAATATATACTATTAAAATATAATTAACTCTATTAAGCCCATTAATACTTATATATGATACATTTTTATTTAAAATATCTGTTTTCCAAAACAAAAATATTTAGTAAGAAAAATAGCATTATTTTACATTTGGCAAACGTCTTTAATGTCTGGCCATAGAGTATGTTGGAGCTGAGTCTCATCTGTTTCTGCACCCTCTGTTCATGTATCACAAATCATGTAGCCTCTGGAAAATTGTACTCTATGCCAGTGAGAGAATGAGAGTGAGCAGGGCAAATGCCGTGGTAGTAGTATTATGAAAATAGATCCCTGGAAGGCTCTTAGGGAGCCACAGGGGTCCCTGGCCAATGAGAAAAGCCGCTGTACAGAATGGCTTTATGAAAGTGCACTCTCACTACTGAGCCCTGCGTTTTTGCACCTTCGCCCACCCTGGGCGTCACCTTTTCTTTCTTTCTTTTTTTAAGCCTTTACTAATTTGTTAAGCAAAAAGCAGGATCTCTTTCTGTTTTCTGTTTTTTTTTTTTTTTCACTTAAAGATTTTTTTATTTATATGAGAATATATTTCATGTATTTCATACATACGGTTTCTAAGAGCATAATGAAGCTTCCCACCTTACTCTCCCTCCTCCTTCCTTTCTTATTTTTAATTTTTACAATCACATGCTTTCAATTTACATTATAATCACAAGCTTAATCCTTCACTAAATAAAGAATTCAATAAGTAGCATGTAGAAAAACCACTGTTCCTCAAGAGTATAGATAAGGGCTATAAATAATAATCAAATCTCAAAATGTCAATTTTGCTCATATGCATTACATTCTTTTTTTATTCTAAATATTAGCTATCACAAACCAGGAAAAACATGATATTTGTCTTTGTGGGACTATTTTATTTCATTATTAAGCATAATGGTCTCCAGTTGCATCCATTTTGCTGCAAAAGATAGGATTTCATTCTTTTTTATCATTGAGTAGTATTCCATCATTTATATACACCACAATTCCTTTATCCAGACATCAGTTGATGGATATCTTAGCTATTGTTGAGCTGCTTTTTTTTTTTTTTTAAGATTTATTTTATTTATTTGAAAGCCAGTATTACAGAGAGAGGTAGAGACAGAGAGGTCTTCCATCCGCTGGTTTATTCTCCAGATGGCCACAACGGCTGGAGCTGCGCCGATCCAAAGCCAGGAGCCAGGAGCTTCTTCCGGGTCTCTACATGGGTGCAGGAGCCCAAGGACCTGGGCCATCTTCTACTGCTATCCCAGGCCATAGCAGAGAGCTGGTTCGGAAGAGGAGCAGTTGGGACTAGAACTGGCATCCATATGGGATGCCAGCGCTTCAGGCCAGGGCGTTAACCCTCTGTACCACAGCACCGGCCCCTTAGCTGCTTTAAACACGAGGGTACTGATAACTCTTTCATATACTACTGATTCCATTTCCTTTGGGTATATTCTTAGGAGTGGAATGGCTGGGTCATATAGTATTCTGTATTATGTTACCTTTTTCCCCACATCCTCACCAGCATTTATTATTTTTTGATTTTTGGATAATAGACATTCTTCTTATTCATTTTAATTTGCATTCTGTGATTTCCATTAATATTGAAGCTTTTTTCATTATTCTTGCACATATAAGATCTTATTTTCTTGTATTGTTTGCATATCATCTTCCTGGAGCTGGTGTCTGATGGTAAGTGCACTCTTTCTAACCAGAATATTAGCCCTTTATCATGAATATTGAAAATATTTTTGATGTGCAGGAGGTTTCCTTTCACTATGTTTTAATTTTTATTTATTTTTTAATTTGAAAGGCAGAGAGAGAAAGACAAACACACAGAGAGATCTTTATCCTCTGATTCACTCCCCAAATGCCCACAACAGCTGGAATTGGGCCAGGCAGAAGCCAGCAGCTAGGAATACACCTGGGTCTCCCACGTGGGTGGCAGGGACCCAAGCACATAGGCTAGCATCTGCTGCCTCCCAGGTGCATTAGCCAAAGTTGAACTGGAAGCATGGAGTAGCCAAATAGGTACTCAAATGGGCACTGATATGGAATGCAGCTGTCCCAAGCAGTAGCTTAACTCGCTGTGCCACAACACCTGCCCGCCATTTTTATATTACAAACAAGATCTCCCTGCTTTTAGTTTGCTGAATATTTGGATATTTCATAATGAAAGTAGTCCTTTTTAAATTTCCACTCATTTATTTGAGAGGCAGAGAGAGAGAGATAGAGCACCCATCTACTGGTTAACTCCCCAAATGTTCACCATGGCTAGGGCTGGGCCTGGAACTGGGAATTCAATCCAGGTCTCCCATGTGGGTGGCTGAAACCCAATCACTTAACTATCACTTGTTGCCTCCCGGGCTGGAGTGAGGAGCCAGAAACAGGTACCTCAACATGGGGCACAGGCATCTGAACAGGGGTCATCTGCTAAGCCAAACCTCCTCCCCATGAAATCACACTTGAGCCACAATGAAGGTGGTCTTTGAAAACACCATCCCAATACACTTCCAAACCAACTGTCCTTGGGGAGAGAGTTCCTTCTTACCTAGAACCAGGGGACAAAGAAGGGATGTGTTGTTTGTGTATTAGATGAGGCCAACCTCATCTGATCAGAATGCTGGATACCCACATGTGTCCTGTTTCTACCAGAGGAGATGGCCCATCTAGGTGGGCCTCCTGGTCTGAGGTTAAAGTTGTTGTGCCCAGTAGGGGGCTGTCTCACTGTACCCTAAGGTGGGGGCAGCTTTTACCCAAAATTTTCACAGGGGATTTGGGTATTCAAGAAGTTAAAGTTTGGGCCAGGTGTTCTGTGTAGGGGTACAGACACCACCTGGGATGCCTACATCCCATATTGGAGTGCCTGGGTTCTAGTCTCAGCTCTACTCCAGTGTTCCATACCTGCCTCCAGCTTCCTGCTCATGCACACCCTGGGAGATGGCAGGTGATGGCTCGGGTAGTTGGGTCCATGCTACTCACATGGGAGACCTGGATTAAATTTCCAGTTCCGAGCCCTAGCTGTTGTGGGTGTTTGGGGAATGAACAGATTCAAGATATCTATCTGTCCATCCCTTTCTCTCTCTGTCTCTCTCTCTATCTCTCTCTCTGCCTTTTATGTCAACAAAATAAATAAACATTTTTAGAAAGAAGATAAAGCTTTATTACAGGACAAATAGCCTAAGCACTCATGACCCATTTCTTCATAGGAGACCTTTGCAGAATAAGAAAAGGAAACTAGAACTTAACAGTGTGACAGGATATTCTTGCTAACCACAAATTGACAGAATTATAGTGGAGCTGCAGAGAGCTTGTCCTGTCACAGCTTCTGCAGATCTCTCTAGCAAATGCCGCCTTCTGCTTGACTGCTCACCGGAAAGCTGAGCAGAAGCCGTCACTCAGTGGATTTTGTGTCCAAGGTGACCAGGCCCCAGTAACTGGGACTTTCTCCCTTTCCAGAGTTTCCCACATCCTTAACCACACTGAAGATTGTTTTTTGTTTCTTGGTCAGTAAAAAAGAAGAGAGAGAGAAAGAGAGAGGAGAGAGGGAGAGAGAGAGAGAGGACAAACGGGCATAGGAATGTGTTAATTTTCAATCCTTAGGTAACTAGTGGGTAAAATTTTTCTGGGGGCGCATTGGTTCTAGTGTTGAAGATGCTTGCAGCCCATCTCAGAATACCAGGGTTCAGTGGCTGCTTCCTGTTCCTGACTCCAGCTTCCTGTTAATGCAGACAGGGGGAGGCAGCAGTGATTGCTCAAAATAATCGCATTCCTGCCACCCACGTGAGAGACCGGAATTGAGTTCCTGGCTCCCAGCTTCAGCTTCAACTCAGCCCCAGACTTACTGGGCATTTGGGGAGTGAACCAGAGAGTAAGCCAGTAGTTGGGGAGATCTCTCTCTGTCTCTATGCCTCTCAAATAATTTTTTAAAATTCTTTTTATTATTATTTGAAAATCAGAATTACAGAAAGGAAGAAACAGAGAGGGAGTGATCGTCCATCTGCTGGTTCACTCCGCAAATGGCCGCAATGGCCAGGGCTGGACCAGGCCAAAGCTGGGAGCCAGGTGCTTCATCTGGGTCTTTCACATGGGTGCAGGGGCCCAAGGACTTGGGCCATCTTCTGCTGCCTTCCCAGATGCATTAGCTGGATTAGGGAGCTGGATTGGAAGTGAGCAGCCGGGACTTAAACTGGTGCCCATATGGGATACCAGCACTGCAGGTGGCTTTACCCACTTAGTCAAAGCACCAGCCCATCCCCTTTTTTTAAAAAAAATTAATTTATTTGAAAGTGAGAGTTACACAGAGAGAGAAGGAGAGGCAGAGAGAGAGAGAGAGAGAGAGACAGAGGTCTTCCATCAGCTGGTTCACCCTCCAATTTGGCTGCAACGGCCGGAGCTACACCAGTCTGTAGCCAGAAGCCAGGAGCTTCTTCCAGGTCTCCCACGTGGGTGCAGGGGCCCAAGGACTTGGGCCATCTTCTACTGCTTTCCCAGGCCACAGCCAAGAGCTGGATTGGAAGTGGAGCATCCAGGACTTGAATCAGCACCCATATGGGACGCCAGCACTGCAGGCAGCGGCTTTACCCACTGCGACACAACGCTGGCCCCAGCCCCCCTTTTTTTAAATCTAAAACAAAAAATAGTTTCTCAGCAGTTTGCTTCTCTCCTTCAAGAACATTGCCTGTTCACATATTTTTGACCTTTTTCTATTGTGGTGTTAGTTTTCTTATTGATTGAGGAGATCATTATACAGTAAAACATTAGCAATTAATCATACTGTATTTTTTTCTTCATTTGTTAGTTTCTTTTTAACTTCTGCTCTACAGAAGTTTCTAACGGTTAAGTAGCTAAACCTATTAATCTTTAACTTTACGTTTCTGTCTTTAATGTCATGCTTGGGAAGTCCTTCCCTATCCACAATAATTTTATTCAAACTTTTTCTTTTTTTAATACTAGCATTTTATGAATGTCTTTTAAAATAATTAAATCTAATCAATCTGAAATTTATTGACTGTATATAATGGTGAGGACTAATAATTTTTTGCTCAAACTGCTTGCCTGTTGTCCCAGAGATATTTATTGAATAATCCTGCAAAGGCAAATATGTAACTATGTGACCCAAGTGCAATCAGTCTGCCTCTTCTGGACCCCTGGAAGACAATTTTTTTTAAATGTGGTCTCCTCCCCCCACCCCCCACCACCTCACTGTACAGTGAGCAGACAGACTTTTTTTTTTTAAGATTTATTTATTTATTTGAAAGTCAGAATTACAGAGAGGCAGAGGCAGAGAGAGAGAGGTCTTCCATCTGCCAGTTCACTCACAAAATGGCTGCAGTAGGTGGAGCTGGGCTGATCCAAAGCCTGGAGCCAGGAGCCAGGTCTCTCACCCTGGTACAGGGGTCCAAGGACTTGTTCCATCCTCTACTGCTTTCCCAGGCCATTAGCAGGAATCTGGATAGGAACAAGCGCCCATATGGGATGCTGGCGTCACAGGCGCCAGTGTAACCCACTATGCTACAATACTGGCCTCTGCCCACACTCCGACTGTTGCTTCTGTGTACTAAAGGGTAATAACTGGGAGCACAAGCTTACACCTTTTTTCAGCATTTTCTTGATTATTTTCTTTCATTTAAACTTCAGGTTAAATTTATTGCATCAAAATGCTTCCAAAAATATAAAATTCCTATTAGATTTTCCAATCTAGGCACATATATTTCTTTTCATTTTTACAAACATCCATGAAGTCCAAGAGTTTTATTCTAACAAGTCTTACACATAACTGGTTACTTATTATTATTATTATTATTATTATTGTTTTCTTATTTGAAAGGCAGAAAGACAAAGAGCAAGAGGGACAGGGAGCTCCCATTTGCTGGTTCACTCCCCAAATGACCACAGTGGCAGGGACCCCGTTACTTGAGCCATCCCTGGTACCTCCTAGGGTGTTCATTAGCTGCAAGCTGGAGTCAGGAACCAGAGCTGAATATCTAACCCAGGCATTCCAGTATGGGATGCCAGCATCTTACCTGCTAGGCTAAACACCTGCTCTAACTGGTCTATTCCTACATACTTTATATTTGTGATTGCTAATAAAAGTGGAATTTTTTTTCAATATCTAACTTCTTCTTACTAGAATGTAAACTTCACGAGAGCATTGACTACGTAGCTTTTGTTCTTTTGTAGTCCTAGAGCTTAAGAAATTGCTATCAGGGCCAGTGCTGTGGCATAGCAGGTAAAGCTGCTACCTGCAGTGCCAGCATCCCATATGGGTGAGGGTTTGAGTCCTGGCTGCTCCACTTCCAATCCAGCTCCCTGTTAATGTGCCTGGGAAAGCAGTGGAAGATGGCCCAAGTTCTTGGGCCCCTGCACCCTTGTGGGAGACCCAGAAGAAGCTCCTGCCCCTTGCTTTGGATCAGCCCAGCTCTGGCCCTTGTGGCCATTTGGGGAGTGAACCAGTGTATGGAAGACTTCTCTGTCTCTCTTTGTAACTTTGCCTTTCAAATAAATAAATAAATCTGAAAAAAAAAAAAAAAACTTCCATATTACAGGCCTTCAATTTTTTTTTAAATGAATGAAGGAATAATGGCATACAGCAATGCTATATTGTCTTAGTGCATTATTAATTTATAACAGGCAATCTTGTTGAATTCTTTGATTGTTTTTTATACAGTGTTCTCTGGAATTTTCCACATCTGCAAATATCAATAACTGCTTTCCTGTAAGGCATCAAATTCAATAGCTCTTCCAAAAAGGTTCTAAATAATGGTGAGGGCAGAGGCACCTTTTCTTATTCCTAACATTTATGGTAATACTTCTAATAGTTCACTGTTAAATATGATGACTACATGAAAAAACAAATTTGATGAGAACAAAATTATGGGTTCTGTTGTGGACATGTTCAAGGGGATATGATTGTGAAGATGTCCCATAGATGGCTGGACATACACGAAATCTGGACGAGAGACAAAGATCAGACCAGGAAAAAAAATAGTAAAGTGGTGGCAGGGGCGTCATGGTGCAGTGGGTTAAGCTGCATCTTGGGACACCCACATCCCATATTGGAGTGCCTGGGCCACTCCAGCTTTCCATCTAGCTTCCAGCTAATGTGCACCCTGGGAGGCAGCAGATGATGGCTCAAGTACTTGGGTTCTTGCCACCCACATGGGTGACCCTGATAGCTTCGACCTGGCTGAGCCCTGGCTGTTTGCAGGCATTTGGGCAGATGGAGATAATATTCTCTCTTTCTCCATATATATATCTTTGAATAAATCAACATTTTTGAAAGTGAGCTCGTGTGTGGGGATACTGAAAGGTGGTGCTGCCCCTGATGGAGCAGGGGTCCCTGTGGGGACTACAGCCATCCTCCCATTCATACACAGATGAATCCCTGCCTTGTTCTGCCCTTCTGTCAGGATCTGAATTCCTCTCCAGCCTCCTTAAACCCTAGAGATCTTGCATGACAGAGACCACCAGCCCCTGGGGTAGCAGTGGAGGGCCAGGCTCCGGAATATCAGTGATTACAGTGAACAATATGTTCTTCCACTTACCAGCCAAGCCCCCGCCTGGCTCCCTGCACTTGTGTGTGTGTGTGTGTGTGTGTGCCTCTGTGTGTGTGTTCAAGGCTGCCTATTCAACTGGAAAACAAAAGCCGCTCTGAGTCTGGAGCTAAGGTTTAAGCAGTGACCGCGATGACTCATGCTGCTGGGCTGCCACCCTCAGCGGGGCGGGGCCTGGTGGGAAGAGTCACAGGTACAGAGGCTCCGGTTAACTTCCCACCCTGGCCCCAGGCAGATTCCCTTTTGAGCCAACCAAATTCTTCGGCAAAAATTAAGACAGGAACTGTAACTTTCCTTGCACAGTCACAAATTTCCCAGTGTAAGCAAGGAAGTTGAAGCAAGCATCGGGCCAGTGGCTCTTGCAAAGGAACAGGATGCTTGCACAGGACCGGGGTACACAAAATTCAGTTAAAAAAGGGATTTGAGCAGGTGTTCAGCCTAGCAGTTAAGACACTGGCATCCCCTATCAGAGTTCCTGGGGTTCATCTCTGGGCCCCAGCTCCTGAGTCAGGCTTCCTACCAACACAAACTTCGGGAGGCAGCAGGTGATGGCTAGAAAGACTGGATCTCTGCCACCCTTGTGGGAGACCTGGATAGGTGCTTGGCTCCTGGCTTCCTTGCAGCCAGCTCTGGCCTTGCAGCCACTTGAGGAGTGGACCAGCAGATCAGAGATGGTCTTTTTCAAAATGCGTTCAAGTTGGAACAAGAGAAAGATGCTGTTGTGAGGAGGGGTCTCCTACAGGAGACATTTACCGGGAACTTAGGACATCCAGGGTTGGGGACAAGAAGAAAATGGTAAACCTACACTAACACAGTAGCCACTTGTTACATGTGGCATTGAAGACTTGAAATGTAGCTAGTTTAGTTAAGATATAAAATACAGACTACATTCCAAAGACTTCCTGGGGGGGATGTAAAATAGCTCAACAATTTATTATTTAAAAAATATATTTATTTATTTGAAAGGCAGAGATATAGAGAGAAAGGAAGACTCATCTAGAGAGATCTTCCATCTGTTGGTTCATTCTTCAGATGGTCAAAACGGTCAGTGCTGGGCCAGGCTGAAGCCAAGAGCTTCATCTAGATCTCCCACATGGGTGCAGGGGTCCAGGCATTTGGGCCATCTTCTGCTGCTTTTCCAGAAACATTAGCAGGGACCTGGATTAGAGTTGGAGTAGTCAGGTCTCAAATGGGCGTCCATATGGGATGCTAGCGTGGCAGGTGGTAGCATTCCCAGCTATGTCACAAGGCTGGCCCCCAGTGCAACAATTTATTAATATTTTTTATAATGACTACATATTAAAATGATAGTATTTACATATATTAGGTAAAATGCACTGTGCTGTTAAAATAAATTTCATCTCTTTCGTTTTGCTCTTTAAAATATGGCTGCCAGGGTTGCACATTGTGGTGCAGTGGGTTAAGCCACTGCTTGGGACATCTGCATTCCATATTGGAGTGCAGGTTCGAGCCCAGCTACTCTGCTTCCATTCCAGCTACCTGCTAATGGGTCCGGGAAACAGTGGATGATGCCTCAAGTACCTGATTTTCTGCCACCCACATGGGAGACCTAGATGGAGTTCCTGGCTCCTGGCTTTAGCCTGGCCCAGCCCCCCGCTGGCAGCCGTTTGGATAGTGAACCAGTAGGTAGAAAATCTCTCTCTCACTGCCTCTCAAATTAATTAATTAAGAATTAATCTTTTAAAAGATATACCTATTAGAAAATTTGAAGTTGTATTTGTGGCTTCCTTTGTGTCCCTAATGGACAATACAGCACCAAATCCTTCAACCAATGAACTTTTATTGGACAGTGACTTCGCTCAGGGAAGTATGGGTGTTCAAGGACATATATAATAGCAACAATCACTCTAGATTTTAAGCCAGGTATTTTGCCCTGATCTAGTAACTTTATTTAGGCCGAAAGCTGGTCTGCCTGCTTCTAGAACCATTCCTCCCTGCCCCATTATTAACCATTAGGCCAAACTGCTTCTCGGATGGTCAAGACCAAAGGATCTGATTGAGGCGCACCAAACACAGGCCCTGACACAACACAAGGAGCTGTGACATGGCGGCGAAATCTCAAGCCAAAGACCTACCCCTAGGACCACTTACTCCTAGTTTTTAAAAATCAGTTTTCAAAATAAATTTTTATTGATTTACTTTCATCTTATGTGAAAGGCAGAGAGACAGGGGGAGAGAGAGAAAGAAAAACAGAGACAGACATCTTCCATTCACGGTTCACTTTCCAAATACCTACAACAGTCAGGGCTGGGCCAGGCAGAAGCCAGGAGCCAGAAACTCCACCCTAGTCTGCCACAGAGCCCCAAGTACTTGAGTCATCACCTGCTGCCTCCCGCAGTAGCAGGAAGCTGGAATCAGCAGCAACTCTGGCACTCCAAGCCAGCACTCCCATGCAGCATGCAGTTATCCCAAGCACCATTATCCATCCCACCCCACCCCACCCCACCCCTTTTTTTTAAGATTTAAGTATTTGGGGCCCAGTGCTGTGGCACAGTAGGTTAAACTGCTGCCTGTGATGCCAGCATCCCATATGGGCACCAGTTCAAGTCCAGGCTGCTCCATTTCCAATCATAAAATCTTTTTTAAAAAAGATTTATTTATTTGAAAGGCAAAGACATATATAGAGAAGGAAAGACAGAGAGAGAGAGAGAGGGAGAGAGAGAGAGAGAGAGAGAGAGGTCTTGCATTCCCGGGTTCATCCCCCTAAATGGCCACAATGGCAGGAGCTGGGCTGTCTGGAAGTCAGGAGCCAGAAGCTTCTTACAGGTCCCCCAAGCAGGTACAGCAAGCACTCGGGCCATCTTCTGCTGCTTTCCCAGGTGCATTCACAGGGAGCTGGATCCGGGATGCTGGTGTCGCAGGCTGCAGTTTAACCCATGTACTGCCTTGCTCCACAAACAGCATCTTAACTGCTGAGCCAAGTCTATCCCTACTTAAGTTTTATTAGTTTTGAACCTGAGACTCAGCAATCTGTCTATACTCTCCCTACAGAGATAGCCTCAAGCCCCTTCCAGCTTAGACATTCAGGATTCTAGATCAAAGCTAGACTGGGCCCTGGGTTTTGAACAGAGCTGGGCCCCTTGCTGGTGCAGATGCCAGGCTCCCAGCCCTGGTGGAGACTTCACCTTTGGAACAGAAATTTCCATCTGCATCCTCTCCCTCTTCCCCACCTCTGCTCATGTAAATCAGCCTGGGGAATTAGATCTTGAAGAAACTTTGATCTCTTTATCTGGAAGGCACAAAGATAGCCTTGCAGGGCTGCTGCTGGTGTGGAGGTGGTGTTGCGGAATGCTTCACATTTTTCTAGTGAGTTTCATTCCTGCTGTATTCCCCAGGAGGGGCCTCCCCTGGGAGGCAACAGGGGAAGAGCACTGGCCTGGAATAAGGGAGGGGCGGGAGGGGGTGTCTTTGGAAGGAGGGATTGGCAAATTCTAACATTACAAAGTTTTGAAGTGATTGCAGTCACTCAGAAAAGAACTCGGGACTGGGCCGAGGGCCTGGCTCTGCTGCTGGGTGACTTACAAAGACCTTCATTGCCTCTGGGCTGGGACCACAGCAGGCCTCTCTCAGGTCTCCATTTGCATGCTTCCAGCCCCCCAGTGTCAAGGTCTGACTCCACCCCTCTCCAACCCTGTGCCTCCATTACCTGCCTTGAAAATAAGAAAATCTCAAGTCTTCCCTGGGGTGTTTGAAGCCCTTCAAAATCCAGTCCCAGGCTAGGGCCTAAATCTCCTCTCCTGCAGATCTGTGCCTTTCCCCTGCTCGACCGCCTGCTGAGTCCTTCCCGACACCGCCCAGAGTTCCTGTCTGCCCCTGCAGGGCCGTGAGCACCACGGGAAGGCACAATGGCTTCGCCACCACCAGCTGTGTCCTTCCTCCAGCACCCAGGTCCTGGCACACAGGCTCAGTAAAGGTTTGAGGCTTAATGCCCAACTAAATGGGTAACCAGGTAGGGGAGGCCCTCGCACTAATTCCCGAATTCCTCCACAGCACCGACCTGTGAGAACTGTTCCCCAGGACAGAGTTCAAAACTGCTTAGGGCTTGACCCAGTCACATGAACACTTACAGCAGCTTCTTCCTTTCTTTCTTTTTTTTTTTTTTTTTTAATTGGAAGTGGAGCAGCCGGGACTCCAGTCAGCACCAACACAGGATGCCGTCGCTGCAGGCGGTGGCTTAACATATGCCATGGTTCCAGCCCCTACTTCAGTTTCCAAACCAGAAAAATAGAGACAACTGTTTCTGACAGAGGGTTTAAAAGTTCGTTGCTCATAAAATAATTTTCCATAAGGTATAAGTTACAATGAAATTAATATTTTTAAAGGATTTATTTATTTGAAAAGCAGAGTTAAAGAGAGAGAGAGAGGTCTTCCATCCACTGGTTCATTCCCCAGGTGGCCACAATGGCCAGAGCTGGGCTGATCCGAAGCCAAGAGTCAGAAGCTTCCTCTGGGTCCCTGGGTGCAGGGACCCAAGCACTTGGACCATCTTCCACTGCTTTCCCAGGCCATAGCAAAGAGCCACTTAAAACTACTTAAGAATGGAGGGACTGGTGCTGTGGCACAGCAGGTAAAGCCACCACCTTTGATGCTGGCATCCCATATGGGTACCGGTTCAAGCCCCAGCTGTTCCACTTATGATCCAGCTACCTCCTGCTAATGAATCTGGGAAAGCATCAGAAGATGGCCCAAGTGCTTAGGCCCCTGCACCCATGTGGGAGACCTGGAAGAAGCTCCTGGCTCCTGGCTTCAGTCTGACTCAGGCCTGGCTGTTGCAACCATTTGGGAAGTAAACCAGCAGATGGAAGACATCTCTCTCTCTCTCTCTCTCTCTCTCTTTCTCTCTCTCCAACTCTTACCTTTCAAATAAAATAAATCTTCAAATAAATTTTTAAAAAAAGGTTAAGATGGGGGCAGGTGTTTGGTTTAGCAGATAAAACCTGCCATCTCATATCAGAGTGCCTTGGTTCGATGCCTAGCTCCAGCTCCAGCTCCTGACTCCAGCTTCCTGCTAGAGCACATCCTGGGAGTCAGCAGTGATGGCTCAACCACTTGGGTTCCTGTCACCCATATAGGAAACCTGCTTTGAGTTCCCAGCTCCTGGCTTTGTTCTGGCCCAACCCAGGTTGTTACAGGCATTTGGAAAGTGACTAGTGGATGAGACATCTCTCTCTATCTCTCAAATAAACGATTTGTTAAAAAGAAGGTTAGGACAATATGTTATGTGTAACATTACAGCCTAGGGGCAGGCACTGTAGCATAGCAGATAAAGCTACCACCTGCAGTGCCGGCATCCCAAATGGGTGCTGGTTCAATTCTCAACTGCTGCTCTTCCCATCCAGCTCTCTGCTATGGCCTGGGACAGCAGTAGAAGATGGCCCAAGTCCTTGGGTCCCTGCACCAGCATGGGAGACTGGAAGAAGCTCTTGGCTCCTGGTTTCGGATCGGCGCAGCTCCGGCTGTTGCTGCCAGCCTCTCTGTAACTATGCTTTTCAAATAAATAAATAAATAAATAAATCTTAAAAGAAAATTACAGCCTAGAATAAACCGAAACAAAACCAAAAACAAGCACATCCTGAATGTGCAGTTGCTGCCACCAAGCTCCCTAATCCTCTGGGTCCTGGGAGCTTAAAGTGATTCCATAAAGAAAAGCCCCTGGAGGCAAGAAAAGTAGTAAACACTTCCTTTCTGAGAAAAGATGGAGAAAGAGAGGATTCCTGGTTTAATGACGCATTCAGGGGCGGGTATTTGGTGCAGCAGTTAACATGCTGCTTGGTGGGTGGCGGTGGCGCTGCCATTATGGCACGGTAGGTTAAGCCACTGCCTGCAGTGCAGCATCCCATATTAGAGCTCTGGTTGGAGTCCCAGCTCCTGTGCTTTTAACCAGCTCCCTGCTAATGCACCTGAGAAAGCAGAGGAAGAGGGTCCAATTATTTGGGCCCCTGCCATGCCACCCATGTGGGAGATCCAGATGAGTTCTGGGCTCCTGGCTTTGGCCTGGCCCAGCCCCAGACATTGCAGTCATTTGGAGAGTGAACCAGTGGATGCTTCTATGTTGCTCTGAGTTTCAAATAATTTTTTTAATCTTAAAAAAAAATAAAAATGTCATTTGGGATGCACAAATTACACATTGGAGTTTTGGGTTTGAGTCCTAGCTCCCCCTCCAATTCCAACTTCCTGCTAAGGCAGCAGGGATGGCTCAAGCACTTGAGTCCCTGCTGTCCATGTGGAAGACCCAGATTGAGTTCTTGGTTCCTAGTTTTAGCCTGGGCCATTCCCAGCCATTGCAGGCCTTTGGGAAGTGAACAAGCAGATGGGAGATCTCTCTGTCTACCACTGAATTTCTGTTTCTCTGCCTTTCAAATAAGTAAATAAAGTATATAAATTTTTTTACAAAATGAAATAAAATGTTCAAATGTGGTATTTGAAGTGTCCTAACATCACCAATGTCTGGAGACTTCAGCTCTCTGCCACACAGCTACAGATCAGGCAATAAGCACAAATAGCCTCTACGTGACCACAAGGAACGTCACTTGACTAATGGAAGATCCAGTATTATGTGGGAGGCGCTTTTCAGTTTATAGGCAAAGACATTAAGGTTCTGGAAGGATAACTTTCCTAAATGCAGACAGCAGTAACTCTGAAAAACTGAGATGTAAAACCAGCTTTGGTGCAGAAGGAGTGCAGGGAAGAGGCCAAAAAAAAAAAAAAAAAAAAAAAGAGGGCTTCCTTGGTTTGGTTTTTCAAGGTTTTTTTTTTTTTTTTTTTCGTCCTCCCAAAGCAATTTGGAGCATCTGATCCAGACAGGGCTTCAGTGAAAGGAGATGGGGGCCGGGTGCCCCAGAGACCTGGGGGAAGAGCTAACACAGCGGCACACAGGCAGACGCCAGGGCAGCACCGGGCCACCTTCTTATAAAACACCGTGCTTCATGTGACACCGCTCCCAGCCTGCCAGGCTCCGAGACTCTGTGTTCAGGTTTCAAATTCCCAGGAGCCAGGATCTGGTCTGCCTGCCTGGGTTAGGTGTCTGTAACCCTGCCAGCCAGCTCTGCTCAGGGAGACAGGGTCCCAGGCCGCCGAGGGCCGCGGGGGCTGAGCCGAAGTGTAGGAAATCCCTGTGCATGAGGCAGTCTTCCAGCTGAGTCCCCAGCAGAAACACCAGGACAGAAGTGCCCTGTCATCCCAAGAAGCTCCCACACAAACATTCCCTTTAAAGAAAATTACTTCATTTCATTTACTTGAAAGACAGAGTTACAAACACAGAGAAGGAGAGATCTTCCATCTGCTGGTTCACTCCCCAAATGGCTACAGTGACCCGGGCTGAGCCAGGCCCAAGCCAGGGGGCACAAAGCCGTTCCTCCCTGCCACCCATCCCACCCCCAAAGAAACACTCTGAGCTCAAAATTTAGCCCACGTTTTGCACGTTGTCCATTCAAAGTTCCATCAGCATCAGGGACAGCGCGTCTGCAGCTTCGGCTTCCCTGTATTCCTGAACCTGCTAAAACTCGTCTTGACTACACTGCGGTTGCTACTCCGGAGCTTGTCTTCTGAAGGCACCCTTGGGGGATTCTTGGGTGAGAGCTCAGGGCAGGGGGACATGAAGACACACAATCTAGAAAGCTGAGCTGCCTGGGAAGCAGGTTGTGCTCTGGCTCCAAGAATCGCCTAGGGGTCCCTAAACAAGACACAGAATGTACGCCTTGTGTTGGATTTGTTTAGCTGTGCTTTGTGGCTTGTTGCACAGACACCTACCCATGCAGCGAGTCCTAATGAGCAATAAGCAAAGACCCCTTGGCCTGAATTCTAAAGCCCTTTCGAACCATCAGCCCTTACCCAGAGTTAAGTGTCAGGCACAAATCACTATTCGAATGAAATAGCCAGTAGATCAACAGCCTTTCTAAGTCAATAAGGCCTGTATATGAGTCAACAGTAGTTGCAACTATCACTGCTTAGCGCCTTACTGCTGTATATTTCAATCACACTTCTCTACAATTCTGAGACAGCTGCTATGACTTTAACATTTATGGATGAGAAAAATGAGGCACAGAGGAGTTTTGACTTGGTCCAGAACAGAATGTTGGGAAATCCCAGAGAGTATAGGGAGCTGAATTCAGGTTTTCTGACCCCGAATCCTAGGCTCATATAACTTTTAAAATATATATTTATTTTTAACTTATTTGGAAGGAAGGGGGACAGAGAGGGATCTTCCATCTGCCCAGATGCCAGCCAACAGATAGGGCTGGACCAGGCCAACATCAGGAACCCAGAACTCCGTCCACGTCTCCCAATGTGGACAGCAGGAACCCAAGTACCTGAGCCATCACCTGCTGCCTCCCAGGGTACAAATAAGCAGGACTCTGGACTGGAAGTGGAGAAGCTAGGATTCAAACCTGGCACTCTGACATGGCATGCAGGCATCCTAAGTGGTTAGCTGACTGCTACACCAAACTACCACCCAAACTTAAAAGGATTTGTTTTCAGGGCCAGTGCTGTGGCACAGAGTGTTAAAGCCCCAGCCTGAAGCACCAGTATCCCATATGGGTGCTGATTCAAGTCCAGGCTTCTGCACTTCCAATCCAGCTCTCTGTCATGGCCTGGGAAAGCAGAAGATGGCCCCACTCCTTGGGGCCCTGCACCTGCGTCATTTGGAGAGTGAACCAGCAGAAAGGAGGACCTTTCTCTCTCGGGCTCTACCTCTCTAATTCCTTCAAAATAAATAAAAAAGATTTAAAAAAAAAAAAACGGATTTGTTTTCAAAGATGTATTTATTTATTTATTTGAAAATCAGAATTAGAGAGTGAGGGACAGACATAGACACACACACACACACAGAGAGAGAGAGAGAGAGAGAGAGAGAGAGAAGAGAGAGATCTTCCATTCACTGGTTCACTCCCCAAATGCCCACAACAGCCAGGGCTGGCCCAGGTGGAAGCCAGGAGCCTGGTACTCAATCTGAGTCTCCCATTTGGGTGGCAGGGATCTCTGTACTTGAGTCATCATTGCAGCTTTCCAGGGTGCACATTAGCAGGAAGGTGGAATGGAGAGTGGAGCCAGAGAGCAAACCTAGGCCCTCTGATATGGGATGTGGGTGTCTTAAGCAGTGTCTTCACCACTGAGCCAAACACTTGCCTCTCTTGTATCTTTTTTTATTTTTTAATGTGGGCCCCTCACTCATAGGGAGGTGACAGTTCTTTTTTTTTTTATTTTTTAAGGATTTATTCATTTATTTGAAAGGCAGAGTTGAGAGAGAGAGAGAGAGAGAGATATCTTCCATCTGCTGGTATACTCTCCAGATGGCCACAACAGCTGGAGCTGGGCCGATCCAAAGGCAGGAGACAAGAGCTTCTTTGGGGCCTCCCATTTGGGTGCAGGGGCCCAAGCACTTGGGCCATCTTTGGCTGCTCTCCCTAGCGCATCAGCAGGGAGCTGGATCACAAGTGAGCAATCAGGACTTGAGCTGGTGCCCATATGGGATGGCAGCTTTACCTTCTACAGCACAGTGCCAGTCCCTCTTGTATCTTTTTTTAATTTTGATTTTATTTGAAAGGCAGAGACACAGTCAGAGGTCTTCCATCCATTGGTTTATTCCCCAAATGCCCATGACAACCAGGGCTGGGCCAAGCCAAAAGCAGGAGCCCAGAACTCTTTCCAGGTCTCCTGTGTGGGTGTAGGGACCCAAATACTTGAGCCACCACCTGCTCCCTCTCAGGACACACATAAGCAGGAAGCCTGATTGAAAGCAGAGGAGCCTGGACCCAAACCAAGCACTCCAATATAGAATGCAGGCATCCCAACCAGTGACATTCCCTGTGCCAACTGCTGATCCCACTCATGTACCTTATGAGGACTTTTTAATGAGTTCATCACTTCCACCTTCTTCAGAGTAAGTAACATAACAATTCTCCATCTTTATACAGAAGGGCTGGCTTCTCCATGCCAGTCCAAATGCATGTGCAAGCTGTGGCTCACTAGACTAATCCTCCGCCTGTGGCTCCGGTACCCCAGGTTCTAGTCCCGGTTGGGGCGCTGGATTCTGTCCCAGTTGCTCCTCTTCCAGTCCAGCTCTCTGCTGTGGCCCAGGAGTGCAGTGGAGGATGGCCCATGTGCTTGGGCCCTGCACCTGCATAGGAGACCAGGAGAAGCACCTGGCTCCTGGCTTCCTGGCTTCGGATCAGTGCAGTGCGCCGGCCGCAGCAGCCATTTTGGGGTTGACCCACCGGAAGGAGGACCTTTCTCTCTGTCTCTCTCTCGCTCTCTCACTGTCTAACTCTGCCTGTCAAAAAAAAAAAAAAAAAAAAAAAAAGCATCGTATCTGTCTCTCTGTCCAAGAAAGTAGTGTCTCCTTTTGCTTGGGCTCTCATTGCAGACAGCTGAGCTGGAGTTGATCCTGGTGACCCTTGTTGCCAAGTCCCAGATTACACAGCAGACAAGAGAATGAATTTTCTACGACTACACTAAAGCGAGGATTTCAGGATCACGGCGCGAAAAGAAACCCTGTTCCAAACCTCAGGATCGAAATTCAAAACCGGAGTTTCTGCTCTTCGCCTGTTAGATGTCAATCAAAGCTTAGTTCAGCCTGAGTGCTCAGGCACAAGTCCTTGGTGTTCCTCTGCATCTTTACGAAAGCCTGACCTTTCCATGACCCCTTTGGAGTGGGAGATGAGTGAAAGTGGCAGTGAGTAGGTAATGGGAGGGAGAGAATCAGCCATTTTGTGGTCCTGATCTATTTTTTCAAACTCTGAGTCAAGACTCCCTTGAGGGGCCGGCACTGTGTCAAAGCAGGTTAAAGCCCCCGCCTGCAGCACCGGCATCCCATGTGGGCGCTGGTTCTAATCCCGACTGCTCCACTTCTGATCCAGCTCTCTGCTATGGCGTGGGAAAGCAGTAGAAGATGGCCCAAGTGCTTGCGTCCCTGCACCCGCATGGAGACCTGGAAGAAACTCCTGGCCCCTGACTTCAGATCAGCTCAGCTCTGGCTGTTGTGGCCATTTAGGGAGTGAACCAGTGGATGGAAGACCTCTCTCTCTCAGACTCTCTCTGGCTCTACCTTTCTCTGTAACTCTTTCAAATAAATAAAATAAATCTAAAAAAAAAAAAAAAAACAACCCAAAACAAAAAAAAAACACAAAAAACAAAAAAAGAACTCCCTTGATGGGTTGTTAAGTTAGTTTACTGGGTCAAGATCAACATGTTTAACAAAAATGAAATAAAATATAGGACAATTAGTCAAGCAAGAGACTTCAGAACTAATCACATGTAGTTATGGTAAGTAATATCTCATGAAACATTTCAAAACAGAAGTTTTATTTATTTATTTTTATTTGAAATACAGAGGCAGATAGAAAAAATCTCCCAGCCACTGGTTCACTCCCCAAATGCATGCAACAGCCTATACAGGCAAGAGCCAGGAATTCAATCCAGGCCACCCATGTGGAGGGCAGGGACTCAAGTGCTTGAGCCATTATCTGCTGTGTGCATTAGCAGGAAAGTGGAATTTGGAAGCAGATTCAGACCCAAACACAGGCATTCCAATATGAGATGCACTTATATTGGATGCTGGCCCCCTAAGATAAATGTTTAAATAGATATATTTTTGTTCAGTGATTTGCAAGGTCAATTTTTTTTTTTTTTTACAAGTCACAGTGACTTGGCCCCTACTACCCATGTGGGAGACCTGGATGGAGTTCTTGGCTCCTGGCTTGCTCCTGGCCCAGCCCTGTCATTGTGGCCATTTGGGGAGTGAAATAACAGATGGAAGATATCTATCTATCTATCTATCCATCTATCTATCTTTCCCTTTCTCTCTGTAACTTTTTCACATAATTAACATAAATCTTTAAAAATATAAATAGGGGCTGGCATTATTGGCATAGTGGGTAAAGCCGCCGCCTGCAATGCAGTTATCCCCTATGGGTGCCGGTCCATGTCCTGATTGCTCCACTCCCATCCAGCTCCTGCTAATGTGCCTGGAAAAACAGCAAGTCCTTGGGCTCCTGCACCCACGTGGGAGACCAGGATGAAACTCCTGGCTCCTGGTTTCAGCTTGGCCCAGCCCCAGCCGTTGCAGCCATCTCAGGAGTAAACCAGTGGATGCAAGATTCCTCCCTTTCTGTCTCCCTCTCTCTCTCTCTAATTCTGCCTTTCAAATAAATAAATAAATCTTTAAAAATTTTTTTTAACAAATAAATGTTACAATTTTTTCACCTGTCTCTGTGTGTTTGGAAGACCTGGTTTTGTCAAGGATGTAAGCCTCCACAAGGCATTTCACACACAACTGGTGGAAGGATAATTAGACACGCTGGAGGAGCTATTGGCAACCAGAAGCCTTGACAACTGTGTGCCCTTTCACTCAATAATTCCCTTCAAATAAATTATCTCAAGGAAATAATCATGGGTGTGTTCAAGGCTGTCCACAATAGAAACCACTTGGCAAGCAAATCCTGACAGTCCAACAACAAGAATGTTACGAGCTTCTTTGTGTAAAAAGTAAAGTTAATTAATTAATAAGTATGCAAACAAAGCTGGGCTTGGGACAGGAGCTTGGCCATTTTGGGGGCTGGCAGGCTGAGGGCGCCTCTGGGGGTTCATTTTCCTGAGCACAGCTATACAGGCGGAGGTGGGGGAATGTAGGGGACAGAGGCCTAGGGCTGTTGAACCTCAATGGAGAGAGAGAGGTTTGCAATGGTTTTCACTTGAGGCTGTGTGAGACTCCCAAGTTTGACAGGGCCTGAGCTGACCAAAATGATCCCAAGGGTGTGCCGGAGAAAAAGACAGTGGGTACGAGGGTGATGGGGACCGTGGAAGCTTTTATTTTATAAAAGTGTGGGGATTTTATTTCAATGACCCGGACTCCATTTGCCAAATGCCTACTGTCCACCTGCGGCCAGCAGAAATGCTGCCTTCTCCCGGGCCCCCTTGGACAGCTCATTTTTTGTCTTCCCCTTAGGCTCAGTGGCCTCCCTTTTAAAAGCTCTTTTCTCCAGCACTTGTACATGAAGCTTGTGTTTGGGCCAGAGGGGTCTTTCCTGTAAGTCGATTCTGAAAACAGTGTGCAAACAGGACCCAGAAGTACTGAGGTTCACAGTCCGCCTGGGAGAAGTGGTGGACTGAGGCCCCTGGGGACCGGGAGGCCAGCTCTGGATCCCGGCCAGGCCTCTGCCTCCCTGGAGGTGTTAGGCTCCAGTGCACCCACACTGAATCCCTGACTCATTGGAAGCAGAGAGTGAGCTGCTAGTGTAGACTCAGTCCTATTATGTGTCCCCATTCTCTGCCACTGGGCACCCCATTTGGAGGCCTCCCAGAAAGCCAGGAAGAGGTGGAGACCTTTGTCATCATCCTGATTTCTTGGCTTCCATGTTATATCATCACTGGTTTCCAACATCAATAAATATTCTTCAGAAATATAATTTTGATGATGACTTATTATTCCCATTAACCATAATTCAATCAGTCCCTCTTGAAAAAAGGTGGATGATTTCTAGCTTCTGCCGTCGTCCTTAACAACATCTGGTTAACTGATCTCATTAGAATTCAGCCTCCCGGGCCGGCACTGTGGTGTGGAGGGTTAAGCCACTGCCTGCAGTGCTGCCACCCCATATGGGCACTTTACTTCCCATGCAGCTCCCTGCTTAAGGCCTGGGAAAGCAGTGGAAGATGACCAACTGCTTGGGCCCCTGCTCCCACCTGGGAGACCCAGAAGAAGCTCCTGGCTCCTGACTTCAGACCAGCCCAGCTCCAGCAGTTGCTCTCTCTCCCTCTCTGTAAACTCTGCCTTTGAAATACATGAATCAACCTTAAAAAAAGAGAGAGAAATCAGTCTCCCAAATTTTGAGACTGCAACCAAGAGAAAAAAAATTCTTTTATTTTCCAGTTTTCCCCACCTTCTCTGCCCCCTCCTCCTATTTCTTCTTCTTCTCATTAATTTTTAATTATTTCTTCTACTTGAGACAGAGCACGCCCATCTGCTGGTTCACTCCACAAATGCCCACAGCAGCTGGGAGAACCAAAGCTGGGAGCCAGGAACTCAATCCAGGTCTTTCATGTGGTTTTGTTTTATTTATTTTTTTTAAATTCTACTTTGGAAAGACAATCATTCTTGCCAGTGTCTGAGTTAATATTTATCTTTATTACTATTATTTGTCATAAGGAAGAAATAGCTTCACAATTTACAAACTACTCCCTTACATATTGTCTCAGCTAACACAACATATCTACAAAGCAGGTAACTATTTTACCTATGGGGAAACTAAGAAATTGAGGCTGGAAAAGGCTATGTGACCTGTTCAAGGTTAACCCAGGACTCAGAGCTGAGACTTGGGGCCCGGTCTTGGGACTCCACTTTCTGTAGGAGTGCACAGCACTCTGATAGGGTGGTGGGGGTAGGTAGGGAGCAACAGCAGCAGGACAGCTGTGGAACTGCTCTGCCCTCGGGAGAGTCAGATAAAGGCGGGGGTGGGGGGGTGGCTTTGGAAGGACAGAGGGGCTCCTTGCACCTGACGTGCAGAGGCAAGGGCCAGGTCAGGTGTTCAAGGATGCCCGGGAGCCCCATGCTGTGGAGGAGGGCTTTCCAGAGGCCCTGAGGAGCAAGGGGAAGTGTGGCTGGCTGGGGGGAGGGACAGCGAGCCAGAGCTGGGGTGTGGCCCGGGAGGAATGGAACTATAATTAGGGCCTCACGGAGGTTACAGCCGCAGGCAGGGCCCTGGAGCCATCTGCTAACACCAGAGATGTGGGGCTGATAGCGAAGGGCCTAGCAGGGAGGGCAGGGGCCGGATTCTACCTCTGGCTTCCGGTCTCCTTCCGTGCAGCCGTGACCCTTACCAGTGTCCTGCAGAAGGGGCCCCTTCCCTGGCGTAGGAACTGGACCAAGAACCAATGGTGGGGTGAGGGATGGAGCACAAGAGCCTTGTGAGGAGACAGCCAGGAGGCCACTGCAGTGGCCTGGCACAGGGACAAGTGACAACCAAAGAAGGTGGAATGAGAGGAAGCGGGAGGAGGGGTGGCAGGAACAGATACTGCCGAGGGCAGGCCGTGGGCAGCGGCAGGAGAGGTGAGGCAGCCCACAGGGAGGGCCTGAGCTGGGCGTCAGCCCCTTCCAGGAAGCCGCACCCGCGTGGAGCGCCCTCCAGCCAGGCCAGGTAGACTTCCAGGAAGTGACGCGCACTGCGGAGCGGGCTGAGCCTGTTCTGCTGCTGTTTGTGACATAAAAATACACAGGGGGAAAAACAAACCCCACCCCCTCCCAACACACAGGAGAAAGTGGCATCCGTGGTGACCTTGGGCCAAGGAAACGAGTGGGTGGCAGGCAGAGGTCTGCTTTTCTCCCTTCCCTCTTATACCTTTGGACTGTGGGCCAGGCATGCGAGACCCACCAGTAAAGAATCCGCAAAGTCCTTCCCCGGGCGTAGGAAGAGGAAGGCAAGAACTGGGACAGGACACGTGGAGGTGGCAGGTCCGTTTTTCTTTAGGGCGGACCAACTGGCCACAAAGGTGGGGGAAATACAGATGAGGGGAGGGCGCAGGCGAGAGCTCGGCCCGGCGGGGGGTTGGCGCCCGCGGGGGCGGGGAGGCGGGGAGGGGCGCAGCCGGGAACATGGCGGACGCGCGCCCCGCGGGCCGGCGAGCGGAGCTCTCGGAGCAGGCGATCGCGCGGCGCACTCATGGGGGAGCAGAGGCAGTACTGCAAGGGCCTTCGCGCCCAGATTAATGTCCAGCCAGCGGAGAACTGGGGTTTCCACGCGGCACCAGAAAAGCAAGGCGCGTAAGGGTGCTTGCCGCATGTCGGCAGACAAAGACGAACGCCGTGCCCGTGCGTGCGTGCGCGTGCGCTTCTGTGTGTTGCCCTCGGAAGGGAACCATGAGGAAAGGGGGTCCTTGGTACTCACAGAGTAAATGGAGCAGGTGCTAAACCAAACCAAACCCCCCCCCCCCCCCCCCCCGCCAAGGGCCCGGGCTCCGCGACGCAGGGGCCCCAGGCCCGCGGGGCGCAGGCGCGAGGGCGCGCTCGGCGCTTTGTTGGAGGCGGGCGGCTGCGCGCCCGGCGCTCCTCGCTGCCTGCGCCCCCGCCCGGGACAGACACTCGCGGGGGCGGGGCGTGGGACGGCCGACCCTTCCCCGGCTGACACGCGCGGGCCGCCCACTCCCTCGCTCTCCGTGCAGCCATTTGCTCTCCGCCGGGTGTTCTCCGTTTCTCTTTTGCCTTCCTCTCAGCCGCCGTAACCTCTCATCTACCTTCTGTCTCCGTGAATTTGCCTCTTCTAGATCATTCCTGCAATATTCGGCCTTATTTTACTTAGCATAATGTTTTCAAGGCTCATCCATGTGGTAGCAGGTTTGAGAACTTCATTTCTTAGGTAAATTATGGTAAGATGTACGTAACAAAGTGCCAATTTTTTGAAGTTTTTATTTTCATTTTATTTGAAAAGTAGACAAAGGCTGACACATGAGAGACCCTTCATCTGCTGGTTCCCTTTCCAAATGTCTGAAACAGCTAGGGCGGGGCTGGAGCTCAGTCTGGGCCGCCTACAGGGGTAGCAGGAACTCAAGTACCCTGGCCATCCTGCTGCCTCCCAGGGTGCACCGTAACCGGAAGCTGGAATGGAGGGCAGATCGGGGACTTGAGCCCACGTGCTCAGGTGTGGAATGTGGGAGTCCCAAGCAGCATTCTTAACCTCTGCACCAAGTGCCCCTCCCCCAAATTTACCATTGTAAACAATTTTAAGTCTACAGTTCAGTGGCATGAAGTATATTCATACTGTGCAACCATCACTACCATCCCTCTCCGGAAGTTTTCCATCGTTCCCAACGGAGACCCTATGGGGAGACTGAGACTGTCCAAGAAAGTGAGGCCCTGGGATGATTTCAAGTCATGTAAGGGAAAAACAGAAACAAAAACCAATAGGTTTTAGTTGAAATTTGAAAGCCAACAGTGTTGGAGAAGACTTAGGGATGTGCAGTGGCTTCACGAGGATGGCATTGTAGGAATGTGGTTAGAACGCTGCTGTCAGTAGAAATTATCAATGCGAATCACATTTTAAGTTCTCCAGTAGCTCACTTAAAAAGGCTGGCATTGTGGCGCAGTAGGTTAAACCACTCCTGCAACGCTGGCATCTCCTGTCAGAGAGCTGATTCCAGTCCTGGCTGCTCTGCTTCTGGCCCAGCTCGCTGCTAAAGCACTCGGGAAAGCAGCGGCAAATGGCCCAAGTCCTTGGGACCCTGCACCCATGGGGGAGACTAGGATGGAGTTCCAGCTTCTTGGCTTCAGCCTGGCCCAACTGTGGCTGTTGTAGCCACTGAGGGAGTGAACCAGCAGATGAAAGATTTCTTTCTTTCTCTGTTTCTCCCTCTATCTTTGTAACTCTACCTTTCAAATAAATAAATGAATCTTCAAAACTAAGTAATTTTACTTAATGTATACAAAATATGATTTCAACATGTAATCCATTTAAAAAATAATAATCTGGGGCCACACCCCATTTTAGTGTACTGGGTTCAAGTCTTGGCTCCCTTTCTGACTTCCAGCTAATGCAGACTGTGGGATTCAGCAGGTGGTGGCTCACATAATTGGCTCTCTGCTACCTATGTGGTCTGGAATGAGTTCCAGGGTTTAGCTTGCCTCCCTCCCCCATTGCAGGTATGTGGGAGGATGAACCAGTGGATGGAAGTTTTGTCCGTCTGTCTCTCAAATAAACATAAAAATGAATGATGAGACAGCTTGTTTTCACATTTGGTCTCCAGAATCAGAGCGGCCAATTTCAAGTGCTCAGTACCTTCATGTCGGTACTGTATTTGACAGTGCAGGGTTAGAAGGTAGGACTCCTCAAGACTCAGACAAGCCGGAGTTCAAGGGCCCGCATTTCGCCCCTTACCGGGCCGTGTGGGCAAATTACTTCACCTCCTATTTCTGTGTCTTCATCTAGAACATGGATCTAATAACAGTACCCACTTTATAGGATACTTTTGAGTATTAGTGGCACATGAAGCACTCAGTACATGCTCAGTAAGTGCTGGTGCTTAGTAGTAGTAAATTGGGTGATTATTAATTGAATGGATGAGATTTTGGTATTACTGTCAGGGTGACCTTGTACTTTTCCAGCAGATGATGTGGCTTGGAGACATTCCAGACAGACAGACAGACACAGCTAAATGACAATGGGCAAAGCAGGAGCACATCTCTGCAACACATATGACAAACAAAATGTTGTTATTCTTGGTTTTTAGGAAGTGCTTGCAACTAAATAATAAAATGAATATGAATGGGAAGTGCAAAAAAAGGAGTTAAACATCTGAAGTGATTTTTCAGGGGGAAAAAAAAAGCAAGGGAAAAAAAAGTTCAACTCTCCCAGGAATCAGACACAAAAATAAACTTAAGATACCATTGTTGAATAACAAATGTGCAGTGACCAGATCAGCTTTCTATTCCAATCAAGATTTTCTGAAGCTCTGATTGTGAGATCTGACCCCAGATGTTCAGGATAAATGAGTTGAGATCACGCCTGAAGCAGGAATAGCCTTTCTACCCACCCTTTCCCTCCTCCAAGTGCAGCTGAACAGCCAGCCCCTTCCAGCAAGGTGCGTTTCTCCCTGGGCCCAGGAGCAGTCCCTGCCTGCATATTTGCTCTGCCTGCAGCCTTTTACCACAGGTGTTGACATTTCACAGCGCTTGAAATAGCCCCCAACATTGTTCCAAATTTGGACAGGGCAAACTGAGGTTCTTAAGCCACAATACCCCCAGAATATTCTTAGACTTCTGGCTAATCCCTTTGGGAATGTTTTATCTGTCGGCAGGGTAAGCTACATAATTTGTGGGGCCCTTTTCTTCAACAAAGGAGGAAGCAAGCTCTGACTTCTCTGGGCTATTTGCTGTCGGGGATCCTGCAGGGGTCAATGCAGACCCTCACAGGTGCAAGACAGCATGCAGTGTCCAGTCTGGGAAAACTTGACCCCGTGGAGGGGGAAGACACAACTCCAAGTGCTTCCTGAGTCTTCTGTTCTCTACCCTCCGCTGGACAGCACTGCCCTGAGGAAGACGCCAAGGGGAGGGAGGGTCACAGGGTAACAGGAAACACTGATTGGCTAAGATCAAAATATTACATCTGCACATACTTATGCACTCTTTGTGTGCTACTGGCTCAGGTCTTGGGCCAAGCAAGGCTAGGATCAGTCTGATTAAGCTGTGAGCCCAGCTGCTACCATGGGGAATGTCTCTAGGTGGCCAATGCTATTCTGGCTTCATAAACTCCTGGAAAGTTCCTAGGCTGTTCAGGGGTCAAATGAGAGAGCATTAGTTAAGAGAGGGCCCAAAGTTGATATCTCACCCTTTACCCCCGTCTTTATTCAAATCTTATTTTCTTGCATCGTAAAATGCCTCCCCTTCAGGAGCACTTCCAGCCCTGGGAGTTGGGAGGAAAACCTAGGTCCTTGCCTGCACATGGAGAATGAAGCCAGTGCTGAACAGGCCCTCAGCTCCTGGTCAGTGGGAGGCCACATTCCACACCGGGATGTTTCTGCTTCCCCCACTCCCAGGAAATGTGGAAAGAAACCAACACAGCTCCCTCACTTCAGCCAGACAACGGCTGAGGAGTGAGTTTCCTGCCTCGGAGGGGAGGGCTAGCAGGAAGATCTGCAGCAGTCTGGAGTAGAGGCTGCAACAGGCTGCCGCCCTCTGGACGTGCTCAGGACCCGCCTCTTCCCGGGAGAATTCCCGGCTTCTGCCCCACCTGGACTACGTTCCTGTGACCACTTGAGCTCTACGGCAAAGAGTGAGAAAGCAGAGGGGCTCTTGTCTGGCAACATTGCCCTTTTCCCGTGGGCAGCAGCATTTTGCGTTGTTAGCCTTCTTCTGAAAATCTTTTTTTTTTTTTTTTTTGGTTCTGTTTTCTTTTTTTTATTTTTTGGTTCTGTTTTCTCTCTTCTGGTTCATCCATTCACCTGATCAGCAGTCAGTGAGTGCCTGTTGAGCAGGAGGCATGATGCCATGATGCTGGGTGCCAAGGACACAGTGTGGGACACCTGGCCTCTGCCTTCAGGCTTGTCACTCACACAGGATCCCCCTTTCCCTGGCTGCTCCTCCTCATTCTTCACTACTTCCTGGTTTTCTTAGTGTCCCAAAGCTCTTTCCTTTGGTCCTCTCCTTCCACCTGAGTTCACCCCCATAACTCTCATACCTTCACATGCAACCAGCCTTTAAATCCACCCCGACCCAAAAACTCGCCCGACCTCCAGAGCGGATCTTCGATAGCTGACCCATGAGCTCTACGTGGATGTCCCAGTGGCAAGTCACTTACCACAAACGCAATTCTTCAACCTCCAGGTACCTGCACAACATCCTACAACATCCTGCCTTAGTCCCCATCCTGACCACCTGAGCAGCCTGACTCCAGTGCTGGTTCAACGAACATTATTTTCCCCAGTGTGCACAATAAAAAAATCTTTGTTATTTGACTCCTTGTGTGTACCCCTGCCCTCCTGCCCAGTGGTCAGCCTCTGCCATGGATTCATGTCTGCTCTTTTCCATCTCTAGCACCCTGGCTGCACCTCTCCTGGACTGTTCAGTAGCTTTTTAAAAAAATTATTTTATTTTCTTAAAAGATTTATTTATTTATTTGAAAAGCAGAGTTACAGAGTGGCAGAGGCAGAGAGAGAGAGAGAGGTCTTCCATCTGCTGGTTCACTCCCCAGATGGCCGCAATGGCTAGAGCTGCACTGATCCAAAGCCAGGAGCTTCTTCCAGGTCTCCCACATGGGTGCAGGGGCCCAAGGACTTGGGCCATCTTCTACTGTTTTCCCAGGCCATAGCAGAGAGATGGATTGGAAGTGGAGCAGCCAGGACTCAAACTGGCACCTATATGGGATGCTGACACTGCAGACTGGGCCTTTAACCTGCTGTGCTACAGCACTGGCCCCTAAAAATTTATTTTATTTATTTGAAAGACAGACTTACACAGAGAGGTCTTCCATCTGCTGGTTCACTCCCCAAATGGCCACAACGGGATGAAGCTGAGCCGACCTGAAGCCAGGAGCCAGGAGCTTCTTCCAGGTCTCCCATGTAGGTGCAGGGGCCCAAGGACTGGGGCCATCCTCTACTGCTTTCCCATAGCATAGAGCTAGATTGGAAGAGGAGCAGCCAGGATTCAAACCACCAGCACCCATATGGGATGCCAGTGTTGCAGGCTACGGCTTTAACCCATTGCGCCACAGCTCCAGCCCCTCAGTAGCTTTATTTTTGTCTTCCTTTATAATTTTATTTTGGCTTCTGACTTTTTCTATTTTAATGTCGAGCTTCTAGTGCCTTTCCTTGCCTAAAAATTCTTCATAGGTTTACCACGGTCCCTTGAGGAAAATGCAGAACTCAAACCTGACACCTGAGGCCTCATCCAAACAGCCTGTTCTTCCTCGCATTCCCCCCCACCTAGTTTTCCAGAATACAGCCCCTGAGCTTCAGCTTCAGCCACACTGAACTGCTTTTTCTCCTTCTTGGTTCATTCAGTTTGCTCTGCCAGCACACTTCCTTGTTTCCTGCTCCAAATGAAAGCCCAACCCAAATGGCTCCTACTCCATGAAGCTTTTTCTCTTCTCTCAAATATCTGGCATTTTTTTCTTGTTTAAAGAATCACAGCCTTGGACGTGTTCCTCTCTGAGACCCACATATCTTGTGCCTCACCCCTCCCAAGTGAATTGAACACCTGAAGCCCAGGAGAATTTATTTCCCAAGACTGCATCATCCAGAGCGTAGCACCAAACCTTAAGTTGAGTAGCAACAAAATGAAATAGAAAGAGCATGAGTTTAGAATGAGAAGCCCTGGATTACTGCTAAACTTTGGTCACATCACGTAACTTTCTCAATGTCTTCATTATCTGCTATTCCCTATTTCACCCTACCTGTTGGACATCAAACAGTTGATATGTACACGTAGAAATTCTAATAGAGTTCAAATAATCTATCTAATCAACAAATACTTATTTTTAAAGATTTTATTTGATAGGTGAAGTTAAAGATAGGTCTTCCATCCACTGGTTCACTACCCAAATGGTCACAATGACTGGGGTTGGGCTGGGCTGAAGCCAGGAGCTAGGAACTTCATCTGGGTCTCCCACTTGGTTCCGGGGCCCAAGCACTTGGGCCATTCTCCACTGTTTCCCATCAGCTGCATCCAAAGTATAACAGCAGAGTCTCTAACCAGCACCCATATGGGATGCTGGTGTCACAGGTGACCGCTTTACCTGCTATGCCACAATGTTGGCCCCATGTCACTCTGCCTTTCAAATAAATAAATCTTTAGGGCCGGCGCCGCGGCTCACTAGGCTAATCCTCCGCCTAGCGGCGCCGGCACACCGGGTTCTAGTCCCGGTCGGGGCGCCGGATTCTGTCCCGGTTGCCCCTCTTCCAGGCCAGCCCTCTGCTGTGGCCAGGGAGTGCAGTGGAGGATGGCCCAGGTGCTTGGGCCCTGCACCCCATGGGAGACCAGGAAAAGCACCTGGCTCCTGGCTCCTGCCATCGGATCAGCGCGGTGCGCCGGCCGCAACGCGCCGGCCGCGGCGGCCATTGGAGGGTGAACCAACGGCAAAGGAAGACCTTTCTCTCTGTCTCTCTCTCTCACTGTCCACTCTGCCTGTCAAAAAAAAAAAAAAAAAAAAACTTTAATAAAATTTTTCTTTGTAAGGGAAAACGTTGAGGAGAATCTTAGATGGAATGCTGAAACATACTCACGGCTAAGGAAGCACATAGTAAGCAGTACTGTTCAGGGCATAAACATCAACACCAACTGGGTTCCACACTATCACACACACTTGGGTGTTTTGTCAATAAACTAGCAGTGTAATGAGCGACATAATGAAGACAAATGTATTCCTAACTTGTCATATGTCCCACAAAATTTATTTTTCCTGTCTTCATTTTGGCAAAAATACTAATGATGTATAAGTATAAACTACAGATTTTGAAGACCTGTTACCAAAAAAAAGAAAGTACAATATCTCATTACTAATTTTGGTATTGATACATATTGAAATAATCATATGTTAACTGCATTAGATAAGATATGCTATCAAAATTAATTTCATCTATTTCTTTTACTTTTTATAATGGGGTTACATAAAATTTTAAATTGTATTGGTAGCCTGCATTGTATTTGTATTGTGTAGCACTGATTTAAGGATTAAAATTGGAAATGGAACTCTATTTGAAGCACTGAAATGGAGTAATGTAAAATGTAAAGTAAAATATCAAAAAATAAAATTTTTCATGTTTCCACAAATTATCGCTCTTCTATAATGTTTTAAATGTCTACCAAAATTAAGACAAATAATACAGAATTGATAGATATAAAACATTTACAAGTTGTTTAAGTAAATCCAAAATTTAATTAACTTACTAATTTTTTACAATGATTTTTTTTTTAAAGAGAGAAAGAGAGGTCCCATTCACTGGTTTGTTCTTCAAATGCCTGCAATGATTAGGGTTAGCCTGGGCTGAGGGGAGAGGTAGGAACTCACTCCATGTTTTCCCATGTGAGTGGCAGGGACCCAATTACTTGAACCATTACTTTCTACCTCTGAAGGTGTGCATTAGCAGGAAGCTGGAAGGCAGATAGGGTAGCCAGGAATTCAACCAGATACTCCAATATGAGATGTGGCTGCCCCAAGCGGTGATTACCACTGTACCAAGTGCTCCACCCCCGAATAAGTTTTCTTTACATCAATAATATACTCCTAGAAAATATAGTGAAAAAAAACTCCACTTGTATAAGAAGTACACAGAACCTATGTGAAGAAAACTATCAGATATTGTCCACAGATCTAACAGAATAATTAAAACGACATATTCTGATTTTCATGGAAAAGCTAACTATGATAAAGATGTTAGTTTTCCGCTGTGGTAGGCTGAAAAATGGTTCCCAAAAACATATCCATGTTTTAATCCCTGGAACCTTATAAATGTTGCCTTATTTGGAAAAAAAACCTTTGCCATCCCAAGTGCCCTTATCTCAGAAGGGCAGAGGGAGCCCTGGCACACACTGAAGAGGCAGTGATGCGACCAAAGGGACTGGTGGGATGCAGTCACAGGTTTAGTGTGTAGCAGCAGCCACCAGCAGCTGGGAGAGGCACTGAATGGCCCTGCTGGAAGGTCTCCGGGTGGGACACAGTCTTGCTGACATGTGATTTCACCCAGACTTCTAGCATTAGTAATGCCAGAGACTAAATTGCTATTGTTTTAAGCCAGATTAGTAGTAATATGTTGAAAGAAAAAAAAAAAAATAGTAGTAATATGTTACAGGAGCCACAGGAAACAAATACATCCCCAAATAGATGTGTAAACTCACACTTCAATTTCCACTCCAATTCCACTCTTCTAGAATTTGGAGAAATTATTTTGAACTTCTTCTGAAAAGATAAATTATAAAAATGGCAAAGATATTCTTGTACTGCTGTATATTTAAAATATTTTAATAAAATTGTGAGTATAATATAAGAAAAAGCTAGTCCACAAAAGAGAATAAAAGCTAAAATGAAATCTAAATATATATGGAGCTGGCGCTGTGGTGCAGTGGGTAAAGCCAGCGCCTGCAGTGCCAGCATCCCATATGGGCGCTGGTTCAAGACCTGGCTGCTCCACTTCCAATCCAGCTCTCTGCTAAATTGCCTGGAAAAGCAGTAGAAGATGGCCCAATTGCTTGGGTCCCTGCACCTGCACGGGAGACTCAGAAGCAGCTCCTGGCTCCTGGGTTTGGATCAGTCCAGCTCTGGCTGCTGCGGCCATTTGAGGAATGACCCAGCAGATGGAAGACCTCTCTCTCTCTCTCTCTCTCTCTCTGCCTCTCTGTAACTCTGCCTTTCAAATAAATAAATCTAAAAAAAAAAAAAAAAAAAAGTCACTTGGGATGCACGCATCTCATACTGGAGTGCTTGGTTCAAGTCCTGCCTCCTTGGCTGCTGATCCAGCTTCCTGCTAATGTGCACTCTGAGAGCAGCAGTTGATGGTTCAAGTGTTTGGGTCCCGGGCCGGCCCCGTGGCTCAATAGGCTAATCCTCTGCCTTGCGGCGCCGGCACACCGGGTTCTATTCCCGGTTGAGGTTCCGGATTCTGTCCTGGTTGCCCCTCTTCCAGGCCAGCTCTCTGCTGTGGCCAGGGAGTGCAGTGGAGGATGGCCCAAGTGCTTGGGCCCTGCACCCCATGGGAGACCAGGAGAAGCACCTGGCTCCTGGCTTCAGATCAGCGCGGTGCGCCGGCCGCAGTGGCCATTGGAGGGTGAACCAACGGCAAAGGAAGACCTTTCTCTCTGTCTCTCTCTCTCTCTCACTGTCCACTCTGCCTGTCAAAATATATATATATAAAAGAATTTATAAAAAAAAAAAAAAAAGGTGTTTGGGTCCCTATCACACATGTGGGAGACTCAGATTAAGTTCTGGGTTCCTGCCTTTGGCCTAGCCTAGCCTTGGCTATTGAGGGCATTTGTGGAATTAACTAGAGAATAAAATCTCTCTCTCTTTCAACTGAAGCAGAAATAAATAAAAGTTTTTAACAATTAGCAAGAATTTTTCTGGGTGGTAAGATGAAAGGCAACTTTTATCCCATTTTCACTTATCTGGGCTTTCCTGTCAAAATAAAAATGTACCGGTCCTGAAAAACAATATAATAAACTCATATGAGTACTATTTCAGGAGGAACAACCATAGTATACCTTTTCCATGAATAAATTCTAGAAGTATGTGCTTAGCCTGCTGGTAAAGATGTATATGTTGGGGCCTGCGCTGTGGTGCGTACTGGACTAAGCTTCTGCCTGCGGCACCAGCATCCCATATGGGCACTGGTTCTAGTCCCAGCTGCTCCTCTTCTGATCCAGCTCTCTGCTATGGCCTGGGAAAGCAGTAGATGATGGTCCAAGTGGTTGGGCCCTTGACCTGCATGGGAGACCTGGAAGAAGCTCCTGGCTTCATTCAGCCCAGCTCCAGCTGTTGTGACCATTTGGGGAGTGAACCAATGGATGGAGGACCTTTCTCTGCCTCTCCCTCCCTCTAACCCTACCTCTAAAAAAAAAGCCTACGTCTCACATTGGAGTACCTGGGTTCAGTTCCTGGCCTCAGTTCCTAACTCTAGTTTCCTGCTAATGCTGACCCTGTTGATGACTGGATTCCTGCCACACACATGGGAGATCTACGTTGTACTCTTGGCTACTAGCTTTGGCCTGGGTAGTGCTGGCTGTTGCAGGAATCCGGGGAAAAAATCAGTAAACAGGATTTTTGTCTCTCTCTGTTTCTTGTCCTTTCAATAAATACTTAAAAAAAAAATCCTAAGGTGTCCTGTGTCAAGGTATATTATTTTCACAGAGCACCTATGATCTCACGAGTTCTTTTTATATTATGTAATTTAATCTTTCATAGCAACATTATGGGGCAAGTAATATAAAATAATACTTGTTCTACAGATGAATCAATGAAGGACCAATTTAGTCATCAGGACAGGGCCCGGAAGCAAATATGTCTTTAAAGTCCGTGCCCTATTTTATTGCAAAAGGCTAAAAACAACCTAAACGTCCCTGGTGGGAAGCAGTTAAGTTACAGTACATGCTTCAAGTAATACTCTGCAGCCACAGAAATAAAAGTTGGCTAATTTTTTTTTTCTTGAGAGGTAGAGCCACAGACAGAGAGGGGGAGAGACAGAGAGAGAGGTCTTCCATCTGCTGTTTTACTCCCCAAATGGCTGCAACGACTGGAGTTGGGCTGACCCGAAGCCAGGAGTCAGGAGCTTCTTCTGGATCTCCCACGTGGGTAGAGGGGCCCAAGCGCTTGGGCCATCTTCTACTGCTTTCCCAGGCCACAGCAGAGAGCTGGGTCGGAAGAGGAGCAGCTGGGACCCAAACCAGTGCCAATATGAGATGCTGCCACTGCAGACAGGGGCTTAGCCCACTCCGCCACAGCGCCGGCCCCATGGCTACTCTTCATACCCTGGTAAGGATGTGTCTCTCAGATCGAGGGTTAAGTGGGAACAGGGCATGCATCCAGCCTGGCACACCATGTATGCTACTGAAGTAACAAAGAGTATATGGTATATTGCTTTGGCTTGACTATGCATACAACTATGTTAGAAGGATAAACAAAGACCTCATCATCTAGTTGGGGGGAGACTGGACAGATGGAGACTGAAATAAGAGAAATAAATACTTTTTACTTATTTGTTTGGCTTTGAGCCACATGGATGAAGTACCTACACACAAAAAAGTAAACATCATCAGCATCTTAAAAGCAAAATAAACTTGTCTCCTTTCCACTCTGCCACGTGCCGCAGACATCTCTGGGGGGCAGTCGGTGTCCCCCTTCCACAGGATGGCTGCAGCACGCAGGCTGGCGGACTGCAGAAGATGCCCTGCCAGCCAGCAGCCAGGGCCAGGCGGGCCCTCTTCACTTATCCCCGACTTAGGAAAACAAAACCGGCAGGCAAATCCACTTGTCAGCATTTCTCAAGCCAGTTGTTAACCAATCCTCTTCCTGCCCTTTACTCTCCCTTTCATCCTTTTTCCAGAAAAACCTGGAAAGCTCTGCAGCTTCTTTGCAGAGGACTTCACCAGCTCTGGCTGCCGGGTTGTTTTCCTTCTCTCCCTTGCCCGTGTCAGCCTCTCAGGCAAGTACTGCAGTCAGACTCCCTGCCAGCTCGCCTGCTGCGTTCATCTGGCTCAAAACAAAGCAAAACAAATTTATATTTTTCATAGAACCTATCAGCCTCAAGTTTGAAGTTATTTTGGCCAACTCTCCACCCAAAGCAAAGCATCCCAGTTGTAAAATTTAGCAGAGTAAATCCATTTGGTTTTAAAACACAATCCCTTGGTTTCACTTTGTCTAGCCAATCAACTTGAAGTGACAGCTCTCATAAAATATCTGCTCTTGCGAAGAATCCCACGGGGCAGGTCTGTTTGTGTGTGGAGTCTGGCAGTGCAGTGAGTCCCAGTAAATTTCCATTCAGTAATTCTGTGACTGCTAATCGACACCTAATATGTATCCAGCGCTGTCTGAGGCCCTGTGCTGGGGACAAAAACAAACATAAGATTCAGTTCCTGTCCTCAAACCGGCAACCCTGTTAGGAAACCTTCAGTTCATCAGGGTGTCTGGCATAATCTGTTTTCTTAATTCCATTTGCAAGCTTCTCAATGCTGTCACTGAGTTGTGGATATTTCATGGTGCAATACGCATCAGAAACATGATTTTCTATCTTATTTAAGGTTTGGGAGAAATAGTCTTATACTGCAAAGATCATGGCCAGTGTCCAGCACTGCAGCACAGCCAGTTAAGCAGCTGCTTATGATGCCAGCATCCCACATGGGAACACCAACTCAAGTCCCAGGTGCTCACTTCCCATCCAGCTCCCTGCTGATGTGCCTGGCGGGGCAGCAGCAGAGGGCCCAAGTCCTTGGGCCCTGCCACCCATGTGGGAGACCTGAATGGAGTTCTTGGCTTTTGGCTTCAGCCTGGCCTAGCATGTGCTATAGTTGCCATTTGGGAAGTATACCAGCAGATGGAAGATCTCTCTCTCTCTCTCTTTCTCTTTGCCTCTGCCACTTTTCAAAGAAGTCTTTTTAAAAAAATCATAGCCAAAGTTAAACTCCAGGTAAAATAGTTCACATAAGATTCACTAATTTCAGGGTGTTAATTTGGTCATAGCAGTGTCATAGCTTTCATTAGCTAGCATTCCTTGGCTAATGTACAGGAAATTTGCAATGTCTTCCAGCCGTGTTCATTGAAAGGTTTGAGTCTAAAAGCAAGTCATTCTCAGAGAGGCTGAGCTTGGCATGAGTTCAGGCATCTTGAACCGTACCATATCCCTCTCCCAGAGGATGCTGGGCAAGAACACTGCCTTCCCTCGAGTGTTGTTAGCTTTGTAGGGATCATGGAGCAGAGTGTCCATGGAGGCAGCACTCCCTGTCACACATGGACAGCGTCAGCAGGAGTGATACCTGGGGATTGACTCTTCACTGACTTATTCACAGAGGGAAAGCCGGTGAGGTGGAGGCTAATGAACGGCAGAGCCTGTAAGAAGCAGCAAGAAGCTCGCACACAGCGGTGGCCCCCACGCGTCCACACAGCGCACACCAGCAGGAAGACGGAGGGGCAGCATGTTACTCAGGTTTCCTGTCAGGACATCCTGGTTTGAAACACAGCGTTGTTGCTGAAAAATGTAAGATAACCCACAGATGGAAACTGCCAGCTCATGTCCTTGAGTCTCAGAACTCTGTTAGCTTGTAAAACAGAGCTCAAAAACTGTCACTCATTCCCGTGACAGGCAGTCTCTCCTTCAGGTGAAGGGAAACCTAGGAACATGCAGGCACGAACTGATGCAAGGATCTGACCCGGGAAGGCTCCGCGCACATCCCAAGCAGACCAGGCTGGTTCCTAGACCGATGACCTTGGGCAAAATTTGTCATAAGGATGCGGCAAACTTGGAGGATAAGCATTACTGTGTAAGCAGCAGGCCACACGTTGTTTGTGTCTCTGAAGACGGCCTGGGAATTCTCCAATGCCTGTGGGCCCTGCAGGTCTCACCATCTGGCACTGAACAGTACAAGCCGTACTGAACACTAAGCTGCAGGGTAAAGGGGAATCCATTGGAAGTAGGGTACAGGCCAGGGTCCTGCTCTCATCACGGCATCAGTATCATTCAGTGTGCTCATCTATTCATTAACTTACTCACTCACCCACTCAGCACACACTTCTAGGGCCCTTCTGAGCTTCCAAGCACTCTGCGAGGTGCTGGGAAGAAGGTGAATGGCACACAGCTCCCTGTCTTTAAGACGTTCCGAGTCTAGTGGCAGAGGGCTAGGTAAACCAGGTGACAGGAAAACGGTAGGATGCAAGCTTGAAGAGTGCTGTCGCTGTTACTGTTGTGTACCCTGCCCTGTGTCAAGGACAGGGGGGCCCGTGGAGAGCTGGGCAAGAGGAACCAGACACTGTATGCCTGAAAGATAAGTAGGAGGGGCCACCACTGGGGCACATGGGTGGCAGGAGCTATCCCTGCTGCCTCCCAGGGTCTGCGTTAGCAGGAAGCTCGAGTTAAGAGTTGGAGCCAGGGATCAGAGCAAAGTATCAAACCCAGGTACTCCAATACAGGACATGGTTATTTTAACTACTGGGCCAAACTCCTGCCTCTAATTTCTCCCAATCTTATAATTAAGAGATGGGGAGACTCCAGGTACAGGTAATACTAGAAACCCAAGTTACTCAGCAGAGTTTAGCTATCAGTCATCCCCTTTTCTGTTGTTCCGCCCTACCTTCATTGCCCATGTCCTCAGCAGAGGTGACCACTGCCATGGAGGCCCTGCAGGTCAGCACAGGTTCTGAGGGAACTGCTGGACACCTCAGCCTTGTAACATGGGCACTGTCACCACAAATATATGTGCCATCCCATGAGCTTTCCCTCCTCAGACTTTCATTTCCTTCTGTTCTGTCCCAGAATGCCCAGAGGCATCAGAATGCATTTTTTTGTGCGTTCCCATTTCACCTCTGCCATGATAAACATGATAAATTCTAGGTTCAGAAGAGGGTGCAGCAGAAGGCAAGGTAAGCGAGTCTAGAACCATGGTGTTTGTACTTAGGGATCTAGATTAAAATTCCATTTTCCTCTTTTATGGTCCCTGGGTTTTCTGGCTTTCTGAGAAAATGCTCCATTCAGAGATCTTGGCTTATTTTTCCCCAGATAGTGAGTCATATTCATATATATTCCTGGAACACAACCTGGTCAGTTCCTCCAACTCACAGAAAATGACAGAAGACTGTATGTCCCTTCAGCCTTCATATTATTCGCTTACACAAAATATTTAAAATTTAGAGGAAAATCATGGGAATCTGGCATGCAACAGCTGCCAACAGCATCTCTCTAACAGACCTGGAAGACAGGCCTTTCCAGTAGAGTTCATGTCTCTGATCTCATGGTGTTCCCAATCTAGTGTCAGGTGTGGAGTGCCTTTAGGAAGCCCCAAGGCATCAAGGCCAGGGCTCACACTGGTCAGGTCACCAGGTCAACCTACATCAAGCTGTAGAACAAGGGGCATCTGACTGAGGCCTTATGCAGGGCCAAGTTCAAATTCCCTGGCTGCCACAAGATCCACATCTTGAAGAGGAGGGCCTTTAACCAAGTTTACAATGGATGAATTTGAAGACCTGATGGCCAAGAACTCATCCTAGATGGCTGTGGGGTCAAATGCACCCCAAATTATGGTCCTCTGGACGAGCGGCAGGCCCTGCAGCAGTGAGGGCCTGCACTGTGCTGCCCCCTCCCTATTCACGTCCACCAGCAAATCTTACTTTCTATCTAAAAAATAAAATAGAATGTGCAGGAAAGACATCTCAGCATTCCCCCCTGCCTTCCCACCCCTCGCTTTAATTTTCTGCATAGCGCTCACCGCCACCTGACATAGTATATTGTTCTGAACACTGATTCATTCTCTCTCCTTTTTGAGGGCAGGGCTTTTGTCTGTTCTGCTCATCAGCGCATTCCCAGGCCCCACTCACTGCCTAGTAGCACACACGGCAGTAGATATTCAGTAATGTTGAACAAACTGTTGGATGAAGAGTTGATTTTTCTTTCCTCTTCTCTGGGGCCTAACACTTCCCTCTCCTGCCACAAAAATATTTTCCCACTGCCCTAACAGCTAAGCAATCGGAGACCACACGTTTTACCTCCAATCTAGAGGCAGACTTCCCTGAGGTGGCAGGGAGTAGTTCCTCTTCACCTCTTACTTTCTCACCTCCTCTGTGGCCCTATCCTTTTACCTCCCACGGACTCTCACCAGCCCCTAACCCACGGCACAGAGCACTCGTCTAGAATTTAGCACTTTCCTCCTCGTGCGGACATGACTTTCCTGAAGGTGATTACAACAGTGAGACACACGTTGGCATCTCCTGGGCAAAGCTGGCTTCCTGCTCCCTTGCCTTTCCATCTTTCCTCGTGAGCAGTGTTTAACCTTGCTGACCTACTGCAAGGGAACATGGACTAAGTTCATGTGGCTGAGGGATATATAATTTAGATGCCAATTTGCTGACTTACAATGAAAAACAGTGGACATGGGCCTGACTGGCTTACCTTCTTCCCATGGGCTGAAGATTGCTTACCCATACAGACTCAGAGCACCTGTAAGCACCTAGAGTCGGGTTTCCCCTTTCCTGCAACAGGAGCTGCAGTTCCCTCAGTCCGGACCTGGCCTCCCTTCACCAGTGTCAGGAGGGACCTTGCCAGGGCTTACTTCTCTACTTGTGAGGATGGCCAGACCTCTTCAGTTCCCCAAAGTGGTTTACAAATTAACTGATTAGACTTTCAAGAAATTACAACCACTTTCCAGCCTATCAATGAGACTGTAGGCTACCAAGATCCATGCCTTGTAGGTCTCGATAAACATGCCAGCTGATTTGGGGCAGCAAAGAAAGGAAGAGAAAAACTCACTCCCTGAGGCTGATCTACTGTCTTGATATGAAACACAGATGCCTTATTCAAAACCAAGGAGAGTGGCCGGCACTGTGGCACAGTAGGCTAAGGCTCTGCCTGTGGTGCTGGCATCCCATACGAGCACCACTTCATGTGCTGGCTGTACCACTTCTGATCCAGCTCTCTACTATGGCTTGGGAAAGCAGTGGCAGATGGTCCAAGTCTTTGGGCCCCTGCACCCACATGGGAGACCTGGAAGAAGCTCCTGGCTCCTGGCTTTGGCTTGGCCCAGCCCTGGTTGTTGTGGCCATTTTGGGGAGTGAACCAGCGGAATGAAGATCTGTCTCCCTCTCTCTGTGACTCTGCCTTTCAAAAAAAAAATCTTACAAATAAGGAGCATTTTCATACGAAGCCCTGGGTTTTAAATAACTACTCCAAAATACCTGAGTCTTTATTCCCACACAAGTGATCTCACAAGGGTCCTGAGAGCCAAGCAGAATCATCATTCCTTTATCCTGGAAATTTCAGTCCCATGCTCTAGCCAAGTTCAAGATTTTAAAAAAGAAGAGGGGACTTGGGTCTCTGCTGCCTTTCTCTTGTCTCTTGTGGTAGCACATACAACTCAGGAGCGTGTCTGGGCTGCCATCTTCATGGCACGATACAGAGAACACAGCCATCCCCGAGGCACCCTGGTTCTGCCTTTTGCACTGACTGGCAAGTGAGTAATGGTTTGCAGAAGCAGCAGGTGCGGGAGAGGTGACTCCTGCCAGATGGTGCTAAAAAAAGGCCCGAGTCTGATACCCAGGAGTCCTTCCATTAACCCATCCATGACCCAGGCATGAGGGAGGGGGTTGCTTCTCATTTGCCTTCCTGGGCTTCTCCTGCCTCAAAAAAACCCTTGTCACCTAATCTGATTTCACCTTAAAAATAGCAGGGGAGCAGCAGGAGCTTGGCCTGGAGATTAAGACACTGACCGCTGAGACACTCGTATCTCGTGACACTGGCTGGGTTCAAGTCCTGACTCGGCTCCCAATTCTAGCTTCCTGTTAATGCTCACTCTGGGAGGCAGCAGGCGATGACTCAAGCAGTTGTGTCGCTGTCAACCCAAATGGGAGACCCCGAGTTTCAGGGGTCTTTGGCCTGGCCCAGCCCCGGCCACTGCAAGTACTGGGGGAGTGAACCAACAGATGGGAACTCTCTAATGAACAGATTGAAAAAACAATTTTTTTAAATGGCAGGTGTGGCCAATAGAGTGGACAGAGGTATGGCCAGAGCAGTATGTTTCCTCATACCCTCCAGCATGGCCCTGGAAAACTCACTTCCTAAGTACCTGGTTGGGTGCTGCCCCTTGCCACAGTCCTCCAACAGCTCCAGGGCACTGTCTCCAAAAGCAGAGGCTCCCTCACAGCCCGGCTGGGAGAAGGCAGGTGAGTGACTGAAATCAGCTGAACCCGTTTCCTCCTCTGTCTACATGCAAGATGACTCCACCGGTCTCACAGGAACCCGGTGGAATCAAACTTGAAATTTCTTGCGCCAAAAACCTGGTAGAGCCCCTGGCCAGCCTAACTGCTAAATGAGTACTTCAGGATACAACTCTTTTTCTTCTTTCCCGGGGAGTCTTGGCGCTGTGTCCACTCTGCCGGATCAGCCTCCTACAAACTATTGGGAGCCGGTTTGTCTCCCCCCTCCCCGGGTGTCAGGCCAACTTAGGAACAATGACTTGGCCACAGTCATGTCGCATGAGGTGAATGAGTCTGGGAAGGGTCAGCGAAGAGCAGAAAGAGAACTGAAGGGCGCCCTCTCCCCATGCCCACTAGGTCAGAAAAGAAGCCTTGGCCCCTCTGCTTCCAAAGCCACCAGGTAGGCTGCGGAGTTCACATTACCAAAAGGGAGGCTTCTCTACCACGCAGGCGCAGACCCACCCAGCGCCTTTTAGTGACTACGCAGGGATTAATGTTCCTGCAAACTGGCTCTCCCGATGGGCGGGAAGGAGCGGAAAGCGAACCGCGGTAACTATTCTGACTGAACAAGTCTGTGGGCCGGACGACGCCTGTTGGTTCTTTACCAAGTGGAAAACCGAGCCTCTGAGAGGCCCAGAGGCTCGCTCAAGGCCAACAGCACAGAGTCGGTGGCGGCCCCGAGTGAAACCCACGTGTCTCTCCGTCTCCACCCGGGAGGCCCGCCCGGGGGAGAGAACAGCTAACGCCAGCGAGGCGGGGAGGGCGACGCGACCCCGGGCAGGGAGGGGCGTGGGCGCCGAGGCACCGCCTGGGGCTCGGCCAGAAGCCGGCTCCGACGTGCCCCGAGGCCATTCAGCCGCCCGGGAGGGCCCGTGGGCCCCAACGAGGGGACCGTCCCGCCCGCGCGAGGGCGTGGCCGCCCCGGATGCCAGGAAGTCGGGGCCCCGCGGGCCAACGACGCAGCTCCGCAGAGCCTCGCGCCAGGCCGCCCCGCCCGCGCGGCCGCCTCGTCAGCACCTTTCCCCCTGCTCCGCCCGGCGCCCCCGCCGGGGCTCGGCCCTGCGATGGGTCACGAGGCGGCCGCGGCCAGGTCAGCGCGGCTGGACCTGCGCTCCGCGCCACCCTCCCCTCCCCCAGCCCGCGCGGCAGGAACGCGCGCCACGTCCCCGGCCCCGCCCCCGCGAACCACGCGGGGAACTCCGGTGACGTCACCACGGTCCGGCGATCGCATTCCCGCGCTCTCCAGAAAAGACGCGAAGGTGGTGACGTGTCCGAGGCGCCAGTGCGGCTGCGTAGGAGGCGTCGGTAACAGACCGTCCTGCGGCGCCGCCTGGTGGAAGCAAAGCGGCCAGACAGGCCGGAAGCGACGGCGCGGGCGAGAGTACGTGCCTGACGTCATCGCGCAGAGGCGCGGGGGTGGCGGTTGCGTGGCCTGAGCTCCCCCGCCAGCGGTATCTATCTCCTGTTAGTGGGGAGCACGGGAGCCTAATTTTAATAAGGCGGTGTTCTTTGACTTTGCGTTAACTTTTCCAAGTAATGTTCGTTCTAGAAAATTCGGGGGATAAAAGGGAAAGATAGGAAGAAAATGTTAGCATCCCCAGCCATATTCAACCTTCATATTCCTGCTTTTTTATTTCAGGAAACAGAATTATAGTGTTACTGTATGACAGGCGTGAAGTACATAAAAGCCTAAGAAGGGACAGAAAACGCCACTGGAGCCTTAAGGCCAAGTTAGCGGAACAGGGGACTTAAAACAATAGGCAAAATGAGCGATTTGCTCACCCTAGTATCTCATTTACTTATCAGGTAAATTTCCAGAGGAGGAAACAGGACTGAGAGAGCTAACTTACTGCCCAAGGTCGCATGGCAATAGAGGGTGGCAGAACTGGCCTTCAGACCCAAGCCCTCAGATGTGAACTTTTAGTACCGGGGTGGGAGAGGGCAGGGGGGGCAGAAGTGGTGCAAGGAGAAGGAGAAAGGCTGCAGGACACTTAGGAGGGTTACAGGACCCACTTCCTACTTCTGGAAAGGTAGAATTGGAACAGCTTTAAACCCCCGAGGAACAAGGCTGGTGCCACATCTGTTGGAACAACGTCGTGGGAGTGCCATAAAGCAGCTTGCACCAGCTAAGTGCCACAGGCCTCCAGCATTTCCTGTCCGTGGTAGTGAAGGGGGTAGGAGGGATTGCCTCCCAGGTGCGGCATTAGACGTGGCTGCTTAGTCAGTGGGCACCCAGCTGCATCCCTGCAGTCCAGTACTTTCCAAGTCACCTGGACAGGTGATAGACATGCAGCGTCTTGGATCCTCTCCCCCTCCCCCTCTGCTTCCCAGAACTTCTGGATGAGTGTATGCGTTTTACCTAGATTCAGGGCTGTTGTAGATGGGATGGTAGAACGACGTGGATGAAGGACACTTCATGGATGGTGAGAGGACAGGCAGACAGAGCAAGGTTAGTAAGATTTTTAGAGATAAGTAAGTGACGCCAGAAAATAGCATCATTACAAAGGAGAAAAGCCAGATCATCACAATCTGGGAGATTAAAATAAAAAGTTTGAGGAGGTGAGCAGATCCATCCTTGGGAATCACAGCTCCCTGTGGCTAACTTTTCTGTGTTGCTGTGGTTTATGCTTGAGGGGCTGGGGACCAGTTAATTCAAAGGGCTTCCATGGAGAGGGCAGCCCTGTGCCATCCCGTCAACTTCAGCAGTGTAGAGTGGGATTTATTGGGTTTTTCTAAAGCAGGGTGTAGTCTGGGCTCTTTCTGACATGGGCGAACCAGAGATAGGCGCTGGCTTTGGATGACAGACACAGTTGCACTGTAGCTGGAGTTTGGAGTGTCAGCACGTGTGTATGTGTTAGCCGAGATGGGCTGGATAGAACAGCTGGGAATTGACAGCCATCCACAACAGCAAACAGTACAAGATGAGGTGAATTACGGGTTTGGAAATTGCTGAGCCCCAGAGGTCCCAGACCTAATGACATCTGGTACCCTGAGCGAGCCAGGTGGCAGGCCATCTTTTGGGTGGGTGGTTCTTGGAGTCAGAGTTTCTGGAGACCCCCCTCCAGCCTTGAAATATTAGCAAGCTGTTGAGATGACAGCAGTCCCGGTAGAGACAGGGACACAATAGTCAGAACCAAAGTGTTCTGGATGGAGGAGAAGCGAGTAGCTGTTCTCATGCTAGCCATGATGTGACACAGCCCAGCCTGTTGGCCTCGAGTAGGAGGAATTAAGCCGTTGCACTCAGGCCCGTTAACACAGTCTGAGGATGATCCCTGGTGTACGTGGAGAGCTGTCTAGATACAGCGGGCTTTGAACTGTTCCCCTCCAGCAGCTGGGAGAGGCAGGGGCTGGGCTGAAAATCCCATTGGCTGATGGCAAAGGTGTGCAAGGCATAGTAAAGAGAATGTGTATGTGTAGGGAGGCCAGTGGGTGCAGAGTGAAGTGTGCTGTTCTGGTGGGAGTATCTAGGACCACTCTGGGAGAGTGTGGGACAGGTCTGAAGTGAGGTCAATGCTGACAGTGGCCCAGAGGGTGTGGGCGCTGGGAGTGGATGTAGTGCTCCAATGGGTCCTCCTAGGCCCATGCTTGACCTGACGGATAGGGTGGTGCTACAAAGATATCACCACAAAGATAAATGTTAGAGGTGATTTCTTATGCTAATTACCCCAATTTCATCATTACCTAATCTATAAATGTGTTGAAACCTCATTCTGTACTCCATAAATAAGTACAATTATCAACCAAGGATGAGAGTGAAACTGTTAGAAAAACAAACCAGTAGGGGCCGGCACTGTGGCTCACTTGGTTAATCCTCCGCCTGCGGTGCCAGCATCCCATGTGGGCACCGGTTCTAGTCCTGGTTGCTCCTCTTCCAGTCCAGCTCTCTGCTGTGACCTGGGAGGGCAGTGGAGGATGGCCCAAGTGCTTGGGTGCCTGCACTTGTGTGGGAGACCAGGAGGAAGCACCTGGCTCCTGGCTTCGGATCAGTGTTAGCTCCGGCTGTGGCAGCCATTTGGAGAGTGAACCAGTGAAGGGAGGACCTTTGTCTCTCTCTCTCACTGTCTGTCAAATTAAAAAAAAAAAAAAAAAAAAAAAAGGAAAAACAAACCAGTGTGACTTAGAGCCCAGTGTGGGATGGTCGGTATGGGCCGTGTGTGAGTCTGTGCTGGGGTGCTCCAGGTGAAGACATTGGCGCTCGAGGCCTCTCTGGGTGGATCATCTGCCCCAGCACATGTCGTGTGGCTCAGGTTACTAGACCCAGGTACTTGCTCCTAACATGAACAGTCTTACCCTTCAGGTGCATCTCCTGTAATTTTACTTTTTGAAAATATTTGTTTATTTGAAGAAACAGAGATACAAAGAGAGAGCTCCCATCTACTGGTTCACTCTTCAGATGTCTGCAGCAGCCAGGGCTAGGCCAAAGCCAGGAACCAGGGATTCTATCCAGGTCTCCCAGATAAGTGTCAAGAGCATGACAATGGCCGGTGCCGTGGCTCAATAGGCTAATCCTCCACCTTGCGGCGCCGGCACACCGGGTTCTAGTCCCGGTTGGGGCACTGGATTCTGTCCCGGTTGCCCCTCTTCCAGGCCAGCTCTCTGCTGTGGCCAGGGAGTGCAGTGGAGGATGGCCCAAGTGCTTGGGCCCTGCACCCCATGGGAGACCAGGAGAAGCACCTGGCTCCTGCTGGATCAGCACAGTGTGCCGGCCACAGCGCACCAGCCGCGGCGGCCATTGGAGGGTGACCCAACGGCAAAAGGAAGACCTTTCTCTCTGTCTCTCTCTCTCACTGTCCACTCTGCCTGTCAAAAAAAAAAAAAAAAAAAAAAAAAAAAAAAAAAAAGGCAGTAACAAGCCTCAGACCCAAGCACTTGATATGGGATGTGGTGTTCCACCTGGCAGAGTTTCACCTCTCAGCCAAACACCTACCTCCTACTTCTCCTAGTTTTAATTTCTCCTCTTCTCCATACCTAGCTAAACTTTAAATTTTTCTTCTTTTTTTTCTTTAAAGAGTTATTTTATTTATTTTAGAGAGTTACAGAGAGAGGTCGAACGAGAGAGAGAGAGAGGTCTTCCATCTGCAGGTTCACTCCAAGTGACCACAGCCGAGCTGACACGGAGCCAGGAACCAGGAACTTCTTGTGTGTCTCCCAGGTGGGTGCAGGGGCCCAAGCACTTGGGCCATCTTCTAATGCTTTCCCAGGCCATAGCAGAGAGCTGGATTGGAAGCAGAGCAGTCGGGACTCAAACCGGTGCACAATGGGATGCCAGCCCTGCAGGCTGGGACTTTAACCCATTGAACCACAGCACTGCCCCCTTCCTCTCTTTTAAACCCCAGTGCAAGCTCTAAGTCTCTGTGCATCTCCCTGGATTCACCTCAATGATCTCCCCTTTGTCTGAAGCACTTAGGAGCCATCCACAGAAGCCAGCCCCTCAGTCACACAGGGTAGACACCACTTAATCTGCCTCCCATCTTGCTTTTAGGAGCACTGCTGCCCTTACCAAAAACCCTTTCCTCTCCCCAGAGTTAGGCTAATCAGAGCTTTTCTTGTTTTTTTTGCCGTTTGGGTCAGAGAGTAAATGGAATGGTCAGTCCTGCTCTAGTGTGGAAGCCAAACTTTCGAGCACTTTAGATATCAGAATTCCTACCAGAAGAAGCTTCTCTATGCTGAGAGAGAAATGAAGTCCAGAGAGAGCCAGAATCGGGTCAGATGTACCATGGCTCCCCGACTCCTGAGGTCTAGCCATACCAGCTCCACCCCAGTGTGCTTGTCCAGCCCTATCTTAGTGTCCATGAACTCATTTTTGCATAAGCTGGTTAGAGTTGGGCTTATATTACTCACAACAAAAAGAAAAAGCCTACTTCATGTGGAATTTTCCATCTTTCCAAGGACAATTAATTACAAGTAATTTATATCAAAGCAACATGATCGAGTGGAAAGAATATGCACTTTGGAGTAAAACTAAATATTATTTTTAATGCTGTTTCCAGCAAGATAGGTAACCGTAGAGAAGCCATTTCTTTAGTGTTATGAAAGAAGAATGCCTAAACTCTAAGAATAATAGAGGCTACATGACGAGGTGAGAATGTAAAGGAGAGGGCCTGGCACGTGGCAGGCACAGGGAATGTTTGTTCCGTCTCTCCTCCGTGAAGACAGGCTCCCACGCCTGTGTCTTTCAGTACACCTTCATCCTGTGACCAAGGAAGTCACAGGGCGTGAACTTTACCAGCTCTTCATCTTTCTGAAGAATAAAGGAGGAAATCAATATCAAGTGAATAAGCATTAGTCTGAAGGTCAGTTGTCCCCTGATACCTAATGTCTTTCCTATTTCGCTATCAGTTAAACTCCCCAAAAGGTCCATCCTTTTCAAATAAGGCCAGCATGAGATAGAGTTGGAAAAACTAGTGACACTGTGCTTTATTTGAGAATAAAATACAGAGCATGGCCGGAACCCTGCTGGGATGGTTCTTATCCCTCTGCCCTAACCAGGCTGTTACTAACTTTCCAGCACTGTTGGTAGAAGGTTGAGTGCTGCTGACTTCTTAGAGAATTAGAAAAAGTTCAAACTCTAAAGGTGAGTGCCTAGAAGGAAAGTGAGCTTATTTTCTTTTTGTTTGTTTTAGGTCTCTAGCCAGAAATACTGCCCAGTGTATAAGGAAGACTACACAGCAGCACTGAAGAGGCTGTTTACAAGAATTTCCCTTCCGCAGAACCCACCTGAATGTTCTGAGCAGCTGCTTCTCGGCTGAGAGCCGTTCGCTGAGGAATGGGCCACCTAAGGGAGCTAACCAGTATTTAAAGTGGGCGAGGGGTGGGGATGTGCAAACTTAGCAGCAAAAGACTCCTGTTGGGCTTCACGGGAAAGTAATAGTGGTCAGAGGGGCCAGTTCCAGGGGCTGCTCAAGGGGGGGCCTCTGGTCTTGGTACTCCGCCACATGCCCATTCCGGTGGTGACCGTACTCAAACTTGATCCGCAGCTCGCCAATCTTGGACTGCGGAAGGATATCTGGGATCCACTCGATGATGAAAGGTGTTGGCTCCTTTTGATCTGGGGAAGTGTTGCCTACAAACCAACACAAAGGAACATTTATTAGTACTGTTCCACCTGATTCTAATTGGCATTCCTGGAAGTAAAAAGTTTGCTGAATTGGAGCCCAGTCCCCTCAGCTCTGATAATAGAAGACTGCTGATAGGGTTTATGTATTCCGTGTTGATGGGTGTATCACATTTGCTGATCATTATGAAGTTAAAACATATATATTTGATCATTTTAGGTCTTTCTTACTGATGCCACAGGCTGCAGTGACAGTCAGATGGCAGATATGAAACCAAAGCATTCAGCTTCAATGACTTCTGCCTGCCACTTAGAATGAAGGTGGGGTGGGTGTTTGGCATAGTGGCAAAGATGCTACCTGGATGCCTACATATTGGAGTTCACTCGTTTGTGTCCTGGCTCTGGTCTTGATTCCAGCTCCCTGCTGATGCACACTCTGAGGCACAGTGATGACTCAAGTGGGAGTCCATGATGCCCATATGAGAGACCCAGATTCAGTTCCCAGCTTTTGTTGTTGCAAACATTTGGGGGTGAACTAGTGGATGGGAGCTTTGCCTATCTCTCTGTCTTTCTGCCTATCAGATAAATAAAATTTTATTTATTTAATTCATTTTTTAAAAAGATTTATTTATTTATTTGAAAGGCAGTTACAGAGAGGCAGAGGCAGAGGCAGAGAGAGAGAGAGAGAGAGAGAGAGAGAGAGAGAGACTTTCATCCGCTGGTTCACTCCCCAAACGGCCAAATGGCCACAATGGCCAGAGTTGCACCAGTCCGAGCCAGGATCCAGGAGCTTCTTCTGGGTCTCCCACATGGGTGCAGAGGCCTATGGACTTGGGCCATCCTCTACTGCTTTCCCAGGCCATAGCAGAGAGCTAGATCAGAAGTGGAGTGGCCAGGACTTGAACTGGTGCCCACATGGGATGCTGGCGCTGCAGGCAGTGGCTTCACCAGCTACACCACAGAGCCGGCCCCCTTTTTTATTTTTTTAAAAAGATTTTATTTATTTATTTGACAGAGCTACAGACAGTGAGATGGAGAGACAGAGAGAAAGGTCTTCCACCCTATGGTTCCCTCCCAAAATGGCTGCAATGGCTAGAGCTGAGCCAATCTGAAGCCAGGAGCCAGGAACAACTTCTGGGTCTTCCATGGGGGTGCAGGGCCCAAGCACTGGGGCATCTTCCACTGCTCTCTCAGGCCATAGTAGAGAGACAGATCAGATGTGGAGCAGTTGGGACTAGAATTGGTGCCCATATGGGATGCTGGCATTGCAGGCGGAGGATTAACCTATTGCGCCACAGCAATGGCCCCAGATAAATAAAATTTTTAAAAATTAAGTCTTTCATGAAAAACAGTAAACATCAAAACTTTAAAGATTGTGTAAATGTAAGCAAACAAGGATAAAGGAAGATGACCCTAAATACAAATGTATATTGTAGTCCTTTTCCTCTTACTACTACATGCTGAGTTACAGAGACGCAGAGGCAGAGAGAGGTCTTCCATCTGCTGGTTCACTCCCCAATTGGCTGCAACAGCCAGAGCTGCACCAATCCAAAGCCAGGAGCCAGGGGCTTCTTCCGGGTCTCCCATGTGGGTGCCGGGGCCCAAGGACTTAGGCCATCTTCCACTGCTTTCCCAGGCCATAGCAGAGAGCTGGATCGGAAGTGGAACATCTGGGACATGAACCGGCGCCCATATGGGGTGCCAGCACTGTAGGTGACGGATTTACCTGCTATGCCACAGCGCCAGCCCCAATAAATAAATCTTAAAAACAAACAAACAAAAAAAACTAACGTGAGCCCAGACTGAGCAGAAAAGATTTACCGTGAGAAAGTCAAGTTTGCAGGAAACCACAAAGCAACAGAATTCAAATCAGCATAGTTCTAAAACATGTTAAAATCTGCAATCACCAGAACAGTGTGGTACTGGCATAGATGTCTAGACAGCTTAAAAGAATAATAGAAGGAAAGCTACAGACATAGAGCAGGAATTTAGAAAGTGAAGGCAGCATTTCCATTTATTAAAAGAAATACAAACAAGTGGGTTACTTTTATAATAAATGATATGTAGCAACCAAATATTTCTGGAAGAAAATTAAAGGTATTGAATACCCAGACAGACAGACAGACACACACACACACACACACAATCACAATGTTTATTCATTTATTTGAATGACAGAGCGACAGAGAGAGAGAGACTTATCCACTGGTTCACTTCCCAACTGCCCACAATAGCTATGGCTGGGCCAGGTCCAAGTCAGGAGCCTGGAACCATGCAGGTCCCCTACATGGTGGAAAGGACCCAGTTATGTGAGTCGTCACCTACTGCCTCCTAGGTGTATTAGCAGGAAACTAGATTGGAAGAAGAGCAGCTGGGACTCCATCAGATACTCTGATACGGGATGCTGCATTTAACACACTCTATCACAATGCTGCCTCAGGTAGTGGACTCTTACCTCATAACTTATATCAGAATAAATTCTAGAAAACCAAAGATTTAAACACGAGAAACTCAGCTTTAAAAAAATGCTTTTGATGTGGCTGGCGTTGTGGCATAGAAGGTAAAGCTGCCTCCTGCAGTGCCGGCATCCCCTATGGGCGCCAGTTCAGTCCTGGCTGCTCCACTTCCCATCTAGCTCCCTGCTAATGCACCTAGGAAAGCAGCAGAGGATGGCCCAAGTTCTTGGGCCCCTGAACCTACATGGAAAGACTCAGAAGAAGTTCCTGGCTCCTGGCTTCAGCCTGGCCCAGCCCTGGTTGTTGGCAGCCATTTGGGGAGTGAACTAGTAAATAGAAGACTTTTCTCTCTGTCTCCTTCAATTTAAACAAATCTTAAAGAAAAAAAAGTCAACTGTGTATCTCATATTAAAAGGTATAAAAATAAAGTAGTACTAATAAAGCAGGAAAATTTAAAAAGAGCCAGAACACATTATTAGACAAAAACAGAAAATAGTTTAAAATAATTGATAAAGAGCCAATTCTTCAGTTTGAAAAAGGCCATAAAACAGACAAATTTTCAGAGAGTGAACAACTACAGATTTAGAACAGATTTTAAGTTATGTGATTGGGGCCGGCGCCGCGGCTCACTAGGCTAATCCTCCGCCTTGCAGCGCCGGCACACCGGGTTCTAGTCCCAGTCGGGGCGCCAGATTCTGTCCCGGTTGCCCCTCTTCCAGTCCAGCTCTCTGCTGTGGCCAGGGAATGCAGTGGAGGATGGCCCAAGTACTTGGGCCCTGCACCCACGTGGGAGACCAGGAGAAGCACCTGGCTCCTGCCATCGGATCAGCGCGGTGCGCCAGCTGCAGCGCGCCGGGCGCGGCGGCCATTGGAGGGTGAACCAACGGCAAAGGAAGACCTTTCTCTCTCTCTCTCTCTCTCTCTCTCTCTCTCACTGTCCACTCTGCCTGTCAAAAAAAAAAAAAAAAAAAAAGTTATGTGATTGGGCCAGTGCTGCGGCTCAATAGGCTAATTCTCTGCCTGTGGCACTGGCACCCCGGGTTCTAGTCCTGGTTGGGGGGCTGGATTCTGTCCCTGTTGCTCCTCTTCCAGTCCAGCTCTCTGCTGTGGCCCAGAGTCCAGAGTGCAGTGGAGGATGGCCCAAGTGCTTGGGCCCTGCACCCGCATGGGAGACCAGGAGAAGCACCTGGCTCCTGGCTACGGATCACGCGGTGTGCCAGCTGCAGCGTGCCAGCCTCAGCGGCCACTTGGGGTTGAACCAACAGAAAAAGGAAGACTTTTCTCTCTGTCTCTCTCACTGTCCACTCTGCCTATCAAAAAAAAAAAAAAAAAAAAAAGTTATGTGATTGGGGTGGGCATTTGACTTAGTTGTTACGATGCCCTATGGGATCTCCACATCCCATATCAAGAGTTCCTGGGTTCAAGTCCCAGTTCTGCTCCTGATTCCATCTTCTTGCTAATGCACACTCTGGGAGGTAACAACTGATGGCTCAAGTAATTGGGGCTCTCCCACCCGAATGGAGACCTGGATTGAGTTCTTGGCTCCTGGCTTTGGCCCTAGCCAGTCCCAGCTCTTCAGGCATTTGGGAAGTGAATCAGCAGATGGGAGATCTCTGTCTCTCAAATAAATAAATAAATACAATTTTAAAAAAAATCATGTGATTATCATCTATACAAAAGTTTATAAAAATGCACATAACTTAGCTATTTAATTTGATACAAAGCTTTCCTAAATAATTTTCTCTATACCTGCCCCCTTCAAAAGCCTCCAAAAATGAAATGGTAGGCAATTATCACTCATGAAGAGAATAACAATTCCTCAAAGAAACCAACAAATAAGGTCTGTGTGTATAGTAGAAGAAAAAAAAATAGACCAAGCAGGATTTGGTCCAGAAATGTAAGATTAGTTTGATATTAGAAAGCTATTAGTAAAATTCATTGTGGGTAGTGGTCTAAGCCACTGCTTGTGACATTGTGACATGGGCATCCCATATCAGAGTCCTGCTTTGAGTTTGAGCTGCCTTGCTTCCAGTCAAGCTCCCTGCTAATGGGGTTCTGGGCTCCTGGCTTAGCCTAGGTTGACAGCAATTTGGGGAGTGAACCACAGTGGATAGAAGACATCTCTCTCTCTCTGTGCCTTTCAAATAAATTTTTTTTTTTTTAAGATTTATTTATTTATTTGAAAGAGTTACACAGAGAGGAGAGGCAGAGAAAGAGAGAGGTCTTCCATCCGATGGTTCACTCCCCAACTGGCTGCAACGGCCGGAGTTGCACTGATCCAAAACCAGGAGCCCCTTCTGGTCTCCCATGTGGGTGCAGGGGCCCAAGGACTTGGGCCATCCTCCACTGCTCTCCCAGGCCATAGCAGAGAGCTGGATGGGAAGTGGAGCAGATGGGTCTCAAACCAGTGCCCATATGGGATGCCGGCACTGCAGGCCAGGGCATTAACACATTGTGCCACAGCGCTGGCCCCAAATAAATAAGTCTTTAAAACAAACTATACCTCAAAATGGGTAAAGAAACATCAGCTCCTTTAAATAGCAGTTCCTAACAAAAATACTCAATAAACCAAGGCCATATGTCCTTAAAATAATAAAATTTATCTGGAATCCATAAACAACAGCTCACTATTTAATAGTGGTATAGAGAGCAACTTTCCCTAGGAAAACATGCCATGAAATGCTAATGACATTCTCCTGGGAAGTACTCACTGGTGAAATATATCTGGGAAATCTTAAAGAAAGTTCAACAAGTATTTGTATTTCAGGATTTTTCTAATATGCAAACTTATAGGATCAATTTCCAAGAGATGTAAATTACACTCTAACACGATAATATTATTTGAAAGGTAGAGTGACACAGAGAGAGGGAGTGATAAAGGCAGAATTCCTTCACCTGCTCACTCACTCCCCAAAATCCAGGCTGAAGCCAAGAGCCAGAAACTCAATCTGGGACTCCCACCTGAGTGGCAGAGGCCCATGTACTTGGGCCATCTCCTGCTGCCTTCCCAGGCACCTTAGCCAGAAGCTGGACTGGAAGTGGAGCAGCTGCGACTCAAATTGGCACTCTGATATGGGATGCCAGCATCACAAGCAGCAGCTTAACTTGCTGCATCAAGATGCTGGTCCCAAAATCCAAACTAATTTTTTTTTTTTTTTTTTTTTTGACAGGCAGAGTGGACAGTGAGAGAGAGAGACAGAGAGAAAGGTCTTCCTTTGCCGTTGGTTCACCCTCCAATGGCAGCCGCGGCAATAACTCTGCCTCTCAAATAAATAAATAAGATCTTAAAAAAAAAAGATTTATTTATTTGAAAGGCAGAGTTACAGAGAGGCAGAGGCAGAGAGAGATCTTCCATCTGTTGGTTCACTCCCCAAATGGCCGTAACAGCTGGAGTTGGGCCCATCCGAAGCCAGGAGCCAGGAGTCTTTTGGGTCTCCCACGTGGGTGCAGGGGCCTATGGACTTGGGCCATCTTTCACTGCTTTCCCAGGCCATAGCAGAGAGCTGGATCGGAAGTAGAGCAGCCAGGTCTTGAACCAGCACCCATATGGGATGCTGGCACTGCAGGTAGCAGCTTTACTGCTATGCTACAGCGCTGGTCCCCTAAAGGTGGTTTTTATTTTTGTTCTTTATGCTCCATAAAGTCTATGATTTCTCTATAGAGAATATATACTACCTCTGTAATGTTATTTTGGAAGCACTAGTTCAAACAGAACACACACCTTATCCCACGACTGCCTGTGCTAGATAAATGAATGTGTCATCTTCCTTATTTAAGGTCAAGAAGCAAAGCCTCCGACAGTGTCATGTACTCAGCTGACTGTTGCAATTCACTTACCAACTTTGAGAAAAGTCTTCAGTTCCAAGGGCCGCAGCACCGGCTGCTTCTCGATGCGCCCGTAGGTTTCTGCTATGCTCTCTACTTCCACTTTGGGGCATTTGAACAGCTCGTAGGTCCCATCTCGGTTCTGGATAAAGCTACGGGTGATTTCCAAGGGCATCTGGACACCCACATAATAACAAGACAGATGAGACAGGGAAAATTTTCAGAGTGGACAAATACTTGCGTGCCAGGAGATCTTTTAGTACTCCTTTTCTGCCATGAGCTACACTCAAATTAATTAAAACTTTCTCTGTGTTTTCAAGTAAATCCGGTCAACAAATCTGTCTTTTATCTCTTACATTATCCATGTCTTTCTTTCTCTTTAACCTTAATTTCAACCCTAGCTAAACCATATCCTAGCTAACCTCTAACACTTTGAAGGCTACACGATTGCTACTAGCAGAGACCTGCTCTAAAAATGAGGTTTATTCCTTCTCCTACTGTTCTGCTAGCAGCATTTTTCTCCTAAATACCCTGCTACCTTACATCCCTGTGTGCTTCACACTGTCCTTGGGACTGAGCCAGGCACAACCTGAACTGAATTCTGTCTCGCCACCAACCAGCAAGGTGACCCTGAACAGCTCACTGAATTTCTCAGAGACTGTTCTCTCATCTGCAAAACCAGGTTGATGCCCTTCCCAGTGCCCAGGTGGGAGGCTAAATGATGCCCACCAGACAGAGGTTCAGCGACCATTAGCGCTCTTTCCTCGCCTCCCGCACCTTGGGCTGCTTCAGTGCCTTCCTGAATGCCACATTCGAGGCCGGGAGCTGCTGCATTTACAGAGTGTCACCCTGCATTTCCTCGGGTGAGGCCAGTGAGAACTCTGGATAGAGGGTTCACATAGAGTTCTTTTCTTTCTTTCTTTCTTTCTTTTTTTTTTTTTTTTTTGACAGGCAGAGTGGACAGTGAGAGAGAGAGAGAGAGAGAGACAGAGAGAGACAGAGAGAAAGGTCTTCCTTTGCCGTTGGTTCACCCTCCAATGGCCGCCCTGGCCGGCGCACCGCGCTGATCCGATGGCAGGAGCCAGGTACTTCTCCTGGTCTCCCATGGGGTGCAGGACCCAAGCACTTGGCCCATCCTCCACTGCACTCCCGGGCCATAGCAGAGAGCTGGCCTGGAAGAGGGGCAACCGGGACAGACTCTGGCGCCCTGACCGGGACTAGAACCCGGTGTGCCGGCGTCGTAAGGCGGAAGATTAGCCTATTGAGCCACGGCGCTGGCCCACATAGAGTTCTGTAGCCACCAAACAATGTTTTTCTTAATGTAACAATATTCTGCAATTAAGATCCTAATGTATGAAATCACATTATGCTGCCTTCTCTACAATGTGCCATTATCATAGGAGAGGATTTAGGACCTGCTTGAGAAAGAATGTTTTAAAATGTCTGATGTTTCCCTAGTGAAAGAGAACCATAATTAAGGCTCATTGCTCTAATGAGCATGAATTTGCAGTTTTGCTAGGAGGGTTTAATTGTGTTGGACTCACCTCGACATCACAGAAAATGTATCACTTAAAATTATTTATATACTTTCCAGCTGCCTGCCAGTCATACTTAGGCTCATCATAGCCACCAGGGGATCATTATTTAACTTACAAGAAAAGTTCTCCAGTTTTCTGATCCCAAAGGCAGATAAAAGCATATTCCAATTTAAGATACCTTTCTGAGAAAGAGGGAATGCCCATTAAAGTCACAGTCAGAACTCTAAAGCCATGGATATTTCTGAATAACCTCTCAGCATGACCAAAAGCAACTCTTCGGCTGGAGCAACTGGTATGGAAATTTCCCTACCCCCACTCCCTCCTTCCCCACTCTGCCCTTCCACCAGTGTGAGAATAAACCCTTACCTCTGGGGTGTCTAAGATTTGTTTAACTTGCAGAATGTTAGTGATATGCCAGGTATACTTGGAAAAGGTTCCCAGTGGCAAGGCATCTTTCCGAACAAAGGCTTCAATATAAAAAAAGGACAAAATTAGATAACCAAAAAAACTGTCCCTCTATTTCTAGAAAGTTCAGCACAGTGTCATTCCTCCCTTATAGAATCTTAGCATTCTTGAAAAGAAATTCTAGGAGCAAATATATAACAAATCAAATTACAGGCAGATAAGTGACAAACCAAATGGTACAGATCTCTGCTCTATCTTTATATAAGTCTCTAATGCTTCTTTGAGACCCTGTTTCTTATTGGTACCTAAGAGACCTGTTTCTTTGGTAAAGCACAGAATGTACAGGAGTCCATTATAAAACAGCATCTGACAACACTGGACATAACAGAAGTCAAACCATAGTTCTTAAAATAATTACATGAAGATTGCTAATGTCATTACCAGTTCATTGTCCTGTCTGCAGGATTATAAAGCAGGTCCACCAAAGAGCCTGCAGAAACAACTAAGGGATTGGTTAATATGGATGCATCTGGCCTACAATTTAAACTGAAATAAAGACTAAATGCTGCTTCAAAAAGATAAGTTGTGAAGCAAAGATTCAGATGGTTCTAAACACAGTGATGAACAGCTGGCACTACGTAAAAACAGATGGAAACCTCAAGAAGTAACTACTAAATCACTAAATAACAATTTACCAGGATTAGCATTTGGTATAGCAGTTAAGACAGTGCTTGGGATGCCCACATCTCATTCAGGAAGCATCTGGGTTCAAGTCTGGTTCCACTCCTGATTGCAACTTCCTGTTAATGCACACCCTGGAGGGTAACGGATGACAGCTCGAGTATGATTCCTGCCATCCACATGGGAGATCCAGACTGAGTTCCAGGGTCCAAGCTTCAGCCTGATACTGTTATGGCTTTTTCAGGTATTCAGGGAGTGAAACCAGTAGATGGGAGATCTGTCTGTCTCTCTGCCTTTTGAATACATAAAATCTTACTGAAGAAACAGCATTGGCTTTTAGTTGCTGCTCTTGGCTATTGGCCACCAAGCAATCTTTTCCTCCCCTTCTTCCTTTTCTCTATTTCTGTATTCTGTGAGATCTCTAGAGAAAGAAAATACGTGAAACCAAAAACTACCAGAGTAATGTAGAATTATAAAATGTTCCAAACTAAGAATTACTCTAAAAAACAAAATCTTCCTTCACCAAAATTTGGGGACCAGGAGAAAATGCTTTTGTTTTTGATATACATGGTAATATCCGTCCAAGAAGCTGACCTGAATAACCACTGGCGCATGCAGTGCTTTGGTGGCAATTGGTTCATCTCTAGAAACACCAGACTTTTGGCAGCACCGTCACTGCACTCCACTGTTCTTCCTTTACCTCATTTGCGCTTTCTGAATCTTTCCATTAATTCTTACTGGAAGAGTATGGGGGGGCCCTTGAAGCATGTGGTCATTATTTCAGGAGCTGATTAGTGATGGGTTCATGCTCCAAGAATGTTACTTGAAGTCCTCACCCTCCAAGTTCCACACAGATTTTTTTCCAAACATAATTCTCTAAGGTTGAGATATCTACTGCCATTCTTTCCTTTCCTTCCTTCCGTTTGTTTACTTGTGCCCTTCTCAAGGGGAAACCCCTACCTGTGGTGGAGTTCGGGAGCCGTTTTTTTGCACTTCCTATGGATATTCTCTGTTGCAGGGCATCAAAAAAGGACTGAGGAATGTGGAACACCAGTGGTTCTGGTTTGCCTACAAAAGTAAAAAGAAAGTCACTTAAAAAAATTCAGTGAGCAGGCTAGCACTGTGGCTCAGCTGGTTGAGCTTCATATGCAATGCCAGCATCCCCTATGGATGCCAATTTGAGTCCTGGTTGCTCCACTTCCAATCCACTTCTCTCCTAATGAGCCTGGGAAAGCAGAGGAAGATGGTCCAAGTACTTGGGCCCCTATACCCAAGTGGGAGACCCAGATGGAGTTCCAAAATCATGGCTTCGCCTGGCCCAGCTCTGGAGTTACAGCCATTTAGGGAGAGAACCAGTGGACAGAAGAGCTCCCTCTTTCTATAATGCTGCCTTTCAAAAAAATAAAATAAATCTTTAAAAAAAATCTGGTGAGCTTTCTGATCTACAGGGAAAGGTCAAAGAAATGGAGAGTAACTACAAATACCCCTGATGTTTCTTTATACAGAGGCAAAAAGAAGGCTTTTGATGGGTATCTCTGAACCAGGCACTGTCACCAGCCCTGCACTTGATCCTTTGTAATCATAAAAACACAGTGCACCTACTTCTCATCTTATATAAAAATTAATTCCAAACAGATAAAAGACCTAAATGTAAGACCTGGGTGGCTGGCATTGTGCAGTAGCAGGTAAAGCCACTGCCTGCAATGCCAACATCCCATATGGGCACTGGTTCGAGACTTGGCTGCTCCACTTCCAATCCAGCTCCCTGCTGATGAGCCCAAGAAAGCAGTGGAAGGCGGCCCAAGTCCTTGGGCCCCTGCACCCACGTGGGAGACCTGGAAGATGCTCCTAGTTCCTGACTTCAGCACAATTCTGGCCATTATGGCCATTTGGGGGGTGAACCGGTAGATGGAATTCCTTACTCTCTCTCTCTTTCTCTCTCTTTCTGTAAACTTTGCCTTTCACATAAATAAATTATTATTTAAAAGAAAAAAAAAAAAACCTGAGGGGCCAATGCTATGGTATAGTGGGTAAAGCTGCTGCCTACAGTGCCACATCCCATATGGGCACTGGTTCGAGACCTGGCTGCTCCACTTCTGATCCAGCTATGGCCTGGGAAAGCAGTGGAAGATGGCCCAAGTCTTTGGGCCTCTGCACCTGCATGGGAAGACCCAGAGGAAGCTCCTGGCTCCTAGCTTTGTATTGGCGCAGCTCTGGCCATTGCGGCTAGTGGGGAGTGAACTAGTGGATGGAAGACTTCTCTCTCTCTCTCTGCCTTTCCTCTCTCTGTGTAACTCTTTCAAATAAATCAATAAATCTTTGGGAAAAAAAAAAAGACCTGAAATTATTAGAAGAAAACATAGGGGAAACATTTCAAGACATCATTTCAGGCAATGTTATTTTTTGTTTAAGACCTGAAAAGCAGAGACAACAAGAGCAAAACTGGACAAATGGGATTATATCAAACTAAGAAGCTTCTGCACAGTGAAAGAAATAATCAACAAAGAGACAACCAAGGGAATGGATGAAAATATCTGGCAACTATTCATCTGACAAATGATTAATATCCAGAATAGCCAGTGCCGTGGCTCACTAGGCTAATCTTCCGCCTTGCGGTGCTGGCACCCCGGATTCTAGTCCCGGTCAGGGCGCCGGATTCTGTCCCGGTTGCCCCTCTTCCAAGCCAGCTCTCTGCTGTGGCCAGGGAGTGCAGTGGAGGATGGGCCAAGTGCTTGGGCCCTGCACCCCATGGGAGACCAGGAGAAGCACCTGGCTCCCACCATCGGATCAGCGCGGTGCGCCGGCTGCGGTGCGCCGGCCGCAGCACGCCGGCCGCGGCGGCCATTGGAGGGTGAACCAACGGCAAAAGAAAGACCTTTCTCTCTGTCTCTCTCTCTCACTGTCCACTCTGCCTGTCAAAAAAAAAAAAAAAAAAATCCAGAATATATGAGGAACTCAAAAAACTCAATAATGGAAAAAAATCCAGTTAACAAATGGGCAAAGGATCTAAATGGGCATTTTTCAAAAGAAGAAATACAAATGGCCAACAAATACATGGAACAATGCTCAATGTTGCCAGCATAGAGAAATGCAAATCAAAACCACAGAGCAGTACATCTGACTCCAATCAGAATGGCTAGTATCAGAAAGACAAAAGATAAGAAATGATGGCTAGGATGTAGAAAAAAGAGAACCCTTATACACTATTGGTGGGAATGTAAATTCATACAACCATTAGGGAGAACATCACAGAGGTTCCTCAAAATACTAAAAACAGAGCTACCATATCACCCAGTTATCCCCCTTCTGGAGAGAGAGAGAGAGAGAGATAAAATGCATAAATATATTTATATAATATATATTTATAAATTTATATACTTATTTATAAATATATAAAATACATAAATATATTTATATACTTATAAATAATATATAAGTAATTTATAATAATTTATATACTTACAAATAATATTTTATATAACGCATATATATTTATTTATATTTGCATATATAAAGTGCAATATATTATATGCAATATTATATATAATGCAATCAGCAAACAGGAGCTATACCTGCATTCCCATGTTCATTGCAGCAGTGTTCCTAATAGCTAAGATATGGAAACAACTTAGATTTCATTGGTAGACGAATAAAGAAAATGTGATACACACGCACACACACACAGGACTATTATTCAGCCATAAAGAACAAAATACTGACATTTACAGCTACATTGGTGGAACTGGTACTCATTTTGTTAAGTGAAATAAGACAGACGCAGAAAGACAAACACCATATATAGATATTCTCATTCATGGAAGTTGAAGGAAAAAGTGGCTCTGATCTAGGAATAATGATTACTAAAGGCTGAGAAGAGTGGAGGGGGACAGATTAGAGGGAGCTTGGATGATACATAACAAAGCACTGAGACAGAAGTAGCAAGTTCTAGTGCTCTACAGCACAGTGGGGCCACCACATCTCATGATAGTGCACTGCTCTCTGTAGAAAGAACTAGAAGAGAGGAGCTGCTAAGCTCAAACACAAAGATAAGGAAATGGAAAGGTTAGTTGCCCAGTTTGATAGATTTACACTGTGTTTATCTTTAAAAATACTGCACTACACCCCATAAAATTGTACAAGTATTGCATGTTAATCAAGCATTTAAAAATAATTTAAAAAACAAAACAAAACAGAGCAGATCCTTGTCATTCACCAAGGATAAGTTTTTAAATTTTGAATTTTAAAAATTGTTTTTATTTGAAAAATGGAATGAGAGAGAGAGCGGAAGAGACACAGAGATCTTCCATCTACTAGTTCACTTTCCAAATGCCAGCAACAGCTGGGGTTGGGCCAGGCTGAAGGCAGGAGCCTGGAACTCCATCTGGGTCTCCCCCATGGGTGCAGGGGCCCAAGTACATGGGCCATCTTCTGCTGCTTTCCTAGACACATTAGCAGGGAGCTGGATCAGAAGCGGAGCAGTCAGAACTTGAATCAGTCCTCTTATTTGGGATATCAATGTTGCAGGAAGCAGCTTAACTGTATGCCACAATACTGGCACAGGAACTTAAATTCTGCATTTTGAGCACAGACTTTTCGCTTTAAAGGGAATATTAAATAAGATGAGATGAGAACAATGAAGCTGAGTTAAGGAGGAGCTGGTCACCTGTGTCCACTTGCTCCTGTTCACCACCCACAGGCACCTGCTACTTGGATTCCTGTCTGAGCAAAGTAACTGCATGCTCCTACCTGGATGGTCAGCATCACAAATGCTGAGGGACTACAAAATTAGGACATGACTTTATCCAATGGTCATCAGCCTTCCTCCCTGAGTATAGCCTCACGGCAAGCAAGATTCTGAACATATGTAACAAATCTCTCTTTTTTTAAAAAAAGATATTATTTATTTATTTCAAAGGGAGAGTTATGGACAGAAAGAGAAGGAGAGACAAAGAGAGATCTTCCATCCACTGGTAAATTCCCCAAATGGCAGCATGGGCTGTGGCTGGGCAGGGCTGAAGTTAGGATCCAGGAGCTTCTTCCAAGTCTCCCATGTGGGTGCAAAGCCCCAAGCATTTGGCCCGTCTTCCTTTGCTTTCCCAAGCACATTAGCAGGGATTGGATTGGAAGTGGAACAGCGAGAACTTGAAGCAATGACCCTATGGGATGCAGGTGTCATAAGCGGTGGTTTAACCTACTATGCCGCAACGCCAGCTACAACAATCTCTTCTTTTTTTTTTTTTTTTTTTTTTTGACAGGCAGAGTGGACAGTGAGAGAGAGAGAGACAGAGAGAAAGGTCTTCCTTTGCCGTTGGTTCACCCTCCAATGGCCGCCGCGGCCAGCGCGCTGCGGCCGGCGCACCGCGCTGATCCGATGGCAGGAGCCAGGAGCCAGGTGCTTCTCCTGGTCTCCCATGGGGTGCAGGGCCCAAGCACCTGGGCCATCCTCCACTGCACTCCCTGGCCACAGCAGAGAGCTGGCCTGGAAGAGGGGCAACCGGGACAGAATCCGGCGCCCGGACCGGGACTAGAACCTGGTGTGCCGGCGCCGCAAGGCGGAGGATTAGCCTAGTGAGCCGCGGCGCCAGCCCAGCTACAACAATCTCTTAAAGAAACTTGCAAGACATTAGTTTGACCAAAAGTCAACAGAAAGAGAATTCAGGGGCGTACATCAAATGACTTTAGGGACAGATACTTGGCACAGCAGTTAAGATGCCACCACATCACATCAGTTTAGTTGGATTGGAATGGCTGCTCTGCTTCTGATTCCAACCTCCTGCTTATGTGCACACTGTGGGGGCGGGCAGTGGTGGAAAAGCACTTGGGTCTCTGCCACCCATACGGGAGACCCTGACTGAGTTCTTAGCTCCTGGCTTTAGTTGCCTAGCCACAGCTGTTACGGACAATTGAGCAGTGAATAGTGAAAGGCACATCTTTTTCTGTCTCTCTGCCTTTAAATAAATAGACAGATATATACTTTTTTTATTAATTGAGTTGAGAATTTTCCTTAATTCTGCCTAAAGATCCAGAATGAGTTCCAGGATTCCAGTTTCAGCCTGGCCCAGCCCCGGCTGTTGTGGGCATTTGGGGAGTGAACCAGCAGATGGAAACTATCTTTTTCTCTCTTTCTGTCTCTGCCTTTTGAATAAATAAAATATTTTTTAAAAATTTTGTCCAAGGGGGCTAGCCCCTGCAGACAGAAAAAATACAGAACTACATGGATAAACAAGGAAATTATCTGCCTAGTACAATTAAAGGACTCTTTTAAAACAAATTTATTTGAAAGGCAGAGTTACAGAGAGAGAGAGAGAGAGAGAGAGAGAGAGAGAGAATCTTCCATTTGCTGGGACACTTCCCAAACTGGTGCTCATATGGAATGCTGGCATTGCAGGAGGCAGATTAACCCAACCCAATGTGCCACAAAGCTGGCCCAAGAAAGACTCTTAAAGACAGTTCAAATGCCTTTATTTTTTTTTTTTTAAGATTTATTTATTATTTGAAAGGCAGAGTTACAGAGAGAGATCTTCCATCTACTAGTTCACTCCCCAGATGGCTGCAACTGGGCTGGGCTAATCTGAAGCTGGGAGCCAGAAGCTTCTTTTGGGCCTCCCATGTGGGTGAAGAGCCCAAGTACTGAGCCATCTTCTGCTGCTTTCCCAGGCACATCAGCAGGAAGCTGGATGGGAAGCGGAGCTCTGGAACTGTAATCAGCACCCATATGAGATGGGTACAAGCGGTGGCTCTACCCACTATGCCACAGAGCCTGCCCCTTAAATGCCTTTTTGAAACAAAAAAGCAAGCCAAGAAAAATCAGAATGAAAAGTTTTCTAGAATTCTGTAGAAAGATTCAAATTCTCTCCATGGGTTTTGCCTACTTTACTGAATGCAAAATGTTAATAACCATATGGTCACTGATTCTGAGGCACAAAAATATTTTGTTTGCTTGTTTTTTTTTGTTTTGTTTTGTTTTGTTTTGACAGACAGAGTGGACAGTGAGAGAGAGAGACAGAGAGAAAGGTCTTCCTTTGCCGTTGGTTCACCCTCCAATGGCCGCCGCGGCAGCGCGCTGTGGCCGGCGCACCACGCTGATCTGATAGCAGGAGCCAGGTGCTTCTCCTGGTCTCCCATGGGGTGCAGGGCCCAAGGACTTGAGCCATCCTCCACTGCACTCCCGGGCCACAGCAGAGAGCTGGCCTGGAAGAGGGGCAACCGGGACAGAATCCGGCGCCCTGACCGGGACTAGAACCCGGTGTGCCGGTGCCGCAAGGCAGAGGATTAGCCTAGTGAGCCGCGGCGCCGGCCTAAAAATATTAACATCTAGATGTTTTCAAGAAGTCATCACACATTGGAATTTTAAGCCCTTTCATCCTGAAATCAGATTATGGACTACATGTAGGGGTAATTAGAGCTCCCCAAGAAGTGCTAACTCATCTGACCTCAGCTGATGTGATGCTTGAATGCAGGTTTACACAATCTTGGGGCCGACACTGTGGCTTAGCAGGTAAAGCCGCTGCCTGCAGAGCTGGCATTCCATATGAGCGCTGGTTCGAGTCCTGGCTGCTCCACTTCTGATCCAGCTCTCTGCTATGACCTGGGAAAGCAGTGGCAGATGGCCCAAGTGTTTGGGCCCCTCCACCCATGTGGGAGACCCGGAAGAAGCTCCTGGCTCCTGCCTTCGGATCAGCCCAGCTCCGGCTGTTGTGGCCATCTGGGGAGTAAACCAGTCGATGGAAGAGTTTTCTTTATCTCTGCCTCTGCCTCTCTGTAACTCTGACTTTCACAATACATAAATAAATAAATAAATCCAGCCTGTATTCTTCAATCTTCCTTAGTAGACTGTCTATACAATTTCAAGCAACTGGGGCTGGCGCTGTTGCATTGCAGGCACAAATGGATGGAAGACCTTTCTTTCTGTCTCCCTCTATCTGTAACTCTACCTCTCAAATAAATAAAATCTTTTAAAAATTTTTCAAGTAACTATCTTAATCTCACATGTTAAGATTTTTCTCTCAGCTTTTTTCCTCTATATTTTGATTTTAACAGTAAGAATGATCTAAAGGTTTGGTATCTCTCTCACCAAACACAGATACACACACACACACACACACAAACGTACATGTGATCAAGGCCATTTGCAATTATTTATTACTTGCTGTACTGTTTTCAATTTCTAAATCCATTTTTCTAGTCCTGCATTTTAATTATGTGAGTAGAGGCCACTGTGTGGCATAGCAGGTTAAGTGCCACTGTGACATTGACATCCTAAAGGAGTTTATGTCCCAGCTGCTCCACTTCTGATCCAGCTCCCTGCTAATGGCCTGGGAAAGCAGCAAAAGATGGCCCAAGTAGTTGGGTCCCTGGCACCCATTTGGGAGGGCTGGAAAAAGTGCCTGGTTCCTGGCTTTGGCCTAGCCCAGCCCTGGCTATTGTGGCTATTTGAGAAATGAACCAGCAGACAAAAGATCTCTGTCTCTGTCTCTCTCTGTGTAACTCTTTCAGATAAATGAATAAATAAATTACATGATTAGTCCTTTCTTTCAATTTGGACTCCTATTATGTGGGGGCCCAAAGCTCTCTGGACTGAAGTCCAATTACTTTTTCTATCAAAACAGAGTAGAATTATAGGACAATTGGACTGACATTGAGTCCCGGCTGCTCCATTTCCCATCCAGCTCCCTGCTAACATGCCTGGGAAGCAGTGGAAGGTGGACCAAGTCCTTGAGCCCCTGCACCCATGTGGGAGACCTGAAAGAAGCTCCAGGCCCTGGCTTCAGCCTGCCACAGCCCCAGCCATTGTGGCCATCTGGAGAGTGAACCAGCAGATGGAAGATCTCTCTTTCTCTCTCTCTGTCTATTCTCCTCTCTCTGTAACTCTGCCTTTCAAATAAATGAAAATAAATCTTAAAAAAAAAAACATTAAAATAAAAAATTACAGAACAATTTAGTACCTTCTACTTTGAGCAAGAGCCCAGTTGGGCAATCAACACTTACCATCAAATTGATAGTGCATGGTTTGATGGATGCGTTCTGTGACACTGGCCAGCCAGTCTTGGAAGGATAAGGTCACTTGGGCCTCATCCAACAGCTGACCACAGGCTAGGAAAAGAAGAAAAGACAACTCTTTAGTCACTTTTCTTATAGAATAAACACTTAATTGAAATTTGAGAAAGTTGAGTTTGCACAGAAAAAAAACCTAGAAGCTGAAATTCAAGGAAAGTAGATAAATTAAGTTTTACAAAAGAATGTACTTAGAAAAGCTTTTAGAGACTAACAGGTACAAGAGTATTAACCACAGAAAGTTTGCAATCTTTTAACACTAACTGCATGCTAAAGAATGGTTCCTCTCTGTATAACAGCTATTTTAGACATCCATAGGTTAGTTCTATTCCTGATAAATATATATTTACATGCTCCAAATCTTCTCCAAAATGAGGCTGTTTCAAATAAAGGTTGATATGTTTTCATATCAAGGTTGAGTTGATACATTCACCATGGGTTGCTGTGATATCTTTATACCTAAAACCTAAAACCTTGTATACAGATATCCAAAATGAATGAAAATTCACTTCTAAATAACGGCAAAAGACGTAAATTTCTAGCTCTGAGTAACTGGGAAATACAGTGACAAATGATGGAATTTAATGGGTCCGAGTTTGGGGCTGGGAGTCAAAAGGTTGCGGGATCATCATCCTGTGTGCTTACTGCCTCTGCCTCTTCTCTAAATAAGGATCTGAGTCTGAATGACCTTCCACAAATCTACCTTCCTATCCTATTGCTTCTCTAAAATATCTTTATGTGTCTGAAACCTGTCACCTTTTTATATATAGAGAAAAACATCATCATCCCTACTACCTATTTGAAATTAAAATTATCATAGGCAGGGGCCGGCGCTGTGGCATAGTGGGTAAAGCTGCCACCTGCAGTGCCAGCATCCCATATGGGCGCTGGTTCGAGTCCCAGCTGCTCCATTTCTGTTCCAGCTCTCTGCTATGGCCTGGGAAAGCAGTAGAAGATGGCCCAACTCCTTGGGCCCCTGCTCCTGTGTGGGAGATCCGGAGGAAGCTCCTGGAGCCTGTCTTCAGATCGGCCCAGCTCCGACCTTGCGGCCAACTGGGGAGTGAACCAGCGGATGGAAGACCTCTCTCTCTCTCTCTGTAACTCTGACTTTCAAATAAATAAATAAATCTTAAAAAGTTAAAATTATCATAGGTAAATGTGCTTATTTGTATTGAGGATACTTTCTTACTTCTTTTCCCTACAGGCAGTGATGACAAGTGGTTTAAAAAAATATTCTACCTGGGCCTGGCACTGTGGCTCACTAGGCTAATCCTCCGCCTGTGGCGCCAGCATCCCATATGGGCACCAGGTTTCTAGTCCCGGTTGCTCCTCTTCCAGTCCAGCTCTCTGCTGTGGCCCTGGAAGGCAGTGGAGGATGGCCCGGGTGCTTGGGCCCCTGCACCTGCATGGAGACCCGGAGGAAGCACCTGGCTCCTGGCTTTGGATCGGCGCAGCGCCGGCTGTAGTGGCCATTTGGGGAGTGAACCAAAGGAAGGAAGACCTTTCTCTCTCTCTCACTATCTGTAACTCTACCTGTCAAATAAATAAATAAATAATCTTTAAAAAAAAAAACTTCTGACAGTTGATCTGTTTATTTCCTGACCTTCCAAAAACATTTATACCCAGAAAGTACAAGTGCTTAATGAATAAGTTAATTAGTATTCAGTCCTGTATTCTATAATTACATATTGGTCTTATCTTCAAAACCAGAATGTAAGGGCAGGGATGATTCCAGTTTTTAACCAGCCAGTTGCATTACATGGCTGGCCATATCAAAACAAGTTTTCAATACTGCCAATGTTGGACTAAACTCTTTATACAATTTATAGAGAGTTAAGAAAAGATTGATTACCAAAATGTATAAGCTTAAGTATTCTGAGTAGAAAAGTGATAAACATAAACTGTGTTCAAATTAAGTCATTCTGTCTCATAAATTCAGAACAATAGCCAGGCTATTGCTTCTTAGGTATGTTTTCAAGCTTCACTGACTTTGGAAAATAAACTATACTTGTCCTTCTCAATAAATATTAATTTTTTGTAATTATAAAAACACATTTTTCCTTTCAGCTTTGACTCAACTACATGTGGGCAATAAGCAGTAAGAGGAAAACATCCTGCAAATACCCATTGCTAAAACATATGAGGCACTGCTGAGTTAAAGACACAATTTGTTTTGGTTTGTTTTCTGCATGGTTTTCTTGCTTTTAGTAATCTCTAAGGCTTTTCTTGCATAGTTTAAAATTTTTTTAGAGAATTGTATATTCATGTGAAATTGTAAGAAATGCAGAACTTGCACGCTCTTTACACAGATTCCTCCAAAAGCAGCATTTTGTAAAACTCTAGTACAACATCACAATCAGAAAAATGACACAGTACAATCCAGTGGCCTCATTCAGATTTCAGTGGTTTCACATGCACCCAATGTGTGGTGTGTGTGCATAGAGTTGGATGTAATTTTTCCACACGTGTAGACTTACATGACAACCACACTGAAGAAACAAGGGAGTCATGACAAGGCTCCCCTCTACTATCCTTTCACCACTGCTGTTACTTCCCTCCCAAACCCTCTCCAAGCTCTGGCAACCAACCAATCTGTTCTCCAACTCTATGGTTTCACACACAATTGAATTTTGAGCATGATTTGAAACTAGTAAAACAGGAAAGACCTCAGGTTCACGCCTGCTATTGTCTATGTTAGCACCTTTCAGGGACAACAGACGACACTGCTACTGCTTCTGGATTTTTAGGATGACTTTCCACCACTGTAGCCTATGCTAGGGAAGGGAACTTACCCTGCCTTTTTAGTGAAGAAGCAACCACAGGCTTTTTCAGGCCACTTTTTCTTAGGTTACTGCTCACTGCATCTTGAGGCAATAGTGAACTGTTCATCTGTGTGCCTAAACCATAAATCATGACAGTGTTTAATAAAGTACCTACAAAATACAAATTGATTTGATATTGATTTCTAAAGAGTCTAAAATATACAAATATTCCCTACTAATTTCTAGGTTGGCTTCATAGTTTCTAGAAGAAATTTGCATTAGCCATTATACATAAAAATTTAAACTTTTTATGCTCATTATGGAAATTAGAAGTTACAAAACAGAAAGAAGAAAAGATTCACCCATTGTTCCCACTTCTCAAATAACCGATTAGTTTTCTGGTGAGTGGTCCTCTACTTTTTAGTTTGTTTTGCTAGTTTTGTAATTGTAAGGAGCTGTGACCATAAAAATATTGCCAAATGTAGTGGAAAAATTAGTTTGAATTTCAGAAAAATAATTTTTAGTTAAGTATGTTCCAAATATTGCATGGGAGATACTTACACTAAAAATTTATTCATTATTTATCTGAAATTCCTGTATTTTGTTTTGAAAATTTTAGAGGCAGAGAGAGAGAGAGAGAGAGAGAGAGAGAGAGATGGAGAGAAAGCATCTTCCCACCTGCTGGTTCACTCCCCAAACGATGGTAATATCCTGGGGCCAGGCCAGGCCAAAGCCAGAAGCTTTATCTGGGTCTCCTACATGGGTACAGGGGTCCAAGCACTTGGGCCATCTTCCACTGCTTTCCCAGGCCATTAACAAGGAGCTAGACTGGAAGTAGAGCAGCTAGGCCTCAAACCTGCACTCATATGGGATACCAGCACTGCAGATGGCAGGTTTTTTTTTTTTTTTTTTTTTTTTTTTTTACAGGCAGAGTGGACAGTGAGAGAGAGAGAGACAGAGAGAAAGGTCTTCCTTTGCCGTTGGTTCACCCTCCAAGCACCTGGGCCATCCTCCACTGCACTCCCTGGCCACAGTAGAGAGCTGGCCTGGAAGAGGGGCAACCGGGACAGAATCCGGCGCCCCGACCGGGACTAGAACCCGGTGTGCCGGCGCCGCTAGGCAGAGGATTAGCCTAGTGAGCCGCGGCGCCGGCCTGCAGATGGCAGTTTAACCTGCTATACCACAACCCCCAAATTCTTTACAATCATTATTAAAAAAAAAAAAAAAAAGATTTATTTATTTACTTGAAAGGCAGAGTTACAGAGAAGGAGAAGTAGAGGCAGGGAGAGGAAGGGGTGGGGGGAGATCTTCCATCTGCTGGTTCATTCCCCAGATGGCTGTGATGGCTGGAGCTGGGCCAATCTGAAGCCAGGAGCCAGGAGCTTCACCTGGGTCCCCCATGTGGGTACAAGGGCTCAAGCACTTGGGCCATCTTCCACTGCTTTCCCAGGCACATTAGCAGGGAGCTGGATTGGAAGTGGAGAAGCCAGGACTCAAACTAGCACCCATATAGGATGCAGGCACTGCAGGCAGCTGCTTAACCCACTATGCAACAGCACCAGTCCCTACAACCAATTTTTTTTTGACAGGCAGAGTGGACAATGAGAGAGAGAGAGAGAGACAGAGAGAAAGGTCTTCCTTTGCCGTTGGTTCACCCTCCAATGGCCACTGCGGCCAGCGCACCGCGCTGATCCGAAGGCAGGAGCCAGGTGCTTCCTCCTGATCTCCCATGGGATGCAGGGCCCAAGCACTTGGGCCATCCTCCACTGCACTCCCTGGCCACAGCAGAGAGCTGGCCTGGAAGAGGGGCAACCGGGACAGAATCCGGCGCCCCGACCAGGACTAGAACCTCCGCAGGCGGAGGATTAGCCTACTGAGCCGCGGTGCCGGCCCTACAACCATTTTCAATGGCTGCCTGATATTCAGTGGTAAAGTGGCTTTACCATGGTTCATTTAACTATCACTAATTGTTTCTAAGTTTTCAATATTATAAATAATCATAAAATAAACATCTCTGGACAAAATTATTTTCCTATACCAAGATTATTTCCTTTAAAAAGATTATTTGTAAGTGGGACTACTGAATGAAAGGATAAAAACTTTGTTCCTTTTCAGAATTTTGAATTTTCCTGGAAAAAGATCAACAAGTAAACATTTAACAACAATCTCTACCTGATACTGCCACCTGAGGGCTTCTCCAAAGCACAGCAATGACCATGCCACTTTGTTTCTCCATTTTACTTCAACTTCCCGGCACCAAGATTCCTGTGCACTGACCATTTTAAGGTCCAGTAACAGATACTGCAAGCTTCATTTACCCATGATTAAAGCAATTTACTTTACACCGGCCATGAGAGCCTGGATTGCCAGCTTTGCCTGCAGTCTCAGCATTTTTAAATCCTTGATAATGTGTGGACAGGCCCTCCCTGAGACGCCACATCCCACACTGAAGCCCCAGGGCTGCTGCCCATTTCAGCTCCCACTAATGAGCACCATGGGAGGCATCAGGTGACAGCTCGGAGAGCTGGACTCCTGCCACCAACATAGGAGACACAGAAATTAGCTCATGGCTTCCTGCTTTGGTCTGCTTCAGCCTGGACTGTGTGAGCATTTGGGGAGTGAAACAGTGCATGAAAGCTCTCTCTCTCCCTGCCTTTCAAACACATAAAAATTTGGTAATTTGGTAGCAGAAGTATCTTGTTTTAATTTTGCATTTCTAAATGTTCACATTTCCCTGTTTACTAGTGAGTTCAGGGTTTGATATATAAAAATGGGCCAGGTAATATCTTCACTTTTTTTAGAATATAGATTTCTGGACACTTACGTAGTATAGTACCATGGCATTTCCACACTGACACATATGGGACCTTAACTGATACTGGCATTAAATATTTGAATTTTATTTTTTATGTTTTAAATATTTATTTACTTGAAAGGCAGATTACAGAGATAGACAGGGAGAGACACAGAAAGGGAGGTGTTCCATCTGCTGGTTTACTCCTCAAATGGCCACAATGACCAGGGCTGGGCCAGGCCAAAGCCAGGAGCCAGGAGCTTCACCCAGGTCTCCTATGTGGGTACAGGGGCCCAAGGACTTGGGCCATCCTCTGATGCTTTTCCAGGCTCATTGGCAGGGAGTTGGATCAGAAGTGGAGCAGCTAAAACATGAACCATCACCCATGTGGGATGCCAGCGTTGCAGGCAGCACTTAACCTGCTGCACCACAGCACCAGCCCCAAATATTTAAATTTCAAAATTGTGTGTGTGTGTGTGTGTGTGTACATATGGTCCCCGACTTATGATAGTTCAACTTAATGATTTTTTTTAGAATTAAAACATTTTATTTTTGCCATAAGAAATTTTTTTTCAACAATGACTTTGGGATTTTATAAGGGTGCAAAATCAATACACATTCAGTGGAAATCATACTTAAAATTTTGAATTTTGATTTTTTTCTGGGCTTTAATACTCTCTCCTGATCAGCCATGTGATCATAAAGAAAAAAAAAAAAAACCATACTCCACAATGTGTCCCATGGCTGAGCTATGAGGTGCTAAGAGTATTACATGCATTTTTAACTTATAGTATTTTCAGTTGATGATGTATCCCATTACATCTCAAGGAGTATCTAAATGTTATCAATCTCCACATGCTGAAACTGCAAACTATACTCCTACATTAGTGTGGAAAATACAACTAACCATTGTCACACTGTTTTTTGTAAAACCCTCTATGGGGTGGCCATTTGGCACAACATTTAAGCCACCATGTGGGACACCTGCATCCTGTATAAGAGTGCCTGGTTAAAGTCCTGACTCTTCCACCTCTGATTCAGCTCCCTGCTAATAAGAACCCTGGGAGGCAGCAAGTGATAACTCAAATACTTGGGTCCCTGTCCCCACGTGGGAGAACAGGATGGAACTCCAGACTTCTGATTTCAGCCTGGCCAAGCCCTGGCTACTGCAGGGATTTGAGGAGTAAACCAACAGATGGAAGACTTCTGTCTCTTTTTTGCTTTCTCTCTGACTTTCAAACAAAATGAAAACAATCATTATATTCTTAGAATTGTATCTATGAACTACATTGAATCTGTTCTCTTTATATTAACATCACATTAACATGAGAATTGATAAGAATTCTGCTGTAGTAATTACCATGCATTTGGTGTAAACCTAAGAATCTAACATATTAATACATCCCTAAAACTAAAAAAAATAAAATGAAATGAAAATTGGGACCAGTGTTGTGATGGAGGAATTAAGCCACTGTTTGCAATGCCAGCTGCCCATATTGGAGTCTCAGTTCGAGTCTTGGCTACTCCGCTTTCAATGCAGCTTCTCACTAATGCACCTGGGAAAGGCAGAGGAGGATGGCCAAAATACACAGGTCCCTGCCACCCATGTGGGAGACCAGGGTGGAGTTCCTGCCTCCTGGCTTCAGCCTCACCCAGATCTGGCTGTTGAGCCATTGGGGAGTGAACCAGTGGATGGAACATCTTTCTCCCTCTCTCTCCATCTCTCCTTGTCCACTCTGACTTTGAAATAAAAAAAATCTTAAAAAAAAAGAAAATAAATAAAAATTATAAATAAATAAAACCCTCTATAGATGAAAACTTCATAATGAAATAATCAGGTAGATTAAGATCTAAGATTAGTCTGAATGTTTTGGGGTTGAACAAACATAATAAAAGTGGAGTCTGGCTGATCTTACTTTTGATCAATAAAACCAATTTTTAGCTTGAGTTGACAAGGAATCATCAGTGGAGGAGAAAAACTTTTTTTGGAAGAAAGCCATAAGAACAAGAATGATTTCTTAGAATTGCTGAGATTCAGTGAAAGACATAAAACTCAGTAAAACAATTTCTAAAGATAATACCACCAAACAAACCAACTAAACAGCCTCTCACCAGATACTTCATCCTTCTTCCTTTTCTTGGGCTTAGAAGCAGTAGATTCACAGGCAGACACAGTTGATTCTGAATGGCAGCCTAACTGGGGTACAATAATCTCTTTAAGACCTAAAAGAGAAAAGACTTCCGAATTACAAGTACTACTGATTACTAATACTACTAATATTTTAAGAGTTAAGTATGGGCCCCTACTAGAGAAAAAGTAATTCATAAAAATCCAAATCCTGAAAACAAATGATCACGTGTTTGCCTGCTTAGAAATAAATTCCTGGGGCTAGGGCTGTGGTAGAATGGGTTAAATTGCTGCCTGCAATGCCAGCATCCTATATGGGTGATGCTTCAAGTCCTGGCTGCTCCACTTCTGATCCAGCTCCCTGCTAATGCACATGGGAAAGCAGTGGAAGATGGCCCAAGTGCTTGGGCCCCTGCATCCATATGAGAGACCCAGATGGAGCTCTAGGCTTCTGCCTGGCCCAGTCCCGGTCACTTGAGGCCATTTTGGGAGAGAACCAATAGATGGAAGACTTCTTTCTTTCTGTCTCTCCCTGTCATTCTGTCTTGCAAATAAACAAATAAATCTTTTTTTTTTTTTTTTTTTTTTTGACAGGCAGAGTGGACAGTGAGAGAGACAGACAGAGAAAGGTCTTCCTTTGCCGTTGGTTCACCCTCCAATGGCCGCCGCACCGCGCTGATCCGACGGCAGGAGCCAGGTGTTTCTCCTGGTCTCCCATGGGGTGCAGGGCCCAAGGACTTGGACCAGCCTCCACTGCACTCCCTGGCCACAGCAGAGAGCTGGCCTGGAAGAGGGGCAACCGGGACAGAATCCAGCGCCCCGACCGGGACTAGAACCCGGTGTGCCGGCGGCACAAGGTGGAGGATTAGCCTAGTGAGCCACTGCGCCGGCCCAACAAATAAATCTTTCAAAAAATAGTATTTAGTTCCGGGACTGCCATTATGTCTTGATGCTGGAAACCCCACATGGGTGCCAATTCCAGGCCTGGTTGCTTTGCTTCCTGTTTAGCTTCTTGCTAACACACCTGGGAAAACAGTGAAAGATGCCACAAGTCCTTGTGAAGCTCCTGGCTCTTGGCTTCGGCCTGGCCCAGCCCCAGCCCATTGCAGCCATTTAGGGAATGAACCAGCCAATGGAAGATACCTCTCTCTCTCTGCTACTTGGTCATTCAAATAAACAAAATATATATAAAAAAAGATTTATTTGTTTTAAAGGCAGAATTACAGAAAGAGAAGGAGAAAGAGAGGGAGAGGGGGAGAGAGAGAGAGCGAGCATTTCCATCTGCTGGCTCACTCTCTAAATGGCCACAATGGCAGGGGCTAGGCCGGGCTGAAGCCAGGAGCCAGGAACTTCATTTGGGTCTCCCACACGGGTGGCAGGGGCCCAAGCACTTGGGCCATCTTCCACTGCTTTCCTAGGCACACTAGCAGAGAGCTGGATCAGAAGTGGAGCAGCCCATATCTAACTGGCACTCATATGGGATACTGGTGTCATAGTTGGTAGTTTAACCTGCTGAGCAACACAGTTGCCAATGTGTGTGTGTGTATATATATATATATATAATTTTTTTTTTTTGACAGGCAGAGTGGACAGTGAGAAAGAGACAGAGAGAAAGGTCTTCTTTTGCCGTTGGTTCACCCTCCAATGGCCGCCGCACCGGCGCGCCATGCTGATCCAAAGCCAGGAGCCAGGTGCTTCCTCCTGGCCTCCCAGGTGGGTGCAGGGCCCAAGCACTTGGGCCATCCTCCACTGCACTCCCGGGCCACAGCAGAGAGCTGGACTGGAAGAGGAACAACCGGGACAGAATCCGGCGCCCCGATCGGGACTAGAACCTGGTGTGCCAGTGCCGCAAGGCGGAGGATTAGCCTATTGAGCCATGGCGCCGGCCTCTAAAGGAACTTTTAAAATATATACATTGGTGGCTAGCGTTGCGGCTCAATAGGCTAATCCTCCGCCTGTGGCGCTGGCACACCGGGTTCTAGTCCCGGTCGGGGCGCCAGATTCTGTCCCGGTTGCCCCTCTTCCAGGCCAGCCCTCTGTTATGGCCCGGGAGTGCAGTGGAGGATGGCCCAAGTACTTGGGCCCTGCACCCAATGGGAGACCAGGAGAAGCACCTGGCTCCTGGCTTTGGATCAGCGCAATGCACTAGCCACAGCGCGCTGGCCACGGCGGCCACTGGAGGGTGAACCAATGGCAAAGGAAGACCTTTCTCTCTGTCTCTCCCTCTCTCACTGTCCACTCTGCCTGTCAAAAAAAAAAAAAAAAAAGTTCCTTTAAAGAACTATCTAAGGGCTGGTGTTGTGGCACAGTGGGTTAAGCTACTGCCTTCGACACTGGCATCCCTTATGAGTACTGGTTCAAGTCCTGGCTGCTTCACTTCCATTCCAGCTCCCTGCTAACATGCCTGGGAAGGCAACAGAAGATGGCCCAAGTGTTTGGGCCCCTGCTACCCATGTGGGAGACCAGGATGGAGTTCCAGTTTCCTGGTTTTATCCTGGACCAGCCCCGGCCATTGCAGTCATGTAGGGAGTGACTCAGCAAATGGAAGATCTCCTTCTCTCTGTCTTCCCTTCTCTCTGTAACTCTGCCTTTCAAATAAATAAATCTTTTTTAAAAAGCCAAGCCATACTGGAGGCAAATTAAAAAAAAAAAAAAAAGAACTGGCTGGCGCCGCGGCTCACTAGGCTAATCCTCCGCCTTGCGGCGCCGGCACACCGGGTTCTAGTCCCGGTCGGGGCGCCGGATTCTGTCCCGGTTGCCCCTCTTCCAGGCCAGCCCTCTGCTGTGGCCAGGGAGTGCAGTGGAGGATGGCCCAGGTGCTTGGGCCCTGCACCCCATGGGAGACCAGGAAAAGCACCTGGCTCCTGGCTCCTGCCATCGGATCAGCGCGGTGCGCCGGCCGCAGCACGCCAGCCGCGGTGGCCATTGGAGGGTGAACCAACGGCAAAGGAAGACCTTTCTCTCTGTCTCTCTCTCTCACTGTCCACTCTGCCTGTCAAAAAATAAAAAAAAAAACTACCCAAAATTTGTATTTTTGTTCATAGATCATCATTAATGATCAGTATGAAGTGAAAATAAAGTGTTAACAAGATAAAGGTTTGTCAATGACAACAAAAAAAACTTGATGAAGACACTTTTAAAAATCTTTTGAGGGCCGGCGCCGTGGCTCACTAGGCTAATCCTCTGCCTTGCGGCGCCGGCACACCGGGTTCTAGTCCCAGATGGGGCGCCAGATTCTGTTCCGGTTGCCCCTCTTCCAGGCCAGCTCTCTGCTGTGGCCCGGGAGTGCAGTGGAGGATGCCCCAAGTACTTGGGCCCTGCACCCCATGGGACACCAGGATGGGTACCTGGCTTCTGCCATCGGATCAGCGCGGTGCGCCGGCCGCGGCGGCCATTGGAGGGTGAACCAACAGCAAAGGAAGACCTTTCTCTCTGTCTCTCTCTCTCACTGTCCACTCTGCCTGTCCAAAAAAAAAAAAAAAAAAATCTTTTGAGCAAGGTATTAGTCTTCCTTATGTTCAAAGCAAAGAAGCCAGGATAAAAGGGATTTTTTTCTGGTTCTTTGTATTAAACAAAGAACCAAAAAATGTTCCACAGAGCATCTGTGGAGGAGAAAAAAAAAAAAAAAAATCAAAGTGAGGCCCACTTGGCTTAGGTTCATTGTCTCAACAAAAAAATATCAAGTCTCTTGATCCTTAATTTCAACCAGTTATCCAAGGAACCAAACAACCTTTCTGTAAGTGTGCTGACTGGGGTAATGCAAAGGACCGCTTTCCATCTGAATCATCTAGCAGCTGCTTCTGAAGGTGGCCAGGGCACTCTCCAAAGCATCAGTGGCAACCTTGCATTTGCCACTTGAGAAAAACAGAGTTATTGTGTCAATCACACCACCTACCGCTGGAGTCAAAATTTAGGAAGTCTGAGAATTCTTGAGCCAATGTCTCATCACTGGCAAAGGCACAGATGCAGGCAAAGAAATGAATGCATCTCTGAGCTGCCTCATCCTTGGGGGTGGTCGACTTGCTCGCTTTCAGAGTCTGGCAGGAGCAGAAGAAGCGCCGCTCAGGCAAGCTTTTGGTACCAATTTTCTGCACAAAAGACGTATGCAAATACCCCAAACTATGCTTCTGGCTTGCCTTGCACTTCACCACCAAGATGTTTTTAGTGATCCTTTGTACCAGGGGGCCCGTGGGTGCTGTGGCCAACTGCCAGATGGTCTGTTTGGTTTCCGGGGAGGCCTGCATCGCATTCAGAACCGAGCTCTTCAGGGTCAGAGGGGTGGCCTCTGCCTGGCAGTTCACAGCCAGCTTAATGTGCTGGCACTGGTTTTCCACAACACCCTGGGCGGCAGCCTTGAGGCATGAGGGGACATAACACCGGCCAGAGCTCAGCTGAGTGATGATGGTCCCATCCACCGTCTGGATCGTCGTCTCCGAAACACCGAGCTCCACAAAGCACCGGCAATCAGGGCCTCGGTCTCTCTGCCGCACAGAGTAGACTTGCAGATCGGAGCCTGTGATGATTTTGACAGCTTCAACACTAGGTTGCTTCCGGGCCCCATAGCGGAAAATGGTTCCACACGTCTTGTTCTTACAGCTCAGCCCCCGAGTTCCATTGTATGTGCCACATCGGGGACACTTTCTAATTCCCCTCAATGTGGCCTTCCCCAAGTCAGACAAGAAAGCTGGGACTTTAGTCCTCAGTGAGTTTGGCTCCATGTTTCACAGACCCTAGAAAAGGCAGTAAATACATCCGCATGAGTATACATTCACACACATACACACACACACACACACAGAAAATTAAAATCACCTACATTATTTAGTACAGAAAGTAAAATCTAAAGAAAGCTTCTACTGGGATGGGTGGTTGAGCTAGGAGCTAAAATGCTGCTTGCAACACCTGCATCCCATATTGGAGCCTCTGAGTTCAAGTCCAAGCTCCACATCTGAGGCCAGCTTCCTAGAATCTCTCTCCAATGGATGAGATCTCTCTTTTTCCATCTCTGTCTGTCTGCCTTTCATAAAAATCATAAATGAATAAACAAAAATTAAAAAGAAATGTATGGAGATATGGAAGGCAAAGTTTCTATCACTATTATTTGAGGTTTTAAATTAATTTTTTTTTTTGACAGGCAGAGTGGACAGTGAGAGAGAGAGACAGAGAGAAAGGTCTTCCTTTGCCGTTGGTTCACCCTCCAATGGCCGCCGCGGCCGGCGCGCTGCGGCCGGTGCACCGCGCTGATCCGATGGCAGGAGCCAGGAGCCAGGTGCTTTTCCTGGTCTCCCATGGGGTGCAGGGCCCAAGCACCTGGGCCATCCTCCACTGCACTCCCTGGCCACAGCAGAGAGCTGGCCTGGAAGAGGGGCAACCGGGACAGAATCCGACGCCCCATCTGGGACTAGAACCCGGTGTGCCGGCACCACTAGGCGGAGGATTAGCCTAGTGAGCCACGGCGCCGGCTAAATTAATGTTTTATGGTACAATTTGAAAATGGTAGATAACATCTTTATTATTATTTATTTGAAGGGCAGACAGAGTGAGAGAAACAAAGACAGTTATTCTATCTTCTGGTTCACTCTCCAAATGCTCACAATAACCATATAGAGCCAGGCTGAACCCAGGAGCCCAGAACTCAATCTCCCACGTGGGCGGCCAAAGTCCAAATCTTTGAGCCGTCACCGCTGCCTCTCAGTGTATGCATTAGCAGGGAGCTGGAATCAGAAGTGGAGCTGGGACTGAACCCGGGCACCCTTACACGGGATGTGGATGTTCTAAGCTGCTCACTGCACTAAATACTCACACGTCTCTATGCATTTTTTAAATGTTTGTTTTCATCTATTTGAAAGGCAGAGTGACAGAGCAAAAGAGAGAATAATGAAGAAAGCTATCTTCCGTCTGCTGGTTTACTCCCCAAATGCCCCAACAGCTAGGGCCATCTTCATCTGCTGCCTCTCAGGAAACATTAACAGGAAGCTGAATCAGAACCAGAGATGCCACTCTTGAGCCAGCACTCGAACTTAGGATGCAGGCATCCCCAAGTGCGGCTTAACCTCCATGCAGCTTAACCCACAATGCCCACTCCTCTGTACAGGTTTTTTTTAAAGATATATTTTATTTACTTGAGAGGCAGAGATACAAAAGAGTAGAGGGGGTGGGGGTAGGGGAGAGGTATTCCATCCACTGGTTCATTCCCCAAATGGTCAAAAAGGCTGGAGTTGGTCCAGACTGAAGCCAGGAGCAAGGAGCTTCATCTGGGTCTCCCATGTGGGTGCAGGCACCCAAGGACTTGAGCCATCTTCCAATGCTTTCCCAGGAGCATCAGCAGGGGAACTGGATTGGAAGTGGAGCAGCTTGGAATCGAATGGGATGCCAGCTTTGCAGGCAGTGGCTTAACCCCTTGTACCAAAACACTAGCCCCTCTATACAATATTTAAAAAAAAAAAAAAGATTTATGTATTTTATTTGAAAGGCAGAGTTCCAGAGAGGCAGAGACAGAGAGTATTCCATCCACTGATTGACTCCTGAGATGGCTGCAATGGCTTCACTGATCCAAAGCCAGAAGCCAGGAGCTTCCTCTGGGTCTCCCACGTGGGTGCAGGGGCCCAAGGACTTGGGACATCCTCTACTGCCTTCCCAGGCCATTGCAGAGACCTGGATCGGAAGTGGAGCAGCTGGGATACAAACTGGCACCCAAATGGGATGCCGGCACTGCAGGTGGCGGCTTTACTGGCTATGCCACAGCACCAGCCCCCCTCTCTATACAGTTTTTAAAGTCCCACTGTAACCACCAAAACATTTTTCCAGGTTTGACCCTATATAACAACTGAAGTTAAGTTCACCTAATTTTTACATGCAGAGATGTTTAACTTTAGCAAAGACTAGAGAACAGGAAAGATTATTTTTTTTCCCTTTCATCATTCCCCGTAAAACCCAGTCCAGTCCTACCTGTGCCAGCTGCCAGGGCATCTGGAAAACCTGCATTCATAGGACCTACAGGTGTTTCATTAGTTTGTGATGATCAGACGGGACAGGCAAAGGCACAATCACCTGCAGAGTAAATGACACTGCATAACCCAAAGTCTTCTGAAGTTTGAACTCTATGGTGTAACAATGCAGACATTCTGCCACCTCCTTCCTGACCAGCCAATGGCAAAGCTCCTGCCCAGTATTCCACAGATTCCCACTGCCCTACATGGAAATCTTGGCCGTCTACAAGGAAACAAGAAAAACCATTAAAGTCATACAAAGATAGGATGATTCATGCCTCTTAGAAATCAGATATAAGAATCTAAATCTTTCACAATTATTTGAGGAATACTTGACAAATTCTTATGGTAATGGTTAAGTGTTTTATAGTTAAAACCACAAAAAGGTAAAGCAATGTTAATGTCATCACTGGGTTGTCAAGAACACCTAGAGTCATTGGCATTATTGTTGGTCAAATATTTACCCTTCCTAATTGTAACATATCATACCTTTAGAATGCTTTATGCTTTTCCAAGTGCTTTCACATGATTTCATTTGAATGTCAGAGCATTAGTATTTCATTCAAGCCAAACAATGGCTGTACAGTTGAAAATAAAGGAGGTAAGTCTGAGGTTGCCCAGCAGTCAGAAAATGCAGTTTCTACCAACCCACAGACTCTAAGAAGGGGGTGAATCTCTACTTGTGACTTACACCCAATATTTTATGAAAGATTCCAAACATACAGAAAACGAATCCTCACTAGATTTTACGATATTTGCTTTGTTACATATCTATCCATCCCACCTTCCATCAATCCCTCTTAATACAATGCATTTCAAAGTAAGTTGCAGGCATCAATTCAGCATGCACATTACTAATTAAAGTCATGTTTTCAATGATTTTTAAAGATTTATTTTATTTATTTGAAAGACAGAGTTACAGAGAGAGGTAGAGACAGAGAAAGAGAGGTCTTCCATCCGCTGGTTCACTCCCCAGGTGGCTGCAGCGACCGGAGCTGCACTGATCTGAAGCCAGGAGCCTGGAGCTTCTTCCAGGTCTCCCACACGGGTGCAGGGGCCCAAGGACTTAGGCCATCTTCTACTGCTTTCCCAGGCCATAGCAGAGAGCTGGATCAGAAGAGGAGCAGCCGGGACTAGATCCGGCGCCTATATGGGATGCCGGTGCTTCAGGCCAGGGCTTTAACACCGCTGCGCCACAGCACCAGCCCCAATATTTTCAATGATTTTTTTTTACGAAAGGCAATCTGCTTGTGATCTTTTTTGTTTTTAACGTTTATATATTTGAAAGGCAGAGGTACAAAAACAGAGTTCTTCCATCTATGGGTTCACAACCCAGTTACCTGTAATAGCTGGAGCTGGGCCAGGTCAAAGGAGCCCGGAACTCAATCTGGATCTCCCAGATGGTGGCAGGAATCTGTTGCTTCCCACAATTGTACATTAGCAGGAAGCTGGAATTAGAAGCAGAGCTGGGACTCGAACCCAGCCATTTCAATATGGGATACGGGCATACTAAGTTGCACCTTAACTACTGCCCCAAAGGCCCACCCTGCTTGTGTCTTTTAAATAGGCTGCTAGCATTGCTTACCCCCACCCCGACCCTTATCCCAAAGGATGGCCTTCATAAAATATTTTCCCTCCATATCTTCTGTAGTCTACTGATTGACAAATTGGAAAGCACAAATAAGAAGTTCAAAATATCCGTCTTTCACTGGTGCTACGACCTAATCCCCAACAGCAGTATTTGGTGAGTATCCACTTAACAAAGCTTTGTGAAGTAAGAACTATAGCAGTTGTCCACCTCGGCACTACTGACATTCAGGGCTGGACTACTCTTTGTGGTGAGGGTTATCCTACATGCTTTAGGATGTTTAGCAACATCCTTACTTTCTACCCACTAGATGCCAGCCAGTACTCTTACCCCCACATGTAAAAAAGACAAAAGTGGGGCTGACCCTGTGGGGCAGCGGGTTAAACCACCATCTGTAGTGCCCCCATCCCATATGGGCGCTAGTTCGAGTTCTGGCTGCTCCATTTCCAATCCAGCTCTCTGCTAATGGCCTGGGAAAGCAGTGGAAGATGGCCCAAGTGCTTGGGCCCCTGCACCCATGTGGGAGACCAGATGAACCTCCTGGCTTTGTCCTGGCCCAGTCTTAGCCGCTGCAGACATTTGGGGATTGAACCAGTGGATAGAAGATCTCTGTCTCCCCGCCGCCCGCCCCCCCCTCCCCGCCTCTGTACTCTGACTTTCAAATAAATAAATCTCTAACAACAACAAAAAGACAAAAGTGTCTCCAGATAATGCCAAATGTCTTCTGGAGGCAAAACCACCCCAGTTAAAACCCACTATGCTAGAGGCATAGCCTGTTCATATAGCATTTTCTTCTCAGCTCAGTGACCTTGTTTTGTAAGGATTCTCACTCAGCCAGACGTTCTTAGAATGGTGTTCCAAAGTCAGAACAGGGAGGATTTAGTGTGCTCTTTATCACTAGTTATCTCCATGATCAAAACCCTAACCCTCTGAGCTGCAGGACCTTTTTCCACTCACAAAAAGCCACATGCAGTGTTTCTTACATCGTATATATGTGTGTGTGTGTGTATATGTGTGTATAAATATGTATATACACACATACATATACATATATATAAACTTAGCAAAAAACTAACTTCTAAAATTATGTTGCTGATTATTTAAAATATTAAAGTGGAAAAAATATTTCTGCTCATTAAGGAAGGAATTGGTTTATCAGTTGATCATGGTGATCTATGGCAGGACAGGCATTTGGCTCAACAGTTAAGAAGCTGGTCAGTATGCCTGCATCCCATACTGGAGTATTCGGATTCACTCCAGGCTCTGGCTCCTGACTCCAGCTCTCTGTTAAGTCAGACCCTAAGTGATGGCTTAAGTGATTGGGTTCCTGCCACTCACATGGAAAACCTGACTTCAGCCTCACTGGATAAGGCATGCACTTGGGACGTAGACCGGCTGGTAACAGCTCTTTATCTTTCAGCTCTCAAAAAAAAAATTTTTTTTTTAAAAATTTATTTTATTCATTTGAAAGACAGAGTTACAGAGAGAGGTAGAGACAGAGAGAGAGGTCTTCCATCTGCTAGTTCACTCCCCAGATGGCCGCAATGGCTGGAGCTGCACCAATCCAAAGCCAGGAGCCAGGAGCTTCTTCCTGGTCTCCCACACAGGTGCAGGGATCCAAAGACTTGGGCCATCTTCTGTTATTCCAGGCCATAGCAGAGAGCTGGATCGGAAGAGGCGCAGCTGGGAATAGAACCAGTGCCAGTACGGGATGCTGGCGCTTTAGGGCTTTAACCCGCTGCGCTATAGCACTGCCCCACCCCCCCCATAAATAATTTTTAAAAGGACTTTATTTTTATGTATTTGACAGGCAGAGTGACAGAGAGATCTTCCTGAATGGCTGCAATAGCCAATGCTGGGCCAGGCCAAAGCCCAGGAGCACTCTGGTTTCTCATGTGGGTAGTAGGGGCCCAAGGCCATCCTCTACTGCTTTTTTAAAATTGATTTGATTTCTCCTTTATTTATAACAATATTAGATGGAATTGTCTTATACCTCAGATTACATATTAAAAAACAACGAGTTGTTAACTTGAGTTCTTATGAAGTAGAAAACGGTATCTATCCTCACTTTGGTCTTATTAGTTTACAAAGAAATGAGGCTCAAGTATAGTGGAGGCCTGATTAATTCTTTTTTTTTTTTATTATTATTATTATTTTTTTTTTTGACAGGCAGAGTGGATAGTGAGAGAGAGAGAGAGACAGAGAGAAAGGTCTTCCTTTTGCCGTTGGTTCACGGCGCACCGTGCTGATCCGATGGCAGGAGCCAGGTACTTATCCTGGTCTCCCATGGGGTGCAGGGCCCAAGTACTTGGGCCATCCTCCACTGCACTCCCTGGCCACAGCAGAGAGCTGGCCTGGAAGAGGGGCAATCGGGACAGAATCCGGCGCCCCGACTGGGACTAGAACCCAGTGTGCCGGCGCCACAAGGCAGAGGATTAGCCTAGTGAGCCATGGCGCTGGCCTTTTTTTTTTTTTTTTTTTTTTTTTTGACAGGCAGAGTGGACAGTGAGAGAGAGAGACAGAGAAAAAGGTCTTCCTTTTGCCGTTGGTTCACCCTCCAATGGCTGCCGCGGCCGGCGCGCTGTGGCCGGTGCACTGTGCTGATCCGATGGCAGGAGCCCTGGTTTCCCATGGGGTGCAGGGCCCAAGCACTTGGGCCATCCTCCACTGCACTCCCTGGCCACAGCAGAGAGCTGGCCTGGAAGAGGGGCAACCAGGACAGAATCTGGCGCCACGACCGGGACTAGAACCCGGTGTGCCGGCGCCTCAAGGCAGAGGATTAGCCTAGTGAGCCGCAGCGCCGGCTTGATTAATTCTTAAGACCTCACCCTCTCTGAACACACATTGCTATTCCCACTCCATTCCTGACACACTGGGCCACAATGCCATGAGGTCCACTGGTTCTCTCCAATGTCTGTAACTGGATAACCAGAATGTGACAACCAGGTGCTCCAGGAGGATGACATGGTCTCTGGAGGCCATGACCCTCCTTGAAAGCTGACCTTCTCTGGGTTGAAGCCAAGTCCTTTAGCTATTGCAGCAGACATAGTTGCAAGGGCTTCATGGATCTCAAACATGTCAACATCCTCCAGTGACCAGCCTGCTTTTGTAACAGCTGTTTTATTGCTGGAATTGGTCCTGTTCCCACAATGGAAAGCTCCACAACTGTGTGTGACCAGGAAACTATCCGTACTAGACGTCTAAGCCCACAGTCGCCAGCTTCTGACTTCACAAGAACCCCGGCGGCAGCACCATCATTATTCCTGCAGCATTGGCTGGCGTGACTGATCCGTTCCGTTTATAAGAAAGGCCCTAGTTTGGACAGGGCCTCTGTGTTGCTCCTGTGGTGAGGAAACTCATCCGTTTTAACTTCAATAAGTCCTTTTCTCGAAGACACAACAATTGGTAAAATCTGTCCAAATGGCCGGCTTTCTGTGCTCTCTCTGTCCCGTTCTGGGACTGCAACCTTGTCCTGATTTCTTGCCATTGTTTGGCTACATTTTCAGCTGTAATCCCATGTGATAGTTGTTAAAAGCATTGGTGAGGCTGGCACATGGTATGCGTCTTACCAACCTGGACTCCTGTGCCCAAAGGAAGCAAGTGAGGAGCCTTGCTCACACTATCCACACCTCTGGTAACCGCAATGCTGGAGTCTCCTACCCCTACTGGCTGGGCTGCAAGGCATCAGTTTTTAGGTCTGACCCACAGACCATTTGGCAGTTCCAGGCTAGGACAGAGTAGGGAATTCTTGCACCCACAATAGGCTGTGGGTTCTGCCCACATCCTGCTGCCCAAACATGTCCAACTATGACCTCAGGAGCCACAGTGGCCCTCTTCAAGACTGCTTTGATGAGAACTGAGCCCAGGTCCTAAACAGGAACAGCAGACACAGCACTATTTAGGAGCCTATCATGGTCTATACCACCAAGATGATGATCATGGGGTCCCAGCCTGCACTCACCCTACCACAACTACCTCTCCTGCCGCTGTAGCCCTTCCCTGGGGGCTTGGAAGCTGCCCATCCACTGCTTTCCCAGGAGCATTAGCTGGAGCTAGATCAGAAACTGAACAGCTGGGACTCGAACCAGCACTCCAATGGGATGCTGGGGTCTCAAGCAACAGCTTAATCCACTGTGCCACAAATCAGTCGCATAAATACATATTTAAAAAGAAAACTCTTCAGGAGCCGATGTTGTGGCGCAGCAGGTTAACGCCCTGGCCTGAAGCGCCGGCATCCCATACGGGCGCAGGTTCGTATCCCAGCTGCTCCACTTCCAATCCAGTTCTCTGCTGTGGCCTGGGAAAGCAGTAGAAGACGGCCCAAGTCCTTGGGCCCCTGCACCCACGTGGGAGACCCGGAAGAAGCTCCTGGCTCCTGGTCAGCCCAGCTCTGGCCGTTGCAGCCAATTGGGGAGTGAACCATCGGATGGAAGACCTCTTTCTCTCTCTTTCTCTCTCTCTCTCTCTCTCCCTCTCTGCCTCTCCTCTCTCTGTGTAACTCTGACTTTCGAATAGATAAATAAATCTTAAAAAAAAAGAAAGAAAACTCTTCAAAAAAGAAACACTATAGCTTTAGCATCAGCATGAGAATCCTACTCTTTCATCTTTGCTCACGACCACTTTTTGTATTATGTCCTGTAGGGGGTAATTTGTTGGTAACTTTCAAAATTATAACTGCATTTTTTGATAAAAACTTTCAATTTTGATTAATTTTAGATTTATAGAAAAGTTACAAAGATAGTACAGAGAACGCCTGTATACTTTTCCCCAAATGTTAACATCTCATGGGATATTTGTCATAAATAAGGTTTTCCTAGTGGTATGCCATAAACTCTATTGCAGGCTTTATTTGGAGTTACCAGTTTTTTCCACTAATAACCTTTCTTTAAAAGAGTAAACTTTTGGGGCAGACATTTGGCCTAGCTGTTCAAATGCCCATGACCCACACTGGAATGCCCAGGCTTCAGTTCCAGCTCTGGCTTCCGCCTCCTGCTTCTCACTAACATGAATCCTGGGAGGAAGTGCAGACAGCTCAAGTGGTTCAGTTCCTGCCACCCACACGGGAGACCTGGATTAGGTTCCTAGTTCCTAAATCCTGGCTCCACCTTTGGCCCAGCCCTAGCCATCCCTAGTGTCTAGTGTCTGGTCAATGGACTAATGGATGAGAGCTCTCTCTCTCTCTCTCTCTCTCTCTCCTTCTTGGATTAATTATTTTTAAAAAGAATAAGCTTTGGGGCTGGCACTGTGGTGTAGTGGGCTAAGCTGCTGCCTGCAGCACCAGCATCCCATATGGGTGCTGGTTTGTGCCCCAGCTACTCCTCTTCTGATTCAGATCTCTGCTAATGGCCTGGGAAAGCAGCGGAAGATAGCCCAAGTCCTTGGGCCCCAGCACCCATGTGGGAGACCCAGAAGAAGCTCCTGGCTCCAGCCATTGCAGCCATTTGGGGAATGAACCAGCAGATGGAAGACTTTTCTCTCTGTCTCTCCCTCTCTGTCTGTAACTCCGCCTCTTTCAAATGAAGAAGAAGGAAAGGAAGGAGAAGGAGAAGAAAAGAGTAAGCTTTTTATTTTAGAATAATTCTAGATTTTCATAGAAGCTGCAGATAGAACAGAGTCCCCAGCCTCTCTTTACTTAGTTTCCCCTGATGTTAACATCCTATTTTATCACAGGACATTTGTCAAAAATAGGAACCCAACACTAGCATATTATCATTAACAAAATTTCTGATTTTGCCCTTTTTTCTGTTCCAAGATCCAATTTAAGATACCAGATAACATTATTTATTTAGAGACTTAAAAGTATTAGAATCAAGGACTTCCAGCCAGAGCAGCGTGGAGGGAGGCTTCCAAAAGAGCAAAACCCAAAGGGACTGGTGGTAGTCGGCTTTTTAAGCATAAATTTGAAGGAAAAAAAAACCAAAACTTGACAATCAGATTGGCATTCAGTTACCAGGCGGGGACAAAAACCATCAAAAGGCCTCATTTACAATCCTCCTTCCTTCTGGCCAGCTACGGGTGGGACAGGTAACTGTTTTCACAATAAGCTGTGAGCTCAGGAGAGTTCCTTGCTATTCTCAGCCACAGAACAAGTAATCATCCTGTCTCTTTGATCTCATTCCCTTGGTGAGTTTCTGGTTTTTCCGTTTTTCATAATCTTGGCAATAATGAACAATATTGAAGAGTCATTTATATGATAAAATGTCCTAAATTTGGACTTCAGTGATATTTCCTCTGTATATTCCTTTTGACCCAGCAATTTCACTAATATGAATTTATCTTATATGTAGATTCCCACATGTGTGAAACACAAAGTTAATCATGGAAGCATTTTCCTAACAGCAAAACACTAGAAATTACATAAGATCCCTCAAGAAGGAATTAGTTAAATGACTTATGGTATATCTATATGACATAATACTTTTTTTTTTTTTTTCTGACAGGCAGAGTTAGACAGTGATAGAGAGAGACAGAGAGAAAGGTCTTCCTTCCGTTGGTTCACCCCCAAAATGGCCGCTACGGACAGTGTGACAGTGCGCTGCACCGATCGCAGCTGCACTGATCCGAAGCCAGGAGCCAGGTGCTTCCTCCTGGTCTCCCATGTGGGTGCAGGGGCCCAAGCACTTGGGCCATCCTCTACTGCCTTTCCAGGCTACAGCAGAGAGCTGGACTGGAAGAGAAGCAACTGGGACAGAACCCGGTGCCCCAACCAGGACTAGAACCCGAGGTGCTGGCGCCGCAGGCGGAGGATTAGCTTAGTAAGCCACGGCGCCGGCCGTGACATAATACTTTCTAAAAATAAAATGCTTTCACAGCTGGGGCTGGTTTTGCAGAGGAGCAGGTTAAACTGCCACCTGAGGCACCAGCATCCCATATGAGTGCTGGTTCGAGTCCTGGCTGCTATACTTCCCATCTAGCTCCCTGCTCACGTGCCTGGGAAACCAGCGGAAGACAGCCTGAGTGCCTGGATCCCTGCCACCCACGCTGGAGGTCTGGATGGAGTTCCAGGATCCTGGCTTTGGCCTGGCCCAGCACTGGCTATTGTGGTCATTTGGGGAGTGAACCAGTGGATGGAAGAACACTCTCTCTCTCTCTCTGCCTTTCAAAAAATAAATACATCTTTAAAAGAGGGTGGGAGGGGGATGGCATGTGGCACAGCAGATCAAGCCACTGCTGCAATGCTAGCATTCCATTTGGGTGCCAATTCAAGTCCCAGCTGCTCCACTTCCGATCCAGCTTCTTGTTAATTCACCTGGGAAAGCAGTGAAGATGGCCCAAGGGCTTGGGTCCCTGCATCCATGTGAGAAACTCAGATGAACGTCCTGGCTCCTGGCTTTGTTCTGGCCCAGCCCTGGACACTGCAGCCATCTGGGGTCCTGACTGCTCTGCTTGCCATCCATCTGCTTGCTCATGTGACAGGGAAACAGCCGATGATGGATCAAGTACTCAGGCGTGTGCCACTCATGTGGGAGATGGGATGGAGCTCCTGGTTTCTGGCTTCAGCCTGGCCCAGCCGTGGCTACAGCAGCTTTTGGAGAGTGAACTAGTGGATGGAAGATCTCACTCTTTTCCTCTCTCTGTCACTTTGCCTTTCAAGTAAATAAATAAATCTTTTTAAAAGAGTGTGAATTTTTTGTGATTTGAATAATATTCAACAAAGATTTTTTTAAAAGTCAAGGATGGCCCAAGTTTTTTATTATTTTATTATTTTTAAATTTATTTGAAAGGCAGAGTTACAGAGGGAGACAGAGAGAGAGATTCTGCCCATTCGTTAGTTCACTCCCCAGACGGCTGCAATGGCTGGGTTGTGCCATGCCGAAGGCAGGAGCCCAGGAGCCTGGAGCTTCTTATGGGGTCTCCCACATGGGTGCAGGTGCCGAGCACTTGGGCCACGTTCTGCTGCTTTCCGAGGAACATTAGCAGGGAGCTGAATTGGAAGTAGAGCAGCCAGGACTTAAACCGGGAGCACTGCTGTGTGGCAGGCGGAGGCCTAACCCAATATGCCACAATGCCCGTCCCTAAAGACGTTATTTTTAAAAAGAGCAAAAAAAACCTCTGAAATCCAAATGCCAAAGGGCTTATTTCCCGAAATAAAAGTCTCCAGAAATCAACAGAAAAAAAAAAACACCACAAATCTTTCAGAAAAATGGATAAATGACCTGAAGAGAGAGTTATTTAACCTTACAATAAGCAAGAAGCAAATTAAAACAAGATACCACTTTGGCAAGTAACAAACTGAAACTTACAAGTGCAGGAAGAGGCACTCCATATTGTCGCTGGTACCCTCTCTGAAGGAATGTAAATAAATGTAAATAAAGCACATCCTTTGTCCTGCCCATCTCAGTTCTCAGAGTTCCTGAGTTACAGCTTCCCACGTGCTCCTGGTACCTACAGGGACACTGACTTTAAAAGATGTCCAGCCAGCGCTGTGGCCCAGCAGGCTGATGCTCTGGCCTGAAGCGCCGGCATCCCATATGGGTGCCGGTTTGAGACCTGGCTGCTCTTCTTCCGATCTAGCTCTCTGCTGAGGCCTGGGAAAGCAGTAGAATATGGCCTAAGTCATTGGGCCCCTGCACCCGCGAGGGAGACCCGGAGGAAGCTCCTGGCTCCTGGCTTCTGGTCAGTGCAGCTCCGGCCATCGGATGGAAGACCTCTCTCTCTCTCTCTGCCTTTCCTCTCTCTGTGTAACTCTTTCAAATAAATAAAATAAATCTTTAAAAAAAATGGTCTACACAATTAATTAAAAACAAAACAAAACAAAAAGCTGTTCATAGGGGCCAGAGCTATGGCATGGCAGGTAAAGCCGCCACCTACAGCAAAGGCATCTCATATGGGGGACGGTTCCAGTCCCAGCTGCTCAGCTTCTGATCCAGCTCTCTGTGATGGCTTGGGAAAAGCAGTGGAACATGGCCCAAGTGCTTGGGCCCCTGCACCCACGCAGGAGATCTGGAAGAAGCTCCTGACTCCTTGCTCTGCATCTGTCCAGCTCCTGTCAGATGGTGAACCAGTGGATGGAAGACCTCTCTCAAAAGAGTTATCCATAAATGCACAAGAAGAGAAACTGCCTAACAACTCATCAGGAGAGAACTGACTACACAAGTTATACCGTCACCACACAACAGATTATAAAGTTGTAAAAAACAGGTCTATCTGTGGATTGCTAGGGAACGAGTGTCAAGAAATACTGTGCAACTGGAGCAGACGTAGTACTCTGTGTAAACATGCTATTCTCGGTGTTAAAGAGAAAGAGAGCGCGAGCGGGCGGGACGCACACACGGAATGCGGCGGGCGAGAGGCTTGGGCACCGCTGCGTCGTTCTATTTGAACTTGATGGACCAGCATCCCTTGTTAGGGGGCGACAGTGAAGGCAGACAGAAACAATGCCACTCGGAAAGAACTCTCCTACTGGAAACCTGAGCGAGAGGGCGCAGAGCGCCTGGTGGTGGCCGAGCTGACCCAGGACGGCTCCCTGCGGCGGTGGCTTTTCATCCAGCCCGTTTGACGGGGGACCGTTATCGTTCCGGGGAGGCTGACTAATGCTGGCGAGGCGCACCCGGGCGAGGAGAGCCGACCACCACGAATACACCACGGCACTCCGTGCTAAGTAAGCCCTTCCTACGCAGTTCCTCGTGAATCACTCACGCCACCCTGGGAAGAAGACACTGTTTTACCCACTTAGGGAGGGGGTGAAACCTGCTCAGATTCGACAAAAGTGTCAGAGCCAGCAGGTGTCTAACTTCGAGTTTGGAATCTGCTGGATTCCCTGTCGACACACAAGAAGCAGGGGCACACTAACTCTGCGCCGCCTCGGAGGAGCGGAGAAAGGCCGCCGAACCCCCGAGGCAGGCGTCGAGCGCGTCAGGCCACCGCGACGCGCACCGCCCGCAAGGCTTCCGGGACCCACTCGCCGGGAGACACAGCGGGACCTGCTTCCCGGCATCCTCCCCGAGCGGCCGTTCACTTCCGGTCTTCCGTAGGCCCAAGAAGAAGCATCACCCTGCCTGCACCCTGCTCCTTAGAAACGCTCTCCTCCGGGATTCCCAGATCTACACCCCTGTCCCGCCGCCGCCCCAGTTCTCTCTCATCGCGGCCCCCTTACCTGCCCTGCGCCCCCCCGCGGGCCCCGGGGCCCCTCGCTGATGACCGCCCTCACCTCTTCTCTCTTCGCCTGCCGCGGCCTTTTACAAACACGGCCAAAGTGTTCTCTGTAACGACAGTCGTTATTGGTCAGAGCCTCCCACGCGCGGCAAGTGCCCGCCCACCTTGGCTCGCGTTGTCTGATGGGAGTTGTAGTTTCTTCTTGCAGACGGCGGAGAATTGCAAGAGGGTGGAGGGTAGAACCTACGCTCACCTGGAAAAGCCATCGCTCAGGGACTTCCCTGTTGCTGGACAGTTTCTGGCCGAACCTGCCTGTGTGGAAGGCACCAGCACAGCCCCAGTAGTGTAACTAGTAATGGATGGGAAAATCGCCCGGATTTTCTACAGTAGCAGATGTCAGCCTTCCCCTGCTGCCTCCCAGGACGCTTTAGCGACAGCTGGATTGGAAGCAGAGGCACAGGGATTTGAACTGAGCACTCTGATATGTGATGTTGGCATCCTAAGTGAGGTGGTCTAAACTGCTGTCACAATGCCCACCCCAGTGCTTTAACATATTACTTAAATGTTATCCCTGTAATGATTAGAAATTGGCTTCCTGGATATAGTAGTTCTGGTCCTTGGAATCAAACAAAATAAATCTAAATGATCGTTATTCATGACTGCAGACAGCTCGCGAACACAGTGTGTTTCCAGGGGAGTCCTGTGTGTTCTGCAAATGCCAGTAATGAGATTTTCTATACCCTGGCCATTGGCTAGCTTCTCACAAGTAGTGGTACTGTGAGCAGGTTGCTTCCCCATTGAGAAGACTTTATCTTCCCAAGGCTACAGAGAAGTGATCCCTTCCAGGAGTAAGATTGTTTCTTAAACAGTAGGAAGGGGGAGAGAGGACCACAGTTTTTCCAGAAGACTTTTCAGTCTTACTTCCTCTTCAATTATAAGTTTTAAAAGTGCTCATCAGTATGTCCAGGACCATCTGATTGGATTCTGACAATAATGTGTGTTTTCCATGCCTGGTTTATGATCATATGGGTGCCAACTGATGGTTCAAAGCAGTCTCTCTCTCAACTGGGAGCGCTGTTATTGTTGCCTAGGGAATGGAGGCCATGGATGTTGTTAAAGATCCTGCAACGCCAGATGGCGCTGTAGCTCAGCGGGCAAAACCGCCACCTGCAGCATCAGCATCCCGTAGGGACACCAGTTCGAGTTCCGGCTGCTCCAATTCTGATACAGCTCTCTGCTTTGGCCTGGGAAAGCAGTGGAAGATGGCCCAAGACCTTGGACTCCTGCACCAGCGTGGGAGACCTGGAAGAAGCTCCTGGCTCCTGGCTTTGGATCAGCGCAGCCCCAGCCGTTAAGGCCATTTGGGGAGTGAACCAGCGGATGAAGATCTCTGTAACTCTGCCTTTCAAATAACTTTTTAAAAAAAATCTAAAAGAAGCTGTCCTGAGCAACCCCGTTTCTCAGTTTTCTGGCATCTTCTCTCGGATTCCCAATGCGGTTGCTGCTGTAGCGCCCTCCCTGCGACACGGTGAGGCTGAGCAAAGCAGCCAAGCAGAGGCTGCAGCCTCTCTTCAAGGGGCAAGATTGATTCCCTGTGGCATTTACCTGGGTTTTCAGAGGGATTCAGGTCCTGCAGTGCCTGCAGCAACTGTTCTGAGCCTACTTTGGGGATAAAGGACTATTTGTTCATCTGGACTTGAAAGCAGTCATGGGAGAAGGCCAATGGGGCACGCGTGTGGTCTGGCTGGGACAAGACACGGACATCATTCAGCCACCAGATGCATGGCCCAGGGCTCTGCTCAGATGCACTGGTGACAGCATGGAACTGCTACTGATACATCTATGATAGGTTGATCAAAATAAATATTTTTTAAAGAATTTATTTATTGCCTTGAGAGGCAGAGTGAGAGAGAGAGAGAGAGAGAGAGAGAGAATCAACCTTCCATCCACTGGTTCAGTCCCCAAAAGGTCGCAACGATTGGAATTGAGCCAATCAATCCAAAGCCAGATGTGGGGAGCTTCTTCCAGGTCTCCCACGCTGGTGCAGGGGCCCCAGCATTGGGCCATCTTCTACTCCTTTCCCAGGCCATAGCAGAGAGCTGGACTGGAAGAGGAACAGACAGGACTGAACCAGCGCCAATATGGATGCCGGTGCCACAGGCAGTCATAGTCTACTATGCCACAGCGCTGGCATATAAAAAAACTAGCGATTTCTTTCTCATAAGCCAGACACCCAGGGTCCTTCCATTTCAAAGAAGGACCTCTGAAGAAATGCTTCCAGGAGCACAGAAGCTCCTTGTGAGCCCTCTCTTCTAAATGGAATTCGCAGAATTGTAAACATTCTAAAGTCACGTTCTGACACAGTATGCCTTCTCTTCACACCATCTGAACTTGAGCGAAGTCACTAATTCACAGTGAGCATCCCTGGCATCAAGATATAATGGTGGGATTATTTGCCCGCGCCGCGGGTCACTAGGCTAATCCTCTGCCTTGCGGCACCGGCACACCGGGTTCTAGTCCCGGTCCAGGCGCCGGATTCTGTCCCGGTTGCCCCTCTTCCAGGCCAGCTCTCTGCTGTGGCCAGGGAGTGCAGTGGAGGATGGCCCAAGTGCTTAGGCCCTGCACCCCATGGGAGACCAGGAGAAGCACCTGGCTCCTGCCTTCAGATCAGCACGGTGCGCCGGCCGCAGTGGCCATTGGAGGGTGAACCAACGGCAAAGGAAGACCTTTCTCTCTGTCTCTCTCTCTCACTGTTCACTCTGCCTGTCAAAAATTAAAAAAAAAAAAAAAAAAATCTAATGGTGGGGCCAGCATTGTGTTATGATGCCAGAATTCTGTATTGGAATTGAGCCCTGGCTAATCTACTTCCAATCCAGCTCCCTGTTAATGTACCTTGGAAGGAAGTGGAAGATGGTCCAAGAGCTTGGGCCCCTGCCACCTGTGTGGGAGACCTGGATGGAGTTCCTGGGTCCCAGCTTTGGCTGGCCCAGACTTGGCTGTTGTGGCCATTTGGGGAATGAAACAGCAGTTGGAAGATCTCTGTCTCTGTAACATTCAAAGAATAAAAAATTTAAAAATTCCTTTGTCAGTCAGGTGAAAATCACACTGTGATTGTGGCCATTTGGGGAGTGAACCAGGAAACAGAAGATCAATCTCTTTCTTTCTGCCTTTCAAATAAGTAAATAAATATTAAAACACAAGCTTCAAAAACCAATCAACAAGCTTAAAAAAACAGTAGATCCAAAACACTTAAGTATTCCTTTTCATTAATACAGCTCTAGAAAATTAACCTACATATAAAACTTAGAAAGCAGAATTTGGCAATGAGGCCACTGTGAAGATTTTAGTTAAAAAAAAAAAAAAAAACATAAATAAGAAGCTTTTTACCACTGATAAATTCTGTAAGAGTAGGGATTAATTTTTATTCATATCAGTAACTACTGTCTAGAATACTGGAACTGTCTAGAATGTCTGGAACTGTTAAAGACATAGTTGTAGGCCAGTGCTGTAGCATTGCTGGTGAAGCTGCCATTTGCAGGGCCAGCATCCCATATGGGCACTGGTTTGAGTCCTGGCTGCTCAACTTCCGATCCAGTTCCCTGCTAATGCACTGGGAAAGTAGCAGAGGATGGCCCAAGTGTTTGGGCCCCTGCACCCACATGGGAGACCTGGAAGAAGCTCCTGGCTCCTGGCTTCAGACTGGCCCAGCCAGCAGTTGCAGCCATTTGGGGAGTGAACCGTGGATGGAAGACCTCTCTCTCTGTCTCTCCCTCTCTGTCTGTAACTCTGCCTCTCAAATAAATAAATAAATTTTTTTTTAAAGCAGTTCAGTTTGTTTCACGGGCGGGGGCCTCAAATGTCAGTGCCTATATCCTTTTTCTCCCAGGAGTTGCTTAGTTTTTTCATCCAAAGATCTTCCCACAACCTGTCTGGTGGCTATTACTCTGGCAACTGGTATTCTAGAGCTGAACAAAGGTAAGGAGCTAGGGATCTCATGTATCCAGAATTCAAAAGTGTGCTCAATCTTTGTTTTCTATATGGCATAACCTAGTAAAAAAGTTTACTCCCCTTCCCCTTGTAAAGTCGAATCATTATCAGAATACTAGCCTCCAACTTTAAAGGCCATAGTGTATTAGTATGTCAATCTCGAGAAAAATCTCATTTCTGAAGCCAGTGAGTGCTACAGAAAACTGAATAAAGCAGAAATCTGTAATACGGATACTCAAGGTATGCTACTGCTGACACTTGCAGGTATCATGGTTGGTTCATTCCTTACCATATATCCATTATGAATCAGTCTCCAAAGGAAGATATCCTATTCAACTGAGACACACTCATTTTATTAAGGCTCTTAAATTAAAATCCATGGTTTTGGAGGTATGTTCTTCAAATTCTAAACATAACAGTCAAAATGCAGAGATTGGAATAAAAGGTAATAATCCCCTACAAAGAAACTGTTTTTGGAAATCATGACTCTCTCATTAAAAAGGTTTGTTGTTTTATTTCTTATAAACACATTTTGCTTTTCTAGTTCAACTGTGCTCTCAGGAGCACCCTACAGCCCTTCTTATATCTAACTTGCACTGTAGGTGCAAACTCGTCCTTACCAACTGCCTTTTCCAATGGAACAGAACTCTTAACACACAAATAAAAGGAACATGGACAAAACAGACTATATATCTCATTTTGAACAAGAAAAATGAGACCATGGGTTCAAAACTGGAAAAATCTGCAGAATGCCAATTCTTTGTAGTATTAAACAGTAAACCAAGGCAAACCACAGTTTCTGGAATAAGAAGAAAAAAATTAACAAATATCTGAGTGAATATAACAATATAACTAGACAAAAAATTCTTACACACAATAATCACCGCAAGAAGATCCCACAGGTTATAGAAAACATAAAGGAACTTTAATATCCAAACAGGGTAAAGAATACTGGATTAATAACCCATTAAGTGGGAATTACTTCAAGTTCTTTACAGTACCAGAAAGTAAAATCTGAACGCGTATTGCAGAGAATGAAACTCTGATTCTCTTACCTGATTATTAACACCAGTATGACTTTCAGACTGAAAAATCTTTTAACACTAAGATTTCCACCAGTCAGCAGTGTGAGTTTGTTCAGTAGTAACCTTTTCATCATGACTACTACTACTTTCTTCTCAAAGAGCAGTCAATATACATGTTAAGATTTGTGCAATCTGAAAATACACCGGCTAATAAAAACTGTTACTACTTGAGACAGTCCAAATGAAGAAAAAGCTACACTTTTGTTCTGATTAGTTATTTCAACCCAAATAATTTACCCTGCAGTCCATGAGATGTACAGGAAATAACTGTGTTTTTTTTTCTTTTTAAAGAGAAAAACAGTAAGGGTCCTAAAATGGAAACATGAACTAGAAGCATTTAAAAGACAGCTTCCTGATTTTTCTGAGTATTTAATTTCAGCTTCTTTTGGCTGCATGCCCTGATGTGTAGAAGTTAACAAGGAAATACTATCTCCAAGTACGTAAAAAATGTACTCATCTTCCATAAAACAACTGTGTAATGTATCAATACTTAAAAATACACAGTGACTTAATGAAACATCAGCACAACTGCATAGAATTGAGCTCCAGAGAACTACAGACTAGGAGCTGCCTCCCCGGGCTCTGGTTTATAGGTGTTGGCTTAGAGACCAGTGTAATCAGGTGCTCCCCCCTGCAAGATTCAGGCCCGGAAATGGAAAATTCCACAGGCCTTTTCTCTTCCTAAATCAAATGCTGGGAGCTCTCTGAAAGTCTTCAAAGCCACCAAATATTCAAATATGGACCCCCAGACCCTTCCTCTCTGTGAGTCAAGGAAGGAGGCTTGTGACCTTCACTGAAAACCAAACCAAACCAAACCAAATCTCCCACAACTCTTCTAACAAACTCTGAAATGTACTAGAAATTTCAAAACTAGAACAACGCCATCAGAGGTTAAACCTCTTAATGCTTGAAGCAGCCAAAAAAAAAAAAATTAACCCCAGACACAGCACAAAATTAGGAACTCCAGAAAAACAGGTACCAAAATCATCAAAATAATGATTGCACTGAGGATTCTCTTCTTTGAAGGCTGTTTAAGGAGGTAGGATTTTAAGGTTTGTGTTGTGTGTGTGTGTGTGTGTGTGTGTATGTGTGTTTTAAAATCTTTTGGCCTCTGAACACCTAAAAAAATGCTTTGCCTGGCTGGTCCTCCAGGCTAATTTTAGAGTTCACAGTGAACCCCAAGCCTGACCTCAGGATATTCTAGGGTTTCACAGCTATCATTTGTACATATTAAGTTGATTTACTCTTTTTCAGTAAATCTAACTAGAAAATGGCAAATTAACATATTTCATTTACATAGAATTTTGTGTCTCAAAATTCTTGAAAAACAAGAGCAGATGACTTTGCATTCAAAGACTACCAAAGTATGTATTTGATATTCACATGCAAACAGCTGAAAACCTTATAAATCTCATGTCAGCTCTGCATGATGCCTTTAAGAAGGAAACGACATACAAAGTTTGCTAACTGTGCAAAATATAAACTTGCTAAAACATTTTACATAATAAAATAATACATGTAAATGTTGAAGTTGACACATGAAATTAACATGGCGCGAGAACTTATCACATTTCAGAGATTTTTCTTTAGTAACAAGTTTTTGTTTTTATAGTTCCGGGTACACAGCAAAGTTTATCACAGAAGATAAAAATCCTTTTAAACAAATCCAACAGGGAATTCTTGAGGCACCTTCTCATATAAAACACAAGATGAATGCAACTGTCAATCCATCTGAGAAAAGTATTCAATCGAAGTGAACATCATTTTTTTCTGTCTCAGTATATTTTACAGAACTTTAATAAGGCAAGACAAATTTGTGAAAAAAATGTAAATACAAAAATGATGTAAACTAATAATTTATATTTAAAAACCCCAAGGAGATAACAGTGGAAACGGGATAGCTCAAACAATACTTTTTTTTTTAACCTAAAACAGAATTGTGCACAAGCTGAAGATTACAAAGAACTTCTAGACTTTGCACAGTTTTGGTTTTTCTTTCTTTCTTTTTTTTTTACATCTTTATATTACATGTTTTAAATCATATCAGGAATGCAAACTAGAACTGCACACTACTTTAGCGGAGAAAAGTTCAACATTGTGCAATTTTCTGCCTCTTAATTTTTCAAAAGTGGCAGCAATCCCTGCAATTGTATTTGAAACAAGGATCTGAGAAACTTTATCAAAAAAGGTCATGAAGGCAAAAATTGGCAGACATCCAGCATCTTGTTTCTTTTTTAAAACAATGTGGATGATAAGTAATTTCATGATTAAAAAATGAATCTTTTAAATAAATACACTGTATCTGACATTTGCACTGACTGATTTGATAAATCTTTAAGTAAACAACGGCTTTACTACGCTCCCTGTAGCCTCAAGCCACTGGCTTTAGCTTCTGGAGTCCGTTTTCACTGGGTTTCATACCCGGCCACTCGGTAGCCCGCAGGCTGGCTGGGTAACATGCTGCCGTTCTGGCCAGGAGGCGGCTGCACGCCGTAGTTTGGTCCCATCCACGGTGCGGAAGACTGCGTCTGGCTGGGGGAGAATGTGAAGGGAAGAAGCAGAGGGGAAGGGCAATGCACTGATTAAAACCATGTAATGCAATAACAAATGCACTGGGAAAGGGGACACATACTTTAAAAAAAAAATACCAACGTAACAGTAATGCCATGTTACACAAACCAAGGGTAAAAGTGGAAGTTTCTCCTTGTAAAAGCAAGTATCCTCATAGTCCAGTGTAGGCAGTTTCATTTTGTTAGAAATTACAGCTAAAAAAAATATACCCTTGGGGCCAGCGCTGTGGTGGAGCTGGTAAAGTCACCACCTGTGATGCCAGCACCCACTATGGGTGGCTCAAGACCTGCCTGCTCCACTTCTGATTCAGCTCACTGCTAAATGCATCTAGGAAAGCAGTGGAAGATGGCCCAAGTACTTGCGCCTCTACACCAGAGTGGGAAACCTGGAAGAATCTCCTGGCTCCTGGCTTCAGAATGGCCCAGTTCCGGCCATTGCAGCCATTTGGAGAGTGAACCAGCAGATGGAATCTCTTCCTCTCTCTCCGTAACTCTGCCTTTCAAATAAATCAATCTTAAAACTAAAACTAAAACTTAAAAAAAAAAAAATCCAAAGCCTTAAAAAAAAAAGATACTCTTAACATATATTTACTCTGGGGCCGGCGCTGTGGTGTAGCAGGTAAAGCCACTGCCTGCAGTGCTGGCATCCCATATGGGCACTGCTTCGAGTACTGGCTGCTCCACTTCTGATCCAGCTCTCTGCTATGGCCTGGGAAAGCAGTAGAAGATGGCCCAGGTCCTTGAACCCCTGCAGCTGTGTGGGAGACCCAGAAGAAGCTCCTGGCTCCTGGCTTCAGGTTGGTGCAGCTCCAGCCGTTGTGGCCAACTGGGGAGTGAACCAACAGATGGAAGACCTCTCTCTCTGCCTTTCCTTCTCTGTGTAACTCTGACTTTCAAATAAATAAATAAATCTTTAAAAAATAAATTATAACAACAACAACAACAAAAACCACACATATATTTATTCCCTTTGAATTCAGAAACACCTATCTCTCATCTCTACCTGGGTTGTATGTACATTCACCCAGCTACTACCCGAAAGAAATTTGATCATCTGGCACAGAGCTAACTTTTATTTTACTCAAAGAAATTAGTATACGTAAGCTCATATATTTTCTCAACATTACAAACACAAGATTGTTTTTAAAACTGAAAAGTATTTTTATTTTCAGTTTCCTCCATCAGAAATTTAAACAAACAAAAAAAAAGAGGCATAAAATCTAAAAAAAAAAAAAAAAAGAGCTGGCACTGTGGCACAGCGAGTAAAGCTGCCACCAATGATACCAGCATCAAATATGGGCACTGGTTCAAGTTCTGGCTGCTCCACTTCTGATCCAGCTCCCTGCTAATGTACCTAGGAAAGCAGTAGAAGATGGCCCAAGTGCTTGTGGGGGCCTGGAAGAAGCTCTTGGCTCCTGGCTTTGGCCTGGCCCAGCTTGGGCCACTGGGGTCATTTGGGGAATGAACCAGAGGATGGAAGATCTCCCTCTGTAACTCTTTCAAATAAAATAAATTAACAATGAGGTTCAGCACAGTGGTGTAGTGGGTAAAGCTACTGCCTGCAGTGCCGGCATCCCATACTGGCGCTTGTTTGAGTCCCAGCTGCTCCACTTCTGATCCAGCTCTCTGTTGTGGCCTGGGAAAGCAGTAGAAGAGGGCCTAACTGCTTGGGACCCTGCATCCATGTGGGAGACCTGGAGGAAGCTCCTGGTTCCTGGCTTCGAATGGGCCCAGCTCTGGCTACTGAGTCCATTTAGGGAGTAGACCAGCAGATGGAAGATATCTCTCTCTCTCTTTCTCTGCTTCTACCTCTGTAACTCTGCCTTTCAAACAGACAAATATTTTTTAAGAAATCAGAAATGGTATAATGCCAGGAATATAAGGAATCTTGATATGTTAATAATATACAAATAAATCCTTCTGCAAAGAAAAAATGAAGCATAATAAAACTAGCATTAATAGAAGCACCTAAGCATGGCTAAGTCACCATTAGTCACACAAAAAGCTTAACAATTACTAAACTGCTTTTCTTATAAAAAAATTAGCTTATCCATTATCTAAATTTATGACTGGTCAATTCAAGACAACATATTTCTAGGCAAATTTTTAGAGAAATATTTAAAACTATAAAATTTCCTTTGACGTCTTCAAAGGTTAGTAAAAGAAAAGATCAAACGTGCTTACTTAAACCCCTGCTGGTTCCAGGCCTGGCCGTACATTCCATATGCAGGTACTTGCCAGCCGTTAGGCATGTACTGGCCAATCTGTTGTGCATTTCCATACCACTGGCCCCACTGGCCATAAGCTTGTGGATATCCAATTTGATTCTGCTATTAAGTAAAATTACAATAGATCATTTAGTATTAATTTAAGTTATCTGTATTTACAATCAGTCCTAATACATCACTAATACTTAGCCAAAACACATAGGGCACAATTATAATTAAAATGACAGGATAAACAGGAATTTAGCAAGTGACTGTGGAAAAAAAGAAAGTGAGGTAATACTTCTACTAACGCTATGGTGATGCTCTGAATGGCACAGTCTTTGTAAAGTAGCAGGTAATGCCCTAGTAAGATATTAAACTTAGTATAATGTTTAAGTGTCTGGTATACTACTTATGAAGATTACTGAGTCCTATATTCATGTTAAATTAAACCTGTAAATTAGGATTTTCTTACTCCCATCTCTGTGTTCTATTTACAAATCCTTAATAAAAACTTTTTGGGACCAAGTTGGAACCACCACAGCTGCCTGGAAAACAAAAGGCAGCTACATCTGGAAGAAAATGCCAGGACCCTCTATATGTATTCATATCTTCATTTTTGTTTCAGTTGAGTCAAACATTCTTCTGAGTTCTCCAAATAGTACATGAATAAATCTACCAAGTATCAAAAAAAAAAAAAAAAAAAAAAGATGTAATAATCCACTAGGTTTGTCGGAGCCTTTTTAAATTCATTGTGTGAGCATGAATCAGCTGAGGCAGTCACACTCCTCACATCACCACTGTAGTCCATGAACACCACTCCGGAGCTACCGTGCATGGAGGCAGAGCCCTCACATGCTCTCACTTCAACTAGAAATGTAAATAAGGATTATCAATAAACCTCATGTAAAAATCACCTCGCTATCACCCCTGCGACACCTCCCAGAGCTGAAGGCCCTCACCTGTTGCACAGGATTGATCATGTCAAGAGTTTCTTTGCCCCAGTAGCATTTCACGACATGGCCTTCAATGGTGGTTCCATTAACAGAAACAATTGCATGTGCCGCACTTTCATGGGAGTTGAACCTGTTGAAAACAGTATTAAGAGTATTTATGAAAATAAAATGTTATTTTTAAAAATCAAGGTGAGCCTGAAGGAAAACACGCAGTTTGCATATAATCAATAAAAATGTCAGATTTCCTTTGCTATTTTTTCCAAAGATCTTGCAGTTCTAGAGAAACTTGTTTTAACGGAGGATGCCTTTCACTGGTCTTATGTTCAAAGGAGGGAGTAATGCAGAAAAAAAAAAGGAGGTGGGGGCAGGGCCCACCACTGTGGCGTAGTGCAGAAAGCTGCCGCCTGCCGCGCCGGCATCCCATATGGGTGCCGGTTCAGGTCCCGGCTGCTCCATTTCCGATCCAGCTCTCTGCTATGGCCTGGGAAAGCAGTTGAAAGATGGCCTAAGTCCTTGAGCCCCTGCACCCGCGTGGGAGACCGGAAAGAAGCTCCAGGCTCTTGGCTTTGGATAAGTGAAGTTCCACCCATTGTAGCCATTTGGGGAGTGGATCAGTGAATGGAAGACCTCTCTCTCTGTCTCTGTAACTCTGCCTTTCAAATAAATAAATAAATCTTTTAAAAAAAAGAAAGAAAGAAAGAATGAAAAGAAAAGAAAGAAAACCATGAAGCTAAAAATTCCAAAGTTATTTAGAGGCAAAATGTTTTAGAAACAAAAAAAACCACCCCTACCGAACAAATGAATATCCTTTATCTGGAAAGACTCGAATTTCCATTATTTGTCCAAATGGTGAAAAAGTTTGACGCATTAGTTGTTCTGTTGGACAAAAAAACAAAAACAAGAAACCACATTACATAAAGTACTACAAATATTAAATTTCTCCATTTATAAATAATTTCAAGATGCCACACAGGAAAAGCTCCCATACCTGTTAGCCCCGAAGTAACACCTCCGCAGTACACAGTACAATTGCTTGGACTAGACTGGTTTACAACCTCATCATATGATAACTGTTTGGTGTTTGCTAAGGAAAGAAAAAGTTTTCTATTTTTAATACATGAAATAAAATGTCCAGAAAAAGAAAAGCAGCATTGACTATACCACTGTAAATGGTAACATTTACCTTGACCAAAATGTTTAAATAATACATACTACATTTGAGTTCAGGATAAAACCTCCCCCAAGAATGTCTAAAACATCACCCAGTACTCTCTACTTAACAGGAGACTTGACATTAGAAATAATATAACTTATTATTTATAATTACAAAAATGAAAACTAAGTACATTTTTGAACAGTAGTCTTGATTTGCTTCTCATCTATTTCTGCAATAAGTCTCCGGGAACAGCTCTAACATTTAAAATCTAGTGTATTTTTCTCCAAAATTCCACATTTCTTTTTCTTCTCCAATACACCTACACTCATATGTACTCTTTGGAGCTGGAGGCTTTCGGGTTGCCCAGTTAGTTCTGATTTGTCTTCCACCAAGCCACTGGCCACCCATCTGCTGAATGGCGTTTTCAGCATCCTGTTCCGCACATGAGAAAGGACAAAGAAGCCACCATTAGTTGATGTTAGGACAACTGTTAGCAGTAGCAACAAGCTGGCACTTTACGTAAGATTTTTAAATAAAATGCTGTATGAAATAGACAACAGAAGATAGCCTTCCTAAAATGTAATGATGCTACGTATCTTTCCTTTTCAAAAATCATTTTTATTCATTTATTTTCATTTCATTTGAAGAAACAAGAGACAGATGGGGAGAACCTTCCACCCACTGCTACACTCCTTTCAAATGCCCGCCACAGCCAGGGCCCTGACAGGCTACAACCTGAAGCCTAGACCTCAGTCCGGGTCTCCCATGTGGGTGGCAGGGACCCAGACATTTGAGCCATCACTGCTGCCTCCCAGGATGCGCATCAGCAGGGAAGTGCATCAGAAGCTGAGAAGCTGGGACTTGAACCAGCCACTTGATATGGGATGTGGGAATCTCAAGCAGTGACTTGAGAGCTGCACGAAAACATCTTTATTTTATTTGGATATCAGACACTGGGAATGTCAATCATCTGAGAGTCCTGAGCCCAAAATTCCTGATGAGGTAGCTTTCATAAAGTTCATACAACAGGGCCGGTGCTGTGGTACAGTGGGCTAAGCCTATGTCTGCGGCGCTGGAATCCTATACGGGCACTGGTACGTGTCCCGGCTGCTCCTCTTCTGATCCAGCTCTCTGCTATGGCCTGGGAAAGCAATGGAGGATACCCCTAGTGCTTGGACCCCCTGCACATGCAAGGGAGACCTGGAAGAATCTCCTGGCTCCTGGTTTCAGATCAGCTCAGCTCCAGCCATTGCAGCCATATAGGGAGTGAGCCAGAGGATGGAAGACCTTTCTCTCTGTCTCTCCCTCTCTCTGTAACTCTAACTCTCAAATAAATTTGAAAAATCTTTTCAAAAAAAAAAAAAAAAAAAGTTGGGGCTGGTGCTGTGGTGTAGCAGGTAAAGCCGCCACCTAAAGTGCCGGCATCCCATATGGGCACTGGTTCAAGTCCTTGGGCCCCTAACCCACATGGGAGACCCGTAAGAGGCTCCTGGCTCCTGGCTTCGGATCAGCGCAGCTCCGGCCATTGCAGTCAATTTTTTTTTTTTTTTTGACAGGCAGAGTTAGACAGTGAGAGAGAACTGGGGTCTCAGGCTGAGAGGAGGGCACAGCAAACAAAATGGGACCCATCAAAGATAAAACTCTTGGGTTCCTGCTTGGGAAAATTGGAAGGACAGTGTACTAGCAATTACTGAAATGGAGAGAAAGATTAGGAGAAAAGAGGGCAACAGGTTTGAGGAATAAGGAAAAAACTCTATTTAAGAGATGTTAAATTTGAGATATGTGTGAGACATTTAATGAAGATCATTTGACTCTAATTCCTAATAAATATGCACTCAATAGTGATTTTTATATAGCAGAAGCCTATACTCCATAATTTTAAAAAAATATTTATTTATTTTGAAAGGTTACAGTTACAGACAGTGAGGGAGAGAAAGAGATAGAGATCTTCCATTCACTGGTTCACTCTCCAGATGGCCACAACAGCCAAGATTGGGCCAGGTTGAAGCCAGAAGCCAGGAGCTTCTTCTGGGTCTCCCACACAGATGGTAGGAGGCCAAGGATTTGGGCCATCTTCCTTTGCTTTCTTGGCCCCATCATTAGGGAGCAGGATTGATAGTGGAGCAACCAAGACTCAAACTGGTGTCCATATGGGACGCCAGCATTGCAGGCGGTGTCCTCACCTGCCACACCACAACACCAGCACCTATTCAATAATCTTAAATGGAAAAGAGGGTTCTTAGTCCACTCACAACCACCAACCTACTATGTAAACAGCACTAAAAACATTCTGAAAACCTATGAATCAATCCTCTAAGGAACTCATACTAATTGAGGTTATAAACCCATTGTACAGGGTATTTTTCTCCTTTCCCAAATATTACACTACGTTTAACAGTAGAGCAGATCCAACCACACTATCATAATTTTTATTTTCATATCTCAGAAAAGAAGAATCTCCTAACTGGTAGATGGTACATGTACCATCTTGTGATCCTTTAATTGCTTCCAACTTCCTTCTAATATGTGGGTTTCCCCAATTTCTTTTTATTTTTTTTAAAGATTTATTTATTTGAAAGAATTACAGAGAGGTAGAGAGAGAGGTAGAGGTAGAGGTAGAGGTAGAGGTAGAGGTAGAGGTAGAGAGAGGGTCTTCCATCCGCTGGTTCACTCCCCAAATGGCTACAACGGCAGGAGCTGTGCCAACCCAAAGCCAGGAGCCAGGAGCTTCTTCCAGGTCTCCCATGTGGGTATAAGAGCCCAAGACCTGGGCCATCATCTACTGCTTTCCCAGGCCATAGCAGAGATCGGAAGAGGAGCAGCTGGGGATTAGAACCGGTGCCCACAGGAGATGCCGGCACTTTAGGCCGGGGCTTTAACCCGCTGTGCCACAGCGCCAGTCCCTCCCCAATTTCTTAGGCTTCTTTCTTCAGAGGGTTTTCTACTTTCTTTGAGGTTTTCACTTCATGTAGAGAATCTAAGACTACACTGCATAACTTATTTAAATGAGCTGATCATAAGCTATATTACTATGAGAACAGCTAACATACAGCTATGTACTTACATTCTCTTGCCTAGATCTGTGAAGTATGAAAATAAGTATGAAAACATTTTAGAGCAAATTACTGATGTGGACAGAAAATTTTGGGCAAATAATTACAAGCAATTTCAACAAATATCTGGGTAGTCAAAGTTCAGTTAGGAATAATCAGATATTACTACAGTGCAAGTAGACACAGGAACTAGAAAAATCATGGCAGTTTGACACTATTTGGCATAGCGGGAAACAGATGTATTAACAGAAAAAGAATCCAGAAGGAACCACTATAGCATAGTATATCATTATAAATGATGTTCATAAATTTGACCTGGAGTAATTTACTTCAAATATTCCATTTACTAAAGATAAGATTTTCAAAATATATTTCACACTATTAAAAAACTTTTGGCCGGCGCCGTGGCTCAATAGGCTAATCCTCCACCTTGCGGCGCCGGCACACCGGGTTCTAGTCCCGGTCGGGGCGCCGGATTCTGTCCCGGTTGCCCCTCTTCCAGGCCAGCTCTCTGCTATGGCCAGGGAGTGCAGTGGAGGATGGCCCAGGTGCTTGGGCCCTGCACCCCATGGGAGACCAGGAGAAGCACCTGGATCCTGGCTCCTGCCATCGGATCAGCACGGTGCGCCGGCTGCAGCGGCGGCCATTGGAGGGTGAACCAACAGCAAGGGAAGACCTTTCTCTCTCTGTCTCTCTCTCTCACTGTCCACTCTGCCTGTCAAAAAAAAACAAAAACAAAAACAAAAAAAAACCAAACAAACAAAAAAAAAACTTTTAAAGGTTTGTTCTAAAGGAGTCTAACATATAAGGTAGTGTTTCTGTTCTTATCATTGGCAGCCAATAGTTGTAATATAAAGGTAAAACAATGAAACCAAGGCTGGCACTGTGGTGTAGCAGGTAAAGCCACCACCTGCAGTGCCAGCATCCCATATGGGCACTGGTTTGAGTCCTGGCTGCTCTACATCCAATCCAGCTCTCTGTTATAGCCTGGGAAAGCAGTAGAAGATGGCCCAAGTCCTTGGGCCCCTGTACCCACGTGGGAGACCTGGAAGAAGCTCCTGGCTCCTGGCTTTGGATCAGTGCAGCTCTAGCCATTGCAGCCATTTGGGGAATGAAACAGTGGATGGAAGACCTCTCTCTCTCTCTCTGCCTCTCTGTAACTCTGCCTTTCAAATAAATAAATTAATATTAAAAAAAAAAAAAACACAATAAAACCCAAGGTTAATGAGGCTCTGAGGCATATTCCAAGACCAATCATATAAATTCTCCCACCAAGCATGCCTATCTATGTGTTTGAACGTGTGGTTCTGCTATATTTAACTATTTTGAACATTCAGTTAGCATACTAAAAATGTTCCAAGTTCTTTATTATTTGAAGTGGCAATACATTTACAAGGTTCAAACACCAAAAAGTACAATACAGGGGCGGGCAATGTGGCCTGGTGGGTTAAGCTGCTGCTTCAAACACCTGCATCCCATATGGAAGTGCTTGGGTTTGAGTCCAGCCCACGCTTCAGGTCCAGATTCCTGTTAATGCACAGGAGGGGAGTGAGCAGGTGATAGCCAAGAATTTGGGTCCCTGCTACCCACTTGGGAGATCCAGATGGAGCTCCTGGCTCTGTATTTGGCCTAGCCTAGCCTTGGTTGTTGAGGGCATTTGGAGAGCAAACCAATGGATACAAGGTCTCTCACTCTCTTTGTTGCTCTTAGATTTAAATAAAAATAAACATTTTCAAAAAGTTTAATATACTGAGAAGCTTCTTAGCCTATCCTCTATCTGTTTAGTTCTCATCACCTACCACCAAACAGGAAATTCTATCACAGGTTTATTGTTTATCCCTTCAGGGAAATCACACATACACCCCTCTCACTAAATCGGTCTCTTTTCCTTTTGAAACAAAGTAACTTTTTATCTAACAATACTTGGTAGAAACCTTTCCATAATTAGTACTGCACTATTCTTTCTTTTTTCTATGAGAACCAGAAATTTCAAGCCCATGCAAACTGGTTTTCATGAGGGTTCACAAATGAGAGGAGAAAATGAGAAATTAAAAACATGCAGAAGTTCCCATCTATTGGAGCATTTATTACCTACTTTTAAATTAACATGGAAATACAAATGGAGATAATGAATTATATCCACACATGAGATTTTCAACATCTACCTTTGGCTGGCTGACAATTTCAGCATTTCTATTAAGACAGTGTGAAAATCAGTACTGGTATATATATCAGGTGCTAATAAGCAAATATTGAATAAATAACCAAATAAGAACCCTCTAAGAAGCATGCTAATTTTCAGAGAAATGAACAAACAGCAGATGAAAGGAAGATGAATAATTAGGCCAACTGTTTCCACTCTGTCCTCTTCAAGCACTGCACAGGCACTTTTGACAGAGCTCACCCATTTGTTGAAAAAGGAGACAAAGCCATATCCCTTCGATTTTCCTGTAGCCATGTCCTTTACCACTCGGGCGTCCCTGAAAACAGAAACCATGAGAAGTAGATTTAGGCTTGTAAACAGTCCTCTGGATATAAAACAATTTCATACAACTCATTTTCATGATCTTTCACCTTCATTAAAGTGAACCTTTAATGAAAATCCATCATTTATTCTATAAAACTTATCATTTATTAGCAAATGAGGCTTAATTTTATAAACATGCAAATCTCAGTAACTTTTAAAATATATATACATATATATATACACACATACATATATATATGCTGTACAGAAAGGGCCTCCTACTTTGAAAGGGTTTTTAAACTTTTAAATATGAAGCATGGTGAAAGCAGCTATTCACATGAATTACTTATCACTGGTAAGGTTCATAGTCACATTAAATGAATGGCTTTCTTTAACCATGCAATTTATAATTTGCTGTTGGATATCATGAGTATTCCACCTAACCATTAAAAATTTAAAATAGAAAACTGAAAACTAAAAGATTTAAAAAGGTATATATTCCCTGAAGTAATTATTTCATTTTCTCAGATCAATTTTATACCCCCTTTCTGGACTAGGGTAAATTTTGAGAACTTGACATTTTCAGAACTGTTAAATCATTGAAGAAAAATTCCAAGACACACACTTTAGTTTTAAACTATACAAGAAAAGATTTTATACTGAATTTCTTAATAGCATTCATTTATATAAGATTGATTGAAAACTACAAGATATAAAAGCAAAATTTTAAAAAGTCAGAAAGTAAAAAAGCACGCCAACATTTATCCACTGTGAACCGTAGCTTGTAGTTAGCCAGGGCAATTCTGTCCATTCTTCAGAGACACTCTGCAAAATAACCAGAGCCCTATTATTTGAGATTGAGTAAAAACCCAGCCATGACAGCTAAAACTCCATACCTCAAAAAATTGGACTCAAATTTTGCTTCCTAGGCAATCTGCTTTTAAGTTAGCCAGGTATGTCACAATGCTTGTTCTCTCAGGACACATGAACAAAACAGGCACTTGTACAATAAAAGTCAAAAAGCCATGCAATGTAATTTTATATTAATTAGGGTACACAAGCATAGTTTAGGTCAATTTAGGAATTATTTACTAAGTGTTTAGGGTCAAAATGACAAAGAGGTGGTGGTGAAAAGGGAAAACTAACGTAAGTCACTTCTCTATATATAAAAACACTTGAGTTATCTGTATGGTACATGCATTTATTTTTGTAACTGATATATGCCTACAATTATTTGCTAGACTATTCTAAACTCAAGAAACAGGAAGGATTTAAACTGTGTGAATTAGGGAAAGCATATTTTTAAATATTTTAATAGAATGCCACTTATTATACACCTTCTGTAAATCAAGCACTGTTTAAGGTACTCTCTAGAAAGTATCTGAGAATCATGACAATCCTTCAACAGATAGTTATCAACACAGCACCTTTAACAACAACAGCAAAGATATGCTACTAATTGCCAAGTGGTTCCTTTAAATGTCAGAAAGCTAACTCTTTGCATAGCCTAAAGCTCAAACATATGAGGACTCTTCCAAAAGTTAATGGAAAACGTCTATTACAAAAAAAAAATCATAAAAGAACTTCAAAACCATTTGCAGCAAAACAACCCTTATCTTTTAATTCTATTTTTCCTTAAACTTTTCCAAGTACCCTCATATATTATCTTAACTGAAAATTCTAAAACTGAAAAAAGGTCCTATGAAGAAAAACACTGCGAATGTCAACAGCCATGGGACAATCAGAAAATCTGCAGACTAAAAACAGGACACCAATATATTTTGCAAAGTGGTTACTAATCCACAATTAAAAAGTCATGAAACTCCTAAAATTTGGAGGTTAATTATTAAATGACCTTTGGCTAATCCCAAACTAAAGGTACCATGTTCTCAAAAAGTTACTTCAAATCAAAGTATTTAGTAAACTTTTTAGCTAACAATCTGTACACACTGCTGATTTTTTCTTCTTAAAGTTTCAGGAAATATCAGCCTTGAAATACATTCAACTCTTACTAGTTCTCTCTGAAAAAGCTATAGCAAAGATATAAATCAGGGTTCTCAATCCTCTTATGGTCCTGTGACCACACTGAGAATGGGATGAAATTTATGATTCTCTGCACCAAATGAAAACACAAAATTCTGAAAAGAGATTTACAGAGACTTTGAGAGGCCAAAAACTAATACCCTCTATGTCTAGGTATCTTCTTAGAAGCAAGTTCACCAGTATTACAGTTCTAAGACAGAGTAAGAGAAATTAAAACCTCACTTATTGTCCTCATCAGCTCTCACAACAAAAATGTCGTCTACCAGAAGAGTCCATTTATAAGCCCTAATTTTGCGAATGCCTTCAAAGTTGGCCATTCCTTGTTCACAATGCATTGTCATTCTCTTACCAAGGAACTACAACTCTTCAAGATTCATCACCAATGCCACTGGCATTCTTTCCAGTATCCTCACCTTCTCATCTCTGCTGCTTGTTCAAACCAAGCTAACCATTTTCTTTTTACTACTCTTCTAGCTGAAACAATAACAAAGCAACAAGAAACCCTAAAAAATTATTTTCTAAATTCAACATTTATTCCTACGACTTTTGAGCAACTTTTTATTCTTATTCCAATATGGTATGCCTTCCAAAATAGTAAAGTTCTTTTATGATGAATGCTATCTTGAGGGAGACAGTTATAATGGGCCTAGAATGTATGATTAATAACAAATGCAAGCAAGACAGTGCTCCACAAAAAATACTATAAGGCACTAGTATTATTGTTAACAGTTAAAAAAGGGCGTGGGGGTGGAATACCTAAGGAATAACATGGAACTGCGTTTTAAAAGGTTGAATTGTTAAGGTCTCTTTTTGTTAAATTATCTAGACACAAAATGCATGGTATCACAGAAGTGCCCAAATGGTCTAAATTCCTTAGTCCCAGCACAAGTTTACCAAAGATCCTCACCAAGCTAGCAAAACATTTATGTAAGAAACTATAATACGTACAATGGCAAATTTGTCTCTTAAAAGCTAATGCTAATTGAAAAAGTACCAAAAATGCCTAAGTGGAAAGATTTCTCCACCAATAGGAAAACAATCTTTGGCTCTTAACTTCCTGAATGATCTCTAAACAATGTAATGTATTATATTCAAGTGTTAAAATCAATGCCCAAAATTAACAATAAAATTATTTTCAAATTACAAAGGACTATTTTAATTAAAAACATTTTATCTTTTGTTACTTACGATATTCTTCCAAATGGGGCAAAAGCAGCTTTTATATCTTCAGTTGTAATTTCTGGACTGAGATCACCAACAAAGACATGGAAATGATCTTATAAGGGGAAGGAAGGGGAAGTGAAAAGAAAAACAAAACTTTAGAATTTAAATATTAAAATAATTCATGGTTTATAAAAAAGTATAAATAAAACACTAGTCTATATCTATACAAGTCCTGTCCATAAAATTTTAAACACAATGAATCAGTAACAACATGGGAAAGAGCCTCCTAAAAAGATTGATATCTCTAGCTGGAAATTGACATTTATATTGCATTAATAGTCAATTATTATACTGGCCTAAGAACTAATAATAAACAAGTTTCAGTTCTGCAAAAAAAAGTATAATGACTTAGTTAGCATTGTAACAGTAGTTTACTTTTATTCAGTTTACCACTATACTAAGACTTCACAAATTAAAATAAAATAGTGGTACTGTGAGTTATGTAGACTAGATTTGCCTCAGTTAAGACAACTGACTGAAGCTAGCTACATGATACACTTGGTTTAACCATATTTTGTGAAGAACAATCAAAGAAATACCTTGCATTGCAACAGTTTGATGTTAAAGTATTTGATAGTTTTCTCAAAAGCCAACAGTTTTGGTTGCCCAGACATTACACCATTCAGTTTATGTGAATCCATGTGCAAGTGAACTAAGACTGAAGGCAACAGAATGAAAACAGTAATCCCTTCACTTTATATCAGAACCATCAAAAAGCATTGGAGAGAAATAACCAACCCATATTTGAAGTTTTTTTAAAAAGAGAGACAGTTCTCATAAAAGAAACACTTTAAAAATGCAAAATCCTTGGACCAACACTTTAAAATGGACACACATATATCACTTTTGACAAGGCATATTTGGAAAGAAGTTACCCCTTTCTGGCAGGCCTTAAGCAACATATTGCGCTGCTCCTTGGGAAACAGTTTCAGGAGCAACTCAAGCACTTGGAAGATCTGGATAGGAAGTCCAGATGGAGACCTCAAGGAAGCAGGGTATCTTGCCCTTTAGATGGTGAAAGTATTTCTAAGGCATCAGCTGCTACCAAGGGCACAGAGCTTGAACTAGTACCAAGGTAGTGGACAAGCCACACTTGGTCAACACTGGGAAGAAGGGGGGAAAATACTGCCAGAGACAAATAGAAATATTACCACCACCCTCTTCCCTCCCCCAACATCAAACAAAAACACTTCAGATGGTTAGTGAATACCCTTTCAAGATATTTCATTTTATGTTTAAGAAGATACAATTACCTTGTGAACGCTGTGTGCTGACAACGGTACTACCTGATGACAAAGATTAGATTTGTTCTTAAATTTATTAACACAAACACATTAAATCATATCTTAGGATAACGATCAAAACATTATTGCGAATATGTATGATGTTTATATGCTTTATAGTAAAACTAATGAGTATAATAAAAACAAACGTTTGAAGTTTACAGGATGTACTTACTGCTTGTATCCTTCTTTTGACTGCTGGGGGTTGTTGCCCAATTCACTTTGACTTCCTAAAAAAATTTTTCTACATTTATACTTCGTGAAAAAAAAGTTCAAAATCAGAGTTGCATTTATGAACACACAGGGAAGTGCTATGTTTGAGATGAAACACTCAAGGGACTGCACTGTAAAGTCTCCTACACTTAAATGCTGACAAATCCTAATTTTTATACATTTCTGTTAGCATTTAATTAATCTTTCCCATCTAAAGTACAAGTGAAATTGTTCTCTTTTACTTTTCCTCATTAGCATCCAATGTTCCTAGACATTTCATCCAAGTTTCAGTAATTCAACAAATATTTTAGTATCTACCATGTACAAGGCACCATGGAGAATACTAACACAAACATGGACCTCTGTCCTCTGAATCCCTTTTCCCCCCTTCTATTTTTTTTTTTTATCTTTTATTTAATGAATATAAATTTCCAAAGTACGACTCATGGGTTTCCCCCCTTCTAAATATGAAATGTGATGAATGGACCTTCTGCTATGAAGTGAATTTAATGCTTCCAAAAGGAAACGGGACCATAAGTAGCTTAAATCTCCCAGTGCAAGTCACCTACTTTAATCATGACAGCTTACCTTACCCATTATCTTCCGCCCATTCATAGCAGCTAGTGCAGCAGCTGCGTGCCGATGCTCATGGAACTCCACAAAACAATAGGGATCGTTCCCAGCTGTCTGTTGGAGAAGAACCACAAAAGCCAGCGTGAAGCTTTATTCTCCCACTACCTTAAAATTAGGCAGACTTGTAAAGCTAAGTTTTATATAACTCAATTACCAGGTTATGGAGAAGGAAGGGACCATTCCATAGGTAAATTTTAAGAGAAAACAGTAAACACTTAAAAACAAACATTTTATGGAAAGCTATCTTTTTGACATGCTATTATGATATTTGTATAATTAAATTTTAAACCAAGAATTTTTTTCAAAGAGATTTTATTTATGGAGCTGGTGCTATGGGTGGTGGGTTAAGCTGCCACCTGCCGTGCTTCCATCCCATGTGGGCATTGCTTCAAGTTGCGGCTGCTCCACTTCTGATCCAGCTCCCTGTTAATGCACCTGGAAATGCAACAGAGGATGGCCCAAGTGCTTGGGCCTCTGCACCCCTGTGAGAGACCCAGAAGAAGCTTCTGGCTCCTGGCTCCTCGCTTCAGACTGGCCAGCCCCGGCTGTTGCAGCCATCCAAGGACTGAACCCGCAGATGGAAGATTCTCTCTCTCTCTCTCTCTCTCTCTCTCTCTCTCTCATTATTACTCTGCCTTTCAAATAAATAAAAATAAATCTTAAAAATATGTATTTATTTATCTGTAAGTCAGAATTACAGAGAGAGAGATCTTCCATCTGCTGGTTCACTCCCTGGATGGCTGCAACAACCAGGGCTGGGCCAGGCTGAAGCCAGGAGCCAGGAGCTTTTTCCAGGTCTCCCACATGGGTAGCACGGGTCCAAGAACTTGGGTCATCTTCTGCTGCTTTCCCAGGTCATTAGCAAGGAGCTGGATCAGAAATGAAGCAGACAGAACACAAACCAGCACCCACATGGGATGCCTGCATTGCAGGCAGTGGCTCTACCCACTAAGTCCCAATACCAGCCCCAAATTAAAAATTTTTAGTGTCCTAAGTGAGGCCGGTGCTGCGGCTCACTAGGCTAATCCAACGGCCTTGCAGCGCAGGCACACCGGGTTCTAGTTCCGGTCAGGGTGCCAGGTTCTGTCCCAGTTGCCCCTCTTCCAGGCCAGCTCTCTGCTGTGGCCCGGGAGTGCAGTGGAGGATGGCCCAAGTGCTTGGCCCCTGCACCCCATGGGAGACCAGGACGGGTACCTGGCTCCTGCCATAGGATCAGTGCGGTGCGCCGGCCGCGGCCGCAGTGGCCATTGGAGGGTGAACCAACGGCAAAGGAAGACCTTTCTCTCTGTCTCTCTCACTGTCCACTCTGCCTGTCAAAAAATGAATAAATAAATAATAATAAAAAAATAAAGTGTCCTAAGTGGTTATATAGCTATAAATACTGAATTTGTAGTTTCTTCCTCTATTAAGTGTAACTATTGAATTTGTAGTTTCTCACTTTGTAAGTATAACCATTTCTTTCAGCTACAGAAGTTTGACTAGACATTTCTAGTTTTTCTTTGGTTTCTATCATTTTTCTATCCCTTTTCTGTTATATGTTACTTTTCTGCTTTCATGTTCTTTAAAGATTTATTTACTTATTTATTTGAGACAGAGAGGGGGAGAGAGAGAAATCTTCCATCTGCTGGTTCACTCCCTAATGTCTACAATGGTTGGAGCTGAGCCAATCTGCAGCCAAGAGCCAGGAGCCAGGAGCTTCTTCTGGGTCTCCCAAGCAGGTGCAGGGCCCAAGCACTTGGGCCATCTTCCACTGCATTCCCAAGCCGTAAGCAAGGAGGTGAAATGGAAGAGGAGCAGCCAGGACACTAACCAGACCTGCAGCCCAGATGGAGGCTTAACCTACTATGCCACAGCGCCAGCACCCTATGTTACTTTTTATTGCTACAAATATACATGTCTTTGCTGCTTCTGACATGCTGGGTAGAAGACCTTAGCTTATCTTCTTAAATCTGTTTCAGAAATATGAGTAAATAGGTCTTGAAAACTATCTCTGGTAAGTGAAGTTTTAGAATGTGAACTTACAAAATAAGTCTACATTTCTTTCTTTTTAACTTAAAAATTACTTATTATTTATTTATTTCAAAGGCAGAGAGAGAGATACAGAGAGAGAGAGAGAGAGAGAGAGATACCTTCCACCTATGTGTTCACTTCTCAAATTCCTGCAACAGCCAGAATTGGGGCAGGCCAAAACCAAGAACTCCATCCAGATCTTCCACATGGGTGGCAGGGACTAAAGTATTTGTGCCACTACCCACTGCCTCCCAGAGAATGCATTAGCAGGAAGCTGGAATGGAGAGGTAGAGACGGGATTCAAATTTAGGCACCCTGGTTTATAACAAATAGCAAAGGCTAGCCTAGTCAATCTTTTCAGTAGGTTAGGCAAGTCATTAACATTTTTCTAGTGAGCTTCACCCATGGAAATACAGGAGCAGGAGTGAGTGCCTGAGGGAACCGTGAGGGTGTTGGTTGCATCTCATATTCGAGAGCCTGAGTTTGAGTCTCAGCCCACTTATAATTCCAGCTTCCTGCTAATGGACACCAAGAGAGACAGCAGGTGATGGTGCAAGTGGTTGGGTTCCTACCACCTGTGTCGGAGACCCCGTCTGAGTTTCCAGTTCCTGGCTCTGGCCTGGCCCAGCCCTGGCCACCATAGGCATTTGGGCATTGGGCAGTAAACAAGCAGATGGAAGTTATATCTAATTAATCGATTGAAAGAAAGAGAAAGAAATATATGACCAGATAGAGAGAAAGGAGAATATCAGTACATAAACTAATGGAGAAGGTTTGTATTCAAACAGATAAAATTACAAATTCTTGTTTTGCTTCATTTTCTCACACATGAAATAACTTCTTAATAATATGTCTTTATATTTCCATCTGGCATTTCTTATAATATATTAAAATAACTGACAGGTGGCAAGTATTACATAAATGCTATTACTAGGATAAGGAAGGAAACTTTGATCAAGGAAAGACTGATTTTAAATTCCACATCATTTCCCTGTCTTTTCTCTTCTCCTCTTCTCTTCGGGTATAGATATCTCTTCTACTTTATTCAAAGCAAATCCATTTTAAAAGTGATAGACTGGAAAGCACAAAAATATTTGTTGATTCCAGCTATCTGATATGTACCTGACCCTGCAGTATTATGAGACAGCCTTGACAACAGAGCTTTCATCTGCTGGTTCACTCTCCAAATGTTTGCAAGAATCAGGGCTGCACCAGGGCCAAAGCTGGGAGCAAGGAACCCAATCATCTGAGCCACCACTGCTACTTCCCAGGATCTACACTTGGAGTCATGAACCAGAGCAGTGGGGCTGGTGCTGTGGCGCAGGTTAAGCCACCACCTATGAGGCCAACATCCCTATGAGTACCAGTTCTGCTTCTGATCCAGCTCCCTGCTAATGTGCTTGGGAAAGCCGCAGAAAATGGCCCAAGTGCTTGGGCCTTTGCCATCCATATGGGAGACCTTGATGAAGTTCCAGGCTCTTGGCTTCAGCCTGGCCTGGCCATTGTGGCCATTTGGGGAGTGAACCAGTAGAGAAGGTGTCTCTCTTTCTCTCTATAACTGCCTTTCAAATAAATAAATAATTCTTAAAACAAACAAAAAAAGTAGTCAGAGCTGGGAAATTGAACCCCCCAGCACTCTGATGCAGAAGTAGGCATCTATTTATTTATTTATTTATTTTTTGGCAGGCAGAGTGGACAGTGAGAGAGAGAGAGAGACAGAGAAAAAGGTCTTCCTTTTCTGTTGGTTCACCCTCCAATGGCCGCTGCAGCCGGCGCACCGCATGGATCCGAAGCCAGGAGCCAGGTGCCTCTCCTGGTCTCCCATGCGGGTGCAGGGCCCAAGGACTTGGCCCATCCTCCACTGCACTCCCGGGCCACAGCAGAGAGCTGGACTGGAAGAGGGGCAACCGGGACAGAATCCAGCGCCCCGACCGGGACTAGAACCCGGTGTGCCGGTGCCACAGGTGGAGGATTAGCCTAGTGAGCCACGGCGCCGGCTTTTTTTTTTTTTTTTTTTTTTTTTGATTTATTTAGAAGTAGGCATCTTAACTATGAGGCTAAATGCTACTCTCAACTACTTTTGTTTAAAATTGTTTAAATTTTATTTATTTTTTCAAACAATCACTTTTTAAAATATCAATTACAAAAACAGTTAAATCAGAACACAAAAAAGTCCGAAAAGTAGCAGATATGCACACACAAACACACAATTTTCTTTCCCTGAAAAAAGAAAACCAAAAGTTTACAGAAGGGGCTGGTGCTCTGGCGCAGGAGGTAAGCCACCACTTGTGACACCAACATCCCACACTGGAGTACTGGGTCAAGTCCTGCCTGCTGCACTTCCAATCCAGTTTCCTGCTAATGTGCCTGGGAAGGCAGTAGAAAATGGCCCAGGTACTCAGGCTCCTGCCACCTACGTGGGCGACTAGGATGGAGTTCACACCCCAAATGGCTGCAATAGTCATGACTGGTCCATGCTGAAGTCAGGAGCTGGGAACTCAACCCAGGTCTCCCACATGGGTGGCAGGGACCTAACTACCTGCAACATCACCTGTGCCTCCCAGGTTGCACATCAGCAGAAAGCTGAAATGGACAGCAGAGCTGGGATTCAAACGTAGGCACTCTGATTTGGGAAGTGGGCATCCCAATGCGCATCTTAACTGCTACACCAAAAGCCTATCACACAGTAAATAATTTGAATGCCTCAATGCTTCTTAAAACAAGAGCATACATGTTCTTTTCATCTGTTCTAGAAATTAGTTTTATTTTCTTCTTCCCTCATTTAGTAAATCAAATTAATTCAGCCACCAAGAGATTCATTACCAGTTCACTCAAGTCCCTTTGCATTTAAACTATTCAAACTAAGAATTTCCAGAAGTAATGGCTTTACATAATGGATGTTATCAAAATAATGTTGAATAAGTAAAATACCCTTACATCCATAATCATTTTGCAGTTTTTACAAGGTCCAATCTGGCTAAAGAGCTGGAGAATTAGAGCTTCTGTCACATCTCTGGAAAGGTTACCGACATATCTGAAACACAAAGAAAAACAATTTACCATTTTAGATTTGCTTCTTTTTCAAGTTGCTTACTAAAAAATGATTTCAGAGAATAGGTAGATCTCTGCTCACACTATATTATTTGGGAGTAACTTATAAATCTGCCAATACCTAAAAATCTCTTTCAAAATAGCGGTAAAATAGGTTATTTGCAAATATATTAGACACTGCTGGTAGAGGGGAAGCTAGTCTGTTCGTATATGCATGTTTGAGTCAAGGGTTTGCAAATTAAAGCATGTTTCTAAATGTCTAGACTTATCTTAGGAAGATATGCTTTTAAAATTCTCCAGTGAATCATTATTAGATGTACAGAATATTTCATAAAATCTATCTTGGGAAGCCCTGCAATTACTTCTACTATTACTGAGAACATTAATTTTCCTTCAATTTTTAATTCATATGACTCCCCTAATACTGTTTAATTTAGGTAGACTTTGCTTATGCAATGAACAAATGTTTGAAAAGTTACATGTGAGTCACATACAAGGTGGTGTGGAGGCTCCCAAAGGGATGGGAAACCTTTCCTTGAACATCCCGATCAGAAGGGTAAAAGGGAATAGAGAGCTTCCAGATAATATGAGTTGTGACTAACAAAATTAACATAAATTATACAAGACCACATGACTGAGATATCTTTATGTAAAGAGTTTACACATAAATTTTCCCAAAATGGGATTCGGAAATGAGATTATGTCTACTATGTTACAGAGTTAGTTTTATATCACTTCTGAAATCAAAGCAGTTTCCCAAGAACTGTTCTCATCCTTCCGCTGGGTAGCCATCAGAGGATCTGAAAGGTATAAACTCGCACCAGAAAAATAAACATCTATCCAAGCCCACTGAGTATGGATTCAATTTCTTCTCTCTACCAAACACATATTGAGTTCTCACTCTGAAGCCACTAGAAGATGGAAAAAGGAGAAGTGCTGGGGTGGGTACCATGGAGCAGTGGTTAAGGCTGCAGTTTGGGACTCTAGCACACCACATCAGAGTGCCTGGTAAGAATCCTGGCACTCCCCTTCCGATCCAGCTTCCTGCTAACGTGCCTAGAAGGCAGAAGCTAATGGCCCAAGTACTTGGGTTCTTGTCTCCCACATGGGAGATGGATTTTGCCTGGAGTAGCCCTAGCTGTTATTGTCACTCTGCCTTTCAAATAAGTAAACCTAAAAAAAAAGGGGAGGGGAGGGGAGGGGAGGAAAAAAAAAGAAAAGAAAAGTGTTGACTCTTCAGGAACAAATAGCATTTAAAGACAAGGTAGGATGATGGCCCCTACAGCCTGCCTGTGACTCTACCTGCCCTCACGTGCACTTGGCAGCACTTACAGATAGAGACGGTACCAACTTACAATGTCCGACTTAGGGGGCTGGTGCTGTGGTGTAGCAGGTAAAGCTGCCACCTGCAGTGCCGGCATCCCATATGAGTGCCAGTTCAAGTCCCGGCTGCTTCCCTTCCAATCCAGCTCTCTGCTATGGTCTGAGAAAGCAGTAGATGGCCCAACTCCTTGGGCCCCTGTACCAATGTGGGAAACCCAGAAGAAGCTCCTGGGACCTGGCTTCAGCATAGCTCTGGCCACTGTGGCCAACTGGGGAGTGAACAAGCGGATGGAAGACCTTTCTCTCTCTGCCTCTCCTTCTCTCTGTGTAACTCTTTCAAATAAATAAATAAATCTTAAAAAAAAAAAAAAAAAGTCAAAAAGTCCCACTTAGGAGTTTGTGACTTTATGGTGGTGGGAAAGGAATATGCACTCAGTAGGAAGGATGCTTTGTGTCTGGACCTCTTCTTGGGTTAGTGATATGCAGTACGATTTTCTCTGGCCGTGCTGAGCAAGGGCAGTGCTGGCGCTCCCAGCTAGCCAGATGATCATGAGGGGAAACAATCGCTATCCGCAGTGTACTTTGGTACCCGGCATTTCGTACACAGGTGTGTACGTCTTCATCCTTGGCGTGATGAAGCATGAGCATGCTTTGGAATTAATTATATGTGTACTTTATGCACGATGGCAATGGTGTTCACTATGTACAGACACGAAACAAAAGGGGAATCAGACACTTCTGGCAACCACACCGTGTTCATGGCCACTAAAAGGCACGAGACTGGGCTGAGAACAGGCAAGGGCCCTCTCCATCAGATCCACCAGCACTTCTCTACCTTTACCGGCTTACAAATGCTCTTTGTACTGAGTAAGCACTTGAACAGAGTTAACTCCACTAAGGGGAAAACTTATACTTGAGCTGGTCCTGGAAAGGCAATTTCAAGTAGAAGGTTCCACATGCCTTTTTTTTTTTTTTTTTTTTTAATTATTAGCTCATTTAGGGGTAGGGAACCTTTTCCTGTCAGAAGTTATTTGGGGGGCCAGTGCTGTGGCTTAGCGGGTAAAGCCACCACCTGGGTGCCAGTTTGAATCCTGGCTGCTCCACTTCTGATCAAGCTCTCTGCTATGGTCTGGGAAAGCAGCAGAAGATGGCCCAAGTCCTTAGGCCCCTGCATCCAGGTCGGGGAACCAGAAGAAGCTTCTGGCTCCTGGCTTCAGATAGGCGCAGCTCTGGCCATTGTGGCCATCTGGGGAGTGAACCAGAGGGTGTAAGACCTCTTTCTCTCTGCCTCTATAACTCTGCTCTTCAAATAAATAAATAAATCTTTTTAAGAAAAATGGTCATTTAGATATTTATAACATCATTCTTGGGGCCAGCGCCATGGCTCACTTGGTTAATCCTCCGCCTGCGGTGCTGGCATCCCATATGGGTGCCGGGTTCCAGTCCCGGTTGCTCCTCTTCTAGTCCAGCTCTCTGCTGTGGCCTGGGAGGGCAGTGGAGGATGGCCCAAGTGCTTGGGCCCCTGCACCCGCATGGGAGACCAGGAAGAAGCACCTGGCTCCCAGCTTCAGTTCGGCACAGTGCCAGCCATGTTGGCCATTTGGGGAGTGAACCAACGGAGGGAGGACCTTTTTCTCTCTTTCTCTCTCTGTCTATAACTCTACCTGTCAAATAAAAACAAACAAAGAAAAAAAAAATCATTCTCAGGCCATACAAAATTATCAACCTAAAAATTAGCCTGCTATAGAGCTACTGAATTTCAGGTCCTGCCTGCAGCTGGCTTCGCAGGAATAGATCAAGTGACAAGGCCTGTAGGCCCTATGTTCTCCACCTCTGCAAGGTGCACCACTGTTAGAGAACTCGGGGGCTTAGCACATAAGCGACAGACTTCCCAAACGACCTTGACTAATATACTCAGGCCCTTTATACTCTTTCCTAGAACCTAAAAAACTCTCCTTTGATGTAGCTGGAAATGCTCTAATGTTCCTATCAAAGAATTCATTTGCAAATAGCTTTGCTGTTTTTAAATTTAATACCAACTGTCAGGAACCCCTGAAGTTTTGAACTCTTTATAACATTTCAGAGTATGATGCACTGATCATGATGGGGTCAGGGCAAAAACAGGGACAGGCAAAGACCTAGGTACCAGGAATAGTTGTGAAGCCTCGCCTGAGAAGTGATACTTTCATCCAGTAGGTCAATAATCATGAATAAAGTATAGCTTTTAGATAGCAGAAGTACAATGTCCACAAACAACTGGCTCCTCCTTTTTTATAAAAATACCTCTGTAATTAAAACTTTCAATGGTTTGTATTTTTAGAATTTTTCTTTTCATGATCCAGAACTGAGTTTGCTAGAACCAGCTTAATGGAGTATTCACCCTTTGCCTTTGTATTTCTTTTTTTCTTCTTTTTGACAGGCAGAGTTAGACAGTGAGAGATATAGAGAGAGAGAGAGAGAGAAAGGTCTTCCTTTTCCGTTGGTTCACCCCCTAAATGGCCACCACAGCCAGCACACTGTGCCAATTCGAAGCCAGGAGCCAGGTGCTTCCTCCTGGCACCCATATGGGACACCGGCACTGCAGGTGGTGGCTTTACCCGCACTTGGGCCATCCTCCACTGCCTTCCCAGGCCACAGCAAAGAGCTGGACTGGAAGAGGAGCAACTGGGACAGAATCTGGCGCCCCAAATGGGACTAGAACCCGGGGTGCCGGCGCCACAGGTGGAGGATTAGCCAAGTGAGCCGCGGCACTGGCCTGTATTTCTTGAATTGTGATAGATCTCTATTGACTTCAGGCTACAGAACTAGCTGAGGTAAGCTCAGGTACGTAAGGATGGATGTCACTAGCTTCTTTTTTGCTTAACCTAGAAATTACTTCAATATATTTATCCTTTACATACACTGCATCATGTTGAAGGTGATTAAACAATTTTATACAAATTAATAGATATAAATCTAAGGACATTCCATTTAAGAGGCATATAAGAAAATGTCACATACTTTTATTGAATTTAAAATGTGTTAATTACTCAATTACCATATTTAACCAATATTCAGAGCAGCTTCTATGTACTAGGAATCATAGGAGATGCCACTAGCTTTTCCCCATGCCTCTGTACTCCAAAATCTATGCTCAAATGATTAAATCTGCCATCAAAACAATATTCATAAGAATGGGTCTTAAGCTCTGAAGGTAGTACCCAAAAATAGTATCCTACATTGGTGGTAGACAAAGAAAGCATTGGGGTTGGCATTGTGGTGTAATGGTTATACTACAGCTGGTGCTTTGGCATCACAAAGGGGTGCTGGTTTGAGTCCCAGCTGCTCTACTTCCAATCCAGCTCCCTGCTAATGTGCCTTGGAAGACAAAGCAAGCATCACTTATCTAATCATATTTAAAATGCACTATAGAGGGGCTGGAGCTGTGGCACAGTGGGTTAATGGCCTGCCCTGGCCGCTGGTTCTAGTCCTGGCTGCTCCACTTCCCATCCAGCTCTCTGCTATGGCCTGGGAAAGCAGTAGAAGATGGCCCAAGTCCTTGGACCCCTGTACCCACGTGGGAGACCTGGAAGAAGCTCCTGGCTCCTGGCTTTGGATCAGTGCAGCTCTAGCCATTGCGGCCATTTGGGGAATGAAACAGTGGATGGAAGACCTCTCTCTCTCTCTCTCTCTCTCTCTATATATATATATATATATATATAACTCTGATTCTCAAATAAATAAATAAATCTTTTTAAAAAATAAATAAAATGCACTAGAGAGGTGCTTTTCTCAAGGTCACTATATAATGAATTTCTATATATGCTTTTGAACTATGGGTTGCCTTGTTTTGATTATTCCAACAGCTAGGGTTGTCCTGTTAACTAACTCAGTACCCTCCATGCTCAGTTTAACTTATTTCTTTTAAAGATTTATTTTTATTTGAAAAAGAGAGAAATCTTCCATCAGCTGGTTCTCTCTCCAAATGACTATCAGCCAGGGCAGGGCCAGGAGAAAGCCAAGAGCCAAGAACTCCATCTGAATGTCCCATGTGGGTGGCAGGATTGCCTTCCCAGGTGCATCAGGAAGCTGGATTGAAAGTAGCATAGCCAGGACTGAAACTGGCACTCCAATATGGGACTGGGTATCACAAACAGCGACTTAACCTTTGGCACCGCAATGCCCGTCCCCTCAGTTCAGCTTTTGACTCTCTCCTTTAAACTCTCCCTGAATCCACCTATATGTTATTTTTTCCTTAATTTACTTAACAGGCAAAGAGGGAGAAAAAGAGTGTGTCCTATCAGCTAGTTCATTCCCCAAATGCTTACAATGGCAGGGGCTGGGCTGGGTGGAAACTGGGAATTCAACCCAGGTCTCAAATGTTGGGGCAGGAACCCAATCACTTGGAGCCATCACCGCGGCATCCTAGGGTCTGAATGAGCAGAAAGCTGGAGTCAGGTATTTGGACATGGGATGCGGGCGCTTTAACTGCTAGGCTTACTGCTCTCTCAGGGCTATTTTTTTTTTTTTTTTAATTTGACAGGTAGAGTTATAGACACTGAGAGAGAGAAAGGTCTTCCTTCCGTTGGTTCACTCCCCAAATGGCCGCCACAGCCGGCGCTGCGCCGATCCGAAGCCAGGAGCCAGGTGCTTCCTCCTGGTCTCCCATGCAGGTGCAGGGACCCAAGCACTTGGGCCATCCTCCACTGCCTTCTCGGACCACAGCAGAGAGCTGGACTGGAAGAGGAGCCACCGGGATCAGAGCCTGGTGCCCATATGGGATGCCGGCGATGCAGGTGGAGAATTAACCAAGTGAGCCATGGTGCCGGCCCCCTCAGGGCTATTTTAAAGTGAATCGGTACTAGCCAAAATACGCTTTACCAGTAATGTTTTTGTGACTTCATAATGTTTTTCTCTCCAGGCTGTGGGGTGATGGAATTGAGGTTTATTTAGATAAAATGCTGTAAGTAGAAGTATAATACCAACAGAAATTTAAATGTTGCATGTTATCAAAGGGATTTCATATCTTAAAAGCATATACTGGCCGGCGCCACGGCTCACTAGGCTAATCCTCCGCCTAGCGGCACCGGCACACCGGGTTCTAGTCCTGGTCGGGGCGCTGGATTCTGTCCCAGTTGCCCCTCTTCCAGGCCAGCTCTCTGCTGTGGCCAGGGAGTGCAGTGGAGGATGGCCCAGGTGCTTGGGCCCTGCACCCCATGGGAGACCAGGAAAAAGCACCTGGCTCCTGGCTCCTGCCATCGGATCAGCGCGGTGCGCCGGCCGCGGCGGCCATTGGAGGGTGAACCAACGGCAAAGGAAGACCTTTCTCTCTGTCTCTCTCTCTCTCTCGCTGTCCACTCTGCCTGTCAAAAAAAATAAATAAATAAAAAAAAAAAGCATATACTACTAAAAAGTGCCTTACAGGAAGATTTTTGCCTGGTTTAGGTAAAATTGTAACAAGAAAAATGTAATAAGCAATATATGAAAATAAACATTAAAAAGCAAAAAATAACAAGATTTATTCAACAGCAATTTAACAATATTAGAGGTTATCACTACACCAAATCTATCTTGTGATTAAGTAATTAAAGGTGAAAATTAAGCATTTATTTTGTCTTTTCAATAGCAACTCAAGAACAATGTAATCTATCGGCTGTGGTAAATGAAGGAAAGTTCTTTACAAAGAATGCTAGTTAATAAGTGTAGAAGAACAGTATTAGATTAACACTGTACAAGCCCTAATGAAATAACTGATTCAGGCAAGGATCACTGATTTATGCTAAAACCATTAGGTGAAAGGTTTGTGTGAAAGAGTACTTATAATAGACCAAAGTTACAGAGATTATTTAACTACTCCAAAAGAAAAAATCATACCTAAAAAATGAGAGCTCTGGGAGGCCAGTGCTGTGGTGCAGCATATTCAACCACCAGTTGCGACGCTGGCATCCCATAGTTGAGTACCAATTTGAGCCCTGGCTGTTCCACTGCTAATCCAGCTTCCTGGTATTGTGCAGATGGTGGCCCAAGTACTTGGGTCCCTGCTAGCAAGTTGTGGGAGACCAAGATGGAGTTTCTGGCTCTTGGCTTCAGCCTGGCCCAGCCGGGGCTGCAGCAGCCATTTGGGGAATGAAGCAGTGGACAGAAGATCTCTGTTACTGCCTTTCAAATTAAACTTTTTTTTTTTTTTTAAGGATTTATTTATTTGAAAGGCAGTTACAGAGGGGGAGAGGAGGGGACAGAGGTCTTCCATCTACAGTTTCACTCTCCAAATGGCTGCAACAGCGGAGCTGCGCTGGTCCAAAGCTGGAAGCCAGGAGCTTCTTCTGGGTCTCCCACATGGGTGCAAGGGCCCAAGGACTTGGGCCATCTTCCGTTGCTTTCCCAGGCGGATTAGCAGAGAGCTGGATGGGAAGTGGGGCAGCTAGGATTTGAACCAGTGCCCATATGGGATTCTGGCACTGCAGGCAGTGGCTTTACCTGATGTTCCACAGAGCTGGCCCCCCAGTGATTAAGCTTTAAGTCAGGAGAAAATAGTTTTTTGTTTTGTTTTTGACAGGCAGAGTGGATAGTGAAAGAGACAGAAAGGTCTTCCTTTTGCCGTTGGTTCACCCTCCAATGGCCGCCACGGCTGGTGTGCTGCGGCCGGCGCACCGCGCTGATCCCATGGCAGGAGCTTCTCCTGGTCTCCATGGGGTGCAGGGCCCAAGCACTTGAGCCATCCTCCACTGCACTCCCTGGCCACAGCAGAGAGCTGGCCTGGAAGAGGGGCAACCGGGACAGAATCCGGCGTCCCGACCAGGACTAGAACCCGGTGTGCTGGCGCCGCTAGGTGGATTAGCCTAGTGAGCCGCGGCGCTGGGCGAGAAAATAGTTTTTTAAATTTTCTTTTCATATGAAAGGCAGAGAGAGAGATATATAAAGAAGCCTTCCATTCACTACTTCACTCCCCAAATCCCCACTACAACCAGACAGGGCCAGGCTGAAGCCAGAAACCTTGAACTCAATTCAGGTCTCCCACATGGGCGGCAGGGATCCAAGTACTTGAGCCATCACCTTCCAGGGTATGCATCAGCAAGGAGGGGCCAGGAGTTAAACCAGACACTGATACAGAACGTGGATATACCTAGCGCAATTTAATCTCTGTGCCACACACCTGCCCCAAACTAAGTCATTTTATAGATGGGCAATGACACATGGTGTGTGTAATACCAATTATAGTATACCAATGAGATGGCCACATCAAAAGTCTAAGATAAATTTAACCAAGATTCAAATTAGATTTGGGGATAGTAGGCATATAAAACAATTATACAGGGGACCAGTGCTGTGGTACAGCTCCAGGTTCCTAGCTTTGGCCCAGCCCAGTCCCGGCCCTTGTGGCCATTTGAGGAGCGAACCAGCAGATGGAAGATATTTGTCTCCTTCTTTGTAACTGCCTTTCAAGTAAATAAAATAATAAATAAAATCCTTAAGAAACAATTACGGGGCCGGTGCTGTGGCACAGGTTAATCTTCCGCCTGTGGCACCAGCATTCCACATGGGCGACAATTCAAGTCCCGGCTGCTCCTCTTCCAATCCAGCTCTCTGCTGTGGCCTGGGAAAGCAGTGGAGGATGGCCCAAGTGTTTGGGCCCCTGCTCCCATGTTGGGGGCCTAGAGGGGGCTCCCGGCTCCTGACTTTGGATCGGTCCAGCTCTGGCCACTGCGGCCATTTGGGGAGTGAACCAGCGAGTGGAAGACCTTTCGCTATGTCTGTAAACTCTCTCTCTCAAAAAATCTTTAAAAAATAGATCTTGAATGAGGAAAATGGCTTTCTCTTGCAGAATGATAATTAACAAATGTTGAAGGAATGAGAGAAAAATCACCAGTAAAATATCAGCAATAACCAGGGGCAAGATCTACCCCTGGAAGCTAAAATTAGCTGATGAAATGTTAGGAGAAACAGTATTTGCATATTCTCTAAAATATTATTGGTTTTAACCAATGAAATGGTGGTTTTACCATATGACCACAAATTCTTTTGATATACCTCCATCCAGTTAGTGTGACTTAATTCTCCTCTCAAGTGTGAGCTAACCTCAGTGATTTGTTTCTAACAAAGTGTACAATGGACAACCAGTGTCCTCGGAAAGTGTCAAGGTCACTAAAGACATCCACTCAAAGCCTGAAGGAGAATAAAGAGATATGGCAACTAAATTCCAATGTTGGAGTAGAAAAGGGATATCAGCGGGGGAACTGGGGATATGAAAGCCTGCAGTTAACAGCATTGTTACCAATGTTAATTTCTCAATTTTTGATACATAGGCCAATGTTTTACACGATGTTAACACTAAGGAAAGCAGGTGCAGATTACGTGAGAGCTCTGTACTATCTTCTCAATTCTTCTGTGTCTATTCTCATCAGACTCTTACATTTGTAAAATATTACCAAGAAGAACAACTGCCACATACACAGGTTTATTCATGCATTTTTATTAAAAATAAATAAAACAGAAGCCCTCAGGATTGCATGTAAGACAAAAATGGCTCTTCTGAAGCTAACTGGGGTACTACTCTGTTGAAGCTAGACAATCTAATGACAAGTGGAGAGTGCTTAGAGCACCTGAATTCTATCCCTCTTTATATAAAACTGTCTCTAAGGTTTCCTGAGAAATGTTTTCTGAGTCACTACCTAGTTTGAAGACAGGCAATAAAAGGCAGTGAGAAAAAAACTACTCTGAAAGAAGCACTAAGGTCTGTGCTGCCTTTACTGGAATTCACTTAACATGATCAGTTGTATGCCCTAAGCTCCAGGAGCAGCTATCAATTAACTATACACAGCTGTTTAGAGAAATGGTCTGAAGAGGAAGTCACATACAAGATTTGCTGGCAAATCTGTGTCTTTATTACAATAAACTACAGGTAACACCGTACGTTTTCTTAATAAAGAAATGACAAGATCTCCTTTTCTTGTCTGTGCAAATATGAGGACTGAATACATTAATCTTTTGTTTTTTACCAGTAAACTGCCAATACCTACCTCAAATTTTAGAAACTTAATGCTATTACTATTTGTTTATTTGCTAAATAAACACTGTAATTTGAAACAGAAAGCCCAAATTTGAAATCTGCAGCCCCTTTTTAGACCCAAGATATTTTCATGAAAACAAAAAAACCCACAAAAGTTTCTTAAAGTTTGTAGAATACTTTATAGTTCACCCTTATTTACATAGACAAATGCTTCTTGCATTTTCACATACTTTATCACATTTTTTTGTTTCTGAAGCCAAAGGATTTCCTATTAACAGTATGAATTTCAGTTGTATGTGTAGTGGATTATTTTTTTCTTTTTGGCTACCAAACACCTCCTTTGCTATTTTTAGAGAAATCGTCACCCGAGGGCAAAGCCTGACTCCCTACAGGATCTGAAAACACCAATTATGGTTTTGTGTCCTCCCTTGCAGCAAGAGCAAGTGCATGTGATGCAGCTAGGCCAGTTAGATACCTTAACACAGAAACTGTGCACAGGCCTTAAAGAAGCAGAGACTGAAAAGAATCCATTTTGGTAATAAATCACAGCAGTGGAGTCCCATGTCCAGTGCTAGTGGAAGCTGTGTTATTTGCTTGTCAGTGGACAGAAGAGCAGTACTCCTCCTGGGATGGTCTGTGGCTTGATTATTACCAAGGAACTAATAGCTGCCTCTCTTTCCCGAACATTTTCTAAAGCAAGTTCTGTGCCCTTCCTGCAAATTTGGGGAGTATCTAATACATTTTTAAATTTATTTGATCCATAAACTAGTCAGCTACTTTGTTATTTGCTTTTAAAATACTGACTGATACAAAAATTTGTACCTGAGCAGGTGCAAGCCAATGTCTCTTTCACAATGTCTGCTAGACTGCAAAGTAAAAGTGTAAAGCTTTCTTACAGATCTTGTTTTCCAAAATTGTTGTTGAACATTAAAATGTGTCTTTTTAGCTGTCCCATAAACTTAAGAGTATGGATTTAAGTATCTCATGTATTTACAGAATCAACTCTGAGATCACTTCTCAATCCTGTGCAGAAGTGGAAAGACAGCAGAAGAGAATTAACTGTTTAGGTAATGAACTGAAATACATTCTTGGGCAAGTGGATAAATATGAATATGCACTATATGTTAGCTAATAATGCTGTAGAAATATAATCTCCTTAATGTGAAAAAATATCTTATTATGTAACGTCCTTGTTCTTTTTCAAGATTTATTTTATTTATTTGAAAGACAGAGTTTTACAGAGAGAGGTACTGACAGAGAGAAGTCTTCCACCCACTGGTTCACTCCCCAGATGGCTGCAACGGCTGGAGATGCACCGATCCGAAGCCAGGAGCCAGAAGCTTCTTCCGGGTCTCCCACGTGGGTGCAGGGGCCCAAGGACTTGGGCCATCTTCTCCTGCTTTCCCAGGCCCTAGCAGAGAGCTGGATTGGAAGAGGAGCAGCTGAGACTAGAAAATGGGATGCCGGCATTTCAGGCCAGGGCTTTAACCCGCTGCGCCACAGCACCGGCCCCAATGTCCTTGTTCTTAATGGTAGAGTATTTAAGTCCAAAGTGTCATATCTTCAACCAACTCTCTCAAATGGTTTAGAAAAAAAACACATAAATATGGCAATTTTGGGTAAATATTAGCAATCGGCAATTTCACATGAAAGGTCTGTAAGTCTCCAGTGTTTTATTTTTGTTAGTATTCTGAAGGTTTTTAGCTTTTTGAAATGAATGAGAAGTGAGGCTCAATGGAAAAAGTCATCAAAATTACTACGTGAAAATTCTGTCAGGAATAAGACTTTGTGTAAATGCATTACACATGTTTGAAGCTAACATCAAATATTTCCGTAAGTGGAATCCAGGACTGGCATTGTGATACAGCGGGTTAAAGCCACAGTTTGAGACGCCAGCATCCCACATCAGAGTGGGGGCCGGAGTCTGGTTGCTCTGCTTCTGACCCAGTTTCCTGCTAATGCGTCTGGGAAAGCAGCTGAAGATGGCTTAAATATTTGGACCCCTGCTACCCAAATAGAGGAAATATGGCTGCAACCAGAGACAAAGAAAGAGAAGCAGACCCCTCCTCCCAACACAGACCTTGAAAAGTGGCTGCTCACAACTAACCAGTGAAGCAACTGCCCACTGTTACCTTGTCTAGGGAGGGAAGAAGTCCTAAGCTCTGCTTCTGTAAGCTCCAGCCATACATCTGTCCTAATAAATCTACCTCCCACCTCAGATTTCTGTAACACCCATGTGGGAGACCAAGACAGAGTTCCTGGTTCCTGGCTTTGGCCCAGCCCAGCCCAGCCTCAGCTGTTGTGGCCGTTTGGGGAGTGAACTAGGGGACTTAAGATCCCTCTCTCTTTCTGCCTTTCAAATAAATAAATCTTAAAAGAAAAACCAAAGCTTCAAAAATCAATCAACAAGCTTTAAAAAAAAAAAGTAGGGGCCAGTGCTCTGGCCTAGCGGGTAAAGTCGCCGCCTGCAGTTCTGGCATCCCAAGTGGGCGCTGGTTCGAGTCTGGCTGCTCCACTTCCAATTCAGCTCTCTGCAATGGCAGGGGAAAGCAGAAGATGGCCCACGTCCTTCAGCCCTTGTACCTGTGTGGGATACCCTGTTATTTTGTTTATGGAGAAGTTCCTGGCTTCAGATCAGCACAGCTCCAGCCATTGTGGCCAATTGGGGAGTGAGCCAGTGGATGGAAGACCTCTCTCTCTCTGCCTCTCTGTGGCTTTCAAAAAAAAAAAGGTTGATCCAAAACACTTAGGTGTTCCTTTTTATTAATACACCTCTAGAAAATTAACCTACAAATAAAACTTAAAAAGCAGAATTTAGCAACGAGGCCCCTCTGAAGATTTTAGTAAAAAAGTATAAATAAGGGCCAGTGCCGTGGCTCACTTGGTTAATCCTCTGCCTGCAGTGCCAGCATCCCATGTAGGTGCCAGGTTCTAGTCCCCGTTGCTCCTCTTCTAGTCCAGCTCTCTGTTGTGGCCCAGGAGGGCAGTGGAGGATGGCCCAAGTGCTTGGGCCCCTGCACCCGCATGGGAGACCAGGGGGAAGCACCTGGCTCCTGGCTTTGGATCGGCACAGCGCACCAGCCGTAGCGGCCATTTGGGGGGTAAACTGGCAGAGGGAGGACCTTTCTCACTGTCTAACTCTTCCTGTCAAATTAAAAAAAAAAAAAAGCATTAAAAAAAAGCACAAATAAGTAGGTTTTTACCACTGATAAATTCCCTAAGAATGGAGATTTTTATTTTTAATCATATCAGTATTTACTGTCTAGAATACTGCCTGGAACTGTTACGAGATTCTTGTTACCGGTGCTGTGGCATAGTGGGTAAAGCCACCACCTACAGTGTCAGAATCCCAGATGGGTGCTGGTTTAAGTCCCAGCTGCTCTACTTCCGATCCAGATCCCTGCTAATGCACTAGTGCTTGGGCCCCTGTACCCCTGTGGGAGACCCAAAAGAAGCTCCTGGCTCCTGGCTTTGTTGCAGCCATTTTGGGAGTGTACCAGTGGATGGAAGACCTACCTCTCTCTGTCTGTCTTTGCCTCTCTGTAACTCTGCCTTTCAAATAAATAAATAAATCTTAAAAAAAAAAAAAAAAGATAACTTATTATAGTCTCTCAGAATGATTTGCTAGGCAATAACCTCTTTTTACCTCACTTCTTCTAGTTCGGGGTAAAAGGTTATGTTTTACTGATTAAGAAATTATGTAGAATAGTGACACAGGATACAACACATCAGCACCTCAACCTTACTCCCTTAGGTACTTCACAACTGTCTGCTTTTCACAAATAATCTGTTGCACTGATAGCTGGAACTGCCTATTAGCTAGTACCTCCTTCACTTGGAGATCAAAACAAACCCTTGAACAGATCTGTGTTTGCAGATGGCTTGAGGGATATACATACTTTCAGGACTATTTAAATTTTTTCTTATATTTTGCAACAAACTTATTATTAGATGACTGATAATGCATATTTGTAAATAAACTCACTTACTGTTGATGTGTCATTCTCACATCAAATCCAATTCACTGGGACTACTGCCTGCAACACTGGCATTCTATATCCCAGCAATTTGAGTCCTGGCTACTCTACCTCTATTTCAGCTCCCTGCTAGAGTACTGAGGAAAGCAGTGGAAGATGGCCCTAATCTTTGGGACCCTGCACCCACAGGCGAGACTTGCAAGGAGTTCCAGGCTCCTGGCTTCATCCTGACCCAGTCCTGGGCCACTGTGGTCATCTGGGGAGTAAGCCAACGGATGGAAGATCTATTTCTTTCTCTCTCTAACTCTGCCTTTCAAGTAAATAAATCTTTAGGAGGAAAAAAAAAAATCCAGTGCACTGCAGTTACTGTTAATATTTTCAAAACATACTCAGAATCCAACCACCTCTCACTTCCACCGTTACTCCTTTGTAACAAGCCATCATCATTGTATGTTTTACCTGGTCTGGATTTCTGACTACTTATTTCTGCCATTGTAAAGGTTAAAACAGATTATATCAGTCCTCTGCCTAAAACCCTCTTACGGCTTCCATTCCCACTCAGAAAGACCCAGCCTTCACAATGAATGCCCTGTATAATCCGGTATATTCTGCCCACCCTTCATGGCTCCCTTGCCCCCCTCATCTCTTGCTTCTCTCCTATTCACTCTCCTCAGGTTATCTGAGAAGTGTCTCCCCAGAATCCCTAGCACTTTCTAGAGTGCCTCTCCTTCAGTTTTCTATTCAAATGTCACTTACCTCTTGTCTTACCACTCCCTATAAACTAGTACCCACCCCATCCACCTTACTTACCCTGCCTTAACATTTATCCATGTCACTCATTCAGCACTAACACAATTACTAATATAAGTGCTGTTAAATAAATGTTAAGATTTGTTACATTTACTGTTGTACCCCCCGCTCCCAGAAAAGTGACAGCCATGTGGTAAGCTCTTAAGTATTACTGAATGAATATATTTCTAGCATTCTTAAATAATTGAGTATTACACGATTCTTAAATATCTGACTTTAGTTTATCCTAACCTCAACCTAACCTTTGATAAGAGTCAACAAGCACATTTAACTCAACACAAAAGGGATGCTATTACACAAAGATTACAAGGCCACACAAAGGATGCTAAGGTGCTGGGATTTGAGAGAATTAACGTCCATCAATTCACTTCTTCTGCACCAGCAATGTATTTCTAATCAAGTGTGTACCTTTTAAATCACAAACTCAAAGTCTGTAAAGTGACCAAGGCCAATGCAGATTTACTGTATACATTTTTATTATGAAAAACTTCAAATTTATACATGAGTAGAGAATAGCAGTATGTACACATTACCCATCCACTCCCTACATATGTTTGAACTTCTAAATTGTATGTTGGATACTCTTCAAAACAGTTTTGCAGTATAAACTTGAAGACTTTTTTTGTCTTGCAATGTTTCCAAAGTACTGCTGACAAGAAACTGAATACTGGCAACCTCCAACTCAACAAGGTGACACTAAGATTCAGACTCTCTTTTATTCTCAAGAATGAGTAAAATCTTGATTTATTCCTTAAAACGGTACCGGTTTTTGGGACAAATTTATTTACTTACCATGTACCAGACACTGTACTAAGAACATATTAAAGTGCTAACTTCCAGGGTTGTGAAAGCAAGCATTTTACATTAAATGTAAAAATCCTGCTGGGAAATCTTTGGGAAGAGTGAGCATTTGGATTTGTGGGAGGTAGAAGCAAAAGAGTGGTTAACAAGACATTTCAGAGCAGGGCTACTTCGGAGGAAAAGATTCTTGGAAGGGATGTTCTACTGAGGACTACAAGGCACACTTAGAAACATCAACAGCTGAAAGTTGAGGACAGCAGAAATCTAAGATAAAGAACAAAAAGATACATGATCTTGGGCGGGCTACTCAAACTCAAAGGTTAGTTTTTCCGCAGCTACTAAGTGAAAACACTTCAAGAGTCTTGAAGAGGGTTAATGAGCATGTAAAGCACTCAACACAGAGCCTGGTATATAGTAAGCAGCCAATAACTGCCTGTGAATAAAACTCCACTGTTTCTCCTGCAATGGGTTCCTTCCTTGTCCCCAGGCTAGCACTATGCAACTACCTGTTTCTATAGACTGGCCTGAGACAGCTGAAGTTGTCTTCATTATTTGATAGCCCCAAATCAAAAATACTAAAAAGTTCCCACATATTTTTGGCAGTTACTGAAATTAAAAAATTTCAAAGTAATGAAAGATTCTTACCATTTGAAGGCATTAGTAAGGAACAATGTTTAACCCAATAAGCTGCTGACTCTCTTTAGTTCTACCTAAGAGGCAAGTGGAGAAAAAAGGTTTTCACACCGAAGGAGGCTAATAATTTTTGGGAGCAGTACTCTACAGATACAATCTTTCAAAAACAAAGGCCATGTCCTGTTGCATCCTATAAGAAGATACATGCTTTAGAATAACTTGAATATCCAGACAGCTAGAAAAACAATCTAAAATTGCATGATTAATGCATTGGGCTCTCAAACTGGCAGTTTCTGAAGAATGAAAAAAGCTAGTCAAGAACCCACTGAAAAGTAACTATGAGATGATACACAGCAATGTTTCTCTACAGTAACATTTTAACTATATGAATCCAATAATATCACTGTAGACCTCAGATATACACAGTAAAATGTATTTTAAACAAACCAAAACCCCCACTGAGCTTTTTTTTTTTTTTTTTAAGAGAAATGCAACAAAGGCAGGATCACTCTTCCAATAGTGCTTAGAAAAACAAAGAGGCAGGGGGAGGGGGAGGGCTATAAGACAAATAGCCCAAACTCAGGTCCTGTAACACTAATTCTAGAAATCCCCGGACCTGACTATTCATTAACTGTTGCTTCACAAAAAACCGCCCGTTCTCTCCGCCACATGTCAATGCCAGCAGGAGCAGGCGACGGTGGAAACGAGTTAATCCACTCCCTGGGGCCGGGGAGGGGGGGTCCATTTTTAAAAAAGCAGTTTCAAAATCCTTGGGGCGTCCAGTTCGGCTTTTTGGTCGGGGGTGCTACGGAAGGAAAGCCAGCGAGTGGTTAACGACGGAGATTTGGCTTTTGTCCAGTTGGCAACCGCCAGAATAAAGTTTACTTCACTAAAAAGGAACACGAGCAGCCGCGAGAATAAAAGATCCTATCAACGAGAACGTGAAAGGCAGAGTTTCGGGCGGAGGACCAAAGTAAAATCAGAGAGGACTGTAAAGATAGAGAATCATCAAGAAACAGAAACAGGACGGGGCGGGAAAAAGAGAAGGAAGAGAACGAGTCGAAAGGGAGGTCTGCCGAGTTCGAAGAAGGGGTTTGAATGAAAAAGTCTCTGCTCCAGGTCTGAGCCGGCGAGGGGCCGTGCCCCGCGGCGGTGCAGTTCAGACCCAGCGGCTCACTCGCAGGGCTGACCCCTCGCCCTCCGCATCGTCCGCTCACAGCCCGGGTCTCCGTCCTAAGCAGCCAGGTGTGCGCTAAGGAGACGGAAAGCGCGATCTCGCGGCGGCCACGGAGAACAATAGGCGGGGCAGCGGCGCGGGGCCGAGGCCTCCTTCCGGGACGACCACCATCCCGCCTCCCTCATCGCTGCCCCAGACTCACAGAGTCTTGGGCATCTCGTCCTCCATGGCTGCTGCTGTCGCGGCGGCGCCTCCAGGTCCAGCTCCCTGCCCTTTACTACCTCCCAACTCCTTTGGGCAGCTATGGCTGCGGAATAGCAGGGTTTCTTCGTGGACTAGAGGTTACTCCGCCTCCTCCCGTGGCGGCGACTACACTCGACCGCCTGGCCCAGCGCGAACAATGAAGCCCCGATACAAGATGGCGGCCAGCCGGGAGCCCTGGGGCCGCCAGCGGAGTGACCCCGGCCGCGCAGGCGCAGAGTAACTTTGCATGCTCAACCTCCCGGCTGCAAGGCTATCCCTCCTTCCATAGGTTCACTTGTTGCGCAGCCGCTCTTCCACTGACTCGAGGCATGCCGCGGACTGCGCAGTGGCAAGGGTTAAGGGAGCTTGCCTAAACTTTTGTCTGCCGTCTCGCTCCTAAGGTTTTAATAGTGAATTCTAATGAAATAGAAACTTACAGAGAAGGTAAATGACCGCAATATTTCCATCAGCAGGATTCGTCATGACTGTTCAATCGACTCATTGAGAGCAAAATATCTGTGCGCCGCCCGGGAATCGAACCCGGGTCGCAAGAATGGGAATCTTGCATGATACCACTACACCAGCGGCGCTGTTGGAAGAAAGGCTCACAAGAAACTCTTATGAGAAAATTTAAGCAGCTGTTCTCTCCGACGCCAGGATGGATTTTATATTCATTTACTCCTAGAAAATGAAAATTTGACAGTGTATGATCTTCTACTTTTCAGCGATACAAGAAACTATCCTTTTTTCATCCCAATACAGTTGAATACATGTTTCTACTTTTTAAGCGCAGAAAAAGCTCAATTAATTTTTTTTACTTAAAAGGAAGAATTTAGTTAAGAAGTGTTTGCCTTGTTAGAGCTAAAATCAAATTTTTGAGAGCCAGAAAAATATTTCCAGGTAAAGGGTATTTCTTTATATTTGCATTTCTTTGGTATAATCAATGTACCTTGAAAAACATTTTAAGAAACAGTTGTTGAATGCAAACAGGTCACAATAATCTTAAAAGTAAATGAAAATACATAAGCTTCAGTCCTCTTTTAGGAACTAGAAAATTTAGGGCTCTAAAATGTGGTTCAGTGTACTCATTGTGCATTTCACATTGCATTTTATAAGTTACAAGAAATATTATTTTCAAAACAAAGGAGAATTTACACATCCGAAAAGAGGGAATTTACAAATTCCTCTTCAAAGTAGTGATACATTTTGGATTTCTATTTTTGGAAATTATCTTTAGTCTTTGAATATTTCAATTTATATTATATTATATTATATTATATTATATTATATTATATTATATTCAAAGATATGAAATATTCATCTCTTGAACATGAATAAGACACATTTTAATAATTAAGGGTATTTTTAACACCTACTTGAGATACTCATTTAAGTTTTAATTCACAGTTTACTCACAGAGGTGTTCACCCATCACCACAATTAATTTCCAAAAAGGAAACCCTTACTAATTAGCCGTTGCTGCCTTTTTCCCATTCCATGCCACTCCCCGTCTCATCTTTCTATTCGCATAGATTTGCCCATTTTGACATTTCCTGGAATCACACAGGTGACTGGTTTCTTTCACTTAGCATTATGCTTTCATGGTTCATCCATGGAGCACATATCAGTTCTTCATTTCATTGCCCAACAAAATTTCTCTGTATGGATATTGCACAAGTACTTCTTTGGTACAGTATTTTTTTAAGTTACCAAAGTAATATATATGCTCACTCTGACAAGTGAAACAATATAGATACATAAGGAAAATGTTAAAATTCCCTTCATTCTTCCCCTTTTGTAAACTTTCATATATTGTTTGATATGCATAGAGAGGCACATGTATGTAAGTACTTGGGATTTTCAGTTACTTAGAAAATAATGCCAGAGGTAATACTTTGTAACTTGCTTCTCTCACTTAAACTTAGCATATTTTCCAATTCAACAAATACAGATTTAATTGTTTTTCAGTAGTTGCATAACAGTCTGTATACTAGGTGGCATGGTAGATATTAGACTAGTATGTGACAGAGATTAAAGAAAATGGGAATTTTTGTGTGGTTGAATGAGGGGGAAAAAAAAAGGAAAAGTAGAAGCACACCTGGGAAGCTAGCCATTGCCCTCTTTGGACAACCTAGTTAGGTGGGTTCCAGTCCTCTCCAGGGGCACCTTAGTGGAATCTTGCTCTCTGGGGACCAATAACACTGTGCTAATGAAGTTCTGGGAGGAATTTCACAAATCCTGCCACACCTAGAAAGCCCTCGGCCCAGGATGATCCCAGAAGAGGGGAGTGGAGGAGAAACGGTGAGCCTATACCCATGTCCATAAAATCTCCAGTCTGAATCCAGGCAGGGCCCCAGTTCTCTGCGGAGATGCCTGCCTAGCAGGGGCATTGCGTTCATTAAACGTGGCTAGCAGCTCACTGCTACTCCCTGTCTCCCTCTGAAGTTCTTTTTTTTGCATGAAGACAAGGACTTCTGATCAGCCGTCTCCAGTAACACACAGAATAAATTACATTTATTTGATGGTAAAGTGAACAAGCAAATCACCATACATGGTATTGATGGACATGTAGGGTACTCTACTCCCCCCCATCTACAAACAACGTTACAGTAGCATCCTGGTACAAATATAAATTGATTGCCAAACCTGGAGTCACTGAATTAAATGGTGTGTACATAATCTTCATAGATAAAGGTTGTAGCCATTCACGTCTCCACTAGCAAGCTTTGAAAGTCCGTTCTTAAGACCTCCCCGTCCCACCCCACTTTTCTCTGCACTAAGATATTGTATTTTACTAATTTTTGCCAATATGATAAATGAAAAATAGTATATCCTTGTTTTGGTTCGCATTTACCTAAACTGCTACTGGGGTGGAGCTCTCTCTCTCTCTCTCTCTCTCTATATATATATATATATATGTACATGCATATATATATTATATGTATATAATTTTTAAACCATTGACACTTCTTTCATCTTTGACAAATTGCCTATTCATACATTTGTCTGTATTTATATTGAATTGTTCACTTCCCATCAATCTGTAGAACTCTTAGAATATTTGTGATAATGATCACAACCCTTTTGTCCTAATGGCAGCATTTTTCTCATGCATTATTTTTTGTTTTTACTTTTAAAATTTTATTCCTTGCCACCTGAAAAAGTTTAGGCTTTTTTTCCCTCCAGTGAAAGCCTCATTTACAGTCATTTGAGCCTTATGAAATTTACCTGTAAGTTTCTGTATCTTTCTTAATATGAATACAAATATTTAGAGAGAATTTGGGAATTCAGAAAATTAATATGAGTAGAAATAAATGTTGCCCTAAAATTGTATACCCTAGAGGTAACTTTTTAAATTTTTATTTAATGAATGCATTTTTACATAGATACAACTTAAAGAATATAGTGGTTCTTTCCCTCATACTCCCCCCACAGCTCCCATCCCACCTCCCTCTTACGCTCCCATCTCCTTCTTCATTATGGTTCATTTTTAGCATGACTTTATATACAGAGGACCAATTCCATGCTTATTATAGACTTCAACAATTTGCATCCACGCACACACACAACATATAGAATACAGTTTGAGGAGAGAATTTGCAGTCGATTCTCATATAATTCATTAGGGACAGAGGTCCTACCTGGGGAGCAAGTGCACAGTGACTACTGTTGTTCCTTTAACAATTAACACTCTTTTTTTATGACGGCAGTGATCATCTGAGGCTCTTGCCATGGGCTGCCAAGGCTATGGAAGCCTTTTGTGACCATAGACTCCATCAGTATTTGGACAGGGCCATAAGCAAAGCGGATGTTCTCACCTCCCTTCAGAGAAGAGTGTCTCTTCTTTGATGACCCTCCCTTTCCTCTGAGGTCTCACAGAGATCCTCAGTGTAGGATATTTTTTTCTGTCAGAGTCTTGGCTTTCCTTGCCTGAAATGCTCTCACAGGCCTTTCAGCCCGACCAGGAAGCCTTAAGGGTTGTTTCTGAGGTCAGAGTGTTATTTACTGCGAATGTCATTCTAGGAGCGTGCTGTATGGACTGCGTCCCATGTTGATCCTTCCTTCCTTTTTAATTCCATTATTTTTACTGGATACTTGATGTTATTTATATATTTAAACTTAGACTGATCTATCTGTTGCCTTTAACATTTAATATGATCATTTTAATAGTGAAGATCGCGTCTATACCACCGATTCTTATGGGTTTGGAGCCCCATGACCAGTTCTTAGGCTGTACCCTGAGAGGTAAGTCTGTATGACTGTAGGAAGAACTAGACTGTTTTACAGTTATAGACTACCTCCTCCATCTCTTATTCCCCCTCTTATTTTTAACTGGGATCTTTTTCCAATTGCCTTAAATTACATATAATTAACTTTGTGTTACATAGAGATTTCAACATATAGTATGAAGAAGAGAAATGAGAGAGAAAGAAGAAAACAGAGAAAAAAAACAACAAAACAAAACAAAAAGATATACACAGTAAAAAGTAACAATAGTAAACTGTCCCTCTACAATCAGGTCAAGGACTCTTGAAGACATTGATTCTAAAAGTGACAATTTTGCTTCTATAGCTTTCATTTTAGGTGTGCTAATAATTCTCCCCAATCAGGGAGCACATATGATGTTTGTCTCCTTGGGACTGGGTTATTTCACTAAGTATGAGGTTTTCCAGCTTGCTCCATTTTGTTGCAGAGGACTGGATTTCATCTTTTTTTTTTTTTTTTTTTACTGCCATGTAGTATCCCATAGTGTACATATCCCACAATTTCTTTATTCAGTCTTCAATTGATAGACATTTAGGTTGCTTCTGTTAGGTAGGAAGTCAGTTATGAGCTTATGTGTGTGTGACATAAAGGCCTAAAGAGAAGACATCTATGTCCAGCATATGCATCTGCAGACAATGTTTCAGGGGCAGCCCGGTATTCACATCCTGCCCTGCCCCCTTCTACCTGATAACCGGCCAGGTGGAGGTCCCCGCCCCTTCTGCCTGACAAATCTTCCACAATCTCCCAGATGCAGCCCAGTATCTGCATTCAAACACCCTGCTCCGGATCCCCATTCTCTAGGGGGTCCTGTTCACCCTTCCTCTGAACCCAGGATGGCACAAGCTAGGCTTCCTCCTGTCTGATACCTTCAAGGAAAAACTCAGACAGGAGCTTCTTAATATTTACAGCCATAAAATCCTTTGTTTCAGGAGGAGGTGTGTGAAGACAAAGACCCACCTCCTTAAAAACCCCTGGCCTCAACCAGACTGCACGCTCAGCCCTCTGCCTCTATGCTGAGTTGCCCGCCTGGTCTAGCCAGGTGTCATCTCTCCACCCAACCATGTAACCTCGTTCCTTCCCCCCTCCAAGTCCGAGCGACTGGGCACCCTCCCAGGTCCTGTCTGGAGAGGTGCCCATCCATCCTTATGGATGTCCCTTCCCTAATAACCTTGCTATTTTACCTTCCACTACTCTCTGTCTCACGCCTGAATTCTTTCTTGCCCGGAAGACAAGAACCCTGCAATTTCTCCAGTAACACTTCCATATCTTAGCTATTGTGAATTGAGCTGCAATAAACATGGAGGTGCAGATAGTTCTTTTGTTTACTGATTTCATTTCCTTTGGGTAAAATCCCAGTAGTGGGATGGCTGGGTCATATGGTAGGTCTATATTCATATTTTTGAGGTGTCTCCATACTGTTTTCCACAGTGGCTTTACTAGTTTACATTCCCACCCACAGTGGGTTAGGGTGCCCTTTTCCCCACATCCTCTCCAGCATTTGTTGTTTGTTGATTTCTGTATGAGGGCCACTCTTACTGGGGTGAGGTCAAACCTCATTGTGGTTTTGATTTGCATTTCCCTGATGGCTAGAGATTCTGAGCCTTAGAGATAACTTACATTTTATGTATTTCCTTCCTTCCTTTTTTTTTTTTTAATATGATTTATTTATTTATTTACTTGAAAGGCAGAGCGAAAGCGAGATTGAGAACAAGAGCAAAAGAGCTAGAGACTGAGAGAGAGAGTTTGTCATGTGCTGCTTCATCCCCCAAATAGCTGCAAGGGCTTGGGCTGGGCCAGGCTGAAGCCAGGAGCCAGGAACTCCATCCAGGTCTCCCACGTGGGTGGCAGGGACCCAAGTGCTTGGGCCATCTTCTGCTGCTTTCCCAGCAGCATTAACAGGGAAGTGGCCTGAAGGCAGAACAGCTGGGACTAGAACTGGGGCTCTGATATGGGGTGCCAGCATCCCAATAGGTGTCTTAACTCACTGTGCCACCATGCCGGCCCCTTTATATTTTCCCTTCTTGTGTTCAATTCATGCATTCAAGTACCTTATTATCTGCTTCCTTCACTATGAAACACTTTATACATAATTCCTTGTTTGATTTCACATTCTCTTATGTAGTATTTTCATGTAAGGATTCTTCAGAACAACATTTTTAATCTGTATGGATGTAGCCCTGTATATTTAACTATTCTTATCTTTAAAAATACATTGTTTCCTACATTTCGCCATTATCCATCATAGCACAGTGATCAGCTTTAAACAGCTTCCATTTCCTTAGGTTAAAAGTGAGCCTAGACTACTCTGTAAGGATTGTTTTCCACGAACACAGAAAATGTGGAGATTTATGCAGTCAGGTAAGTTTATCTTCTCTTCTCGTGCTTCTGAACTTCCTGTCTTTCCCAGGATAGAATAAATATCATTTAGACTATTGAGAATAAGGAAGAAACTAGATGTGAAGAAGAAAGAATACTTTCTTTCCAGGCAGTTTCAAAGAAGAATCAAAACATATGGAGCAATGGCAGAATTTAGGAGCTGACTACTGTCAAAGAAACAAAACAGGACACTGTAAAATGGTAATGATACAGAACAACCCCAAAAACTGGTTGGTGGAGTTGCTATAGAATCCCCAAAACTGGATCCACTTGCCCAACGTGCAGAAAGCCAATTACTGGCCCCAGGATGGTGAAAGAAAGCAATTTATTGCAAAGAGCAGAGCAAGGAGCCAGGCAGCCCTCAGTTGACTCCTGAGCTGCCCGAGGGGTTAGGAGTAAAGTTTCTTATAGGCTGAATCTGTGGCTGAGAAGTGCCAAGTTCTTAAATATAAGGAAGCAGGGAGAGTGGGAAGTATGATGCTCTAAAAACTGTACCTATACGAAATGCATGAAGTTTGTTCCCCTTATACGCATTTAAAAATTATTTAAAAAAATCTGAATCCTTTGCTCCAGAACAAAGCAGAAATGTCTTAGGTGTTCATTTGCTTCTCTCTGGGGAGCACTTGCCTAGTCATTGCCTTCAACTTCTGTGACATGAGACTGCCCTGGGCGCCTTCGTGGCTTCTTTTTAATTATTTATTTTTATATGTGATTAAGTAATCATAGATAAATTTTCTTAATTCATTCTGTCTTGTAAGTCAAATAAATATCTAGATCATACATCATATCAACATTTAATAAAACATATAAATTCATTTTGTTTTATTTTATTTTTTAAAAGAATTATTTTATTTATTTGAAAGAGGAATTACAGAGAAAAGTAGAGCCAGAGAGAGAGAGAGGTCTTCCATTCTGCTGGTTCACTCCCCAAATGACCGCAACAGCCAGAGCTGAGCTGATCCAAAGCCAGGAGCCAGGAGCCTCCTCCAGGTCTCCCACGGGGGTGCAGGAGCCCAAGGAGTTGGGCCATCTTCTAATGCTTTCCCAGGCCATAGCAGAGAGCTGGATTGGAAGAGGAGTAGCCAGGACTCATATGGGATGCCGGCGCTGCAGGCTGGGGCTTTAACCTGCTGCGCCACAGTGCCGGCGCCTATAAATTAAATTTTTTAACAAAGTGCAAGTTACTAGTTGGTCTGCAGCGTTCATGACCTTCCTTCGACTGGTCAGCGATATGGATCCTTTAGGGATTTTGATGCTGGCACGGTGAATTTCTGTTAGTTTGGAGGTTACAGGCAGCTGGTGCTTTTGTGCTCTGGGCTTGGAGTCCCTGGAAAAGAAACTTCAGGAAACAAGACCAGATATCAGGATGCAATCTATGACCTCATGAGTCTGATGATTAGAACCTTGCAGACTGCACCACACCCTCCATTCTGTGAATTAATGTTAAAAGAAAGTTGATTATCAAAAGCTGGGGTAGAAACCCTTTAAGCTAATGGAGGAAGGCTGGGAGGTCATGAAAGACAAAGGGCCTGATGGTATCTCACAGGGGCATTCAGGGCAGGGCTTAGGGGCTGGGTTTCAGTAGCAACAGACGTTAATCTGTAACATATTATCACAATAGGGAAAAAAAGTTCAGTGTGAACAGAAGTCTACTTCCCTGGGTACTGAGGCACCTGCACCTTTTAAAGGGAGAATGAGGGATTAGGGAAGGGGATGGGTAAGGGGCTCAGCAGGAGTCAGGAGGGTGAGAAGTTAGGATTAGAATTTGTGAAAGCTGTCTGGGTTTGTTAACTGGCTCTGAAGGCAATTTGTGATGTGACTCCCACAGAGGCTGGGAGACAGGAACCCTATCTTCAGATGCTGATTGGAACAGCTAAACACCTGGCAAGCCAAGAGTTTTCTCAAGCAGGTACTTTGGAAGAGGGTGCAATAGGGTCGACCTAGGGTTGCAGCTTGACGCTACTAGAACCTCTGTTCATGCTTTGTTCATTTGTACAGCTGAAGAAAGTTTAGAAGCACCTGGGTGGAGTTTGGTCAAGGAGAGAATCTTCAGTGTTAGGCTCCCTGGGAAATTGTTTTGCATAACACTCATAAGACTAAATATTTGTTATATATTACCTGGTAATTACACTTTAAAATTAGGTAACATTTCCCCCTCCCCTATGTTTTTTAAGCCTTTTTGAATCTTATTTGCACCAATATTTTGAAAGAGCAAGGGAGCAGAATTAAACAGCCTTCCATCCTCCCTGCCCTGGTGAGCTTTCTGAACTGTCTCTTCACTGCAGCAAACTCTTTCGCAAGGTTTTCCAAGGTTTTGATATCAGAAGTCAAAGTTCCCAAATATGAAACCTGGGTCAAGGTTTCTAAAGTAGCCCATTCCAATCAACCAACACATATTTATTGAATATCGATTGGACTTAGTGCACTGAGATATGGAGGTCATAATGCGGTTTGGAAAAAAAAGAAGCAAAATATACACAGTTGGTTTTTTCAGTTTGCAGTTCCTAGAAGTAGTGAAAGAGGTGACTTGTTCTTCCTATCTTTATGTTAGAAGTTTTTACTATCAGGGTAGGCATTGTACTGCAGCTGATGAAGCTGCCACTTGGGATACCAGGTCTTTCCTGCCCCTTCTGATCCAGGTTCCTACTAATGCACTTGAGAGGCAGCAGATAATAGTTCAAGTACTTGAGTCTCTGCCACCCTTGTAGGAGACCCAGATGGAGTTCCTGGCTCCTGGCTTCAGCCTGGCTCAGCTCCAGCTGTGGTGGGCATTTGGGGAGTGAACCAGGGCATGGAAGATCTTTCTGTTGCTCTGATTTTCAAATAAATAATGAATAGTGGCCAGCGCTGTGGCACACTAGTCTAAGGCCCCGCCTGCAGTGCCCGCATTCCATATGGGCATTGGTTTGAGTTCTGACTGCTTCTCTTCTGATCCAGCTCTCTGCTAGTGGCCAGGGAAAGCAGTGGAAGATGGCCCAAGTGCTGCACCTGCATGGCAGACCCGGAAGAAGCTCCTGGCTTCAAGCTTTGGATCGGCCCAGCTCTGGCTGTTGTAGCCATTTGGGGAGTGAACCAGCGAAGACCTTTCTCTCTGCGTCTCCCTCTCTGTGACTTTGTCTCTCAGGTAAATAAATAAAGTGTTTTTTAAAAAAGATTTATTTTTAAGTCAGAGTTACAGAGAGAAAGGGAGAGAGAGAGAGAGAGAGAGAGAGAGAGAGAGAGAGAGAAAGTCTCCTATCCATCCGCTGGTTCACTCCCCAAATGGCAACAACAGCCAGAGCTGAGCCTATCCCGATCTGAAGCCAGGAGCCAGGAGCTTCTTCTGGTCTCCCACGTGGGTGCAGGGGCCCAAGCACTTGGGCCATCTTCTACCGCTTTCCAAGGTCACAGCAGGGAGCTGGACTGGAAGTGGAGCAGCTGGGACTAGAACCGGTGGCTATATGGGATGCTGGCGCTTCAAATGGCGGCTTTACCTGCTACACAGGGCCGACCCCATAAATAAAATCTTCTTAAAAAAAGAAAAACCCTTTGTTTAAATGGACTTCTTGCTGTCTCTCAAACATGCCAGACATTCCTGAGCCTACAAAGTTTTTTCCCTAGGTACACATATGCTTTAGTTCAAATACCAGCTACTCAGTGAAGCTTACCCTGATCACCTATTTAAAATTGCAGCCCATTTCCCATTTCTTTCATTCCATTATATATATAACATCATTTACTCTTTTTTTTTTTTTTTTTTGACAGGCAGAGTGGACAGTGAGAGAGACAAGTCTTCCTTTTTTTCTGTTGGTTCACCCCACAATGGCCGCTGCGGCCGGTGCACTGCGCTGATCCGAAGGCAGGAGCCAGGTGCTTCTCCTGGTCTCCCATGCGGGTGCAGGGCCCAAGGACCTAGGCCATCCTCCACTGCCCTCCCAGGCCACAACAGAGAGCTGGACTGGAAGAGGAGCCCCGACCGGGACTAGAACCTGGTGTGCCGGCGCCACAGGCAGAGGATTAGCCTAGAGAGCCATGGCGCCGGCCATCATTTACTCATTTATTCTAATTATCACTTTTCTCCACTAAAATGTCAGTTTCTTTGTAGCAAATAAAAAAATGTTTTATTCACTGATTTTTCTTAAGCACCTAGACCATTGCCTGCCACCTAGAAGAAACCCAAATATTTGTCCAATGAATGATTTTTTTCGTATCCAACTTACTGTTCTTTATGCTTATATGCTAGTGTTATTTTTATTTTGGTTTTGGGGGGCCCAGGCTAAAACTGGCCCGTTTGAAGATTTGTTAACATATCATGTCTCTTTTTCTCCGGATATGTTGGCAAATCAGGTAAACAATTTAGTTTCAGCTTGATGTCATGGACTTCATGGGATCAACATGAATGACTCCATTTTGGTTTGATCTGTTGTGCCTGGTGCAGGAACTTTTCAATAAGCTCTATTTTAAACGTCTCATTAATTTTTGTCTTTTGGGGCTGGTGCTGTGGTGTAAGTGGGTAAAGCTGCCACCTGCAGTGCTGGCATCCTATATGGGTACCGGTTTGAGTCCCGGCTGCTTCACTTCTGATCCCGCTCTCTACTATGGCCTGGGAAACAGAAGATGGCCAAAGTCTTTGGACCCCTGCACCCGTGTGGGAGACCCGGAGGAAGCTCCTTGTTCCTGGCTTTGGATCGGTGCAGCTCCAGCTGTTGGGGCCATCTGGGGAGTGAACCAGCGGATAGAAAACCTCTTTCTCTCTCTCTCTCTGCCTCTCCTTCTCTCTCTGTGCAACTCTTTTACAAAATGAATAAATCTTAAAATTTTCTTAATCTTTTGCTGTTGCAAATTCATGTTCTGGTTTTAGGCAAACGGGAGAAGACAGAGTTTTCCTTGAATCTGTCTTCTTAACTGTCTTCACCTTGAACTAATCCTACGTCCTAGAGGCGCGTTTTGGGGGTGGCACGATTTGGTCTCCTGCAATATTCTACTTTTATTCGAGTCTGGCACTGCTATGCCACTTACTTCACAGGGAGCCGCCCCATCCCCAGGCTCCCTCATTCTTCTGTTCAGGGAGCACGAGATGCCCACTGGTCCTTGGGACACCGATTTCTCTCAGGCAATTGTCCGTTGGTCCTTTCTGACGGCGACTGGCTGCGGACATTCTCCGAGGAGGTATGACTATAGGGATAAGAGGGCAGGAGTGAAGAAAGGAGGTGTTTCACCCGGACCGAGAGGACCAGAGGCCGAGAGCCTTTGACGTCTTCGGGAGGAGGGTGGGCTTCGGGAAGGCGGGGTGGGCGCGGTGGGCTAGGGCCCGGGCAAGGGCGGGGTGGGGAAGAGCCAGGCTGGCTTGCGCCCGGCCGGGGCGGGGTTTCGGTGGACGAGGTTGGAGGACAGCGAGGTCCCGGGGGCGGAGCTGTCCAGGGGGCGGAGCTGTCCTGGGGCGGAGCTGTCCAGGGGGCGGAGCTGTCCTGGCGCGGAGCTGTCCTGGCGCGGAGCTGCCCTGGGGCGTGGCTGTTTGGAGGCGAGGCCGGCGGAGCGCGCAGACGCAGCGCGGCGGGAGCATTGCTGAGCGCAGGCGGCTGAGTGCGGTGCTCTCGGAGGCCATGGGGCGCGTCGCCGGGGAGCGGTTCCCGTCGTTGTTGGGGTTGTGGCTGCTGCTGTGCAGCTGGGGGTGCCCTGGGAACGCCGAACTGCGGGCCCCACCGGATAAGATCGGTAGGTGGGCGGGAGGAGCGTTGGAGCGCTCCCGTGCCGGGTGGCCGGCGCGTAGTGTGCCCAGGCCCCGCGGCGCGACTCAGGACGGGCCGAGTGGGCCGGGTTGGCGCGCAGCTCGCGCTCCTGCAGCTCACGCAGCGGCTTTCGGCCTCCCTGCTGACGGGAGCATTCCCTCCTGGGGCGCAAGGAGCCGCTGACATGAGGCATGGACAGGCGCCGAGCGTCCCCGAAGCCTCCCGTCTCAGACCCTGGGGCTCCGGAGAGGCGAAAACCCCTCAGCGCTCTCCTTTCCTGCGCTTTTGGGTGGCCAGTGTTCTGGCTGATCCTGGAGGGTCCAGCCGTGGACGCACATCTCAGGCGTGCGCAGGCACAGCGCGGGGAGCGTCCACACAGCTGGCCCTGTCCGCTTCCCTGTTGAGGCTGCAACCCCCTCCCCTTCCCCCATCCCCACTTTGCTGAGGTCTGCCCGCTAGCAGGGGCCCCTGCTTGCAGTTTCTCTGCCTAGGACTGCAGCTGCCAAAGGAATCTGTTTTTCCTCTAGGTTCGGTCGCCTTGGTTTTTTTACTCCTCGGTCCCTCTCCCTCTCCCATTTAAAGCTGTGTTCTTCGGGATCATTACCCTCTCTCCATTGACTCTCCAGCGAGAGAGAACAAAGCTAAGTAAAAATGGCGGTCCCTTTATGGAAGGTGTGTGTTGTAAAGGCCCAACACTACTCTTCCCATATATTGGGCACTAAGAAAGGTGCGCAGGCCAATCGGTGCCTCCACAAAGACCTATGAGAATCTGGGCATCCGGCCCGGAGGAAAAAAAAAATCTACAAAATCAAATTAACGTTAGTTTGTAAACCAGTCTGTGTTCAGCTTCTCAGCTTTCGTCTGGGCACAGAGTTTCTTCTCCCCCTTCCCTAAATTATTTTAGGTGATAGTTTCAGGTAACCTGTGTAACCTTTTGAAAACCACGCTAAAGCAAACACACAGCAGGTGGGAGAAGACCGCTGTTCCTTTTTGTTCCCCCTCACAGCCATCATCGGAGGAGGAATCGGTGGCACTTCAGCAGCCTATTACCTGCGGCAGAAATTTGGGAAAGATGTGAAGATTGACGTGTTCGAGAGAGGAGAGGTGGGGGGCCGTCTGGCCACCCTGAATGTGCAGGACCAAGAATACGAGGCGGGGGGTTCTGTCATCCATCCTTTAAATCTACACATGAAGCGTTTCGTCAAAGACCTGGGTGAGTGATTTTGGTCTCAGAGCGAAGCGGATTTTTGGGTGACCATGGTTTGAACCCGTGCAGCACTGGAACTTCACTGCCTTGGAAATGAAACGTGCACAGAGAAGTTGGTGAAACTGTTGGCTGCACTTTGCTGAGAGCAGCCGTTACTAGTGGCTTTCCTGTAATGGAACACTGGTTATCTGTATCTTCAGTTATCTGGAATTACAGCCATGAGACGGGGGTGGGGATGGCTGCTGTTTGTCAAGTCTTTTTTTTTTTTTTTTTTTAAAGATTTATTGATTTACTTGAAAGGCAGAGTTACACAGAGAGAGAGAGAGAGAACTGCTGATTCACTCCCCAAATGATCACAACCCCTGGAGCTGGCGTCCCAGTTGTGGGTGCAGACATGGACACCTGCCTGCTGTACTGCCAGCCCAGCGGCCGGGCAGGTCCTGGAGGAAGTCTTGGCAGGCTTCTGCAGGTCCTCTCCTCAGGGGACATTGTGTCATTCTGGCCTCTTCCCAGTTACCTGAAACAGCCAGTAGGCACAGCCAGCTTCCAGCCTCTGCCTCTTTTCCCGGCAGCAGCTCCTGCTTATTTTTAAAGATTTATTTATTTGAAAGGCAGAGTGACAGAGAGAGAAGGAGAGACAGAGAAAAGGATTTTTCCGTCTGCTGCTTCCTCTCCAAATGGCTACAACAGCTGGGGCTGGGTCAGGCTGAAGCAGGAGCCCGAACTCCATCCATGTCTCCCACGTGTTGGCAGGGGCCCAAGGAATTGGGCCATCTTCTGCTGCTTGCCCAGGCGCATTAGCAGGGAGCTGGACTGGAGTTGGAGCAGCCAGGACTCCGTCTGGCTCTCTGATATGGGATGCTGTTGCCAGTGTAATCTGGTGCACCACAATGCTAACTGCCCCCTAACCCCACCCCAAAGTGGCCAGTAGCGTCTTAGATCCTTGGTGATGCTTCGTGTGTTTCCGTGTCTTTCATAACCAGGAGCAACTCATGGCAGCAAGATTCATGGACATTTTTATGTTTTGACTGAATGCCATTGGTCCTCTGGCTTCTTCCTGTGACTTTTAAATCTTTTTGGACATTGTTAACAATAGCTAGTCTGATTTTGGTATAGCTGCATGATCATCTGACCCATCTTGGAGACAAGCTGCTTTTGGACAGTGTGGCGGGTGTCCGGTGTGTCTCACTGTTTGAAAGACAGCACTCCTGACCACTGGGGAAACCCCAAGTCCACTCCTTTCAGGGTGTCCCCGGGAGCTTCGGATTCCTTCTTTCACTGCATCGGCACAGAAACTCCTGACGTGGCCGCCCCTTCTGTGTTACAGGTCTCTCTACTGTCCAGGTGTCTAGTGGCCTGGTGGGAGTGTACGATGGAGAGGCTCTGGTTTTTGAGGAGAGCAGCTGGTTTATTATTAACATGATTAAACTCATTTGGCGCTATGGATTTCAGTCCCTCCGAATGCACATGTGGGTGGAAGACTTACTGGACAAGTTCATGAGGTAATGTTCCCCTGTCCGTTTAACTTAAGACCTGTTGGCTGGATGCGCTTCAGAAATTTTGGTTTCTTGGAACGGTGCTCTGCCTAATTGCAGCCCTGTCCGTGAGATGGTTAGGCACATGTTTTATGGAAAATACACAGACCATTTATCTACTTGGAAGTTGAAAGGACAGTTTATTTTTGTTTCTGAAATCTATTTTGCAAATGCTTCTTTAGTGTGGCCAGATGCTCTACAGATCCTAAGTCACTGAATACTCAGGACAATTTCTCAGGTAGGTCTTGTTACCAGTTTCTTTATACAGCAGTGGAAGATGGAGGTATCCAGAGATTTTTTGTTTGTTTTTTTTTGAAATTTTTGTTTTTATTTATCTAAAAGACAGAACTATTGAGGGAGAGGGAGAAGGAGAGGGAGAGGGACAGAGACAGACTGAGATCTTCCATTTGCAGATTTACTCCCCAGATGCTGGCAATAGCCTGGGCTGGGCCAGGAAAGAAGCCAGGAGCTTGAAACTAATTCCAGGGGCTGGTGCCGTGGGGTAGCGGGTAAAGCTGCCACCTGCAGTGCAGGCATCCCATATGGGCTCCAGTTTGTGTCCTGCCTGCTTCACTTCTGATCCAGCTCTCTGCTATAGCCTGGGAAAGCAGTGGAAGATGGCCCAAGTCCTTGGGCCCCTGCACCCATGTGGGAGTTTCAGAAGAAACTCCTGCCGCCTGGCTTTGGATTGGCCCAGCTCCGGCCATTGTGGCCATCTGGGGAGTGAACCATTGGATGCAAGACCCCTCTCTCTCTGCCTGTGCCTCTCTGTAACTCTGCCTTTCAAATTAATTAATTAATTAGTTGATTAAACAACAACAAAAAAGAAACTAATTCCAGTAGGGGTTGCAGGTACATTGCACTGACCGTCTGCCCCCAGCTTGTCACTTTTCAAGAAGGGAGGTCGTCTGTTGCCACGTGCTCAGCAGGCAGATCAAGTTCAGATGGCAGTGGGTGCAGCCCTGCGTGTGTGCATCATTTTTCTTTCCTGTGGCTTGTAGAGTAACTCTTACAAGTCAGAGCCCTTTGAGAAGTGAAGAAATTACTTTTGAAGAGAGCTCAGGTTATTACAGAACTGTGGAAAAGACACAGTATGAGTGGCTACACAGACTATACCATTTTTGATTTTAGAAACTTTCCCAAATGTTATGGAATCGTTGCCTTTCCATCTTTAATACTTTTATTCTACAGCACTGACCTTTCTGTTGCTAATGTTGCATCCTAAGTTCCTGTTTCTTTAAACACATCAAGGTAATGTCAATCTTGTAATGTGGTCATACTGTGAGATCGTTGGAGAGGAGGTGGGTGGGGTGGGTGTTCAGCCCGCCGGCAGCAGTTGTTCAGAGCAGTGAAGGCACTGCCAGACTGAGCTGTGGCCGCTGTCCTGAGCACCCAACTCAAGAGGTCTGTCCTGTGCCTGCCCCAGCAGGGAGTCTGCTTTCTGATTTCCTGCTGTACTGCTGGTCAGATGTCTTTAATATCAGCCCATGTTGGAGTTCATTCTGGAACATCACAAAAACCAGGTTTGGAAGCCAAAGAGGAATCTGGAACAGCTAATTCCTCTGCATTTCAGTTAAATAGTAGTGGTTTTATAACCCTGGCTACACATTAGAATCACATGGGGATCTTTTAAAAAAAAATATGAATGATGAGCCCCATCCCTAGAGATTTTGAGTTAATTATTCTGGGGTAGAGGTCTGGGCGTTGGTATTTTGAAAGGCCTGTCAAATGGATTTTTGCTTGCAGCCATTGTTAATAGCCACTGAATTAAAATATACCATTGGAAGATATTCATGAGTTTTTCTTTTTTTGAATGGTGTAGAAACCCAAAGGTTTTGATGAAAGGTTGTCTTCTCTTTGGGTGTAAGGGTTTACGAGACAGAGCCAGTCAGTTCCTTGAAAGTGGTGTGCATGAGCTTCTGTGGAAACCTGTGAAGGACTTGGCCAGCCTTGGGGAGGCAGAGTGTGCACAGCGTGAGTGGAGGCACACATGATAGTGGTAAGCCACACATTCAGAGAGCATTCAGGCCTGTGATAGGCAACTCCCGGGGCAGGCATTCACTCTTCTCTGCTGCCGGAGGTTCTTGGGTGGAAATTCTGCAGCCCCCGACATCCACGCTTGCCAGATTAATTTCCAGTTCTTTCCTTTTTTTAAAAAAAATATTTATTTTATTTATTTGAAAGAGTTACAGAGAGAGATAGAGATAGAGAGTCTTCTTTCCACTGGTTCGCTCCCCAGATGGTCACAATGGCCGAACTGAGCCGTTTCGAAGCCAGGAGCCAGGAGCTTCTTCCGGGTCTCCCACGTGGGTGCAGGGGCCCAAGCACTTGGGCCATCTTCTACTGCTTTCCCAGGCCACAGCAGAGAGCTGGATCAGAAGAAGAGCAGCCAGGACTAGAACTGGTGCCCATGTGGGATGCTGGCGCTTCAGGCCAGGGCTTTAACTTGCTGTGCCACAGCGCCGGCCCCAGTTTCCAGTTGTAAGCATTGATTTCTGCAGTTCTTCTGGTTGGGCGTCATCCTTTTTTTTTTTTTTTTTTTTTTTAAAGATTAATTTATTTGAGGCAGATTTACAGAGAGAGTGAGGGGGGGAGAGAGAGAGAGATATCGTCCATCCACTGGTTCATTCCCCAAATGGCCTCAATGACTGGAGCTGGGCAGGTCTGAAGCCAGGAGCTGAGAGCTTCATCCGTGTCTCCTGCATAGGTGACAGGGTCCCAAGCACTTGAGCCATCTTCCACTGCTTTCCCAGGGACATTAGCAGGGAGCTGGATAGGAAGCAGAGCAGCTGGGACTCGAACCAGTACCGTATGGGATGCTGGTGCCACAGGCAGTGGCTTTACTTGCTGTGCTACAGTGCCAGTCCCAACAGGTAAGATTCACAGTGAAAGGCTTCCTTCTAGCTAAAAGCACTGGTTTTATTCTTTTATTTAACAAATCCCGTCTGCTTGAACCCTATATGGCTTTAAAATATGTCGAGAATTTCACCCCTTCTCACCATTACCACTGCTGCCTGTGTGGCCCAAGCTGCTATTCCCTTTGTCTGGCTGTTGGTGTAGTTGTCTTCTGGGATGGACTGAACAGTGCTGCTCCTGCCCCACTTGCCCCAGCCGTCCACATCCTGATCCCCGGAGCCTGGGAATGTGCTGCTTTCCATGGGAAAGGGATTTTGCCAGTGGGCTTGGCTAAGATCTTGAGATGGGGAGACTATTTCTGCTTAAGGAGGTAGGCCCAGTGAAACCAGACGGTTCCTTGTAAGAGGAAGGCAGGAGGATCAGGGCGAGTGGGAGGTGTACTGATGGGAGCAGGAGGTGAGAGTCATGCTAGGAAGGGATGTGACTGTAGGAGCTGAGCGATGCAGGAGGCCTGAAGCAGCTGTAAGGGGCCAGAAAGCAAATTCTTCCCTCAGAGTTTCTGGAAGGAACCAGCCCTGCAGGCACCTGGATTTTAGTCCAGTGAACTTGACTTTGGACCTTGATCCCACAGAAACATCAGATAAGTTAAGTTTGTGGTCACTGGTTACAACAGCGGTGGGAAGGTAAATCCGCCTCCTAGGTTATTGCCCTTCACCTTTGTGCTACAACGGTCTTTGCAGGGTAGAAGCAAGTGTCATTATATCACAGCCTTTTGTTACCACAGTGAAATAGCTGAGGCAATGGACATGGTAAACAGAAAAGGTTTAGGCCGGCGCTGCGGCTCACTTGGCTAACCCTCCGCCTGCGGTGCCGGCACCCTGGGTTCTAGTTCCGGTCGGGGCGCCGGATTCTGTCCCGGTTGCTCCTCTTCCAGTCCAGCTCTCTGCTGTGGCCCGGGAAGGCAGTGGAGGATGGCCCAAGTGCTTGGGCCCTGCACCCACGTGGGAAACTAGGAGGAAGCACCTGACTCCTGACTTCAGATTGGTGCAGTGTGCCAGCCACGGCGGCCATTGGAGGGTGAACCAATGGCAAAGGAAGACCTTTCTCTCTCTCACTGTCTAACTCTGCCTGGCAGGAAAAAAAAAAAAAAGAAAAAAGAGAGAGAGAGAAAGTTTAGCTGAAGTCCAACATCAGACAGCCCCTTGGTTTGACCTCTGATGCAGGCCATGATGGCAGCAGTGCATTGTGTGCAGAGGAAGGATCACGTGGTGAGCCAGGCTGGAGAGAGGCTGGGTCCAGCTCAGGGCTTTGTAACCAACCACCTCTCTTTCAAGAACTGCATATTCCCTAGGCAACGCCGATGATCTGAGGGTCTCCCATGAGAGCCACCTCTTACACAGCACATTTAGATGAAGTTTCCACTCTCTGAGTATCATTAACTTATAGCCTTGGGGTTCAAATGTCCTTTGTTCCATATGCCTGTGTTTATGCTAGTACTATCCTGCTGTTTGACTACTGTAGCTTTGTAATATGTTTTGAAGCTAAAAGTATGAGGCCTCTAGCTTTGCTTTTCTTTTTCAAGTTTTGTGACTACTTGGGATCTTTTGAGATTTCATGAGTTTAAAGATTTTTCTCTTACTACAAAAGAATGCCAGTAAGATTTTGACAGAGATTGTTTTGAATCTGTAGATTGCTTTGGGTAGCATGAACTTTTTGATAATATTAAATTTTCCAGTCAATCCAGAGACATGGAATGTGTTTTGATTTTTTTGTGTCTTATTTAATTTCCTTTAGCAATATCTTGTAGTTTTCAGTGTACAAGTCCTTCACCAAGTTAATTAAGTTTATTCCTTAGTATTTTATTCTTTTTGATGCTGTTGGAAATGAGATTTTCTTAATTTCCATTTTATATTATTAATCGTTAATGTATAGTGCCTTTTCTAGGGTTTAATTTTAATTCTCATTTACTGCATATTTTTGAGTTATTTTATTACACTGAACATCTTGAAACATCTTTAAATATTAATTGTTAACAGTACAGATGGGACTGGCGCTGTGGCTTAGTAGGTTAAAGCCCTGGCCTGAAGTGCCGGCATCCCATATGAGCACCGGTTCAAGTCCTGGCTGCTCCACTTCCGATTCAGCTCCCTGATAATACACCTGGGAAAGCAGCGAGGATGGCCCAAGTCTTTGGGGCCCTGCACACATGTAGGGGACCCGGAAGAAGCTCCTGGCTCCTGGCTTCGGATCAGCTCAGCTCTGGCCGTAGCAGCCACTTGGGGAGTGAATCAGCGGATGGAAGATCTCTTTCTCTCTGTCGCTACCTCTCTCTGTAACTCTTTCAAATAAATAAAATAAATCTTAAAAAAAAAAAAAAAGTACACAATCCTAATTTTTAAGTTCATACCCACTGGTGTCAATGTATTTTTGTTTCCCCTTTCCTTTTGCTACTGTCATACAAATCACATCTGTATGCATTTTAAGCCTATTACCACAGTTTTAGAGGTATTGCTTTGTGTACTTGTTTTTTTAAATGAGATAGGAGAAGAAAAGAACTACAGACAAATATAGGGGCCTTTTAGGGATTGGTGCTATGGCATAGTGGGTAAAGCTGCCACTTCTGACCCAGCTCTCTGCTATGGTCTGGGAAAGCAGCGGAAGATGGCCCAATTTGCTTGGGCCCTGAACCCATATGGGAGACCTGAAAGAAGCTCCTGGCTCCTGGCTTCAGCCTGGCTCAGCTGTGGCTGTTATGGCCATTTGAGGGGTGAACCAGTGGATGGAAGACCTCTCTCTCTCTTTCTCTTTCTCTCTGCTTCTGCCTCTCCCTCTCTGACTCTGACTTTCAAATTAAATAAATAAATAAATCTTAAAAAAAGGCGCTGTTTACTGTCATTTAATCCATGTAGTTACTTCCATTGGTGCGATTTATTATTTCAGGTGGATTTGGGTTTCTGTCTAATGTTCTGTCTCAGCTGCAGGATTACTCTTATTGTTTCTTGTAGGGCAGGTGTGCTTGTGTGTAATTCTCTGCTGCTGTTTATCTGGGAATGCCTTCATCCTGTTGAACTTAGAAAGTTGTACTTGATCTAGGGCTCTTGCTAGACAGTCTTGGAGTTTTTTCTGTCGTACCTGTGTCAGGTCTGTGCTCTGATGTCACCTTAGTAAGGGTTTCTCTGACCACTCCACTTATTTTTTTTGGACAAACTTATTGAGAATTGCAGACTTGCCAACCCCATGCATTGCCAGTTTTCATTTCTCATTTATTTTTCTTAATTATTATTACAGTCATGTATTACTTAAGGACAGGATATATCCTGAAAGAGGTGTCCAGGGGATTTCACTAGAGTGAAATAGATATTTCATGGAGTATATATATTTATATTTTGACTGTCAAAAACCCATTTTATTTTTCCATTCTGTATAAATAAAAAGCAACCAATAAGCATATTTCCCTTACATTCAACTTCTATGACCAAATTTTCAGGAACTACTGAAAGACTTCAAGTACATGCTCTATAAAGAACAGTCTATAACTTCTGAATTATATACATTTTTGCTAAATATATTATACACATTTTTGTTTGGGATACTTTATAAACTAGCTACCTCTTGTAAACTATCTTCACTGTCTTTTTTTAAAATAAAATTAAAAATTTGAAGCTTCATGCAGACATGACATTTTAAATTCCTATGTTCCTGAACACATGCTAAGACTTAGGCAGGCCACCAGTGGGAAATTATAAAATATCCATCGTAACACACAAGTATGAATCACATTGGTAATTAGTAAGAAGTCAAAAACAAAGCTAAGAGCCAGTGCTTCTTTGAAAAGTTTCTGACATTTATTTACTTCTGGATAAAGGAATATGTGAGAGGAACCATCAGTTTAAACCTATTGTTAGTTTCTATTCTTCAAACTGCCTAAGAGTTCTTAGAATACATAAAAATTTTTTTTTGAATGCATTAGGAACAGTTTACCAATGTGTGTATCCCATCTACATTTTTTAATGGAATGTGTTAAAATCAAAGCATAATTCACCAGAAAGATAAATCAGAAAAAGAAAACAAACATTTGAATGGCATGTTATAATGACCTCGCCCCGACCGATTATCAATCATAGTAGTTAGCACACGCGACAGACTGAGAGATTAGATCTTGCACTATATACTTTAAAGTTTTGTCAGGCATGAGCCATTTTTAAATGTTTCTGTCAATCGCTTTTGTCTCCACACATTTATTTTTTATTTAAAACAAGAAACAGTTCTCTCTTCGCATGTTAATCAGTGCAAAGTACAACAAAGCAATCTCTGTAGAAGTTATTACAGTGATACTTTAGAAAGGCTTAATCCCAAAATGTGCTTAAAAGATGTCCAAGTCGTGAGAGTGATCAACCTCAGTGGCTTCCTCTGCTTCCAGCCTGGCTTCTCTGTGTCCCTCCTGGGACTTGTCAGTGGAGGCCAGTGCCTCATTTGTGTCACTTGCAAAAGTTTCTCGCGATATATCATCTTCCTCTTGCAAATTTAGACTTTTGATGGCCTGTTTCATCCTCTTCCCCAGTATCTGTTCTTCTTTTCCTAGCAGCTTTTTAATTTTCATTTTCTTTTTGATTTTCAGTGTAGAAAATGGCCTTAATTTGCGCCTCCCTTATACTCGGAGTATTTTTCAGAAAAACTCCATCTGGTGTCGGTCTTCGACTCCCATTCACTATAAAAAGGCCACCATTTTGTTCAACTTCAGCAGTTTCCATCAGCAGTTCAATTGTCTTTGTTTCGAATTATCCTCACTACTCGGGCTACCAGACCTTTCTTTGGTTCCTGTAACTGGCACTGGCAGCGGTCTGTCACTGGGCGCAGCCATCATGTGGGAGTCTGAGTCGGAAAGCTGCCCATCTTGCATGTCGCCCGCGTTCAGCGCCATCTTCCTGTGGCGCTCGCTCATGGAGTGTATTTGCACAAACCAGGATGGCTACAGTATCACGTGGGACCTGGGTCCTCCCTGTTGTGTATGAGGTCCATCCCTGATTGGAGTGTTGTTATGCAGCGCTGACTGTATTAGCATCCTCTTGCCTGTTCTGTAATTTGCCTGTATTTATTTAATTTTTACAGCCTGCTTCCTCTTCTAGAACACACGCTGCATGAGAGCAGGGATAGTTTTTCCTCTGTTGTGTTCTGTTTAGCACCTAGAACAGTGCCTGGGTCAAAGTTACTCCATAATATTTGCTGGCTGAATAATTGAATAAATAAGAAGTGTTATACCAATTTTGTTGGAAAAGAAAAAAGACTATAAGTAATTACACTGTAGCAGAAGCTACTAGTTATAATATATAGTTTTTAGTAATTAAAAAAAGTTACTTATTTATTTGAAAGGCAGAGTGACAGAGAGCAAATGAGAGAGAGAGAGAAATATTTTCCATCTACTGGTTTACTGTCCAAGTGGCCATAACAGCCAAGGCTGGGCCAGAGTGAAGCCAAGAGCCTGGAACTCCTGTTTCCCACCTAGGTGGCCGGGGACCAAGTACTTCGGCCATTTCCGCTGCTGTCTCAGGCACATTAGCATGAAACTGGATAGGAAATGGAGCAGCTAGGACTTGAACTGGCACTCAGATATGGAATGCTCTATCTGCTGTGCCATGGTACTGTCCCCTTTTTATTTATTTGAGAGGTAGGTGACAGAGAGGGATAGACAGAGATATTTCCATCTGCTGGTTCACTTCCCAGGTCTTTGCAACAGCCAGGACTGGGCCAGGCTGAAACCAGGAGCCAGGGACTCCATCTTGGTCTCCCATTGGTTGGCAGGAACCCAAGTGCTTGGGCCATCCTGTGCTGCCTCCCAGGTGCATTAGCAGAAAGCTGAATCAGAAGCGGGGCTTGAACCAGGCATTTCAACATGGGATGCTGGTTAGCCCACTGCACCACGAGGCCTACCCTGTAATACTTATTTTAATGCACTATATTGTGGAACAGTTATAATGCTCAATATTTATAATATCTATGTGATCTCATCTCACCCTTGCTTGGAAGGCTGGCTTGAGTGGGGTTGCAGCTCAGGCAGGGGGAGTGGGGAATACTTTTATTAATAGTATCATTGATAAGTTATTTAATTGGTTGTTATATTGTCATGTTGACCCTTAGCCAACTTCACTCCTCTTTCTTTCAAGATTTATTTGATAGAGTAACAGAAGGAGAGAGAGAGAGAGATATCTTCCATCCACTGGTTCACTCCCCAAATGGCCACAACAACCAGATGTGGGCCAGGCCAAAGCCAGGATGAGGGAGTCCATTCTGCTCTCCCACAAGGGTGCAGGGGCCTAAGCACTTGGGCCATTTTCTGCTCCCTTTGCAGGAATCTTAGCAGGAAGCTGGACAGGAAGTGAAGCACCCAAGACATCAACTGGGACTCTGATGTGGGGATGCCAGCGTTACAAGTGGCAGCTAACTCTGCCACCCCACAACATGATTCCCACACTTCATTTTATGAGATAGCTAATCTATTATTTTTCTAAATAACTCAGTGGTCCCATCCTGTTTTTTCTAAAACCCATATGATATGATTGGAAGGTGTTGTTTTAATTTGTCAATTTTGGCACTGATGTCTAATGAATTTTTCCCATAAAATTTAATCAACATTTTGTACACTACACTCTTAGCAGGTAAGGCTGAGTGATTATAATATCTTGTTTCCTAAGCATTGCAATTTATTTTGAAAGAAGAAACCTGATCTAAAAGTTTCTTGCTCTCGTGGTCGATGATGAGAAATGTTCTTTGGCACTTAGGTCTTCCCTTTGTTTCACCTGTCTGGCTGTGCCTATGCCTTAGTACCTGGGCCTAGCTCTGAAAGGAACCATGTGTTGTTTGTCATTGTACTACTTGTAACCTCAAAATTCATGTATTGGATTTACTGCATGCAATGATTTTTTTAAAAAAAAATATTTATTTTATTTATTTGAAAGCCAGAATTACAGAGAGCTAGCGAGAGAGGTCTTCCATCTGCTGGTTCACTCCCCAAATGACTGCAGTGACTAGAGCTGGGCCAGGCTGAAGCCAGGAGCCAGGAGCTTCTTCCAGGTCTCCCATGTGGGTACAGGGGCTCAAGGACTCAGGCCATCCTCTGCTGCTTTCCCAGGCACATTAGCAGGGAGCTGGATCGGAAGTGGAGCAGCCAGGACTTGAACCAACACCCATATGGGATGGCAGTGCCTGGGGCTTTAACCTGCTGCACCGCAGTGCTGGCCCCTGTATGCACTGCTTTATGTGAATGTTCTTTGAAATCCATAAGGGGCCAAGAAATGTCAAGTGATACTTTCCTAAAAATAAATAATATAAAGTAGTATCTAAGTGCTAAGTGGGTGGCGTTGATGCTAATTTTTTATGGGACCTTTAAGATGGAGACATCACTGTGGATGAGAAGTCTTATTAGGCAAGACTTGGCAGAGGAGATGGGACTCAGGTCCTCGAGGGAAGTGTAGATGTTCTGGGGTTGGGAAGGGGAAGGGTGTTCCGATTGGAGTGGAGAGTTTGTGCAGTGGGAGGAGACAATATGCAGAGCGTGTTTAGAGACCAGTGAGTCAGAGGCGTTTTAACATGGGATGCTAATGTCCCAAGTGACAGCTTAACCCACTACCACGAGTGCTTGTCTCAAGTAGAGGGTTACGAGCATGAGCACGTGTGTGTGTGTGTGGGGGGTGTATATGTATGTGTTGGGGGAGATTGAAGGCAGAGGGGGCACCTGCTGTGTGACCTTTACATTAGGACTTTTTTATTGAGTTTCTTTATTTGCAATTAGAACAAAGTAGTTAGACTTGATGAGTTTTGCTTTAAAAACTATGATGTACTTTTTTTTTTCTTTCCTTATGTCAAGCTAAATGATCTGGACTTAATTTTTTTTTATTTTTAAACTATTTATTTATTTATTTGAAAGGCAGAGTTACAGGACGAGAGGGAGAGACAGAGAGATCTTCCATCCACTGGTTCACTCCCCAGATGGCTGCAATGGCTAGACCTGGGTCAGGCTGAACCAGGAGTCTGGAACTCCATCCTGGTCTCTCACCTGGGTGGCAGGGGTCCAGGTATGTGTGTCATCTGCTGCTGCTTTCCCAGGTGCATTAGCAGGAAGCAAACAGCTGGGACTCACTGGTGCTCCCATGTGGGATGCTGGGATGCTGGAGTTGCAAGCGGTGGTTTAACCCTCTGTGCCCCAAGCACCGGCCCCTTGGACTTGGTTGAGTAAGCATCCATAAGCAAGACTTTTTGAATAAATGAATGTCAAGATAAAAGAAGTATTTTAAGATTTTGGAGAGGGTCAAAAGCATTTTAAGGGAAAGAAACTAGAAGCAGGTATTTATTTTATAGTTTGAGTATAACTTGTGACTGAAGATCAGGGAAGTAAGAATGGAGTAAAGAGAGAGGTGTTTGGGGCCAGTGCTGTGGCGTAAAGCAGCCACCTGCAGTGCTGGCATCCCGTATGGGTGCTGGTTTGAATCCCGACTGCTCCACTTCCGATCCAGCTCTCTGCTATGGCCTGGGAAAGCAGTAGAAGATGGCCCGAGTCCTTGGGCCTCTGCACCTGAGTGAGAAGACCCAGAAGAAGCTCCTAGCTCCTGGCTTCAGATTAGCGCAGCTCTGGCTGTTGTGGCCATCTGGGGAGTGAACCAGCGGATAGAAGTCCAGTATCTCTCTCTCTCTCTCTCTCTCTCTGCCTCTCCTTCTCTCTCTTTGTAACTCTTTCAAATAAATAAATAACTCTTTAACAAACAAAGGTGTTAGGAAAATGATAAAGCTTCCTACCAAGTGGGAAGAAGCAGAAGGAGCTGTGAGTTTGAAATGGAATGGTGACACATAGGACGTCTGGGGTAGTCAGTTATTTTTGGTGAGGCTAGGGGTTGCTTGAGGTCAAGCCTGGTGGAGAGAGACAATTTAATTTTAGACACGCCTAGGTGCTGCTGGAAGGTCTGAAGGAATGAGAACCAAACCTCTCAGCTTCTGCAAGGTGCTCCCAGAGGCCACATGCGTGCGGGAGGGGCGTGGTGTGTACTGTGGACCTGGATTTCCAGAGGAGGTGGAGGGCAGGGGTGGCCAGCAGCTTCGGGAGGAGCTGGGGAAGGCGGTGGCTGGGCTGCATCTCACGTGACAAACAGAAAGGCGTTGGAAGGAAACTCGGGCATCCGTTTGATTCTTATGATATGATTTCCCCGCTTTCTATCTCCCCTTTGCCCTGTCTCGTTTGGTGTGTAATGGCCATTTCTCTTCTATCCCAAAGGATCTACCGCTACCAATCTCATGACTATGCCTTCAGTAGTGTAGAAAAATTACTGCATGCCTTAGGAGGGGATGACTTCGCTGGATCGCTTAACCGAACCCTTCTCGAAACCTTGCAGAAAGCAGGCTTCTCTGAGAAGTTTCTCCATGAGCTGGTTGCTCCTGTCATGAGGACCAATTACGGCCAAAACTTGGACATCAACACCTTTGTGGGTAAGCCAGGGCTTGAAACGCTAATGAGCATTCGTCCACAGATGGGCTTGCCTGATGTGATGATGGCTCCTGACCTGAGGCCGTGGTTGGAAAGGCTACCTTTCTTGGAACCTTTGTTAGTCAAAGGGGCCTTAGCTCTCATTAGTTTACTGGTTTTCAGCAGGGGAGATTTTGCTCTCAAGGGCTGTTTGGCAAAGTCTGGAGACATTTGGAGCAAACGTAATTGGGAAGGGCTCTTACAGAATGAGAATTAAAATGTTTTTTGTTTCTTCTTGCTTTCAGGGGCGGTATCAATGGCTTGTACTGATTCTGGCCTTTGGGCAGTAGAAGGAGGCAACAAACTCGTTTGCTCAGGGCTCCTCCGGGCTTCCAAAAGCAACCTTATTTCTGGTTCAGTAATGTCCATAGAGGAGAAAACAAGAACAAAGCAGACAGGTGAGTTTGAATGTTATTTTTTTTTTTTATTTATTTTTTTGACAGAGAGAGTGGATAGTGAGATAAGAGAGACAGAGAGAAAGGTCTTCCTTTTTTGCCGTTGGTTCACCCTCCAATGGCTGCCGTGGCTGGTGCACCGCGCTGATCCAAAGCCAGGAGCCAGGTGCTTCTCCTGGTCTCCCATGGGGTGCAGGGCCCAAGCACTTGGGCCATCCTCCACTGCCTTCCCAGGCCACATCAGAGAGCTGGCCTGGAAGAGGGGCAACTGGGACAGAATCCGGTGCCCCGACCGGGACTAGAACCCGGTGTGCCGGCGCCGCAAGGCGGAGGATTAGCCTAGTGAGCCGCGGCGCCGGCCTGAATGTTATTGTTCTTAATAACCCTTCAGAAAATGATTGCTCAGGAGAGAAGCTTCTTTTCTGCAGTATCTCACTCGGTGCCACGATGATGGAACTAGATAAATTACGTATTCTGTGCCATGTAGAAATAACTCTAAATTTGCTCAAGTGCATTGGCATCACACTCTGGATTTAAAAATAATCTCGTCCTTAAAAGTAAGAATTGGGGCCAGTGGTGTGGTGCAGCGGGGTAAACGGCCACTTGTAGGGCCCGTTGTGTGGCAGTCAGTTAAAGCACCGTCTGTGACAGTGGCGTCCTGTATGGATGCTGTATCAGGTCCTGGCTGCTCTCTTCCTATCCAGCTTCCTGCAGGTGCTCCTGGGAAGACAGCAGAAGGTGGTCCAAGTACTTGGGTCCTTACCAGTCATGTGGGGGACCAGAGTGTAATTCTTGTTCCAGGCTTTGGCTTGGGCAAATTCAGCTGTTTTGGTCATTTGGAGAGTGAACCAGTAGATGGAAGGTTTCTTTCCCTGTCTCCCTGTCTCTGTCCGTCTGCCTTTCAAATAAATAAACAAATAAATACATAATAAATCTTGCAAAAAGGTAAAAATTCCGTATTTTGTACTTGACATTCTGAATAGGGAATTGGTCCCAATACATAATAGTGCATGAGACAGTTATTTTTAAGGGATAAAACTCCTTTAATTCCTCAGAATTGGCAACTATTAGGATGGTATAGAATTACTTTTAGAAAGTATAACATGTAGTACATTAGATAGAAACACTAAAGAAATGTATGCTTCCTTTTTCTCTGTAGGAAATCCCACAAAGATGTATGAAGTGGTCTACCAAACTGGATCTGAAACCCATTCCGACTTCTATGACATCATCTTGGTCGCTACTCCACTGAATAGAAATATGGCCAATATAACTTTTCTCAACTTTGATCCTCCAATTGAAGAATTCCATCAATACTATCAACCGATAGTGACAACTTTAGTTAAAGGGGAATTGAATTCAACTTTCTTTAGCTCTAGAGCCAAAGATAAGTTTGGCCTTTCTACAGTTTTAACCATGGATAATTTAGATTTATTCATTAACAGTGTTGGGATTACATCCTCTGTAAGAAACAAGGATGATCCTCAACCATCAACAGATGGGACACATGTTTGGAAGATCTTTTCCCGAGAGACTCTTACTAAAGCACAGATTTTAAAGCTCTTTTTGTCCTATGATTATGCTGTGAAGAAGTCGTGGCTTGCGTGTCCTCAGTACAAGCCCCCGGAGAAGTGCCCCTCCATCATCCTCCATGACAGACTTTATTACCTCAATGGCATCGAGTGGGCAGCCAGTGCCATGGAGATGAGTGCCATTGCAGCCCACAACGCCGCCCTCCTCGCCTATCACCGCTGGAATGGGCGCACAGACATGATCGACCAGGATGGCCTCTACGAGAAACTGAAAACAGAGCTATGAAGCAGTACTTTCTCCTTCCCAGTCCCAGTGCTTGTCGCTGGCAAGAGCGAGCAGTCTGAGCAGAGATGATGTGGAATCAGATATTTTGCCATTAACAAAAGTAATCCCTGTGACTCCTGAGAAAATTGAAGGTTTTAATTAAGTTTGAAGATAAAATTATTGCACTTCTGCCATCTCCCAATTTTTTTTTTCTTTCACTCTTAGCAGTATTTACTACATTTGTCTGCTTGGAAGAATCACCAGTAATTTGTTAAACACACAGACGCTCAAGCTCCCTAGGCATTCTGGTTCAGCACATCTGGGAGTGGGGACCTGGATTTTGATCAAAACCATGAAGAGTATTTTAAGCTGAGCACTTGAAGAACTTAAAGACATCTTGGGGACTCATTCATTGGGCTTCACAGTTGGATGTGATCTTCAGTCAGCTAAAACTGTTAAGAACTGGCATCTTAAACCTGGCTTGTAGTAATTTTTTGTGCCCATGCCTAAAGCTGACTTTCAGAAAGCTGTCTGTCTTTTGATTGTGAGCTGAAATTCAGAAGTCTCAGTAACGTAACCTTAAGATGTCATAGAATACTGATAGACACAACCACAGGTTTTGATTTACTGGATTGAGGATAGGCCCTGAGTGTTTTCATGTTCCTAACATAGCTGGAGTTGAGAGAAAGTACGTGGGGGTTAAATGTCTAAAAAGGGGTTTTAGTGCCTTATAAGTCCTAAGAAACTCAATCCATGATCAAAGCAGATTCATTTCACAAGGAGTGACTTCCCTTCAGTAGGAGTAATCTTGATAGTAAGGAACCGATCCAGAGGCGATTTAGGTAACTACAGAATAGTTGTCATTAGAGCAGGATATTCAGAACAACATCAGACTTGGCCAGATGCAGGATATGGTCAAAGTTGAAATGCCCCAAATAAATTAGAGTGTTCAGGGTGGGCAGTTGGTTGCTGAGATCTAAAGGCAGTGGCCCTGACCTTGGGTGCCCATTGGAATCACTGATAGGGCTTTCAAGTTTCCCAAATGATTCTAATATGCAAACTTGAGAACCACTTCTACATATACTGCACAAAGATTATGAGGGACTTTCACAGCCAATGGCTGAAGAGAACAAGTAAAAGCTAGTGTGTTCTAAAAATAACTGCAACCAAGTTCATGCATACTATTATTTTAAAAAGTCCTTTATCAGGGTGTGGCAGTACCAATGTTAACAAAATAGTGTAAGAGAACAATGGTTCTTAATAAAAATTTTCTTCCTTACTGCAGTTGTGAATATTAATATGCTGATAAAACTGCCAAGATTTATTTGATAGAGGTGGAGATTAAACTCATGGTTTGTCAAAAGATCAGCTTTTTTCTAATTTTATTCTTAAATATATTAAGAAGCATTTCTATTTTTTGCTTTTGTGGTTTTAATGGGAACAATTTGTAGAGCATTTAATACTGTATTATGTATATGATACAATAGTCCCCCTCTATCCAATGAGGACAGAAATTGTATATATAGTTTTCTCTATATATACACACCTAAGATAATTATAATTAATTATAATTAAGATTATTAATTATAATTAATTAATTTATAATTTAGGCACACACATAAGCAAATAAGAATAATGTAAGTTATTTAAAACTTAGGATTTATTTCCAGATTTTTCCATGTAATCTCTTCTTATGCTGTCAACTGCAGGTAACTGGAGAACAAAACCACAAATAGAGGGGAACTACTGTCAGTAATGGTAAATACTAATTAAATAATTTCTATCATTTGTAGACTTGTCTTATAGTGGGATATATTTTTACTTATGAGAATACCAACTTAAAATGTTACTGGCATTCTATTAACCTACTCCGATTAAATGTTCCAATAAGGTGTTTGATGTTGCTGTCTCAAAACCAAAACAGGTGGTCAATATATTAGGCATATTAGGTAGTATTATTGCAACTATAGTATTAAAAAGAATACTTTTCTACTAAGAAAAATACTATTGAGCCTGCTATGCTAGGCTTTTTAGGTAGATTCACATAACTGCAGTATTAAGCTAATTTTATTGGAAGAAAAACTTATTAGAGCTTGCTCCTCTGGACTGTACCTTATAGGATACTGGTAAAATGATGCGGAGGCTGAAAGCCAACTCGACTCCAGTTGTTTTCTGAGTAAGCATCAGAGACAGCTGGAGGGCTTATTGAAACATTGCTGGGCCCATCCCCAGAACTTGTTCATTCATTAGGTTACAAAAATTTGCATTTCTTTTAAGTTCCCAGGTGATGCTATAATTCTACAAATCACACTTGGAGAACCAGTTGTAGGATTCAGCTCTATCTATCTATCTATATGATTGCAAAAAAACAATCAGTATCAGTGAATAGTTAAAAGCACTCAAGATGGAAGAATAAAATGTGTATTGGATTTCACACCAACTCTCCTGTGACTTCTGATGCCTCTGTTTTGTTGTAAACATTTTCTGTCGACAGGAAATATTTCACATTTATACCCTTTCACTGTGTTCTGTGTAACCTACTGTACCCACTCACTTGTGTATGCTTTATTAGTTTTAAAGTGATTTTGGATTTGCAGGCTTTTTACCAAATCTCCGAAGTATAGGCCTTATTTGCTTGGCAGGTTTAAGATTAGGCTTGTAATATAACCATCTGTATATATATCATTTGACCTTGTGGGCCATGAAATGAGACTCATGAACTACTTGAATATATTGTGGACTGCATTCCCACTACCCTTCTTTACTCACGAAGAACCACAATACACTGGAATGTTTTTCTCTGGAATCCTATTTCTTCTCTTTTATTCAACTCTCCTTTCCCCACTTAATGATTATGTTCAAAATAAATGACAACATTACTTCCTGTGTTTTACGTTTGTTTTACTATCCTTGGAATATAGAGGTACAGGTTGAGCATCCCTAATCCAAAGTCTGAAATGTTCCAAAATGGAAATTAGTCTAATGCCAGAAGGGGAATATGCTACACCTAACCTGTATCTGGTCACAGTCAAAATGCAGGTACACTAAAATACTGTATAGGATTACCTTCAAGCTATTGTGCATTAAGAAATAAAAAATGAATTTTGCGTTATGACTTGAGTCCCATTTGTATGATATTACACACATACATATATGTGTATATATTTCAAAACCTGAAAAAATAAAACACGTGAAACACTTCTGATCCCAAGCATTTCAGATAAAGGACACCCAACCTGTACTTGGAGATGTCAGAGCAGATCAAGGTCAGTTGATGTTTCAGGAGAAACCCAAGCATGTTTGCAGCCTCTTTATATCTACTCAGTGCTGAAAGATGGAGAAAAGGAATCCTTGGTATGTTTGACATTTCATAACCACCTTCCAATGAAATTCATAAAACCCTTTAAAACCAGTCCATCCAAGAAAATCTATGCTATTGTATTTCTATATTCACAACATGAAAGATTTTTGACTCACAAAAGTTTATTTAACAAAAAATTTAATATGAAAATGTACATGACCCAACTTTTACATCATAGTAAAACAGGTCCTTTGGAGAGGGAACACGGGTTTCTTTGTTGAACAGTCATACTCGTTCCAAGGCTTCTAACATGATGATACTATTTCCTCGTATTACCTAAGAAAAAGCAAATACGAAAAAGACATGGATGATTAAAGAACTTTTATACAATAGTATTGGCTTTTTGGTATCACGTCAATTTGTGAAGCTTTTTTCAAGCCATAGGGACACCAAATTAATTTTTAAATCACAATATGAAGCCCTTTAATAAGAGATGCACATTTTCCAGTTTGGAGGTTAACAATTACCTTTAAGAGATAAAAAGTTGACTCATTTTAGCCCTCCCCCCCTTTTTAAAGATTTATTTATTTATTTGAAAGCCAGAGTTACACAGAGAGAGGAGAGGCAGAGAGAGGTCTTCCATTCGCTGGTTCACTCCCTAGTTGGCCGCAATGGCTGGAGCTGCGCCGATCCAAAGCCAGGAGCCAGGAACTTCCTCCGGGTCTCCCATGTGGGTGCAGGGGTCCAAGGTCCAAGGCCCATCTTCTGCTTTCCCAGGCCAAAGCAGAGAGCTGGATTGGAAGTGGAGCAGCTGGTCTCGAACCGATGCCCATACGGGATGCAGGTGCTTCAGTCCAGGGCGTGAACCTGCTGTGCCACAGCACTGGCCCCATCATTTTACCTTCTTAACTGTAGAACTTGGGGCCGGAACTGTGGTGTGGTGGGTTAAGCCGTTGCCTTCAGTGTCAGCACCCCATATGGGTGCTGGTTCAGTTCCCAGCTTTTCCACTTCTAATCCAGCTCCCTGCTAATGGCCTGAAAATTAGTGGAAGATGGCCCAGGTGCTTGGGGTCCTGCCACCCATATGGGAGACCTGGAAGAAGCTCCTGGTTCCTTGCTTTGGCTTGGCCCAGTTCCAGCCAATATAGCCATCTCAAATGGGCTCCAGTTCGTGTCCTGGTTGCTCCTTCTCTAGCTTCCTGCTAATGTGTCTGGGCACGCAGTGAAGATGGCCCAAATGTTTGGGGCCCTGCCACCATGTGGGAGACCTGAATGAAGCTCCTGGCCAAGCACTGGCTGTTGCAGCCATTTGGGAAGTGAATTGGTGGATGGAAGATCTGTCTTTCCTTTTCTTTCTGTAAGTCTCTTTCAAATAAATAAATCTTAAAAAAAAAAAAAAAAAAAAAAAAAAAAAAAAAAAGGCCATAAAGTGATGTAGGAAACAGAGACAGTTGGCATTTAACCTCAGAAGGCCTCAAATGCCAGTCTTACAAGTTTGGAGGGCAGCATGGTACCAACAATGAACCCGGGAAAGTTTTCACAGTCAGAGGAATGACAGCTATTTTGGCAACAACAGGAGTCTGAATGGGAAAGCACTTAGAGGCAGGAAGAGAAGTTAAAAAGAAAGGGTCTTAGTAGCACAGTGCCTGACCTAGTAAACATTCATAAATGAAGACAGACAAGGATGCTAATGAGAGCATGGGTGAAGTATCTGGTCACTGCATCTGGAAGGTTAGGAGACTGAAACCGGGAAGTCCCTGATGGACTCTAGATCATAAGGATCTGCAGATCACAGGCCAGTCAAGTAGAACTGGATAGGTGAAGATAGGGCACAGGACAGGAGGGTGCTGATAGGAAATACACTTCCAATCTACTTCTTGCTAATGCGCCTGGGAAAGCAGTGAAAGATCCATACTGGCTTTGGCCTGGCCCAGCCTGGGTTGTTGTAGACATCTGGGGAATGAGCCAATGGATGGAAGACCTCTGTCTCGCTCTTAACTCTGCCTTTCAAATAAATAAATAAATCTTTAAAAAAGAAATGGAAGCATTCCGAATAAAGAGTCCAAGTGGAGCCATGCTTGCAGGCAGAGTAAAAATACCTAGACTTGGTCTTTCTCTTCTTACTCAGCTTCATTATACACACACTATGGTTTACTGTCTTTCCTACTCAAACATAGATTCTATGAGGGCAGGGACTTTGGTGTAGTATCCCCCAGTGTCCAAACAGTAACAGGCACACACAGGGCTCTGTAAGTACCTGTTGAATTAACAAATGAAATTTCATATGACTCCTGCAGGTGACAGATTGGAAGGGACCAACACGGGTATACAACTGATATGAGGCCTGGCAGACAATAACAGCAACGAATATGGTAAGAAGGTGGCAAAGAATTAAAGAGTAGCTTTAGGTCAGCGCCTTGGCTCAATAGGTTAATCCTCCGCCTGTGGCGCCGGCACACCGGGTTCTAGTCCCAGTCCGGGCGCCGGATTCTGTCCCGGTTGCCCCTCTTCCAGGCCAGCTCTCTGCTGTGGCCCGGGAGTGCAGTGGAGGATGGCCCAAGTGCTTGGGCCCTGCACCCCACTGAGACCAGGAAAGGCACCTGGCTCCTGGCTTTGGATCAGCGCGGTGTGCCGGTCGCAGCAGCCATTTTGGGGTGACCCAACGGAAAAAGGAAGACCTTTCTCTCTGTCTCTCTCTCTCACTGTCCACTCTGCCTGTCAAAAAAAAAAAAAAAAAAAAAAAAAAAAAAAAAAAAAAAAAAAGAGTAGCTTTAAAGGCGAATAATACCCTGAAAATGAGAACAGGGGCTGAAAGAATGTATAGATTCTTACTTTTCTTAGTTAGGAAAAGAAATGTACAAGAGTGCTTCACAAGTTTGTGGAAAAATGGTATTAAAGCATAAGCTTATTTTGGTGCAAAAAAATGAAATCTTTTTTTCATACTGTATATTTTGTATGAACTTTTTGAAGAGCTTCTTGTATATATGGCTCTAAAAACTTTGCATACCAAAATGAATGTATCTTTTAATTTCATTTTGAGAGGCAAAGAGCTGAGAGCGCGCCCATGTGTGTACACACAGAGAGAAAGCATGAGCGTGCACACGTGCTCCCATCCACTGGTTCACTCCCAAATGCCTACAATGGCCAGAACTGGCCAGAGACTGGTCAGGCCAGCCCTGAAGGCAGAGGTGGGAATTCAATCCAGGTTCCCAAGTAGGTGGCAGGAACTTAGATGCTTGAGCTGACACCACAGTCTCTCAGGGACTACATTAGCAGAAAGCTGGGGTCAGGAGCCAGAGGCAGCTACTGAACCCAAGGACTTTTGATATAATAAATCTCTGCCCTTCCACAAACTTTTTGACAAATTCTTGTAGAAAGCTAAACAATATGATGGGTTGGCGCCGTGGCTCACTTGGTTAATCCTCTGCCTGCGGCACCGGCATCCCATATGGGCGCCGGGTTCTAGTCCTGGTTGCTCCTCTTCCAGTACAGCTCTCTGCTGTGGCCTGGGAGGGCAGTGGAGGATGGCCCGGGTGCTTGGGCCCCTGCACCTGCATGGGAGACCAGGAAGAAGCACCTGGCTCCTGCCTTCGGATCGGCGCAGTTCCCGCCATGGCGGCCATTTGGGGAGTGAACCAATGGAAGGAAGACCTTTCTCTGTCTATAACTCTACATGTCAAATTAAAAAAAAAATATATGCTTCTCTAGTTCTCAGTTTTATATTATTTTTTTTTTTGCAAGAGATGATGAACAAACACGGCATCTCCTTGATTAAACCATGAGAAACAACTAGCCCTCTTCCTTTCTTGCCCCCTCCTAAATGTATCCATGTCTGACACTTTCCTTAGGAATAGATGGGTGAAGAGAAGTTATTTTTGATAACTATTTTCAAATCTGAGGGCCTTTTCTTTTTAGCATCATTAAAAAAAAAAAAAACTGCGATTTTCATGAACATTTTCTAAAACGGCATTATATATTTCTTGGCCTTGTCACAAAGTATTAAGAAAACAAGGCTACTTGGTGAACACCTTTGCCTTATGGCACACTTCCTCTTCTGCCACTGGGTGTGACTTTAATTTCCAGATCAAACCAGAACCATGAAGTACAGAATTCCATATGACTCCTGTAGTTGTACTTCAATGCTAGTTTTTACAAAGTGCTGTTCAGGCTTTCACTCTCTTTCTTTTTCAAAGACTGATTTATTTTGAAAGTCAGAATTAGAGAGACAGAGAGAGACCTTCCATCTGCTGGTTCAATCGCCAAATTGCATCAACCGCCAGCATGGGCCAGGCCAAAGTCAAGAGTCAGGAGCTTCATCCAGGTCTCCCATGTGGCTTGCAGTGGCCCAAACACTTGGGCTATCTTCTGTTGCTTTTCCCAGGCCATTAGCAGAGAGCTAGATCAGAAGTGCAGCATCCAGGACTCAAACAAGTACCATATGGGATGCTAGCATCGCAGGTGGCAGCTTCACCCGCTAAGCCACAATGCTGGCTCCCAGGCTTTCTTCTCTTGAAAGGGCACAACTGTCTAACAGAATATGAACCTGAAACAGAGCCGCAGAAGCACAACTCTAGCAGGAGCTCCTGACCCATGCAGCATCCTCAAATCTAGTATGTTTACTGTATTCTTACAGGTAACCTCAGATGGGGTGCAATCTTGGGGAAGTAAGATAGAGAATATGCCACTGACAATTCTAGGTACACCTCAGAAGAAGGCAGCTGAGACTTAGCCACATCAACTCTCCCTCAGAAAGTATACACTACCCAGTAATTTCAATTACCTCAACGTGTCACTGACTTGGACAAAGTGCAAATGAAGACAACAGAACAGTCTCCATTGTCAAACAACTTTTCCTGCTAATGCAGCTGTGATTTCAAGTGATTGGGCTCCTGCCTCCTAAGGGGGAAACTCCTGAGTTCCTGGCTCCCAGGCTCTGCCCTTGGCTTAGATTCTGTCAGTCAATAGATAACCCTGGACTCAAGTCTAACTTAGGATATTGCCAGCTCTGAGCCTAGGAAAGACACACACACAAAAAAACAAAACCCCAAACCCACTCTTTTTATGAAAGACAACTGATAAATTACTTCATTTTCCTTCTTCTCTTGCTGAGATTTTTATTTATATGAAGGAGAGAGAGAGGTAGCTTCCATTCGCTGGTTTACTCCATAAATGGCTGGGGCTGGTTTAGCCCAAAGACAAGAGCCTAGTAGGGGCCAGTGCTGTGGCACAGTGGGTTAACGCCCTGGCCTGAAGTGCCAGCATCCCATATAGGCGCCGGTTCTAGTCCCAGCTGCTCCACTTCCTATCCAGCTCTCTGCTATGGCCTGGGGAAGCAGTGGAAGATGGCCCAAGTCCTTGGGCCCCTGCACCCCTGTGGGAGAACCGGAAGAAGCTCCTGGCTCCTGGCTTCAGATCGGCACAGCTCCGGCTGTTGCAGCCAATTGGAGAAGTGAACCACTGGATGGAAGACCTCTCTCTCTCTGTGTAACTCTGACTTTCAAATAAATAAATAAATAAACCTTAAAAAAAAAAAAAAAAAAAAAAGAGCCTAGTGTTCCATTCAGGTCTCCCATGTGGGTGTCCAAGTACTTGCGTCTTCCTCTACTGCTTTCTCAAGCACATTAGCAGAGAGCTGGATCAGAAGTGAACAGCTTAGACTTGAATTGATGCTGACACTGTAGAAGGCAGTATAGATGGCTGTGCCACAATACCAGCCTCTCTCTCTTTTTTTTAACATGGGATGATCTCATGTAAAAAAAAATATTTAAAAGTTAGAGAGAGATATATCTTTCATCTGCTGTGCTCCTTAAATGGTTTCAGAGGCCAAGGCCGGGTCAGGCTGAAGTTAGGAGGCTGGAACTCTATCTGGGTCTTCCATGTGGTGACAGAGGCTCAACCATTTGGGCCATTGTCCATTGTTTTCCCAGGCACATTAGCAGGGAGCTGGATCAGAAATGCAATAGCTAGGACTCAAACTGGTGCTCATATAGGACGCTCACACCACAGGCAGCAGTTTAACCTGCTAAACAACAGCAGTGGTCACCCTCTCTCTTTTTAATTTGAGAGGCAGAGAGAGGGAGGGAGAGAGAGAGATCCCTTGGGCAGATTTATTCCTCAAATGCCTGTCATGGCCAGGAGGACAATACTGGGAACTCAGTTCAGGTTTCCCATCTGACTGGCAGGAACCCACCTCCTTCAGCCATCACTGCTGCCTTCTAGGGTCTGCACTAGCAAGCAGCTGGAACCAGGAACTAGGAATTGAATGCAGGTACTCGGATGTGGGCTACAGCTATCTTAATTGCGAAGCCAAATACCTACCTCTGGACTACTTTTAAGTTTGGGCTATGATAAACCAGAAAATCCGGGTTAACTACATACACGAGTAAAATCACAAAGTGTGATCTGTGGAGTAGCAGATCTGCATAATCTGGGCATTTGTTAGAAATGCAAAACCTCAAGTTCTACCCCATACCTACTAGAACTACTTAACAAGATGCCCTGGAGTATGCATAGTTTGAGAGTTACTACTTTAAGTACTAACTACAGACCTCTTTTATAGAATAAAGCTCAAAAATAATTTCCAATAGCTAGTTCAAGCCCTGGGACCTTCAGGTGTTCTGTATAGCTGAGATCTTACCCACCGGGATATTATCACAGCTGTCATATGTTAAACTAAAAAGGAAATAGGATATCTAATCTTGCCTGTTATCTTTTGTAGGGGCTACTAACTTCAATTTAACCCAAGAGTTTGATACATGGGAGTTAATACACAACCCAAAATCTCTAAGAGAAAGTTTATCTTCACTTACCACCATTCCAATATTGTTCTGTTGTCCACTATTTGCCATCTCCACACATTCATCTATCACGAGGTTCATAAAGGGATCAAATCCCCGTAGGATTCCCTGGACATGTCTGCCACCATTTAATTTCACTATAAAAAAAGAAAAAGTAGTTTCAGTAAAATTTTTTTGAAAAAGATTTATTTACTTACTTCAGAGGTAGAGTTATAGAAAAAGGGAGAGACACTAAGGTCTCCCATCCATTGGTTTACTCCCTAAATGGCCAGAGCTGGGCTGATCCGAAGCCAGGGGCTTCTTTCCAGTATCCCATGTGAATGTAGTGGTCCAAGCACTTGTGCCATCTTCTACTGCTTTCCCAGGCCATAGCAGAGAGCTGGATCAGAAGAGGAGCAGCTGGGACTTACTGGTGCCCATATGGGATGCTGGTGCTGCTGAAGGACGCTTAGCCCACTATACCAAAACAATAGCCCCAAAACTGTCTCTTAACTATAAATAATTCATTAAAAATAGGGTGGGATAAAACACAGGTATTTGAGATGTTTGACCCACTATAGCACATGTCAACTACTAGGTTAAATGTTTTATATTTACTTCTACATTTTAGTTTATAAGAGTCTTGTGGGGCTGGTGTTGTAGCTTAGCACATAAAGTCACTGCCTATGACACCAGCATGCCATATGGGAGGGGGTTCCAAGTCCTGGCTGCTCCACTTCTGATGCAGCTCCTTGCTAATGGCCTGGAAAAAGCAGAAGAAGTGCTTGGGCCTTGCCACCCAACTGGGAGACCTGGAAGAAGCTCCTGGCTTCTTCCTAGCCCTGGCTGTGCGGCCATCTGGGGTGTGAATCAGCGGATGGAAGATCTCTTTCTCTTTGTAAGTCTGCCTTTCAAAAAAAAAAACAAAAACAAAAAACATTCCTGTGAAATGGAGCTTTTAAGTAGCAGTGTTCTAGGTTACAGTTACTGTATGATACAGCCGAGATTCAAACTGCAGGTTGCTTGCTTACCTCTGAAGCTCAGGGTTTAACCCCTATATATGAGAACTAATTAAGTTGATTATAGATTACTAATTAAGTTGGACAAACTTGTGTTTCTTACATATTCCCAAGACACAGAAAAACTGTTTCTTGTCCAAGTACTTTGTAGCTTATTTAAAACCTTAATTTTGTCAAAAATGAGGGAGGATTCATGAAATAACCCAAGTCTGAAGTTCTATTAAATTTATTAAATACCACGAATTAGGTAAATTAAATGGTCTATTTTGACAAGCCTGGTTAATTAAAGGTTCTATGCACTTAAATTTTTTATAAGGTCATTCCAGGTAGGAACCGATACATGTAACAAACACTTAAACAACAATAACACAAAGACAAAACAATAAACTTACATGACAACTTCTTGTCCATAAACCTGAAAAGATGAAAGGGTAAAGATGATGTAACTTAAAAATTTTTAAGCATAAATAAGAACAGATATAGGTAAAATAATTTGCTAAAATTTATACAATATGAATATGAAATTAAGAACAGTAAAAATCTTTTCATAAAGGATGAGGGAGCAATGTAATTTGGGAATGGACAAGGTAATAAAAATGGGTATCTGTAGGTTATATTAATCTATATTAAACTGAATCCTTAAACTAATGTGAATTATAAAAACATTCTTCTTGGGGAGGGCACTGTGGTGCTGGATTTGGGTCCCCGCTCTGCTTCCCATCCACATTCTTGCTAATGCCCACCCTGGAAGGAAGCTCATGTATTGAGTCCCTGCTATCCCAAATAGGAGACCTGGATGGAGTTTGAGTCTCCTGGCTTTGGCCTGGTCTACTCCTGTTTGTTGTAGGTACTGGGGAGTGAACCAGTGAATGGAAGATCTTTCTCTGTTGCTCTTTCAAATAAGTTAGAAACAAAAACAAAAACATTCTTGGTCAATACTATGTTCTTGCTCCACTGAACTAACTTTTAATGAAGACTTTACAGTTATAACAGAAAAAGATATCTGGGTTTTGTTAATTTCTAAAACTTAAGGAACTAAGTTGTGGAGATGGGGAAACAGTAACTAATAATTCATTTTAAGAGATATTTTATTTTACATTTGACATAATGTGTTAAGTATCAAGCTTAAGGGCTGGCACTGTACTGTAGCAGGTGAGGCCATCACCTGTGATGCTGGGATCCTCTGTAGATGCTGGTTTGTGTTCTGGCTGCTCTATTTCTGATTCAATTCCCTGCTTAAGGCCCAGGAAAAGCAGTGGAAGATGGCCCAAGTGCTTGGGCGCCTGTTACCCATGTGGGAGACCTTGAAGAAACTCCTGGCTCCTGGCTTTGGCTTGGCCTAGCTCTGGCCATTGCGGCCATCTGGGGAAGTGAACCAGTGGGTGGAAAATCTCTCTCTCTAATACTTTCAAGTAATAAATAAATCTTTTTTTTTTTTTTTTTTTAAAAAGAAGCATCAAGTTTAAATGTTGAGGACAGTTCTCAGCACTATTTTATTTTTATTTTTTTAAACAGACTTATTTCAAAGTCAGAGTGACAGAGAGAGATACAGACAGGGAGGGAGATCTGCTGGTTCACTCCCCAAATGCTGCAACAGCTGAGGCTGGATCAGACAGAAGCCAGCAGCCAGGAACTCTATTCAGGTCTCCCATATGGTTGGCAGGGACTGAGGTACTTAAGCCATTATCCACCACCTTCCCAGGTGCATTAACAGGAAGCTGGAGAAGCAGAGCAGCCGGGACTTAAACGGGCACTCTGGCTGATACACGATGCTGATGAAGGCGGCAGCTTAACCTGTGTGCCACACTGCCTGCCCTCACAAATATCTTAGTAAAATGAATTGATAACTTGAAACTTTAAAAAAATTTGAATTAAAGAAGAAAGTCTTATGCCAGCAATATGAGAATAGTAAGCCAAACAGTTAAATTAGCTTTTACCTCTTCTAGTTATAAGAAAATAAGAAATTTTATTTAATTTGAATATATAGGATATCACTGGGCAACTCAAAGGTAAGTAAGCTAGAAAGTGGGAGTAGACAGAAATGAAAGTGTATTTCTAGGGGCCAGCGTTGTGGTACAGTGGGTTAACCTGCCACTTGTGACACCAAGCATCCCCTATCAGACCACCAGTCCACTTTCCTGCTATTGCACCTGGGAAGGCAACAGATGATGGCCCTAGTTCTTGAGCCTTTGCCACCCACATGCCATTTGTAGAGTGAACCAGCAGATGAAGGTCTCTGTTTCTATCATTCTGCCTTTCAAATAATATTAAAAATATGTATTTATGTAGTATAATGAATGAAACCATATGTCTTAATAGGATTTTTTACATGAAACAGCAAAGATAACATACAAGAGTCCATTTAATCCTTACAACATATTATTTACCATTATTACCAGCATTATATATGTGGATATTTCAGGAAATTCATAGAAAATGTGTATTACTTCAAACTTTTGAGCTCCAAAATAATTTGTTTACTCCCCAAGTGGCTGCAACGGGTAGAGCTGGATCAATTCGAAGCCAGAAGCTCAGAACTTCTGGGTCTTCCATGCAGGTGCAGGGGCCCAAGGACTTGAGCTGTCTTCCACTGCTTTCCCAGACCATAGCAGAGAGCTGGGTCAGAAGTGGAGCAGCCAGGACTTGAACTGGCACCCATATGAGATGTTGGCACTGCAGGTAGTGGCTTTACCTGCTACGCCACAGCACTGGCACCCAAAGTAACTTTTAATTCCATTTTCTCATGAACTTTTTGAAGAAGTTTCATAGATGAGTAACTGAGGAAGTCTTAGAAAAATTAAGCAAATTCTCCAAAGTCACACAGCCAATGGAAAAAGCTTATCAAGCACAAGTAGTTCAGTTAGACTAGAGAACAGGGCAGTCAAATATTAGGCTGGGAGAGTTAGTGCTTGGATTTCAGATGTAAGGGCTTGAATATTGAGGTAAAAAGTCTAGACCTTATTATTTTTTTTTAAGATTTATTTATTTGAAAGGTAGTTAGAGGAAGAGACAGAGAGAGAAAACCGAAAAAAAAAAAAAAAAAAAAAAGAGAGGTCTTCCATCTGCTGTTTCACTCCCCAAATGGCCACAATGGTTGGAGCTGGGCCAGCCCCAAGTCAGGAGCCAGGAGCTTCATCTGTGTCTCCCACATTGGCGCAGGGGTCCAAGCACTTGGCCCATCTTCTGCTGCCTCTCCAGGTGCATTAGCAGGGAGCTGGATCAGAAGTGGAGCAGTCATCCCATAGGGGATGCCAGCACTGCAGGGGGCAGCTTTTCCACCTCTATGCCACAGTATCAGCCCCCAGTGTTATTAAAGCGATCAGTGGAATACTGCAGCAGCAAATTTTCAGAGGTGGGAAGAATGCCTTAGGCCAGGACATCTCAACTTCGGTACTACTGACACCTGGGGCCAGACACTTCTTTGTGGTCGGAGCTGTGCGGTACACTGTCATGTTTAGCAGCATCCCTGGCCTCCATCCGCTAGGTACTGTAGCACCTGATTCCCCACCCCCTAGTTAAGAACCAGCGAGTTACGCTAATCCAAGAGGAGGGTATAAAGGTGTAAGGGAAGATGGTATTTGTGAGAAAGCAAAGCAAGGACATTTTGGAAGCAGACCTCATAGGATCTCACAGTAAAAATGGCTACTGTTTCATCAATTCCTGATGAATGCAGAGGATACTCACAAGATTTCACCAGCTCCCAAATAAAGCAACTTTTAGATAAACATTTTCATGACATTATTTTCTATTTTTCTTAATGTTTGGTTCATTATTTAATAACTAATTCTTTTAACGGGTCGAACTAAAATATATGGAGGAAGTTTTTATACAGATGTTGACTTTGGTACAAATGTGTATTTAAATGCAAAGTTAGTAAATACAAACTTTTTCTTATATCTGACTTCTTCATGGCAATGGACCGGTAACAAATGAGCTATACACAAGGCAGAGCGTCCAGCTACTCTGGAAAGAACCGACTCCTGTTTTAATGTTTCACTCCTCCTGCAATCCAACTACTACATGCAATCCCAGCATTACACAGTATAAACAGGACAAAGAACTCAGGAAAGAGAACAGGGTAAGGTTAAGTTCACTCAACAGTGTTTGAGGAGGTTAAAGCCTTAAATTTTCCCATCTAAAGGAAGAATACGGTACTTAAAAGTTAATTTTACTGGGTGCAGTAAAAACCCTTCTCATCAGCCTTCTCTGATGAGAAAAACGAATATTTCACTCCCTTCTATCAGAACAAGATATTACAAGACGTTCCAAGTTTAACTTAAGTACAAGGGAGCATAAAAAAGAGAATTCTGAAAGCTCAAAGAAACGGCTCCAACCACATTAAAGTTACAGAGTGGCTTGAGTCCTCATATACAACCAAACACTGCTCCTTAGAAAGACCCCTCCCGTCACCTCATCCAGCGCACGATGCTTTGCACGATGTTCAACAACGGGTGGCATCTGGGTCTGCGAGCAACAGGGGAGAGCTGGGCGGAGGGAGGGGAGCCAGAAACTCGGCACTGAGAGCCACGTCGGCTACACAGAGGCCCCCAGGATGCTTCTGGCAACCAAGCCGACCAAACTAAAATTCGAAGACGCGAAGGCACGGGGCCTTGGCCGGATAAGGAACGAAGAGGGGCCACGCCGTACGGAATGCGCACGCCAGGCGCCCTGATGAGAATGGACCACATCGAAGGTACCACTCCGCGCACGCAAAGAAGCGGCCGCATGGGCGCCGCCCTCACACACTTACTTTTTCAACTCGGGAGGGTGAGCTTTGCTCATGGTGTCTGCTCCAAGCGCTGAGAGATTCCTTGAAACGGAATTCGCAGCCTCCTTCACGCTCCCGCGGTAGGCCCGGCGCTTTGCGTCTGACGTAACCCACGCTGTTGGCCAATCGCTTGTCAGCAGGAATCACATTTAATCTCGCGATACCTAGGGGGAACCCGCGCGTGTGGCTCTGCCCAGAGCTTCCGGTTGCGTCATCAGCGATTGGCCAGGACGGTGGGGCGGGACCTGGAGGCGCCCTCCTTTCTCTTTGTGTAAGTTGATGGTGGTCCTGTTAACGTGTTGCGAGCGAGCCTGGCCTGTCCTTTGTCTCTGTGAGTGAAAACGAGCTTTGGGGTGGGCCCCCAATGTTTCTTTGACAAGTGTTCCCTCTGCATTTCAGGTCAAGCGTAGGGTTCCAGTAACATCTAAATTAATCGTTTCTGCACCCGTTAGGTGACTGGTTCTGACAGCAAGAATTTGAACTTAGATCCTTACAGTGTGTTCCTGAGGATCTTGCGATGTTTTCAACACTGCGTCCAGAATCCACTCCTGGCCTAGTGGTTAAGCTGCAGATGCGAGTGCCTGGGTTGGAACCCAGCAGGCTCCTGACTCACCTGCCTGCTAGGGCAGATCCTAGGATGACGACTCAAATGGGGTCCTGCCACCCCAATTAGGATTAAATTCCTGGCTCCTGCCTTTGGCCCCGCCTCTGGCCACTGTAGGCATTCGGGGAGTCAACACCAGAAGTGAGCTCGCTTTCAAATTACGTGAGGGGCGCAACACAGCCCTTCTCTAATGAGGTACTGACTTTGCAGGTCGCACTAAAGGTAAAAAGTGGGAACGTTCCGACTTGTTCCCCGGTTTTACCTTATTCAAAACATTAGAATCACGAATTATAAAAGCTTTTGACTAGAGAACTTAGGGATGGTCCTCCAAAATTCAATTCATTTCTAATGCTCAGGAATGGCTCTATTTATAAAATTCATCATGTATTTTGTACTCTTGTACTCAAAATCTTAGACACTGCATTTTCTCTCCTTTTTTTTTGATTGGCAGAGTGGACAGCGAGAGTGAGAGACAGAGAGGAAGGTCTTCTTTTTCCGTTGGTTCATCTCCCAATGGCCGCTGCGGCTGACATGCTGCAACCGGCGCACCGCGCTGATCCAAAGGCAGGAGCCAGGTGCTTCTCCTGGTCTCCCATGGGGTGCAGGGCCCAAGCACTTGGGCCATCCTCCACTGCACTCCTGGGTCACCGGGACAGAATCCGGCGCCCCGACTGGGACTAGCACCCGGTGTGCCGGTGGTGCCACAGGCAGAGGATTAGCCTAGTGAGCCGCGGCGCCGGCCTGCATTTTCTCTTGAGGGCTCACAGCCATGTACCTTTTCCACCAGTTGCTGTTAGTATTTAGCTTAAACTAGAAACCTGACATAGCTCTCCAATGAATTATTTCTAACTTCACAGTTTCTATCCTTCTTACATGAACAGACTTCAGGTCACAAGGGTCTGGCATTCCCTCAAAGTGTTTCCCATTTAAAATGAACAAGTCCTGCATCTGAACCATAACGAGTTATTTCCACACTTCTAGGCATCTTAAGAAGTTTCTTTCATACATAACACGGAAAAACATATTGAGAAAGTTACATATTCACTGCCCAGATATTAAAAAAGAAACATTATGGGGAGAAAATTAAACCTTCTTTATTTTCTTTAAAACCAAACAACTAGGAAAATATATCACAGCATTCCAACAGTGAACAGACAAGCTATATGATCATTTCAGCAAGTTCTAAAAAACCAAACAAGGTCCTTATCAAAAATGATAAGGTGCCGAGCTGCGGCACAACACTGCGTGTTGCAAGGGCCTCAGACAAGATGGGATCTGGTAATGGGGGGCTCCCTTCCCTTCCCCCGCTCTCAGGCAGTTGAGGCTCCCCCAGGCCGCCTGCTTTTCCTCCCTTGACCTTTCCAGTCGCCACGGGATTGTCTGAATAAGGCTCTGTTAATTCTGGGGCTAAGTAAGCAATGCTCTGTTTAGGCTTTCATCCCATTCTGTTACACGAAACTCAGGTTTTTCCAAACCCAGTACTTGCCAGCTCTCTTAATTTTGTAGCCAGCAGTTCACCTTGTACCGTTCATTCCTGGATATTGGTATAGATCACAGTCAAACCCCCTTTCCCTTCAAGGGGAAACTCACGGCAAGTTATCCTGGGACTCCGTGAGAGTGGAGCTGTGCTTCCCACACCCTGGGTGACATCGCTTCTCCTCGGTTTGCTCGTCTCCAGGTTGAAAGATGCGGTCCACAGGGTCCTTCAAAAATTCTTTCCCAAACTACTCTCCCTCCCAACTCCACATCTTGAATCAACTTCATGCCCTTGTGTATAAAACAAAACCGAGCAAAACAAAAGCCCAGACACCTATTTTCCCCTTTTCCATGAGTGACCCTGGGAATTGTTACAGTGTATGGAAAACGGTGTGGCGACAGCTCAACCAAACAGGAGGCTGGCAGCGCACAGAGGTCCCTCTCCTCCAACTGCACCAGACCTCAGGCCGATGAGAGGAACCCACCGCCTACTGTACCTGTGCAGGTAGGAAGAATCTGGTGCTTTGGGGGGCTCTGCCTTGGTACAAGGGAGGGCCCTACTGCCAGCACAAACCCTTGCCACATGAAGTTTAGGCTCGAAAACACTCCCCTGTATCTCTAACCCAGATTTTAGCACCATTTTTTTTTTTTTAAATTTCACTTCCAAGGATCGAAATATAAAGGAATCAGTGTCCAGAGGCAAGTGACATATGCTTTAAACTCACTGTCTTCCATGATTTCACTCATAAAAGACAAAAGTTCCCATTCCTTTTTAAAATAGATTCCTTCCCACAGCCCCGATGGCCACCGGCAGACTTTTACTTCCCGATGGATGAGAGTGACTCCTTCATCTTCTTGGTCATGGTTGGGATGAGGTGCATGTGGTCATCCACACACTTGGTCACACAACTGTCCAGCTGCTGCTTCACCTGCAGCTCCTTATTCCCTGCGTCTATGGCATCTTTGGCTTTGTCGTTGCAGTGCATGGTGCACCGGGCCAGGCGGTCCTGCGGCAAGAAGGACAAGAGGTGAGAAGGCTGCGGTCGCCTTCAGTTACTGAGTGCTCATCATGGGACAGGCCCTGCGCTGTCCCAGCTCAACATACAGGCCCTTCATCAAGCACAGCGACATACTTTAATGCGAGCCATCAAGACTGTCCTGGCTAAAACAAGAGGTGGCACAGGAGAGCGCAAAGCATCACCAGATAGAGTTACAGAAAACTCCACCAGGGGGCTGGCATTGTGGCACACTGGGTTAGGCACTGGCTGCCACCCGTGACACCAACATCCCATCTTGGAGCACCTGTTAGAGTCCCAGTTGTTCTGTTTCTAATTCTGCTCCCTGCTAATGCACCTGGGAAGACAGCTGAAGATGGCCCAAGTGCTTGGGCCCCTGCTACCCAGGCTCTTGGCTTCGGCTTGGCTCAGCCCCCTCTATTGCAGCTGTGTGGGGAGTGAACCAGTGGATGGAAGATACCTCTCTCCCTGCCCCATAACTTCCTTTCAAATAAATAAATAAATAAAATCTTAAGAAGAAAGGTAGATCCATCGTCTTTTTTTGCAGGGGTGTGGGAGAGAAGACTCTGCCAGGAGGTTACTGTTAGACTTAAAAACGTCTTGATTTATTAATGCCTGTCCTTGCCACAGAAAAACAATTCAACACACTTTTTATTAAGCACTCAGTGTGTGCCAGACTGTCTTCTAATGTTTGGGTATGTAGCAAGGAGTGAAAGACAAAAGGTTCTTGCCCTCCTAGAACTTACATTCCAGTGAGGGGGGAGATGCAAACAAAACAATCAGGAGACGTCAGGAAGCAGGGGGACGTATGAGTCTCGAGTTCAGGAGGGACCTCTGGTCTGGAGACGGAATGCAGGAGCTGTCAGCACGCACTCATAGATGACACCGGCAGCCACGAGACGAGAGGAGACTGGAGAAGTAGTCAAGACAGACGAGGACTGAGGACGGGCTGGGGAGAAGAGCCAGCCACCGCAAGGCATCCTGGTGGCCCAGTGAGTAAAGCGCTTCAATGGGGAGGAGAGCGACCCACGGTGTCAATGACGCAGACAGGCTGAGTGGGTGAGGACTGGGAAGTGACCCCTGCATGTGGCCCCACAGAGGAGTGACAGGAGCAAACCTGCTCTGTGGGAGAGTGGGTGTCTGCGTGGAGTGCACTGAAGAGAATGCATGGAGACTTCCACGGCCACCCAAGAACTGAATTTTCAAAGACCCCATCTATAAGGGCTCTTCAAAAAAGTTCGTGGAAAATGCATCATGAGAAAATGAAGCTTGTCTTTCCAGTTTCTGCATCAAAATAAACTTGTCTTTCAGAAAGTTTTCTTTGAAACGCAGAGAAAGACAGATGCAGATCTCCCATTGGTTTGGTTCACTACCTAACTGCTCTCACCAGCCAGGGCCGGGCCACACCGGAGTCAGGAGCCAGGAACCCCATCTGGGTCTCCCACCTGGCTGGCAGAGACCCCAGCACTTGAGCCTCCCAGGGCGTGCATTAGCAGGAAGCTGGGACTGGGAATGGAGCTGGGACTCAAGCCCAAACACTCTGATATGGGATGCAAGCATCATAGGTCATGTCTTTTTTTTCCTTTTTTTAAAAAGATTTATTTATTTGAGAGGTAGAATTACAAACAGTGAAGAGAGACAGAGAGAAAGGTCTTTCACCTGCTGGTTAATTCCCCAGATAGCTACAATGACCAGAGCTGGGCTGATCTGAAGCCAGGAGCCAGGAACTTCCTCCAGGTCTCCGAGCTTTCCAGGCCATAGCAGAGAGCTGGATCAGAAGAGGAGCAGCCGTGACATGAACCAGTGCCCATGTGGGATGCCGGCACTGCAGGTGGCGGGTTAGCTTACTATGCCACAGTGCCAGCCCCACAAGTAGTGTCTTAGCTGCTATACCCAACACCCCAAACTTATCTTTTTTTTTTAAGATTTACTTATTTACTTGAAAGTCAAGAGTACACAGAGAGAGGAGAGGCAGAGAGAGAGAGAGAGAGAGAGAGGTTTTCCATCTGTTGGTTCACTACCCAGATGGCCACAACGGACGGAGCTGCGCCGATCCAAAGCCAGAAGCCAGGAGCTTCTTCCAGGTCTCCCATGTGGGTGGAGGGGCCCAAGGACTTGGGCCATCTTCCACTGCTTTTCCCAGGCCATAGCAGAGAGCTGGATATGAAGTGGAGCAGCCAGGTCTTGAACTGGCGCCCATATAGGATGTCGGTGCTTCATGCCAGGGCATTAACCCGCTGTGCCACAGTGCCAGCCCCCCGAACTTATCTTTTAATTCCATTTTTTCTGCAAATTTTCCAAAGTACTCTCATATAAAACTATAGTCCAAATGAACACAAAGAAACTCCCTGACCTTGGAGAAGCTATTCCTTTATAATGGCAGTGATTCTTTTTTTTTTTTTTTTAACTTTTATTTAATGAATATAAATTTCCAAAGTACGACTTATGGATTACAATGGCTTCCCCCCCATACCATCCCTCCCACCCACAACCCTCCCCTTTTCCACTCCCTCTCCCCTTCCATTCACATCAAGATTCATTTTCGATTATCTTAATAGACAGAAGATCAGCTTAGTATACATTAAGTAAGGATTTCAACAGTTTGCTCCCACACAGAAACAAAAAGTGAAAAATAATAGATGATTTTTTTAAATGATGATGAAATCAGATCAGACCTATTGTCATGTTTAATCCCAGTGAGAGTCAAGTTGGGAATTGATAATTTCTTTTCTCTCTTTTTTTTTTTTTACAGAAGATCAGTTTAGTATGCATTAAGTAAAGATTTCAACAGTTTAATGGCAGTGATTCTTAAGAGTTTTATATAGCACAACGTAAAAATGTTCTTACTTTAGGTATAATTTTTCCATGCAAGTGGAATTTCAGGCTACGAAAGACTGGTTCAGAAGTGGGCCCTGCCTCCCATAAGAGCCAGAAAAACAGAAGCAAAATGAAGTTGTGGACACCCTTTGCCTCTGAGAGGGGGAAAAAGCTCTTTAAGCAATGTCAGAGGGACTGTGTGTCCACAAAAGCACTTCCTATCCGGGAGTTGCCTCCGGGTATAGCAGGCAGGGGCAGTCTCGGGTTGTTAGTTCACAACTAACTCTAATCCACACCTTCTCGTGACCATCCTGCTCCACTTTCCTGGGGATTCCGAAGTTTTAAAAATTAATTAGGGATGGGGCCGGCGCTGTGGCACAGCAGGTTAATGCCCTGGCCTGAAGCGCCGGCATCCCATATGGGTGCCGGTTCGAGACCCAGCTGCTCCACTTCTGATCCAGCTCTCTGCTAGGGCCTGGGAAAGCAGTAGAAGATGGCCCAAGTCCCTGGGTCCCGGCACCCACATGGGAGACCTGGAAGAAGCTCCTGGTTCCTGGCTTCGGATCAGTGCAGCTCCGGCCATTGCAGTCATTTGGGGAGTGAACCAGCGGATGGTAGACTTCTCTCTCTCTCTAACTCTTTCAAATCAATCTTAAAAAAAAAGAAAGAAAGAAAAAAAAAAAAAGGAAAAGCATCAGGGCTCTGGGTCCTGAATGCCTCTGCTAACTCCCTTTTACATCATTGTCTCTATGAGAAAGTACGGTTCAACCTACAGCACTCAAGTTCCAGAATCCTAAGCCCTGTGAAGGCTGGTAGGCCATTAGACTCCCACAAATGTTAACGCAGCTAAGCTCTGCTAAAGCTTGTCATCACCTGCGAGAGGGCACAGCAAGGGCCAGGGCCCCCGTTTGGGGTGTTTCTCACCTGGAACTTCTCCAGCTCGCTCGTCACCAAGGCCTGGGCCTGAGCCAGAGGCATGTGGCAGCGTTCGATGCACTGGTGCACCTGCTGCATGGACGCCCGGCTGTCCTCGCAGCAGCCGGCACTGCACTGGAACATGAGGCCCTGCGGAGGGAGGACAGGATGACCAAGGAGCGCTTGCAGGTCAGGAGGCCTACTCTCTACCTGTGCTCCCTCTCCTCGGGACAGGCGGCAGGCCCTTCCAGCCTCGACCTGGGGAAACCATCTCTGGAGACCGGCAGGGTGCGTCTGGCCTCCCAGCCACTGCTAGCTCACTGGCACTTGTTGCATCTGTGGCGGGGACGCTGGGACGGGTCAGACGGAGCCAGGCTCTGAAAGCCGGCTGCCGACGCCGCAGGGTTCAGAGGTCGGCCCCCGACCCAGGGGTACGACAACGTGGTGAGGGTGGCGGGCCCAACACCCTCACACTTTCAGGGGGCCGCGGGAGGAGGGCACACAACCAGGCCATCTGGGTGGGCCCGGAGCTTTCACCTTTTTGGTTTATCACCTTGGCCGTGCCCTTTCCCGGCCTCGGGTCGCTCACCCGAGGGAGGGACCGCGCGCTCGAGGCGGGTGGGGTGGACGCAGGCCTCACACCGGGCTTTCAACTCCGTCCCGCGGACACCCTCCTCCCCGGGGCGGAAAAACGGCCGCGCGCACGGATTTCACCCGACCAGCCCGAGCGCCGCCCGTTTTCGAGGAAGGGGCTCTCTTCCGGGGTCGCCACAGCGACCCCAAGGACGCCCAGCCCAGACCGGGTCCGCGGTGCCCGGCATCGCGCGGTGGCCGAGGGAAGGGTCCAGGAAGGAGTCCAGGCGGCGGGATGGGGGAGTCCGACTCGGCCCGCGCCTCGCTACCTGCATCTTACGGATGTTCTCCCTCTCCAGATTCTTCACCATGGAGTCCACCGCCTCCTGCAGCCGGAGCTGCTGCAGCTCCGCCATGGCGACCCCGCGCTGCGCTGCGCTGCACGGGCGCCCGCATGGACCCGGCGCTCGGGCCCGCCCCCTGCCGCCGCTTCCCGGCTGGCCGCGCGGCCGGCGCTTCTCGGCCCACGCCGCCGCCTGGCGTCCGAGCGGAGGAACTGCACGCGTCCTGCTTTGCTGGCGGCGCGGCGGGCCTGGGGACGCTGGCGGTGCGCTCCGGTCCCGGGGGGCCGCGCGCAGGGCTGTCCGGGGCGGCCCCGGCTTCGGGAGCCCAGCGCCGCGGGGCTGTGCGGCTGAGGCGAGCGCGGCCTGCCTCGCTTCCTCCCCTCCCTTCCTTCCCCCCTCCGTCTCCCTTCCTGACAATTCCGTGAGGACGTTTTTATGTAATTAAGATGCAGGTGGATGCGCGATCGAGGAGTGCAGCCTGATGCGTTCTTCAAACCTCGCCCTTTCCTGGTCATCGCTGCCCCTTCTCTCCCTCTCCCTCCACCTGACCCACCGATGTGCTCCCAGCCACTATAGGCTGCATCCCCCCTTGTGGAATTTCACAGACCCCCGTGTGACTATTTGGGAGGTGCTCCTTTCCACCCCTGGCTTCTTTCCCTCCGCGTCCTGCGTTTGAGGCTGGGTGAGCAGGACACAGACGGGGGTCCTGTCGTTGGAGCTTGGCAATTCCCGCCAGTGGCCACTAGATGGCAGGAGAACTCCGGCTCGAGGCAGCCGGGCGCTGGGTTCCACCCTGGGACCTGGGGGCAAGGCGGTGGTCTGCCACCCCAAGGCGCGCTCTCACGCAAGCGCCGGTGACTCGCTGGAAACCCCTGCTCGGAACCAGCACGTCCTTCCCGCTTCAGGTCAGCGTCAGGCGGCTCCCAGCGGCAGCGGGGTGCCGTTTGAACTGCTGTACCGGGATTAACTCATTTAATGCCCCCAATAATCCCTTGAGGTTGGCACTTTGCTATCCACTCTTCTCCCAGGAAACAGACACCGAGGGAGGGGCCGCCACTTGCCAAAGTGCACGGTTCGAAACTGGTGGAGCAAGGCTTTCCAATCCGATCCTGGGCAGCTGGCTCCCTCCCGTGGCGGCGGAAACGGCTGTGGTCCACTTGACGTTTGTCTTCACATCCCCTCGTGCCACGGGTTTGTTGTTTGTAGCACAATGTTAGAGTAAATCCCTTGTTTTGCCCCTTATTCCTAAGATGTCAGGCCCAATTTCTCCAGTAGGCCCTCTGTGTAGGCCCCGCTAGTCACGCTGACCTGAGGTTCGACGCCCGTAAGGCGGCCTTGCTGGTTCACGTGCACAAAGTGAGTGGCTCTTCCGCAGTTAAGAATAGCGAGTCCCGACTTCAGCTGGCTTTGGAAGTGGAGTTGGACCGCATGGGAGGAAGCTCACATACCTGCTCCTGTTGCTGTCTGGGTACTCGGGGAGCTGGAGATGGGATTTCAGGGTCACCTGGCCCAAGTCTTGGCTGCCCCACTGGAACAAAGCTGATCCCTTCCAGGGTCCGGGGTGATCACCTGTGCAGGCTCGGTTTCTTCCCCAGCGCTCCCGGACACGGGCCGGCCAGCTCTGTTCTCCGGGGTGGCCCAGCCTGTCATGGACAGTGTCCCAAGAGAGACACCGGTCCTTTCCTGTGTACTCCTCCTGTTCAGGGTGCATGTGGGAGGCGCGGGGGCCTGGGAGCTGGGGATGAGGGAGGAAGCTTATCTCCTTATTGCCACCAGTTCTGCTGACCCAGGGTAGTGATGGGGGACAGCCGGAGACCCAGCTCTGGCCACCTGGGTTGCAGTTGTGGATGAACCTTTAGGGATCCTGTGTCTTTTTTTTTTTGACAGGCAGAGTGGACAGAGAGAGAGAGAGAGACAGAGAGAAAGGTCTTCCTTTGCCGTTGGTTCACCCTCCAATGGCCGCCACGGCTGGCGCGCTGCGGCCGGTGCACTGCGCTGATCCAAAGGCAGGAGCCAGGTACTTATCCTGGTCTCCCATGGGGTGCAGGGCCCAAGCACTTGGGCCATCCTCCACTGCCCTCCCGGGCCACAGCAGAGAGCTGGCCTGGAAGAGGGGCAACCGGGACAGAATCCGGCGCCCCGACCGGGACTAGAACCCAGGGTGCCAGCGCCACAAGGCAGAGGATTAGCCTGTTGAGCTGCGGCACTGGGCCCTTTTTTTTTTTTTTTAAAGATTTATTTTATTTATTTGAAAGACAGAGTTACAGTTAGAGATAGAGACAGAGAAAGAGGTCTTCCATCCACTGGTTCACTCCTCAAATGGCTGCAATGGCCAGAGCTGCGCTGATCCAAAGCCAGGAGCCAGGAGCTTCTTCCAGGTTTCCCATGTGGGTGCAGGGGCCCAAGGACTTGGGCCATCTTCTACTGCTTTCCCAGGCCATAACAGAGAGCTGGATCGCAAGTGGAGCAGCCAGACTTGAACTGGTGCTCATATGGGATGCCGGCACTGCAGGCGGTGCCCTTACCTGCTGCACCACAGCACTGGCCCTTCAAATCTCTTCTAGTCCAATGTCATCACCCTGGAGAAAGCCACATACTTTATTATTCTTATATTATTTGACTGGGGTGTTATAGTTGACAATGTTCAAATGTCCTGTACATCTTCGTTATTGAGTGGTCCTTCACTTGCTGGTCTGAAGGACATATTTATGTAGTCTCATAATGAGCTTTTTGTCAGTTATATGTGTATCTTACTCTGTGACTTGCCTTTTCATTTAAAAAATTCTACCTATTAGGGCCAGCAATGTGGCATAGTGGGTACAGCCGCTGCTGGCATTCATATGGGTGCCAATTTGAGTCCTGGCTGCTGCGTTTCCTATCCAGCTCCCTGCTAATGGCCAAGAAAAGCAGTGGAGGATGGCCCAAGTTCTTAGGCCCCTGTACCCACATGGGAGATCCGGAAGAATCTCCTGGCTCCTGGCTTTGGATTGGTGCAGCTCTGGCTGTTGCGGCCATTTAGAGAGTGGACCAGAGGATGGAAGATCTTGCTCTCTGTTTCTGTCTCTCTCTGTAACTGTGCCCTTTAAATAAATAAATAAATCTTTTAAAAAAATCCCTGTTGATGAAATAACTCCTTTATTTAAATATAGTCCTATTTACAATTTTCTCTTTAAAGTTAATTCTTTTTGTGTCTTGTTTTAAAAAAGTATTTCTCAAATCAATGAAAGTACTTTTTTAAAAAATATTTATTTATTTACTCAAGAGTCAGAGTTACAAACAGAAAGAGGGAGAGACAGAAAAATCTTCCATCCTCTGGCTCATTCCTCAAATGGCCCCAATGGCTGGAGCTGGGCCAATTTGAAGCCAGGAGCCAGGAGCTTCTTACAGGTCCCTACATGGACACAGGGGTCCAAGCACTTGTGCCACCCTCCACTGCTCTCCCAGGCTCATCAACAGGGAGTTGGATCGGAAGTGGAGCAGCCGGGACTTGAACTTATGTCCATATGGGATGCTGGCACCATAGGTGTTGGCTTTATCCGCTACATCACAGCGCTGGGCCCCCTGGAAGTACTCTTGAGGTATAAAAATTATGTTTGTTTCTTTTCAGCCTCACTTCTTTCTGATACATGCATTTTAAGGATATAAATGTTCTTCTTAGGACTGCTTCAGTTACTCCTGTAAGTTTTGATTTATAGTAGTTTTGTTCAAAAATTTTCTAATTTTCATTGTGAATTATTTGATCCATGAGTTACTTAGAAATGTATTGTTGATTTCCGAACATGTAGATATTTTTAAGGTAACTTTTCTTTGTCCATTGCCAGTGAGATTCAGTGCATATATTCTGTATAATTTCAGTCCTTTGATTTGTTGAAACTTGTTTTATGGCATCATAAAGGTGTTTCTTGATGGGCCCCTTCCTGCTTTCTATGTTTCTCTGTCAAACTTTTAAAAAAATTTTTTTAAAGTATTATTTTTTTTTTTTAAGATTTATTATTTATTTGAAAGTTACAGAGAGAGGCAGAGACAGAGAGGTCTTCAATCCACTGGTTCACTCCCCATATGGCTGCAAGGGCTAGAGCTACACCGATCTGAAGCCAGGAGCCAGGCGCTTCCTCTGGGTCTCATGTGGGTGCAGGGGCCCATGTAGGCTGTGGCACAGCGGGTTAAAGCCCTGGCCTGAAGCACTAGCATCCCATATGGGTGCTGGTTCTAGTCCCAGCTGCTCCAATCCAGCTCTCTGCTATGGCCTGGGAAAGCAGTGGAAGATGGCTCAAGTCCTTGGGCCCCTGTACCCACATGAGAGACCCAGAAGAAGCTCTTGGCTCCTGACTTCAGATAGGCACAGCTCCGGCAGTTGCGGCCAATGGGGAGTGAACCATCGGATGGAAGATCTCCCCATCTCTACCTCTCTCTGTAACTCTGTCTTTCAAATAAATAAAATAAATCTTTACATTTTTTTTAAAGACCGAGACATAGCAGATAGTCACCACCTACAATGCTTGCATTCCATATGGGTGCCGGTTTGTGTCCTGGCTGCTCCACTTCCTATCCAGCTCCCTGCTAATGGCCTAGGAAAAGCAGTGGAAGATGGCCCAGGTGATTGGACCTTGCCACCCACGTGGAAAACCTGGATGAAGCTCCTGGCTTTGGTCTGGCCCAGCTCTGGCCACTGCAGCCATTTAGACAGTGAACCAGTGAACGGAAGATCTCTCCCTCCCTCTGTCTTCCCCTCTCTTTCTGTAATTCTTAAAAAAAAAAAAAAAAAGTCTTTAATAAAAGGAAAGACCCTACTATTTTAAATACCACGGTTAGCATTTGTATTTCCTTCCTTCTTTCTTTGTTTCCCGTATCTCATAGTAAGTAAGCAGTCCTGTAGGATTCCTCCTTCTCCCCGTGGCCACACCCACATCCATATGGTCTTGATTGATTTCTTCCCAGTCTTTTTTCCCTGTGGGTTTTTAAAAACATTGCAGAAATAGAGTATATGTATTTTGGTATATTACTTTTCCAATGACATTACAATTTTTTTTTTTGACAGGCAGAGTGGACAGTGAGAGAGAGAGAGAGAGAGACAGAGAGAAAGGTCTTCCTTTGCCGTTGGTTCACCCTCCAATGGCCGCTGCGGCCGGCGCACTGCACTGATCTGAAGCCAGGAGCCAGGTGCTTCCCCTGGTCTCCCATGCGGGTGCAGGGCCCAAGCACTTGGGCCATCCTCCACTGCCTTCCCGGGCCACAGCAGAGAGCTGGCCTGGAAGAGGGGCAACCGGGACAGAATCCGGCGCCCCGACCAGGACTAGAACCCGGTGTGCCAGCGCCGCAAGGCGGAGGATTAGCCTATTGAGCCGCAGCGCCGGCTATGACATTACAATTGTTCCCATACCATTATGTGCAAGTAAAGGGAAACACAGCATGTAGGCTGTGGTCAAAAAGAGGACTGAAATTCTAATACGAAATGTAAAGATTTGTGTAAGTCCTGAAGTGGGAGCTGATGGAACCCCCAGATTGGCTGAGCAGTCCAGGAGCAGAGGGGACGTCCGTGCCTTCCTGGAGCCCCTGGGAAGTGGCCAGGCTGCAGAGGGTGATGGCTACATGGTGGATCTAGGGAGCAAGGGCCTTAGGCAGCCCAGGGGCTTCTCCAAGGCTCCCCGAGAACAGCCTGGAACTAGCCAGGGCTTGAGGTAGCTGCAGGGTCCCTCTTTCCCACGGCTCACCACTGCTTCACGGTCTCTTGCAACTTAGAGCATCACAGAGACTGGAGGTACGTGGCAGACAGAGCTGATGGACAGAGCTTGTGGTCGGCAAGATGGTCTTGAGGCAGCTGGTGTGACCCGAGAACCTGTGTCCTCGCAGGCGGTGCAGCTCACCCTCCCAGCAGAGGTCTGGCCGCCGAGAGGCGCCTCGGGCACGGGCTCCCACCTTGACTGAAATGACACGTCCGCCCCCCAGCACGAAGGAGCTCACATTAGGAATGCTTGAGTCGTAGATAAAGTCACATTTCTTGTTCGTCCGAGAGGGTGGAGGGAGATCCGTACTAGCTCTGCGTGTGCTCCGTGGACGAAGGGTCAGCGGGAGAAAGTGGGCTGCTGCGTGGCCTCTGGGGGCCCGAGAACTGTGCGCTCTGGCTCCCTGCAGGGCACCAGAATGGCTGTGGGCCTGCCCCGGCCTCAGCTGCTGCCTCGGCTCAGCTCCTGCGTCCTCCCAGGACCCTTGTGATGGTAGTCCTTCGGTTCCCCTCACTGCTGCAGGCTGTCCTCAGAGCTCCAGTGAGCTCTCTAAATTTTAAATCTGGCATTCTCCTAGCTCTTCCTTTTACCCATTGTCTGCTCACAGTCCCCCCTAGCTTACAGAAGGGACTTCCTTCTGAGAATAGACAGCAGGACCATCAGGGCCAGGATCTGCCTGTAGGCCACTGTCCACTCCGGCCCTTTGCTTCTCCTTACCTGGTGCCAGCTACGTCTCTCACAGCCGTCACCATCTCCTTCCAGGCCTCTGCCCAGGCACGTGCCACACCTCTGTCTGGGGTGCCCTTCCCCACCGTGCTTCCCTGCCTCGTGGCCTCCCCCTGCAGACGGGCTCGGCTGCTGCACAACCCGGGGCCTTCTGTGTGCTCCCGTGCCCTTCCCTGTCATGAAACCATGGAGCCCTTTCTGCCCTTTGGAAGGCAGGGGTCTCAATTCATCTGCTCTGTGGGACCTGAGGGAGTGGGACCTGTGGTGAGTGAGCAGGTCTGCTGTGAGTCCCATGTGTGCAGAGTGGAGGGCCTGGGGCAGACAGAAGGACCTCGAACACCACAGGCTCAGACAAAACGTGGTACACCTGGCTTTTGAGGCTGGTAATCATCTGTGTTCCTTTTTAAAAAATTAATTAAAGAGAGAGAGAGAGAGAGAGAGAGAGAGAGAGACCCCATAGCATGTTGACTCCCCAAATGCCTGCAGGAGCCAGGGCCGGGCCAAGACTTAGGTGAGGAGCCTTGGCCTGGAGCTGGGCACTCAGTCCAGGTTTCCCAGGGTCTGCACTGGCTGGAAGCTGGGGTCAGGAGCTGGAGGCAGGTGTTGGACCCAGGTTCTCCAGTGTGGGACACACGCGTCTTAGGCACTAGGCCAGACGCCCATCCCATTTCCTCTTCTGTCATCCCTGGATAGCCAGTCTCTGAAGAATGCTGCATGGAGTCACAGCACAACACACACACACATCATCAGGACATGTTTGTTGAATAAGTTAATGAGTGGGAAGGTGACATCTCACCTTTCTGTCTATCTCATCTGCTTCCAAGTTTGCCTGGGGCGTGGCATGGCCTTGGGCCTCCTCTGTGTACTCAGGATGGTCCTGGGTAACTTGATGAGGGCCTTTTGGGAAAGATGGAGCAAATCCAAGCCTCCTGTGGAGAATTAGCCATATGGGAATGACGGAGAGGGAAGAGGGGTCAGTGGCAGGGGTAACCTGGAACCTGGCTGGGAGCTGCTCCCAACCCTGCTGACCCCTGAAGCGATGACTCTGGCTGAGCCCCTTCCTTTCTCTTTGCCTCAGTTTCCTTTTCTGAAAAATGAACAGAGGCCAGGCAAATCCCTAGTCATTAGCTAGTTTCAGAGAAGTGAGAAGAACAGAGGACTTTCAGGTTCTTGGAAGAAAATCTCTTTTCAATACAGAGGATTATCATGAGTGAAACCCTTGAACAGATGAGCCACTGCTTCCTGGAGGGAACTGCGAGATGAGATGTGGGAAATTTTATGATTCACCTATGACAAGCCCGAGGAGACCTGCGGGGTTTCATCTAAAGCAGCTTCTTTTCTAATCCGTACCTGCCAAGCACCCTGGTGGGGCACAGAGCAAATCCTCCTTGGGGAGGCCTGGAGCCTGTTCCAAGGAATAATGCAGGTGGGCCAGCATGTGGCTTTTGAAATGTCCCTTGTTATGAATCTTCTCTATTCTACAACTCACCTATGAGTGCTCAAGTCAGTAGACGCTCAGCACAAAGGTTCATAATTGGAGGCATCTAGATTTGAGTTCTGCTTTGCTGCTTATCGGGATGTCAGTATTTAATGTTATTAATTATTGATGTCATTTCATTGTCATTATTCAATGTCATCACTTAATAATCTCCAACTGTAAAGCTTCATAAGTCAACTGCCTACTTGGCAGGGTGCTCATTCTGTGACTTTTACTCCTGGGTGGTGCTGTCCCCATTCAGGCCATGCAGAACCTGTTGAGACCTTTCTTGATGTAACAGACATCTTGATATGTAAAGACCAACGTCTTTGGGGCAGATTTCCTTCTCCGGGTTAATGCTCGTCTGTGTCTTGGATCGAGAATAACAGAATTTAAAGGTATCCTACAGATCAGTTTGTTTTTGATTTATTTTTAAAGAAGAATCCTTTTTTGGGTTTGTTTTCAAACTTAACAACTGGGTTTGGGGGACCCCAGTATATAAGAATTGATGATGATGTTATTTTAATAATCTCAATACATTTTGTAAGTTTAAATTTCAAAGACCTGCTTATTGTAAACAGACTATCTATTGCTCTGTCCATCATGGCAGTCACTAGCCATGTCATATTGGTTATTTAAATTTACTTTTTATTTAAGATTTATTTATTTGGAAGTCAGAGTTACACACACACACACACACACACACACAGAGAGAGAGAGAGAGAGAGAGAGAGAGAGAGAGGTCTTTAATCTGCTAGTTCACTCCCCAAGTGGCCACAACGGCCAGAGCTTTGTCATCCGAACCCAGGAGCCAAGAGCTTCTTCTGGGTCTCCCACATGGGTACAGGGGCCCAAGGACTTGGGCCATCTTCTACTGCTTTCCCAGGCCATCAGAGAGCTGGATTGGAAGTGGAGCAGCTGGGTCTCAAGCCGGCGCCCATGTGGGATGCCGGTGCTTCAGGCCAGGGCATTAACCTGCTGCACCACAGCGCCGGCCCCTAAATTTACTTTTTAAAACATTCATATACTTATCTGAAAGACAGAGTTAGAGAGAGAGAGAGAGAGAGAGAGAGAGAGAATCTTCCATCTGCTGGTTCATTCCCCAGATGGCCACAACAGTTGGAGCTGGTCCAGGAGCCAGAATGTCTGAAGCCAGGTGCCTAGAACTCCATCCAGGTCTCCCACATGGTGGCAGGGGCCCAAGTGCTTGGGCCATCATCCACTGCTGTCTTAGTCACACTAGCAGGGAGCTAGATGGGAGGTAGAGCAGCCAGAACTCAACTGGAACTTGTATAGGGTATTCAAGCTGTAGGCCAGCCTCTTAAATTTACATTAAAGGTGGGGTCAGTGCTGTGGTTCAGTGGCTTAGCCCACTACTTGTGGCACCAGCATCCTCTATCAGAGTGCTGGTTGGAGTCCCAGCTGCTTGGCTTCTGATCCAGCTTCCTGCTAATACACGTGGGAAGGTAGCAGGTGATGGTCTAAGTGCTTGGGGCCCCTGCCACCCACATGGCAGACTGAGAGTTCCAGGCTCCTGGCTGCGGCCTGGCCTGGCCCTGGCTGTTGCAGCCATTTGAGAAATAAACCAACTGATAGAAGATACCTCTCTCTATTTCTCTCCCTCTTTCTCTGTCACTTTGCTTTTGAACAAAATAAATCTCCCTCCCTCTCTCTCTCTAAGATTGCATTTATTTACTTGAGAGGTAGAGTTACAGCCAGCGAAAGGGAGAGGCAGAGAGAAAGGTGTCTTCCATCCACTGGTTCACTCCCCAAATGGCCACAACGGTCGGAGCTAGGCTGATCTAAAGCCAGGAGCCAGGAACTTCCTCTGGGTCTCCCACGTAGGTGCAGGGGTCCAAGCCCTTGGGTCATCTTCCACTGTTTTCCCAGGCCATAAGCAGAGAGCTGGATTGGAAGAGGAGCAGCTGGGACTCAAACTGGTGCCCATAAGGGAAGCTGGCACTGCAGGTGGAGGCTTAACCTACTATGCTACAGCACAGGTCCCTGAATAAATAAATGTTAAAGCAATTATATTAAAACTAAATAAAAGGGCTGGTGCGGTGCTGTGACGTAGCGGTTAAAGCCACTGCCTGCAGTGCCAGCATCCCATATGGGCACCGGTTTGAGTCCCGACTGCTCCTCTTCCAATCCAGCTCTCTGCTATGACTTGGGAAAGCAGTGGAAGATGGCCCAAGTCCTTGGGCCCCTGCACCCATGTGGGAGACTGGGAAGAAGCTCCTGGCTCCTGGCTTCAGATTGGCTCAGCTCTGGCCATTGCAGCCAACTGGGGAGTGAACCAGCAGATGGAGGATCTGTCTCTCTCTCTGTCTCTGCCTTTCAAATAAATAAATAAATCTTTTTTTAAAAAAATAAAGGTAAATAAAACAGTTCAGCTCGTCAGTCACACCAGCACGTCTAGTGCTCACCAGCACATGTGGCTGTCACACGTAGATGTAGAACATTTCCATTGTCACAGGAAGTTCTCCTGCGTAACATAGTTCTAGAACAATGCAGCTGTTTCTAGACACAGAAATACTGAAGTCAGGGTTACAAATGGCAACTACCCAGCAGTCTGTGCATCCAGGGTGCTCTCAGCTATACCTTACTTACGTAGAATCAAGGTTGGAGTCCTTTCCAAAAACTCCTTCAGTCTCAGGATAGCATCTCATCGAGCACAGGGGGCAGGAAAATCTTTAGTTCGAGCCTGGCCTAGAGCAAGTTGACCCGGTGGCACAGGAGAGTTCCCCAGCGCTGTCTTCTGGGCTAAGACATGAGTGGAAAATGAGGAGGGCTTCAAAGAGTCCCTGGGGAATGTGTGCTTTGGAAAAACCATGCATGCATTTCAATTTTATTTTTGCAGCAAAGTAAACTTATATTTTTAACAAAACATTTATTTATTTGTGAGGAAGAGAGACAGAGGGAGGCAGAGAAACAGAGCGAGAGCTCCGATCTATGGGTTCAACCCCCATATGTCTGCAACAACTGGTGCTGGGTCAGGCAGAAACCACACACTGGGAACCAGAAACCACACACTGGGAGCCCAATCCAGGTCTCCCACATGGGTGGCAGGACCCAACCATGGAAGTGGAACCAGGACTCTGACATGGGATGCAGGTACCCCAAATGCCGTCTTAACCTCCAGTTTCAACGCTCATCTCAATAAACTTATTTTTGAATTCCATTTTCCACAAACTTTTTTTCTTAAATATTTATTTATTTGAATGATAGAGTTACAGAGAGAAGGAGAGACAGAGCAAGAGAGAGATCTTCCATCTGCTGGTTCACTCCCCAAATGGCCGCGATGGCCTGGCCCGGACCCTGGAGCCTAGAAGCTAGGAGCCAGGAGCTTCATCCAGGTCTCTGACATGGGTGGCCATGGCCCAACTACTTGGTCCATCTTTAAAACATTTTATTTTTATTAATTTGAAAGCCAGAGAGGCAGGGTCAGAAATACAGAGGGACAGAGGGAGAGAGATACCTTCCATCCTTTGGTTCACTCCCCAAATACCTGTAACAGCCTAGATTGGCCAGGCCAAAACCAGGAACGTGGAATTCAATCCAGGTGGCAAGGATTCATTTACTTGAGGCACCACCTGTTGCTTCCCAGGTGTACCTTATCAGGAAGCCGGAGCGGGACGTGGAGCTGGGGCTCACACCCAGGCACTCCAATGTGGGATGCAGGAATCTTAAGTGGTGTCTCAGCCATTTTGCCGAATGCCTGCTGCTCCACGAACTGTTTCAAGAACCTTGTGGTTTGTGTGTGGATAGATGGGTGTCTTTCCGCAGAGGTAAGTGTGAAATTATATTTCTCTCTGTGGGCAATGATCAGTGGAGTTCGGCAAGTCCTAAGCTGAAGCGCTGTGGAGGTCAGACACAGGTGCTATTGGAAACACTGGTCTACAAATTCCACCTGCGGCCGAGCTGCAGCCTCTTCTGGGCTCCCCCCTACCTCTGCCAGTCTGTCCCGCGACAGAGCCTCTGGCGGTTCTGTGAGCTCTTGGGGTGTGGTGGCACGCCATGAGTTACAGAGGTAAATAATGATTACGGTTGGTGGGAATCCTGTGTTTCTCTGTCTCCCTCTCTTCTTACTTGTAGTTGCCACAGCAGGAACAACAACGGTGGTAAAGATGATATCTGTGAACCTGCTGTGGTGGGGTGGGGAGCCGCCGTGCTGAGGAGCCCCACGAGGAAGGCCTCTTGCGGGCCGGGTTCAGTGCAGCTGGGAGAGGACACGCACTCAACCCCGTGGGCCCTGCTTCTCACTGCGGTGACGGCTCGTTCGGGGAACTCTGGTTGAAGTCTGGGTCTTTGCTGGTCTTTGGTGTTTCTTTTTATGGAATCAGTTACTTTTTCCTTCTTCTTCTTTTATAGAGGTTATTTATTTGAGAGAGAGAGTGAGTGAGTTGAGGGGGGAAGAGGGCATCCCCAGATGGGGCTGGGCTGGGGCTGACTGGGCTGAAGATGGGAGCAAGATTGAGAGAGGAGCCAGGACTGAGATACCAGGTGGCAGAGACCCAACTACTTGAGCAGCATCGTGCTGCCTCCCAGGTTCTGCAGTAACAGGAAGCTGGAGTCAGGAACCTGATCTGGGTATTGAACTTGGTCTCTCCCATATGGGCGTGGGGGTGGGCATCTTAACCCTTAGGCTAGACCCAACCCAGGGACTCAGTTTCTTCATCTGTAAGATGAATAGGAGTGGATTAGAACATCTCTGGTTTTCATCAGTTTTACCCTCTATGAAGTCTTTTATCAAAGAGACTGAGAGCCCCGTGATGTTTGGGAAGCATAGCTGGCTGCCAAATTTTGAAGAGTGAGAGGAGAGGCGACATCTGCTCTGAGGCCTTGGTACAGTGGGCTGGAGGCAGAGGCTTGAGGTGTGCTGCCCAAGTCATGGCCAAGGGAGGGCACTGGGCTCCTGAGAGGCCCAGGGATTAAGAGGGCATGCCAGCCGGCGCCGCGGCTCACTAGGCTAATCCTCCGCCTTGCGGCGCCGGCACACCGGGTTCTAGTCCCAGTCGGGATGCCGGATTCTGTCCCAGTTGCTCCTCTTCCAGTCCAGCTCTCTGCTGTGGCCAGGGAGTGCAGTGGAGGATGGCCCAAGTGCTTGGGCCCTGCACCCGCATGGGAGACCAGGAGAAGCACCTGGCTCCTGCCATCGGATCAGCGCGGTGTGCCGGCTGCAGCGTGCTGGCCGTGGCGGCCATTGGAGGGTGAACCAACGGCAAAGGAAGACCTTTCTCTCTGTCTCTCTCTCTCACTGTCCACTCTGCCTGTCAAAAAAAAAAAAAAAAAAAAGCCATTCCGAGTTGCCCAAGACTTACTTTACCTACTGTAAATCCCGAATACTTTATCTACTGTAACCATCGTGCAGCAGACACTAATACACCCACGCTCAACAAGAAGAGTGTTGCAAGTGGGCTGGGTGTGGCTCCTCGTGGTGATGTGAGAATGTCAGTGGCACTTCAGATAAGCTCACGTGAGCATGAGCAGCTCATCGCCCACCTGGCCCAGCACTGCTGTGGGCCATTTCACCGCAGACACGTGAAAAGGCTGCCTTCAGATTTTAAAGCCAAATCTGCATGTCGAGTTGTTATTAAGTCCATGTAACTGTGAGGGGCATCGAGGGGAGTGTTGTCACTTAGGTGGTCTGAGCGGAGGTGAGGCCAGGCGTGCTGATGGGAGCGAGCAAGGAGCTGTCCTCCTGCCCACGGCACTGCAAGGCTTTGGCAAACAGCTTGTGGCTCCTGTTGGGAGCTCAGCAGGAGCACCAGGCTCCAGCCAAGTTCTTGACAGACTTGCGGCGGGGAGGGGGGGTGGCCAGGAAGATGAGCAGTGGAGCGTGGAGAGTAACTAGGCTGTAGAAGGCCAGGGGAGCACATTCTTTTTACAATATATTTTTCACTTTTAATTGACACATAGTAATTGTATGTACTTATGGGGTACAGTGTGACATTACAATACACGTGTACAGTGTGCAATGATCATACTGGGGTACTTGGCATGTTTGTCACCTCTGACCTTTATCATTTCTTTATATTGGCAACACTCAAAATGCTCTCTATTAGCTATTTAAAATATTAATTTTTACTCGAAAGGCAGAGACAGAGATCCTCCATCTGCTGATTCACTCCCTAAATGCTGGCAACAACTGAGGCTGTTGAAGTTCATTTGGGTGTCCCATGTGGGTGACAGGGACCCAATAACTTGCGCCATCACCTGTTGTCTGCCAGGACGCACATTAGCAGAAAGCTGGGTTGGAAGTGGGGTAGGCAGAACTCAGACCAGGCACCCAACACCTATCCCAGTGAGCCACCACGAAGTAGTCAATGAGTTGTTGTCAGCCAGAATTATCTGGCTTTGACACAGCCATTAGAGTTATCCCTCTTTCCAGTTGCTCTCCCGTCTCCACTCCTCCCTTCCCCACACCCTTCCCACGCTTCTACTCTCACTTCTTAGAGACCAACTCCTCAGGGGGTGGGAGCGCATTTGTAACGGAAGGGCCAGAAAGAGAAGCAGGTGCCCTTGGTCCACCTGTCCCAGCAGAACCCCTGCACGGGACGACCCCTGGCTACCTAGGACAGAACTGCGTTCCTCATAGGAGTGTGGCCCAGGGTGTGGGCACGGCTGGGTTTCTCCATCATTTGTACACAGGAATGACAGAGCTAAAATGCATTCAGTGTGTAGACAGGAAGGAGAGAAGACATTACCTGGACAACCACAGAGGGGTGGGCTGTGCATGGAAGGGGTGTAGAAAGGGAGAAAGAACAGCTGGTAGGTATCCACAGCACTGCGTGGAGTACGGGCAGGTTGGGTGTTGAGGAGCCCCAAGGGTGTTCTAGCACCAGATTTCCCACTGTGTCCCCTGTTCCTGTTCCACAGGAGCCGCCATGTCCTGATGGCCCTGGACTCCTGAAACTTGGAGATGTGCAGTGAGCATCTCTTGGGACTGTGGGCTAAATGAAGCCCGAGGGAATGAGAAGTCAGCGCTGTTTACTCGGAACTTACTAGAGCAGAGGAGTCCTCGCTTGCATTTCAGCAGAGATGCAAAGGCAGGCAGAGAATTGGGAAGAATTTATAGTGGGGAAGGAGGAGGACTTCAGGTGTGCTCTGATCAGGAGCCTTTGGCCGGGGAAGGTGTAGGTGGATTAAGTGGCTGTGGGACATCCTATGTGACTCAGTAGGGGTGCATATTTGGCTTTCTCTGGTTGGTCCTATTCATCATTAGAGGAAAGTTAAGGAAGTCTTTCAGTTGTTATTTATGGCTGACTGTTGATTTCCTGGGCCGGTTGCTGTGGGTTCAGGTCAAAGTTCTATGATTCTGTGTGGTTTGGCCATGGCATGTTTATGCATTCAGTCTCAGGACTGTTCTGACAGGGCACAGCATGGAGCTAGAAGGCGGGCCTCCTTCCTCTCCCAGGAGAATACAGTACTTGAGTCTCCTGGGACTGTGGCAGGGTCCCTTGTTTCTCAGTGGCATGGAGAGGGACCCAGGGAAGACTGTTTGGAAGGCAAAGGTGATGTAAGACCCGCATGGCTCTGGCTGAACTACTTCAAGGAGAAGTTTGGTACATGTTTGGAAAGTCACAGCGGTAGTGACTTCTGTGTTCTGAACTTTAGACAGACTCAGAGAAGCACCTGCTCTTGCTCCTAGGAGGTGGGGCTCACAAGGCTACCCCAGTGACTGGAGACAGCTGCACAAGTCAGCACGGAGCATCTTACTCAGACCCACCTGTCCTGCAGGCCCCAGCCCAAGCCCACCTCTCCAGGTGGGATGGCAAGGACCTATCCCACTGCTTTGAATTTCTGTAGCACTTGTTGGCAGAATTATCTTTCCAGCTCTTCACTCAGGTCAGCCTGATGCAGTTACCTATCTGTGACCGTTGGGAGCAGAAATCCCATTTTCTGTTTGCTTTGAGCTCCTTTGGGAACTCAGGAAAGCCCTGCACATAGCTGGCTTGCCAATTCCAAAAGGCATACTAGAAAGAAAAATCCTCTTTTGTTGTGCCAAGAGCAAGGGGGCCCAGTTTGTGTGTGAAGAATTCAAAGGAGAATAAATGCATTGCAGCCTGCAGCTGCAGCGCTCTGTTACCTGAACTGTCTCGGCTCATCCTCAGATTCGCCAAGCAGAGATCTAGGGGAAGACATGAGGTGCTTCTCCTTTCTAGTTCTTTGATTTCTTGCACCTTTGCCAAAGGTGCCCAATGTGTAAGGATAATACTGGCCTCTGCACCTCTGGGAAGTGCTCCCCCTTGCTAGGGTCTTTAAGATGGAAACAGATTTGTCCTGATCCACAGCTGCTGGGGAATGTGAGATCCTCCCAGTTCCCCAGAGGATTCTAAGGGCTTACATTTCCCTGTGTAACCCTGGGTGGAGTCCCCTTGCACTTGCAGAGGGATCGGTTCTGGGAGAAAGGGAAGTAACCCACGCATTTACACATCTAGCTTGCAGTGTGCCAGGCATTGCTCTAGGTTCTCCCTGTCAGCTTTTTGTTACTACAGCTAAATACCAGAAAGCAGCTACTTTGGGAGGAAGAAGGTCTGTTAGGCTGACTTTTTTTTTTTTTTTTTTAAGATTTATTTATTTGAAAGGCAGAGTTACAAAGATTGTAGAGATAGAGAGAGGTAGAAGCAGAGACAGAGACAGAGACAGAACGAGCGCTTCCACCTGCTTATCCACTCCCCAAATGGCTGCAGCAACCAGGGCTGGGCCAGGTTGAAGCCAGGAGCCAGGAGCTTCTTCCATTTCCCATGTGGGTACAGGGGCTGAGGCACTTGGGCCATCTTCCTCTGCCTTCCCAGGTGCATTAGCATTGAACTGGATCAGAAGTAGAGTAGCCGGGACTTGAATAGGTGCCATAGGGAATGGCATCATTGCAGATGTCAGCTTAACCCACTACACCAGGGTGCCGCCCCCTCGGCTTAGAGTTGTAGAGGTTCACAGTTCAAGATTGGGCAGCCCCTGATGTTTAGGTATCTGGTGAGGCTAGAGGACCACAGCGGATGGTGCCATGTTGGACCAGGAAGCACAGACAGGGAGCAGGCTCTTGCATGTGGTTCAGTCGTGGGCCCTAGCCAGAAACCTAATCCAATGTAATCACTTCCCATTGAACTAAACTTCAGACACCTTTCATAAGACTTTGGGGTTTAAAAATCTTCATAAGCTGGGGAGCCAAACTATGTTCAAACTGTAGCAGTACTTTACAACTATCTAGTCATTTAATCCTCACTCTGATCCTTTGGAGCTGGTATTATTATTATTCCCATTTTACAGATGAGTAAACAGGAAGGTGAAGTTCCTTGTGCAAGATCACCTGTTTACAACAGTAAAGCCAGGATTCACGCCCAGGCCATCTGGCTCCAGAGGCCACACCCATCGCGGCCGTGGCTCCCTACTTGATGACAGGAGTCCCTGTGGTCCTAGGGGCTGGTGGGATTCAGGGCACTCCTGGCAGTGGAGACTCAGGGGCTGGAACAAGGCAGCAAACTTGTAGTGGTGGTCAAGGAGCAGGTCCGGGTGTCGTCGAGGAGCTCCACGCACTCCACAGGTGCAGGCTGTGGTAGGCATTTGGGGAGTGAATCAGCAGATGTGAGATCTCTCTCAGGACAGAAGAGAAAAGAAAGCAGCTGAGTCAGAGTGTGGAAGCCTGGGAGGTCTGACAGTGAAAATATCAGAAGGGGCCATGTGTAGCGCAGCAGGGTAAGCTGCCGCCACCAGGGAAACTCATCCCATATGAGCACCAGTTACATTTTTTTTTTTTAAAGATTAATTAATTTATTTGAGCAGCAGAGTTACAGACAGAGAGAGTGAAACAGAGAGATCTTCCATCTGCTGATTCACTCCCTGGATGGAGCTGGGCTGATCTGAAGCCAGGAGCTTCTTCTGGGTCTCCCATGTGGGTGCAGGGCCCCAAGAGCTTGGGCCATCTTTTATTGCTTTCCCAGGCCATAGCAGAGAGCTGGATCGGAAGTGGAGCAGCTGGGACAAGAACTGACACCCATATGGGATGCTGGCACTGCAGGCAGTGGATTAACCTCCAGCACCACAGTGCCAGCCCTGCTTCACTTCTGATCCAGCTCCCTGCTAATGTGTCTGGGAAAGCAGTGGAAGATGGCCCAAATACCTGGGCCCCTGATACCCATATGGGAGACCAGGATGGAGTTCCTGGCTCCTGGCTTCAGTTTGATAGAGGCTTGGCCCTTGTGGCCATCTGGGGAATGAACCAGCAGATGGAAGATCTCTTTCTCTCTCTCTTTCTCTAACTCTGGCTTTCAACTAAATCTTTAAAAAGAAAAAAAAAATACCAGAGTATGGCTAGAGGCCCTCATATGATGCATAGTTATGAGAATGAGGCAGAGTGTTTGACAGGCCATGGGGTGGTGGCGGCAGTGGTGGGGGGAATAGGCATGACACAAACCAACCAAGGTCCTGAAAGTTTGTGCTCACTTGTCACCAGGAACACTTCCTGGTGGTGCATGTGCAGCGTGGACAGAATTGGGGGCCATTGTGTTCAGGGAAGTAAGCCAGACACAGGAACAAGTACTGCTTGTCCTCTTATATGTGAAAGATAAGAAAAGTTGATGTGGGGGTGAGTGGTCAGCCTAGAAGTAAGCTGCTGGTTGAGTCACTCACATCCCATATCTGAGTGCCTGGGTTTGAGTCCTGGCGCTACTCCCAGTACCAGCTTCCTGCTAATGCACATCTGAGAGGCAGCTCCAGTAGGTGGGTCTCTGCTACCCATGTGGGAAACCTGGGTTGAATTCTCAGCTCCTGGTTTCTGCCCCAACTGACACAGCACTGCTGTTGTGGGCATTTGGGGGAGTGAATGGGCAGATGGGGCCTGTCTCTTTGTTTCTCTATGGCTCTCAAAAAATAAAAAAAATGCTGATTAAAATGCTCTTGTCCCACATTGGGGTCCTTGGGTTCAGTACTCTGTGCCAGCTCCTGAGTGCATTTTCCTGCTCATGTGGACTCTGCAAGGCACTGGTGATATTTCCCTGTCACCCACACAAGACACCTGGATTGTGTTCCTGGTCCCTGGCTTCTGCCCTAGCCCAGGCCTGGCCATAGTGAATATCTGGCAAGTGAACCAGCAGATGGGTGGGCTCTCTCTCTCTTTCTCTCTCTCTCTCTCTCTCTACATATATATATATATATATATATATATAAAATTCTATTCTATATATATAGAATCTTCTCAAAAAATTTTGATTTGAATATGGACTGGTGATTACTAGAGATTGGAAAGGCTGGGGGTTGGGTAGAGGAAGGTTGGTAACAAGCATCAGACCACAGTCAGAAAAAAGGAACCTGTTCTAGTGTTCTACAGCACTGCAGGCAACTGTAGTTCACAATAACCTAGTACATACTCTATGAAGAGCTGGAAGATAGGAACTCCAAACATAAAGAAATGATAAGGAGAGGTAAATAGCAATTACACTGATTTGATCAGTTCATGTGTTGAAATATGTTGTGCCCCATAAGTAAGTACAAGCATTACTGTTTATTATTATTATTATTATAATAATTAAAGAAGGGCTTGTGTTATGGTGCAGTGGGTTCAGCTGCTTCTTGCAATGTCAGCACCCCAAATTGAGGGCCGGTTCGAGTCCTGGCTGCTCCACTTCCAGTCCAGCTTCCTGCTAATGCATCTGGGAAGGCTACAGATGATAGTCCAAGAGTTTGGGTCCCTGCCACCCATGTGGGAGACCAGGATGGAGTTCATAGCTCCTGGCTTCTGCCTGGCTTAGCCCTGGCCTTTGTGGATATTTGGAGAGTGGACCAGTGAAGGAAGATTTCTCTCTCCCCCCCCCCCCCTCTCTCTCTGTTAAAAAAATAAAAAGAGGGGCCAGCACTGTGCCATAGCAGGTGAAGCTGCTGCCTACAGTGCTGGCATCCTGTATGGGCACTGGTTTGAGGTCCGGCTGCTCCACTTTTGATCCAGCTCCCTGCTAATGCATCTAGAAAAGCAGCAGATGATGGTCCAAGTGCTTGGGTCCCTGCACCCATGTGGGAGACCTGGGAGAAACTCCATTCTCCTGGCTTCAGGTCAGCTCAGGTCTGGCTGTTGTGGCCATTTGGGTAGTGAACCAACGGATGGAAAACCTCTCTCTCTCTCTCTCTCTGCCTCTGTAACTCTGCCTTTCAAATAAATAAATAAACCTAAAAGAAGTAAATACAAAGAGACACCCTGAAAACAAAACAACTTAGAAAGGCTACAAATAAGAGGGGCAACCTGGCAAAGGCAGACAAAAGGAAATCAGGGTTGGTTACAATAGCATAGCAGAGAACATGAATCCAAGATAAAAATACACTGAATTTCTTTTATACAAGGAAAAGGAAAATCCTGCGTTAAAACCCAGCTCTGACTAGCTGCAGTTAATAGGGGATTTATTTGTTTCTTCTCCTTCTCCTTCCTCTTCTTCTTTAAAAGATTCATTTATTTATTTGAGCAGCAGAGTTATAGACAGAGGGAGAGGGAGAGAGAGATCTTCTATCTGCTGACTCACTCCCGGGCTGGAGCTGGGCTGATCTGAAGCCAGGAGCCAGGAGCTCCTTCCTAGTCTATGTGGGTGCAGGGGCCCAAGCACCCGGGTCATCCTCTGCTGCTTTCCCAGTCACATCAGCAAGGAGCTGGAATCGATGAGGAGTAGGGGCGACTTGAACTGGTGCCTGTATGGGATGCTGGCGCTGCAGGCTGGGGCCTCAACCCACTGCACTACAGTGTTGGCCCCTTATTTGTTTCTGTCATCAAATCAAAGGAATAGCAGAGACAGAGCAGGATGTACCCGAATCTAAGGACCCTTGTTTCTTGTTTTGCGTTTCTTGTTGGTGCTGGGTCTATTTTCTGTCCTGCATGGAGGACATGGATCTGGGCAATGTGAAGGGTCCTATCCATCCAGCTTGTACATGGATAGGGAAAGGAGGCAGGCTCACCTGCCAGCTCTTATGAGAAAAATCCTGGGAGAGAGCTCTGATTGGCCCGGCTTGGCTTTACCAAACCCTAGTGCCAGTGTGGTCATGAGGTGGTGGAGGCTCCGCTTCTCACGAGTGTGCCCCTGACGTCAAGGTTGCGGAGTCTTTCACCAGAAAAGGCGTGGAGAGAGGGTTGCCAGATAATTTACAAAGCACAGCCAGTCCCATAAAGAAACACAACATATAGTTAAAAATAAACCAACATGGGCTTCATATTTAGTCTAATATAGATAAAATAATAATAAAAAAGATATGTAAACACAGATACTACAGAGAACAAAAATAGTATGCATGCTATGCTAATATATTATATATACATATATATATTTGGTTATAGCCATTTTGTTAAACACCTAATCACATACCAGATGTCCTCACATATTATTCCCCATATTCTTCATACCTTCACTTTATTTTTAATTTTTTTTATTTTTAAAAGATTTATTTATTTATTTGAAAGAGTTATACAGAGAGGCAGATGCAGAGAGAGGGAGAGAGAGAGAGAGAGAGAGAGAGAGGTCTTCCATCTGCTGGTTCATTCCCCACTAGCTACAACGGCCAGAGCTGTGCCGCTCCAAAGCCAGGAGCCAGGAGCCAGGAGCTTCCTCTGGATCTTCCCATGCAGGTGCAGGGGCCCAAGGACTTGGGCCATCTTCTGCTTTCCCAGGCAGAGAGCTGCATGGGAAGTGGAGCAGCTGGGACTCAAACTGGTGCTTACATGGGATGCTGGCAGGCGGCAGCTTTTCCCGCCATGCCACAATGCTGGCCCCATCAACTTCACTTTAGATGTAAGGAAATGAGGTGCAGGGAGGGTGACTCCCCTCTACTCTTATAGGCAATAAACAATGAAATGGTGACTTAAACACAGTCCTACCTAGACCTCAAAGTAACATCCCTTGGGGCCAGCGCTGTGGTGCAGTGGGTTAACACCCTGGCCTGAAGCGCTGGCAACCCATATGGGCGCCAGTTCTGGTCCTGGCTGCTCTACTTCTGATCCAGCTCTCTGCTATGGCCTGGGATAGCAGTGGAGGATGGCCCAACTCCTTGGGTCCCTGCACCCGCGTGGGAGACCTGGAGGGGGCACCTGGCTCCTGACTTCAGATTGGCGCAGTTCCCGTAGTTGCGGCCAACTGGGGAGTGAACCAGCAGATGGAAGACCTCTCTCTGCCTCTCTCTCTGCCTCTCCTCTCTCTGTGTAACTCTGACTCTCAAGTAAAAAATAAATAAATCTTAAACCCAAAAAACAAAAAAATCCCTGGCAGTTAGGAAAACGATTATTTTTTAATGACACATCCTAAATAATAAAGCAAATTCCATTATTTTAAAAAGATTTATTTATTTGAAAGACAGAATTACAGAGACAAGTAGAAAAGGAGGGGAGGAAGGGGGAGAGAGAGCAGTTCTGTCCACGGGTTTACCCCCTAAATGGTCACAAAGGCCAGGCTGGGCCAGGCTGAAAGCCAGGAGCCAGTAGCTTCCTCCAGGTCACTCACCTGAGCGCAGGGCCCCAAGTACTTGGGCCATCTCCTGTTGCTTTCTCAGGCCATTAGCAGGGAGCTGGATCAGAAGTAGAGCATCTGGGACTTGAACCGACGCCCACACGGGGTGCTGGTGCTGCTGGCCGCAGCCTTAATCCACTGTGCTGCAGAGCTGACCCCAAATCCATGACTTGATTAAGTGGCCATGAACAGCATGGATTGCTTAAAGAAATCTTATAGGAAACCTATTTGTTTAAAAAAAGAGATGTATTTAATTTATTTGAAAGAACCAGAGAGAGAGAGAGAGAGAGAGAGAGAGAGAGAGAAAACTGTAGAATACTTCTGAATAAAGCATGAGAGTTGGGGCAGGCATTCGGCAGTGGTGAGACCCCCCTGGAAGGCTTCATCCCGTGTCGGAGGGCCTGGTTTGAGTCCTGGCTCTGCTGCTGCTTCTGGCTTCCTGCCAATGACACCCTGGGAGGCAGCGAGTACTGGCTCAAGTGCTTGGGTCCCTGCCACTGATGTGGGCACTCCACCGAGTTTCAGCTCCTGGCTTTGGCCTGTCCCAGATCTAGGTGTTGCAGGCATTTGGGGAGAGAATCAGTGGATAGAAGATCTCTGTTTCTCTGCTTTTCAAGTAGAGTAAAAAAATTAAAAAAATTGGCAGCATTTTTAAAGAATAAACACCATACTCAGGGCTTATTCTAAGAGTGCTGGTAAAGTTCGATACAAAGTGGTCTATCGATATATTATTCATTTCATAAATATATGAAAAATATACAATTATAATACAATTATAATTTTACCATATAGATCAGGGCAGCAAAAATAATCATTTCATAGTTGCAACATACTGTACTTAAGTCGTGTCCATGCTTAAGACACAGCCGTGGCTTCCTGATGCCTTTACTGTAAAGACAGAACTCCTTGGCACACAGGACCTGCTTGTTGGGCCCTTCCTTTCTCTATAGGCTCATCTCCCCCCGTGCTCTGCCCAGGCTCTGTGTTCCAGCCCTGCTCGTCTCTGTAGTTCTTCCTATGTGTCCTGCTTGCATTGTTACAGGGCCTTTGCACATGCTGCTCCCTCATTTTTTTTTTTTTTTTAAACATAGTTAAGGCCTCCTTTCCCTTCGGATCTGAATCTGCCCATCGCTTCCTCCAGGAACCTTTCCTCCCCTCATTTTCCTTCTCCTGTGCTTCTCTGACTGCTGCGTGTTTGGGAAGCCTCCTGTGCAGAGGCGGACTCTGATCCAGGAGTCTGGGGCTGGAGATCCTGTGCTGCTTCCCCTCTTATTCTCCCCTCCTCCCAGCGTGTGTTTCTAACAAGCCCCCAGGTGAAGCCCACGCCGCTGGTCCATGGACCACGTGTTAAGTGTTTTTAAGCCCTTTCTTCCCAGCGTGGGCTGTGGTTTTATATCTCTTATCAGATCATTTGGTTATTCCTTGTGTCCTGCAGTGGACCCTAATACGTGTCGTGAAGGCAGGGTTGTGTCTGCTTTGCTCACTATTGTATCCAGCTCCCAGCACAGGGCCTGGCATAGAATAAGAGTGCAGAAGGTATTTGTTGAGTGAACGAACAAGTGAGAAAAAGAAATTACCTAGACATACATTAAGAAGGCGTTGATCGGCCGGCGCCGCAGGTCAATAGGCTAATCCTCCACCTAGCGGCGCCGGCTCAGGTTCTAGTCCCGGTTGGGGCGCCGGATTCTTTCCCGGTTGCCCCTCTTCCAGGCCAGCTCTCTGCTGTGGCCCGGGAAGGCAGTGGAGGATGGCCCAAGTGCTTGGGCCCTGCACCCCATGGGAGACCAGGAGAAGCACCTGGCTCCTGCCATTGGATCAGTGCGGTGCGCCGGCTGCAGCATGCCAGCCGCGGCGGCCATTGGAGGGTGAACCAACGGTAAAAGGAAGACCTTTCTCTCTGTCTCTCTCTCTCTCACTATCCACTCTGCCTGTCAAAAAAAAAAAAAAAAAAAAAAAAAAAAAAAAAAAAAAAAAAAACACCTAAATGAAAGATCTCTGCAAGTGAGATCCCAGTGGAAAGAACAGGCCATCAAAGAAGGAGGTACCTTTCTCTGAAGGGAGTAGAGAACTTCCACTTTGACTACGACTTTGTCTAAATATGATCAGAGTTAGTGAACTCAAAAGGCTTCCATAGCCTTGGCAACTACTCATGACAAGAGTCTCAGGTGATTACTGACGCCATAAACGAGTGTCAATTGTTAAGTCAACAACAGGAGTCACTGTGCACTTACTCCTCATGTAGGATCTCTGTCCTTAATGTGTTGTACAATGTGAATTAATGTTATAACTAGTACTCAAACAGTATTTTACACTTTCTGTTTCTGTGTGGGTGCAAACTGTTGAAATCTTTACTTAATATTTACTAAATTGATCTTCTGCATATAAAGATAATTTAAAATGAATCTTGATGTGAATGGAATGGGAGAGGGAGCAGGAGATGGGAGGGTTGTGGGTGGGAGGGAAGTTATGGGGGGGGAGCCATTGTAATCCATAAGCTGTACTTTGGAAATTTATATTTATTAAATAAAAGTAAAAAAAGAAGGCATTGATACTAATGTTTTTTGGTAAAATTACCTAACAAATTAAGGATAGAAGGTTTTCCTTGAAAATGTTATCTACCCAAAATATATTTATTTATTAAAGATTTTATTTATTTAAAAGGCAGAGTTACAGAAGCAGAGAGAGTGAGAGTGAGAGAGAGAGAGAGGTCTTCCATCCACTGGTTCACTCCCCAGTTGGCCACAACCGCTGAAGCTGTGCCGATCCAAAGCCAGGAGCTAGGAGCTTCTTCCAGGTCTCCCACATGGTGTAGGGGCCCAAGGCCTTGGGCCATCTTCTACTGTTTTCCCAGGCCACAGCAGTGAGCTGGATTAGAAGTAGAACAACCAGGTCTCGAACCGGCGCCCATATGGGATGCCAGCCCTTCAGGCAGTGGTTTTATCAGTGCCGGGCCCTTGTAGAAAGAATTCTAAGAAGATAATGATACTCCCTCCTTCCCTCCCTTCCTCCCTGCCCCCCTCCTTTACATGGGGCTTCTAAGTTCCAGGAGATGTGTCTCCCATGTTAGACACGGTGAAGATTCTCTCAGTTAGATGTGCCATCCTCATTCGTTAGCAAGAGAGCAAGGATTGATGAGCTTAGACAACAACTCACTCAACACTTCTAGATGATTGTTATTCCTGTTAACTATCAGGTGCTTTATGCACAAATACTTCAGGCCATACCACTGGCCAGGTACGCTGGTTGGGTAGGAGGGTAACGTGGGGAGGCCTGGGCACACAGGGGCAGGCGCTGTGGCCGTGGACTTTGGTTTTCTTCCTGCCAGGTTGGTCGATCTGGAATCGCAGCTCTGCCCAGATTGCCTTAATGACAGCCTCGCCTCACCTGCTTTCCTGGGCCGATGCATTCCTTCCCGCTTGGATCACACAATGCTATTCTGGTTCTCCAGGGCGTGGGCCCGGCCTAGTTCAGGGCCTGCTTGCCGAAGATTTGCCCTGAGTCACTCTCTCTGGAACCAGCAATCTGATTGCTACAACTGGATTTTTTTTTCTCGCCTCCTTCAGCTTGAAGAAAACACCCTCCTACTCACATCTCCCACTGCCCTGCCCGTGTAGGTCCAGTGGGCTCTGAGAGGGCTGTCCTTCCTCCGTCAGTAACTGGGGAAGCAGGGGAGCTGCTCTGTGGCTGCTGAGCTGGAGGACGGAGCAGGCCGGGCCCACTCGCGCTTTGTTCTCACGGGCTGGTTAAGCTGCTGAAGGAGTTCTCGTAGACAAGGCAGCTTGGCAAGCTGTTCACAACAGTCAGTCCTGAGGATCTGCCATCAGTATATGTGGTTTATATATATATATGATACATATGTGTGTGTGAATAGATATACACATATAACCTTATAGGTGCACATATACATATATATGCAAATAAGAACTATGAAGTGTTCTGCTACTTATTTTTATTATCAGAGGTGCTTTTGGCTCATTTCCTTAAGATTTTTATTTATTTGAAAGAGTTACAGAGAGAGAGAGAGAGAGAGAGATCTTCCATCTGCTGTTTCACTCCCCAGATGGCAGCAACTGCTGGGGCTGGGCCAGGCTGAAGCCAGGAGCCGAGAGCTTCTTCCAGGTCTCCCACATGGGTGCAGGGGCCCAAGGACTTGGGCCATCTTCTACTGCTTTCCCAGGCCATAGCAGAGAGCTGGATGGGAAGAGGAGCAGCCGGGACTTGAACAGGTGCCCATATTGGGTGCCGGCACTGCAGGTGGAGGCTTGGCCCAGCAGGCCACAGCACCGGCCCCACCATCCCCCTTTTCAAAGGAGGCATCTGACGTTGATGTGACATGCCTTCAGGCTGCACAGCTGGTAAGTGGCAGCACTGGGGATGGATGGCAGGCAGGGTTTTGACAGAGGTTTTTTTTGTTTGTTTGTTTGTTTGTTTGTTTGTTTTTTTGACAGAGTGGACAGTGAGAGAGAGAGACAGAGAGAAAGGTCTTCCTTTTACCGTTGGTTCAGCCTCCAATGGCCGCTGCGGCTGGTGCACTGTGCTGATCCAAAGCCGGGAGCCAGGTGCTTCTCCTGGTCTCCCATGCGGGTGCAGGGCCCAAGCACTTGGGCCATCCTCCACTGCACTCCCGGGCCATAGCAGAGAGCTGGACTGGAAGAGGAGCAACTGGAACAGAATCCAGTGCCCCAATGGGGACTAGAACCCGGGGTGCCGGCGCCGCAGGCAGAGGATTAGTCTACTGAGCCGCGGTGCTGGCCAGAGTTTACGTTTTGTTTCTTTTTTTGGTGGGGGGAGAGAGATTTATTTAGACAGGAAAAGGTATATTTAAAAATTGACAAAAATTTGGGTTCCTTTGGAAATAACATCTGCTCATCAAGGCATTATAAGGGAAACGGAGTCGAGACCCACACTGGAGTTTGTGTACAAAGCGCCATGCTATCTTCCCTTTCAGCCACTGTTGTCACTCCAAGTTTCAGACTTGGAGGAAAGGGGAATTCAGGGAATTTAAATGATTTGCCCATGATCTCTTGGATAGGAAGAAAGTCTGAGTCCAAGAGACAGTGTTTTGTACTGTCAGGCTCTCTGTCCTGGGCACATCTATCGTACGATGAATTAATGCATTCACCCATGCTTATTTTGTTGATCTCAGCTGTGTGGGTCCCCAGCAGGACCAGAGGAAGCCATAGTGGGCAGCTCCCCGATAGAGGCCCCCCGCACCTCGCCACGAGGACTGCCTGGGCACATCTTTTGATCTCTCCTCCACCAGGCCCTTCCATGCCCAATCTTCCAGGGGGTTCCTGGACCAAGAAGGACTACCCCTGGGCCAGCCTATCACCCCTCCCCCCTATTCTGAAGAAGCTGTCTTTCATAGCTGCAAATTGGGCCACGGTGCACCCTCCAGGGTGAAAGGGTACCTTTTAAAGCTCTCCGAATTTAAACACATCTGTGAAATGTCAATTTCAACAACCACAGACAGATCTGCAAAGAACATGGAAATGGACTTCATTCTACCTGTGGGGCTAAGCCTCATACAGACAAGAAGACTGAGTCTTGAGGCTGGCGTTGTGGCACAGCGGGTTAAGCTGTGGCCTGTGGTACTGGCATCCCATTTGGGCGCTGGTTTGAGTCCTGACTGCTCTACTTCTGATCCAGCTCCCTGCTAATGTGTCTAGGAAAGCAGTGGAAGATGGCTTAAGTTACTGGGCCCCTACACCCATGTGGGAGACCTGAAAGAAACCTCCTGGCTCCTGGCTTTGGCCTGGCCCAGCCCTGGTCATTGTGGCCATTTGGAGAGTGAACCGTTGGATGGAAGCTCTCTGTCTCTCTCTACCCCTCTCTGTAACTCGGCTTTTCAAATAAATAAATAAATAAATAAGTGAATGAATGAATGAATCTTAAAGTTGGATTCCCATACCTGGCAACTGCCAAGTATTTTTTTTTCTATATCTCAGCAATTTTTTTTATTTAGTAAATATAAATTTCCAAAGTACAGTTTATGGATTACATTGGCTCCCCCCCCCCATAATTTCCCTCCCACTCGCACCCCTCCCATCTCCCGCTCCTTCTCCCATTCCATTCATATCAAGATTCATTTTCAATTATCTTTATATACAGAAGATCAATTCAGTATATATTAAGTAAAGGTTTCATCAGTTTGCACCCACACAGAAACACGAAGTGTAAAAATACTGTTTCAGTACTAGTTATAGAATTACTTCACATTGGACAACACATTAAGGACAGATTCCACATGAGAAGTAAGTACACAGTGACTCCTGTTGTTGACTTAACAATTTGACACTCTTGTTTATGGTGTCAGTAACCTCCCTAGGCTCTAGTCATGAGTTGCCAAGGCTATGGAAGCCTTTTGGGTTCGCCAACTTCGATCTTATTCTGACAGGGTCATAGTTAAAGTGGAAGTTCTCTACTCCCTTCAGAGAAAGGTACCTCCTTCTTTGATGGCCCCGTTCTTTCCACTGGGATCTCACTCGCAGAGATCTTTCATTAGGTCTTCTTCTTCTTCTTTTTTTTTTTTTTTTCTCCTAGAGTGTCTTGGCTTTCCATGCCTAAAATATTCTCATGGGCTCTTCAGCCAGATCCAAATGCCTTAAGGGCTGATTCTGAGGCCAAAGTGCTATTTAGGACATCTGCCATTTTATGAGTCTGCTGTGTATCTCGCTTCCCATGTTGGATTGTTCTCTTGATTCTATCAGTTAGTATTAGCAGACACTAGTCTTGCTTGTGTGATCCCTTTGACTCTTAGACCTATCAGTGTGATTAATTGTGAACTGAAGTTGATCACTTGGACTATTGAGAAGGCATTGGTACATGCCACCTTGATGGGATTGTATTGGAATCCCCTGGCAACTGCCAAGTATTTAGGGTTTCCAGATTTAACAAATAAAAATACAGGGCACCTAGACAAATTTGAATTTAAGATAAACAATGAGTAATGTTTTCGCATTAAGTGTGTACCATGTGAATAACAGTTATTTGCTGCTTATCTGAAGTTTGAATTTCACTGGGCGTTCTTTCTGTTATCTGACTGCTCCACAAGCCTTTATTAACAGCTGTCTCTACATACATGAGGCCTCCTGCTTCCGTATCACATGGCTTCTCTGTTAGCGCATCCGAGCTGCTGGTTCAGTCTCTCCAAGAGCTCCCAGCTATCCAGATTTGCCCATGGGATATGCTGGGGTGAGCAGGAAGGTCACAGCCTTTGCTGCCGAGGTTCACCAGAGACTGCGTTTGACTCTCATACCAGAGCATTCTAACCAGGCAGCTCTGCCATGAACTTGGGTTTGGTTCTTTTTCATTTATTTATATAATTTTATTTTATTAAATATTTATTTATGGCCGGTGCCGCGGCTCACTTGGCTAATCCTCTGCCTGTGGCGGCAGCACCCCGGGTTCTAGTCCTGGTCGGAGTGCCAGATTCTGTCCCGGTTGCTCCTCTTCCTGTCCAGCTCTCTGCTGTGGCCCGGGAGTGCAGTGGAGGATGGCCCAAGTCCTTGGGCCCTGCACCTGCATGGGAGACCAGGAGAAGCACCTGGCTCCTGGCTTCGGATCAGTGCAGTGCACTGGCTGCAGCATGTCAGCTGCAGTGGCCATTGAGGGGTGAACCAATGGAAAAAGGAAGACCTTTCTCTCTCACTGTCCACTCTGCCTGTCAAAAAAGTAAAATAAAATAAATAATATTTCATTTGAAAGGCAAAGTTACAGAGAGGCATAGGCAGAGGCGGGGGGAGAGAGAGAGAGAGGTTGGTCTTCCATCTACCAGTTCACTTCCCAAATGGCCACAACAGCCAGAGCTGAGCCAATCCAAAACCAGGAGCGAGGAGCTGCTTCTGGGTCTCCCACACAGGTGCAGGGGCCCAACAACTTGGGCCATCTTTTACTGCTTTCCCAGGCCGTAGCAGAGAGCTGGATCGAAAGTGGAGCAGCTGGTACTTGAACCAGTATTTACATGGGAGGCTGGCATTACAGATGGCGGTTTTACCTGCTACACCACAGCGCCGGCCCTGGGTTTGATTCTTTCGCATCTTCTGTGCCATGGACACTGTGGGCCCTGTTCATGCTCCCCTCCATGTTTCCTGTTCTCTCTTTCCACCCTTGCTAAGCCCAGTGTGTTCCAGCCTGTGCTACACTGCCACACAGGCTGCCTGGATGCAGTGTGTCTAGGGGAGCAGGAGGGGTGACAGTGGTGGGAAATCAATGGTGTGGGGGAAAAGTTGTCAGAGTGGGTCTGAAGGGTTGGTGAGGCTGTAGGTAAGTTCAGTAGGGTTAGAAGCTGAGGTCTGGAGCAGGTAGTGCCTGAGAACACCTCGGGTCAGGGAGGGAGGCCAGCGCTAACACCATGAGCCATGGAAGAGCCGGAGGGCAGCGTGTGTGTGTGTGGCACATGTGCTCTGGTCGTCAACTTCCTATGTCACCTCTGCTGTGCTATTGTGGCCAGTTGTTTTGCCAAACGCTAGCCTAGAGATTACCACGAATTATCTTTCATGAGCAGCTAACATGGTGGGAAGCAGATTAGATCAGGTGGACTTGAGCCCATCGGTTGAAGGCCGTAAGAGCAACTACAGTTTTCCAGAGAAGAAAAGAAGTCTGTGTGTGCGCTGCCTTGGGATTCAAGGCTGCCCTGTGGATTCCTGCTGGAAGTTCCCAGGCTGCTGGCCTGCCCTACAGGTTTCAGACTTGCCAGTCCCTACCACCAGTCTTTCTCTCCCTCCTCTGTCTCTCTCTGTTTCCCTGGAGAACACTGACTAACACACATGCTCTGGAACATCTGTGGCAAGGAGTTTCCCACGGGCACCTGGTCTCCAGCGTTCCCACTGGCGCAGGCACAGCACCTGCAGCACAGCCCCTCTGACTTGCCTGACTCTGCTGGGCCAGTTAGTGGCAGCAGTGCTGTGATCCGTTCTTGGAATTGCCTGCTCGGGGCCACACGACCTGGGAAGCTCTGGAGCAGTGCTTTCAACTGATTGTGTTCTGATGGCCAGCCTTGGTGCTCTGGCTAAGGCTCTGATGGCCAGTTGGTGCTCCCTGCCCAGAAGAAGGCGGTGGCAGGGAGCTGTTCTGAAGAGGGCTACCTGCCTGGACATGTGGGCTGACCATCTCTGCCTGCCCCATGAGCTGAGCTAAAAATGTCACATACAGCTGCTTTTTTTTTTTTTTTTTGTGACAGGCAGAATTAGACAGTGAGAGAGAGAGAGAGACGGAGAGAAAGGTCTTCCTTTGCTGTTGGTTCACCCTCCAATGGCCGCCGCGGCCGGCGCACCGTGCTGATCCGATGGCAGGAGCCAGGAGCCAGGTGCTTTTCCTGGTCTCCCATGGGGTGCAGGGTCCAAGCACTTGGGCCATCCTCCACTGCACTCCCTGGCCACAGCAGAGAGCTGGCCTGGAAGAGGGGCAACCGGGACAGAATCTGGCGCCCCAACTGGGACTAGAACCCGGTGTGCCGGCACCGCAAGGCAGAGGATTAGCCTAGTGAGCCGCGGCGCCGGCTCCAGCTGCTTCTATATGTTTGAATTCAACTACTTGCTAGAATCCGTCACTCCAAAATCAACATTGGGGGCACTTTTGGAGTCACTTATGCGTGCACGAAGGGCAGTGAAGAACTGGAACGGGCCACTGGGCACATTCCCAGCTGTGGCTGAACAAGGTCGGCCTATTGTCTGGACTCTGCTGCTGTGAACAAGTGTTCTTGTCGTTCATTCGGCTCCCTTTTGTTGGCCATTTTTGTGTCTTTTGTTGGTGATTTCGTTAAGACGGCTCCCAAGTGTAGTGCTGAAGGAGCATCTATCGTACATTAGCACAGGAAAGTTCTCCTGTGGCTTAGGGGAAACCATGTGTATCAGGGGAGCTCCGCTCAGGCAGGCGTTACAGTGCTGTTGACTGTGAGTTCAGCGTTAAGAATCAACAACACAAGGGCTCTTCAACAAGTCCACGGAAGATGAGAAAACTGTGCATGAGTTTCAGATGTTTTGCACCAAAGCTTATCTCTTAGTTCCATTTTCCATGAACGTTTGGAAGCCCTTTATATATATATTTAGTAAACAGTCATTTTAACAGAAACATAGAGAAAGCCAAATTGTATTTTTTTAAAAATTTTTATTTATTTGAGAGGTAGAGTTACAGACAGGGAGAGGGAGAGACAGAAATGGTCTTCCATCCCCTGGTTCACTTCCCAAATGTCCGAAGCTGGGTCTGTCCGGAGCCAGGAGCTTCCTCCAGGTCTCCCACGTGGGTGCAGGGGCCCAAGGACTTGGGCCATCTTCTACTGCTTTCCCAGGCCATAGCAGAGAGCTGGATTCAAAGTGGAGCAGCCAGGACTTGAACTGGCACCCACATGGGAAGCCGGTGCTGCAGGCAGAGGATTAACCTGTGCCACAGCGCCGGCCCCTAGATTGTGTATTTATGGGTGGACAACAGTGTTGTGACCAGAGGTGCTGTATTTCCCATCGGAAGTGCAGGGTGTAGTTGTTGATTTGGTGTTCCAGCCAACTTCATAGAATACAGCAACTGCAAATAATGAGGACCAGCTCTACCTCGCCTCACCCAAGATGGTAAGCCCTCTTGCCAGTGAAGATCAGTAAGTGCCTAAGAAGGTTGAGTGGCTATCTAGGTTCCTAGGGAACTTTCCAAGTATAGGCATCAGCGATGTTCAGCCAGGTCTCTGGCACTTGGCCTCCTGTCCTCTGCACCCTGATGTCCACATACCCATGTGAGGCTGCCACCTGCTCCTTCCAGCAGCCTAGAGGTGGCCCTGTGACCCTGTAGTTCTGGCTTGATATTGCTGGAGGTATCTCATTCTAGGGGCAGGGAAAACTCTGCTGGAGCACCTGGACCAGGTAGAGGTAGCTGCTTGGGCCAGATTGGGTGGGAGAGAGAACTGTCCACCTCCTAGCTGAAGAAGAAGTAGGAGTTTTATGTTTGTTTTGACAGGGTCAACTTCACAAGTTCCTTCTTTCCCCAAGAAAGCAAAGGAATGGACTCAGTGGTGGACCCATGTGTGGGGATGCGAGTGATGGGGGAGAGGACAGTGGGGATGGAGAATCATTTGGGCCTGATGGTCTCCTTGGAGGGAAGAAAAATCAGTGAAGGAATGGGGAGAATTTAAGTAAGACAGGCCAGATTCTGGGCTAATGCTTTGGGTTTATGGTTCCCTTTGTTCCCAATGTCCCTTACCTTAAGGAGCCTACGTGAGACCCCTCAATCTTGCACCTGGGGAGACTGAGTGTGGCAGAGAGGGTCTTTCCATAAATCCCGTTCTCTCTTCCACCTCCAGGGTATGCAGCTGGGGCACATTTTGCCTCCTCTTCTGCTCACCCTAATTTGCATGGGGCAAAGGCATTTGGAGAAGGCTGCCTCCGCGTATGTGCCCGCTTCTCTGCTGGGCAGTGAAGGTTTCTCTGTGCCCGCTTGGTTCCATGCCACCCTTTCTTTGTCCAGTGCTTCATCCACTAGGGATTGGCCTGGAAGTTTGCATGTTGTTCTTATTTTTTAAGATTTCACTGGGGCCAGTGCTGTGGCATAGCATGTAAAGCTGCTGCATGCAGTGGCAGCATCCCATATGGTTGCCGGCTCAAGTCTCAGCTGCTCCACTTCCAGTCCAGCTCTCTACTATGGCCTGGGACAGCAGTGGAAGATGGCCCAAGTCCTTGGGCCCCTGTACCGCTGTGCAGGCTTCATATTGGCCCACCATCTGTGGCCCTTGCAGCCATTTGGGGAGTGAACCAGTGGATGGGGACCTCTCTGTCTGCCTTGCCTCTCTGTAACAATTTATAATAAAATAGAATTATGATGCTCATTTACAAGAGACAACCAGGAACATACTGGCAGTAAAAAAAAAAAAAAAAAAACTCAAAAAGTCATGTTTCTTAGCTTGCTGCAGCCAGGAAGGGCACAGCCCAGATGATCTGTGGGAGACCTGAGCTGGGAGGGGCTCCTTAGGGGATTTGGGTTTGCAGTGGATGATTCTAAAGAGGGATGAAGAGAGGAGGGGCAGGCTCTGGGCTGGAAATTGTCAAGAAATAGGGGGAATTTGGTGGTTGAGCATCTAAATAATTTTCGTGTAGGAAGATTCTAGTGAGGATCTAGTGAGGATTAAAGCTGAGCTACAGGCAAACTTGGCAAGGAAGTGTTAACTCATGTGAGTCAGAAAAGGGGGTATTTAGTCATTTTTTGTGGCTGCACAGTAGCCTTGTCTCTGTATTGTTCCAAATTTGGTCTTTATATGGCCTTGTCTGAGAAATATCATTATCTAGCTGCCATCACCACTGTTTTATTATTTTATTTTATTCGGAATTATTTATTTGAAAGGCAGAGTTATAGAGAGAAGGACACACACACACATACACACACACATGCATGCACACAGAGATCTTCCATCTGCTGGTTTATCCCCCAAATGGCCACAGTGAGCAGGGCTGGGCTGGGCTGGGCAGAAGTCAGGAGCCAGGAGCTTCATCCAGGTCTCCCATGTGGATGCAGGAGCCCAAGTTCTTGGGCCATCTTCTGCCTCTTTCTCAGGAGTGTTAGCAGGGAGCTGGATCAGAAGTAGAGCAACCTGGACTCGGACCAGTACCCAGGGGGATGCTGATGCTGCAGGCTGTGGCTTAACTGGCTACTCCACAATGCTGGCCCCAGAAATATATGTCTTGAAAAAATTGCAGACTCAGATCAAGGGAACAATATCCTGTGTCACCCTCACTCAGCTCCACTTGTCTTCCTGGAGTTATCTGCTGTTTCCAGTCTGGTGTGTGTTATGCTGTGTACTTTCAATGCTGCGTTTATCTGCAAGAATTTCCATAAACTTTGGATTTCTATGTTTTTTTTTTTACCTTTTCAGATGTGATCATATTATATGCAGTGTTTCACAGCTTGTTTTTTGCTTGGACATCTTTCCACATTAGATGAGATAGAGAGCTCCCTTACTTAAAGAAAAATTTCTCTTTTGACTTCATTTATGGTATCTTTGGGTGTGCGAATGGTTTTCTTTCTAGGGGGTTATAGTTATTGTTTCTTCCCGGCTACAGATCGAATGTGCATGGCCTCCAGAATTCATATGTTGAAACTTAGTCTCCAGTGGGATAGAATTTGGGGGAGTGCTTAGGGAAGTGATTGGATCCTGAGGGGGAGCCTTCATGAATGGGATTTATAGCCACATAAAAGGGACCCTAGGGAGTGCCTCCTCCCTTCCACCTCTGACAATTCTCTAGGGAATGTGTGACTTTTTCTGGCTGGACCTAACGATTCTGCCATCAGCGTATTTACACAGTGTTACTAGGAGAACTACCAGTTGATGAGCCTTCCACCCACACTTTGCCATTGTCATCCTCTGGCCTCTGCAGACGTTGGAACCAGTGCTACCCTCCAGATCCTGGTCTGGGAACCTCTCAAACCAAAATAATCTCCCTTTTTTCGTGAGTAACCTGTGTTAGGAATTTGTTACAGTAACAAAAAGTGGGATAAGACAAGCCTCAAGTTTGAACACAGCTGCTCTAGATTTCTCTGAGAGCACTCCCTCTGCCTAGGGTGCTCTGTGCCCATCTCAACACCTTTCCAGCCATCCCTCGCTTCGGGGCCTTTTCTGCCCCTTGGCCACCATTGGAATCTGCAAAAATGAGTGCCGGCAATCTGAGGGCTCCGCTGGTGGGTGGGTGAGGCCATGGCTAAATCCTCTGGGCATGGGGAAAGTGGAGGGGCCAGAGCTCCTTTTGAGGCTGGCGCCATGGAATGCGCGTGCCTCCATGTCTTGGCAGCAGGGGTCACTGTGTTTAAGGTTATAGCCAGGTGCCAGCTTTCTCCGGTTTCCTGGTGTGGCTCAAGGGAAACCAGGTTGACTTGGTGCCAGTTATACAGACCCAATGGGGTAAACAGGTGTGACAAAGTTTGGAGTGGTGCTGAATGAGTCCAGCATCATTGTGGCTTCCACCAGCATTGTCACAGGGAGTGGGAGTGTGCCTTCTCCTCAAGGCTACTGCTGGGACTCAGGGCACACATAGACAACTCAGACACACCCAGTGAGGCTGAAAGTTACTTACAAGCACAAGATGGTTGTGCACACTAAGCAAACAATCAGATCACTGCATAATGCCTAAGGACCAGATTTCTTTCTTTTTTTTTTTTCTTTTTTTTTTAACAGGAAGAGTTAGAGAGAGAGACAGAGAGAAAGGTCTTCCTTCTGTTGGTTTACTTCCCAAATGGCCGCTATGGCTGGTGCTGCGCTGATCCGAAGCCAGGAGCCAGGCGCTTCCTCCTGGTCTCCCATGTGGGTGCAGGGCCCAAGCACTTGGGCCATCCTCCACTGCCTTCCCGGGCCACAGCAGAGACACAGCAGAGAGCTGGACTGGAAGAGGAGCAACCGGGACTAGAACCCAGGGTGCCAGAGCCTCAGGAGGAGGATTAGCTTAGTGAGCGGCGGCGCCAGCCAGATTTCTGCTTTAAATAGTTAACATCTTGAAAATTGCAACCGAAGTTCTAATTTTCCTGGCTGCCTGGGACTCCCAGTATCCACAGGTCCCTTGTGGGCTCTGAAGTCCCTTGGGATCAGAGACCAGGAGGTCCTCAGGCTGTCTGTGAATCTTTTCCAAGTTTTATTTTCCTCTGGAAATCTGAAGCACAAACAACCTACCATCCTGGACAGGCCATTTCCCCTTCTTGGCCTCAGTTTCCCAATTGAAAATGAAGTTAAACCATTGTTTTCAAATCACTTCTGTGAGATAATCCTAATCATTCCTCTTTTTAAAAATATTTATTATTTATTTGAAAGTCAAAGTTACAGAGCAAGGAGAAAGAGAGATCTTCCATCTACTGATTCACTCCCCAGATGGCTGCAACAGCCAGGGTTGGGCCAGGCTGAAGCCAGGAGTTGGGAGGTTCTTTCAGGTCTCCCATTTGGGTACAAAGGCCCAAGTACTGGGTCATCTTCTGATGCTTTCCCAGGTGCATTAGCAGAGAGCTGGATTGGTAATGGAGCAGCTGGGACTTGAACCGGCACCTGTATAGGATACTGGTGCTGCAGAGAATGGCTTAACCTGCTGTGCCACAACACCAGCCCCTTTTTTAAAAAAATATTCATTTGAAAGGCAGAGTTACATACACAGAGAGATGGAGGTACAGGTAGAGAGGTGGAAAGATAGATAGAGGAGAGAGAGAGAGATGGGCAGGGGGGAGAGATTTTCCATCCACTGGTTCACTCCCCAAATGGCTGCACCAGAGCTGGGATGATCTGAAGCCAGGAGCCTGGTGCTTCCTCTGGGTCTCCCATGTGGATGCAGGAGCCTGGTGCTTCCTCTGGGTCTCCCATGTGGATGCAGGAGCCCAAGGACTTGGGCCATCTTTTGTTGCTTTCCCAGGTGCATTTGCAGGGATGCAGATCAGAAGTGGAGCATCCAGGACTGCAACTGGCACCTATATGGGAGGCAGCACCAGCCCCAGTCCTGAACATTCTAAAATCAAACTCTCAGCGCAGTCACTCTTGTTCTTAAATGTATTTAAGAACACATGATAAAAAAGAAACATGTATATTGTGGTTGTTATATAAGAAGACACCTTAAAGAGATATGACCCAAGTCTAGGAACATGAACAGGAGGTTGAAAGTGCACAGCTGGACAGGCAGGGATTTCCAGCAAGGGAGAGGTTAAAGCCTATCACCTACCTAAGGATATTGCTCTATGCTAGGTCTGTCATCTTATAATTATTACATATTCTTTTGCTTTTCTTTCTTAAGAAAATAAAGTGATTTAACTAATATTTTCAGTTTGTTATGAGGGTAAATAACAGGACTATATTTTGGACCATCTTGCGTAACATTTAACTCCCTGGGGACACTACATTGGCTGCTTGGTTGCATCCAAGTGCTGTCAAGGCATGATAGTTTTAGAAAGTTTTACTGTCACATTTCTTAAGGGGCTACTGGATTCCAGGACTCTGGAGCCTGTACTAATATGATATTCCGGGAAAGGAGGAAAAAGGGGAGGAGGCTCCATAAAGAAGGATTGAGGGGTCTACCCATCACAGTGCCATATATGTATGTGAGTGAACCTGCATGTGCAGTGGGTGATGAGAGAACACCTGGGTCCAACAGGACCAGGGTAACCTGAATAGCGGGGACTCTTCCTGGGGCTCCTCAGGAAACATTGTGTCTACAAGGCCTCCCCAGGCAAGCATACCCACCCAGGTGCAGACCCACAAACGCATCTACCCTGGTACGTTGTTAGGGATCCGAACTCCCAGATACACACAGACACCTCAGGCACCTGCAGAGACACATCCAGACACACGCACACTCAGACACACAGATATGCGGACATAATGCGTGCGCGCAGACACACACACACACAGACATAGACACACAACACAATGTGTACATGCACACTTGCTTCTGGATTTAAAACCTGAAGGCATTTCCAGCCCCGATTCTCACTCTCTAGGAGTCCTGGCTGAGCCTTCTTGACGGGCGGGGCTGCTTGCAGCTCCCTCCATGGTGCAGTGCAGACCTCAGTATTCTGAGCCGCACACCAGCCCCTGTGTCATAGAGCTCACCTTCCTTTTCCTGGGGAGTTCGGGTTTTAAACTCTGGGTGCTCCTGTGGCTCGCTGAATCTCAGGCCTCCGGAAGCCTGTGCTCCCCAGGGAGGGGGCAGGCGTTGGGCTTCTCACAGGGTGAGTTTGGAAAGTGGCCCCGGGCTGTGCATTTGCACAAGCCCCCGGGTGATTCTGGTGCAGGAGTTTCATGGAGAAACAAGCCATCAAACTGTCTCAGAATTCCATGAATGCCACATCTAGTGAGAGAATCAGGATACTAAGTGTTCCAGTAAAAATGTACACGCATCACCCAGGACACCTCTTGGCTAGGAATCTCCCGTCTGTCTCAGGAGCAGACGGCACCTATGTATGCCTCCTTCTCTGTGCCGCGTGGTGCACCTGTCACTTGCTCGCAGGAGCTGTTTTGACTTACTTAGATGATACTGGCCTCAGAGGGTCTTGGTTTGTGAAGCCTCTGGGATTGAGTCTAGCTTCTCAAACTTTAAAAATATTATGAGAATCATGGAAACAAATACATTCTACTTGTTGACCCATTATGTGCAATGTAAACACACACATTTATTGAAAAACATTCTCAAATAACATGTTACCCTTATTATTAGTTTCCATTGCATTCTATTCTGTTCGATCGTATGTCATTTTTGAAAGTACGTTGGTTGTGATACATACACTAGATTGATTTCATGGCCCACTGGTCCAGTTCTCAATTACTGCCTAACAAATCATCCCCAAGCTTAGTGGCCTAAAACAATACTAATTGCTTTATTTTCCTACACGTTTTCTGTGGGCTGGCATTTGGGGAGGGCTCAGGTGGGCTGTCTGGCTTAGGTGTCTCACGTGATTGTAGTTAGGTGGTAGCTGGGGCTGGAGCAGTGCTGGGCTGCATCGGCTGTCTCTCTTCTTCATGAAGTCTCTTGCAGTCCTTCTGCCTGGGCTGGTTTAGGCTTTCTCACAGCAGGGCAGCCTCAAGGCAGTTACATTAATTAGGGTGCCTCCAAGCTCCAAAGGTAAGAACCAAGCACCAGGTAGCCTAGCCTCGGAAGTCACAAAGCATTGCTTCCTCCATAATCACAAGCCCACACCAACTCAAAGGAGGGAAGACAGACTCCCAAGTCCTGTTGTGAGAAGAGCAGGTGAACAGAAGACGCTGATTTGGAAAATGCATGTGGACACTCCCACTGGAGGAACCGTTGCAATTTGGAAAACAGCCCTCTAGAGGGCACTGTTACCATGTAATGCTGGATTTATTTGGGGGATGGGCCAGAGTGCTGGGGAATGTGTTGGGAAGAGAGGAGAAAGGGAATCTGAGTATCGGCAAAGGTGGCGGGTATCATCCTTTTTGAATTGGTCAGTCTTTCTGTTGCACAGGCGTGTGATGGCAGTGATGGGGGTGTGTGGTCAGGTGGATGTCTTAGGGGAAGGGAACCCAGCGAAGGAAGAGGCTAAAGCTTGCAGGGTTTCAGCCTTCGTGCATCCCTCCTCCTACCCCACGAGTGCCTAGCAAAAGACCTTGCATGTGGATCTTCCTGACAGCTACACAAAGTGGCAGTGGGTCACCAGGCAGAATTCCAAGCCTTGGGTAGGATAGTGTTGCCTCCAGCATCTTCCCAGAACCCACAGTTTGCAACAAAGCATGGCTGGCTCCACACTTGCAGTGTTGGAAGATGTGCTGGTGGATGAGATTGTCCAAGGGGAGTAGATGAAGTGAGAAGAGAAAGGGGCCACGGAGAGAATGCTGGGTGTCTTCAATATTTAAGGAGAAGAAGAGGTGGCCGGGGAGACCAAGGAGGGGTGGGCAGAGATGCAGGGGGAGCACCCAGTGAGAACGGTGGCATGGGCTGCGGCAGAGTCCTGAGGAAGAGGGAGTGCTCCTCAGGGTCAAGTGCAACAGCAAAACCCAAACTGAAAAGAAACCTCTGGAGCTAGCAATGAGGAGCTGAGTGGTGACTGGTGTGATGGCATCTGCAAGAAGTCAGGTGGGCAGGGCAGTGTGGGCGTTCAGTAGTACTGGGGGGGAGGAGGAGGGAGGAGCAACTTGACAGGGGGATGGGAACAAGAGGGTTGTTGGTTTTTTTTTTTTCTTTCTTTTTGACAGGCAGAGTGGACAGTGAGAGAGAGAGACAGAGAGAAAGGGCTTCCTTTGCTGTTGGTTCACCCTCCAATGGCTGCCGCAGCTGGCGCACTATGGCCGGCGCACCGTGCTTATCCGAAGCCAGGAGCCAGGTGCTTCTCCTGGTCTCCCATGCGGGTGCAGGGCCCAAGGACTTGGGCCATCCTCCACTGCACTCCCGGGCCACAGCAGAGAGCTGGCCTGGAAGAGGGGCAACCGGGACAGAATCCGGCGCCCCGACTGGGACTAGAACCCAGTGTGCCGGCGCCACAAGGCGGAGGATTAGCCTATTGAGCCACAGCGCTGGCCTGTTTTTTTTTTTTTTTTTTTTTTTTTTTTTAATTTATTTTACAGGTAGAGTTTTACAGACAGAGAGAGAGGTCTTCCTTCCATTGGTTCACTCTGCAAATGGCCTCAATGGCCAGACCTATGCTGATCCCAAGACAGGAGCCAGGAGTTTCTTCCTGGTCTCCCATGCAGGTGCCATGGGAGATGGTACTTGGGCTATCTCCCACTGCCTTCCCGGGCCACAGCAGAGAGCTGGACTGGAAGAGGAGGAACCGGGACTAGAACCCGGCACCCATATGGGATGCTGGCATCGCAGGCGGAGGATTAACTTACTGTGCCATAGCGCCGGCCCCGTTTTTTTTTTTTTTTTAATCTTGGGTAAGACTGAACATGTTCATAGATGGGGAGAGGAGCCAGGAGGTGAGAAATCAAAGATTAAGAATGAATAGCTGATATGGCCTGGCCTGGGGAGAAGTGGGGTCCGACATCCAGATGGAGGGGCTAGCCTTGGAAGAGTAGGGTGAGCCTCCTCCTGAGAGACAGTGGAACTATAAAGCAGGGAAAAGGTCGAGATTTAGGGAGAAGCGGTGGTCCACCCAGCTAGTTCCACTCCTGTTTGTGGGCTCTCACCTCTTCCTTGAGTTCCATGGAAAGAGTGTGCCAGAGGGAAGGGGAGACGTGGTGTTCCAGGTGAGCGCTGAAGCCTGGCGCAGCAGGGGCATCACCATCCCAGGGACCCTCAGCCAGGCAAGTTCTGACAGGAGACAAAGGGCGCCGCCCGCCTTCCCTGTGAGTCTGGGAAGAGAGCCTAGTGCAGCGTGGAGGCGCCTTCCGACCTTTGCCCAAGGTCTGCCTGGGATGTGGATGGGGGGAGGGGGAGATGGTGAGCTCTGCCCTCAGGAATGTAGGTGGAGGGCGGAGGGCCACTGGGGCTGGGTGGTTCGGTGCAAATCACACGTCCTTGGTGCTCGGTTCTTAAATCTTTGCAGTCTCGGACAAGCCACTTAATTCTGTGCCCGCTTTCCTCATCAGAGTAAAGCTTCGACTGAACTTGTGTGTAGGATGCAAAGTACCAGGAAAATCTAGATTGCCAACACCTGCTGTTATTATCATCACTACTTCACTTACTATCTTGAAGAAAGTCAGGACTCCTGTGTCAAGACCAGGGCTGTAAGAATGTGGTAAGATTTTGGAAGCTTTGTCACTCACACAGACCCCCGTTTTATCATCTTTTATCTTCCTTATTGTCCCATAGTAGTTAGCAGTCAAATTCTTAAAATCGAGATTCCTGGGTACTTCATTTTGGAGGGATAATACGAAAGGGGAGCTGGGAGACTGCTTTTGTCCCATTGCTTGAACCGGCGTAGGGCAGAGAATCTAGCAGAGTGTCAGCAGCTATGATGGAGAGGAAGTTGCTGACTGGAAGAGACGGGACTATAAGCAGCCAGGAGAGGTCTTGGAGCGAGGTCTTTCAGGGGAATCAGGCGATGCCAGCCACAGCCAAGTCATGTCCGAAGGGAAGGTGTGCTTGCTGCTTCCCTCTGGTGTGTACCTGCACGGCCTAGGGGCTGGACCGCCACCCAGGGGGCAGGGACCTGTGCTTCCTCATCTCTGTTGTGTCCACTGGCTACAGCATGTACCTCTCTATTCACTTCACCTGTATCACTCATCAGACAGCACCTTGAGGATGGGGACAGGGACCTTGTGTACTCTTTGCTGGTGAATCCTTAGTGCTTATTTCTCAGTGCCTCCCATGTGGCCAGTCCTCTGAAAATGTGACTTAAAGACTGCATGCCTGAATGAATGAGTGGCTAATCATTCAATAATAGAAAAAAAAAATAGAATGCAAGAACGTTGCCTCAGCCTATTTTGAGTCTATTGAAGTGTTGACCAAGTGTCCGTCAAGGTCACCTCATGCCTTGAGAACCAGATAAGATCCCTTTTCATCCGGGGAATCCAGAAGTCTCCCTAAAGTGTGTGTGGCCTCTTGGAGTTGAGGCTAGAAGAGTTGGGATAGGGAGAGGCTTATTGTCTTCACTGGCTCTTAACCCTAAGGGGTGTTCCTTAGTTTATGTATGTATGGTCTCCATGACTGTATCTTGGGCCCTGCGTACGACACAACCTCCTCCTTGGCTTCCACACAGTGGATTTTACAGAGATCTTGAGCTGCAGGGTGTTTACATCATGGCAGCACACAAAACTTCCAATAGGAAATCATCACTAGGGAGTTCTGGTTGATGCTTTCCTTGACGTTGGAGCTCAGTCTCGAGCTGTCCTACAATCAATTGCACTTCTACAGATTTCATTTTAGCTGCTCTATTAATTCTCTTCAGTTTGTTAATGTGGTGTATCACATTGATTGATTTGCAAATGTTGAACCATCCCTGCATACCAGGGATAAATCCCACTTTGTCTTAGTGAATGGTCTTTCTGATGTGTTGTTGGATTCGATTGGTTAGAATTTTGTTGAGTATTTTTGTGTCTATGTTCATCAGGGAAATTGGTCTGTAGTTCTCTTTCTCTGTTGCATCTTTTTTGGGTTTAGGGATTAAGGTGATGCTGGCTGCATAGAAGGAGTTTGGGAGGATTTCCTCCCTTTCAATTGTTTTGAGTAACTTAAGAAGAAGTGGAGTTAGTTCTTTCAATGCCTGGTAGAATTCAGCAGTGAATCCATCCAGTCTTGGGCTTTTCTTTTCTGGGAGGGAATTTATTACTGATTAAATTTCCATTATGGTAATTGGCCTGTTTAGGTTTGCTATGTTTTCATGGCTCAATTTATGTAGGTTGTATGTGTCTAGGAATCTATCAGTTTCTTCTAGGTTTCCCAATTTGTTGGCATACAGCTCTTTGTGGTAATTTCTTTTCTTTTCTTTTCTTTTTTTTTTTTTGGACAGCAGAGTTAGACAGTGAAAGAGAGAGAGACAGAGATCTTCCGTTTTCCATTAGTTCACCCCCTAAGTGGCCGCTACGGCTGGTGTGTTGTGGCCGGCGCACTGCGCCGATCTGAAGACAGGAGCCAGGTACTTCTCCTGGTCTCCCATGCGGGTGCAGGGCCCAAGGACCTGGGTCATCCTCCACTGCACTCCTGGGCCACAGCAGAGAGCTGGACTAGAAGAGGAGCAACCAGGACAGAATCTGGCACCCCAACCAGGACTAGAACCTGGGGTGCTGGCGCTGTAGGGGGAGGATTAGCCTAGTGAGCCGCAGCGCTGGCCTGTGGTAATTTCTGATGATTCTTTTTATTTCTGTGGTATCTGTTGTTACATTTCCTTTTTCACTTCTAATTTTATTGATTTGGGTCTTCTCTCTCCTTTTTTGGTTAGCTGGGCCAATGGTGTGTCAATTTTGTTTATTTTGTACTCTTTGCTGTTGAATCCTTAGTGCTTATTTCTCAGTGCCTCCCATTTGGCCAGTCCTCTGAAAGCGTGACTTAATGACTGCATGCCTGAATGAATGAGTGGCTAATCATTAAATAACCAGCTCTTTGTTTTGCTGATCTTTTTTATTTTGATTTCAATTTTATTGATTTCTTCTCTAATTTTAATTAATTCTTTTCTCCTAGTAGTTTTGGGTTTGGTTTGCTGTTTTTCTAGATCCTTGAGATGCATTGATAGCTCATTTATTTGATGCCTTTCCAATTTCTCGATGTAGGTACCTGTTGCTAAAAACTTTCCTCTTAACAGTGCTTTTGCTGTACCTTATGAGTTTTGATATGTTGTCTTCTTCATTTGTCTCCAGAAATTTTTGATTTCCCATTTGATTTCTTCAATGACTGACTGTTCATTCAGGAGCATGTTGTTCAGTCTCCATGTGTTTGCATATATTCTAGAGATTCCCAAGTTGCTGATTTCCAGCTTCATTGCATGGTGGTCTGAGAAGATGCATGGTAAGATTTGATTTTTTTGGTGCTGATGCTGTGGCGCAGTGGGTTAACACCCTGGCCTGAAGCACCAGCATCCCATATGGGTGCTGGTTCGAGACCCAGCTGCTCCTCTTTTGATCCAGCTCTCTGCTATGGTCTGGGATAGCAGTAGACGATGGCCCAAGTCCTTGGGCCCCTGCACCCACGTGGGAGACCCGGAAGAAGTCCTGGCTCCTGGCTTCAGATCGGCTCAGCTCTAGCCATTGCAGCTATCTGGGGAGTCAACCAGCGGATGGAAGTCCTCTCTATCTCTACCTCTCTCTGTAACTCTTTCAAAAAAAAAAAAAAAAAAACACACACACACAAAAAAAAACCTTGATTTTTTTTTTTTTTAATTTGCTGAGATTTGCTTTATGGCCTACATGTGGTCAATCCTAGAAAAATTTCCATGCACTGTTGAGAAGAATGTGTATTCAGCAACTGCAGAATGAAAAGTTCTGTAGCTATCTGTTAGGACCATTTGCTCTATAGTGTCCATTAACTCTGCTGTCTTCTTGCTGATTTTCTGTCTGGTTGATCTGTCCATTGCTGAAAGTGGGGTATTGAAATCCCCCATTAATACTGTATTTGAGTCTATGTCTCTCTTTAGATCCTTTAATATTGCTTTTAAATTGCCAGGTGCCCTATAATTAGGTACATATACATTCATAATAGTTACATCTTCTTGTTGAATTGATCCCTTCATCATTACATAGTGCCCTTCTTTGTCGCTTAACAGTTTTTGTGTTAAAGTCTATTTTTTTTTCGGATATTAGGATGGCTACTGGTTTCTGTTAGCATGGAATATCTTTTTCCATCCTTTAACTTTCTGTCTGTGTGCATCTTTGTTGGTAAGATGTGTTTCTTGTAGGCAGCAAATAGATTGTTTTTGAATCCATTCAGCCAGTCTGTGTCTTTTAACTGGAGAGTTGAGGACAATTAATTCTTTTTTTTTTTTTTTGACAGAGATAGAGAGAGACAAAGAGAAAGGTCTTCCTTCCATTGGTTCATCCCCCCAAATGGCTGCTACGCTGATCTGAAGCCAGGAGCCAGGTGCTTCTTCCTGGTCTCCCACGTGGGTGTAGGCGCCCAAGTGCTTGGGCCGTCCTCCACTGCCTTCCTGGGCCACAGCAGAGAGCTGGATTGGAAGAGGAGCAACTGGGACTAGAACCCGGTGCCCATATGGGATGCCAGCGCCGCAGGCGGAGGATTAGCTAAGTGAGCCATGACGCTGGCCCCAAGGCCATTTAAGTTCAAGGTGACTAATTTGATAAGTAATGATTTTGCCCTGCCATTTTCCCATAATTACTCCTTTTTTTTTTTTTTTTGGATTTCCTTTGTACTTTTACTGTGATATTTCCTTCCTTTACCTTCTTTCATAGTGATGACCATGTTTCTGTGTGCAGTCCATCCTTAAGCATCTTCTGCAGGACTGGACAGGTGGCGACAAATTCTTTCAATTTCTTTTTGTCATGGAAGTTCTTTTTTTTCACCTTCATTCATAAATGAGAGCTTTTCAGGGTATAGTATTCTGGGTTGATAGTTCTTTTCTCTTAAGACTTGGAATATATCTCGCCATTCTCTCCTAGCCTGTAGGGTTTCTGATGAGAAGTCTGCTATGAATCTAATTGGAGATCCTCTGAAAGTAATCTGGTGTTTCTCTCATGCACATTTTAGATTCTTTATGTTTTATTGTGGAGAGTTTGATTACAATATGTTGTGGTGAAGATCTTTTCTGGCCATTTCTATTAGGAATTCTATATGCTTCCTGCACTTGGATGTCCCTTTCTTTTTCCAAATTGGGGAAATTTTTTCTTATTATTTCACTAAAAAGGCCTTCTAATCCTTTCTCTCTTTCCATGCCTTAAGGACTCCTAGAACCCATATGTTGGGTCATTTGATAGTATCCTGTAGATACTTCTTGTGTTTGGTCTGACTGTATAATTTCTGTGCTTTGTCTTTTTCTTTCTTTCTTTCTTTTTTTTTTTTTACAGGCAGAGTGGACAGAGAGAGAGAAAGGTCTTCCTTTACCGTTGGTTCACCCTCCAATGGCTGCTGCGGCTGGCGTACTGTGGCCGGTGCAATGTGCTGATCTGAAGCCAGGAGCCAGGTGCTTCTCCTGGTCTCCCATGCGGGTGCAGGGCCCAAAAACTTAGGCCATCCTCCACTGCTGTGCTTTGTCTTCCAAGTCGGATATTCTTTCTTCAGCTTCACTGATTCTGTTGTTAAGGCTTTCCACTACATTTTTTATTTGTTCTATTGAATCCTTCATTTCCAAGAGTTCATTTTGATTTCTCTTTAAGATCTCAATTTTGTGGGAGAAATTTTCTATCATGTCATATACAGATTTCATTAATTCATGCATTTGCTTCTGATTACTTCTAAGTAATGTTTTGAATTCCATTTTTGGCATTTCATCAATCTCATCATCTTCACAATCTAATATTGAATTGTTGTATTCTTTTGGGGGCATCATATTGTCTTCCTTATTCTTGTTTCTTGGATTGGTACATTATTTGGCATTTGTAGAGATACTCACTAGTTTCTTCTTTGTTTTTTTCACTGTGGCAGCTTTTATCTTTGGACTATGTCTCTCTCTCCAACGGTAGTGTGGAGGCTCTTGGCTGCTGGGGTCCTAAGTTGTGTGTGTCCTCACCCTCCACGTAGATCTACTGTGTCCCTCCAATTTGCATAGAGTTCTCTCTGCTGTTTTCTCTCTAACTCTTTCCTGAAACTGCAGTCTTTCCAATTTTAAAAAACTATCTTCTCCTAGACTACAGCAGCAAGCTCCCACCCTGCTCCACCATCTTAATCCCCCTCCTGCTCCATTTCCAATCTAGCTCCCTGCTAATGTGCCTGGGAAAGCAGCAGATGATGGTCCAAGTTCTTAGGACCCTGCATCCATGTGGGAGACCTGGATGAAGCTTCTGGCTCCTGGCTTCAGCCTGGGCCAGCTCTGGCTTGGTGACCATTTAGGCAGTGAATCAGTGGATGGAAGATCTCTCTCTCGCTCTTTTTTAAAGATTTATTTATTTATTTGAAAGAGTTACCCAGAGAGAGGAGAGGCAGAGAGAGAGAGAGGGGTCTTCCATCTGATGGTTCACTTTCCAGATGGCACCACGTCTTCCACGTGGATGCAGGGGCCCAAGGACTTGGACCATCTTCTACTGCTTTTCCAGGCCATAGCAGAGAGCTGGACAGTAAGTGGAGCAGCCGGGTCTCAAACTGGCGCCCATATGGGATGCCGGCGCTTCAGGCCAGGGCGTTAACCCAATGCGCCACAGCACCGACCCCAGATCTCCATCTCTCTCTCTCTCTCTAACTCCTTCTAACTCTACCTTTCAAATAAATAAAATATGTCTTTTAAAAAAAAGGAACTGTGTGGACAAACCATATTGAATCTGTTAAAAACTATTTAAAAATAATAAAAAAAGAAAAAGACTGAACCAGAGGATGGAAGATCTCTCTCTCCCTCTCCTTCTCCCTCTCCCCTTCTCTCTGTAACTCTTTCAAATAAATCTTAAAAAAAAGATTGAGGAAGGCCAAAAAGAAAGAAGCAGTTTCCAGATGTCAAAAAAGGAGGGCAAATGAAGAGCTTTAGGAGGATCAAAGGAAGTGAGATCAAGGGCTTATGACTGAAGAATGGACAAGAGTGAAACAGAATGCGCCTAGGGTTGGGCCTGCAGGTGTGGCACTTCTACCCCTGTGGAGCCTCCTGGAAACCCTCTACTTAAACAAGCAGGCAACAGACCTCCTTTCTGGAAGTTTTGAATCAATGGATGAAAAATTGCAGAGAAATGACCCTGCTACTCCTCTCCTTACCACTCCAGGATTATTGAACATTAGCGATTTGGTTACTTCAAAGAGGATATCTTGAATAATGACCACCAGTCCATATAAGGACTTAAAAATATAGAACCAGGGGCCGGTATTGTGGCATAGTGGGTAAAGTTGCCGCCTGCAATGCCAGCATCTCATATGGACACCGGTTCAAGTCCTGGCTGCTCCACTTTCCATCCATCTCCCTGCTAATGTGCTTGGGAAGGCAGCAGAGGATGGTCCAAGTGCTTGGGCCCCTGAACCCATGTGGGAGACCCAGAATAAGCTCTAGCTTTGTCCTGGCCCAACCCTGGCCATTGTAACCATTTGGGGAGTGAACCAGTGGGTAGAAGACCTCTCTCTGTGTTTCTCCCTCTTTCTGTAACTCTGCCTCTTAAATAAACAAATCTTTTTTTTTTTATTTAAAGAATATAGAACTAATGGGTTCTTTATGACAAACAAGGACCTCATATGATGTTGGAAAGTGACTCTTGCTCTCAGAGGTGGGAACTCCTGGCCTGGACCAAAGTCAGAGCTTGAATCAGGAGAAATTTCATGCTAAGCCACAAGACAGCAGAAAGATGAAGCAGACGCTGAAGTGGCTTCCTTCTCCAGCCAAGGGAGAAGGAAGACACTGTAGAAACTGATGCCAGAGTCTTAAAAGTCTCCACTGAGAAGAATAAAAGGGAAGTCAGAGATAAGGCTCTTAACGGAGATATGAAGCTGTCATTTAGGAAGAGGACAGGGACAGACTGGCCCACAGTTAGAGGATCTGGAGGAAGGCTGACCCACGGGCTAGTTATGGCCAGCTGAACATCAGAGAAGACCAGGGGGTCAACACTGAGACTTCTCCTTTTGGGGGTCCTGTAGTAGGAGAACCCAGCCACTCCAGTAAGATAGGATAACAGCTCAATGTCTTCAATCTGGAGTGAAGGTCTGCAGAGTTTTTCTTGCTTTTGTTGTTGTTAAAGATTGATTTATTTGGGGCTGGTGCTGTGGCACAGTGGATAAAGCCACTGTCTAGAGTGCTGACATCCCATATGGATACTGGTTCGAGTCCCAGCTGCTGCACTTCTGATCCAGCTCCCTGCTAATGCACCTGGGAAATGAGCAGATGATAGCCCAAGTGCTTGGACACCTGCTCCCACATAGGAGACCTAGAAGAATTCCTGGTTCCTGGCTTCAGCCTGGCCCAGCCCTGGGTATTGCAGCCATTTGGGGAGTGAACCAGGGGATGCAAGATCTCTCTCTCTCTCACTGTCTGTAACTCTGACTTTCAAATAAAAGATTAATTAATTTGAAAGGCAGAGTGACAGGGAGGACTGGGGGGAGAGAGAGCCTCAATCTACTTGTTTGCTTTCTGAATGGCTGCAGCAGTCCGGGCTGTGCCAGGCGAAAATCAGGAACCTGGAACTCCATCTGGGTCTCCCATGTGGGAAAAGGGGGTCCAAGCACTTGGGTCATCTGCTGCTGTTTTCCCAGGCCATTAGTAGGGAGCTAGATTGGAAGTGGAGCAGCTGGGCCGCAAACCAATGCCCATATGGAATGCCAGTGTTGAAGGCTTTACCCACTATGTCGCAATGCTCCCCCTAAAATCACTCTTAACAAAAGTTCTGTATACTAAATACTTTACAAGGGTACATCAAAAGGTATGTGGAAAAGTGGAATCAAGGTACACATTTCTTTGGGTGCGAAAAAAATTTGAAATTTATGCACAGGTTTCATAAAACACAATTTCTATTTATTTTAGAAGATTTATTTATTTGTTTGAAAAGCAGAGTTACAGAGAGGCACAGGCAGAGAGTGAGCAAGAGAGTTCTTCCATCCGCTGGTTCACTCCCCAAATGGCTGCAACAGCAGGAGCTGGGCTAATCTGAAGCCAGGAGCCAGGAGCTTCTTCTGGGTTTCCTACGTGGGTGCAGGGCCCCAAGGACCTGGGCCATCCTCCACTGCTTTCTCAGGCCATAGCAGAGAGCTGGATTCAAAGTGGAGCAGCCAGGACTCGATTCGGCACCCATATGGGATTCTGACACTGCAGGTGGCTTTACTTGCTGTGTCACCACACCAGCCCCTCTATTTACATTTGAAGACTCTTTGTAAATACATCATCTGCTTTATCATGAATCATAATCCTGTATGATTATCTCCAGTCTTCTACTTTTTATTTGTAAAGATTTATTTTATTTGAAAGGCAGAGTGGCCAGGGTAGAGATGGGTGGAGAGAGAGATCTTTCGTCTGCTAATCTCTAAATGCTTGCAACAGCCAGGGCTAGGCCAGGTTGACACCAGGAGACAGGAACTCCATCCAGATTTCACATGTGGGTAGTGGAAGTCAAGTACTTGGACCATCATCTGCTGCCTCCCAGGCACGTGAGTGGGAGGCTGGATCACAAGTGTGGAGTAGCTGGGACTCAATCCAGGCACTCTGACATGGGATGCGGATGTCCCAAAAAGCGGCTTCACCCACTGCGCCATGATGTCCACGCCTCAGTTTTGCACTTTTTTTTTTTTTTTTTTTTGACAGGCAGAGTGGACAGTGAGAGAGACAGAGAGAAAAGTCTTCCTTTTGCCATTGGTTCACCCTCCAGTGGCCGCCACGGCTGGCGTGCTGCGGCCAGTGCACCACGCTGATGCGATGGCAGGAACCAGGTGCTTCTCCTGGTCTCCCATGGGGTGCAGGGCCCAAGCACTTGGGCCATCCTCCACTGCACTCCCTGGCCACAGCAGAGAGCTGGCCTGGAAGAGGGGCAACTGGGACAGAATCCAGCGCCCCGACCAGGACTAGAACCCGGTGTGCTGGCGCCGCTAGGTGGAGGATTAGCCTATTGAGCTGCAGCGCCGGCCAGTTTTGCACTTGTAAGATGAAGAAACTAAGGTTCAGAGAACCTGAGACATTGTTTATAGGTCCATTCCTGGTAGATGGTGGAGTGAAGTTTAAGTCCAGACAGTGTAACTCTGAACCTGTGCTGTTGGGTTTTTATCCCTTCCTTCACTTGGACTCCACAGGCAAGAAAGGCACAAACCGAATCCCATGGCACCAAATGAGGTAGTGAGTGGTACGGAGGGGCCTTTTGTACCCTTGCAACGATGCAAGCAGATAGGAATTAGTGTTGCTATTTGGTGCATTGAGAAATTGACACTCAGAGTGGTTAAGCGATCTGCTCATGGTTATGCCGCCTCAAGTGTTGAAGTTGGGAAGAGCTTCCACCCACTTAATCCACAAGAGGACCGAGAAGATCCAGGGACTCGGATGGATGGGTGAAACATTCGTTTCAGTAAAAAACGTGGTTCCTTGTTCGGTCAGATATTCCGTTATAGTGAGAAGTCCCCAGTCTGATTTTCTTTCGTATGGAAAGACCGATTGTCGGGTCAGGCAGCTGGGGAATGTTTGCTTTTTCATGAATTCGGGCTTTCTGCCTCCTAGGGGGAGATTTAACTCTCATCGCCTCTCTGAGAAGGATGAACTCATTGATGCTGACAAGAGCAGCCCTCTGTCCTTCCTTCTCTCCTCCAAATTCTGGAGGAAGTGGGATGCAAGTACCCAAATGTCACAGAAGCCTACGAAATGCTGACTCCCGGATGCCAGGCATAACTGGGCTTGGCTCAGGACGCGGAGACAGGGCAGCACCATCATCTGCGAAGAATTCATTGTTCTGCAGCTTGCCCTGGACACAATGGCGGGACTGAGCCAGGAGAACTGGCTATGGGGCGGGTGGGGGCGTGTCTCTGCAAGCGCAGCCTTCTTGAGGGGTGGGGAGTGGAGCAGTGCAGGATTAGTCAAGAGGCAGGCCATGTGTGGGCTCAGAACACCAAGGAGCAGGGACACAAAAGCACGGCCGAAAGAAAGCAAAACCAAAGCAAACAAATACCCAAACAAAGAATGAGATGGGACAGCGTTGGCTTGGAAAAATTTTGATAGTCACTTCTTAAAGAAAGCCATTGAATTAGTCATGGGAAAATTCTGAATTTTGTTTTGTGTTTTGTATGTTGAACCACAGGTGGGGGGTGGGCACCATGACCTTTGCAGAGCGAGGATACTGTTTGCACTGGGAGTTCTGCCGGGTTGGAGGGTACCAGCCTCCCGGGTGGGCAGAAGAGCAGCTGACGGCCTGGTGGGCATGCTCTGAGGCCCTGGGGGGATCCCCGACTCTTTTCAAGGCAACTGGGAGAAAGAGCTCCAGAGGGTTAGCAATGGAGGTGGCACTGGAGGCTGTTTCATTCGCTTCTTTGTATGTTTTCCAAATTTTCCTTTGTGTGTGTATATATTTTTATTAATGCAAAATCATACAATTAATATGAAATTGTGTGTTCCTTATACACAAATCATCACTTTATGGTAAGAGAAACTAAGTCCCCATGACCTTCCCTTTGTCTCTGTACATTCCTATCCATGTAGAGACACACAGAAATGAGAACCAGCATGTTTCGTGTGACTTTTTATTAAACAGAAACAACATTAGACTGCATATTTCTTTCTCCAAATTGCATTTCTTTCTCCAATTTGCATTGCTAGATCTACTTCATTCTTTTAACCACAGCCTGCTAATTCATGGTGTGCCTTTATTATACATACAGTTAATAAAAAAGAACATATACATGCATATATATACATATGCATATACATATATATGCATGTATATATACATGTATATGCATATACATATATATGCATACATTAGGTTGTTTCTAATTGCAACTTATTGCAGAAAATGCTTCAGTAAACCGTCTTGAGCACAATTCCCTGGCATGTGTTCAAGGATTTTCTGAAGGCAGATACGGAGAAACTATTGGATCCCAAGGCTTTAATTTTCAGTAGACATCATCAACTTGCTGTCTTTAGGGGATATAATAATTGATATTATTTCCACTTGCATTTTTATTTATTTTAACTTTTATTTAATAAATATAAATTTCCAAAGTACAGCTTTTGGATTACAGTGGCTTTCCCCCCGCCCATAACTTCCTTCCCACCCACACCCTCCCATCTTCCGCTCCCTCTCCCATTCCATTCACATCAAGATTCATTTTCAATTAACTTTATATACAGAAGATCAATTTAGTATATATTAAGTAAAGATTTCAACAGTTTGCACCCACACAGAAACACAAAGTGTAAAGTACTGTTTGAGTACTAGTTATACTGTTAATTCACATTGTACAACACATTAAGGACAGAGATCCTAAATGGGGAGTAAGTGCACAATGACTCCTGTTGTTGACTTAACGATTGACACTCTTGTTTATGGCGTCAGTAATCACCCGAGGCTCTTGTCATGAGTTGCCAAGGCTGTGGAAGCCTCTTGAGTTCGCCAACTCTGATCTTATTTAGACAAGGTCATAGTCAATCCACTTGCATTATTAAAGTATCTATTTCCTACAACTTTGTACACATTTGATGATAAGGAAAAAGTCATTAGATTCATGAAAGCAAAGTGTTAGCTTCCCTGATTATTAGTGAGGCTTTTAAATTGATTTCCTCTTCCTTTTCTTCAGGTTTTCCTCAGGGAACACAGATTACTTCCATAACATGAGAGTTCTCTGCTTGTCACCGCCTCCTTCTCATTCTTGTGGTTAACATGATGCAGACCCACTCACTGGGCCATCTTTGATCAAATGCCCGCTCCCAGCCCCATCCCGGGCGGGACACTGGAGATTCTACTACTGCAGCAATGGGAGTGGGACTCCCCTGATGGGCTTCAAGGTCACTTCTGGCGCTGAGATGTGTCCATCTTGTGGTCCTCATACCCGCTGAGCAGAGGACGTTTTGCTTATGGTGCAATGACCATCTCCAGCTGTAATGCCCGACTTTGAGAAGGACTGAGATTCCACATGCTTAATCAATGACATTTTCCTCGAAAAGAACAGACACACTCAAGCTGAATCAAGTAATAGGTGGGATTACTTGGAGGGGAAGCTGGGGTGCCTCCCATAGCACAGCTGTAGGGAGCAGACGTGGGCTGGGCTGGGCACTAGAATGCTGGCCAGGACAGGGCCACCCTCCCTCTCTCTTCTCTCTGCCCATCTAGGTCCACCTTCCCTTTGTCTTTCCTGTCTGGTTGACTACTGGTTACTGTCTCATGAGTGGCCTCGGCTGGCCAGCTTAGCTTTGATCACTATCTTTTCTCTGTGAGTACTCACTCTCTATTTCCTATGGTCTCTGGGTCTTTTAGTTTAATTTTTGAGAAGATAAAATTTTGAAGAAAACAAAAAGGGGGATAGGCAGCGCCATGATGTAGGGAGTAAAGCCACTGCCTACAGTGCTGGCATCCTCATAAGGGCACTGGCTCGAGTTCCGGCTGCTCCTCTTCTGATCCAGCTCTCTGCTGTGGCCTGGGAGGGCAGCAGAGGGTGGCCCGAGTGCTTGAAACCCTGCATCCATGTGGGAGACCCAGAGGAAGCCAGTGGGCAGAAGACCTCTCTCTCTGCCTCTACCTCTGCCTCTCTCTGACTCTCCTTTTCAAATAAATGAATAAATATTTAAAGAAATTTGATGGTTTCTGGCTACGCAGTGAATTGGCTGATTTGGTGTCATGTGCTCACATCTGATCCAATCATTTGCCCATTACCATGAAGGACAGGGCTACTGCCCAAGAGGCCCATCTCTTGCAAGATCTGTGGGTGTGGCAGTTCCTCCAGAAACTCCCTGGGCAAGGCAGGCAGTGGAATGTGCCTACCACACAGGTGTGGTCTTATAAAACCTGAGTTTCCCCAAACTGTTCCCTTTCCCTTCTCCTGCTTTGACTCCCAAACCCAAATTCTGGGAAGCTAAGCTAAGTCTTACGCACAAATATATTCTACGAGGAGCATATATAACACTGTTAAACAGAAATGAACAGAAATAGTTTATACTCAAGGAATGGCTAAGTGTGACCATTCTATGGCATATTATGCACTATTAAAGTGATGCTATTTTTTTTAAAAAAGATTTATTTATCTGAGAGGCAAAGTTATAGAGAGGTCAGTCTTCCATCTGTTTATCCACTCCCCAAATGGCTGCAATGGCTGGGGTTGGGTCAGGCTGAATCCAGGAGCCAGGAGCTTCTTCTGGGTCTCCCACAGGTGCAGGGGCCCAGGCACTTGGTCATCTTCCACTGCTTTTCCAGGCACATTAACAGAGAGTTGGGTTGGAAGTAGAGCAGCCCGATCTCAACCTGGCGCCTGTGAGGGATGCCGCACTGCAGCGGAGGCTTTCTTCACTACACCACCACGGCCCCTAGCCATTTTCAATAGCGAGGGAAATGTGGTTGTAAGATCCCATAATAGTAAGTGAGAAATAGATGATTTCTGTATGTAAAGGATGGTCACAGCTATATAAATAAAACAAACCAGATTGCCATCCATCTGCTGCTTTGACAGTGGAGACTTGTTTCTGTACTTCTCAAGGCAATAAACACATGCCGCTTTGGCCAAGGGAAAGCCTAATGAGCTTTAGGTTGAAGAGGACAGCGTGGACGTCTGGAACGCTGGTCATGTGCCTGGGGGCTCTTTTCAGTAATGTCTAACAACGACCTCCGCTAGACTTCTTTAGGCAGCAACAGGGAATATTCTGGATTTCACCACTGCCTGAGTGCAGTAGGCACAGAGAAGACATTTGCGGAATGAACGACTGACTAATGAGTGGATCCTTAAGCCAGGGATGACTGGGAAGGGAGAGACGAAGCCAGTGGCCCCCGTGTGAGCAGGAACTCCTCAGCGTTTCCAAACGAATGACACACCTGAGCAGACTCTCATCTGGGGCCCCAGGATGTCCCGCCCTGACCAGGACTTGGGAGATCCCTGGCTTACTCCCTGCACCCACACTTTGCTGCCATCCAAGGGGCTGGGATTCCAGTCCTTCAGCCAGGGCTCAGATCAGCAGCGCACCCCATTCCTGTTCTCTGCCCTAGCAAAGCGTGTTCCCTGTCTTAGTTGGTGCCTTTCTTCAGTTGAACTGAAGTTTTCCTAAAACCAAAGGTTTCCCTTCTTTTTTAAAAATACTTCAGAGCTAGAGTTATGGACAGAGAGAGGGAGAGACTGAGAGAAAGGTCTTCCATCTGCTGGTTTACTCCCCAGATGGCTGCAATGGCCGGAGCTGGGCTCTGATCTGAAGCCAGGAGGCAGGAGCTTCTTCCGGTCTCCCACGTGGGTGCGGGGGCCCAAGCACTGGGGCCATCTTCTACTGCTTTCCCAGGCCATGCAGAGAGCTGGATCAGAAGAGGAGCAGTCAGCATGCAAATCAGCACCCGTAAGGGATACTGGCCCTGCAGGGGGAGGCTTAGCCGACTGCACCACAGTGCCGGCCCTGAAAACTTTCCGTTCTGAGATGAAGCTTCCAGTGCTGGAGGAGTGTGTGTATATGAATGCAATTTGGGATTAATAAGCCTACTGAGGATGAATGGCTCATGTCCCGTGCAACCCACCTGTGCCCCATCACCAAGCAGCCCTGAGCCTGCACCATTCTAGAGCCCATCTCTCCTTGCTGACCCAGCTCTGCCCTGCCGCTGGTGGCTGCGCTCATCCAGATTACATCTCCTACAGCTCCTGGCACCATCTGTTTATCTATTAGATGTCCAACCTCCGGGTGCTGCCACGCTGCTTCTCACATTTCTCCATAATGTTTCTGAGCAGGTGCGCCTTCCTCCCGCTTGCCTTTCACTGTGTCAACGATGTGGGGAGCAACTGGGAGCAACTCGGACTAGACTAAGTTACTGGAATTAAGACTTATTCTATGCATCTGCTCTCCCACAATATGGCGCTGGGAGAGGAGGAAACAGCTTCTACTCAGCTGCCTCCAGTTCAACCAATAAACAGCAGGACCTGCTCCTGATTGGAGGAGAGCAGCGTACTCGGTGTGTGGGTAGCAGAGTTGGGATTGGTGGAAGAGGACTGTAAAGGAGGAGAGAGACAACATGCACCAGGAACATCTATCTGAAGGAACACCTGTGCAGCCCCCGAGAGAGCCGGCCGGCGGTGTGCTGCTCCCCCGCGGAAGTGGGGAAAGTGGCAGGGGGAACCACCCTTCCACGGAGGTGGAAGGGATGGTAGCCAACCCGGGAAGAACCAGCAGCAAACCTGGGGAGGGCCGAGCAGACGAAAGAACAACGCAGGGTCCTGTGTCGTTCCTCCACGAAGAGGGGGAGCGACATAATGGTGCTGTGACTTGGATAGGAAACTTAGGAGGGAAGAAGTGGGAAGAAGTGGGAAAATACCGGAGAGAGAGACTAGCAAAGAGCCTAGGGAAAAGCCGGACGGAAAAGGTGCCGGAAGAAGCTATCGAAAGCCTAGGCATAGACTTGGATGCGGACTGTGGGAAAGAAGTTAGGATTGGACATTAGGATTGAAAGCGAAAGTGGAAGCTGGGAGAAATCTCTAAGGTTGAAAGCGAAAGTGAAAGCTGGAGGAAACCTAGACTCGGATGCGGACTATGGCGGGGAAGCTAGGAGATTAAAAGCGAAAGTGAAAGCTAGAACAAACAGACTTGGATATGGACTGTGGGGAGAAGCCAGGAGAAATGAGAGGGGAATATTGTTGGAAGAAAAGTTAGGAAACATACCGGGTAGTGAAAAATGTTAGGGAGGATGAAGCCGCGGGGGCAGGCCAAGGCGGAGACGTAAGCTAGCTTGGAATTCTTCAAGTCAGCCCGGGGAGCAAAAGGCGAAAATCTGGAACCAGAGGCAGAGACATGGGCCGCCAGGTTGGGATCCGTCAGATTAGCCCGGGGAGCAAAAGACGGGAAGCCAAACCGAAAGGCGCAGACGTAAGCTAGGTTGATTTCGCCAGGTTAGCCTGGGGAACTTAGACTGAATACCAGTGGCAGAAACGTGAGCTAGGCTGTGTGATTCGCGGAAGCTGCCGCGTGCAGAGAGAGCACAGGGCGCGAATAGATAGGGAACGTGGGGCTAGCGCGAAAGCCGTGGTGCAGGCGCAAAGGGCGTGGAGACCGCGGAGCGCGAAGGGCGTGGAGACCGCGGAGAGCGCGCGAAGCCGGGATGCAGCTCAGAGCCGGGAAGCCGCCGTGGGGCGAGGCGCCGAGAAGCAGCCTCGGGGCGGGCGCCGGGATGCCGCAGGGATAAGAGAAACAGAAGTTTAGAAGTAAAATGAGAGAAATAGGAATGCTGGCAGAAAGAAGTAAAATAGGAGAAATAGGAATGCCCGGAGATAGAGAAATAGAGAAAAATAAGGCCTCCCCTCAACATGGCAATGAGAGAGCTTGGATTCGGTCTGCCTGATTAGTAAGGCGATGAGCACCTGCGGGTGGCTAGCAGCTTATGCGCCGCAGGTCACCGAAGACAGGCACGAATTAACATCAATAAGTCTCCCCACAATACGGCAATGAGAAGGCTTGGATTCAGTTTGCCTGATTGGTAGGGCTTGTAAGCACCTGCAGGCAGTTCTAGCAGAGCAGAGCATGCGCTGCAGGGCACCGAACACAGGCACGCATCAACGCCTAAAAACCTCCTCACAACATGGTGAAGAGAGGACCCGGATTCGGTTTGCCTGACTGGTAGGGCTTGTAAGCACCTGTGGGCAACTCTAGCAAGCAGAGCAGAGTGTGTGCCGCGGGGCACCGAAGACAGGCGCGTATCAACGCCAAAAATAAAAAGAAAGGGGGATCTGTGGGGAGCAACTGGGAGCAACTCGGACTAGACTAAGTTACTGGAATTAAGACTTATTCTATGCATCTGCTCTCCCACAATATGGCGCTGGGAGAGGAGGAAACAGCTTCTACTCAGCTGCCTCCAGTTCAACCAATAAACAGCAGGACCTGCTCCTGATTGGAGGAGAGCAGCGTACTCGGCGTGTGGGTAGCAGAGTTGGGATTGGTGGAAGAGGACTATAAAGGAGGAGAGAGACAACATGCACCAGGAACATCTATCTGAAGGAACACCTGTGCAGCCCCCGAGAGAGCCGGCCGGCGGTGTGCTGCTCCCCCGCGGAAGTGGGGAAAGTGGCAGGGGGAACCACCCTTCCACGGAGGTGGAAGGGATGGTAGCCAACCCGGGAAGAACCAGCAGCAAACCTGGGGAGGGCCGAGCAGACGAAAGAACAACGCAGGGTCCTGTGTCGTTCCTCCACGAAGAGGGGGAGCGACAAACGATGCCCCACCTTGGGTAGAAGTTGGCAGAGTTCTGGCTCCTCCCACGTGTCAGGCACCTTGTTTGATGCTGGGGGTATGGTGCTGGACAAGGCAGACCTGATTCCTGCCCCCACTGGAACTCTCCTTTCACCAGGGGAGTCAGACATCAGCACAGTGTTTGAAGCTCCGTGGTGATAAAAGCCACGAAGAGGCACAAGGTGCCAGGAGAGCTCCTTGGGACTCACCTGTCGGGCTGGAGTGGTTAGGAGAGTTTCACTGAGAGGAAGCGAGGCTGAGAGGCTGAGAGCGAGTAGGCAGGGGGAGGGAGGGGCTGTGGTGAGCAGGGCTCCATGCTAGCCCTGGGCCTCTCGCTTTGGAGAGGAGTCCAAGATTCTGCATTTCCAGCAAGCTCCCCAGTGACACCAGAGCTGCTGGCCCACTCACACCAGCGGCTCGCCTTTGGCTGTGCACTGAAGCCAGCTGGAAGCTAAGGCATGCTGGAGGCTGGGTGCTAGAGGCTCTAGTTCGCATGGTTGGATGTGGCCTGGGTTTTGGGAGTTTTAAAGTTCCCCAGAGACTCCTACTGTCCAGCCAGGGTTGAGAACCCTTGATCTCGGCTGGGTCAGAGCACGTGTAAAACCCAAGGACATCAGCAAGTGGCTTCTCTTTGTGGAGGGCCAAGCGCTAGAAGGGCTGTGGCAGGAGTTGAGGCAGGTGAGGTGGGGCTAAAGCAGCCAAGGTTTCCAGTGTATGTTAAAGGTTTGGGGCTGCACACAAGCGTAGTAGGAGACCACTGCAGACTTTAAGCATGGGATTGAGTCCAGTTTTTTAAAATGTTATTTATTGGCCAGCGCTGTGGCTTACTTGGCTAATCTTCCGCCTGCGGCGCTGGCACCCTGGGTTCTAGTCCAGGTTGGGGCGCCAGGTTCTGTCTCAGTTGCTCCTCTTCCAGTCCAGCTCTCTGCTGTGGCCCGGGAAGGCAGTGGAGGGTGGCCCAAGTGCTTTGGCTCTGCACCTGCATGGGAGACCAGGAGGAAGCACCTGGCTCCTGGCTTCAGATCTGCACAGTGCCGGCCATAGTGGCCACTTGGGGGGGTGAACCAATGGAAGGAAGACCTTTCTCTATGTCTCTCTCTCTCTCTCACTGTCTAACTCTGCCTGTCAAAAAAAATGTTATTTATTTCATAGGGGGGAAGAGAGAAAGAGAAAGAGAGAAAGTGAGTACTCCCATTTGCTGGTTTACTCTCCAAATGCCCACGATGGCCAGTTTGCTTCCCAGTCCTGAATTTCCGGCTCCACTTCTGCCCTGAGCTTGATGCCCTTGAATGCCACCCTTTGCTGGAAATCTCAAGTAGAGATTTTCTGTTCTAGAAAGGGTGACTAGAGAAGTATTTCTTTTTGATTTATTTATTTTTTATTTGAAAAACAGAGTTACTGAGAGAGGTAGAGAGAAACAGAAAGAGGTCTTCCATCTGCTGGTTCACTCTCCAAATGGCTGTAATAGCTGGAGCTGAGCCGATCTGAAGCCAGGAGCCAGGAGCCAGGAGCCAGGAGCCAGGAGCTTCTTCCAGGTCTCCCACGTGGGTGCAGAGACCCGAGGACTTGGGCCATCTTCTACTGCTTTCCCAGGAGCTTTAGCATCCCTGCTAATGCTAGATCAGAAGTGGAGCAGCCAGGACTCAAACCGGCACCCATATGGGATGCTGGTGCTGCAGGCTGAGGCTTTAACCTGTTGCACCACAGCGTCAGCCCCAAGAGGAGTATTTCTATAATGGACCTAAGGAGGTGGTTGGAATGATGTGTTTGGTGGTATATGAGGACTCAAAACCAAGAAACTTTAATTTTTTTAAGATTTATTTGTTTGAAAGGCAGAGAGAGGGCCAGCGCTGTGGCACAGTGAGTTAACGCCCTGGCCTGAAGTGCCAGCATCCCATGTGGGCACCGATTTGAGATCTGGCTGCTCCACTTCCGATCCAGCTCTCTGCTATGGCCTGGGAAAGCAGTAGAAGATGGCCCAAGTCCTTGGGCCCCTGCACCTATGTGGGAGACCCAGAAGAAGCTCCTGGCTTCAGATCAGCACAGGCAGAGAGAGAGAGAGAGAGAATCTTCCATCTGCTCGTTTACTCCCCAAATAGCCACAAAGGCTGGAGCTGGACTGATCTGAAGCCAGGAGCCAGGAGCCAGGAGCTTCTTCTGGTTTCCCCATGTGAGTATATGGGCCCAAGCATTTGGGCCATCTTCCACTGCTTTTCCAGGTGCATTAGCACACAGCTGGATTGGAAGTGGAGCAGCCAGGACTTGAACTGGTGTCCATATGGGATGCCAGCACCCCAGGTTACCCACTATGCCACAGCGCCAGCCCTGCAATTTTAATTTTTAAAGAATGAGTTTAGAGCTGCTTCTTTGAAATCCCATTTTAGAAATTCCATTCCAGGGGCCGGCGCCGTGGCTCACTTAGTTAATCCTCCACCTGCGGCACTGACATCCCATATGGGCGCCGGGTTCTAGTCTTGGTTGCTCCTCTTCTAGTCCAGCTCTCTGCTGTGGCCCAGGAAGGCAGTGGAGGATGACCCAAATGCTTGGGCCCTGCACCTGCATGGGAGACCAGGAGGAAGCACCTGGCTCCTGGCTTCAGATCGGCGCAGCGCCAGCCATAGCAGCCATTTGGGGAGTGAACCAGCGGAAGGAAGACCTTTCTCTCTGTCTCTCATTGTCTATAACTCTACCTGTCCCCCCCCCCAAAAAAAAAATCAAATCCCATTCCTATTCCATGTCCTCCTATACTTAAGTTAAACTTGAATGTCTTGTGATATCTTGCCCTGATAGAAGCATGTGAGAACATTCATTTTTCTAATCAGAGAAGACTGATTAGAAGTTTTTTTTTTTTTCCTCCTGCAACCAGTAAAATTAAATAACTTTAAGGAGCATATCCTTCCTTTATATAGGAATGTTTAAAACTTCAATCTTCTTAAACACTCTTGAATGAACTGAATGTGTTCTGTGTTGCCTGTCCCCTACTGCTTCTCAGTTCTATTTATACCAAGTAGTGGTGGATTCTGTATGTAGGAGTTGGATTACACAAAGGGTGCAGATTTAATGCAGGAATCAGTTTTTCTGGTGTAGCTGGATGATCTGCCTTGTGTATAGTTCATTTGCTACCTCCTGGTGAAGAAGTCAGATATAAGAAAAAATTTATATTTAAAACTTTGCAATTAAGAACACGTTTGTGCCAAAGCCAGCTTTTGTATGAAATTTTCTCTGTATATTTTTAATTGGGTTTCTTAAAGAATTAATTATTAAATCTGAAGTCCAATGTTAAGAAAAGTTAAAATTATTATTTTTTTAAAGATTTATTTGAAAGAGTTACAGAGAGAGGTAGAGACACAGAGAGAGAGGTCTTCCATCTACTGGTTCACTCCCCAAATGGCCACAATGGCTGGAGCTGTGCCAATCTGAAGCCAGGAGCCAGGAGCTTCTTCTGGGTCTCCCACGTGGGTGCAGGGGCCCAAGCACTTGGGCCATTCTCCGGTGCTTTTCCAGGCACATTAGCAGGGAGCTGGATTGAAAGTGGAGCAAGAGACTCAAATCAGCACCCACATAGGATGCTGGGGCTTTAACCCGCTGCACCACAGTACCGGCCCGAAAAGGTCGAATAATTTTTGTGAAAATGTTTAAAGGTTATTATTTTATTGGGGAGCTGGTGAAATCTTGAGAGTGTCCTATATTCATCACAGATGTGAGGTGGTGGCTATTTATGTAACACAAGGGCCAGTCTACTCATAATCTTAGAATATTTTGAGAATTTCAGAGAATGAAACTATTTCTAATGCATTTCTCTTCTCATCCCTAGATTTAATGAGTTGTGAGATCCTGTCAAGTCCACCTCTGAAACACCATTAAAATTTTTTTTTTTTTTGCTTTCTCCCAAATACCATCTTCCCTTACACCTTTATACCCTCCTCTTGGATTAGTGTAAATCGCTGGTTCTTAACTAGGGGGTGGGGAATCAGGTGCTACAGTACCTAGCAGGTGGAGGCCAGGGATGCTGCTAAACATGACAGTGTACCACACAGCTCCAACCACAAAGAAGTGTCTGGCCCCAGGCGTCGGTAGTACCCAAGTTGAGATGTCCTGGCCTAAGGCATTCTTCCCACCTCTGAAAATTTGCTGCCACAGTATTCTTGCTGTTGATTGACTCTACTTTAATAACTTATCATTGTCTCAAAATAAGGTCTGGATTTCTTTTTAGAATTTATATATAAATATCTATATAAATTATATATATATATATACACACACACACACACACACACACACACTACCACTTGCTGGTTCACTTTCCGAGTGGTTGCAATGGCCAGAATGTAGACACTGGGAGCTGGGAATTCAATCCAGGTCTCCCATGTGGACGGCAGGAACCCAGTCACTTGAGCCAGCACCTGCTGCCTCCCAGGGTCTGCAGTAGCAGGAAGGTGGAATCAGGAACTGAAGTTGGGTGTGAAATCCAGGTTCTCGAGTGCAGGACATGGGCATCTTAACTGAGAGGCCAAAGGCCTGCCCCTGAGTCTGTGTTTGAAAACAGTCACTCTGGGTGCAGTGGAGATGAATCAGAGGGGAAGGCTGATAGCACGGAGAGCAGCTGGGAGGTTAATGGACCAAGCCAGTGAGAGAGAATGGTTGTTTGTTATCGCAGTTTGGATTCCAGGAAGCAAATATTGAGATGGAGTTTGGTGGGCAGGGTCTTTATTCCTCCCTGTGGAAGAGAGCAGAGGAAGCAGGAGTGGAGAAATGCAGGCACATCAAAGCCTTGCTTGGTTCTACTGCAGTTGTCAGCTGTCCCTCGTTGGCACTAAGTGGCCAGCTCTTACACACCTGCTTTGACTGGCCGTTGGATGGGGGTTGCCCTGGGAAGGTGGTCGCTTGCAGCTGAACGAAACTGCTGACTGCTGGAGCAACCCATCTCTTGAAGGGCAGCCTGGGGGTGCCTCTTCATGTCCAGTCCCCTGGGGAAGGAGGCAGGAGTGAGAAGGAGACAAGAGGATGAATGTGATGGACAGCGGCAGGTAGAATACTCCATCAGCTGGGTAACTGAGCAGCTTGAGTGGACGTTCATGTGAGGGAGTTCCTATGTCCCTTCATCCATTCAGCAGGTATTTACTGAGACCTAGAATGGGCCAGGCACTGTTCCAGGCACTGGGGAGTCAGCAGGAGACAAAACAGGTGGTTCTGTTGTGGAAGTTCTCATCCTCGTGGAGCTTAGCTTATAGCCAGTGACATGCTGAATAAACAAGTGAAATACAGAGGATGGTAGAAAATGAGAAAGGCTCAGAAGAAAAACTGAAGACGTGCCAGTGGGTGCGGGTGGCGGGGGGGAGGCGGTTTGCAGTTTCAGATAGTGCTGGTTCAAGTCCTCGCTGCTCCACTTCCAATTAAGCTCCCTGCTAATGTGCTGGGGAAGCAGCAGAAGATGGCCCAAGTGCTTGGATCCCTGCCACCCACATAGGAGACCTGGACAGAGTTCTAGGCTCCTGACTTCTGCCTGGCCCAGCCCCACTGCTGCAGCCATTTGGGGAGTGAACAAGAGGATGGAAGATTTCTCTTTCTCTCTGTAATTCTGCCTTTCAAATAAAATAAATTTTTAAGAAAAAAAGATGTAAAGGGGAGTGAGAGCTGGCCAAACAGATATTTGGAGAAAGAACACTCCTAGTGAGGAAACAGCAGGACTAATGACCCCGAGGCCAGGACACACTGTGAGGTCAATGTGGCTGGACAAAAGTAAGGAAGGGGCAGGCTTACAGCCTCTGGGGTCAGAGTGTGTAGGACCTTGGAGGTTACGGGCATCTTGTTAAAGTAAGAAGCTGTCAAGGTGAGTCCCTGATGTCTGGCTGGCACAGAGGACGACAAGGAGAAAGACCAGGAGAAGGGCGTGAGTTCCTGTACAGATACGCAGAGATGAAGGGACTAAAAGGCACCCGAGTGGAGGGCCCACTAGGCAGCTGCTGGCACGCCTGGAGCTCAGAGGCACCATACAGATGGTACTGGGGCCGTGGACACAGGAGAGACCACCAGGGAGCGCCAGGTGAGGGGGAGGAGGGTAGGAAGCTGAGTCTTGGGGGAGGCCCCCAGTCAATGGTTAGGATGGTTAGGACAAGGAGCATGCAAAAGGACTGAACAGAGAGGCAGGAGAAATGGGCAGGCATGGGTGCAAAAGCCGCGGCTCGGAACATTCGAGCAGAGGAGAGCCGTGATCTGTGTGCAAGTCTGCAGGGAGGGCGAGGGGGTGCCCTCTGCGTGTGTAGGCAGGAGGTCCTGGGGAGGGCCTTTTGGGGGAGCGACAGGGAAGGAGCACAGGCAGCGGTGGGCTGAGGGGCGGGCTGGCAGGTGCTGGGAGTTCCTGACGGAGTTGCTGTGAGGGGCTGAGTCGGGGAGCTGAAGGCGGTACTTCTCCTCGGACTCTTTCTTTATGGCAGGAGCTTGATCACGGTTCAAAGTCCGCAGATGGGGCCAAGAAGGGAAAAGGGAATTAGGATTTTTGAGAAGAATGGGGAGTTATTTCAGATAAGAGGAGGGGCAATCTCTTTTGTAGAAGGGTGTAAACAGGAGCGTATGGTAAATGTATGTTTAACATCTCGAGAGACTGCCAAAGTATTTTCAAAGTGCCTGTATTATTTTATATTCCTATTAGCAATTTCTGGTTTTTTAAAGATTATTTATTTGAAAGTCAGAGTTAGGGAGAGAGGTAGAGAGGGGGAGAAAGAGAAAGAGAGAGAGAATATCTCGCATCTTCTGGTTCACTCGCCAGAGCTGGGCAAGCTGAAGCCAGGAGCTTCATCTTGGTCTCCCACATGGGTGGCAGGGGCACAAACAGTTGGGCCATCTTCCGCTGCTTTCCCAGGCCATTAGCAGGGAGCTGGATCAGAAGTAGAACAGCCGAGACTCAAACCAGCACCTATATAGAATGCTGGCATCTCAGGTGGCGGCTTTACCCTCTGTGCCACAGTGATGGCTCTCCTATAAGCAATTTAAATTTCAGTTTCTCTGCATCGGCAATGTATCAGGGTTCCAATGCTCCAAGACTTGTTGTTCATCTTCTTTGTTATGGCCGCCATATTACTCGTTGGAAGTGGTATCTCATTGTCATTTTGATTTGCATTTCCTAATGGCTAATGAAGTTGAGCATCTTTTCATCTGCTTATTGCCCATTTGCATATCTTCTTTGGAGAAACCTCTATTCAGATCCTTTGCTAATTTTTAATCTGGGCTCTTTATCTTTTCTTTACTGAGTTTAGGAATTCTTTTAAAAAACATTTTGGACATAAGTCACTCTTGATGTTTTTAAAGAAAACTGTTATGGTTAGCTCATATATAGACATGGAAAGTACTGGGTGGATTTTCACAAAGAAAATATATCTATGTAATCAGAACTGAGATCAAGGCAGTGTTACCAGCTCATCGGAAGTCCCCTTGGAGTGCTGTCCCAGTTACTATTCCCCAGTCCACTGTCCTGACTTCTAATGAGCATAGACTAGCTTCAAATGATAACCTAGGAAATGTCTTAATGAACTAGAGGTAGGAGAATATTTCTTTAAAAAAAAAAAGATTTATTTATTTATTATTTGAAAGGGGGAGTTACAGAGGGAGAGGGAGAGAGAGAGAAAGAGAGAGAGAGAGGTCTTCCATCCGCTAGTTCACTCCCCAAATGGCCACAATGGCCAGAGCTGGGCTTATCTGTAGCCAGGAGCCAGGAGCTTCTTCTGGGTCTCCCATGTGCGTGCAGGGTCCCAAGGAGTTGGGCCATCTTTTACTGCTTTTCCAGGCCATAGCAGAGAGCTGGACTGGAAGAGGAGCAGCTGGGACTGGAACCAGCGCCTAAACCACAGCGCTGGCCACAGAAAATATTCCTCTAACAGTATATAAAAACCACTAATCATAAAGAAGGAAGTTGATATAATGGGCTGCATTGAAATTAAGAACTTCCGTTTATTCATTATGAATATGAAGGAAGGATTTGAGACTGAATGCAGATACTGTGATCATATGGATACATACATAAACATACATTCTGAGGAAGGACTCGTATCAGGAATCTATCAGAAGTCTCATACAAATCAACAAGAAAAAGACATTCAACAGGAAAGTGTATGTAGTACTTGAAGAGGCACTTCATGAAAGAATATATCTAAATAGCAATAAATATGAAAAGGGAGTACTGGTAGAAATACTTGTTTCTACATGATTCTAAAGAAAAATCCATGAAAGTTTTTTGAAGCAGAAAATTATAAGATATGTTCTTTTCTTGTTTTAAAATTTTTTTTTATTTGAAAGACACACAGAGAGGGAGGGAGGGAGGGAGCGAGAGCGAGCGAGCGAGAGAGAGCTCTTCTATCTGCTAGTCCACACCCCAGGTGGCTGCAATGGCCAGGACTGGGCCAGGAATTTCATCTGGCTCTCCCAGTAGGTGGCAGGGGCCCACACACTGGGATCATTTTCTGCTTTTCCCAGGCCATTAGCAGGGAGCTGGGTCTGAAGTGGAGCAGCTGGGACATGAGCTGGTACCTTTATGGGATGCTGGCATTGCAGGTTCAGCTTTATCCTCTGTGCCACGATGCCAGCCTGGAATGTGTTCTTAAAAGAGAAAACTGAATGTCAGAATTCTAAATCAGAATTAATTTTGGGCAATGAACATCGAGAAAGTTTAGAGCATCTATGTGTGTATACATATTTTTAAATAAGTGAAGCTCTGCTGAAGGGCTGTACCCTTCTATTAGGTTGAAGCCGATCTCTGCAGTAAATGAGTGCTTACGGTTCCAAGTCATATTTAGTTTCTGATGAAAATTGAAAAAATGTAAACATCAAAAAGAGAGGTAAAAATTTCCTGATAATTCAGGTGAACACACGCACAGCACACACCACAATTTAGCCCCAAACCTAACCATTTCTTGTTAAGTAGGGGGCAAGGTGTCCGGTGCTGTTGCATAGTGGGCTAAGCTTCCGCCTCCCATATGGGTGCTGGTTATGTCACCGCTGCTCCTCTTCCAGTCCAGCTCCCTGCTACTGGCCTGGGAAAGTAGCAGCAGGTGGCCTAAGTGCTTAGAAGACCTGGAAGAAGCTTCTAGCTCCTGCCTTAGGATCAACTCAGGTCCAGCTGTTGTGGCCATTTGGGGAGTGAACCCGCAAATGGAAGACCTGTCTCTCCCTCTCTGTGTCTGTGAGTCTGCCTCTCAAATAAATAAATACAATCTTTTTTGTTTGTTTGTTTGTTTAAAGCAGGGGACAAGGTCATCTGATGAGCTTGTGGGAGGTGTGGGGAGGACCATAGGTTTGAGGGAGGTGGAGAATGTGGAAAGCCATGGTGGAGAGCTAGCCAGAGAAAACAGTTGTTTGGGGCTGTGATGGGTGCTCCCCTGAGGCTGATGATCATAAATTTGTTGTAGGACAATTCTACCCACTCATGCATGATCTCTTTAGCAGCTTTCGACTGCCCAGGCCTGAGCACAGAGAAAGTCTATAAATGGCCTGATACAGTGCTAAGCTTTTGCCAAACAGGCATGACAAAAGGATAGAGAAGCTAGGTAGTTTAGGACATTGGCTAGCAAGTGATAGAAATGATGGAATTTGATGCCAAAGGGCTACAAAGAGAAGGCAGTGACCCCAGCAGAAGGTTAATGGTTAAAAAGGTTGATGGAATGGAGGTTCCCAAGAGGTTAAGGATGGTCATGGTGTGAGCAGCTGGGCAAGTGTTCTGGAAAGCTAGGGAATTGTGGAGAGAGGGTGGGCTGGCAAGGTGGTGTCGCTCCCCGTCTTCGTGGAGGAACGACACAGGACCCTGCGCTGTTCTTTTGTCTGCTCGGCCCTCCCCGGGTTTGCTGCTGGTTCTTCCCGGGTTGGCTACCGTCCCTTCCACCTCCGTGGAAGGGTGGTTCCCCCTGCCACTTTCCCCACTTCCGCGGGGGAGCGGCACACCGCCAGCCGGCTCTCTCGGGGGCTGCACAGGTGTTCCTTCAGATAGATGTGCATGTTGTCTCTCTCCTCCTTTATAGTCCTCTTCCACCAATCCCAACTCTGCTACCCATACGCCGAGTACGCTGCTCTCCTCCAATCAGGAGCAGGTCCTACAGTTTATTGGTTGAACTGGAGGCAGCTGTGTAGAAGCTGTTTTCTCCTCTCCCAGCGCCATATTGTGGGAGAGCAGATGCATAGAATAAGTCTTAATTCCAGTAACTTAGTCTAGTCCGAGTTGCTCCCAGTTGCTCCCCACAGGTGGCACATGGGATCAAGGTTCAGGGAGTGCTTTTGAGGCCTGGGGTGTGGGCCTGAGTGGGGAGATACAGATGCGGAGGAATTGTGACGTCAAGGTTTGGAGGGGGTTAACTGTGCATAGGTGTTTGACTCGCCTGATCCAGGGGCAACTTCTTCAGTGAGAGAGGAACTCGGAAGAGGGAGTGATGCAGAAGGGACAGTGCTGGAGAGGCGGGGTGCTGGAGAGTCTCAGAGAAGGGTCAGTACCAAGGTGGAGGGGGGGCCTGGAAAGGAGCGGGTGGGAAACTGCTCCACTCTGGGCTGTGTCTGGGTCATTGAGACTGAAGCATGTGCAGGACTCGCTTTCGCTGCTTGTGTAGAAGGAAGGGATTAGCTTGAGAAAGCAAAGCCTTGGTACCTGAAGACAGGCGGGCTGTTGGCTTGCTCTGCCTGCCCCAGTGTGGGACGATGGAAGGGTCTAGAGACAGCTTCCCCCGGGCACTCTACCCTCGGCCCAGGGCTGGCACTGTGCCCTGCAGAGGTCATTTCAGAGGGAGATGCTTTCTGGTGCTTTTCTAGAAGAGACTCAAACGTGCATACACCTTCCCCTTCCCCTTGGCCATGCTGAGAGCTGAGGGTTCTCTCGAAGCGTGGTTGGAATCCTAGCTCTGCTAACCCTGTAATCCTAGGCAAAGTACTGAATGGCCCTGTGCACCACTGCCTTATTTGTAAAATGGAGACTAATAACTAATAATAGCTACCTCATATTAATGGTTAAGCTAATTCACACACACACACAACTTAGAAAAGTGCTGAGCACCTAGCAAGCACCGATACTTGTTATATTATTACTTGGTTCTCTATAAGGTTTCAAATTTGCCACACTTGGGGCTTCCTGTGTTTGGTTTTGTTTCTCAGTGTCTCTGCTATGGGTTGTTAGGATTCTTGGTCACAGCCAACGTGAGGCCTTTTGCGCCCAGTGATCCAAGGCTGCGTAGACGTCCTTGCGGATTTCTCAGATTTCCTTCCCCCACTCTCAGCTGGCTCCAGCTCCCTGAAACTCAGGTGTCCCTTTGCCTGCCCAGTGCCTTCAGGTCACTGTGGATCCCCTGGGGAACACTGAAAGCTGCATCTTAGTTCAGCACCCCATTCCCCAGCTCATCTGGGACAAAGGACAAATACCTATTTAACAACTTAAAGAGAGTTTAACTTCTTTTTATGTAACACTGATTAATAATAGATTTTTTTTTTAAAAGAAAAGATTTATTTGAAAGGCAGAGAGAGAGAGAATATCTTCCATCTATATGTTCACTCTCTAAATAGCTACAACAGCTAAGTCTGGCCCAGGCTGCAGCCAGGAGCCTGGAACTCCATCCAGGTCTCCCGTGTGGGTGGCAGAGGCCCAGTCGCTTGGCCATCGTGGGCTGCTCTCACGGGTGAGTAGCCGGCTGCAGTGGGGACTCCAGCCCATGCTCATACGGGATGTCTGCGTGGCTGGCGTCAACCAGAGGCTTACCCCACAGCCCCACGCCAGCCACCGGGATAGCTTTTTTTTTTTTTGACAGGCAGAGTGGACAGTGAGAGAGAGAGAGACAGAAGGAAAGGTCTTCCTTTGCCGTTGGTTAGTGCACCGCGATGATCCGATGGCAGGAGCCAGGTGCTTTTCCTGGTCTCCCATGGGGTGCAGGGCCCAAGCACCTGGGCCATCCTCCACTGCACTCCCTGGCCACAGCAGAGAGCTGGCCTGGAAGAGGGGCAACCGGGACAGAATCCGGCGCCCCGACCGGGACTAGAACCCGGTGTGCCGGTGCCGCAGGCGGAGGATTAGCCTAGTGAGCCGCGGCGCCAACCGGGATAGCTTTTAATCTCTTCATTTTTTTCTTTCAGAAAACTTTCCTCCCATTTGGTCCAAGACTTGGGGAAGGACTCCAGGGTGGTCAAAGAGCTGTCTAATGGCTGGAGGGAGAGGCTCAGGCAGAAGCCCTGGCCCCGCGGGATGCAGAGGCCCTGGGCTCCGTGGCTCCCGGCCGGGCTTGCGAGCCTTTCGGAGGTGCCCAGGAGAGCTGTCAGAGGTGGCCCCTCTTCCAGATAAGCTTCATATCTAAGAACGTTGGCTCTCCAGGGAGTCATGAATCCAGGCCGTGGAGATGCACCAGGGCCGAGTTCTGGTTCTTCTGCTAGGCAACACCTGCCTCGGCAGCCGGGGGTACCCTGGGCTCCCCCCGGGTGGGCGGCTCTCACGCGGCCTGGAGGGGATTGACTCGCGGAGGAAGCGGCTAGCGCCAGGGCTGCGTAGCTCCCGGCTAAGAGGCGGCTCAAGGGGCCGGGAGACCCAGCAAGGCCGACGGTGGCCCCACAAGGGAGTGACTCTGACCCATCTGGGACGCCCGACCAGCCTCAAGGAGCTGCCCAGAGCACCGCGTTGGCTGGGCAGGGACGCAGCGGAACCCCACGAGGAGGGCCGCGGAAGGCCCCACGGAGACTGTTCCTTTTTTTTTTTTTTTTTTTCAAATATTTATTTGAGAGGTAGAGTTACGGACAGTGAGACGGAGAGAGACAAAGAGAAAGGTCTTCCTTCCGTTGGTTCACTCTCCAGTTGGCCGCACCGGCTGGAGCTACGCCTATCTGAAACCAGAAGCCAGGTGCTTCCTCCCGGTCTCCCATGTGGGTGCAGGGGCCCAAGGACTTGGGCCACCCACCATTGCCTTCCAGGGCCACAGCAGAGAGCTGGACTGGAAGAGGAGCAGCCGGGACTAGAACCAGCACCCATATGGGATGCGGGCGCCACAGGCGGGGGATTAACCTGCGCCACAGCACTCCTCCTTGGTGGTTTTTATACGTGATAGAAGTGGATTTTGAGGAGCCACTGATGCTACCAGCTGAGCTCACTTTACAGAGGCATACATCTGTATTAGTCCCGTTTTCATTGCTTTAAAAATGCCAGAGAAAAACTTCTTTGGAAAGAAAAGGTTTAGTTCAGCTTACAGTTTGAGGTTATGAGGGCGGGGTCCCAATAATCTGGCATTTGGTAGAGGCAGGTTAATGGCAGGTGCACAGGTAGGAAGGAGGGAGGGAGAGAGAGAGAGAGAGAGACAGACAGACAGACAGACGGGGGAGGGGGGAAGTGGCAGGGGGCGGGAACAGCAACCTAGACTGAACTTGAACTGAAATGCTCAAAGCTCTCAGGAGGACCTCACCCAGGGCATGCCCCCAAAGACCTCCCAACGGGGGGGCCATCATTAGGTCAAGGCTCTATCCTTAATCAACCATTATCGGTAAGACATAGAGTTTAAACAGCTGCATGAGTTTTGGGGAGACATAACTTGCTGCACCCATAACAACTTTCAAGCTCAGAGAAGCTGGTAGCTTAGGGTCATCTGACTTGTGCAGGTGGAGTCGGGACTTGAACCGAAGATCTGAGTGATTGTTAGTCACTCAAACTACTGTGCTATAATTGCATAGGAACTCAAGTCTTGCGTAAGATGTGAAAGAAAAGTTCTTAGCTAACATTTCTATAGAGCATTACAATCTAACTATTTTCTTTTAAAAGAAAATACTTATTTTCATTTATTTGAAAGGAGAGTGCTTCCACCTGTTGGCTCACCCCTCAAATGCTGGTCATAGGCAGAGGCAGGGCAGGTCCAAAACCAGGACCCCAGAAATCACACTGAATCCCCTATGTGGGAAGCAGGGAAGCAAGTACTGGAGTCATCACCTGCTATCTCCCAGGGTGCACGACAGGGAGCTGGATGGGCTTAACCCAGGCATTCAGATATGGGGATGCGGGGGACTTAACTGCTATGCCAAACTCCCACCCCTATGGAATGTTTCGTATACGATGTCTTCGTTTGAGCGTATCTTAGAAGTTCATTAAAAATGTAACTGGGCATTTTTGTGAAATACTCACTTGATGGGGCTGACTTTCCGGTCTTTTCCTGCGAGGCCGGTTCTCAGGAACAAGCTAAGTGATGGGAGCTGGCCGCACCGAGGTCTGGATTTCCTTGTGTCAGTTCCGCCCCACACCCGGCCTCACCCCGGGCCTCACTGGGGAAATAATACGAATATTCTGTACTTTGGCCAAATTGCTTTGCATCCAAATTTACATTCATGTTCCAGGGCGTTAAGAGACCAGGGCTGGGTAGAGGGATGGCTCAATCCTCAATTATAATTTAACATCATTTAGGGAAGTAGATGGTGGAGCAGTCCTACCGCTCCCCGCCACCAGTCATTCTCCCAGGCACTAGGAGGCCTGGTGGGTCAAAGGTTTCCCACTCTGGAGAAATTCACAGTTGTGTGGACAGTTACTACATACTTAAGTTACAATGGTTTTAAGATAAGAGTCGGAGAACTCAAGGGGCTTCCATAGCCTTGGAAACTCATAACTGGTGCATAGGGAGATTACTGATGCCATAAACAGGAGTGTCAATTGGTAAAGTCAACAACAGGAGTCACTGTGCACTTACTCCTCATGTAGGATCTCGGTCCTTAACATGCTGTACACTGAGGCTTAATGCTATAACGAGTACTCAAACAGTATATTTCACTTTGTGTTTCTATGGGGGTGCAAACGACTGAAATCTTTACTTAATGTACACTAAACTGATCTTCTGTAAAAAAAAAAAAAAAAAAAAAAGAAAGAAATTTTCAATTCCCAACTTGACTCTCACTGGGATTAAACATGACAATAGGTCTGATCTGATTTCATCATCATTTTAAAAAAATCATCTATTATTTTTCACTTTATGTTTCTGTGTGGGAGCAAACTGTTGAAATACTTACTTAAGGTATACTAAGCTGATCTTCTGTATATTAAGATAATCGAAAATGAATCTTGATGTGAATGGAAGGGGAGAGGGAGTGGGAAAGGGGAGGGTTGTTGGTGGGAGGGACGGTATGGGGGGGGAAGCCATTGTAACCCATGAGTCGTACTTTGGAAATTTATATTCATTAAATAAAAGATAAAAAAAAAAAAAAAGTTACAATGGTTTTAACTTCAGGCTTTAGCCAAAAGCCAGCCAGCCAGGCAGGGTGGTATTGAAGGGAGCTGAGATGAGCCTGGCAAGCCGGGCAGCCGGTGGAGGCAGTCCGGGCTGGTGTGCAAGCCCCGGTGGCAGGGGAAGCTCTGACAGAAGTGGGTGTGAGTCCCCAGGAGATTCTGGCAGAGGTTGCCCCGGGGGTTGATTGTCCCAGGGTAGGAAGCAGGCAGAGCTCACAGCGGGGAGTAAACCAGTGAATGGGAGCTCTTTTTCTTTCTCTTATCTGTCTCTTTTTTAAATATGTAAAATAAAAAAAAAAAAAAAACAAAAGATTTAGTACAGAGATCAGAGCAGTTACACAGAGAGGCCCTGTGGTCAAAAAGCAGAGCCTTTGGGCTGGGTCAGAAGCCCTGGGATCTCTGTGGAGCCTGGGGGTGGTCTCTGCCAGGACATCCAAGTCTCCAAGTCTCCTCCTTCACTTTGCCCCTGGTGAGAGGCCCTGTGGTGCTGCCTGCTGTCTGTCCCCAGAGTGGCAGCTGAGCCTCACTGTGTCCCCACCTAAGGGTCATTTCTGCACACAGCTGCCGGCTGGCCCCATTAGAACCCCGGAGCCGTCCGAACTCTGTGGGTGAGGTGAGTCTTCTTGGGAGTAGGCAGCTGCCGGCCTGGCGCAACTGGAAGGAAGGCGGGAAGGCTGCCCTGACCCTGGGCTGTCTCCTCTTCTACCCGAAGCCCACCGTTGTTAGAGCACTTCTGAGCTTCATCTTTTATCAGAGATGGGCTTACAGGAAGGGGAGTAGGACTGGAGGCTGGGGCCAAAGATAAGCCTGAAATCTCACCAAGTACCCTGGGCCTGCCTCCTGGAGGGGAAATTGGGCAGAACTTTCTCCAATCACACTATAGTTCTGGCAACTGGGAGGTGCCCAGGGAGGGGGGTGCAGAGTGACAAGGATGAGGGAGGAGCCTCAGCCAACTGCTGTCACCTGGACTGTAAACTCTCACTGTCACCAAGGCTGCGGGGAGGGCGCCTCCTGCCCTCCTCTCTCAAATCTTACCTGTTCCCCCCAACCCAATCCGTGTTGAGTCAGGGCCATTTGTACAGTCTTCCTTGCAGAACATAAAATCTGTTTTAGACTAGAGGTCTCGGTCTTTGCCCAGCAAACATGGCCCAGCTCTGCCAGCTCTGTCCACAGAGAAGCTTTTAGTAGGGGCTGCTCCCCTGGCCCCATCCCCCATCCCACCCTCCCGCCTTCCCAGTTCAACGTGGGGGCAGAGGACGGTGCTGGAGCTGATCCTGGGTGGTGTTGCTCCAGGGGGCTCAAAGGATCACTCCTTTTAGGCTGGGCTAAGTGACACTTCCTGGTTCTGAGAAAAGAGGCTTATTGTGGAGGGGGCTCTAGCAGCTTGGCACCCACCAGCGCGGAAGAGGTGAATGCGCAGTAAATCACGCAATGCAACTTAACTTTCCCTTGAAATGTGAACTGGCTTTAGAAGTCCCAGAGAATGCACTTCCAGACACAGCTAGTCTCTTGCCGTGGGCTGAAAGCCAAGATGCTGGGGGTGGGGTGGGCCTTGTGTGTGCAGGGGTGCAGGGAGAATGTGGTGTAAGAAGTGGGAGGGTTTCCTAAGCTATGGATGGCCGCTGTTTGCTCTCTGCTCTGCTCCTGGGCTCCACGTCTCCCAGACCTTTCAGGGGAGGCTCACAGGGCTGCCCCGACTTTCCTAGGAGCTGAATGATCAGGCCTTGAATTCTCCGGCTTTTCTAAATCAGTGCTCGCCTTTGTGTGCCCTGTTCCAGAGACTTGGGCTGGCTCAGCCCAGGACCTCCTCTTCCAGAAGATTGGTCCTCCCAGCACTATTTCAAGGCCTGTACAGTTCCTATAAGCGTATCTACTCTTGTAATCTCTGCCTTCCAGCAACACTAACTCAAACCGCTGCCTTTGGGGCTGGTGCTGTAGCATAGCAGGTTAAGCCTGCAGTGTCAACATTGCACATGGGCACTGGTTCAAGTCCTAGATGGTCCACTTCCGATCCAGCTCCCTGCTGATGAACCTGGGAAAACAGTGGAGGATGGCCCAAGTGCTTGGGCCCCTGCACCCATGTGAGAGACCTCGAAGAAGCTCCTGGCTCCTGGCTTCAGCCTGACCCCCTTGCCATTGTGGCCATTGGGGGAGTGAACTAGCAGATGGAAGATCTCTCTCTCTCTCTCTCTCTGCCTCTGCCTCTCCCTCTCTGAAACTCTGACTTTCAAATAAATAAATATTAAAAAAACAAAACCCCCAAACCAAACAGAAACCACTGCCTTCAGCAAGGGACAGCTGCAGTGCTGTATAGCGTAGGTTTTGTCTCGCTGTGGGACCAAGTGTGAATGGGTGAACGCAGAGGCTGGACAATGCCAGTGAGTGGGGTGGCATTGCAAACAGTGGGTGGATCAAGGTGGGGGCGGGGAGCAAGCGCGGGAGCCTGGGCCTGCCAGCTTCCCTGACCTGGGGAACGGGGAGTCTGTCACAGAGAGAGGCTGTGGGAGGTAGGGCCTGGGGAAAGTGGGGGTGAGTGAGAAAAACCTCAGCTGAGATGCAAGATGGTGCCTAGGGCACAGCTGGGAGGGAGCCCTCAATTTGTATTAACACCTGCCTAAGTGAATATGCATTCTCTCTGGGTCAAGGGAGGGGGGACTGGGCGTGGGGACAGAACTGTGGGAGCAGAGGGCTGGACAGCTCATTTCTTTTTCTTTTCTTTCTTTTTTTTTTCTTTCTTTCTTTCTTTTTTTTTTTTTTACAGGCAGAGTGGACAGTGAGAGAGAGAGACAGAGAGAAAGGTCTTCCTTTGCCGTTGGTTCACCCTCCAATGGCCGCTGTGGCCAGCGCGCTGTGGCCGGCGCACCACGCTGATCCGAAGGCAGGAGCCAGGTGCTTCTCCTGGTCTCCCATGGGGTGCAGGGCTCAAGTACTTGGGCCATCCTCCATGCACTCCCTGGCCACAGCAGAGAGCTGGCCTGGAAGAGGGGCAACTGGGACAGAATCTGGCGCCCTGACTGGGACTAGAACCCGGTGTGCTGGCGCTGCAAGGCGGAGGATTAGCCTAGTGAGCCACGGCACCGGCCGGACAGCTCATTTCTAGAAGATTGCTCACTCTGGAGAGCCCTGGGCCAGGGTCCTCAGGGTCTGGAAAGATGTTTATAGCACATACAGAGCAACTTACAGTGCTGCCTCGGAGTGCTGCTGAGTCACAGAAGTTTATACGTTCATAAACCAAAGCGAGTGACTGTTTCACACCCGATGGTCACCTTTGTGTTGCCTTCTGTCTTCATCTCCCCTGATATTGTGATGACAGCTGGGACAAGGCTCAGGGAAACTGGAAGGGAGCTAGGTTTTGGCCTAAGAATGTGACAAACACACAGATGTACTTCAGTTATGAAAATCTACACTTGGCACACACAGACTCATTTTATGACCTCATCTGAGCATTCAACTTTATATGGCATGTGTCTTTTTGTACCGGTGACTGACATCTGTTAAGCACAAGTTTTGGAATTGTTCTGTTTTGTGTAATTCTGGATGGTTCCAGAATGTGGTTCTTGTAGGTTTCTTGATATGAAAAAGAAAGAGAGAGAGAGAGAGAGAGAGAGAGAGAGAGAAAGAAAGAAAGAAAGGAAGGAAGGAAGGAAGGAAGGAAGGAAGGAAGAAAGAAAGAAAGAAAGAAAGAAAGAAAGAAAGAAAGAAAGAAAGAAAGAAAGAGAAAGAAAGAAAGAAAAGAAAGAGGTAGGAAGGTAGGAAGGTAGGTCTTGGTTCTTTCTCGAAGGGACTGTTAATAAGCATTCACCTAACTGCCTAATGAGCATCCTGGTGGAGATGAAAGGCTCAGCAGGTGTTTTTCTAGGTTGTACATATAATTTAAATTTAAATCTCTATTTGTTTTATGCTGATTAGTCTAGAAGCTGTTTTCTTAGGAGCACTCACTGAGCTGTGCATATTTCCATTGTAAAGAGGCAAAATCAAATATCCGTGGACTGCAGGGGGCCGGTCGCTGCGGGCAGGCAGCCAGTTCTGTCTCCTCTGGGGCATTTGATGTTTATTATCTTGCAGGTGGTGCTTGTTCCTAGGCTCTACTCGACCTGTTTCTTGGTGTCTTGGTCCCTGCTTTTAGCACAGAATGTATATTCTTTCCTCTTCAAAGAGTGTGTGCGTGTGCGTGTGGCTCTCAGTGCAGGTCATAGTCACCTTAAAATGTGCAAGTGCAGCGTGGCAGAAGGAAGCAGGAACAAAAACCACTCCTAAACCTTTCTGCCCGCTGGCAGTCCCTGCTCACCTTCTTTCTTCTTTCTGTGGGATTGTCATTGTGTTCTTGACATCATTCATCATACTGTATTGTCAGTATTGTATCTTGTTGTCTTCACTTGACATTCTTTCTCAAGCAGTTTTATTGTCATTCAAGCATAAAATTCGGTAAACATATTTGTCCCAGTCGCTCACTGACATTGTGTTATGCTGCTTGACAAAGGACAGTTCTTCAAAGGTAAAATTATGATGCTCAGACAAGGATAAAATGAGCACATCAAGAAATCATTTAAATCATTATTTTTAAAAGAAAGCTCTAAATTTTTTTTTTATTTGTTTATTTGAAAGGCAGAGTTACAGAGAGAGAAGGAGAGGTAGAAAGGGAGAGAGAGGTCTTCCAACTGCTGGTTCATTCCCCAAATGGCTACAATGGCAAGGGCTGGGCCAGGCCAAAGCCAGGAGTTTGAATTGTCATCTGGGTCTCTTACATGGGTTCAGGGGCCCAAGGACTTGCACCATCTTCCACTGTTTTCCCAGGCCATTAGCAGAGAGCTGAATTGGAAGTGGAGCAGCCAAAATTCCAATCAGCACCTATGTGAGATGCCAGTGTTACAGGTGGCGACTTTACTTCCTATGCCACAATGCTGGTCCCTAAATAATTTAATGGGGCCAGCACTATGGCGTAGCGGGTAAAGCTGCCACCTCTAGTGCTGGCATCCCATATGGGTGCTAGTTCAAGTCCCGGCTGCTCCACTTCTGATCCAGCTCTCTGCTACGGCCTGGGAAAGCAGTAAAAAATGGTCCCTGCACCTTCATGGGAAACCTGGAAGAAGCTCCTGGCTCCTGGCTTTGGATCAGTGCAGCTCTGGCCATTGTGGCCAACTGGGGAGTGAACCAGCAAATGGAAGAACTCTCTCTCTCTCTGCCTCTCTGTAACTCTGCCTTCAAATAAATAAATACATCTTAAAAAATTATTATTCAATGGAGCCGGCACCACGGCTCAATAGGCTAATCCTCCACCTTGTGGCGCCAGCACACCAGGTTCTAGTCCCGGTGGGGGCGCCGGATTCTGTCCCGGTTGCCCCTCTTCCAGGCCAGCTCTCTGCTGTGGCCTGGGAGTGTAGTGGAGGATGGCCCAAGTGCTTGAGCCCTGCACCCCATGGGAGACCAGGAGAAGCACCTGGCTCCTGCCTTTGGATCAGCACGGTGCGCTGGCCGCGGCTTCCATTGGAGGGTGAACCAATAGCAAAAGGAAGACCTTTCTCTCTGTCTCTCTCTCTCACTATCCACTCTGCCTGTCAAAAAAAAAAAAATTATTATTTAATGAAGAGACCAGCAAGATACTCCAACTGGTTTAAAGGAGAAACTTAAAGAACTACACATGTGAAAAATAAATTAAGAAATGACAAAATGAAATTATTCTATTAGTTGATGTAAAACTGTTCTACCCAAGGGTAGCAATCGATTATGTTCTACTGGATACAATTCAGTTTTACTTCCATGGATACAGGGAATTTGCATTAATATTAGTGCTGTGGTTTGGCTGTTAGCTCAGGCATCCCCAAAGGACCATGTATTAAGGGCTTGGTCCCCAAAGTCTTATGTTAATGGATTAAGGGTGGAAACATACTCCAGTTATGATGTCTGAAGGTGAGGCCTTTGAGGATTGATTAGATGGTTATGTTGTTAGGACCCAGTCATGGTGGCTTTATAAGGAGAGACACATGGAATAGACAACAAGTGTGCTGCCCGTCTCCCTGCTTTGACTTGCTCTGTGGTCGGCCCCTTGCACGCATCCCACCGTCACCATCCTCCAGCCTCACAAGACAGCCAAACCAAGGGACCTACTTGATCTTGGGCTGTGAGCCCAAGATCTTGAAACTGTGAGCCAAAATAAACCTCCTTCCATCATGAGTAGCTTGTTTCAGGAATTTAGTTGTAGTAACAAAGAGCTAATTTAGTCAATTTTATACTTTGCACATTGTAAAATAACTCAAAGATCATAAAAAGGCAAGTATAATGCAATCATCTTTTTTGGCTATTTGAAAATCTTTTAAAATACAATTTTTATTTATTTTTATCTACTTTAAAGGCAGGTAGAAAGAGAGAAAGAGAGCTGATGGTTCACTCCCCAAGTGCTTGCAACAGGTGGGGCTGGGCCAGGCCAAAGCCAGGAGCTTAAAACTCAATCCAGATTCTCCCATGGGATGACATGGATGCAAGTACTTAAGCCATCAGTTGCTGCCTCATGGGTTTTGCATTAGGAGGAACCTAGAGTTGGAAGCAGAGCCAAGTCTCCAACCCAGGCACTCTGATATGGGGTGCAGGTGTCCCAGCAGTGTATTAACCACGGTGCCAAATGCCCACCCCTGCAAGTCTTTTCTAACGTTTCCTAGCAGGATGTGATATGATTATACTTGTATGCAGTGTTCCTATGTGAGTGTTTAGGCTACAGGTAGACTGGCTTTCATCCCATCTGATGCAGCAGTTGCTAAACCTCAGTGCATCCACAGTTCCTTATCTGTAGAGTGAGGATAGGTGGGATGGTTTCTAAGAGACTTTCTGGGGATGGGTGCTGTGGCACAGTGGGGTAATCTGCTGCTTGCAACACCCACATTCCATATCAGGGTGTCAGTTTCAGTCCTGGACCCTTTGCTTCTGGTCCAGTTCCCTGCTAATGCAGCCTGGGAGGCAGTGGAAGATTGCCTAAGTGCTTGGGCCCCAGCTGTCCACGTGGGAGACCTGGATAGACTTCCAGGTTCCTGACTTCAGCCCAATGTAGTCCCGATTGTTGTGAGCATTTGAGGGCTGAACCAGTGGTGGAAGATCTGTCTGTCTCTATCTCTGTTACTCTGCCTTTTAAGTAGATGAAAAGAAATTTAAAAATATTTAAAAGCCTTTCTGAAGCTTGGATGTCCACAACTCTGCTAATTAATCAAGACACATGGGTCACATCACTCTACTATCAATCCTTTTAGGAAAATTGTATAGGTAGGATATCAGTGTCATATTAAATGTAAGTCCAAAAGTGACATAATATTAAAAAATCTGTTTAAATGAATCTCCTAAAACTCTTTTAAGAAGTTTAAGTAAAAAATTATAAGAGTAGCAAAGCATTGAGTCATCGTTTAATTGCCATTATTCTTGCTTTCATAGTACTGCATACAATAATAGTGTGCCTTAGCATCGATTTTTATCTTTTACTTGAAAGGAATAAAAAACACCACCATAAAATTAGTCATAGATTCTATTTATTTATTTATTTTTATTTTTAAGATTTATTTATTTATTTGAGAGGCAGAGTTACAGACATAGAGAGGGAGAGTCTTCCACCCAGTGATTCACTCCCCAAATGTCTGCAACAGCCTGAGCTGAGCTGATCCAAAGCCAGGAGCCAGGAGCCAGGAGCTTCTTCCCATATGAGTGCAGGGGCCCAAGCACTTGGGTCATCCTCTGCTGCTTTCCCAGGCTGTTAGCAAGGAGCTGGATCGGAAGTAGAGCAGCTGGGTCTTGAATAGGTGACCACATGGGATGCTGGCGCTGCAGGTGGAGGCTTAACCTACTTTGCCACAGTGCCGGCCTTAGCCATAGATTTTAAAAGGCATTCACATTTCAGAAATTTTTTCTTAAAATCCTGAACCAAGAAACAAACAAAAACTGTGAACCTTAGAATGGGGGAAATAGGACATTTGTCTTTGGGGGTGAATGAAGAAAGAATTAGTATGTGAACCTCTTCCGGCTTCATGGACAGAGGGATTTGGTAATCCAAACCAAACCAAACCAAACCAATTTCTTTTTATGATGGCAAAAGTAGTATTTGTTGGAAGTAATCCAAATGTCTATCAACTGATGAATGAAAAATCCAAATGAGATATAGCATTAACGGGGATACTATTCAGCTGTACTCGGGAATGAGGCCTGGGTACCACACGGACGAACCCAGAGGACATTATGCTGAATGAGGAAGCCAGACATAAAAGGCCATATGTTGCACGATTCCGCCTATATGAAATTCCAGTCCACACTGGGCAAATTCATCGAGAGGGAGACGACATTAGTGGTTGCCAGGAGATTGGGGGAGGACGGAATGAGGAGTGACTGCCTAACAAAGTGTGAGCTCTCCTTCTGGGTGATGCCAATATTTTGGAACTAGACAGCAGGGATGGTTCTAGAACCTTGACTGTATTCAATGCTACTAAGTTGTGTGAAGCAAAATGGCAAATTTTCTGTTTTGTGTATTTTACCAAACTAAAAGTAAACAATTAACTCCCCCAAGTATTGTTCAATGCATTGTTGGAAATCCTTGTTTTAATTCTAGTTTGTTACAACTGTGAATTGTAAAGACGAGAGGTAAGAGCAGTATAAAGGAAGGCCTGCCACTGACCATGGGCTGCTTTTGTCTCATGAGTCCAAGGGCTTCATATTGAGGCCCACAGCCAACCAGGCACCTAAGGGTCCTTCTCCCTGCCCCGTGGGGCCTCTCCTGTCCTTGGAAATACCTCAGTGGACCCACTATACCCAAGGGGATGGGCGATTGGTCTCTGATGCAGCTCCCAGAAGCCTCTCATGGCTCACTCTCTCTGCCTGGCTGAGCCCTGTTCCTGCCTGAGGCGCATGGGTGCTGGTGACTTGGGGAGAAAGACGAGAGGCTGTGACTTCCCCCGAGGATCTGCAGGTACAGCAGGCGTGGTGGCAAATTGATAGGAGGTGCTCAGGCTCTCTGAGGGGTGAGCCAGAGGCCAGGGAAAGATTCTCAGTAGCTGAGACCTGTAATATGTGTGAAAGGCAGCCACGCAAACTTCCATTTCCTAAGAATTGTGGCTTGCTTAAAAAAATTCTTTTTTTTATTTATTTGAAAGAATGACAGGGAGAGATGCAGAGTGTTATCTATCTACTGGTTCACCCCTGAAGTGGTCACAGTGGCCAGGGCTGGGCCAGGCCAAACCTCAGAGCGTGGAGCTCCATCATGGTCTCCCACGTGGCGGCAGGGGCCCAAGCACTTGGGCCATCTTCTGCTGCTTTCCCAGGTGCATTAGCAGAGAGCTGCATTGGAAGTTGAGCAGCCAGGACTCAAACCTGTGTGCTGATATGGGAAGCAGGCATCATAATGGCAGCTTTTTTTTTTTTTAAAGATTTATTTATTTATTTGAAAGGCAGAGTTACAGAGAGGCACAGACAGAGAGAGAGAGAGAGAGGTTATCCATCCACTGGTTCACTCCCCAGATGGCTGCAATGGCCAGAGCTGTGTTGATCCAAAGCCAGAAGCTAGGAGCTTCTTCTGGACCTCCCACATGCATGCAGGGGCCCAAGGACTTGGGCCACCTTCTACTGCTTTCCCAGGCCACAGCAGAGAGCTGGATTGGAAGTGAAGCAGCTGGGACTTGAACCAGTGCCCATATGGGATGCCGGCGGAGGAGGTGGAGGCTTTACCTGCTATGCCACGGTGCTGGCCCCTCTAGACCATTTTGAACAGGTTGTGGAGAGAGGATCCAGGGTCAGGAGCAGCCAGATAAAGGGCAGGAGGCAGGAGTGAGCTTAGTTTGTGGGAGGAAAGAAAGGAATTTCATCCTGGTTGGCGCTAGAGGCTGGGACGGCCTCAGGAGTGGGAGATGGGCTGCGGAGTCGGATCCTGGAGGGGCTTCATCCTAAGAACAAGGTGAGCCGGTTCTTGCTGCAAAGGCCAGCTGTGTGTGTATTGACCGTCGTCCCAACAAGGAACCCGCTCCTCTTCGAGTTTGCTCAGCTGTGGTTGAATGACTCTGACACTACCAGTCAGTGGAGGCTCCTTCTCCTGTCAGTGTCCACTGTCCTGAGAACCTACTGATGGTCATTATCAGAGAGCCTGGCTTCTCATGCATGCCTTCAGTTCTCCATGTCTGACACTTTGTCAACAGTCAATCCCTTGGCTGAGGTTAGGAGCCAGGCTCTTGGCATTCCGGGAGCTAGGCAAGGGCAAGGGGCTGATATTTTCACTGCAGAGCAGTGTGCAGACTGACTGGCTTTCTTTCTAGAACTTTCTAAGATTTATTTATTTGAAAGGCACAGTTTAAGAGGGAGAGAGCGCTTGATCCTCCATCCACTTGTTCACTCCCCACATGGCTGCAATGACTGGGGCTGGGCAACCCAAAGCCAGGAGTCAGGCACCTAAACATTTGGGCCATTTTCCACTGTTTTCCCAGGTACACTAGCAGGGTGCTGGATCAGAAGTGGATCACTTGAACTGGTGCTGATATGGGATTTGGCAGGCAGTGGCTTAACCTTTTGGGCCACAGCGCTTTATTTAGCACTCTGGTTTGGGGCCTGCATCTAACCTACACCTTTCTAGGGGTACCTGAGGTTTGGAGTCTGCCTGGCTCACCTTCTGTAGAGACTCAACCTCCTGGCGGTGGGGGAGGCGTTGTCATCTGTGTCCCTGCCTGGGGAAGGGGTCAGTATAGCGTTTGGCTTCCGTTTATGGACTTTCCCGTAATCTCCCTGTTTTAGCCTCTCACCTATTCCCCCTATTGTGATATCTGGCATCTCCGGTTTCTGAGAATTTCTGTAATTCTTATAAAATACCTAGCTTCTCACTGGTGCTGTTTTTTCAGGTATTTGCATTTCTCCTCTGCCTAATCAGTGATTTGCCCTCACCTGCTCTAGTATGATTTAGGTTTTTGATGGCTCTTTGTTTTTTTCTTTAAAAAATTGCAATTTTTGATTGACATGAAATTGTACCTATTTATGGGGAACAGTATGAATTTTTTTTCTTTTTAAGATTTATTTGTGAGGCCGGCGCCGTGGCTCAACAGGCTAATCCTCTGCCTAGCGGCACCGGCACACCAGGTTCTAGTCCCGGTCGGGGAGCCGGATTCTGTCCCGGTTGCCCCTCTTCCAGGCCAGCTCTCTGCTGTGGCCCGGGAGTGCAGCGGAGGATGGCCCAAGGGCTTGGGCCCTGCACCCCATGGGAGACCAGGAGAAGCACCTGGCTCCTGCCATCGGATCAGCGCGGTGCGCCGGCCACAGCACGCTGGCCGCGGCGGCCATTGGAGGGTGAACCAACGGCAAAGGAAGACCTTTCTCTCTGTCTCTCTCTCTCACTGTCCACTCTGCCTGTCGAAAAAAAATAAAAAGATTTATTTGTGGAGCTGGCACTGTGGCATAGCGGGTAAAGCCGCTGCTTGCAGTGCTGGTATCCCAAATCAGCACCAGTTCGAGTCCCAGCTGCTCCACTTCTGATCCAGCTCTCTGCTATGGCCTGAGCAAGCAGTAGAGGATGGCCCAAGTCCTTGGGCCTCTGCACCTGCATGGGAAACCCGGAAGAAGTGCCTGGCTCCTGGGTACAGATGGGCTCAGCTCTGGCCATTGTGGCCAACTGGGGAGTGAACCAGAGGATGGAAGACCTCTCTCTTTCTCACTCTGCCTTTTCTTCTCTGCGTAACTCTGACTTTCAAGTAAATAAATAAATCTTAAAAACAAAAATTTATTTGTTATTTATTTGAAAGTGCTACAAAGAGAGAGAGGGATACAGAGAGAGAGATCTTCAATCTGCTGGTTCACTCCCCAAATGGCTGCAAGGGCCGGGGTTGGGCCAGGCCGAAGCCAGGAGCCAGGAGCTTCTTCTGGGCCTCCCATGTGGGTGCAGGGGCCCAAGGACTTAGGCCATCATCGTTGCTTTCCCAGGCCATTAGCAGAGAGATGGATTGGAAGTAGAACAGCTGGGACTTGAGCTGGTGTCAATATGGTAGTGGCTTTACCAGCTACACCACAGTGCTGGCCCCAATGTGATGTTTTGATACATGTATACATTGAGCAGTGATCAAATCAGAGTAATTAGCATATCTGTCACCTTAAACATTTACCATCCCTTTGTGATGATGAGAGCATTCAAACCCTCTCTTCTAGCTATTTGAAATAGCAATACATTACTGTTAGCTATGGTCACACTACTATGCAACAGAGCACTGGGACTCGTTCCTCTTATCTAACAATTTGCTGACCAGCCTTTTTCTCCCCCACTGCCTTTCTCCCCAGCACCTGGAAACCATGATTCTACTCTCAACTTCTACGAGCTCAGATTTTTCAGATCCATGTATTGGTGAGCTCGTATAGCACTTGTCTTTCTCTGACTTGTTTCACTTAGCCTAATACTCCCAGTGTTCATCCATGTTGCTGTCAATGGCAGGATTTCCTTCTTTCTTATGGCAGAATAATATTCTACTATGATACGTATGTATCAAGTTTTCTTTACTCATTTATGCAGTGTTGGATGCTGAGGTTGTTTCAATGTCTTGGCTATTGTGACCAATGCTGCCAGGAACATGGGAGTGCAGATACTGCTGCACCTGCAATGCTGGCATCCCATAAGGGTGCTGATTCATGTCCTGGCTGCTCCACTCCCACTCCAGCTCCCTGCTAATGGCCTGACAAAAGCAGAGGAAGATGACCCAAGTGCTTAGGCTCCTGCTACCCATGTGGGAGAGACAGAAGGAGCTCCTGGCTCCTGGCTTTTCCTGGCCAAATCATGGCTGTGGAGGCCACCTGGGGAGTGAACCAGCAAATGGAAGATCTCTCTCTCTCTTCCTCTCTGTTAACTTTTTGTTAAATCTTTTTTTTTTTTTTCAAAAAAGAACTATTTCAATTCCTTTGGATATACACTCAGACATGTGATCATGGGATCAAAAGATAGTTCTACTGATAATCTTTCAAGGAACCTCCATGCTGTTTTCCATAGTGTCTGTTGCCTGCCAGTATAGGGCATTTTACATCATGTCTTGGTCAGTGTCCTGAGGAAGCTGGCAATTCTCCTCTGCAGAAAAGAAAAAAAAAAAAAACCTACACATTTAATACTTGGCAGGGTACTCTCTCCACATTAAAACAACTGGAGACTATGACTCAATACATTTAGCGACTTGATTTTGTGTGTTCCAGGAAAGCAGGGACCAGGCAGGGCTGTGTTTTGGCAGCTGCATCACGGAGCAAGAGGGTTTGACTAGAAGTAGATTGAGCCCAGAAAGCAGAAGCAAGCGCTGCCCTGGGAGGGGAGGAGGAACACTGGGAAAAGTGGGAAGGAGGCGGACGCTGTCAGTTGCAGTGGTGAGGTTGCTTCTGCCTCCATTTTGGGATCTGTAAAATGGGTTTTACTTCTTCCTCTCTCTCCCTGGGGAAGAGGTGCTCCATGGAAGATGGAGAGTACATTTGCTATTTGTTTTTATTTCTTTAAAGAAAAGCCAAAGAGCACTATGAGGTGTGTGTATTCATTGAATAAGAAGATGGTCCATCCCCCTACCCCAGCCCAGAGGCCTTGGTTCTAAAGAACTGAGGGAATCACTGTGTTGCAGCGTGCTTTTCCTCTGGTCCGGTGCTCCCGTGGACTGAGGATCTGAAGTTCAGATCTCAGCGGAAGGCACTGGTAGGGAGGGTTTCTCCCAGAGCTGGCCTGCTTGGAAACCAGGTAACCTGATCTGGAGAAAGTGGGCAAACCTCCCGCTTGTCAGCACACACAGCGCAGAGCTTTTCCCTCAGACTGCAGGGCCCAGCGGGCCTGTCCGTGAGAGCGCAGGGCGCGGCACCCGGGTTCTGGGTCGGCTGGCATGTCCTCGCTTTCCCTGGGTCCAGAGGCTGCTGGGCCAGGGAAGGAACGGGAAAGGAGGAGCTAGAGGTGGGCGGAGGGTGCGAGCCGTGTGCTCAGGCCTATCCGAAGCTCAGGCCCTTTCAGGAAGCCTGACCGCCGTGTTTTCTCCAATTCCAAACTCCCGTGGTTCGGGCTGTGACTTTAGCGATTCCTAAAGCGCCATTTAGCCCTTGTATGTAAGTGGCCATTGACCTCAAACTGTCCAAAGGAACCAGACATTTCAAATAAGGATCGAATCAGTTCCCCAGTGTCAGGTGTGGGCTGACCCTAGTTTTGAGAAGTTCCAGACATAGATCTAAACACAGCATGGCTTTCTGTGGGTATATGGAGGCAGAGGGGATGAATGGAGTCTTTTATTTAAAAAAAAAAAAACTGCTTTATTGCAATATAATTCACACACCATACAACTTACCTATTTAGTGTCCTGGTCTCTATTTCACAGGGCTGTGTAACCATCATCACAGACAGTTAAGAGCATTTTATGACCCCTAAAGAAACTCCATAGCTCTGGTATTACCTGCCTCCCCAGCCACCCTGACTCTAACCGCTGATGCACTGTCTACCTCTGCAGAGTTCCCTGTTCTGCACTTCCATGTGGAGGGACTCGGGGCATGCAGGCTTTGTGCCTGGCTTCTTTCACTTGGAATAATGTTGTCAAGGTTCATCTACGTTGTAGTGCATGCCCATACTTTATTAACCTCATTATGATTGAAGAATATGTTTCTGCGGTATGCCTGTACTACACTAAAAGTTATTTGAATTGAAAGTATTTATGGGCACAGGATGAATTCAATGCATGTATTCAATATGCAATGATCAGATCAGGTTAGTTAACTTCCATCTCCTTAAATATTGCTTATTGGCCGTGTACGTGTGTGTGTGTGTGTGTGTTTAAAGATTTATTTATTCATTTATTTAAAAGGCAGAGTTACAGAGAGGACACACACACACACACACACACACAAACACAGAGAGAGATCTTCCATCTACTGATTCACTCTCCAGATGGCTGCAATGGCCAGGGCTGGGCCAAGCCGAAGCCAGGAGCTTCATCTGGGTCTCCCACGTAGACGCAGAGGCCCAAGCACTTGGGCCATCCTCTGCTGCTTTCCCAGCATGGAGCTGGATCAGAAGTGGAGCAACCAAGGCTCCAACTGGTGCCCATATGGGAGGCCGGCTTTGCAAGTGGCAGCTTTACCTGCTATACAGCAGCACTGGGCCCATTTCTAAGTTTCAGAGTGAATTTCTATGGATTTTGCATGCATAAGGTCATGATATCTATGAATATGGTTCTAGTTCTTCCTGTTCCATCTGGGTGCCTTTTGTATGTTTTCCCTGCCCAGTAAGTATAGGGTCTTAAAGGACTGGGAAAACCAATATGTACTGGACCAACCTCTGGAAAGAAGCTAAAAAAAAAAAGAAGCTCTACCCATGCTGTGCTCAGTGTACCACTGGGTGCTTATTCATGCATTCATCTGTATAGGCAAAAACGTATGTGGAACACTTACTGTGTCCTAAAAGTCAGATAAGATGATGTTCTTCTCCCCTGGGACTAACACAGTTCTTTTACAATGAATGTTTATTGAGAATTTCTTCTTCACAAGTAATTTTCCAGAGGCATAATAGTGAACAGGAGTGGCCAGAATTTAGCTAAAGCTCTAGCCATAGAGATAGACAAACTGATGATTTGTTGCTCTTGAGAACAACACAGTGTGTGGGGGTGGGGTGGTATGGAGTGACAAGGGGGCGTGGGGGTAGAATAGGTTGAGAGGAAAGGTGGGAAGATTTCCAGAGGCAGTAGACTGCACTGGGACATCTTGAAAAGCAGACAAGGGACCTAAGTATATTTTAGACACATGGCAAAGACCCAATTGGCCTTTTGCCATGACTGGTTTCCCAGTGAGTTCTCTTTCCCTCTTTGGCTATTGTTTAAGTGGGAGTATGTAGAATCCAGTAGGGGGTCTTCAGAGGACCCTAGAGTATTCAGTGAGGTTAAGAGAGGAGAAACAGGGCAAAGGCATGGGTGGGCCAGCCAGCAAACATAAATATGGCTTCTAATTGGGCTCTTGAGAGAAGTCACTCATCATTCTCTTTCCAGTAAACTTCTTCTTTGGGTCTTTCTTGTGGCTTTGTTCTCTGGAGCTCTCTCTATTCGGAGGAAGGGGTTTCAGTACAAATCCTGCCTTGGGTAGCTGCCAGTGTAATTTCACCATGTTCAGTTGAACAGGCCCAAAGTGAACCGTTCCAATGTCTGATGGTAGGATGACCAACCAATCTGGTTTGCTTGGGTCTCTTCTTGGGAAACCATGTAGTCCAGGCAAACTGGGAGTCTTAATTACTCTATCGGTAAGCGTCCAGCAGGATCAATCTTCAAAGGAAGTTCATTAAACCCCCAAGCTAAAACCAAGAGTTTCAGTGCATCTGGGAGGTATACAGACTGTTGTTGATCAGTTAAGATTCTGGAGTTCAAATGATTAAGACTTAAGCGAGCCTACAGCTCCGCCCGTGACCAGCTTCCAGACTTTGGTTCAGTTGTCTGTCATCCTTAGTGTCAGTTTTTATATCTGTGCAACTGTGGGAATAATCTCATACAATTGTTTGGAATCAAAAGAGAAAATGTTGCAAATTACATGGTGCAGGCTCTAGAACATTCTGAGTGATCACTACTCTTGTTCAGCGGCTGGCAAACTCTGACTGATGGGCCAAATCCTGCCGGTCTCCTGTTGTAAGTAAAGTTTTATTGGGATGTAGTCATGCCCGTTCATGCACATGTTGTTTATGGCTGCTTTCACGCTATAAGGGTCGCTTTGATTAGGTGGAACAGAGAAAAAATGGCCTGCAAAACCCGAATGTCTATTTTTTGGTCCTTTACGGGAACAGTTTCCCTTCTCCTGCTCTTGTCATGATTGCCTGGGACAGCTGAGGGTGTCCTGACTCAGGTCTATCCAGGAGGCTGAGGCTGTGGTGTGATAGGCATCTGGTCTGATAGGGGCTTTGGGACCTTGGATAGACCATTCTGTTCCTTTGGGTTTATGTCCTTGTCTGTGAAGCAAACAGGCCTGAGCCTATGAGACACTCGAGGAAAGCAGTTCTGTGGAAGGAGGACAAGGGTGTCATGAATGCTGACTTTGATGCCGTGTTCTCGAATTCCCCAGAGCTGATGGGGTGCTCTCCCCTGCACTGCAGTAAGTCCCAGCAGACTTCAGGAGAGGGCAGGCTGAGCAAGCTCGTCGAACCCACCAGAAGTCCTCAGTCAGCTTCCCTGGAGGAGTTAGGGGCCATGTCTTGCCCTGTGAGAGAGCCTGTCTTGTGTGAGGAAGAATGAATTAGAACCCTCTGGTACGTGATCTACCTGTCCAGGAAAGATTGGGATGAGTTATCCTTATTTGCTAATGATAATTTCTTTAAATTATTTGTTTCTTTATTAGAGAGAGAGAGAGAGAAAGAGAAAGAGCGGGCGCACTAGACAGGGCTTCCACCCACTGGTTTACTCTTCAAATGCCTGCAAGGGCTGGAGCTGAGCCAGGGCTGAAGTTGTGAGCCAGGAACTCAATCCAGGTCTCCCAAGCCGGTGGCAGGAACCCAATTACTTGGGCCGTCACCTGCTGCCTCCTAGGGCCTATGTTATCAGAAAGCTGAGTTAAGGAACCAGAGCTAGGAAACAAAGCCGGGCACTCGGATAGGGGATGCGGCTATCTTACCGGCGAGGCTAAATGCCCTCTCCTAACTAATGATAGACTCTGAGCCCCCTCAGAGGGTTGCCTCTACTTTCCTGAAAGTGCTAATTCACAGAATTATGCCTCTGCTTCCAAAGCTGGACAAAACGCACATTCCCTACCATGCGAAAGTCTCTATCTTTTCCCCAAGCCCCAGTGTAATTCCAACCCTCACCCTGCTTTATGAACCTCTGCAAGTCCAGTGCACTTCCTCATTACCTTCCCACCATGCGTTTCTGGGCGGAGTCTTCCCAGCACTTACTCACCAGTGGCGCTGATGGCTTTCTGATCATTCCGCGGGGCGTTACTCTGCTCTTCCCAGAGCAGTCATCTTCACAGGGGCAGGGCAGGGGCTGCCCGTTTCCCTCACCTGAGTGCCCACATGGGCTGGCGCAGGGTGCGGTAGGAAGTGTGCCTGGTGGAGAGCTCTCCTTGGCTGGGCCTTCCTGTCCTCCCCCAGGCTGTGGAAGCTGCATTTAAAGCTCTCCTGCATCTGGGTCTCTTCCTCAAGTCGTTCTCCTAGCGGATGGGGCTGATGCCCCCTACCCCCTCCTTCCTGAAGGCTGGTGAGTGTTGGGCCAGGGCCTCATGCTGATTGGGATAATGACATCACGAGCCTGGCCAGTGGGCAGCCTTTCTTTAATGAGTGAAAGATGAACTGATGGCAGTGCAAATGAGTACTTATCTGCTTTGCTCTCTTCCTGCAGAACAATCGGCAACACATGATCAAGAGCGCTCTCAGTGTCACGGGGATGTTTAATTACAGGGGTATTACTGGAGTTCCTTGCATTTGCTTTATTCTGCTGTCATTTCCCTTTGGTTATATGGGGACAGACTCACCCTTTTTATTAAACCAATGTGGGTATTAATCATTATCATTGACATTCTAGCAGAGACATCTCAATGGGAGAAACAGGGCAGCCCCCTCTTGCACTCCGCAGGTAGCATGTTGAGCTGTCTGGGGGTCTCCGTGGGTGTTACAAGGTCCCGCTGCATGTGCCAGGGATGAGGACTGGCATGGAACAAATGGATGAGGATCACTTGTTGGCTCTTTTTGTTGTGTATCTGCTGAGTCCTTACAAATAAGAACACATTTTCTTTTTAAAAAATATTTATCTATCTATTTGAAAGGCAGAGTTAGAGAGAGAGAGGGAGGGAGAGACAGAAAGAGAGACCTTCCATCTGCTAATTTACTCCCCAAAAGGCCACAGTGGCTGGAGCTGGGCTGACCTGAAGCCAGGAGCCAGGAGCTTCTTCTGGGTATTCCACGTGGGAGGACTTGGGCCATCTTCTACTGCTTTCCCAGGCCATAGCAGATAGCTGAATTGGAAGTGGAGCAGCCAGGACTTGAACTGGCGCCCATATGGGATGCCAGCACTGCAGGTGGCGGCATGCCACACCGCTGGCCCCAAGAACATGTTCTCTGTCTATATATTCAGATGTTGCTCTGTTTTCCATGCAAGGATTTTGTACTTCCCAACTTTAAAGTTCTGTGCAGTACATGCTTAGATAACAGGGCCCATTTTTAGTTCATGTAGTTGGATGTTGAGGGAAAATTTTGCCTTACACAAAGCAAAACACACCTTAGATGCCAGCCATGGGGAGCTATTTGTTATCCCAAGTATGCCACACTTCCTTAAGGGTAATGTTGAGTAGGATTAGCCAATGTTGACTAATTAAAATTTTTAAAATTAATTTGCATTTTATTTGAGAGGCACACACCAAGATCAGAGAGGGAAAGAGAGAGAGAGATCTTCCACTACTGGTTCAATCTCCAGATGTGCACAATAGCTGGTGCTGGGCCAGGCAGAAGCCAGGAGCCCAGAATTCCACCCAGGCCTCCCAAGCAGGTGATGGGAACCCAAGCACTTGAGCCATCATGGGCTGTCTCCCAGGGTGCGCATCAGCAGGAAGCTGGATCCAAAGTGAAGGAGTTGGGACCTGGACCAGATTCTCTGATACAGGATGCAGGGTTCCCAATGGCATCTCAAACCCCTGTGCCATATGCACACCCCTCATGCTGAATAACTAAGAGGAAGCCAAGAACCAGCAGAGCTCTGAGCTGGGAAGGCACCTCCGATACTGCCAGGGCATCTTTGTGACTGACCCACGGCTTTGACTTTGCCTGACTGACCCATAGCTTTGACTTTGCCTAAGAAGCTCCGTAACTGCAAGGGGCTGTGAATATGAAAGGCTGGGGGGTTGGTGCTGTGGCGCAGTGGGTTAAATCCCTGGCCTGAAGTGCCAGCATCCCATATTGGTGCTGGTTCTAGTCCTGGCTGCTCCTCTTCTGATCCAGCTCTCTGCTATAGCCTGGGAAAGCAGTAGAAGATGGTCCCCTGCACCCATGTGGGAGACCTAGAAGAAGCCCCTGGCTCCTGGCTTCGGATCGGCCAGGTGGGGAATGAACCAACGATGGAAGACCTCTCTTTCTGTCTCTACCTTTCTCTGTAACTCTGTCTTTCAAATAAATAAAATAAATCTTAAAAAAAAGAAAAGCCGGGTGGTTTTTAGCATTTTGCTTTGCATCCAATGTCATCTAGTCCCTCTGACAAACACAGACCAAGAAGCTATTTGGTCTTGGACTCAGAAAGTAACCAAACGTTCCTCCCATTTGTAGAGAGCCGCACTTTTGCAGGGAGACAAGACGCCTTTGCAGGTGGTCAGGTGAGGGAGGCGAGGCCAGAGCAGCGCGGTTTGTCGTTCCCGTGATGCTTGTCCTACTAGCAGCCATGCACACTGGTTGTTATTTGGTCGCTGTGTGTTTTAGCTCACTTAACCTTTCTCACTTTTATCAGTTCTTCCCCCCAAACGTGGGACATCGCCTGCATCATTTTGTCATCCACACACACTTTGCTCCGGGTGCTACTATTCCCGAGTTGTCTTTGGGGTCAATTTTTAATGGAATCTGGAGTCTGTTTGCCAGACTTGGAACAGCTCCACTGATTTGGATGCTGTTTTGCTCTTTGCTTTGGTGGGTTTCCAAACCGAGGCAGGCACCAAGTTTTCTGCTTGCCGGAAGCTACCGCAGATATGCGAAGACTCTGAAGAAAGTGTGAGGCCAGAGGGAACCGCTGCCCCACCCCCAGCTCACCTCCTCGCGTAGGCCTGGCAGCGGGGTTGGCAGCAGCCTGACCAGCCTCAGGGCCCGAGGGCACTGCCCACGTGGGCCCAGGCCAGGCCCGCGGCATCGCCTTCACCTTGTTCGTAGTCACTTCTCATCCGTCACACAGGAGCTCTGTTTCACGCGAATGGACTCAATGCTGAGTCCCCGTCTTTCAGGAAGTCTGTTCATTCCGTAGACCCAGGGAGCTTGGTGAGCAGGGTCTGACACCAGGGCGCCTGGTGAATTATGGTAGTGGCTCCTGAAAGCGAGGCCCGTGGCTCTTCTCTGCTTGATGAACCGAGGGACCACAGACCCACTGCAGCCCCCAGGCCCACGGTCCACCAGGCTGGCCCAATCCCCTGTGAGGGAGGAGGAGATTTGGAGGACTCCTCACGAATCCATCGAGAAGAAAACATGGGGCGCTGTGGCTGCATGATGTCCTCCCCAGTTCCTTTGTTGAAGTCCTGAGCCCTGGAATCTCAAAATCTGACTTCCTTCCCCTCCCGCCCCGCCTTCCTTCTTTTCTCCCCACTTCTTCCTTTTTGCCTCTCCTCTTCTTTCTTTCTTTCTTTCTTTCTTTCTTTCTTTCTTTCTTTCTTTCTTTCTTTCTTTCTTCCTTCCTTCCTTCCTTCCTTCCTTCCTTCCTTCCTTCCTTCCTTCCTTCCTTCCTTCCTTCCTTTCTTTCTTTTGACAGGCAGAGTGGACAGTGAGAGAGAGAGACAGAGAGAAAGGTCTTCCTTTTGCCGTTGGTTCATCCCCCAATGGCCGCCACGGCTGGTGCGCTGCAGCCGGCACATCGAGCTGATCCGAAGCCAGGAGCCAGGTACTTATCCTGGTCTCCCATGGGGTGCAGGGCCCAAGCACTTGGGCCATCCTCCACTGCACTCCCTGGCCACAGCAGAGAGCTGGCCTGGAAGAGGGGCAACCGGGACAGAATCCGGCACCCCAACTGGGACTAGAACCCGGTATGCCGGCGCTGCAAGGTGGAGGATTAGCCTATTGAACCGTGGCGCCGGCTTCTTCTTTCTTAAAGTGCCTTTCATTTTATTTATTTATTTTTACTTCATTTGAAAGATTGGAGGTGGGAGTGAGGGGAGGGGGGGTGAGGGGAGATTGAGAGAGAGAGAGAGAGAGAGAGAGAGAGAGATCTTTCACCCAGTGGTTCACTTCCTGAATGCCTGCAACAGCTGATGCTAAGCCAGGCTAAAACCAGGAGCCTGGAATTCCATCTGTGTCTCCCATGCAGTGTCGGATTGAGGCACAGGAGTCACTACCCGCCGCCTCCCAGCGTGTGAATTAGCAGGCAGCTAAATTGGAAGTAGAGCTGGGACTTGAACCCAGACACTCTGATACAGGAGGCAGGTGTCCTAAGCAGCAATGTCTCAGCCACTGCACTAAGCATCTGCCCCTGACTGATGTCTTTATTTATTTATTTTTTTAAAAAAGATTTATTTATTTGAAAGACAGTTATAGAGAGATGTGGAGACAGAGAGAGAGGTCTTCCATCCGATGGTTTACTCCCCAGATGGCCGCAATGGCCCGAGCTGCGCCGATCCGAAGCCAGGAGCCAGGAGCCTCTTCCGGGTCTCCCACGTGGGTGCAGGGGCCCAAGGACTTGGGCCATCCTTCACTGCTTTCCCAGGCCATAGCAGAGAGCTGGATCGGAAGTGGAGCCACCAGGACTCGAACCGGCGACCACATGGGATGCCAGCACTTCAGGCGAGGGTGTTAACCCGCTGAGCCAGAGCGCCGGCCCCTGAGTGATGTCTTTATAAGATGAGGAGAAGAGGACGCAGATGCACACAGAGGAAGACCATGTGATGACGCAGGGAGAGGACAGAATCTACAAGCCACGGGAGAGGCCTCAGAACAAGTCAGCTCTGTGCCGGTCTTCTGGCCTCCAGGGCTCTGAGGACATGCGCGTGTGCGTTGTAACCTGCTCTGCAGTGACCACTGCTCTGGAGCGAGCCCTGGACACGAGCGTACCTCCAGCGAGCCCCGGCAGCAGCTCTGGCTGTTCTCTGGAACCGTTCGTACCGTCCTCAGGGAGCTCACGAAGGTTGTCCTGCTCACACTTCAAGTTCCAGCTCAGAGTTCGCACCTCCCCTTCAGATTCTTTGGTTTGTTTTCTTAGGCCCAGGGGATTAGGAGACGGAAGCCCCAGCTCTAGAAACACCATTATCTAGCTGCGGGGCCTGGGGGGGTGGTGTCGGGGTGTCGTGCAATGTCCTGGGACCCCAGCCCTCCACACAGGCAGCCCAGTGGGTGCTCTCTGAAATCCTCCCCCACACCCTGCACTGTTACCTAGCGCTGCACGCTCTGGTCAGCTGGCATTTTGTCCCCCCTCAAGTTGCTGGTGACTCGCACTCATAAAGTAGGCAGATCGTTCTTTCTTGTTAGCATCCGCAAGGGAGGCCGTCATTACAAAGGTCCTGTTAGAGTTCAGCCGTGTGCATGAGGGAACCAGGAAGCTCAGTTCCGGTACCTGGGAGTGGACCTAAAATCCTAGCGTTGGCTGTTTGGTTCCCAGCGCTGCCCCGCCTGGCTTTGTTTGACAAGGTGTGTTGATAAACTGCTTTTTCTGTCAACAAAGGTGGCGATTGAGGTAAAATCAGGCATCCTTTGAAAACAGGATAATAACAGAGATATAAAATAGTATAAAAATAAACAAATGAGTAGCAAATCCTGTGAACCTGGCACCTGTCCTAGGGAGAGTGTTTCCTTTTCTGCAGCCTATCTCAGCCTACGGTTTCGGCGTTGAGTCTTGGTCCAAGACATAAAATAAGGATCTTCCTCCTTTTCCCTTCTCTGCATTTAGTCTGCTCAATCCAAGGCCTTGCGGTGCTCCACTGGCTTAACCATTGTAAAGGGTACCAGCCCATGGCATACACGTTGGACCCATTCTAAGTATCACTCCTGTGATTGGAGACCCTAACCATGTCCTTGGTGAGTGCCCAGTGGCTTCACGTTTTGCTGTAAATCTCCCTTCAATTGTGTTCATCTCAATGCAGCTCCACATATTTAAACCCATCCTAGGTATTCAGAACCACGAAGGGGTACACCGTGGCGTATCCGAAGAACCACGAGAGGGACCCATGTTGTGGTGCAGCATGAGATGCTGGCATCCCATATGGCAGTGCCTGGCTTGAGTCCTGGCTGCTCCGCTTCTGATCCAGCTCCCTGCTAATGTGCCTAGGAAGGCAGTAGAAGACGGCCCAAGTGCTTGGGGCCCTGCCACTGATGTGGGGGACCAGGCTGGAGCTCCTGGCTTTGGCTTGGCCCAGACCTGGCTGTTGTGGCCATTTGGTGAGTGACTCAGTAGATGGAAAAATCTCTCTTTTCCCCTCTCTCTGTTGCTCTACCTTTGGAATAAATAAATAACCCAGTCCTAGACTCCAGGGAGCTTTCAGTTTCCCTGGGAAAAGAGGATACTTACATGAAAGAATCGGAGACTAGTCAGGATGAAAATGCTGTTGCCCCCGTGGAGTGGAACACAGGCTTGAGTGCTGAGTGGGTGATCCAGCCAGTAAATTCTAAGACCGCTGAGGAAGGACACAGATCAGAGATGGTGCAATTTTCAGAGAAGATCAAAGGGATGTTGGGAAGTGTGATGGGGAGACTGGGGCTCTCTGGGCAATCCAGGCCCTCAAGGATCAGGAAGCATGTCTTAGACTCTCACAGAAGGGGGACACTGGGTCAAGGGAGAGAACTCCAGAGAGGTAAGGATTTGTTGAGAGAGGGTCAGAGATGGAAATTGGACTTGAAAAAACAGCTTGTTTAATTTGGACTGCGTGAGGCGGTGCCCAAACCAACATCCATATCCTCCCTCCGTCCCAAGCCTCCCTGATGTGAGGACGCAGTGCGGCGGCTGGTAGGTATCTGCTCCTTTCCGCCTGACCCCCAGCTAAAGCACCGCTTTCTTGGCGCTCACGATGGACTGCCCTGCCAATGGAGGAGAGGAGAGATTGATTTTGGACTGTCTGCCGCTATGGAAAGCCGAGGGCTTTATCCATGGCTTACCCTAGGCAGTTGCTAGAAATGGGAGTGGAGTTTGGGATGACTTCAAAGCTCTTTGGGAAATGACACTGCTGGACCTCTATCCTCCCCGAATTACTCGTGACCGTGACCCCCTTTAGATGGGGCCCCTGGACTCATTCTCTCCAGGGGGGCTGAGATGGCATTGTCGTGAGAGTTAATGTGACCTGGTGAGTTCCGAGGGTTCTAGAAGAGAGAGGGATGCTGGATGGGGCAGTGGCCCATGTGGAGTTATTGCAGGAAGCCATGGCTCTAACAAGAAAGAACAAACAGGTTTGCTGTTTTTATGCCTTTGGGAGAACCACCTCCTTGGAGGATGCTGGGAGCCCACAGAACCTTCATTATTTAAAAAATCTCATCAGGAAGAATTCCAGGTGGGCCTTCTTAAGTGCAGGAAAGGGCATGGGACCCAATAAGGGTTTCACTATGATGATTGTCATGGGAGCCTTGGAAGTGGCACCTTATACCTGCAACTGTACAACACTCCTGTACATTAATCATCAGGGCCCATCTCTTCCCAAAACAAGCGAAAGGAGGGGAGGGCAGACCTATGAAGGGAAGACCACACGTTGACTGAAAATGCAACTTCCCTCCATCCTGCTGGTATTGTCTGGATTACTGCTGGGCAGCTGCTTTGGTCTGACTTGGCTCGCACGCTAGGGAGGGAGGACAGCAGTGACACAGTCAACTCAGATAGTGACTGACTGACCTAGGCTGGATAAGAAAATTTGGGCTGGATGTCTTTCCTTGTAGAGTTTTAACATAAGAGAAAACAAGGCAAGTGACTTATTGGGCAGGTTTGATTCATGCCTCACGTCCCTCACTGAAGAGCTGGATGACCCAGGCCAAGTTTGTAGCTTCTCCAGGCCTCAGTTTCTTCATCAGTAGAACAGAGACAAGGATACAAATTTAAGTCTTGCCTTAAGTACTCCATGAGGTGATATATGCATGGCATATGGCAATCAACCAGGAAATGGTAGCCAATAGCAATCATTATTCCTCACGTCTAAGTTTTGAATAGAGAAGATATTTGGTGAGTTTAATGAGATGGACATTTTGGCAAAGAAGTTCATTTAATATTTGTATTTAAAACAAATAAATATCAAAACACAGGGTAGAGATATGAGTTGGGTGGATGTCCTTAATCTGCCCTCTGCTGGCCTCTGACCACTGGGTAGTGGACAGAGACTGGCTACCTGGCTGTTCCCACCCCTGGCCATAAGCACAGATTTATTTATTTAAAAGGCAGAGTTACAGACAGAGAAGGATTGACAGAGAGAGAGAGCAAGAGATCTTCCATCTGCTGGTTCACTCTGCAAATGGCTACAAACGGCTGGGGCTGGGCCAGGCTGGAGGTCAGGAGCCAGGAGCCTCATCTGGGACTCCCATGTGTGTGCAGAGAGACCTAGGCCGTCTCTGCTCCTTTCCCAGGCCATTATCAGGGAGCTGGACTGGAAATGGAGCAGCTGGAACTCAAACCAGCCCCCATGTGGGATGCCAGCATCACAGGCAGTGGCTTAACCTACTGTGCTACAACACCGGTTTCCCAGTACCCTTTGTTACACAGAAGGTCTGAGTTAGAAACTATGATATATATCATATCATATCTATCTATCTATCTATCTATCTATCTATCTATCTATCTATCCATCCATCCATCCATCCATGCTCTGATGGCCTGCTTGATGTCGGATCCTGTAGAAGAATCTGGGGACCCAGCAGTGAACAGGCCATGTCTTTGTCCCCATGGAACATACATAGAGGCACCTACTTGTAAACAATTAAATTAACAAGGTCATCTCCGGTGATGATGAGGGCCATGGGGATACCCTTGGCTCCCGCTCACCTGTTGGAGTCTTTGCCTCTTGATGATGTTGACTGTGGCTTTCAAGGCTGCCGGGGTTGCTTCCATTGTGCCCACCTATGACACGCAGGACTCCAGGGCTGGGTTCCTGCCTGGTCAGACGCCAGCACCCCAGGTCCTCTGAGATGCAGTGTGCCACTCAGCACTGGGAGTGGCAAATCCGTTCTCCCTCCTTCTGGGGTTACGTTAACAGCATTTACATTCTAGAGGGCCTCTTTGCAATAAAACTCAGAGGTTTCCTTCCAGCTCAGTACTTCTTTATGTCTTCCACTTAGACAGGAATCTGCACTATTTCAGGACTTAAAAAAAATTTGTAGGTTCCTTGAGATCACATATTTATTAGTCAAATATGTTCCCTCTTTATTTTCTTCGTGCAGAAAAATATCTCTGGAAATACACACTAGCCCGTGCCAAATGCCTGGGAGTCAGGAACAGCTCTACCTGCCAAGCTTTTAAAGTTTGATTCACTGCCATCCAAAGTGAAAATTAGGGAGCTGGCTGCTCTCCTGAGTTTTGGATCTGTGACACAGGAAGCTGAGTGAGCTGTGACTTAGAGGTCAGGGAAGCACAAGTCCCCTGGAAGTGATTAGTCACAAGACATTGGGCAGATCACCAAATATCTCTGGGATTTGGCTTCCTCATCTGTGAAATGGGACAATTCAGAGGTTGTCGGGTAGACAAGGTCATGGTTACCTGTCTTGCCTCAGCTGGGAAGCCGGCAGGCCGGCAGCAGAGCAGGTCAGTCGGGGCACGGAAAGAAGGGTGTGTTTGGGATGTCAGGATCTTAAGGGGCAACAGCGACTCGTGACGTGAGTCAGCCTGTGTGCGTGGGGCCACAGCTGGCGGCCGAAGCGAGGCAGCAGGAAGATCAATGGAGAGCTATCCTTTTACAATTGTGAAGGCCAGAGCTCTGAAATCAGCATCCCTGAACCCAAATCGAGGTGTTGGCAGATCCAGGGCTCCTCTGGAGGCTCTGGGGGAATCCACTCCTTACCCTTGAGTCCTGGCTGTCGCTGGCTGCATTACCCCAAGCTCTGCCTCTGTGGTCACCTCACTTGCTTCTCTGTCAATCTCCCTCTGCCTTCTCTTACAAGGACACTTGTGACTGTAACTAGGGCCAGGACAATGTCTGCATGGCAAGGTACTTAATCACGACCATAAAATCCCTCTTGACATATAAGAAGGTAACATCCACAGCCGCTGGGGATTGGATGTGGACACATTTGCTCAGTCTGTGGTACCCACTACTCCTTAAGTGCAGGCTGTGCGTAACGCCTTTCTTCCAATGATACAGGATGAAAAGGGGGGAAGGCGTAGCTTTTGAGTTGAGAGAACTGTCAAACGCTTGCCTCTGCCAACGGGATCAAGTTCCACAACAACAGTGATGAGCTGTGCTGTTGGTACGTTCCCTCGACGTGCTGTGATGAGAACGGCATGTTACTTCTGTGATCTCCCTCCCAAAACCACATAACCCTGGTCTAGTCACGAGAAAAACATCAGGCAACTCCCAGTGGAGGCACACGCTACAGAATACCTGACCACTACTCCTTGGAATGGTCAAGATCATCAAAAATGAGAGAAATCTAAGAAACTGTCATAACCAAGAGTGGCTTAAGGAGACATGACTAATAAATGGGCTGTGGGATCTTGGATGGGATCCTGGAACACGAAAAGGACATTCAGTAAAAACAGAGTATGGAGTTTGGTTAATAATTATATGTCAGTGTTGGTCCCTTATTTGCCATAAATGAATTTTACTCATATAAGATAGAAATAATAGAGGAAACTGGGGGGGGGGGGCTATGGGAACTCTGTTATCTTTGCAATATCTTCTGTAACCTAAAATTGTTCTAAAAAATAAGACTTATTTAGGAAAAAAGTGTGTAAGCATAACATTTGAGGATATCAATAGTTACCTTGCAGAAGAGCTGAAATAATCAAGATTCAGAAGAATATGAAGAGATGTTCACACTGCCTGATACCAGAAAATATTTATTTGGGACCCTCTAAAGTTGAGTATTTGCATGTTCTAGCAATTCCCCTTCTAGACATGTCCCCAACAGAGACTCTTGAACGTGAGCACTGGGAGGCAGGTCCAAGAGTGTCCAAAGCAGCTCTAGGTGCAGTGGCAAAAACCTGAAAATGACCTAAACATTCCCCAAGGGAAAATAAATTATGTGCTTACATGGGGGACTTCTACAGAACACATGAAAATGGGACTATAATTCCATGTTACGATGATATGTCCTCATGGATAAATGCTAGTAATACTATTATTGAGTGAAGAAAGCAAATTCTAGAAGCCTTTGTATTCAAAATAATGTTTTCCTAAACATGAAAAGCAACTGAAAGTTAGACTGTGTATTATTTTAGATAAAATAGTCATATATATATATATATTTTATTCGACAGACAGTGAGAGAGAGAGAAAGGTCTTCCTTCCGTTGGTTCACTCCCCAAATGGCCGCCACAGCTGGCGCTGTGCCGATCCAAAGCCAGGAGCCAGGTGCTTCCTCCTGGTTTCCCGTGCGGGTGCAAGAGCCCAAGCACTTGGGCCATCCTCCACTGCCTTCCCGGGCTACAGCAGAGAGCTGGACTAGAAGAGGAGCAACCGGGATTAGAACCCTGTGCCCATATGGGATGCGGGCACTGCAGGTGGAAGATTAACCAAGTGATCCATGGCACTGTCCCCGATAAAATAGCCATATATAATGAAGATAAAAATAGCCATAATATGTATAAAAGGATATAGCTATATGATAGGCAGACACACACACAGGTTGAATCCAATGATGTGGAACCCAATATGTGTGTGTATATATATATTTATTTATATAAACAAAGAGATGGTAAAACCAATTGAGGGTAGTGCTTGCCTTTGGGAATGCAGTGGAGGAGACAGGGAATTGGGATGGGCCAAATTATATCAGTCTATGTAAGTTATTGGTAATGCTTTGGATCTTGGGATTGGATGGTATGCTCATGGGGTTCATTAGTTTATTAAAAGAGGGCCATCCATGGATCAATGATAAAAGTGAGTTATTAACCAATGTTGTGCAACACAGGCCCCCCCGCCCCCGAGAAAAGAATAGAGGAGAGATTTTTAACATTTTTGTTTATTACAGGGACATATATGTATTAAATTTTATAAAGTTGGAACTGGTGCTATGGTGTAGTCAGTTAAGCTGCCACCTGTAATGCTGGCATCCTGAATAGGTACCAGTTAGTACCTGGCTGCTCAACTTCTGATCCAGTTCCCTGCTAATATGCCTGGAAAAGCAGCAAAAGATGGTCTAAGTGCTTGGGCCCCTGCACCCATGCGGGAGACCCAGAAAAATCTGGCTGCTGGCTCCTGGCTTCGGCCTGGCTTAGCCCTGGTCATTGCTGCCATTTGGGGAGTGAACCAGCAGATGGGAGATCTCTGTCTCTTCTTCTCTCTCTCTGTAACTCTGCCTTTTGAACAAATAAAATAAGCCTTTAAATATTTTTATAGAGTCACAAAATGAAGCAGGGTATTACTTGTGGAAAAACTAACAAACCAGTAGAAAGGAAAGTCCTAAAATCTTCAAGTGTATCTTCAGTTTGCACTTACGGCAGCATGGTCATGAATGAAGTCAGTGGGGGTCGTTTTGCCGCTGACAGGGATGGTGTGGCTGTGGCTCCCGCAGGGTTCTCCTCGGCAGTGGGTTCACACTAAGTAGGCTGGGGTCTATGCTGCTCTTCAGTAAGAGCGCAGCATGCTCGAACGCCCACCTGGAAACACAGCATCTTCCTAGTGCATGGCGTCAGCTCCATGCGGCTGGGGAAGCCCATGTCACTCTCCTAACCGGCCTTCCTCGGGGACCACCAAGCCCAGGTCCCCAGTGCACAGGCCACTCCCCCTCATGAGACTGCAGACCATGTTAGCCTTCTCAGCAGTTGGGTCCCTGCAATCAAATCTATTGTAGTAAGTTAGAATATTACATGGAAAAGTCAAGGTATTGATGCACCTTCCAGAAAGCTCTGTGTTCCTTTGGTAAACTTGTTCACTTATTCCCAATAACTCTTAAGAGCCTTTGATAATGGGGGAGGGACAGCTTAATTCTCTCTGCTTATGGGACTGGGCCCGGGACTTCCAGAGAAAGAAACTAAAAGTAATCAAACAGATAAATACATTTTTTCCCTTTGTCTCCAGAACCATCTGTGCTTTCTTGTATTCTGTCTACAAAACGGCAAAATACTTGAGTGGTTCTTCCCCAAGTTCAAGTATGCTCAAAGGTTTCTTAGTATTCTCACTTGTTCTAAATAGGAAAGACTGCTAACTTCTAACCATCGCCTGCCTACAAACAATTCCCTAAGGTTTGCACTCACTGGGTGCCAGCCCGCCTCAAGTGATGGACAGGCCCCTCCACGCTCTACCCACATTCTCCATCGTCTCTCTTGATACAGAGGGAAATCTGCCCATTCCCCCCGCCCCCTCCCAGAGCCTCCGCTGTCAACAACTCCACTCCTGTGGTTAATAGGTCTTCCTTCTGGCCTCAGTCTTCTCTCTGCTGGATCCATTTCCTCACGCGGAAACCTGCCGTGACATCTCCACCGTACAGTTAAACAGGAGACATTGACTTGCCCTTCCCCGCTCCTGCCATCCTGTTCTCTGCTCCCTGGCAGCCAAAACCTTCTGGAGAGCTGTCTGTGTCCCCTGCCTTCATGTGCTCACCTCCCGCCCTCTGCAGCCTGCTCCACTCTGGGTGCAGCCCCGTTGCTGCACTGGAGGGGCTGTGCCAAGGTCACCTGTAACCTCTGCACTGTCCTCGTCGTCCTGGGCTGCTGGCAGCACCTGACAGTTCCCCACCCGCTCCTTCTGCTGGAAACAGTCACTTTTAGCTCCCGGTCTGCCCTCTTTGGGGCTGCTTCCAAGCCCTCTGGGAACCCATTCCCATGCCCCTGAGCCTCATGCTCAGGTCCTCTCTGTCACCGAGCACTGACAGCCCTTCCCACCCTCTCCTGCTAACCCCCTTTGTCTGTCCGGCCCCTTCAAGTCTTCCTTGAGTGCTTCTCTCTTTATCTGCCTTTGTTTGTGGGACACAGAATCCAATTTCACCGAGGTGCTGATGGCTCCCTGATTTATATCTTCAGGTTTGGCCTCTCCCTGGAACTCTGGGTTCAGACAGGCAGACTCATTCAAGCTGTCTTCCTCACAAGTGACAATTTTCCAAAGTAGACCTAAGGGCTGCCTGGAAACCAGAGCTCCTCTCGTGTCTCGTACGTTGGAAATCGCACTGCCTTGAACTCCTCCTGGCTCCTCCCTTTCCCCTCTGCCCTCACTTGAAGCTGCTGGCATCAGCTCTGGGGCGCATTTCAGACGCAGCGCGGTGCTCTTTGTCCTCGGCCTGCCTCCCACCCGGCCATCAGCACTCACAGAGACACCTACCACGAGTTTCTAACTGGACTGTCCAGTTCCGCCCTTCCTTTCCTTCAATTTAGAGACAGAGTGTTTTTTTTTTTTTTAAGGTAAGTCAGTGCCCCATAAATATGTACAATCACCATGTGCCAATCAAAAATAAAAAGGAATTTCTAAAAGAGAAGATAAATCAGATGATGTCATCTCACTGCCTGGAATCTGAATGGTTTTCCATTGGCTTAGAACAAAAGCCAAAGTCCACGGAAGGTTCATAAGGCCTGATTTGTTCTGGCCCCTGCCTGTCAAGCCAACCTCATTCGGGAGCACCCCCCTCACGCTACTGCCCGAGCCACCTTTTCTCATTTCATTTCTTGAACATTTCATTCCACCCATTTCACTGCAGGGTCTCTGTCTTGGGTTCATCACATGCTGATGTCTTCTGGTTTAAATCTTTTCACCTTTCCCAGTTTGTAATGATCTCATTTGTAGTTGGTTTACTTGTTTATATTCGATCTGTCTTAAATGAATATGCTCCAGGTTGGCTGGGGTCTGTCTTTTCTCACTCACTCCTATTTTCCTGATGTCCAGAACTATGAATGGGACATAGAAAGGCCCTCGATAAATGTCCATTCAGAGTCATTTGAGTTAGTGCATGAATGAATGTGCACTGGGGCCTCAAAGGCAGAGAAAGATAATACCAGCTTACAAGGCAGGTTGAAATGCTAGGCTCTGGGCTCCATGCTTTATTTTACTCTCATTTAATTCTCACTGCACTCTCAGGAGGTGGGTACCATTACATGCACTTGACAGAAGGAGCCTGAGAGGGGCCAGTGCTGTGGTGCAGTGGGTTAATGCCCTGGCCTGAAGAGCCGGCATCCCATATGGGCGCCGGTTCTAGTCCTGGCTGCACTTCTTCCAGTCCAGTTCTCTGCTATGGCCTGGGGAAGCAGTGGAAGATGGCCCAAGTCCTTGGGCCCCTGCACCCGTGTGGGAGACCAGGAAGAAGCTCCTGGCTTCGGATTGGCGCAGCTCCGGCTGTTGTGGCCATCTGGGGAGTGAACCATCGACGGAAGACCTCTCTCTCTCTCTGCCTCTCCTCTCTCTGTGTAACTCTGACTTTCAAATAAATAAATTTTTTTTTTAAAAAAAAGGAGCCCGAGGCCTAGAGATGATACATGACTTGAACATATTTTCCAGCTGGTAAGTGGTGGGGTCAGGGTACAAATGCAGACCTTTCTTTATTTTTATTTTTTAAAGAGTTATTTTATTTATTTGAAAGAGTTATAGAGAGAGGTAGAGACAGAGAGAGAAGTCTTCCATCCGCTGGTTCACTCCCTAGTTGGCCGCAATGGCTGGAGCTGCACCAATCCGAAGCCAGGAGCCAGGAGCTTCTTCTGGGTCTCCCATGTAGGTGCAGGGACCCAAGGACTTGGGCCATCTTCTACTGCTTTCTCAGGCCATAGCAGAGAGCTGAATTGGAAGTGGAGCAGCCGGGACTTGAGCCGGCACCAGTATGGGATGCTGGCACTGCTGGCGGCGGCTTTACCTGCTACACCACAGCACCAGCTGTCAAATGCAGCCATTTCTGATACCAGAGCTCACGAGGATGACCAGTGAGCAGCACTGTCCCCTAAGAGCACCACTGAGCTTCTGCAATGTGCTCGGAGCCTATAGGGAACCCCCATAAAGCCATTTTCAGAAAGTCCAGTTTGAAGAATAGCCAGGAGAAACCTTGGGGAGCTTAACAACAATACCAGCCATTAAAGAACACCAAGAAACACATTTAACAACAGCCTGCAGCAGCCGTAGTTCCCTGCCTGGAGTTCTTTCCCCCTGGCCCTGGGTGGGCACACAAGTAGAGCACCAGAGAGGGTGGGGGGCGGGAGCCTTGGGCGGCTGGATGAGGCGGGGGCACTGTGGCAGCTTCCATTACACTGATCTCAGAGTCTTTCTGAAATAGTTCTCGAATCCAGCTCCTCCTCTCTGTGCTGGCTCCAGTGCAGTAGTTTGAAAGCTCAGGTCTTGTCCTGAGCAACAGACTTGCACATTCTTCCTGCTGCCGCCCAGAATCCAGCACGCCCAGCCAGCACTGAAATCCAAGTATCCACAACATGCATTTCCATGATCTTTTCAAAGATCCCTCCCGTGCATATATTTAAATTTTTTTTGCACCAAAATAAACTGATTTTTAAAAAGTATTTTATTTGAAAGGCAGAGTTACAGAGAGAAGGAAAGATACAGAGAGATCTTCCATCCACTGGTTCACTCCCCAAATGGCTGCAGTGACCAGGGCTGGGCCAGGTCAAAGCCAGGAGTTTCATCCAGGTCGCTCATGTGGGGTGCAGGGGCCCAGGGACTTGGGCCATTCTCTGTTACTTTCCCAGACACAATAGCAGGGAGCTGGATCAGAAGAGGAGCAGCCGGGACTTCATCCACCAACCCTAAGGGATGCTGGCGTCACACTCAGTGTAACCTGCTACACCACCACACTGGCCCCCAAACTGATCTTTTAACTCCACATTACACACACATTTTGAAGTAGCATGTCCTTTTTTTTCTTTTTTCTTTTTTTTTTTTTTTTTTAAACAGGCAGAGTTAGACAGTGAGAGAGAGAGAGAGAGAAAGGTCTTCCTTCTGTTGGTTCACCCCGCGATGGTCGCTGCAGCCGGCGCACCACACTGATCCAAAGCCAGGAGCCAGGTGCTTCCCCTGGTCTCCCATGTGGGTGCAGGGCCCAAGCATTTGGGCCATCCTCCACTGCACTCCCGGGCCACAGCAGAGAGCTGGCCTGGAAGAGGGGCAACTGGGACAAAACTGGCGCCCCAACCGGGACTAGAACTCAGGGTGCCGGCGCTGCAGGCGGAGGATTAGCCTAGTGAGCCGTGGCGCCGGCCCGTGTCCTCTTTTTAGCCGGCATATTTTCCACCCTTGGAAGGGTGGTTGTTTCCCTTCCCAGGTCTCCCTCGGGGGCAGCTCTTGAGCATCGCAGAGCGGCAGGCTAATTTGGCTGCATCTTGCTCCAGTCATTGCATCTTAAAATCCATAGTGCTTGGTCAGCGGTTGGAGCTCAGTAAATACCTGTCGAGTGAGTGGAGGAAGGAGAGCAGGTGTCTAAGGCTTGCAAATGCCGAGGGCAGGGTCAGTCCCTGGGGCCTGCACTGTTCCCGGGTGCGGGCGGTGCTCGGGTTCTTCTTTGCCTCCTCTTGGGTGAGGAAAATAAACCAGTGAGGGGCAGCGCGGGTGAGACACTGTTTTCTCTGTTGAGAGTTGGCAAGAGATACAAGGAGAGCCCAGGTTGCAAGGACTCCCCAGCCTGGGAAACCTCAGGAACTTGCCTGCACACAGGTGAGGTCATTTGGCTGCGCACCTGTAAAAATGTAAGGTGGGGTTAACCACAGCTGGCTCCTCCACGTCGTCTTGCACAGCCCCACCCTGGCATGGCTCGGATGGGCTGTTCCCAAAACATTCACCCCAGGGCAGGTGATGCTGTTTGCTTAGAGAAAGCTCCAGAACCTGCGCCTGGAATTGGCCATGAGCATACAGCTGTGGCTCTCGACCTTGATTGCACTCTGTGGTCACCTGGGAAGCTTCTGATGGCTGTGGGGACCTGGGCCTATCCTCAAGAGATTTTTGTTCACTTGGTGAGGATGGGGGCTGGACAGAGTGGTTTGAGAGCTCCGCTGGTGATTCTAGGGTGCGGTCGGGTCTAAGAACCCCTGTGCATAGCTCTGAGCTGTGTGGCTGGGAGGAGGCTGGTGGGCAGGTGGGCTGAAGGCTCCGAGGTGGTCCCACCCCAGGTCTGGGGCCCCTGTTTAGGCTTTGATGCTAAGACAGGGGTCAGCAGAGTTCTGTGAGAGGCCAGACAGTGCTAGTAGGTAGCAAGTTTTGTGGGCCATCTGGTGTCTGCCATAACCATGAGGGTACTTTAAAAAGTTTGTGAAAAAGTAGAATTGAAATATCATTTCATTTCGGTCCCCTGATTTTTGAAATCCATGCGTATAAGAGGTCTTCAAAAAGTTCACGGAAAAGGTGTGTCTTGAAAAAGTAGGCATAGATTGCAAACTTTTTTGGCAGCAAAATAAATGAATTTATCTTTGGATTCTATTTTTCCATGGAGGTTTTGAAGTCCCTTTGTTTTTCACTCTGCCGTTTGGCACGGAAGCAGTCCTAGACAATACCCAAATACTGTGTTCCAATAAACTTAATTTTGGATGTTGAACTTTGAATTTCTTAGAATTTTCGCATCACAAAACATTCTTCTTTTGATTGTTGTCAGCCACTAAAAATGTAGGAACCACTCTTGGCTTGTGCTCCCCGCAGCCTGATGAGTGGCAAACGCCTCCTCACCCTCCCCTCCCTGTGCCTTCCCATTTCTCCACTGGCAATGCTTGCAAACCAGCTGCCACCCGCAAGGAGTGCCCATCAAGATAGGAAAGCCACGTATTTATCTGCCAACTTCATCCTGCACAAAAGGTGCCCCAGTGCACGTGGGCAGGTGATTGTCGGAAAAGATAACCCTTAGCTTTTTAGCTTTTGGAGTCGCGTATTTTCTCCAAGGAGCTGAGGACACTGTAGCAGGAACTGTGGACAGACACTGCACCTGTGGCATCCGCAGGGTGAGGAAGGAGGGAGCAGCAAGAGAGAAATGTTCACTCCATGAGAAATCATTGTCTAATAACCAGTGTCTTGTTATCTCACTCAGCGAGTCCTCCCTCTCCTAACTGGGCAGACACTGCTGGATGATACTCGTCATCCTGGCACCTTCCATGTCTTCAGAGGGGACCGGGCCCCTGGTCCAGCTCCAGAGGGTAAATCATGAATCGGTCAAGTTGAGGAATAGTTCCAGAGAAATGGTTCCTTTCCTCTCTCTGGATGATGCCCTGTGTCCCTGGTGTGGTCTGCACGTTGATGTCTGTGACTACCATGTTGGAACCATGAAGGCTGGACATAGCAGCTTAGTAGAGTGGAGAGCCAGAAGCAAGCTCATTCCTGGCTGGCGGTGTTGGGCCACTGAATGAACCAACCCTGGGGCTACCCTATACTGGACTTTTTGTTATGGAAGCTAAATTTCCCTATTGTTTGCAGTTATTTAATGAAAAAAAATATGTAGGGGCAGGCATTTGGTGCAGTGGTTAAGATGCCACTTGGGACCTGTCTGCATCCCATATTGGAGAGGCTGGATTAAAGTTTGGCTCTGCTCTGCTCCCAATTCCAGCTTCCTGCTAATGCACACCCTGTGAGGCAGTGGTGATGGCCCAAGTGACTGGGTTCCTGCCACTCACTCTGGGAGACCGCGATTGAATCTCTGGCCCCTAGCTTTAGTCTGGCCCAGTTCTGGCTGTTATGGGCATCTGGGAAGTGAACCACCATATGGGACAATGGGACATTTCTGTCTCTATCTTTGTCTCTGAGTATGTTTGAAAGAGAGAGAGAAAAAGACAGAGCTGAATGTTGAGCCCCGGTACTCCAATGCAGGACAGTGTCCTAACTGGTGTCTTAACGACTCAGCTAAATGCCCCCCCTACAGTTGGTTTGACTCGGCGTTTAGTGACTTACAGCCCCAAACACTAAGGCTCATATAGAGGCCTGGAAAGATGCATCTGTTACAGGATCCAGTACTAGGCACGTGATGGGTTCCTGGTTGATTTTTAAAAAGATTCATTTATTTGAAAGGAAGAGTTACAAGAAAGGGAGAAACAGAGAGAGAAAGGGATCCTCCATCCACTGGTTCACTCCTCAAATGACCACAACAACCAGGGCTGGGCCAGGCCAAAGCCAGGAGCCAGGAACTCCATCCTTTGTCCCACGCGGTTGGCAGGGGCCCAAGAAATTGGGCCATTTTCCATTGCTTTCTCAGGCATGTTAGTAGGGAGCTGGATTGGCAGTGAGGCAACCAGGACCATATGGGATGCCAGCGTCACAGGTGTAGGCTTTACCTACCAAAGTGTAGGCCAGTACCACCACACTGGCCCCTCCTGGTTGATTGAGGGGACAATTTTAAATACATGAATCCAATTGATATCTAGCAAAGAGTCCTTTGGAAAGAACTCTTTTTGTAACAAAAAGAGACCTTCTGCCAGCATCTCTAGCAAGATGCATCTCCAATTCATTTGATTGTCAGCCTTAGTGATAGATACTATTAACTGGGAAGGGAGAAAAGCCCCAATTAGCCAAAGAGCATGCAGCCCTTGAATGGACTTTGTGCCACCCATGTTGAAAACCAAAGCCAGCATCCTCCAAGAATCATAATTTGACATAAGGACTAATAACACAATTCAACAGACAATGGGTCAAGCAGATATTTGAAAGTCACCTTTGTACTACTGGTCCTACGTTATAGTTTGAGTTGCAAATAACATCCTTTCAGTTGGGTCTGCTTATCACTTTGGCTGCCTAACAAATTCTCCAAGGTGAGTGGTGCAAAACAACCACATTTTGTTCTCATGGTTTCTGTGGTCCAGGTCATCTCTGTGGGACAGCTCGAAGCCCAGGGCTAGATTCATTGGAATCTACCCACTCAGTCTGGTGGCTGATGCAGGGAGAGTCCAAAGATCTGAGATCTTCAGTGACTTCTTTCTGTATTTGGCCTCTTTGTGTGCTCTTTGCAGCCTGGGCTTCTTACGTCTCAGCTTCAAATCATCACGTGCATCCATAGAGAGAGAGGCAAATGGAACCACACTGAGTGTTGGGACCCAGCCCTAAAACTCGGGCGGCACCACATCCACCCTATTCTATTGCTCAAGGAGTTGCAAAGGTCTGCCCAAGTTCAAGAGAAATGAATATTGACTCTGCTTCTTGCAGGAGGAGTGTAAACATTACCTTACGTTACCTTAGATGACGTTGCGTTAGCTTGTAAGAAGGCTGTGTGGGATGGGATATACACTGGTTTATGCCCCAGCCTGCACTTTGCCCACATCTCTAGGAACTTAGGGATCCCGGGACCTGGAGGCAGAGAGATAAAGCAGGAGGCCTCAGCAGCTGGAACTTGTGCCAGGCTGGGCCCGTGGTAGGTGAGGTGACAGTACCTTAGGCTGGTTTGCTCTCACAGGGCCTGCAGTGGGTTCCTTGCTGAGAGAGCTCCTGCAGGTTCCCGCTCCAGGAAGGGGGGATGCCAGAAGTGTGTGGCTCTAGGGAGCCCTGCCTGGAGTCAAATCCAGGAGAAGGCGTGGTGCTTGGTAACTGGAATTTTCCGAGCTCTTGCCGCGGATGTGAGCGGTTGCTAAACAAATCAACGAACAGGTTGATGGTGCCTGTGCTTGAGTTTCTGAAGCACTCAAGCTGCAGGCTGTACTGGCCGATCGTCTCCAACAGCCGCCGACATTCGCTTCTGCTCAGGAAACAAATACTGAGATAAGAGAGCTGGAGCACTGCCCAGGGCGGCGGAGGGACTGGGGTGGTGCTGGGGGTGAGCAGGGGGTGGGGGAGGGTGGGGGAGCAGGCAGGGCGCTGCCGGTGTGCCAGGAGAGGCAGGTCTGAAACCTGACCTCGCTTCCCAAACAAATTACACCCAAATAAAGACAAGCAAGCTCAAGTGCAAAAGCCGTGTGCCCTGCATGGGGGGACGGGGAAGGCCCTTTCCTCAGCGGCCTTAAACACAGTGACACCAAACGCTGCTTTTTGTGAAGAAACTCTTTGTTTAGTTTCATTTTATCTGAAAGGCAGGGAGAGAGACGGGGAGGGGGGAGGGATGGAGAGAGAGAGAGAGAGATCTTCCATCTGCTGGTTCATTCCCCAAATCTCATGACAGGTAGGGCTGGGCGAGGCTGAAGCCAAGAGCCTGAACGCAGGGTCTCCCGCATGGGGGCCAGGGGCCCAAGTATTTGAGCTATCGGGTGCGGCCTCCCAGGGTGCACATTAACAAAAGGCTGGAATTCAGGTGGAGCCAGGACTCAAACCCAGGAATCCTAGTAGGTGTCCATGTCGTGTCTTTTTATTATTATTATTATTTTTTTATTATTTTTTTTTATTTTTATTTTTTGACAGGCAGAGTGGACAGTGAGAGAGAGAGACAGAGAGAAAGGTCTTCCTTTGCCGTTGGTTCACCCTCCAATGGCCGCCGCGGCCGGCGCGCTGCGGCCGGCGCACCGCGCTGATCTGATGGCAGGAGCCAGGAGCCAGGTGCTTTTCCTGGTCTCCCATGGGGTGCAGGGCCCAAGCACCTGGGCCATCCTCCACTGCACTCCCTGGCCACAGCAGAGGGCTGGCCTGGAAGAGGGGCAACCGGGACAGAATCCGGCACCCCAACCGGGACTAGAACCCGGTGTGCCGGCGCCGCTAGGCGGAGGATTAGCCTAGTGAGCCGCGGCGCCGGCCTTATTATTATTATTATTTTATTTGAGAGGTAGAGTTACAGAGAGAGGGAGAGACAGAGAGAGAGAGGTCTTCTATCTGCTGGTTCACTCCCCAAATGACTGCAACAGCTAGAGCTGGGCTGATTTGAAGCCAGGAGCCAGGAGCTTCTTCTGGGTTTCCCTTGCGGGTGCAGGGGCCCAAGGACTTGGGCCATCTTCTACTGCTTTCCCAGGCCATAGCAGAGAGCTGGATCAGAAGAGGAGCAGCTGGGACTAGAACCGGCACCCATATGGGGTGTTGGTGCCACAGGCAGAGGATTAACCTGCACCACGGCGCCGGCCCCCTGTGTGGTGTCCTAACTGCTGTGCCTGTACCCCAACATTCTACAACTTAGGAAAGCAGCATCGCCAAAGAATCAGGTTCTGGTGGCAAGAGATGTCATCCAGATTAGAGTACCAGGAACAAACCAGCAGTGTAGATGGAGAGCGAATTTCTGTGGATAAAAACGGGAAAAAAGGTCAACTTGCTCTGGAAGTCCTAATTAAAGTCAGGAGGCACAATGCTCGAGGCCAGCTGAGCTAGAGAGCAAGCCACGTTTGGGGAGTCTGTGGATCAGGCCATTTCTGGCCCTGTTGTAACCGGCCAGTATTGGTGTCCCAGCCACACGGGAGAGGGCCAGAGCCTCTTACCCCCGTCAGAGTCAGGCCCATCCACGTGGTCACCACTGCTAAAGACTGTTTCTTAAGAGCAGCTCCAGGAATCAAGCAGAAGAAGCCACTTTGAGGAGAAAAATGGCCGAAAGAGGAAAGGCAGTAGGAAAAAATAAAGAGAAGAGCAGGGACTGCCGTCCAAGTGGTTTGAAGAAAGATTGTCAGTGTCGGCACTGTGGTGCCGTGGTTAAGCGGTTAAGCGGCCACCTGTGATGCTGGCCTCATATCAGAGAGACTGAGTCACAGCTGCTGTTATCCAGCTCCCTGTTCTTGCACCTGGGAAGGCAGTGGGAAGTGGCTCAAGAACTTGGGCCCCAGGATGGAACTCCTGGCTTTGGCCTGACCCAGCCCTGGCCATTGCAACCATTTGGGGAGTGAACCAGCAAATGGAAGATTGATCTCTTTATCTCTCTCTCTCTCTCTCTCTCATTCTCACCTCACTCTACCTGTCAAATAAAATAAATAAATCAAAAAACATTGTGAAGTTTGGCTTGTAGCAGGGGAATAAGGACAAAAATAGTCGAGAACATTCTACTTTGAAGAAACGTCAAAGCATGTCTTTGTCTTCTCCTCAAATTGTCATTCCGTCATTCTGCAAAGTTTTCTGTGTGCCAGACAGAGTGCTGGGTGTCAGGGCTAAGCCAGGACTAACACCGAGGTGGTTTGTCTTCTCATGGTGCTTGTGGTCTAATAAGAGAGAGACAATGAGCAGGCAAACACATAAGATAATGGCTTCATGAGATCTTTGTTCTTTAAGGAAATGAATGGGGTGATTCCACAGAGACTAAGTGGGGAGCTGTGACAGGGAGAGGGGGCATTGTCTGAGGGGAGATGGAGGACTGAGATCTGTGTCGCTCCCCCTCTTCGCGGAGGAACGACACAGGACCCTGTGCTGTTCTTTTGTCTGCTCGGCCCTCCCCGGGTTTGCTGCTGGTTCTTCCCGGGTTGGCTACCGACCCTTCCACCTCCGTGGAAGGGCAGTTCCCCCTGCCACTTTCCCCACTTCCGCGGGGGAGCGGCACACTGCTGGCCGGCTCTCTCGGGGGCTGCACAGGTGTTCCTTCAGATAGATGTTCCTGGTGCATGTTGTCTCTCTCGTCCTTTACAGTCCTCTTCCACCAATCCCAACTCTGCTACCCACACGCTGAGTACGCTGCTCTCCTCCAATCAGGAGCAGGATCAGCTCCTGCAGGTTACTGGTTGAACTGGAGGCAGCTGTGTAAAAGTTGTTTTTACTCCTCTCCCAGCGCCATATTGTGGGAGAGCAGATGCATAGAATAAGTCTTAATTCGAGTAACTTAGTCTAGTCCCAGTTGCTCCCAGTTGCTCCCCACAATTCTCCCTTTCTTTTTATTTTTTGGCGTTGATACGCGCCTGTCTTCGGTGCCCCATGGCACACACTCTGCTCTGCTTGATAGAGTTGCCCACAGGTGCTTACAAGCCCTACCAATCAGGCAAACCGAATCCGGGTCCTCTCTTCGCCATGTTGTGAGAGGTTTTTAGGCGCTGATGCATGCCTGTGTTCGGTGCCCTGCAGCGCATGCTCTGCTCTGCTAGAACTGCCTGCAGGTGCTTACAAGCCCTATCAATCAGACAAACCGAATCCAAGCCCTCTCATAGCTATCTTGTGGGGAGACTTATTGGTGTTGATAACGTGCCTGTCTTCGGTGACCTGCAGCTGCCCACAGGTGCTTATCGTCTTACTAATCAGGCAGACCGAATCCAAGCTCTCTCATTGCCGTGTTGTGGGGAGGCCTTTCTCTATTTATCTCCGGGCATTCCTATTTCTCCTATTTTACTTCTATCTGCCAGCATTCCTATTTCTCTCATTTTACTTCTAAACTTCTGTTTCTCTTATCCCCACGGCTTCCCAGCGCCCGCCCCAAGGCTGCTTCTCGGCTCTGCGCGGCTTCAGCCCGCACTTCTCATCTGCTGGCTTCCCAGCTTCGTGCACGCTCCGCGGTATCCGCGCCCTTTGCGCCTGTACCACGGCCTCCGCGCTAGCCCCGCGTTCCTATCTATTCGTGCCCTGCGCGCTCTCTCTGCGTGCGGCGGCTTCCGCAAATCACACAGCCTAGCTCACATTTCCGCCACTGGTATTCAGTCTAAGTTCCCCGGGCTAACCTGGCGAATTCAACCTAGCTTACGTCTGCGCCTTTTGGTTTGGCTTCCCGTCTTTTGCTCCCCGGGCTACTCTGACAGATTCCAACCTGGCCCACGTCTCTGCCTCTGGTTCCAGATTTTCGCCCCTTGTTCCCCCGGCTGACTCGACGAATCCCAACATAGCTTACGTCTCCGCCTCAGCCTGCCCCCGTGGCTTCATCCTCCCTAACATATTTTTCTCTACCCTGTATGTTTCCTAACTTTTCTTCCAACAATATTCCCCTCTCATTTCTCCTGGCTTCTCCCCACAGTCCGTATCCGAGTCTGTTTGTTCTAGCTTTCACTTTCACTTTCGACCTTAGAGATTTCTCCCAGCTTCTTTCCCACAGTCCGTATGCGAGTCTATGCCTAGGCTTTCAATAGCTTCTTCTGGCACCTTTTCCATCTGGCTTTTCCCTAGGCTCTTTGCTAGTCTCTCTCTCCGGTATTTTCCCACTTCTTCCCGTTTCTTCCCTCCTAGGTTTCCTATCCGAGTCACGGCACCATTATGTCGCTCCCCCTCTTCATGGAGGAACGACACTAAACCCTGCCTAGGCTTCACATCTGAGTCACGGCACCATTATGTCGCTCCCCCTCTTCGTGGAGGAATGACACTAAACCCTGCCTAGGCTTCATATCCGAGTCACGGCACCATTATGTCGCTCCCCCTCTTCATGGAGGAACGACACAGGACCCTGCGCTGTTCTTTTGTCTGCTCGGCCCTCCCCGGGTTTGCTGCTGGTTCTTCCCGGGTTGGCTACCGTCCCTTCCACCTCCGTGGAAGGGCGGTTCCCCCTGCCACTTTCCCCACTTCCGCGGGGGAGCGGCACACCACCGGCCGGCTCTCTCGGGGGCTGCACAGGTGTTCCTTCAGATAGATGTTCCTAGTGCATGTTGTCTCTCTCCTCCTTTATAGTCCTCTTCCACCAATCCCAACTCTGCTACCCACACGCTGAGTACGCTGCTCTCCTCCAATCAGGAGCAGGATCAGCTCCTGCAGGTTACTGGTTGAACTGGAGGCAGCTGTGTAAAAGTTGTTTTTACTCCTCTCCCAGCGCCATATTGTGGGAGAGCAGATGCATAGAATAAGTCTTAATTCGAGTAACTTAGTCTAGTCCCAGTTGCTCCCAGTTGCTCCCCACAATCTGGAGAGTGGGTGGGAGAGGAGAGCGACCCGACTCCTGTCCACTCTGGCAGCCTGATGGCAGAGGACACGCATCCCTGCAGCCACTCTGGGGCCTCCAGCCCTGGGTGTGGGACCTGAGCCTCTGAGGACGGCACTGCTCGCTGCAGGAGGGCCTGGTGCAGAGAACTTGCAGTGCTCCATCGTGGGTCATGTGCCATCCTTGGACCAGTCACTGTGGACAGGGGTATGCAGTGTTCTGATTGGCTAAAAGGGGATCACATGCCTAGTTCCTGGTGGGAGGTGGGAACTCTGGGTTAGCATCATAGGAACTGTGTGGAATGAGAGACGGGTGGTAAGCGTGGAGACCTGGAAAACTGACAGCGCCAGCCCAAGGGGGTAGGTCTCACCAGCTGCGTGCTTGAGAAGGGGCTGCAGGACTTTGATGACATCAAGTTTATTTGCACGCAGGAGTGTAGTTGATGGTAGCTGGATAGTATTTTCAGATATTGAGATTTTTCACCTTGTGCATTCTCCTTTCCCTGCCCTATCTTTATTTAAATTTTTTTATTTTAATTTTTTTAAAGATTTATTCATTCATCTGAAAAGCAGAGCCACAGAGAGGCAGAGGTAGAGGTAGAGGTAGAGAGAGAGAGAGAGAGAGAGAGAAGGGAGTAGTCTTCAGAAAGTCTAATCCTGAGGACAGCCGATGGGAGGAGCTGAATTGGAGAATGGGAATTTGGGGCAGAGTTGGGGAGTTTGGGATCCTGCCTACACTACACAGTTTTCCAAGCTGTCAGGGAGCAGCAGAGAGAGAGAGAGAGAAGTTGGAGCTGAGGCCCTGCCTCGCATCAGTGTTAACCAGGAGACGGCCAGACCCCAGAGAACGGCTCTGCGGGATTCCAGGCACAGAGGCCTTGAAAAAGTGCCACAGTCCCTGTGGGAGCCCTTGAATTAAAAGGACCGTAGGAGCCTCTCAGGGAAAACCTGTGGGGACAGCTGGCTCATGACCAAGGAGTCCCTCTGCCTCCTCCACCCCAGGGGTCACCTGGCACTGGCTGCATAGAATCCTGAAATGCTGACATGGCCTTGGGGGAAGGAAGCACAAGGATGGGCAAGGTAAATGTGCTGCCATCCTGTTGGGAAGGGGCCAGGAGCCAGGAACACAGTTATGCAGAGCACAGGACTGTTTCTTACGCACTTGACTTTGACATCAGAGCTACCTGTAGCTCATAGTCTCAGGCTTTGCTGAGATAGCAGAGCAACTACCGTGTTGCCGGGAGTCCCCTGGGCTGGATTGTTGAGTAGCGAGCACACAGGGGTGTTTTCATTCTCTAGAGGATGTTTGCAAGGCCTTCCTCCACTGCAGGTGTCTCCCCCAGCTTGTGGCTCATGGGTAAGGCCATTTATTAGGTCCTCCTTCTAGGGCCCAGGCCTCTCCCATGTGTTAAGGTGATCCAGCATCTGTTACCAGCTTTGGAGGCTGGTTTCCCAGGTGAGTCACGTCTATTTTGGCCTTAAGAGAGGGTTTTCTTTTCACCTTTGGCCTTGTGTTTCCTCCAGACTCTTAAGACATAAAGCCAAAGGGAGGAGTTCAAGGTGTGGGCCTTGGGGAAAAGGATGCAAGGCACAGCTCCAGTTGGTTTTAGAGCTGGGGCTTAAGTCAAGGGAAGCTGATCACTACACGCAGTGCAGTCTGTTCACCAGGTGAAAGTACTATTGAATGCAGTGGTTTGAGGGATGCCAACAGGGTCCGACGCATTCTTTTTTTTAAAAAAAAAAATTTATTGATTTGAAAGGCAGAGTGACAGAGAAAGAGAGAGAGTGAGAGAGAGATCTTCCGTCCACTAGTTCACCGCCCAAATGGCCACGATGGCTGGAGCTGGGCCAATCGGAAGCCAGGAGCCAGGAGCTTCATGTGGGTCTTTCACGTGGGTGCAGGGGCCCAAGCACTTGGACCATCTTGTACTGCTTTCCCAGGGCATTAGCAGGGAGCTGGATTGGAAGTGGAGCAGCTGGACTCAAACCAGTGCCATTATGGGATGCTGGCTTTGCAGGTGGTGGCTTTACCTGCCACACCACAGCGCTGGCCCCTGATGCATTCTTGAGAAGTGGGCAGAACACCGCTCTCACAAGCCTGCCTAGCTATTAAAATCAAAGGCATTAGTAGATGTTTTGGGGGAGTGTTTGTGATGAGCAAGAGGAGAGGAAGCAGGAGCAGGTGGAAGACTCTTCAGACCGAGAAGCTGGTCTCGATGTGGGAAATGAATGTATGTATTTTATCAATTTTAAACTAATTTTTAGTTCAGGTTCTTGTCTGCAGACAGAAATACTAAGCAGAGACTGATATTGTGTGCAAATAGAAACACAGTTAATTTGGCAGTGGGGGAATAAATATATACATTCAAAGGAGAGTGTGGGCTGCCCTACACAGAGAAATACACAACAGGAGTGGGCTGAAGAGTTGTCCATAAACTAGGGAGAAACGAAAAACTGAAAACGGTAGTGTGGTTGAGAAGTCTATCTGAGGATAGACAGGTGCAGTACCTCCAAGAGAGGGCAAAGATGGAAGAGGCACTCTCCCACCTTTGCCTCCTTTTGTCTCTTGTGCACCCAGGTCCTGGGTGCAACAGATGCATCAAGGGAAGGCAGGTGCTTTGATCAACAAATAGGAGGGTACATGGGTTGGGGGGGGCAGTGACTTATGACTTCCAACCCAGACCTAACTAGCTATCTGCCTATCCTATATCAGTCTGACCCCAGTGAAAGGAGAGTGGGACAGCGGGATGGTGTAGGAAGAGCCTCCGACTGCAAGTGCATCTTTGAGAAAATCTGTTGGCTGCTTGGGGAATCTTCAAAAAGGTTGCCTGCTGGACAAGTCCTTTGTCAGGCAGAAATGGCCTGGCTCCAGTTCCCTAGCTATGTTCAGTCACTGACTGGGATCAGCCAGGCTGGCATGTGACTTGAGAATGCTGGGGTAAGTCCCACAGGTGCAGTAGCTGGTGGCTGTCCCCTCACTCCATCCTTGCAGTAGAATGGTCTGGGACGCGCACCTCCCTGGCTGCTGTAGGCTGGCCACATCGGAGACTCTGAGCTGCATGAGACAAATTGACCCAGGCAGCTTTGCTGTTTTGGGAAGAACAAATGCCTGCTCCTGAGTGCAGACGATTCACTGGATCACAGGGAACGCTTATTGGACCTGAATTCCGACAGTCTCTTGTGTTAGTTGCCCATGGGTCACCCTTGCGATTCACTTCCAGAGTCCTGTGCTGCCCTGCCAGGCTCCCCGTACAGAACACGCTCATCACCTGGGGTCCCCTGGGCATGTCATCCCAGGCCCTGCAGGCGCCTCCCTGACATTCTTCAACGTCAGGAGGACCTTTCGGTGTGGGGAACCATCCAGCAGTGGAAGGTGCTGTCTCCTCGGGAAGAATGTCTGGTCCTATCACGTGCTGGCGTCAGCTCGGGTGGTTTCCCAGAGACTTGCCATCTGGCCATTTGGACCATCTTGATGTTTGTCAGAGTGTGCTGCCTCCATCAGAATCAGGTGTGTGTGTGTGTGTGTGTGTGTGTGTGTGTGTGTGAAGTCGTGAGGGCATGTTAAACACGTAGATCTCCGAATCTCCCCGAGTTCTCTGAGTCAGTGTGTCTTGGGGAGGGATCCCAGTATCAGCGCACTTGAAGTCTGGCTGGAGAAAGCATCCCGTCAAGTCCCTTCCCACTGCACGAGTTTCAGTGCAACTTGGGAAAGTCAGTTAACCTTGGGAACTGAGTTGTATCTCCCTAAAGCGGTGTCTCCTGGCTCTGGCGTCGCATGCCTCTAGTTTATATGTTGTCTCTGAAGCTTTGCTTGTAGCCGGAGACAAGTGAGTATGTTTAAAAAACGTGGCAATGCAATGAAATCCTAAGTGCTCAATAAATTTTTTGTTGATTGATAGCTTGGTTTAGGTGAGTCAAAGGAGACCATTGAAAACCGGGGGGAAAGCCACATCTTAGAGGCCAGGAGCTTCCCAACTCTTGGCTCACTTCAGAGCCTCACATGAAAGCCGTTATTTAAGTTGAGCTTCTGAAGTGGGCTCCAGGGAGGAGACCAGGACTGACACATCCCAGCCCCACGCCGGCCCGATCAGCGCTCTGCCCGCCGTGTTTGTTGCTCGAGAGGGTTTCCCTGTGTGGCTTTATCAAAGGCTGCAGCCAGCGGCGGGGCACAGAGCTGCTCCTGTGTGGGCACACAGAGTCTCTGTCAAGTGAAGCACAGGGCTGCTTTCCATCCTCTCGGAGGGAGGAGACCGAGGCCCAGGGGTTTGTCCAGGCCCCAGAAGCCATGGCGAGATGAGTTAAGATTCCCTGTAACACCCAAGGGGGCAGAAGACCCCACCTGGGGGCGCTGGTTAGAGAGTCTCATGGTTTGCTGTGCACCCAGTAAGCCAGAGTGGGGTTTCTGAGTGAGGGACACTGTATACTGCTGGGGATCTTATAGATGCTGCACGTGGCCCCTGCAAGTTAGCGGCTGCTGTGGCCTGGGTGGGGGCCTGGGCCCCCTCCTCATTGTCCTCCTTGCTCCTTTCCTGCAAGAACACCGCGGTGAACTGTTTCGGCCAAGGTCACCCCTGGCTTGCAGCTGGAGGAGGAGCTCAGCACGGTGACTCAGGCCCTGGGCCTCAGGCCCTGCTCCAACCCAAGCCTCGTCCAGCCTCAGAAGTTCTCAAGTGGCCCCTGACTCGGGCCCCTTCCTTGTTCTTCCCCGGGTCTCCTGCCCGTGAAGATGAACTGCCAAGTTCATCCCCAGTGTTTTTTCCCAGCAGGTTCTGCCAGGGAAGAGAATTTGCATGAATGAGGGGCCCACTGTGTGTGAGGCTCCCATGAAGTGTCTCGTGCTGCAACCCTGCAAAGGGAGGTGGCAGAGCTCCGAGAATGGCCCCCGGGAGCAGGAAGAACAGGCGAGGACTTCTGCTGATGTTCTAATCGGAGAGACAAGGAAGAGACTCCAGGCACACGTGTTGAATGGAAACCGGCCTCTTCCTATCTGCATGGGGCAGAATGGGGGTCTACCCCACACGAGGCCAGCTGGGGCCTCCTCAGGGTTCTGTTTACTCATTTTTAGCATATTGAAACAAATGTTCCTGAAGATTAGTAAATTTACAGATGATGAAATAATTATTATAAAATGATCCTTACAGATAGGACAAGTAGATTAAACAAAGAAAGCCATGGGTGGAACATATGATGGGGCTTCAAAAAATTCATGGAAAAATTAAAAGAATTTTGGTGCAAAAATTTCAAAATCCATGCACAGTTTTTTCAGAATATGCATTTCCATGAACTTTTTGAAGATCCCTTGCAAAACTAAAACATAAACGCAAGCAAACTACAAAAAAGGCAGACAATTTGATTCCCGGAATGGGCTGTCTCAGGCAGCCATGTTCCAAAATAAAACCTACAACATTCAACCAGATGTGACAAGAAGCTGGAAAATAGGAGAAAGTTGGTAAGGAGACTGGGATGTGGATCTACACCCACAGGTCTTAGGGTGAGCCTCCATCTGCGTTTCTATTGTGCTATGGGAGACTATCCCACCTAGCAATGCCTTTTAAAAACCACGCACCCAGGGGCCAGCACTGTGGTACAGTGGGTTAAGCCACCATCTGTGACTCTGGTGTCCCATGTGAGTGCTGGGTTCAGCTCCCTGCTAATGTGCCTGGGAAGGCAGCAGAGGGTGATCTTTGTGCTTGGGCTCCTGCCGCCCATGTGGGAGACCAGGATGGAGTTCCTGGCTCCTGGCTTCAGCTGGCCCATTTCAGGGAGTGAACCAGCAGATGGAAGATCAATATCTGTCTCTGTCTCTCTCCCTCTCTTTCCCTCTCTCTATCTCTCTTTCTTTCTCTCTGACTCTTCCCCTGTCTCTGTAACTCTACCTTTCAGATAAACAAATCTTTTTTTTAAAGACTTATTTACTTATTTGAAAGTCAGAGGTACAGAGAAGCAGAGGCAGAGAGAGAGAGATAAAGAAGTCTTCCATCCGATGGTTCACACCCCAGATGATCACAGTGGACGGAGCTGTGCCAATCCGAAGCCAGGAGCCAGGAGCTTCTTCTGGGTCTCCCACACTGGTGCAGGGCCCAAGCACTTGGGCCATCTTCTACTGCTTTCCTAGGCCATAGCAGAGAGCTTATTGGAAGTGGAGTAGCTGGGACTGGAACCGGCACCCATATGGGATGTCAGCATTGCCTCCAGCCCCAAAAAAATCAATCTTAAAAAAAAAAAAAAAAAACCACACACCCAGACCATGAAGACAGCTATCTACAACTTTTCAGCAATGTTTGAAGTCAGGAAAAAGCAATCCTTCCTGCTAGGGGACTTTATTAAATTCAATAAAACCTCCTTCAAGGTTTCGTATGTAATAGCAAAAAGACAAACAGCCATACACTATACACTGTTGGAGAAACACTTTCTAACAACAACAACAACAAAAAAGATGTGTTCATTTGTCATAAAGGGAGCAGTGGAAACTGTTGAGTGAGGTGTTGTCACTGTGGCGTAGCAGATAAAGCCATTGCCTGTGACACTGGCATCCAATATGGGCCAGATAGTGTCCTGGCTCTGCCACTTCTGATGCAGCTCCTTGCTAATGGCCTGGGAAAGCATAAATAAATACTTTTTTAAAAAATATTTATTCATTTGAAAGCAGAGTTAGAGAGAGAGAGAGAGGAGAGACAGAGTGAGAAAGAGATCTTCCACCTGTTGGTTCACTCCCCAAATGTCTGAAACTGCCAGGACTGGGCCAGGCTGAAGCCAGGAGCCAGGAGCTATTTCTAGTTCTCCCACGTGGGTGGCAGGAGCCCAAATACTTGGGCTGTTTGCTGCTGCTTTCCCAGGCCACTAGCAGAGACATGGATTGGAAATGGAGCAGCCGGGATGGAAATGGGTGCCCATATGGGCTGCCGGCATCACAGACGGCAGCTTAGCCCACTATGCCACAGCACCGGCCCCCAGTGAATATAATCTTAAAAAAAAGGAAGAAAAACAAAGCAGATTGTTGAATGATGCTGAGAAAACATTGCTTAAGACTTTGAAGCGGGAAGGATTAGAGTGGATTTCTTTGTCTGTGTGAGATGAGGTTTAGACAACTGGATGGAAGTGTAGATGTATCTAACGTGTTTCAGCTTACAGCAGTTCCTAACTTTGATTTCAATCAGGAAAAACCACAGGAATCTTCCTTCTTACATAGAAAGCTATGAGAGCCATTGCTCCCACCTCAGGTAATGAGAAAAAGCTGGCTAAAGGTTAAAAAAAAGCCATTGCCTGTTTTTGAGCCCCTTAGAGAGTGGAGGTCTCGAATCGATCGGGTTCATTCAATGTGGCGGGTGAGAAGCGCCTTGGAGGAGAGAGGGGGTTGGTGGATTGTCTCCCCTTTGGTAGTGTGGGGAGGGGGAGGGGCTGCTAAAATAACAGGTCAACATGAAATAGCTGAGATTCTAGTGAATCCTTAAGGGCCAAGTGGGTTTCCAGTGTGATCATGTAGAGTCCTGGAGACCCCCGGCCAACAAGAGTCCCCAGCCCTCCGATGAGGCCTTCCACTGAGGGCTCAGGCAGAGATTGGGACAGGGTGGCCGAGGGAGCCCTGCCCTCTGTGGTGCCTGACCATGGGCATCACTAGCTTCCCAAATTCTTCTTTTACATAAATCAGAAGGCATCAGCTTCTGGGGGTTGTAGGGGGTGGCCCTCTCCCGTCTCCTGGGTCTGGGCAAAGAGTGACAACCTCTGGGCTAGGGGTGGCCGTGGAGCCGCCAGGCAGCTGGAGATGGGGTTAGGAGGGGAGCAGACCTGCCTGGGTGTGTGTGACATCCACACAAGTGAGAAGTAGGACAGTACCAGCCCTGAGGCTGGGGGAGGACGTGGAAGTATACTGTGGTAAGGTGCTGCCCTGCTCTGGAAGAGGTAGAATATTTGGAGGTAGACAGTGTAGCATAAAGTCCAAACAACCACTAAAAAGAAAATGAAGAAGCTTATCTATTAAGCCCATGGTAGTGAAAAAATAGAATTATATAAAAGAACACATCAGGTCTGCATTGTGGCTCATGGGTTGAGCTTCTGCCTGGGAAGCCTACATCCCAGATGGTTCAAGTCCTGGCTGTTCCACTTCCAATCCAGATCCCTGGTAATGCACCTGAGAAAGATGTGGCAGATGGCTCAGGTGCATGGGCCCCTGTATCCACGTGGGAGACCCAGAAGGAGTTCCTGGCTCCTGGCTTTGGCTTGGTCATTTGGGGAGTGAACCAGTGGAAGGAAAGTCTCTGTCTCTCTCCCTCTCTAATCCTGCCCTTTAAATAAATAAATAAAGCTTTAAAAAAAATTAGGGTCTGGCACTGTGGCACAGCAAGTTAAGCCACTGTCTGTACCACCAGCATCCCAATGGGCACTGGTTCAAGTCCTGGCTGTTCCACTTCCAATCTAGTTCCCTGCTAATGTGCCTGGGAAAGCAACAGAAGATGGCTCAAGTACTTGGGCCCCTGCACCCATATGAGAGAGATGAATGAAGCTTCTGGCTCCTGGCATTGGCCGGGCCCAGCTCTGGCCTTTGCAGTCCTTTGGGGAGTGAACCAGCAGATGGAAGATCTCTCCCTCTCTAACTCTGCCTTTCAAATAAACAAATAAATCTTAAAAAAAAAAAAGAATACTAATCCAAAAAACAGGAAAAATAAAACAAGAAACAGATGGGACAAATATCAGGTGGTAGATTAAAATCCAATCATGTTTATAATTATATTAAATGCAAATATCTAAATATTTCAAATAAAAGGCAGAGATAGATAAGAAAGAAAAGCAGGCCTGGTTACATGCTGTCTGCAAAAAAAAATCTACCTTAAGTATAAAAACTTGAAAAAGTGGAAAGTAGGCCGGTGCTGCGGCTCAATAGGCAATCCTTTGCCTGCGGCGCCGGCACCCCGGGTTCTAGTCCCGGTCAGGGCGCCGGATTCTGTCCCGGTTGCTCCTCTTCCAGTCCAGCTCTCTGTTGTGGCCTGAGAGTGCAGTGGAGGATGACCCAAGTGCTTGGTCCCTGTACCTGCATGGGAGACCAGGAGAGGCACCTGGTTCCTGGCTTCAGATCAGTGTGGTGCGCCGGCTGCAACGGGCCGGCCGCAGCGGCCATTGAGGGCTGAACCAACAGAAAAGGAAGACCTTTCTCTCTGTCTCTCTCACTGTCCACTCTGCCTGTCAAAAAAAAAAAAAAAAAAAAAAAAAAAAAAAAAAAAAAAGTGGAAAGTAAAAAGCTGGGAGGAGATGTACTAAGTAAGTAGCACTTTTTTTTTAGATTAGATTCACTTATTTAAAAGGCAAAATTACAGAGAAAAAGGGAGATGGAGAGATAGGTTTCTTTTTTATATATTTTATTTTATTTAATGAACATAAATTTCCAAAGTACAGCTTATGGATTACAATAGCTTCCCCCCCCATAACTTCCCTCCCACCCACAACACTCCCCTCTCCCACTCCCTCTCCCCTTCCATTCACATCAAGATTAATTTTCAATTATCTTTATATACAGAAGATCAATTTAGCATATATTAAGTAAAGATTTCCACAGTTTACACCCACACAGAACACAACGTGTAAAATTCTATTTGAGTACTAGTTATAACATTAATTAAACACCTAAGAGTAATTGTGTATTAATTACAGAGTTCATCCAATAGTTTTAAGTAGAACATAAAAAATACCAAAGGGGTAAAGTATTAAGTTATTTTTTTTTGTTTGTTATATAGTTTTTTTTTTAATTTAATAAATGTGAATTTACAAAGTGCAACTTGTGTATTGTTGTGGCTTCCCCCCCCCCCAAACCTCCCTCCCTCCCGTGGCCCTCCCCTCTTCCTTTCCCTCTCCCATCCTGCCCTTCATCACGTTTCATTTTCAATTACCTTCATATACTGAAGATCAACTTAGTATATACTAAGCAAGGATTTCAACAGGATGCACTCACGCAACCGCACAAGGTATAGGGTATTGTTCGACTAGTAGTGTTGTTTTTAAGTTTCATAGTAGCACACATTAAGGACAGAGATCCTACGTGGGGAGCATGTACCCAGTGACTCCCGTTGTTGATTAACAATTGGCACTCTTATTTATGATGTCAGCAATCACCTGATACTCTTGCTATGAGCTGTCTAGGCTATGGAAGCCCCTTGAGTTCACCAGCTCTGAACTTGTTTAGTCAAGGCCGTATCACAATGGAGGTTCCTTCCTCCCTTCAGAGAAAGGCGCCTCTCTCCCTGATGGCCTGTTCCTTCTGCTGGGGTCTTGTTCACCAGGATCTTTCATTTAGATTGTTTTTTGCCACCGTGTCATGGCTTTCCATGCCTGTGAGACTCTCATGGACCTCTTAGCCAGATCCGAATGTCCCAAGGGTTGATTCTGAGGCAGGAGTGCTGCCGTTCTATGAGTCTGCTGTTTGTCCTGTTTCCCCACAGCATCATTCTCTCTCTTTTAATTCTATCCTGCATTATTTGCTTACACTGGTCTTATTTGTGAAATCGCATCCACACATACCCTATCTTTTTGATCGGTTATGTACTTACACTTATCACTTTACCAAGTACGCTGGCATTGGTACATGCCTCCTTGATAAGGTTGAGTTGAAATCCCCTGGCACATTTCTAGTTCCACCATTGGAGGTAAGTCCGAGTGAGCATGTGCCGACCTATATATCTCCCCCTCTCTTATTCCCACTCCTATGTTTAACAGAGATCACTTTTCTGTTAATTTTTAAACGCCTAAGAATGAGTGTGCATTGATTACAGAGTTCAACCAGTGGTCTTATGTAGAACAAACAGAGCAACAACAACAACAACAACAAAAATACTAAAAGGAATAACATAGTAAGTTGTTCCTCAACTCTAGACAAGGGCTGATCATGTCATTGTCTCTCATAGCGTCCATTTCACTTCAATGGGTATCATTTTAGATGCTCGTTTAGTTGCCATCGATCAGGGAGAACATATGATATTTGTCCCTTTTGGACTGGCTTATTTCACTCAGCATGTTTTCCAGCTTCCTCCATTTTGTTGTAAATGCCCGGATTTCATTGTTTTTTTACTGCTGTATAGTGTTCTATAGAGTACATATCCCATAGTTTCTTTATCCAGTCATCCGTTGATGGACATTTAGGTTGCTTCCATGTCTTCCATGTCTTATGAACCACCTGCTGGTTCATCCCCCAAATGGCTGCAATGGCCAGGGTTGGGCCCGGCAGAAACCAGGAGCCTAGAACTCCACCTGGGTTTCCCAAGTGGGTGACAGGGGTCTGAGCACTTGGGCCATCTTCTATTGCTTTTCCAGGAGACTTAGCAGGGAGCTGGATTGCGAGTGGAGCAGCCGGGACTGGGACTCGGGCTTCTATGGGATACCAGGTTGTAGGCAGCAGCTTAACTGACTGTTACAACTCTGGCCCCAATGCAAATAGTAACTTAATGAAGGACAGAATGACTCTGTCAATGTTTGACAAATTATCCTTCAGAACCGGAAGCATTAGCAGTTATAAAGAGGAACACTACATGATGATAAAGGAGTTAATGGGTTTTGAGGATAGAACAATTCTTAATAGATGAATGCCTAACAAAGAACTTCAAAGGACGTAATGCAAATGTTGATAGAGTGGGAAGATGATGTAGAAAATACAGAACTGCAATTGGAAACTTCAGACAAGAAACTCCAAAAGCAGTAGATTTGGGGCTACTAAAGGAAGACCATACAGAGAAAACACATTTCCCACTGTGAGTGGTTTGTTCAGGAACAATGATTTCAGGAAAAATCGTGTAGTGTAGCAACCGCAGACAGAGTGGTTGCTGTGAATGACACAGAGGGATACAGAGGTGAGGGGACAGTGAACCACCTCAGATGGGACACATCCACTGAGTATTAACAATCAGGCTTTCGGGGCCGGTGCTGTGGTAAAGGCTGAGGCCTGCAGTGCTGGCATCCCACATGGGCACTGGTTCGAGTCCTCGCTGCCCCACTTTTGATCCAGCTCTCTGCTGTAGCCTGGGAAAGCAGTGGAAGATGACCTGAGTCCTTGGGTTCCTGACCTGGAAGGGGCTCCTGGCTCCTGGCTTTGGATTGGCACAGCTCTGCCCGTTGCAGCCATCTGGGGAGTAAACCAGTGGATGGAAGACCTCTCAGTAACTCTCTGCCTTTCAAATAGGTAAACAAATCTTTTTTTTTTTTTTTTTTTAAAGCAGGCTTTCATCAATACTGTTGAAGCCAGAAGTATCCTAGGGCTATAAAATCCCACCAGTTTGGTCCTTTTAAAAATAAACACAAGGTTAGAAAAATATAGAGGAATTTTAAAAATATTCTGAATGAGACAAACATCTTTCATCCTACACATTTTTGCTGATCATCTGGTGGCAGGATACTTACACTTAAAAACAAGTAATTTTCTGTTATAAAAAGGTTAAAGGCTATCTCTCTGTAACTCTGCCTTTCAAGTAAATAAATAAAGTTTTAACAGCAACCACAACAAGGAACTTCGCTTTCTTTTAAGAATAATTTAATTTTTATTTATTTTAAAAGATTCTTTTATTTATTTGAAAGGCAGAGTTATAGAGAAGGAAGACACAGAGAGAGAAATCTTCTATCCCTGGTTCACTCCGCAAATGGCCATGTTACCAGAGAAGCAAGGGTTCTTGTCTTTGCACAAGAAAGAATTCAGGTATGAGACAGAGAGTAAGTGGAAAGCAAAATAGCAAGGTTTATTAGGGTAGAGACATCCGAAAGAACGGAAGGGCACCTCTCCAGACAGGACCTGAGAGAGAGTGCCTGGTTTACATTTAGGTGGGGGCGGGGGTTAAGGGGATGGGTCTTGCCTTCCCTCCCCCTCCCCCTTTCTGAGTTTTCCCCCTGAAGTTATCAGACAGGGGAAGCCTGGCTGACATTGCCCTGGTTAGAGGAAGGATGGTTATCGGGTAGAAGGGGCAGGACCCCCTGGAAGGTCAGGATCGGGGCAGATACTGGGCTGCACCTGGAAGGTTATCAGGATGACTTTGAGATGGGGATGTTGGACCTGGATGTCAATGCCTTAGGCCTTTGTCACACATACATAAGCTCATTTCTGACTTCTTACCTAACAGCCACAATGGCCAGGGCTGGGCCATGCCAAAGCCAGGGACCCAGAGCTTCTTCTGGGTTCTCCCATGTAGATACAGGGGCCCAAGGACTTGGGCCATCTTCCACTGTTTTCTCAGGTGCATTAGCAGGAAGCTAGATCAGAAGTGGAACAGCCAGGTCTTGAACTGGTGCAGCCAGGTCTTGAACTGGTGTTGTCATACAGGCAGAGGCTTAACTTGCTATACCACAATGCCCTGATTTGCTCCATTTTTAGACAATACACACATTTATTTTGGTCCTTCAAAATTTGTGATGAAACTCTAGCAATGAACATGACAGTAGCTGCTTTGGGGACAGGAACTTGTGCTGTGGAGAGAGAACTCTGAAGATGAGTGGTTGTTGTCTGTCATTTTATGGCAAACAAGTCAGTGGGCCCTCTTAGAGAATGTAGGAACATGACCTATTTTAAAGTTTTAGAGGCATGTCAGGGAATTGAAAACCCATTTGTTATCTTTGTTGGAACAGCTGGCATCAGTGATAAGTAAGTTCACCAGCTGCATTTCAACAAAAACCTTGGCATAATTAGAGGCTAGCAGTTTGCAAGCCAAGGGTCAGGATTCCCTTCTCCACTCTCTGGAAGGTGTCTCTTCCCGGCAGTGACAGCTGATCAAGGCAAGTGCTGAAGGGCTGGGGTCGGGCACTGTGTGGAGCTCAGCAGGTTAAGCTGCGGCTTATGGAGTCCACGTCCCATGGGGCGCCTGCAATGCAGCCCACCTGTGTTTTCCGTCCCCTTCCTGCCAATGTGCCTGGGAGGCAGCAGATGAACCCCAAGGACTCGGATTCCTGCCACACACTGGACGGAGTTCCTGGCTCCTGGCTCTGGCCCTGGCTGTTGCTGGCAACTGGGCAGTGAACCCGCCGATGGGAGATCTCTCTCTTGCTTCTGACTCTCTGTTACTTTTTCAAATAAATAAATAAAAAAGTTTAAAAAAGCTCAATCTAGAACAGCTTTTGGAAATGCATCAAAACAAACAAGATTCTCAAAAAAGTAATGGAGTTCATCCAAGCACCTTTTTCTTGTTCAAAGTAGTAGTAGAATCTTTCAGTGAGAGCCCAAAGAATTTTTAAATAGGTTAATAAAATTATTTTAACAATTTGGGTCAACTTTCAGGAGCGGTGGTAACTTACCAACTCTTCCACACTTAGCACCCTGCCCCCACCCACCTGGTTTCCTCTCAGCCTGATTTCCTTTGGGACCTCTGGGGGCGGGGGAGGGTGGAGACTCGGCCCCTCACGGAGCTCCTCCGTCCATGCAGGTGCACCATGCCTAGGGCCTCACCCCTCCCGCCCTGCGTCGCCTTCAGAGGGCTGGGTGGGTGGGATGTGAGGACGCTGGTCATGGTGGGGGCCGAGAGCCAGCTCGAGGCTCACCAACAGGGAAAGGGAGCGCTGAACCAAGGTCTGGGAGGAGCAATCGCAGCCTCTGCCGAATTTTTCTTTTCTTTTCTTTTCTTTTCTTTTCTTTTCTTTTCTTTTCTTTTCTTTTCTTTTCTTTTCTTTTCTTTTCTTTTCTTTTCTTTTCTTTTCTTTTCTTTTCTTTTCTTTCGTTTCGTTTCGTTTCTTTTTTCTCTTCTCTTTTCTTCTTCTTCTTCTTCTTCTTCTTCTTTTTTTTCTTTTTCCTTCCTTCCTTCCCTCCCTCCCTCTGCTGAGACTCCTGCTAACGTCTCGGGGGTGAGAGAGATGTGTAACGGGGCGTGCAGCAGCCCCTACCCCATCTACGGCTTCCTCTTTGGTGGTTTGTTATTCAGGGCCCACTGGGGCTCCCCGTCCTCTTCCTGACGCCTCAAACACTCCATCACCACGCCTGCACCTTTCTCCGTGTGTTGCCCCACCTCCCCAGGTAGGCACTGCACCATCTCGGGTCATCGCGAGAAGGGTGAGTACAGTACAGTAGTTTCAGACTACCTCACCTGTTTCATTACAGTATTGTTACAACGTTCCGTTTTATTGTTCCCTACTCTTCATCTCTTACTGCGCCTAACTTAAAAGTTAAACTTGGCCACAGGTATGCATGCCTAGGAGAAAACAGGGTATAGAGGGTTTGGGGGCGAGCCTCGGTTTCAGGGACCCATGGGGGACAGTGTTAGTACAATGGCCCAGTCTTATCTTTGGCACGATCTACGCCCTGCACACCATCCTCGGCTCTAGCCCCTGCCGCCATTGCTGGAAGCCAGGTGACCAGATGGCCCAACCACAGGTGTCAGCTCCACCCCCACCCTAATGGAATTTGCTGCTCCTACTCCTCTAACCCCCTGGCAAAAGTTTAACAGGATGTGCTTCCCATACACACGCTCACCCTCTCCCCATGGCCCGTGGGCCTTCCCCCACCTGACAAAAAGCCTTCCCTCTAACTCCAGTGTTCTGTGTGTTTTGTGGCGGCCTTACAGGTATTGGAACGTTTGCCTCGCAGATAAGGGGGCACTGCTGTGATTGGTTTCATGGCTGTGTGGGCTCCCTTACAGGGCCTGGGCCGCACACTGGGGAATGGCCAGGGTGGGTGGAGAGACCAGTCTACCTGGGAGAGTCAGGTCTTCAAAGAGAAACGTTCTCCCCTTTCCCCCCAAGATTTAGGTATTTATTTATTTGAAAGGCAGAGCTAGAGAGAGAGAGAGCGAGTTTTCGTCTGCTGGTTCACTCCCCAAATGGCTGCAATGGCTGGGGCTGATCCAGGCTGAAGCCAGGAGCCTGGAACTCTGTAAGAAGGAGAAACCTTCTAGATGTCTCCCAAACCAGATTGAGTGATCCTGATGCACAGCCAAATTCAGCAAAGAGTTAAAAAAAAGGCTTCCCGGGCTGCTTCTCAAACCTAGCCAATTAGCACTGTGGGTGGGGGCACTGAGAATCCTCCTGTGTTTTCCCAACAGCTGCGGTAAAGCCAGAGGGAGACTGGTGGGGTAGTGCTGGGAGCTGCAGAGGAGCACCCCTATCCGCAGGGCCTCTGCACCGAGGGCCAGGGTCCTGCCTGCTACGCTGGCACCTGGCCGAGTCCACAGCCTGGGGTCCTTTAGACAGAGGAGGGGCTTCCCCACTGCGCGCGCCATCCGAGCCGCTGGGGCTTGCTTACCGCCACCTGCCCGGGGACTGTACTTAGAGAAACAATTTCTTTGTTACACACATGATGGGGAGGTTGCTTTGGCCCCAGGCTTCTGTTTCATAACTCCCTTTTATTGGAGCAGAAAGAAATAGCACATTATTCTTCTTCCGTGCCGCCTTTTCTCAGGGATGAGAAGGCAACAAGCACTCTGTGCAAATAGAAAAGCCTGCTTTGTTGTCTGGGGAAGAGAGGTGAGGTTGTGAGGAGCAGGCCTTTCACAGACCATAAAAGAGGCGCTCTGCACACAGCAGGCTTTAGCCACACGGGCGCGAGGGCCTGGGAATGGTTGCAAAGAAGCCATCTGCCCTGATTGGCTGCATCAAGGTTTTATATGCTTCAGGATCAAGTGTGATCTTCGCAGGCACGGTCTCTGGCTCTCTGGCTCAGCCGTTTGCCCTGGAAGGATGTCTGTGGGCTGATTCCGGGCAATAATGATACTTCCAAAGCATGGAGTGTGTTGGTCAGGTTGTGGAGGGCACTTTGATGTTTTAAGAAACCTCGGAACTAGCAACATGGCTGTTCCTAGCCTGCTTTCCTGTGTGTCACCTGCTGCTCCGAGGACACTAGGTGCCTGTTGTCATCCTGAGACGGGCAGCAGAGAGTGAGTTCCCTTTTCTGAGCTTGCACGGCAGTTCTTGACACAAATGTTCCCTTTGCTCCTCCACTACATCAGGCATCTTTCAGTAAGAGAAGGATCGGAGCCCCAATGTCGCTGGCTCCACAAATCTGAATTTTTCCTTGCTGGATTTTCTTCAGGCAGAGCACAGAAGTTGATTTCTCTAAGAAGTCGCTTGAACTATGTTGCCACACCCTAAGCAGGTGTGTGCGTGACTTTGGGAAGCATTCCTCAACAACGTAATTACCTTTCAATCCTATACAAGGGAATAAACAACTAGAAATGTCCCTTCAGCTACGTGTTCTCTCTCTACCTCCGATGGATCACTCTAGAACAGTGATTCTCCATTTTAGTGGCCATCAGAACTGCCTGGAGGGCTTGTTAGGCTAGACCACTGGGCCCACCCTGTGGGATTCAGATTCTACAGGTCGGGGGCTCTGCTCTGAGAACTGCATTTCTAATAAATTCCCAGGTAATGCTGATGTTAGAGGTAAAGGGACCTCACTTTAAGCATCATAGTTCTTTTAGGGTTTTTTCTATGTGCACACAAACCCATGAATATCTCGATATCCTTGCATATATACACAACAGATTATTAGAAGTAGACCCAGGATTTACTAATAATTTTAAAATTTGTTATTTAAAAATATCGTAGATATCATTCCTACCCTGCCACCCTATGTTATACTGTAGATTAGGGATGTCCATCGTTCTTTTTAATGGCTGCATAGAATTCCATTTTATGTTTGTACAACTATTAAAAAGACTCATTTGAAAGAGTGACAAACTGCCTCCCAGGTGTATTAGCAGGGAGCTGGATTGGAAGCAGAGCAGCCAGGAATAGGACCAGACTGATATACAGGATGCTGGTGTTGTGGGCAGTAGCTTAACTGGCTGCACCACCAGGCTGGCCCCATGCCCTTATTGAACTAGTTTCTACTGTTGGATGTTTAGCTTTTTCCCATTTTTCTCTCTGTTAAAAGCAGTACTGTAACTCTTATACACACATCTTCACACACTGTGCTAATCTTTTTGGAGGATAAAGTCACAAAACTGGAGCTGATGGCTGGTAGCATGTATGTGTCTTATAGTTGTATAGAGCCAGAGAACTATCCCTTCCCCCAGAAGTTTGTTCTAAATTATATTCCTACCAATAGAGTTGGAAAAACCTTATTAGCACTGGAAGTTAATAATGTTCTTATCTTTGCTTATCTGATGGCTGAAAAATGCCATGTTACTTTAATTGCATGTCTTTAATTATCAGTGAAGTTGGGCGTATGTTATTAGCTAGTTATATTTCTTCTGTGATGTGTTTGCTTGGTTCTTTGCTTGCTAGAGAAAACGAAGACAGAAGGACAGAAAAATACGTGGCAATGTTCTTAGTGTCGGACATGTTCTGGGCCCCTGATATCTTACTGGAGCAATTTGGAGATGCCACAGAAAAGAAGCAGGAAACAAATCACAAGAAATGGGTAAAAACAATTCAAGTTATGTGTATAACAAAGCTAAATGATGAGGCGCACTTGGGTCAGAGAAGAGACCTAAGAGGAAGGGGCAAGAATAGACTCCTTACATTCCTGAGTGGAGAGCGTCTCGGAGTATTTGTGACGCTGTAATAGAAAACCAGGGACGGGTAACTTAGGAGCAGACGTGTTAACTCACAGCTCAGGAGGCTGGGAAGCGCAGGGCCAAGCTGCCGGCTGGGTTGGTGTCTGGTGAGGTCCTGGTCTCCTCTTCCAAGGTTGTGCCTTGAACGCTGCATCCTCTGGAGAGGAGTGCTACTGCGCCTGTGGCAGAAGAGACAGAGGACGGAGAGATGGGGGCCAGAGAGGGGGACCCAGCTTGTCCTTCGATAGTGACACCACTCCCATGACAATGGCAGTCAGCCAGTCGGGGGGACCGCTTGTGGTCTATCCTCTCTCATTAGGCCCCAGCTCCTACCACTCTTGCTTTGGGGATTAAGTCTCCATCTAAAACACTTTCTTGGGGACACATCCGAGCAGTGCAGTGAGTCTTTGGAGGAGGGAGGTGGGTGTGTGCTGCTTTCTGCTGGGAACCTGAACCGACTGGAGTTCCCGTAGATGGGCTGTGTTCATTGTAAGGTCGTTTAACTTTCTGATTACAGGTGCTAGTTCTGATCTACCTTTCCATTTTTAGAAGCCTTTCAACTCAACTGGAGATAGTTTTGGTGCAGAACATCCTCTACTTCAAATCATGGAGCGTGATCTTCCAAATACTTCTGTGTTCCTGTTTTTGGCTAGGGACCGTCTTGTTCTTTTTTCAAACAAACAGAGGGGCAGAGAGAGACAGAGCTTCCTTCTGTGTCACTCCTGAATGCCTGCAGTAACTGAGGCTGGGTCTGGGTCTGAGTCTGGGTCTGGCTGAAACTGGGAGCCAGAAACTCAACCCAGATCTCCCTCATGGGTGATAGGAACCCAACCACTAGAGCCATCACCTGCTACCTCTCAGAGTGGTGCATTAGCAGGAAACTGAGATTGGGAGTGGAACCCTGTTGTGAGCACCACTTGTCATGCAGCTTGACAAGGCTAATGCGACGTGTCGGAGCACAGGGAAGAATCACACAGAATCGTGATAGTCTTTTCAATATAATTTATTATTCAATATTCAATACCACTCAACACATGTATATTCAATGCACATATCTAAAGGTCAATACTACTCAATATGTCATTAGTCCACAGGTCATAACATGCATCTAGGAGTAAGACAACTTCCAGAAATATCTGGCAATAGTAATAAGTATAACACATAGAAAGCATAAGAACGTAAAAGCATAATCAATCTAAGTACTCATGCTAAGGATGCAATATGAATGCTGCGTTCAAGATTCGTATCACGGTCACGAAAAGTCAGAGTCCAAAGTTCAGAGTCTGAAGTCTCCATTACCACTCAGAGACGGATCTCGGAACAGTCACCTTACAGGCAGGAGTCGTGGGATGGCTGGCACTCTGGGCAGTAGGCTTGAAGTTCCAAGACAGACAGTGAGGTGAAGGGTTGGAGAGGTCACCTGATGAGAGCTCTGGTCCGGCTCCGATGTCAGGTCTGGCAGCAGCTGGGATGTCCAGATGAGGTTGGCTCCAGCAGGGTGGTGAGCAGAGCTTCAGTCAGCGAAGACTTGGGCAGAGCTTCACTCGCACTGAGCCATGGTCCCCAAGGGGATGAAAGCAGTTATGAGGCTGGCCTTTTGTTCTTTTCTTTTCTCTTTTTTTAAAAAAATTATCTATTTATTTGAAAGTCAGGATTACACAGAGACAAGGAGAGGCAGAGAGAAAGAGAAAGGTCTTCCATCTGTTGATCTGTTGGTTCACTCCCCAATTGGCTGCAACGGCCGGAGCTGCACTGATCCAAAGCCAGGAGCTTCTTCCGGGTCTCCCACGCGGGTGCAGGGGCCCAAGGACTTGGGCCATCTTCTGCTTTCCCAGGCCATAGCAGAGAGTTGGCTCGGAAGTGCGGCAGCTGGGACTTGAACCGGCACCCATATGGGATGCCAGCACTGCAGGCGGTGGCTTTACCTGCTACACCACAGTGCCTGCCCAAGACTTGCCTTTTTATCCCCACTCTGGGGTAGGTGGCTGGTGAATGTGCCATGGTGTGTCACCAATCACAAGCTCATCTTTTTGGTGTCACCAACCAGATGTTGGTGTTTGGGTGTGACCAGTGGTAAGTTGAGGGTCTTCTGGGCATGGCCAATCGTGGTGCAGTAGAGTGGGTGAAGTAATGCAGTAGCCAGCTGGTTGGCGGCTTCTTAGGAGTAAGGTTCCCTAGTCCTTACCAAGCCTCACCACCTGTGTCTGTTCTGACAGATGGTCTGGGCAGTGCCTGGTGCTTAGTGGCCTTAGCTTAAGCAACTCCATTTTGGTTTTGCCTTTTCTTTCTTTTTGGGTTAGGGGTGCCCTGTAACTCTTTTGGGACTCCCGTGGGATTCCCCACAAACCCTGGACTCAAACCTGGTCACTCTGATATCGGATGTAGGCCTTCCAACCAGCAGCTTGGTCACTAGGCCAAGTGCTCACCCCTAGAAAAATGTAAAATAGACCGGGTGGTCAGGTCAAACCAATTTCATTAAACTAAAAGTGTAGGGCTCTTGCCAGTTCACCTGCTGCTGTAGTGTTTGGAACCGTTCCTCCCTCTTCGTCTACAGCGTGAGACCCAGTGTTCTGTGGGTTCCCTGAGGGAGCTGTGCTGCCTGCCCTGCGCAGCCGCTGAGAGCTCGCTCTCTCCGTGCGGCCTGGTCAGTGTTGCCTTGCTGGGTGTTTCCGTGGGAGGCCAGAGCCCACACACCAGCCCTCCTGTACGTACGCTGTACTGCCTGTCTCCCTAGTCTCAGCTACAGCTTCTTCCCTGTTTCCCAGAAAGTATCTTCTCACACCCAAAGCATTAGTGAGCCGTGAAGTATGAGGAAGGTACTGCCGAGTGGAGTGACAGATCATGAGCCAGAAAACCAAAGTAGCGTCAGCCCCACCCAGCTTCCCACCCCCACATTCCAGCGTGGCAAGGTCTCAGAGCACCTTTAAATAGAATCCTTTTAAAATCTTCTTTATCGCTGCCTTAGTCTAAGTCCTTTCTCTTGAATGAATGCCTTGGCCCGCTGGCTTCCTCCAGTGCATTTTATCTTGTAGCTATCCGGTCATTCATCTATTCATTTACCATTCTATAAGAACTGACTTTATCATGGTTTCAGAGGCATTCAGGAGAGGCCCAAGACTGTGTTATTACAAAGAATGCCTCCAGGCCATCAGCCCCCTTGGTTCAAAGGAGGGGAAGGGGGGCTCTCCAGGAAGGAGTTCCAGGGGCTGATGGACAGAGGTGGGTCTTGAAGTGGGCCTAAGATGCGGGGGCTGTGGGCCGTCCGCCCGGCAGTCACTCCCAGGTCTTTACCAGCGCAGTGGTGCCGCGTGCTCACCTCCTCTTGGGTTCAGGGAAGCGCCTTCCATTCCAGTCTCAGTGGGTGGACGGATTCGGGCAAATCCAAGCTGTGCCCCTTGCGGTGACAGGGCCCGTGGAGGTGGCGGGGGAAAGTCTCCCAGTGGAGATTCCTTCCCTCATGAAGACAGATGCGCGGAAGAGCCCCTCTTCCCAGGTGCGACATGCCTGAGTGTGACTCCATGACTGAGCAGCCTTGCATCCGTGCGGCGAGTTACCGCTGGCGACCCAAGGTGGCAGAGCGGAAAGTCCGAACGACTTGGGTCCTTTCATGTATCATTACAACCTGAGAAGTAAGCAACTCTGGAGCCTGCCTGCCCCCAGGTCCCAGCATGTGAGATGACCAGCTTACTGTTTTGGTCACTTTGAGTGGGGCCTGTGGTTACTCGCGGTCCGGTGTGAGTGGGAGGACTGATTCCTGGCTCGTGATCTTGGAGTTACAGTAGACATTGTTCAGTTCTCTGACTTCCCCACAGTCAAGCCTACAGATCGCAGGATGTGTCCCTGGGTATCAAATCTGTGAGCTGGCCTGATGGAGCAGTGGGGGATCAGGAGCTGGAACACAGGTTAGGCAGCCCCTCTTCTGTTCCCTCTCGTGTCGGAGAATTGCCCAGCATTTCTAAAACAAGAATCTTGAAGCAAGAAAAGCATCTTGGCTGTCAATGAGGTCAGAAGTCAGGCAGATGAGATAAAGGAAGCAGGTCTGGTCTTTGCTTTTTAACCGTGTGGGAATCTTCATTATTTCATGGGGAAAAATGCCCTCTACAGACTTGCTTGATGCATGCAAACTTCTTGGTTTGTGTTTTTTTGGAAAAAGAAAATTAATTCTCTATTCAAGTATAACCTACCTAGAGCTCCGCCTCCAGATTAGGGAGACAGAAGCCCGTACTGGGGAACGTAAGGATACAGTGGCTGGACAGGGTGCCCATCTAAAGGGAATGGCTGTGTGCGAATTGTTGCCAAGTGGGTTTTCTGGAGCAGGATGACAAGTCTTCTGATTTTTCAAGACAAGCCTGAAATCTGATTAAAAATACCTGTGTGTGCTGGTGCCGCGGCTCACTAGGCTAATCCTCCGCCTTGCAGCGCCGGCACACCGGGTTCTAGTCCCGGTCGGGGCGCCGCTGGATTCTGTCCCGGTTGCCCCTCTTCCAGGCCAGCTCTCTGCTGTGGCCCGGGAGTGCAGTGGAGGATGGCCCAAGTACTTGGGCCCTGCACCCCATGGGAAACCAGGAGAAGCACCTGGCTCCTGCCTTCGGATCATCGCAGTGTGTCGGCCACAGCGGCCATTGGAGGGTGAACCAACGGCAAAGGAAGACCTTTCTCTCTGTCTCTCTCACTGTCCACTCTGCCTGTCAAAAAACAAACAAACAAACAAACAAAAAACCCTGTGTGTGTGTGTGTGTGTGTGTGTGTGTGGTGTCCCTTTGCTGAGCATGTGCAGGTCATGGGATGCACATCTGGAAGCAGACTCTAGGAGGCACCTGTGGTAAGATGCACAGAGCGGTGAAGATGCAGGGGGACAGAGGCAGAAGGTTGGGCTTTTGATGGACATGTGGGTGACAAATCTCATAATGAAGTTGATAAGCACAAATTATCAAATGCAGAAAAGCAGTTCAAATATTTTCCTCAGTCTTTTTTCCCTAAATCTCTTTGCATGAGATTGTATTCCCCAACCTCATTTAAAGCTCTCTGAAACCTACTTTATAGAAATCTTTTGGAGAGGCAGATGGGAAGGAGGAGGAGGAGAGAGAGATCTTGATCTGCCTTCCACAAGTTCTTTCCCCAACACTGTCCACAACACCTGGAGCTGGCCAGGCCAAAGCCAGGAGCCAGGTTTCCCCATGTGGGTGGCAGAATCCAGGTGCTTGAGTCATGGTTGCTGCCTCCCAGGGTGTGCGTTAGTAGGAAGCTGGAATCAGTAGCAGAGCCAGGACTGAAACTCAGGCATTCTGATAAGGGGTGTGGGTGTCCCAAGTGGTGGCCTAACTGCCGTGTGCCATGCCCTTCCCTTGCACTTACTTTTGAATGTCTCCAAGTCCAGTACCAGGGCTGTTTCCATTACTCGAATATTCTGGTTCTGTCGGCATGAAGCTCCCCCTTGAGTTTTGGCTACTGCTCTGTTTGCTCCACGTATGTTGAGCTGAAATGCCACCTGTCATGCTATGGTGATAGGATGCTGGCATTCCATGCCTGGGGCCCGCTGGAGGTGGGTGATGGGAAAGGATGAGACCCGGCACAGAGAACTCTAGAAAGAGGAGCAAGGCTCAGTCATTGCAGATCTTGGAGTGGAACTAAAACGATCAATCTGGCCACATGCTGGGTGTGATTCCTTTCAGGAAGATTAAATCGGTATTAAACCCTTCCTAGGTGTAAGCCACATGTGCGCCCAGGCTCCGTAGGGGCTCTGGGTGAAGAGGAAGCTTCTATACTAAGTTCACTCTCAGTGGCCTGGCTAGGATGCGAAGACAGGCCAAGCCAGCCGGTGTGCAGTCCTGTCCATGTGACCCCAGATGCTCCCTGAGGGCTAGTCCGTGCTCCTGGGGGCCCCCTGGCTGTTCCCTCTAAGGTGGGTGCCCAGGGACCTGCTGGAAGGGATGCAGGGAGGAGCACCTGTCAGAGCCCCTCCAGAATGAAGCTAGCCCATTGCTGTTGGAGCCTCGTCTTGGTCTCTGTCACCTCTCACTGCCCTGTGGTTTGGGGGTAGGGGGGCCCTGGAAGACACACTGTACCTGCTTTGTGACTACGAGGGTGTGAGCCTGTGCCTTGTGCAATGACTGCTGTGTTGCGGGGCCTGCAGCTGTGTTTCCCAGTCACCTGGCCAGCCCGGCTCTGCAGTCACCGCTCGGCTGCCCGCATCCCTGCTGGGTTCCCGCCACAGGCACTTGCCAGGGTAGTGGGAGCTTATGGCAGTGACCTGTGCTGAGTGCGGTCTCGCTTTGTGTATATGTAATGGGGTTCCCTGGGACCACTGTGGCTGTAACAAATAACACAAACATATATAATGCAAATTGTTTGTTTTGCTGATATAGTTACTGCAATAGCTACTTACTGAGCATTTTCTTTGTGCTAGTCTCTGGGCTAAGAGCTTTTATGCATTAACTTTTTTCAGCCTCACAAAGTGTCCCCAGTTAGGTATGATCAACTCCCTCATTTTACCCTGAGGAAGTGGGGCCAGGGAAGTTAAGTAGCCTGCCCGTCGTCCAGAGTGGCAGAGCCGGAACTTAATCATAGCCGCTGCCCGGGATCGTGGCTTCGTGTGTTTTTAGATGACTTTCATTCTGGTACTACTGTGGTAAACCCTAATGATGATGATAGTCTTTCTTATATTTCAAATTAGAAGTTCAGTTTTTATTTGGGATTTTCAAATCTCCACTTGAAAATGAGTCTGATCGTTCTTTGTAAGTGTATGATACCTAGTCATATTTGCTTCAAATTTGAAAATAGCTTTATGAACTCTTGTATGACTGTGGGGAGCAACCCGGACTGGACTGAGTTACTGGAATTAAGACTTATTCTATGCATCTGCTCTCCCACAATATGGCGCTGAGAAGGGAGAGATGGCTTCTGCACAGCTGCCTCCAGTTCAACCAATAGGCAGCAGGACCTGATCCTGATTGGAGGAGAGCAGCGTACTCGGCGTGTGGGCAGCCGAGTTAGGATTGGCGGAGGAGGACTATAAAGGAGGAGAGAGACGGCATGCACGAGGAACATCTAAGAGGAACATCTAAGGGGAACACCTGTGCAGCCCCCGAGAGAGCCGGCCGGCGGTGGGGGGTGTGCCGCTCCCCTGCGGAAGTGGGGAAAGTGGCAGGGGGAACCGCCCTTCCACGGAGGTGGAAGGGACGGTAGCCAACCCGGGAAGGACCAGCAGCCAACCCGGGAAGGACCAGCAGCAAACCCGGGGAGGGCCGAGCAGACAAAAGAACAGCGCAGGGTCTTGTGTCGTTTCTCCACGAAGAGGGGGAGCGACATATTATGACCTTTCAAATTCACTGGGGAAAAAGGGGAAAAGTTTTCTAAATGAGCCAAGACACCCATAACTAATTAGGGAACAAACCAGACAAAGTGGCAGAGGGGTTTGTATTGTTGTCTAACGGGTTAAGCTGCTGCCTATGATTCCAACATCCCATATGGGTGCCAGTTCAAGTCTTGGCTGCTCCAGTGCCAATCCAGCTCCCTGCTAATGATCCTGGGAAAGCAGAGGAGGATGGCCCAAGTGCTTGGGTCCCTGAACCCACATGGGAGACCTGGATGTAGCTCCTGGTTGCAGCCTGGCCCAGCCCTGGCTGTTGCTGCCATTTGGGGAGTGAACCAGCAGATGGATGATCTCTTTCTCTGTCTCCTACCCCGCCCCCCACCTTCCAAATAAATTAAAAACCTTTCTTTTTTTTATTTAGAAAAGACAGAAATAGGTAGACAGAGACTGACAGATCCTCCATCAACTGGTTTACTCCCTAAATGCCTACGACACCTGGGGCTGTACCAAGAAGAATCCAGGAGCCCAAAACTCAATCTGAGCCTCCCACGTGGGTGTCAGAGACCCGAGTATTTGAGCTGCCTCCCAGAGTCTGCATCCGCACGAAGCTGGGACTGAAACCCAGACACTCTACTATGCGTGTGGGATGTCTTTAAATGCTGTGCCAAAGTCCACCCCCGTGATTATTTTTTCAGTGACGAAGGACACCATAAATGAAAGTACTTATAATAAAGTGACCAAATCAATGTCATACGAAGATTCTACAATAATTCAGAAAGGATTAATTCAGAAAGGAAGAAATCCAAATGGTCAGTTATATTATAAGATTCTTTGCCTCATTAATTGTGAGGAAAATGCTAATTGACACACCAGTGAGGAGCACGCATTTAGCCTAGCGATTCAAGCTCCGTGTCTCACATTGGAGTACATGAGTTTGTCTCCCGCTCTGGTTCCTGACTCCAGTTTCCTTACCAGTGCTCACCCTGGGAGGCAAGAGCTCCAGAGAATGGGCTCCTGCCATCCGTAAGGGATTGCATTTGTGGCTCCTGGCTCTGGTCTGGCCTAACCTCGCTGCTGTGGGCCCTTGGGGAGCAAACCAGTGAGGGGGAGCTCTCTGACACCTCCCTCCTGTGCCTCTCAGAGAATCATCATTTAGAAGTAGCATTAATATTCATTTTAAAGTATCAGAAAAATAAAAAGCTTATTGTAGTTAGGTTAGACAAGACTGCTGAAAATGGCCTTTCTTCCTATGGTGAATGTATAAATTTTTATAATGTGTTTGTAAGCTTTCCTGGCAATGTCTACTAAAACAAGAGGGTACTTTAAAAAGTTCATGGGGGAATGGGATTAAAAGATAAGTTTATTTTGGTGCAAGAACATAGAAGTCCATGCAGTTTCTTTTTTTTTTTTTTATCTTTTATTTAATGAATATAAATTTCCAAAGTACGACTCATGTGTTACAATGGCTTCCCCCCCCATACCGTCCCTCCCACCCATAACCCTCCCCCTTCCCACTCCCTCTCCCCTTCCATTCACATCAAGATTCATTTTCGATTATCTTAATATACAGAAGATCAGCTTAGTATACCTTAAGTAAGTATTTCAACAGTTTGCTCCCACACAGAAACATAAAGTGAAAAATAATAGATGATTTTTTTTAAATGATGATGAAATCAGATCAGACCTATTGTCATGTTTAATCCCAGTGAGAGTCAAGTTGGGAATTGATAATTTCTTTTCTTTTTTTTTTTTTTTTACAGAAGATCAGTTTAGTGTACATTAAGTAAAGATTTCAGTCGTTTGCACCCCCATAGAAACACAAAGTGAAATATACTGTTTGAGTACTCGTTATAGCATCAAGCCCCAGTGTACAGCACGTTAAAGACAGAGATCCTACATGAGGAGTAAGTGCACAGTGACTCCTGCTGTTGACTTTACCAATTGACACTCCTGTTTATGGCATCAGTAATCTCCCCATGCACCAGTTATGAGTTTCCAAGGCTATGGAAGCCCTTTGAGTTCTCCGACTCTTATCTTGTTTAGACATGGTCATAGTCAAAGTGGAGGTTCTCTCCTCCCTTCAGAGAAAGGCACCTCCCTCTTTGAAGACCTGTTCTTTCCACTGGGATCTCACTCACAGAGATCTTTTTGCCAGAGTGTCTTGGCTTTCCATGCCTGAAATACTCTCATGGGCTTTTCAGCCAGATCCGAGTGCCTTTAGGGCTGATTCTGAGGCCAGAGTGCTATTTAGGACATCCGCCATTCTATGAGTCTAGTCCATGCAGTTTCTAACCAATGTGCATTTTCTGTGAACTTGAAGAACCTTCCTATCTTAAGGTAGGCACTGTTAGTTGCCCATTAAATATGCATAGCTTTTTTTTTCTTCCGTGGTGACAGAATTCTATCTTTATTTTTTGGCAACGAACTTGATTGAAGCCGGCATGACAATTCTGTTCTTTTCCATTTACTCAGTTTCCCAGTTGCCCTTGCCAGTTCTGATCAGTGAAATACAAGGGAAAGCATGCTGTAGGGTCTCTGAGGATTTTACTTTGCTGATATGGGGTGCAAATGTGGCTGTAGCTACTGCTTCAAGTTCATCCTGAACATGAACACGATTGATGCTTGGAGTTGTGGCAGCCATCCTGTAACCATGCGGAGACAATCAGTGTCTCTTTATGATGTGATCATCTGAATGAAAGTTCATTTTAAATTGCATAAATGATCCCCTGTTATGAAAATGAATGGACATTGCTCATTGTCTTTGTCAGTTAGTATGGATAAAGAACCACAATGAGAAGTTTTAAAAATTTGGTACTGAAAAATAGATAGGAAAACAAACAAAATTCCAACATGTTAAGGGAATAGGGGAAAAAGAAATAAAAGGGCTAGGCTCCTGAACGAGTATTCTCTGCTCCCCAACTCTAGAGCTTTGTTATACAAGGAACACAAATCCTTATCCTCTGCTAATGGGGTTTCTGTTACTGGGAGACAAATCCTTTTTCAAAGAAATATGGACATACCCTTTGGTCACTTCTGTGTGTCTCCATGCTAAGAAGTGAAAGTGCTGGTATGTTGACATTTGTATACAATTTACATGTAACAATATTTTGGGAAGCAACACAGAGTTTCAACAGCCGTATGGCTAAATGAAATGTAGTTTATTCATACTATGAACTGTTATATAATTGTTAAAAAGAGCAACATAGACTGACGTCTCTTGACTTGGAAAAATATTTGTGATGTATTATTATGTCCCAAACAGCAAACTGAATGGTTAATACAGTATACTCCCTTATTTGTAGTTTAAAAAAGAACTCCATAGGCATAAACTCTGGATACGTCTATAGCAACACAGGAAAAGCCGTAACGCCTGCAGGGGTGAGGACAGTGGTGCAACCTAGTGAAACAAGTCTGGTAGAAGAGTTAGACTTCTTGAATAGCATCAAACTTTATCGGACTATGAGAAGAATCTAACACGACTTCACTATACATGATATTGTTGATTATGTTTAAAATATAGAAGAAACCTTTTAATGAATATGTGTTTGTCAATGGGAGAGGGAGTGGGAGATGGGAGGGGTGCTGGTGGGAGGGAAGTTATGGGGGGGAATAGCCATTGTAATCCATAAACTGTACTTTGGAAAATTATATTTACTAAATAAAAGTTTAAAAAAATGAATATATGTTTTTATCATAGTTTCTTATTCCTTCTTTGTGGTAACCTGAATTCCAATTTTATTTCTCCTTGTACTGAGAATTCAGAAACAGATCTTACTCTCTCTTAAAGGCATGAAGGAAGGATTTAGTCTTGCCTCTTTTACCTGGGGCAATATTTTGTTTTCAGAATAAAAAATATTTCTTTAAAATGTGGCACTTAGTAGAGACCTAGTGTTCATACAGTATTTTAAAAAAATAGATGTAATTATGGTAACCATCACAGGAACAATTGTGTCATTTAATTTCCAGTGTCTGATTTTAAAAACTTCTTTTGTGGTTCTTCTTTCACTTCATCGATATTAATTGGAAAAAAGACAACTAAGCAATGTGAAGTCATTTTCATTATTTTAATAACTAATTTATTCACCTCTTCAATCTGAAAATGAATGTCAGATAATCACTTTTATTATTAGAAAACAGATTTTTATTTAGGAGAGTAGGTCAGGTGGTTTCTTGAGTTTCTCGAAGACTTTCACCAGCATGACCACACGAAGTCATACATTTGGGGAACAATTTGTGAATGACTTTCAGAGGCATTTGGGAGATGTCACCTTGGTAAAGTACCAGGAGCTGATCCAGTTTTAATCAGTGAGCTGAGGTGAGGGCTTTTACTCAGTTGACATGAACAATGCAATTCCCAGCACCCCCCCTCCCCTCCCCGCCCCGGCCAAGTGAAAAAAATTGCTTTTGTACCAAACACTAGTTGGCCACAGAACCTCTGTGTGGTGCAACGGGCTGCCCTGTTGTATGGCCAGTTCATCATGTGTTAGCGCTGTCTGGGTTAAGGCGGAGTGGGAATCTAGCACACAGAGTTAATGACTACATTCAGCATGTCCTATCTTCTTAATGTTTTAGCAACAAAGAGATTCCTGGTGAATGACACAATGAATTTGAATCCTGTTTCCTCGCTGAATGATGCCGTCATGGAATTCAGGTTCCTGACAGGTCCCATGTGAATACCAACATCACAGCAGCACTGTTTGTATTTGTGCTGACAATTTTATCTGTCCCCATTAAACTTTTCAAGAATGTTCTCAAGACAGAATAACTCATTCTCTGATGTTGTGTCTGACACAGCACTTGTACAAGTTCTTTGCTGGTGAAGCAACAACACCTATTCAATGCCATGAATATAGCTAGTTGTCTGTGATTTATATGTGTTCTCATCAGTTACAAGAAAAAACCCCACAAATTATCTAATTGCTGAGACGTAACTTGTTCTATATATTTTGAACCTTCCTTCATTATGCTAAACAATAGTACTTCTAGCAAATGGAATGGGATCTTCAGTTGTCTTCTTTTAAAACAAATAGCTTTGTTGATATTTTACATGTGATAAAATTCACCCTTTTAAAGTATACAGTTCAGTAGTTTTTTTGTGTTCACCTAGTTGTATGACTATTATGCCCACTTAATTTTAGAATGTTTTCAACATCCTGCAAAGAAATCCCCTACTCATGGACACCCCCCGTCCTTGAGAACAGTAATGTATGGATTTGCCTATTGTGGATAATTCATGTAAATAGAGCCATACAGATATGATCTGTTGTGAATGGCTTCTTCCTCACTCATCCATGTTGTAACATGGAGCTATGCTTCATTTCAGTCAGTACCACACTGAAAACCCACTCATCATGGATGTGTATTTGGCACAGTGGTTAAGAAGCTGGTTGGGATCCCTGTATCCTATGTCAAAGTGCTTGGGTCTGAGTCCTGGCTCTGCTTTCAATCCCGGCTTCCCGGTGAAGCCATCTCGGGAGGCAGCAGGTGATGGCTCAAGTAGGTTGGTCCCTGTAGTCCACATGGGAAGCATGGGTTGCAGTCTAGTCCCCTGCATTTGGCCTAGTTGTGATGAGCACTTGTGGAGTGAACCAGTGGGCAGAAGATCTTTGTTTCTTACAAAGAATAATCCATTCACCATTGGATGGACATTTGAGTGTGTCAATGTTTTTAAAACGTTTTTTGGTTAACATGGAATATTTGTATATTTTTATGGAGTACAATCAAGGTTTCAACATGTGTATACAGTATAAAATATTCAGATCTATCTATCAGAATTTCCACTTTTGTATTGTTCATGTTTGGAGCTTACCTGTTCTTCCAGTTCTTCTATACAGTGTACTCTATAGTGTTGTGCATTGTAGTTTCCCCACTGGGCTTTGGAACAGTAGAACTCATTACTTTTATATAGTTGTGTTTTGGTACCCATTATCCAGTCTCCCTGTTTTTCTCCTGCCTTGCAATGATCACTATTCTAAGTCCATACAGACTTTTAAAACTTAAACTATGAGCAAGAACCTGCAATAGGTGTCTCTCTTTATCTGGCTTATTTAACTTAAAATAGTGACCTATAGTTCTACCCATTTTGCTGCAGAGTCACAATTTTGTTTGTTATGGCTGAATAATATCCCTGTGTTTATGTGTATATCACATAAACATTCTTATTTATTTGAGAGAGAGTGAGCAAGTGAGCTCCCATTAGCTGATTCATTCCCCAAATCCCTGCAATGGCTAGCACTGGTCTGGGGTCAAATCTAGGAACCAGGAACTCAATCCAAGTCTTCTACGTGGGTGGCAGGAGCCCAGTTACTTGAGTTATCACCAGTATCTCCCAGGGCCTGCTGTCTGGCAGGAAACTGGAGTCAGGAGCTCAAACTAGGAATCAAACCCAGGTATTCCAATGTGGGATGTGGGCATCTTTCTTGAAGGTTCTATTTATTTATTTGAAAGAGTTACACAATGAGAGGAACAGAAAGAGAGGGAGAGAGAGAAAGATTGATCTTCCATTTGCTGGTTCCCTCCCCAAATGACCACAAGCTGCCAGGCTGGGCCAGGCTGAGGTCTGGAGTCAGGAGCTTCTTCCTGCTCTCTCATGTGGGTGCAGGGGCCCAAGCTTTTGGGACATCTTCTATTGCTTTCCCAGGTCACAGCAGAGAGCTGGATTGGGAGTGGAGCAGCCGAGTCTTGAATTGACACCCATAAAGGGTGGTGGTGTCACAGGCAGCGGCTTTACCTGCTACATCATGATGCTGGCCCCAGGATGTGGGCATCTTCACCACTAGGATAAGTGCCTACTTCTGTACCATGTTTTCCTCATCCATTCATCACTGAAATACCTACGTTGATTTTGTACCTTGGCTATTGTGAATTTATGCGGCTATGTACATGAGTGTTGGTGTCTCTTTGATAATGCTGATTTTTTTTTTGAATCTATATAGCCAGTAGTAGGATAAAAAATAACAATGGCCATATGGTAGATTGGTCTTTAGTTTTTTGAGGAACCTCAATACTGTTCTCCATAATGACTGTAATAATTTATATTCCCACCTGCAGCATATAAGTGCTCCCTTTTCTCCACATCTTTGCCAGCATTTGTTATTTTTTGTCTTATTTTTAAAAACAGTTATTCTAATTGGAGTGAGACAATACATCATTGCAGTTTTGATTGGCATTTCCTTGATGACTAGTAAAATTGAGCACTTTTTTCGTACTTGTTGGCCACTTGGATCTCTTG